>NC_037089.1:26699890-28036140 GCF_002994745.2 Rosa chinensis | reverse complement strand
GGACATCCTGCAAATGAAATTGTTCAAAGTACGCTAAATAAGTGCAATATTTCTTGCACATCAGAGCAAGACTCATCAGTGTGTGAAGCCTGTTTACTAGGGAAATTTCATAGATTACCATTTACTCACTCAGTTACTAGGAGTGAGGTTCCATTTGAAATTGTGCATTCTGATGTATGGGGACCATCACTTATGTTTTTGTAGACGGATTCAAGTATTTTGTACTTTTCATTGATGATTGTACCAGGTAGAGGTGGCAAACGGGCTACTAAGCACGAGCACGGCACGGGCCCGGCACTCTTAAAAGCGGCCCGGAACGGCCCAAGCCCGTTAGTGGCCCGGCACGACCCGAGCACGTTAGAATAACGGGTCGGGCTGGGCCTAAGAATATTGGCCCATTGGCCCAGCCCCGCCCGAGGACGATATATTGTGGGCCGGCCCGTTACAAACACAAAATTTCATTTTGTTTTTAAAAATATTAAAAAACTACAATGATGAGATTTGAATATGAGACATTTTTATTTAAAATCTCATGACAATTCCACCAATGCTTTCTTTTATATTGTCAAAATAATGAAACAAAACATTATATCTTTGTTTTGACATAAGTATTTTTTTCTAAATATTAAATATATGTTTATTAATAAAGATTAATCTCATAATAATACAACTATAGAATGAAGGAAAGAATAATAGATACTAAATCTTCATTATATTAATAAAGATTAATCTCACAATAATATACTAAAAACAATATATTTTGAGTTTTTTTTCTTTATTTCTTTCTTATTGTGGAATATAAAAAATTATAAGAAATCTAATCTTAAAAAGCTAAGATTAAGAAAAACATTGTAGAACTTAATTTATTTTAATTTTCTAAATAGTTAAATAAAATTAATTTTTATTTGTTCAAATTAAGATTTTAAAATCGTGCTTTATAGTGGGTAGGCACGAGCACGGCCCGTTATTAACCCGGCACGATATGGGCTCGGCCCATGGGCCGGGCCGGGCTTAATGTTTATGTAAATGGGCCGGCACGAGCCCGGCACTATAATAAATGGGCCGGCCCAAGCACGGCACGAAGCTCGACTAGGCCCGCTTAAAATGGGCCGGGCCGGCCCGTTTGCCACCTCTAGTACCAGGTATACCTGGATTTTTCCAATGAGAAATAAAACTGAAGTGCTCAGCTATTTTCAGTCTCTGTGTGTTTTTGTTAGCACTCAATTCTCTGTTCACATTAAGTGCCTCAGAAGTGATGTGGAGGTGAATATACAGGAAATAAATTCAAGGATTTTATGTTAAGCAAGGTATTATTCATCAGGTTTCATGTCCTTATACACCACAGCAAAATGGCATCTCAGAAAGGAAAAACAGACATATTAGAGAAACTGCTGTTACTCTACTTCAAGCTGCTCATATGCCCTCTATTTTCTGGTATCATGCATGTGCAATTGCAGCCTATCTAATAAACATAATGCCAACTCCTGCATTAAAGATGAAGTCTCCATTTGAACAATTATACAAGAAGGTTCCATCTCTAGAAATTCTCAGAGTTTTTGGCTGTGGCTGCTATCCTCTTAAGAGCACTCACAGCAGTAACAAGCTGCAACCCAAAACAGTAAAGTGCATATGCATTGGTTTTGTAGCAGGTTACAAGGGTTATATATGTTACAATCCAGTAAGCAAGAAATGCATCATTTCAAGACATGTATTTTTTTGAAGAAAATAATTTTCCATATGCTGCTCAGAAGTCCACAGGGTTATCTACTTCACCAACATCCTCCTTCAATCCTTACTCAACTCTTACTCAGTCTCCTCAGCATCAACACTAGCCTGCACTTGTCCAAAACATCACCACAACTACTCAGGTATCTTCTGATTCTGTACCTTGTTCTGCAACTACTAATGACTCATCTACTACCACTGCAAATAGTATGCATGTTGAATATATGTCTGCTTCACCTGTACATACTGTATCACCAAATCACTCAGGCTCATTAGCTAATCACTCACCTGACATGTTATCACATGAAGTTCCAGCTTTTAGTACTGATCATAACACTGTCATCAATTTTGGAGAAACTTCTGGTAATGTTACACTTGACACACAACCAGGAAATGGTTTTGTTTCTCTTGTCTTAGATTGTGATCAGGCTAGGCCTACAGCTCAAGTCTCTGAAACTAATATCCTGCACCCAGTTCAAGGACTCACTAATCCTACTGTTAATGATCACACTATGCTTACAAGAAGCAAAAGAGGCATACTAAAGAAAAAGTGCTTTCTTTCTATTCTTCAAGCTAAATCAACTGATTTGTCTACTGCTGAACCTCATAACTATAAAATTGCTCTTACAAGTCCTATCTGGAAAAATGCAATGCAAGAAGAGTATGATGCTCTTATGAAGCAGCAGACCTGGAGTTTGGTTCCATTACCACCTGATAAAAACTTAGTTTCATGTAAGTGGATTTTTAAAGTTAAAAAGAATGCAGATGGCTCTGTGGCTAGGCATAAGGCTAGGTTGGTTGCCAAAGGTTTCTCACAGGAATATGGAGTGGACTATGATGAAACCTTCTCACCTGTTGTCAGACATACTACTGTGAGGCTTATTCTAAGTCTAGCTGCCTATTCAGGTTGGAAACTTCATCAGATGGATGTCAAAAATGCATTTCTACATGGTATTCTCAATGAAGAAGTCTACATGGTTCAGCCTAGTGGCTTTGAAAATGCCAGTTATCCTCATCATGTTTGTAAACTTCATAAATCACTTTATGGTCTCAAGCAAGCTCCAAGAGCCTGGAATGAACGTTTTACACAATTTCTCCCTTCTCTAGGCTTTGTGTGTTCTTATGCAGATCCATCACTTTTTGTCAAAATCACTGGCAGTTCCAGGGTGTATCTTCTACTCTATGTTGATGATATTATAATCACTGGTAATAGTGAAGTTCTCATATCAGAAATTAAGCAACAACTTCAAGCAGAGTTTGATATGAAAGATCTTGGTGATTTACACTATTTTCTAGGATTGGAAATTCAATATAAGCATGATGGTCTATTTGTTTCTCAACAAAAGTATGGTACAGAACTTGTACATAAAGCAGGCCTAGATGATTGTCACACACACTTAACTCCCTGTCAATCTGGTGTCAAATTATACAAAGATGGAGGTACTCTCTTAGGTGCATCTGACATACCTCACTTCAGAAGCCTTGCTGGTTGCTTGCAGTATCTTACATTTACAAGGCCTGACATTGCTTATAGTGTTAATTCTGTGTGTCAGTTTCTTCACTCCCCAACAGAGGCTCATCTTCATTCTGTGAAATGCATTCTCAAATATATTAAAGGAACTGTTAATCATGGTATTCTTTTCAGGAGGGGTGATTTTTCCAATCCTCAATTTCATCTTCATGCTTTTTATGATGCAGACTGGACTGGTGATCCAAATGACAGGAAATCAACTACAGGCTTTGTTATCCTTCTTAATCAGTCTCCTATTTCATGGTGTAGCAAGAAACAAACTGTTGTCTCAAGGTCTTCCACAGAAGCAGAATACAGAAGCATGGTAGATACATCTTCTGAACTTCTTTGGCTGCAGCATTTGTTCACAGATCTTCATTTGCATTTGGATAGTGTTCCTACACTTCATTGTGATAATATCTCTGCATTAGCCCTTGCTACAAATCCTGTGTATCATTCAAAACTTAAACACATTGAGGTTGATGTTCACTTCACTAGGGAACAAGTCAAGGCTGGCTCTATTCGACTGAAGTTTGTCACATCTCAAGAACAGCTCGCTGACTTATTCACCAAAGGTCTCTGCTCCCCTCAACATCTTTATCTCTGTTCCAGCTTGATGCTCACACCCTCCCATCAAGCTGAGGAGGGGTGTTAACAGAAGAAAGTCCTTCTCATTTGTTTTCTCAGTTTAACAAGCTTAATTGGTGTTAATTAGTGTTAATTAGTTAGTTAGGGATGCCTGCATGTTACATTAGCTGGTTAGTTAGTGCCCTACAGTTGTGATACACGTGGCACACTATCATGCATCTGGAAATGTATATAAATATCTCTCTTTCCATTGTAACAAACAATTACCGATATTCACAAAGTTGTTAGTGAAAATATCTCAGTTTTCTCTCTCTCATAAAGCTAACAGTATCAACTACAGTCACTTACAATGTGGCCGATTTAGGAGCCAAACCAGATGGCAAAACTGACTCAACCAAGGCCTTCCTGTCTGGATGGGCCAAAGCTTGTGCCTCGGCCAAGCCCTCGGTCATTTATGTCCCAGCCGGAAGGTTCTTGCTTCGCAATGCGATTTTCAACCGGCCATGCAAGAACAGGGCCATCACGTTTCGCATTGCTGGCACACTCGTCGCCCCTTCAGATTACCAGGTCATAGGAAATGCTGGTAACTGGCTTTTCTTTAGGCATGTGAATGGGGTTACCATCTCCGGTGGAATTCTTGACGGTCAAGGCACTGGTTTGTGGGATTGCAAGGCCTCCGGCAAGGTTTGCGCCAGTGGAGCAACTGTAAGTTTCTTGAACCGTACATTCTTTATTTGCTTGGGATGAGGAATCTTAAAGTTCAACCTATCATTTCCCTATAAAATGTCCTGTATATAGGATTTAATTTCTCTATGTTTTATATGGACTGTTTGCAGACACTGGAGTTTTCCAACTCGAACAACATTGTCGTGAGTGGAGTGACATCCCTAAACGCCCAAATGTTCCACATAGTCATCAACGGCTGCAACAATGTGAAAGTGCAAGGTGTTAGGGTTTCTGCCTCTGGTCACAGCCCAAACACCGATGGAATCCACGTCCAAAAGTCCTCGGGCGTCACTATTCTCGACTCTAAGATTGCAACCGGTGACGACTGTGTCTCAATTGGTCCGGCAACAACTAATCTATGGATTGAAAACGTCGCATGTGGACCCGGCCATGGAATCAAGTGCGAATATGCATGTAATTCAACCTAATCAAATTAGATGCATAATTTGTAAAAAAAATACATGTTATAGTACTATAATATATATCGTAGAATACTTGAGCTTTTGGTTTGTTTGTTATTTTAGCATTAATTGGTTTGGTTGATGCAGCATTGGGAGTTTAGGCAAGGACCTGGAGGAGGATGGAGTGCAAAATGTAACGGTCAAAACTGTTACATTTACAGGTACTCAAAATGGTCTGAGAATCAAATCATGGGGAAGACCCAGTACTGGGTTTGCTAAGAACATTCTTTTCCAACATGCTGTCATGTTCAATGTCCAAAATCCGATCGTTATTGATCAAAATTATTGCCCAGGCGAAAAAGGGTGCCCTGGTCAGGTGAGATATTGTTTACGACTCTTGTATAAATTGAATTACAATGAAGTTTACTTCCCAACCAGCTAGTCATATATTCTCAAATACTAGCTTCTTGTTCTTTAAATGTCCCTTTGTCATTCCTCTTTTTTCCCTCTTTCATTTGATAATTGTTTTCATTGTTCTGTTTAAAATAATAGGTTTCGGGAGTTCAAATTAGTGACGTGACATATCAAAACATCCACGGCACATCAGCAACACAAGTTGCTGTGAAATTCGACTGTAGTTCTAGGTACCCTTGTAGCAAGATCACACTGGATGATGTGAAGCTCAGTTACAAGAACCAAGCAGCCGAAGCTTCATGCAGCCATGCCGGTGGAACAGCTGTGGGTATGGTTCAACCGACAAGTTGTTTGTAGGCTAAGATGGAAACACAGCTCCTCATATTGGTTTGAATCTCATGGAGTCAGGGGCGGAGCCCGAAGGGGTCCCCCCCCCCCCCAAGAATTTTTGGTATACTTCAATTTTAGTTACTTATTTACCTTATTAATATTAAACATAGGCTTAATTTAAGTATTACACCCCCCAAAAACTTCCATAACCAATCAATTTGAATAATTAATCAATTATATTAAGAAACATAATTATTAAATTGATTGGTCTTTATGTCTACATAAGTAAAGTAATTGATTTGTTTTATTTGAAAAATAGAAAGTAATTAATTTACCAAGAAAAAGTAAAGCAATTGATGAATAAGTTATTACTTTCTTCACATGAACATTTGTAATCTTTATATGAGTTTAGGAGATGTATAAAATAGAATCTTGCTTGATTTGAAGATGAACATCTTCTATAAGGGAAATATACAAAACATTAATTTTTTGTGAAATTTTAATATTATATATCATATATGTTTGGACCCCTCCAGATGTCAAATCCTGGTTCCGCCCCTGCATGGTGGAGTAAAGAAGGAAATGCAGAATTGGTCCTCCAGTGCAAAACAAAAGAAGATTATACTATAGGAAGATTATAATTAGTTTAGTGTGTCAATGGCCTGAATGAAGCAGTTGCAGCTTTACTGCTTGAGCCTGTGGCATTGGCCGCCCATTGGGTGTTCTTGGACTCTTGGAGCCTGGCCTTGCAAATTTGCTATTTAATTTAGATTTTCCAAAGTTCAAAGTGATCAACCCCTTCTTGGTGTTTGTATCATGTACTGTAGTATAAGAGATCAAACTTAGTGTGGTTGAAGATCGATTTACGTGCAATAGTAATATAAACCTCTTGATTAGATATGAGACGTGTGTTTGTTACTTTGTTCGATCTCGTTTTACATTTAAGTACGTAAAGGTCGAATTGCGTCAACTATTAAAAACAATTATGGAAAAGAACTAAAGAAGCAACTTGGGAAAAGATCAAAGTGAACAACCAAGGCGGAAAAAACTCTTTCAAAATGAGCCAGTTAGCCGAAAGCATATCAGTTTATGGTCGAAATAAATCACGAGGTTGCCATATAATGCATGTAATTACAAAAAGTTTCTAGTCGCATATTTTAACTTCATATATCTTACTGGGGGCTCCAATTGGATTCACAGGCCATAGATGAATTCAAAGTTAGTTGTTATACGTACATGCATGTGACAATACCAGATTAGTTATGAGTTTAGTGTGATTCTATCCCATTGTATATGATGGGAGAGGATTCTAACTAATATATACTTGATAAATTGAAATCAATAGCTAGCTAGTACGTGTTCTCACAATTACACTATAAATTTGTCTAGTCTTGCCCAATTGAGAAATTGCTATAAGGTTATTGAAGTGAGTAGAACATCGGTCTGAGAAGATCATCTACAGAATTAAACAGAAGAAGTTTGACCTCAAGTTTGTTGAGTAATTGTTTTATAATACTGAAATACTATGTGACATTGTTATGTGGTGGTATGAGTCAATATATTTTCGTCGATTTCAATGAAGTGAATAAAAAAAATTATATTAAAGAGACTAATCAGATAAAAATAATTTTTATACGGATCAATCACATTAACCTGGACCGTACAATAATTTTATAAGTTTACTAGAACTTAATTGATTGGGTTTTTTTTTTTTTGGAAATGTAATTGGGTCTTTTGTTGTTTGATTTGGAGTACTCATACATATAAACACACACGCATCACGCATGGTTGAACTTTAAGTTGGTTACAGTTTTTTAGGTTGGCCATGCAATAGTACGTTGCTAGTGGGAAGTTGAATATATTACACGGTATGCCTAACTTATATATATATATTACATTTGTATAAGCCTAAAGGTCAACAATAATCACATGGCCACAAACAAAACAAAATTCCCAGGAACAAGCAACCCTAGTTTAATCCATATCCTTCATCCTTATTCTAATTGGCAAATGAGTCAATCATATGAACATGTACTTATGGTGTGCCACGATCATTATGTACTATTCCCTCTACGCTGGTATTTAAATGCATGTATCCAAAATCTTTTCCAGCATGTTATTCAAATGCAAGAAACATATATATCAATCAGCTAAACTCTATATGAAGTCCACGACCACCAACAAAATTCCCAAGTATGTATAATTAGTTGGACGCTTGAGACGCCTAAAATCATGCCGTAAACTCATGGAAGCAAATCGCGCAAAAGTTCCTTCTTACATTTGATCGTACCAAAATAATAAAATGAAAAATAAATTCATGAATTACTCAAATTTTTATTAATTCTTTACAGTTTCTTCAGTTACAAGTTAAAGCTAGAGACAAGAGCTTTTAGTCTTTAATTAGATGGTTCCAGAGTTTTGAAGTTATATTATACAATAATTATTTTTATGAACAATAATGTTTCTTTATACAGTAATTTTCTTAGAGACAAGGAATTAATGTGCTTCTGTTGGCCAAAAAATAAGAATATGGGGTTGTGATTCGCCGACGCTTGAATCTTGCATAATGTCTGATAGGGACATTGGGATTAATGCATGGAAAAAGATGATGCAATACTCATGCAATTATAGGTAACAGAATGCCGATAAATTTTAAGGGTTTTGCTTGTATTAATTCTGACATTCTATTTAAGAGATTTTTGTTTTTTGTTTTTTTGTGGTAGACACATTCTATTTAAGTTCAAGCAATCCAATTCTTAACTCACGAATTCATTGATGATGTTATATACAAATCAATCGGTCGTGATCATGGACGGTTGGAAAGTACACAATAACGGGAGAGTTGGTCCAGAAAAGATAGAATTATTAGAAATATTCACACATGCTATATATATGTGCCGGTGTGTGTGGAAGAGAGAAAGTTAGTTTAATCTTGCTGAAGATTGAAGAAAGTCAAGAAACTCATAAGAATTCAGAATAAAAGGCTAAATAACATATAACTTATAAGTGAGTAATTTATCACTAATTGCATCGAAATTTTTTGGACAAAACTCAACACAAAATAGGTGATTAAGACAACATTAGTATAGTGTTTGACACTAATCAGTCAAGTACGTGTATCATTGTTTCACAACGAGTCGCTCGGTTTACTGGATTCTGATCGAATTTGCTTCTTTGATTAAGCTGGGCCTTCGGAAAAAAAAAAAAATTTTAAAATGTTAACAGTAGTGAATGAATAAGGATTGACTTATCAAAAGGATACATAGTGGTACAAATGTTTACATACTACGATTCTTGTTTTTAAGTTTTCTATGAAATTTACTTTAGAAGTTATTATTTAATAGTGAATTTTTTTACTATGTATGGTTCTATATATCACGCAATAGTATAATCCCGCCATTTATAAAGGAGGAGAAGCCTATCCCTGAACACTGATCAAGTAGTCTCTCATGTAAGTAAATGGTGAATTAATTTTCTTTTGCAATATTAAGAGTTCAAAAAAGTACTTTAGCTTTTCCGTTCAAGAGAAATCTTACCGAGCTCTGTACTTCTGTAATTGAAATGGTCAACTTCTGTACTCATTCACTATCTTTGGTTTTTACAAGAGATAATTACAATACTATAAAGCATGAATGACAACTGAAGGCTTTCTTAATTCGAAGAAGTTTGAAACGGGACGAATAAAATTACGAAAAGAAAGATGCAGTGAACCATGAATTGAAGGAAATGATCCTTGTTATTCAAGCAAGTGAATCAAACAAATGTCATAAAGTCATTTTGCAAACTGCAATATACAGTAAAAACCTAAGTAAAGGTGATTTCGGCGCTGGCGCATGCTTGCGTTTTAATTTCTGTCATTGCATGTTATCAAAATTAATTCAATATTGAATAAAAATCAAGACCAGCTGCTATAAATACATCTCAAACCGTATCAACTCCACCCATACCACCACATCCTTCACTCCTTCAACTCATTAACCAGCCAAGCCTCTCTCTCTCTCTCAATGGCGAATCCCAGAAGCCACATTTTTCTCTCACTCCTCTTTCTCTTCATAAACTCCGGCGCCTCCACTGCAGTTACTTACAATGTGGCCGATTTAGGAGCCAAACCAGACGGCCAGACCGACTCAATCAAAGCCTTCCTTTCTGCATGGGCCGAAGCTTGTGCCTCGGCCAATCCCTCGGTTATTTATGTCCCGGCCGGAAGGTTCTTGCTTCGCAATGCAGTCTTCAGCGGACCATGTAAAAACATAGCCATCACATTTCGCATTGCCGGCACACTCGTGTCCCCGTCGGATTACCGGGTCATAGGAAATGCCGGTAACTGGCTTTTGTTTGAGCATGTGAATGGGATTACAATCTCGGGTGGAATTCTTGATGGACAAGGCACTGGTCTGTGGGATTGCAAAGCCAACGGCAATAGTTGCCCAGCGGAGCAACTGTAAGTTACTTGAGGCTCTCTCTTTTGCTTGTGAGAATTTCAAAGGTCAACCTAGCTAGCATTACGTGTTTAGAATCGTGTAAATCACACAAATATCCCGAATTATCTTCTATATATTATTAATGTGTGGACTATTGCAGACGCTTGGGTTTTCCAACTCCAACAACATTGTCGTGAGCGGATTGACCTCCCTAAACAGCCAAATGTTTCACATAGTCATCAACGGCTGCAACAACGTGAAAATGCAAGGTGTTAGGGTTTCTGCCTCCGGTAACAGCCCAAACACCGACGGAATCCACGTCCAACAGTCCTCGGGCGTCACTATTCTCGACTCTAAAATTGCAACCGGTGACGACTGTGTCTCCATTGGTCCTGGAACCACTAATTTGTGGATCGAAAACATTGCATGTGGACCAGGCCATGGTATCAGGTACGGAGTAATATCTTCCATGATCAGCAGTATTAATTAAACCTAATCAAAGTTTACATATATAACATTGCAAATATAGAGGCTATACTTCAATCTTAGATTCATTACTAGTTCTTTTTAAATATCTGCTTTCTGAATTTAGCAATGGTTTGGTTGGTGTAGCATTGGAAGTCTAGGCAAGGACCAGCAGGAGGATGGTGTGCAAAATGTAACAGTGAAAACTGTTACATTTACTGGTACTCAAAATGGTGTGAGAATTAAATCATGGGGGAGACCTAGCACGGGGTTTGCCAAGAACATTCTTTTCCAACACGCTGTGATGGTCGATGTCCAAAATCCTATCATCATTGATCAAAATTACTGCCCTGGCGAGAAAGGTTGTCCTGGTCAGGTAAGTTATCAATCAATCACTTATGGTCTTACGTAAATCAAGTTACAGTTAAGTTTGGTTCCCCAATTATAGTACAAAATCTCACGATTTCAATGTTTTCTTTTCTTGTTTGATAAAATTGCCATTGAATTGCTTTATTTGAATAGGTTTCGGGAGTTCAAATTAGCGATGTGACATATCAAGACATCCACGGGACATCAGCAACAGAAGTTGCGGTGAAATTCGACTGTAGTTCAAAGTATCCTTGTAACAAGATCACATTGAATGATGTGAAGCTCAATTACAAGAACCAAGCGGCCGAAGCTTCATGTAGCCATGCCGGTGGAACGGCTGAGGGTACGGTTCAACCTACAAGTTGTCTGTAGGGATGCAGTTTGAATCTAATTAAACTATATAGGATTATACATAAAATTAAATAATAAAATTCCTTTGTAAGTTTTAAGTGTGATCGATATATAGGTCAATGGCCTAAATGAAGACGTATGTAGTTGCTTGAGCCTGTGGCATTGACCACCACTGGGTGTTCTTATTGGAGCCTGGCCTTGCAAATTTGCTAGTTGATTAATTAACGTTGTAAGAGATCAATGTGAGATTAAACCTGTTGATTTGAATTTTTGTTTGCTTAATCTTTTGTTACGTACTTTTTAAAGAAGCATGTACGTCCAGTATGAAACCACAAAGGATAGTCCCCAAAACAAAAGCTGAAGCAAAAAATAAGTTAACAAGCAGTCCAAAAGAGACCAATTAATCTACTAAGCCAAGCAAACTGATATGAATCAGAAACCTAATTTACTAAGACCCTAAATATATAAAAGCCGACTTTTTTTGGTTTTTTGTTAGTTTCATAATTACAATAGCAGAACAAAACAACTAAAAGAAAACAAGAAAGCTCCATATGGTTTACCTTATTTTTAAAGTTACACATTTTCGGTACATGATATAGTTTATGGTGTTTTTTTTAAGTAGATTTTCTTTATGGTCAAGTTGATTAGTACGTTTCCCATAGAGTGATTGTGTAGTACTGAATAAGATGAGTAATATACATATACTAGCTAGCAAGTAGCGTGCATAACTATGTACGGGCAAACATATACCAAATAAATTTGAGAAGATGTTTCAAAGAAAGATGCCTCTTGCCACAAAAAAAAAAAGAAAAAAAAAAAGAAGTAAGATGCGCGCCTAGGTTGCAATGGCTTCAGAGACTAAACGTAAGTGTTGGATGGGAGTATTACATTGATTTTTTTTTTTTCTGCCAAGGCAATTCGAGCTATTTGACCACTCCCAGCCTGTCTTTATAAGGTAGATTGCTTCATCTGTATACATGTATGTTTTCAGATAGTAAAATTATTGATTTTAGAGTACAAATATGATTGGCAAAAACGTGAGTAACTATAATATTTTTTCTTATTCTTTAGTTAGATACTATATATATACCATGAGAGTTCGTATGCTTTACGTGAGCGCACAATATAAGTCAAAAATTAGAACCACAATATTTTTTTGGTGTCCACATTTCGTCAAAAATTTTGATATATACATACATGCACACAATTTTTTGTTGGCGAAACCTAGTTGAATTATGTCTTGAAGTACCTAACCCCATACTGATATGTTGCTGTGAGTATGAACCCTAAAGGTCAAAACTAATCACGGCCTCCACAAATAGATTTGCCTGAAACAGGGAATCCCTGAAATATGCAATTCTAGCGAATCCATAAGTAAATATTCAATCATTGATTGAATGCTTATGGTACACCACGATCATTACGTGCTTTGACCCTAATAAATCTGCTAGGTTTCACATGTAAATAACGTACTTCAATTCATCCCAAAATCTTTTTCAACAGCTAGTAAATTGTACAGCGATAATAAGCTTACCCCGGCGCCCTAAGCTACTTATAGTCAAGATGATCTATATCCATATACATATGAACTATGAAGCGCTTAGGTCTAGGTTCCATAGGTAGGGTATTATGACGCAGTCGGAATTCAGAAAGTAACCCTAGGTTTACAAGTAATAAACCTAAAATAAGGATTCTGGAGTTCACCAGAGATAAATGAGAAAACTCTCAATTTGATTGATAATATGATAAGAGATAGGTTCTACAGCCGTTTAAGGTTGCTTATATATGAGAAAAGGAACTCGGACTAACAATGAAACCCTAAAGCCCACAGATAAAAACAAAACAAATCCAAAACAAACTAGAAAACCGAAAATTCTGAAAAATAGTAAATTGCAGTTTTGATGCCCTAAACGACCCCGAAAGCCTGAAAAAGCCCACACATTGTGGCAAAGCAACGAGTTTTGTTCCTGGCGTTATTCCCTTTCCGGAAAGGTATAGCAATTAATTACAATTCGGACATCGAATGCCAAAGTTGCAGCAAACCGGGTTTTCCTCCTTTTCCATGATCGAGCTATTCTTCAATTCTTATCGTCATTCGCTCTACATTAGTTTCCTCCACCTCCGAAGAACTCTACCCCGAGTTCTCTTCAGGATAAAAAAACATCATCTTCACGAAACTCATGCAGATCAGCAACATTAAAGGTGTTAGAAATGCCCATGGAATCAGGAAGTGCAACAACATAAACATTGTCGTACATTGATCTTCTTCAACACCTTAAAAGGTCCATATTTTCTTGGCTTCTGTACATACCTCCACTATTATGGAGGATTTGCTATATCACCAAGCATAAGTAACACCCTTTTAGTGGGCCCACAAGCCATTGTGGGACCTGACCACGATGTACATCTCTCGTACCTCGACACTCAAGCTACCCAGTGGTAGTCGGAAGCCGCCAAGAGCATATTGGGAAGCCACCATCCCGGCCTTGCCAAGATGTCTCCATGATAAGCTTTCTACACTAGAATAGAGACTTCTTGTCCCATATTGGAAAACATGTAAAGGAAGGAGCCTCCCTTCCCTATAAAAGGAGACTCCTTCCCACTTACTCAATATCCTATTATACACTTTGTAATCCCTTTGAGCCGCAAGACCCAAACCCATATAGTGCAACACTTCAAGTGGACGTAGTTTTCTGCTAAGGCGGGAGACGGACCACTATACATCTTGTCTTCTCTCTCTCTTACTCTCTCTTTTTTTAACGTTAATTAGAGCATTCGGTTCTAACATTAACAGCTTCAGCTTGTTGTAGGTACCAATAGGAAACCTCTCTCATTCCTTAGAAACACCATCACGTCATCACCCTCTTGGAACACTTTAACTCTTCGATGCTTGTCAGCTGCAACTTTATACTTGGCATTAGTTTCTTCCAACTTGGCCTTAACTTCTTCTCTAACAGACTGTACATCCCTAGCCATGCCCTCAGCAGCAACACTAACACCAGGAACTTTAGAAAGCTTCACTAAATCAACCACATGTCAAGGAACGGTAGTATAAACTAATGAGAATGGTGACTTCCCTATGGCACTATGCACAACACTGTTATAAGCAAACTCCACCTATGGCAAGACATAATCCCATTGTTTGGGCCTATCTCCACAAACACTCCCAACCATGTTACCCAAAGTTCTGTTAGTAACCTCTGTTTGCCAATCAGTTTGAGGATGAGCTGTGCTGCTATGATTCAAAGTTGTTCCAAACATTCTCCACAACGTAATCCAAAAGTGACTAAGGAACTTCGTGTCTCTATCAAAAGTAATGGACTTGGGCACTCCATGCAAACGAACCACCTCCCTGAAAAACAGTTTGGCTATATTGGAAGCATCAACAGTCTTCTTACAAGCTATAAAGTGTGCCATCTTGGAGAACCTGTCAACTACCACAAACACATAATCCACACCCCTTTGGATACGGGGTAATCCCAACACAAAGTTCATAGCAAGATCCTGACAAATATCTTCAGGAATAGGTAAAGGTAAATAAAAACCAGTATTTTGGGACTGACCCTTAGAAACCTGGCAGGTGTAGAACTTCATCACAATTGCTCCTATATCCTTCTTCAGCTGTGACCAGAAATACCTCTTCTCAAGGCTATCAATAGTTTTGTCTCGGCCCAAGTGTTCACTCAGACCCCCTCCATGCAAATCTCTAATCAGTTTCTCCCTCAATGATGAACTACGAATACATAGCCGATTGCCCTTGAATAAATAACCATCATTCATATAGAAATCTATAATTACATGATTGCTGCTGCACTTGGCCCAAATCTCCTTAAAATCAACGTCTTCCGCATACAATTTTTTCAAGAGATCAAAACCCACAATCTCCTGAGCTAAAGTGACCAGCAAGGAAGCCCTCCTACTCAAAGCATCTGCCACCCTATTAAGAGTACCAAATTTATGCTGAATCACAAAGGGAAATTTCTATATAAAACTCACCCACCTTGCATGCATCTTGTTCACAGTTTTCTGACTATTAAGGTACTTCAAGGCCTGATGGTCAGTGAACAATACAAATTCTCTCTGAATTAGATAGTGCTCCCATTGCTTTAACACCCGGAACACAGTATAAAATTCCTGATCATAAGTATTCCACTTTTGATGAGCTTTACTCAATTTTCACTAAAGAATGCTAGTGGCCTCTTCTCTTATGACAACACTGCACCTACTCCCATGCCACTAGCATCACATTCAAACTCGAATAACTTGTCAAAATGGGAAGAGCAAGAACCGGTGCAGTACAAAGTTTCTCCTTGATTAAAGAAAATCTCTTCTCTTGTTCTTCTCCCCACTAGAATTTGCCTTTCTTCAAACATTCAATAATAGGAGCAGTAATGGTTCTGAAATTTCTTACAAATAACCTATAAAAAGTAGCCAAACCATGAAAACTCCGCACCTCATAAACCGTTTTTGGAGCTAGCCATTCTCTGATAGCTCATACCTTCTCTTCATCAACCTGAATGCCTTATTCTCCAACCACAAAACCCAGAAATAACAGCTTGTTGGTACAGAAAGTACACTTCTTTAGGTAAATGTCCAGTTTATTTTCCCGTAAAGTGTGAGCCCCTGAAAAATTTTGTTTAATTTTTTAAGGTAAATTTTTCGCTAATAAGATTTTTCACAAGGTCACTCAAGTGAAGGAGTTGAGTTTGAAGATTTCTTTGGTGACGGGATTCTTTAATTTGGGCCATGTGATTTAAGTTTGGGCCAATGTTCTTTTATTTGGGCCTAAATTGTTACTAGAATTTATCAAGACAAATTGTCGAAGTAAATTGGAATAGGATACGAATTGGGTTGTAGCGAATTTGAATATTGAGTCTGTTAGAGAAATCGTTGGTGAAAAACGAATAAAAGTTATGAGCCCGAAAACCCGAAAGCAATTAGCAGGGAGTATTACGTAATTGGACGCAAGGGGTGTTTCACAAACATGGGTATAAATAGAAAACATGGAAACCCTAGTCTCATTTCTCTTCCTCTCTCCCTCTCGGCCGCATCCTCACTCTCACTCTCTCTCTCTCCCGACCTCTCGTTCCCTCTCCCTTCTCCTTTCCTCTGCAACCACCGGAGAACACCACCTCCGGCCACCATCTCACCACACCGCTTTCACCAATCGACGCAGCATCAAAATCTGACCTAAGCCCAAGCCTCACCACCGGCATGCACCGCTGATAGCCTCAACATGCAACCACCGCAGTTTCCGCCACCATGCCTAGTCGGAAAAGCTACTTCCGATCACTTTCTCCACTCACCGCCTCCACCACTCGATCCAGCACCCAAAACCGACCAAACTCGAGCCTCACCTTTCGACATACACACCCACAGCCACCGTACCCAACCACCACAGTCGCAACACCACTACCCCTTCCTCGTTCGTCGATTTCCGACCATCACCTCGCCACATCGACACCACCGTCAGACTTAGAAAGCCCTAAAGAGAAAAACCTGAGCCGTAGCCTCCATCTCCTATGCCGGGAAACGCCGTACGAGTTTCCCTCGAACTCGTAGCTCTGCATGCCTTCATTCTCTAGTCTCTAGCTCGAATCGAGCTAAACCACCTCCATAGTTCGAATCAATACCTAGCAGTCCTCCAAAGCTTCTAGTTCTGACCTCCGATTCCAACTAGAGCCGCCACACGTGCTACAAGCACAGCCACTGGGGCGTGAGCACCCCAACGCTGTCGTTTAATACCGCCGACGACCTCTCCTTGCTTCGGTAAGACCAGCTAAAAGCCCTCTTTGTTAATTGATTAAGTTTTAAATCCAGATTGGAATGGGTTATTAATCTTAAGTTCTTTGGTTGGCGTTCTTGAGTCCTGAACATGGAAGCAATGATGGGATTCTGAAGAAAAAGGGGAGTTTCTAGTAGTGTCATCTGATGGGTTAAGGAGGATGATAAAGAAACAAGAAGAACTGCAGGATGCAATATGTCATAGAGACTGGTCTCGATGGTGTTGAGTTAGGGTAAGAAATCCTAGCCTTGAACTTATGATTTCAGTTTTGTTGGGATATTGAAATTGATTGATTGAGCAGGTTGTTTTGTGGTGGAGAAAAACACCTGAATTGTTGGGTCGAGGACATTAAGCCGAGGCTACCAAAGAAAGGATTTGGAAAGGTTATGACTTATGAGAAAGGTAATGACATGATGAAGGAAATGGATTTCTATTTACTGTGCTTGTATTGTATCGCTTGAAATCGAAAGAAATAAGTGGAAATGGATAATTGCTTACTTTTGTAGTACTCGGCTGAATGTGAATGAGTTGGTGTGAATGAGGTTATGTGTGTGTGAATGGCTATGTTTGGCATAGAAGGAAATTGATTAATGAGAAGGGACCATTTTTGAAAATGAGTTAATGTTGTAAACAATGTTAAAGAAAGTGAGTAATCACCGATGTTGAGCGGGGTTCGGAAATGAAAATGGTGGATTTTATTTGTTTGAGTTAAATTAGGATATTGGATTAACGTTCATGAAATAAGGTTTAAAATCGGAGTATTCTAGTGTTGCCATATACCAAAGTTATCATAAGAAAGTGATCATTCGGGAATGGTAATTACTATTTGTTTGCTAATATTTAATGGTTAAGTTAAAAATGGTCAAACTGGTTGACTTGAAGTACATTAAGGAAATAAGTATAATCGCCATATCTCAAATGGTTCAAATGCCATTTCATTTGGATTATTTGAGAATGGTAAGGGTGGTTGTTGCTTAAGAAAGGAATACTAGACAATGGCATCAACTATTTAACCCGAATTTTATTATCAAAAGAAGTATGATAACCATATCCCGAATGAGCTTACTTTTCTAAGTGAATTGTTCGGGAATGGTTTTTAATAATTATCGATCATGGGTTATTTGGTGAATTTTAAAGTGAGTTATGAATTAATTACTTATCGGTATAATTTTTGTTAAAGGACTCGAACGTGTGCACATGAAATTGGAAGAAGTATCGAAAGTCGAAAACGAAGCTAAGTTTGGGCGAGCACTTCATATCCAGGTAGGGTGAGCTGTCCCTTCCTTGTTAGAGTTTTTCTATGTGTGGAATGCACTAGTAAAATAGTATGTTGCCTGTAAATACGTTTTTGGTTGTTCATTAGTCGATGCCTCGCAATATCCGTGTTTCCATAACTGATATTTGCTGATTGCGAAAACCGAGGCTAGACTTGTATGTTGAGATACTGTACCCCATTGTATGTTTATACTTGTGACCTGAAAGTGAATGGGACCTAGACGCTTAGATTCCTAGGGATCCCACGTTGTCGGTAACCGTGAACCTCCGGAGGGGGCTGTGCTCCTATGTTTGTCGAGAAAAGGTAAATACGGATAGTGAACCAGTCATAGGAGACTCAGGGCCAGGAAATGGACACTTTCGCTACTTGTAGTTACAAGGACTACAAAGTAGTTGGCCGGTTCTCGAAGGATGACGAACCAGGTCGGTCACCGATTTGTTTGAGTTTAGCCGGCAGGTAAGTATGTCGGAGCTCCAAATTGTGTGAAGCATACTGCATATGCTTTATAAAAGAAATAAATGTTTGTGGTTGCCTATTTTTAAAGTATTTTTGATAAACGTGCACATTATTATGTAGTAAATATTTTCAAGAATATTATCTTTCAAACCTAGCATGGTTGGGCCGGCCCCTATTGGGCATGCGAGGATGAAAGCTCACCCCTACAATAGTATGCAGGTTCCCAACATGTGGTCGGGAAGCGTACTTGGGAGGCACATGGTCCGGCTTGGCGCACTTCTCTTTGACTCTGTTAAAAGGAGGTTTTGGCCCCTTGTTGGGTCTTGAAATCACTTGTTTGGTTACTTTTTATTTATTTATTTCTTACTCGTTTACAAAATCTCGGGAGACCCGTAACCCTGGGGCGCGTCTTCCATGTTTGTAGTTACTTAGTGATTTGTTTTATCTTCCAAGTTGGGCTCTGATTGCAAGCCCAAAACTCATAGCCCATTTCAAATTCCGCTTTTGAAAATGTGTTGTTTGGTTGCTAGAACGACTTGTCCAAGAAAGTGTTTTGTAAACCAACAGTTTGAACCCAAAAAGGCCTTGCGATTTCGGGTTGATGAGTTATCGGGATGTCATTCGTGACATGTCAGTTTCTCATTGGCTCGGGGTCGCGGCGCTGTGGGATCCCCCTCTCGGGTCACCACACAAAGCTCCCAAAACCTGCCTCAAATGTACTAGATGTTCTTCTTTGGTCCTGGTATATATCAATATATCATCAAAATACACCACAACAAAAGAACCAATAAAAGGATAAAGAACCTTGTTCATAACCCTCATAAAGGTGCTGGTTACATTAGACAACCCGAATGGCATCACCATCCACTCATATAACCCATCCTTGCTCTTAAAGGTTGTCTTCCACTCATCCCCTAGCTTGATTCGAATCTGGTGGTAACCATTTCGAAGATCTATCTTTGTAAACACCTTGAACCCTCTAGCTCATCAAGCATGTCCTCCAAACGAGGAATAGGAAACCTGTACTTCACAGTTATCTTATTTATGGCCTTGCTATCAACACACATCCGCCATTGATTGCCCTTGTAGTACCCCAGAAATTCGTTGTTATTTTATGAGGATTTTTTCGGAATCTAATTTGTGGTTATAGGACGGTTTCGTGGCTCGTGGACGGAGCGGAAGTGTTTCGAACAAATTATTAGTTGAAGAATATGGTTTTTTTGGGGGGTGCAAAGGTTGACTTTTTATTCGTTGGTTTCTCCAAAAACTTCCTTCATAAAAGTCATAGAACGCGTCGATACGAGTTCGTGGACATGTGGAACACGGAAATTAGAGTTCATATGAAGAAGTTATGGCCATTGAAAAAGTTTCCATTTTGGTTAAATTGAGAAATTTCCAAAAAAAAAAAATTAAAGTTTCCATTTTCAGAAATATTTTCTCTCTCTTCTCTCCTGAGCCCGATTCGCCTCTCCACTTCGCTGGCATCGTTCTTCCTCCTCCGGCCACCATAGGACGTGATTCCAATTGGGCTTTCTTCGCCTCAACCTCCTCTACAAGTTTGTGGTGGGCGTTGCAAGGCCGAGAAGAAGCCACGACGGGGACAAAATCGGCTTCGTCTGAACTGGAGATTCTGGCCACCTTTGTTGGTGATTCTTGAGGGCTTTTGGAGCCCAGAGGACGTAGATGCTTCTACCTAAGGTGGCTTGCATCGATTCAAAGTGTGGAGGTTGAATTTTGGATTTGAAATTCTAAGGTTTCAATCGGCCCAATTTGTTCTAAGGTAAAATTCGATTGATTGGTTTATAATTGGACTTTGGTGTAGTTATGAAAGTTGTAATTGGAGTTGAGATGAAGAACTTTTGTGTTGGGGGTTTTGCCAAATTCTGACTTTGGGCCGGTGGAGGCACCGCCACTGTGGTGGTGTTGTCCAGCAGTTTCCGGCCACTTCAGGGATAGTTTCTGTTCCTGATTTTGATCTACTTGTCGATACGAGCATTTCGATACACAATACATAATTTTTTGAGATCGTATGAGCATGTTAGGGTTTTTGTGATTTCGATAGTTTCGGTTATCGATCCGTGAGAATCTGACTATCCGATTGACTTGTGGTTTTGTCACATCGATTGTAAAAGCCTTCTAGAGATTTTGGGTGGTCTCAGATGAGGGTTCGCCTCGATTGGCGTTACCTTCAGGGTTGTTCAATTTGGGGATTCGGACTTTAATCACTTGGTGATTCGTATATTGATTTGAGACCATTGGTGATTAGGTACTTCTCAAGGTGATTTGGACGAGTTGTTGGTGTGAGTGTTAGTTCAGTTCTGTATAGAAGACGCATCAGGATTTTGAGGTGAGTAATCTCACAATGTTCATTTACGAACGGTTTACCTTATCGTTTTGATAGTTATTTAGTTAACTGCAAACTATAGTTGGTATTAGAAGCATTCCTGAGTGAATGTCTACATATATATATATATATATATATTTACATGAAATATATATGTGTAGGTAGATTTGTGTGATAAAACAATAACTATGGATGCGTTCATCTTATTGTTTTGGGGTGTGACTTTTCGTGAAACAATATTTTGTGAAATGATTGATTTCTATTGTTTTGAAAAGTGTTGGGTATTGTGGAACACTTTTAGTTCGCGGGTGGCTTATTTAAGTGTGGGTCTTGTACCGGGAGTAATTGATAGGGATCAATTACGGAGAATCTTTTATTTTAGTTTCGTGTAACATTTTGGGTCCATTGCGACTCCTTTAACTGTTTTGGTATTTATACCGTGGATCCAAAGACTTACGAGTTGAGGATCGTGGATCACGAAATGTGATTGTAGGTGGGAAAATCGAGAATTCATGCCTTTGCCCAGGTTAGTGGATACGATCAGTTAGAGCTCTAGTCTGTCCACCATGATTTGTTCCTTGATTGAAACGCGCGGGTTTATCCTGTGATTTGCGTGATTTGTTTCCTTTTTTGAAACTTGTAGATTTATGCCGTGATTTGAGTGAGTTGTTTCCTTGTTTGAAACGTGTGGGTTTATGCCGTGATTTGCGTAAGTTGTTTCCTTGTTTGAAACGTGTGAGTTTATCTCGTGATTTGTTTCTTTTTTGAAATGTGTGGGTTTATCCTATGATTTGCGTGAGTTGTTTCCTTGTTTGAAACCTGTGGGTTTATCTCGTGATTTTGTGTGAGATGTTTTGAGTTACTCATATGAGCTTTCATACGCTTACCTGGTTTGTTGTATGACAATCCAGTGCACTATTCAATGGTGTAGGGGTTAATCCTACAGGTCAGGGTAATCGTGGCTGAAACTGAAGTAGCGTGCTAGCAGCTTTACCGTAGGAAGTCAATTTTATGATTTTACCGTTATTAAGACTTCCGCTTGTAGTAAGCTATGTGGAGCATTTACTTATTATTTTGTTGTGGCAATTTAATTTGTAAACTCATGTAATATATAACTCTGCGTAGCGAGTATATATTGACTTTATGGGTTTAGGGTATCAGTATGTACTTGGTTTAAAAGGAAAACAAATTTCAAGTATTTTGTATTGATGGCTGATTCATCACGCATGTATAATCATGGGATTATATATATCAATTTTTTATTTATGTTAAAAATCGGGGCATGACAGCCCTTCTTAGGAACAAGGAGGTCTGGAACTGCACAAGGACTCATACTTTCACGAATGATTTCTTCAGCAAGTCTTCAATCTACTCCCTCAAATCTAATTCTCCTTAGGACTCATGCGGTAATGGGGCATGTTTCAGCTATCTCGGAAGGATTAGATCCAGATAAATCTCGTACAGATCTGGTCTACTACTATCGCTCTCGGTCTCGCTTATCTGTAAACAAACAAAGGTAAGAGGGAAGACCGGGTGTGCCGGCCTTCAACTCTCCGATGCCTAAGTCAGTATCGATATGAGATAATGATAATGGAAACTGATAACAGTTGCCACTTTGGGTTGTTGGAGATGACCTTAATGTAGCAGATGTGTGGAGGCTTGGTTCAGTTTCTTTCGGGGTTCCCGATATTTCCCAGAGGGGTATCGAGACCCTCATCTGGGAGCTTTCCTTACCTCTGTATTAGTGATATGAGTCTTGTGCTTCCGATACTTGTGCCTAGGAGGTATGTGTATACCAACAAGTCCCCCAAGTCCCCAATCAAGAGTTCTCTTGGGTGGGGAGTTTGTCTTTGGTGGAAGTATCGGAAGTGCAAGGCGAGTTTATGCCACGTGGCTTCTGTACAATCATTACCCCCAGTTCCCCAAGTTCCCATCTAAGAGAAGTCTTGGCTGGGGTGAGGAGTTCGTACACGCAACTGGAGTTGTGTGGCTATCGAGAATCTGTGTTGGGGTTTATGCGTCTTTTGGCCCATAGGCGATGCCCTGGTGACACGTGTTCTATTGTTATTCGTTTTCATGTGTGGGAAGTCCGGTGTACTGGAGTCTGTTACATGTAATAATGGTGTAGTGGTAAGGAGTCGAGGAGACGACACATTTTCTCTATAACTCTCAGATATGTCAGACAAGTGGTGAGCTCTGGTGTCGTCGTCCTTGCACGTCCAACGATCCCTGTATTCTCGAGGTCCCTATATAAGGACAGAGGAGGGAGATGGGGGTGATTACTGTTCCTTTGTTCTTGTTGGAGGTTGGGATAAGAACTGATTAAAGTTAGAACCCTTGGCGTTCTGGGAGCTTGAATCTTGCGTTTGGTGGTCAGAATTCTGGGTCGTTTGCGGCGTTGTCTCTGTTTCCTGGTCGGAGGAGTGAACAGGTACGCTGTCTTCACTTTTATACATTTCTTTGAGGGCGTTTGTGTGGTAGTGTGGGTTTCATTGGTGAGTTGCTTGCCGGAGGTGAAATTTGCCTGTGAGCTCTGGGTCGTCGTGAGTCTGGTTAAGTTTTGGAGAAGGTGAATTTTGGGTTGAAGTGGGCTTGATGTTGCGGCTCCAGCTAGGTTATTAGATTTTCAAAATTTGGTGGGGCGGGTCGGGGAAGGCGATAGATAGGAGTCGATTGATTAATTGTGGGTATTGCGAGCAGTATGGTACGAGAGCATCACGATCATGGTAGGCGAGAGGGTTCCTCCCGTGGAGGTGAGGGAGTTCCTAGTGGTGGTGTTGGAGCCTCTCGTGGGGATGGTGGAGGTGCTCCTCGTGGGCATGGCGAGGTTATTCCTCGCGGGCGTGGCGAAAGTGTTCCTCGCGGGGGTGCCGTAGGTACTTCCCGAGGAGGTGGCGAGGCTTAGTCTCATGAGGTCCTGAGTAGGGTTGAGCATATTGCGGGCCCCGAGGCTACCGAGGGTGAGAACGTCCAGGTTTTGGAGATTCCTCACTTGCCACTCGGGCGGCTACTTCTTGGCGATGTGCCCATTAATTAGCCGGGGTCCGAGTACGATGGAGGAGCAGATTACTGAAATGACGACCTGGGGCATTCTGGGCAATGTGTTACTACGCCCTTTAAGGGATGGTGAATGTTTTAACCACCCCGAGATGGGGTGGTCGTGCTTTTATGAGTATAAACTCAAGTACGGGCTGACATTCCCAATACCGGACGAGCTGCAGTATCTGTTGTCGTGCCTAAATGTATCGTTGGGGTAGCTATCGCCAAATGCACTTAGACAAGTGATGGGAGTATTGCTGTTGTGGGAGCTCAGCAGGCTGCTATGTTCCAGCATTGGCGAGTTGAACTCTTTGTTCAAGATGCAACACTCGACGAAGGCTGGCGATAGTGGTTGCATTAATTTCAGGGCGCGTGGCTGTACGATTATCGAGGACCTCCCGTCAAATATCTTTGCTCATTGGCGGGGCAGGCCTTGCCTGGTGGGGGGCCGCTGGCAGAATGCAGACATGGTGCACCGGGCTTTGACTCATTTTCAGCCTATCTGTGAGTATCGTGATTGCATTTTTGGTGGATTTTGTCATTGGTGTGTGCTAACAGCGTGTCTTTATATTGTAGCGAGGCAGGAGGCTGTCCTGACCACGCTAGAGCAGAAGCGTGTGGCAAGGGTGTTGGGTGCGTTTCCCAGGGGGACGAAAGGGTTCTATCGCCTATGTAGGCTCCCGATATCTGAGAGGTGGGAGCTGGGGAGGCGTCCGGGTGAAGAGCTGTTTATTGTTTAGTGTCTAACCATTCCTGTTGTTTCCGGTTCTTCTGACGTTATTTTCTTTCTTTTGTTGTAGCGGATATGCCTAGCGAGGCTGCTGGCAAGAGTGATGCCCCATAAGCGGAGGTGGATACTAATGTTATCATTAGGGAGTTGTTGCGAGAATCGGAGACGGCAAGGCGAGTTGATGTCGATCTTCCTGATAAAGTACGTGTGACGGACCATCGGGTGAACATGTTGTTGCCCGACGAGATGTATCTAAGGTTTCCCGACACTGTGTTGGAGTATCTTAACCAAAGAGCCAAGGAGCAGGCACCAGAAGCAGGTGGGTGCTGAGGGGCAGTTGAATCAAGGCCATCCAGAGCCAGTTATTGGGGAAGCTACTCAGTTCCAGCAGGTGGGCAAGGCTGGTCAACGTTCCCAGGTACTCTTTGAGGAGCGCCAGTCCCTCTGTGGTCAGGAAGGTACAACACAGTCCCCCCGAGTCTTGGCATGAGGGGTGGACCCTAACCTCGTGGGCCAGCCATCGGAGCTAGTGGTAAGTGGAGATCTCCATCGAGGAGTTGTTTCGGGAAGTTGAACGGCGCCAGAGCGATACTAATGCCAAGGCTCGCCTGGTACAAGATGTCATGTTAGAGCAACTGGACGCGGTCTTTGGTGACCATATTGGCTGTTCGGTATCGCGAGAGGTCATTATGATTAACAGTGGGGAAGCAGAGATGACTAGCTAGGTTGTTGGTGATGCGATACCGGTTGCCAAGGCTGTTGAAGCACGGCAGAAGGTTGGAGAGGGCGTTGTTGGGGGTACCCAAGTTGTCGAGAGGGAGGCTCCTGCCCAGGTTGGAGAGGTGGAAAGGACCTGAGTGTCTGAGACTTGTGCTCGCACTGATGGAACTAGATCAAGGAAGAGGGTTGCTTCATAGCTTCGTCTCAGGAGCCTCCAGTAGGTGTTAATGTCGATACCCGCGGAGGTAAGAGGGCTCTGGTTGACGATGTGTCAATCTCCAAATCTACAAGTAGGGGTTCTAGAGGTTCTTACGACGAGGTCGCAGAGGGGCTTGCACACACTCTTGGCGAGATTGGGATCTCAGATGGTTCCATTTTGCACATGGTTGCTGACTTAAACAATTGCCATTAGGATAGCGGTCGTGTGAATGCGGTGACCTCACCTCGGGTATCGGGAGGCGCAGGAGAGGCTGATGAGGGTATGTATCGCGATTCATTTATATGCTTTCATTTCCTTGGCATTTGTGCATATTCTAATTGGGTGGTATATGATGCAGGCTGTGAACATGAATTATCAAGTCTCCGTAGAGTTGCTTGCGCATTTTGATCTGGAGATAGCCCGGCTGCAGGGTGAGCTGAATGCGGAGAGAGAGAGAGAGAGAGCGTGCGAGCTTCAGGAGGCGTTAAACTGTGGTCAAGTGGAGCGCGAGGATATGAGGCAGGCGATTGATGATAGGATTATGAGAAGGATGAAGTTGGAGCGAGCGCTCGCATTGGAGGAGTCTCATCGACAAGATGCCGAGAACGCTGTGGCCCCGTTGAGGGAGTCAAACATGGACTTGACCGGGAAGCTGCAAAGAGTAGAGGTTGGCTTGAAATCCTTAGAGCAGGTTAGGACTCGGGTTGGTGAGACTGAAGAGCGTTTATAGGAATTGGAGAGGCAGGTATGAGAGCGCGATGCCGAGTTGGAGCTACGTGGCTTCGCCTTGGAGAGTTTGGCTCCCTAAGCTGATCGTGTGGTGGAATTGGAGGGACAAGTTGGCACTTTGCAAGGAGAAGTTGACCGTTTGCGAGTCATTGAACTCCAGGCAGGCGAGAGGGAGGCAGAGATAGAGCAACTGAGGAAGGAGTTAGCTAAGCAACAGACTCGGGCTAGTGACTTCGCCGAGGAGTGTCTTCGATTGCGTGCTACTGCCGAGACCCACGCTGATAAGCTTAAGAAAGCCAAGCGTGATGGTGTGGACAAGGCAGTGGATCTATATCTCAAGTCGGCACCCTTTCAAGAGAAAATGAATAAGGCCTTCTCGGATGGGGCTTTGCACTAGATCCTTGATGGTATCGTAGCTGGCTGGATTGATCTGGAGAAGATGGTCTGTGATATGTAGGCAAAGAAGGAGGCGCGATCATAGGCTAGTGCCGGTAGTGGTGGTCGGAGTGCTGGGATTGTGATCCTCGAGCTGGCTACCGTAACAGAGCATGTTTCAAGCCAGGCTGGCGATTGCAAGGCGGAGGGTATTATCGACGAGCAAGGGGAAGTACGCGTAGATGTCGAGGGCGAGCTGCAGGGTGAGAATGATAGGGAGCGAGATGGAGAGGGAGAACAAGACCGAGTAGGGGAGCAGGCACGCAGTGCCGAGGGCGAGACATAATTTCTTTGCTTTTCAGTTTTGCCCCGCTAGCGATAAGTTTGCTGGATGTGTAAATGCTTTGGATTTTGTGGAGACATTGACCGATTGGTCTGCTTTTTGGAATGTCTATTTTGCGTTGGGAATATGGGAAATTTATTGGAATGTCCATTTTCTGGGCGATAGTCCCCCGTGCGTTGAATATATTTATTACTTTGTCGATTCTGTGCCTTGTCATTATTGCAAGTCATTAAAGCAGCGCGACAATTGGTTATCTGGAGGTGGTTAGTGGCAGTTTTCTCCCCTATAAATAGGTAGGGTGGGGAGATGGTTTGATCACATGCTCAACATGGCACTCTCTCTGTTTTTCATTGTGCTTATGCTCCTGAAATCTTTTCTCCCCTTTGGCGGTTTGCCTTTTGCAAAATTCTGGGCTTTATAGCTTAATCTCATGCTTGGGTTATAGGCTTTATAACCTAATCTCACAAGGGCTCGGCTTCATCACCTGCGGAACTGAAGCCCCGTCTAAGTGAGAAACCCAAGGACGCCGGTTGTTGGTGATGTGGCGAGGCTACAATGGTGGAGATCGGGTGGTGACAGGGCAGAGAGTGGCGAAGATTGGTACCGCCCCCCAGTCTTTCCCACCAGCCCGTCAATCCTCCAATTCAGTGATCTTCTTCCGGGGCTCCTCATATTCCAAAGAATCAGACTTGGCTCGAGGAGTATCAAAGATAATTATTGTGTATCACACTCGTGTGCTAGGGTGTATACTTTTGTATTAAGATGCAGCGTTTTCGTGGAGTATGTGTATCGCATTTGTATAAATGATATATTGGTGTATCGCTATTGGCTGCAAAGCCTTTGTAGTGAAAGTTCCTTTGTATGCCATTCTGGAGTAAATATGTATCGCCTTTCCTTTTTGTATTCGCCTCTCATTTTGTATCTCTTTTCATGGCCCTGGAGTATTAGCAAGCGTTGAGCGTTATTGTATGGGTGTCTCATTCGGTGATGGTTTATCATCGTTGGCGCATTTTGGACTTATTTAGCATGGCGCATTGTGTAACCTGAACATTCGTTCATTGATCAAATTCGTTGTGGCTGTGTATTGCCGATTGTTAACATTCATTCATTCGTTGAACATTCATTCGTGGCGATGTATCACATATTAACATTTATTGAAAATATTCATGTGGCGGCGTATCGTTAACATTCATTCATTCATTTCAATACCGCGATGTGAGGTGTGGCTGGCGCACTGATTCGTTATCACGACGTGTCGTGTATCGATGTCGTTGACATTCATTTATTGGAGGTATATGCATTTGACGCGATGTATCGCGTATCATTAAGATTCATTCTCATTGAAGGCATTCACTCGTTTGATCGCCTTCATTCATTTGATCGCATTCATTCATTTGATGCATTAGCAACGTAAAGGTTTACGAGGGACAGCGTAGTGCTGTATCAGCCGAACCGGCTGGAGGCGATATCACATTTACATTAATGGTAACGTGTGGGCAATAAGTTAGGATTGCTATACAGTGTGTCCATGTCTGTTGTGTGTGATCGTGGTGGTGGCCGATGTAGAGCCTATGGCAATAGTGGTATTGGGATATAATGACCGTATAGGGTTGAATTGAGATAATCGTTGGCGTTTTCCAAGTGATGGGAAGTGTGGCGAGTAAAAACATTGCATTCATTGGGAGAACGTTTTGTTCATTGCGAGAGCATTTCATTCAATGCAAATAGCATATCATTCATTACTGCACGAGGGCAGTTGCAAAATACATTGAATTAAAAAGATAAAAGGGAGGTGGTGTTGGTGCTTACAGTCATGGAGAGGTGGCGATAGCGAGGTGGGGATTGCAGAGTCCAAGTGTCGCGCTCTACCTAGGGTAGTAACGGAGGTGTTGGGCATCCCATGGGTGTGGGAGAGTGATACCGTCCAGATCTCTCAAATAGAAGGTAGAGGGCCCGATGGCTTCTACGATCTCGTATGGTTTCAACGATCTGATGAGACAGTAGATGACTTTCATGGTAGAATTCTGAAAATTTCTTGTCAGTATCGTAGCTTGGGAACACCATTTGAAGATGACAAACTTGTCAAGAAAATACTAAGGGCCTTGCCTGAAAAATTTAATTCCAAAGTTACGAGTATTGAGGACTCTTTTGACATTGATGTATATCCACTTGACGAGCTTATCAAAAATCTCAAAACTTATGAGATGAGATTGAAGCCTGAGAAGAAAAATAAGGGTGTGGCTTTCAAGGCAGTTAAAGGAGTAGAAGAGGAAGAGGAGACACTGGATCTTGCCCTATTGACAAAGGAATTTAAAAGATTTCTCAAAAACAAGAACTCATCCAGAAATCCTAATACTCCTAGGAAAAACTCTTATAATGGCAATAGCAGCAGTGATTACAATGGCAAGAGTGGGAAAGGAAGCTTCAAGGGAACTCACTCAGGAAAAACCAAGTGTTATGAGTGCGGTGGCTACGGTCATATCTCTAATGATTGTGGTAATAGGAAGCATGGAAACAGGAACAACAAATCTCTTCTCTCAACCTGGAGTGATGATGAGTCTCATGAAGTAGAAAATGTGGCTTTTGTATCATCACTTCTACCTGATTCTGATAGTGACAAGGCTTTCTCTGATGATGAAACAAATGTCCGCTGCAGACAACTCTACAAAGCTTCAAAGGCAACTCTGCTTAGAAACTTGAGTTTGGAAAAAGAAGTTGAATTTCTAAGAACTGAAAAAGAAAAAGTGGAACACATATTGGAAACCTCACAATCTGCATGGAAACTGGAGATAAGCAAACAAGTGAGTGAATTAGCAGATCTGCAAGGTGATCAGGAGTCGTCAACATGGAAGGCTGAAAAGACTGAGTGTCTCAACATGATCAAAATGCTAGAACTGGATGTTAAAGGGCAACAAGTGTTGAACTTTGACTTGTTAGCCAAAAATGAGTCTTTGCAAGATGAGTTAAAATTGACTCAAGAAAGATTCGCCAAGTTCGATGTTAGCTCTAGTTCCATGTCTAAATTGCTTGGATCAGGAAAAGCTTCTCATGACACTTGTGGGTTAGGGTACACTAGAGAGAATTCCAAAAGTACTAAGTTCGTAAGAGGATCAAGATCATCTATAGAAAAGAAAGAAGCCTACTATTGATGATCATGTCACAATTATGAAGAATCGGAAGGAAGGTCAACCAACACCAAATTATCAGGTAAATTTTGACCAAGAGTCCCCCACTGGTCAAAACAGGTACGCGAACTCTAGAACTTTTATTCCTACTTGTCATCACTGTGGAAAGATAGGCCATATCAGACCTAGGTGTAATGAAAGATTTTCAAACTCACAGTTTTCTCCAGAAAAGTGTATTGTTGAATCCTTACAGTGTGAGCTTAAAGAACAAAATGAACTCATTAATAAACTAGCTAAAATGTTTTCTAAGAAAAATTTTCAAGCTGAAAGAAGAAAAGATGCCTGGACCAAGAAAAATGAAAGTAAATGTCTTTTGGCTTATGCTAATAAAATTGATGATACATGTATTTTCGCTTGTGCAAGTAAAGCTCAACAAAATACTCACATTGAGGCAACTTGTTTGGTAGCCTTGACTGCCTTAGCAGACAAGCGACGAGATTTTTGGTATGTTGACAGTGGCTGCTCTAGACACATGATTGGAGACAAAACCTGGTTTGCTTCCTTTGAGGATGAAAACACAACAGGGTCAGTCACCTTTGGAGATGGGAGGAAAGAAAATATTCTAGCTCGAGGCAATGTTAACACTCCAGGTATACCTAATCTTTAAAATGTTTTATTCATTGAAGGCTTAACTGCTAATCTAATCAGTGTCAGCCATTTGGCTGATGACTTTGAAGATGTGTGGTTTAACAAACATATATGTTTGGTCTTAAATCAGAAAGGAGAAGGTATCATGGGAGGTAAGAGATCTTTTGATAACTGTTATCATATTCGAGCTAATGAATCTTCTAGCTTGCAGTCCTGTCTGTTTGTAAGATCCGCAGAGGAGACCTTTGAACTTTAGCACAGAAGGATGGGACATGTAAACTATCAGGACTTGCTAAAGTTATCTTCCAAGCAATGTGCCAGAGGTCTGCCCAATTTAAAGGGCAAAACTGACAAGATATGTGGGGATTGCAAGATTGGAAAGCAAACCAAGGCACCTCATAAGGTGGTAAATTATGTAACAACCACAAAGGTATTGGAACTGTTACACATGGATCTCATGGGACCAGCTCAATCTGAAATTATTGGAGGTAAGAGTTATATGCTAGTAGTTGTGGATGATTTCTCAAGATACACATGGGTCAATTTCTTAAAAGACAAGACAGAAACGTTTGAGTCTTTTAAAAATCTGAGTCAAAAATTGATCATTGAAAAGCAGTCATCCAATACTAGCATAGTTAGAGTAAGGTCAGATAATGGTACTGAATTTAAAAATGTTTCCTTTTCTAACTATTTTCATGAGCTTGGTATGTCACACGAATTCTCAGCTCCAATCACTCCACAACAGAATGACATTGTGGAAAGGAAAAATAGGGTATTGCTGGACATGGCTCGGGTTATGTTACATGCTGCAGATTTAAGCACAAACTTTTGGCTGAAGCTATCAGCATTGCATGTTATACAATAAATAGAGTCTTCTTCAGACCAGGTACTGATCAAACAGCTTATGAGCTGTGGAAAGGTAAGAAGCCAAATGTTGGACACTTTCTTATTTTTGGAAGTCCTTGCTACATTTTTCGAGATAGAGAGCACCTGGGAAGAATATTTTGCCGATGCAGCATCCACCTCTTCCTCAGTTCCTCTCATATCAAGAAATGAAGTTCCGACTGATGAAGAGAAGCTCACTGATAGTATTTTTGAACTAGCTCCGACAATGAGAAGAGGTTTCAAGCAAGTTCAGAAAGATCATTCCAGTCAGGACATCATTGGCAATGTAACTGATGGACTGACAACTAGAAGGCAAGCTGCAACACAAGTAAGTCAAGATGAGGTAAGTCGAGGAAATGCATTATTATGTTTTATCACTGAAAACCTGCTCAGTATGAATGTCATATCTCATTTTGGTTTCGTGTCTTTAATTGAACCAAAAAATGTGAAGGACGCCTTGTTAGATGATCACTGGATTAGTGCTATGCAGGAAGAACTGAATCAATTTGCTAGAAATGATGTGTGGTACTTGGTACCTCGACCTAGTAATTACAATGTCATAGGAACCAAGTGGATCTTTAGAAATAAAAGTGATGAAAAGGGAAATGTGGTTAGAAATAAGGCTAGGCTTGTGGCTCAGGGGTACTCTCAGGTCGAGGGTCTTGATTTTGATGAAACTTTTGCTCCTGTTGCACGATTAGAGTCTGTGAGATTTGTTTTGTCTGTGGCTTGTCACCTCAGGTTCAAACTGTTCCAAATGGATGTCAAAACTGCGTTTCTAAATGGCATTTTACAAGAGGAAGTATATGTGGAACAACCTCAGAAATTTAAAGATCCACATCATTCAGACCATGTGTACAGGCTCAAGAAATCCCTGTATGGACTAAAACAGGCTCCTCGTGCCTGGTTTGAAAGGCTCTCAAATGATCTTGTGGAAAAAGGGTATTCTAGGGGTTCCATTGATAAGACCTTGTTTGTGAAACATGAAAAGTCTGATGTTATTATTGTGAAAGTATATGTTGAAGACATTGTTTTTGGCTCTACATCTAGGCCCCTAGTTAAAGAATTTCAGTCAATCATGGAAAGTGAATTTGAAATGAGTATGTGTAGTGTGCTAACATTCTTTCTTGGATTACAAGTAAAACAGCTTAACACAGGTTTATTTCTTTCTCCAACCAAATATGTTGAAAATCTGATCAAGAAATTTGGGCTTCAATCCAAGAAGGTGGTCAACAATCCCATGAGCACCACTACAAAGTTGAGCGAAGATCAAGATGGGACATCAATTGATTCCACACTCTACAGAAGCATGATTGGCAGCTTGCTCTATCTCACTGCCAGCAGGCCCGATATCTCCTACAGTGTGGAAGTGTGTGCTCGATTTCAAGCAAATCCTAAAGAATCTCACTTAGAAGCTGTCAAAAGGATCATCCGATATGTTGCTGGTACAGTTAATTGTGGTATTTTCTATACCTTTGATACTAATATGGAAATTGCAGGATACTCTGATGCTGACTAGGGAGGGAACTTGAAGGACAGAAAAAGCACCTCAGGGGGATGCTTCTTCATTGGCAACAATCTGGTTGCTTGGCATAGTAAGAAACAAAATTGCATTTCCCTATCTACTGCTGAGGCTGAGTATGTTGCAGCTGGGAGTTGTTGCATGCAAATGCTTTGGATGAAACAAATGCTCCATGACTACGGCATTTCCCAAGGTAAGTTGTCTATCTTCTGTGACAACACAAGTGTTATTAACATTGCAAAAAATCTTGTTCAACACTCTAGAACAAAGCACATTGATCTTCGATATCACTTTATTAGGGATTTGGTTGAGCGGAATATACTAGAGTTAAGCTTTGTGCCCACTGATAGTCAACTTGCTGATCTATTCACAAAGGCACTTGATACTGCTAGGTTTGAACTTTTGAGAAATGCTCTGGGGATATGTTCTAAGTGTTGAGGCACTATAATGTCTGTCCACTGTTGGAAGAGAAAGTTGTGATCTTAGTGTACTTTGACCATTGTCTGTAGTGATTTACCCATATCTTTAGTTCTGTGTCCATTGTTGCCATGCCTTATTCTGGACAAAAATTGTGTACTCATGTTTAGCTTCTTAATTAGTTACCTCTCTTATGCACTTTCACTTATAACTTACGTGGTGGCATGTTGCTTGTTTACTGTCAAGAGAGAATCGGTGAAGTAGGAGAACTGCCTAAAATGCTCAGATGTTTTATTCCCTCTTCTCAAAGTAATCAGGTCCTAGTTGTGGTGAACTTTCTAGGATTTGTAAGAAACAAGAATGGTTCAATATGTCCCTCCTCTCAAAGTAATTAGGCCTTGGTTGTGGTGAACTTTCCAAGGTTTGCAAGAAACGAGTTGGTAGGTGATCTATGTACGTAACTTGTGAAAAATGCATATAACAACTCGAGACACTCTCCATGGAGCATCCATGATATGCTTAGTACCCTAAAATCGTCTGGTCTGGGAGTTACTGAGATGTGTCTTGTTACATGAGTTTCTGCTGTTACCAAATGAAGAAGTCTATGACTCCACAAAATTAATTACTTAGGAACAATGCCTCCTATCTCTTTTATGAGATTTCCTGAGTCCAGTTCATGTGTCAAGTTCTCTTTCTTTACTTATCCCCTCTTTCTCTGAACTTGATTCTAAGCCCCATGTCCTGCTTATACTCACCTTTATCACAGGTTTACTCCTTAAGGTCTAATAATGAGTACCCATTTTATTTGTTGATAGAATACATCATGGTAGATGCTATGAAATATGTTCTCTTCACTAAGTGATTTGTGCTCTCTGTGCTTCCACTATGCTATATTTTCTCCTTCCCTTATAACAAATGCATTAATTGTTTCGATACTTGGCAGAGGAATATATTGTGTGATATAATTGCAGATTACGGGAATCCATGTTTCTCTTGGTTTCTCTCCTTGAATGCCATCTATTTGAATCTAATTTCCTTAATGATTAAGCGTAAGTTGAGGGGGAGAAGTTATTTGCATGCGTGTATCTAGGAACCATAACTTGTAATAACTTCTCTCCTTCTTGGAGACGCTATCCCCAACTGGCATGTCTCTTCTATTTCTCTAACCCTACTGGTCTGATATATATATATATATATATATATATATATATATATATATATATATACACCATCTATTATATCGCTCTCAGATTTCACTCTGGTTTGTCTACGTATGCAGGTCTTCCCAAAACTTCTCCTCTAATCATGGTTCGCACTAAGATCACCTCATGCATTGGTGGACACCGGCGTCTTCCTCCTCCCGAGGAGGGCCGCCAGGCTGCTGCCAAAGTCGGCGTTCTCCATCCTAGTGTGCATCGCGAATGGAGCTGGAGTCCTCCTCCTCCTTCTCGTTAGTCTGCTCATCTTCCTACTGAGGTATCCTCATTGGCCTTGCCTCCTCCGGTTTCTCGTGATAGTCTTCATGACTCCATCCTGGTGGCTGACCGGTGGATCGCTTGCCTCACTAACGACATGGATGATATGCACTCCTTACTAGTCCGCACTCACCACACTTACCAACCTCATCAAGGAGGTCCGGAATATGCAGCGCCACCCTCCAGGGTTTAGCGCTCTGGTTCGTCCACCAATGTCAAGAAGGAAGATGCACAGGAGGACAACACTACTTCCATGGATAGCGAGGAGTTTCAGGATACCGTGACCAAGCTTATGGAGGATTTTGACGTGCCTTCCCATTCAAAGGGGGAGAAGTAAAAGAATTTTTCTTTTTTTCGTTTCTGCATTTTAATTTTTGTTGGACAATTTTTACTTTAGTTTTTGGGTTGTAAGTGCATAAGCACAGACTATTTGTTAGATGCTTATTGAATAGTATTGTTATTAGTTAGGTTGCTTGGATTTGGAAAATGATGGAAACTGATTCCTTAATCCAAATGGCATTTTTTTTTTTTTATGATTAGTGGTTATTTGTGAAATCTAATATGCAGGGGTACAAAGATGACAAATATGGAAAAGAACTAAAGAAGCAACTTGGGAAAAGATCAAAGTGAACAACCAAGGCGGAAAAAACTCTTTCAAAATGAGCCGTTAGCCGAAAGCATATCAGTTTATGGTCGAAATAAATCACGAGGTTGCCATATAATGCATGTAATTACAAAAAGTTTCTAGTCCCATATTTTAACTTCATATATCTTACTGGGGGCTCCAATTGGATTCACAGGCCATAGATGAATTCAAAGTTAGTTGTTATACGTACATGCATGTGACAATACCAGATTAGTTATCAGTTTAGTGTGATTCTATCCCATTGTATATGATGGGAGAGGATTCTAACTAATATATACTTGATAAATTGAAATCAATAGCTAGCTAGTACGTGTTCTCACAATTACACTATAAATTTGTCTAGTCTTGCCCAATTGAGAAATTGCTATAAGGTTATTGAAGTGAGTAGAACATCGGTCTGAGAAGATCATCTACAGAATCAAACAGAAGAAGTTTGACCTCAAGTTTGTTGAGTAATTGTTTTATAATACTGAAATACTATGTGACATTGTTATGTGGTGGTATGAGTCAATATATTTTCGTCGATTTCAATGAAATGAATAAAAAAAATTATATTAAAGAGACTAATCAGATAAAAATAATTTTTATACGGATCAATCACATTAACCTGGACCGTACAATAATTTTATAAGTTTACTAGAACTTAATTAATTGGGTTTTTTTTTTTTGGAAATGTAATTGGGTCTTTTGTTGTTTGATTTGGAGTACTCATACATATAAACACACACGCATCACGCATGGTTGAACTTTAAGTTGGTTACAGTTTTTTAGGTTGGCCATGCAATAGTACGTTGCTAGTGGGAAGTTGAATATATTACACGGTATGCCTAACTTATATATATATATTACATTTGTATAAGCCTAAAGGTCAACAATAATCACATGGCCACAAACAAAACAAAATTCCCAGGAACAAGCAACCCTAGTTTAATCCATATCCTTCATCCTTATTCTAATTGGCAAATGAGTCAATCATATGAACATGTACTTATGGTGTGCCACGATCATTATGTACTATTCCCTCTACATTAGCTGGTATTTAAATGCATGTATCCAAAATCTTTTCCAGCATGTTATTCAAATGCAAGAAACATATATATCAATCAGCTAAACTCTATATGAAGTCCACGACCACCAACAAAATTCCCACGTATGTATAATTAGTTGGACGCTTGAGACGCCTAAAATCATGCCGTAAACTCATGGAAGCAAATCGCGCAAAAGTTCCTTCTTACATTTGATCGTACCAAAATAATAAAATGAAAAATAAATTCATGAATTACTCAAATTTTTATTAATTCTTTACAGTTTCTTCAGTTACAAGTTAAAGCTAGAGACAAGAGCTTTTAGTCTTTAATTAGATGGTTCCAGAGTTTTGAAGTATTATTATACAATAATTATTTTTATGAACAATAATGTTTCTTTATACAGTAATTTTCTTAGAGACAAGGAATTAATGTGCTTCTGTTGGCCAAAAAATAAGAATATGGGGTTGTGATTCGCCGACGCTTGAATCTTGCATAATGTCTGATAGGGACATTGGGATTAATGCATGGAAAAAGATGATGCAATACTCATGCAATTATAGGTAACAGAATGCCGATAAATTTTAAGGGTTTTGCTTGTATTAATTCTGACATTCTATTTAAGAGATTTTTGTTTTTTGTTTTTTTGTGGTAGACACATTCTATTTAAGTTCAAGCAATCCAATTCTTAACTCACGAATTCATTGATGATGTTATATACAAATCAATCGGTCGTGATCATGGACGGTTGGAAAGTACACAATAACGGGAGAGTTGGTCCAGAAAAGATAGAATTATTAGAAATATTCACACATGCTATATATATGTGCCGGTGTGTGTGGAAGAGAGAAAGTTAGTTTAATCTTGCTGAAGATTGAAGAAAGTCAAGAAACTCATAAGAATTCAGAATAAAAGGTTAAATAACATATAACTTATAAGTGAGTAATTTATCACTAATTGCATCGAAATTTTTTGGACAAAACTCAACACAAAATAGGTGATTAAGACAACATTAGTATAGTGTTTGACACTAATCAGTCAAGTACGTGTATCATTGTTTCACAACGAGTCGCTCGGTTTACTGGATTCTGATCGAATTTGCTTCTTTGATTAAGCTGGGCCTTCGGAAAAAAAAAAAATTTAAAAAAAATGTTAACAGTAGTGAATGAATAAGGATTGACTTATCAAAAGGATACATAGTGGTACAAATGTTTACATACTACGATTCTTGTTTTTAAGTTTTCTATGAAATTTACTTTAGAAGTTATTATTTAATAGTGAATTTTTTTACTATGTATGGTTCTATATATCACGCAATAGTATAATCCCGCCATTTATAAAGGAGGAGAAGCCTATCCCTGAACACTGATCAAGTAGTCTCTCATGTAAGTAAATGGTGAATTAATTTTCTTTTGCAATATTAAGAGTTCAAAAAAGTACTTTAGCTTTTCCGTTCAAGAGAAATCTTACCGAGCTCTGTACTTCTGTAATTGAAATGGTCAACTTCTGTACTCATTCACTATCTTTGGTTTTTACAAGAGATAATTACAATACTATAAAGCATGAATGACAACTGAAGGCTTTCTTAATTCGAAGAAGTTTGAAACGGGACGAATAAAATTACGAAAAGAAAGATGCAGTGAACCATGAATTGAAGGAAATGATCCTTGTTATTCAAGCAAGTGAATCAAACAAATGTCATAAAGTCATTTTGCAAACTGCAATATACAGTAAAAACCTAAGTAAAGGTGATTTCGGCGCTGGCGCATGCTTGCGTTTTAATTTCTGTCATTGCATGTTATCAAAATTAATTCAATATTGAATAAAAATCAAGACCAGCTGCTATAAATACATCTCAAACCGTATCAACTCCACCCATACCACCACATCCTTCACTCCTTCAACTCATTAACCAGCCAAGCCTCTCTCTCTCTCTCAATGGCGAATCCCAGAAGCCACATTTTTCTCTCACTCCTCTTTCTCTTCATAAACTCCGGCGCCTCCACTGCAGTTACTTACAATGTGGCCGATTTAGGAGCCAAACCAGACGGCCAGACCGACTCAATCAAAGCCTTCCTTTCTGCATGGGCCGAAGCTTGTGCCTCGGCCAATCCCTCGGTTATTTATGTCCCGGCCGGAAGGTTCTTGCTTCGCAATGCAGTCTTCAGCGGACCATGTAAAAACATAGCCATCACATTTCGCATTGCCGGCACACTCGTGTCCCCGTCGGATTACCGGGTCATAGGAAATGCCGGTAACTGGCTTTTGTTTGAGCATGTGAATGGGATTACAATCTCGGGTGGAATTCTTGATGGACAAGGCACTGGTCTGTGGGATTGCAAAGCCAACGGCAATAGTTGCCCCAGCGGAGCAACTGTAAGTTACTTGAGGCTCTCTCTTTTGCTTGTGAGAATTTCAAAGGTCAACCTAGCTAGCATTACGTGTTTAGAATCGTGTAAATCACACAAATATCCCGAATTATCTTCTATATATTATTAATGTGTGGACTATTGCAGACGCTTGGGTTTTCCAACTCCAACAACATTGTCGTGAGCGGATTGACCTCCCTAAACAGCCAAATGTTTCACATAGTCATCAACGGCTGCAACAACGTGAAAATGCAAGGTGTTAGGGTTTCTGCCTCCGGTAACAGCCCAAACACCGACGGAATCCACGTCCAACAGTCCTCGGGCGTCACTATTCTCGACTCTAAAATTGCAACCGGTGACGACTGTGTCTCCATTGGTCCTGGAACCACTAATTTGTGGATCGAAAACATTGCATGTGGACCAGGCCATGGTATCAGGTACGGAGTAATATCTTCCATGATCAGCAGTATTAATTAAACCTAATCAAAGTTTACATATATAACATTGCAAATATAGAGGCTATACTTCAATCTTAGATTCATTACTAGTTCTTTTTAAATATCTGCTTTCTGAATTTAGCAATGGTTTGGTTGGTGTAGCATTGGAAGTCTAGGCAAGGACCAGCAGGAGGATGGTGTGCAAAATGTAACAGTGAAAACTGTTACATTTACTGGTACTCAAAATGGTGTGAGAATTAAATCATGGGGGAGACCTAGCACGGGGTTTGCCAAGAACATTCTTTTCCAACACGCTGTGATGGTCGATGTCCAAAATCCTATCATCATTGATCAAAATTACTGCCCTGGCGAGAAAGGTTGTCCTGGTCAGGTAAGTTATCAATCAATCACTTATGGTCTTACGTGAATCAAGTTACAGTTAAGTTTGGTTCCCCAATTATAGTACAAAATCTCACGATTTCAATGTTTTCTTTTCTTGTTTGATAAAATTGCCATTGAATTGCTTTATTTGAATAGGTTTCGGGAGTTCAAATTAGCGATGTGACATATCAAGACATCCACGGGACATCAGCAACAGAAGTTGCGGTGAAATTCGACTGTAGTTCAAAGTATCCTTGTAACAAGATCACATTGAATGATGTGAAGCTCAATTACAAGAACCAAGCGGCCGAAGCTTCATGTAGCCATGCCGGTGGAACGGCTGAGGGTACGGTTCAACCTACAAGTTGTCTGTAGGGATGCAGTTTGAATCTAATTAAACTATATAGGATTATACATAAAATTAAATAATAAAATTCCTTTGTAAGTTTTAAGTGTGATCGATATATAGGTCAATGGCCTAAATGAAGACGTATGTAGTTGCTTGAGCCTGTGGCATTGACCACCACTGGGTGTTCTTATTGGAGCCTGGCCTTGCAAATTTGCTAGTTGATTAATTAACGCTGTAAGAGATCAATGTGAGATTAAACCTGTTGATTTGAATTTTTGTTTGCTTAATCTTTTGTTACGTACTTTTTAAAGAAGCATGTACGTCCAGTATGAAACCACAAAGGATAGTCCCCAAAACAAAAGCTGAAGCAAAAAATAAGTTAACAAGCAGTCCAAAAGAGACCAATTAATCTACTAAGCCAAGCAAACTGATATGAATCAGAAACCTAATTTACTAAGACCCTAAATATATAAAAGCCGACTTTTTTTGGTTTTTTGTTAGTTTCATAATTACAATAGCAGAACAAAACAACTAAAAGAAAACAAGAAAGCTCCATATGGTTTACCTTATTTTTAAAGTTACACATTTTCGGTACATGATATAGTTTATGGTGTTTTTTTTTAAGTAGATTTTCTTTATGGTCAAGTTGATTAGTACGTTTCCCATAGAGTGATTGTGTAGTACTGAATAAGATGAGTAATATACATATACTAGCTAGCAAGTAGCGTGCATAACTATGTACGGGCAAACATATACCAAATAAATTTGAGAAGATGTTTCAAAGAAAGATGCCTCTTGCCACAAAAAAAAAAAGAAAAAAAAAAAGAAGTAAGATGCGCGCCTAGGTTGCAATGGCTTCAGAGACTAAACGTAAGTGTTGGATGGGAGTATTACATTGATTTTTTTTTTTCTGCCAAGGCAATTCGAGCTATTTGACCACTCCCAGCCTGTCTTTATAAGGTAGATTGCTTCATCTGTATACATGTATGTTTTCAGATAGTAAAATTATTGATTTTAGAGTACAAATATGATTGGCAAAAACGTGAGTAACTATAATATTTTTTCTTATTCTTTAGTTAGATACTATATATATACCATGAGAGTTCGTATGCTTTACGTGAGCGCACAATATAAGTCAAAAATTAGAACCACAATATTTTTTTGGTGTCCACATTTCGTCAAAAATTTTGATATATACATACATGCACACAGTTTTTTGTTGGCGAAAGCTAGTTGAATTATGTCTTGAAGTACCTAACCCCATACTGATATGTTGCTGTGAGTATGAACCCTAAAGGTCAAAACTAATCACGGCCTCCACAAATAGATTTGCCTGAAACAGGGAATCCCTGAAATATGCAATTCTAGCGAATCCATAAGTAAATATTCAATCATTGATTGAATGCTTATGGTACGCCACGATCATTACGTGCTTTGACCCTAATAAATCTGCTAGGTTTCACATGTAAATAACGTACTTCAATTCATCCCAAAATCTTTTTCAGCAGCTAGTAAATTGTACAGCGATAATAAGCTTACCCCGGCGCCCTAAGCTACTTATAGTCAAGATGATCTATATCCATATACATATGAACTATGAAGCGCTTAGGTCTAGGTTCCGTAGGTAGGGCATTAAGTCTGGTTTAGAAGGTCAGCAACTAAATTGGTAAAATTAAAGTAAAAGAACTGATCACAAGATAGAGTGGAAAACCACCCTCGATCGTTGAGTTACAGAACTTAATTACCCAGAAAATAAGATATGTTTTGCACAATAAATTAAAAATAATAACATGGAATTTTCGCCTGTATCTTGGGCTCACATGGCTTTCTCTTATTGATTGGAAGCTTGAGAAGCTAGCCCCAAAGCATGCCCTAAACTCCTTTAAGCAATGCAAGACAGGACAAGAAGCAAAAGTGTGTTCATGCAATAGGGTAATAACATGGAATTATATATATGCCTACAAGAAAATTATTAAAACCGCCTGCATTATTCAAATTTTCATGGATGCGTGCATGAAAGCAAATATAATAATATTTCCCAGGAATTGTCTAGTCTTACTAGCTAGAAAAGAGGTCTTGAATTACATTGATAAAGAGAACAACTTATGGTACTATGATGTTTATCATACACTCATTTTACATTTATTTGAACAAAAATTACAACTTATATGAATCAAAATTACAACATTGAGAACAAAGTTACCATATTCATTTACACTATTTACATATAATTAAACAAAAATTACAATATTGACTACGAATTTATTAAAAACATGTAACAACATCAATATAGGTGATGTAATTACTACTAATAAAACTAAGATTACACAAAATATGACTCAACTTTACCACTATGACAATAAATTTGTTGTCACATTTATAAATGTGTGTATGACATACGGGTATGTATTACAGAATTTTCCTTGATAAAGACATATATCGCAGTCGTACGTGTGCATTATTATTCCAACTTCTTGTATTTAAACAATTTTTAAAAATTTTTTTTTAATCAATTCCTTTTATTACAACTTCCGTGGAAAAAACACGAGAAAATGCAACCTTCTTTAGTCTTTAAGATGTTCCAGTGTTTCGAAGTATTTCTAGCTGATGACCAAGAAATGAGAATATGGGTTGTAATTGGCTGAGCTTGAATCCTGCAGAATGTCTGATAGGGATTAATAATATGCATGGAAACAGGATGATCGGGGCAAGTAGGTGACAAAAATTAAGAAGCCCATAAGCTTTCAGGGTTTTGTGTCTTGAACCATTTCTGACAATGAATTCAAATTCAAGCAATCAAACTCTTAAGATATACATGCCCATTCACGGTTTCATACACGAGCCTAAATATAATATATAGTACGTTGACTCTTTAATTTGGAGAACAGAAGAATAATGGGAGGAAATAAATAGTATAGAATAAGATTGAAAAACTTTCATTTTCTAAGTTTAACTTTTATGCCACAAAATATAATTCATTCATCAGTCTGACTATTATGAATGCAAATCTGTTGGAAATTTGGTCGATGGATATTATTTTCGTAATCAGATTTCGTTTCCTACAAAATTCCACAAATACAATATTTTATTAGTAAATAAATATAATCATAGTAATGCCATAATAAGCTGAAAATAGAAAATCAACACTTGTCTTTTAGATTTGCGAGCCTCACCCAATGATTACTTCAAAAAGAGTTTAAGGTTGAGGCGTGTAAACACCGCCCTTAAGAGTAGATTTCGCCCCTAAGAGACAATGTCTCGGTGTAGCAGGTTTGTGACGCCCTACCCTCCAAGGTACAACAACCTTGATCCTTGTAGGTGTACACTAACAATACTCGGATCGTATCGAACAACTTGAAACTTTCTTTTGGTGACGTAGATAAATTAAATGAAACACATGAATACTTTGAACTCGGAAAGGAAACAAAGGAGATTGAATTTCTTGTTGTATATTTTGATTTGGAAAGCTAGAGATTATATAGGGCAAGGATGATTAATGCAATAACAATTTGCCAATAGCAATTAAGCTTTGTAACTTATGTAACAGAAATGAATATAATGACATTGATTAGGAAAAATAAAAACCGAAGGTATCAATTAAGGAATGAACCAATATAATTGCATAGTTAACCAAATGAATAATCCAAACTGATGAAATCTTTGTAATGATCACAATCAAAGAGAGTTAATGACACAAAAAGAATTAATGACTATTACTATATGCAAATAACGGAAATGAGGTTTCAAAAATAGCAAGTATTTTGAAATATTCTAATTAAATTCCAACAATCCCCCATTATTTCAAAATACCAAAATTTCAAGGAAAGTGAAAGACAAGGAATACCAAAAGACTAGCGTCCTTTGGACTATGAACCAGCCATAGGACAAATTAGTCATGACCCATGAAACCTTAGTGAAAATAAAATTTTCTATGAACCAAAATTTCTAATTGTGAATCAGACAACTAACCATCCACATTAACTCTCGGATCAAGCTGTTCGAAGCGGGGTGGTGCGAATAGGCCATGTGCCCTACCTGGATATTCATGACTGCTCTAGAGAGTATGCCTTGCTCTCATAGGAAGCGGCCCCACTTCCACATCCATATAAGTGAATCCATCAAGTGTGTACTACAAACAAACACACCACCCAAATGTTTGGGCTATGGAACTCATTAAAAACATTTGTTCAACCTTACACATTGCAGTTCAAGCACTATTTATTTACATCATAGGGAGAGACCGTCAATAGTTTTATTTGATAGTGCAACACTGACCAACAAGTGACTTGTTCTTACCCATATGAACCTACTTCATGGGATCTCCAATCACATAGGTTGGGTTACCATCACTCTTGATCTTTGTCTATAGGCATAAGCCTCATCCCCCTCGATGTATTAACCACTAGCTTTTGGCTTTTAGTCTAGTGATTTTGTCAGAGTATTGGCCAAAATCAACTCTGACCTACAAAGTTTATTGATTAATCTCAATAGTAAGTAATCCTCAATGGATTTTTAGTTACCCAATCTCATATAAATATAAGAGCCTACTTTTCTTGTTTTTCCTTGACCCCCACATTTTTGAGTCTGTCTGAATTAGCCTCAGGCTCATAAATATAGGCAAGATAATATCAAGTCATATTTATTTACGCAACGAATCTTCACCGATCAAGGACTTAGAGAATTTAATAGGCAACATTATGTATCCGATTTTGTGACTTTGGATACTTTAGACACCCCCATATTTGTAGTCATCAAGTGTCTCTTAATTATTGATCAAAATTAAATTTGATCATGGAAATACATTGAATGTCTATTTTCTCAAAGCATAAACCGAAGGCAGCAATCAATTATATGGTTTTTCAAGGCATCAGCATAAGGGACAATATCGAGGTGTCAATGAATAAAAACCGCATATTTTTATTTGTTTTGAAGCAACATTGAACGAAAGGCAACGAAAATTCGAAAGGCAACCCAAAAACTAAAGGCAGCATATGTAGCTAATCATCTGAGCAAATATGACTAGGGAACCATGTTTAGAGACTTGTTGTCTCTGCATTATATCCGGAAGCACCGATAATATGAAATCAGACAACTATTTTCTTGGTAACTAAATTCTCAAGGCAACCATGTTCATTACCATTTAAATATTGAGGCAACCCTTATTACTAGTAGCCAAATTTTAAGGCAACATTTTTTGAAGGCATCCATTGCAGGGACATAATAATATTTTGAGGCATCAAATTACCACAGGCAACCGTCAATGTAAAATTGACAAAATAATTTCTCAATGCATTATTCATGATAGCACATTTATTTTTCAGGCAGCCGAGGCATCATCTTATACTAGAATTTACCCAATGAGTGACAAACCACTTTTGTCACCCATTCTTAAAATTTCGTCACCCAAAATTATGAGTGACGAAAAAAGTTCGTCACCAATTTCGTCACCTATAGTGCGAGACCTATTCTTTTGAGTGACGAAATGCTAAGTTCGTCACCAAAATAAGTTTAGGTGACGAAATAAGCTTGTCACCCAATCATTCATATTCTGTCACCCATTCCTTTTCAAATCTTATCATTTTTTTTATTTTTGCGCCAAATTTGTTTTTACCACCAATTTGAACTTATTGGTGACGAAAATAGTTCGTCACTATTTAAATCATTTTTAAAATTTGGCATCAAAATTCATTTTACCCGCCAAATGCAATATTCTTAGTGACAAATTAATTTCGTGTCTATTTATAATTTATTAATTTTTAGTTTTGGGATTGGGTGACCAACAGACGTTTTGTGACTAATTTATAGTATGAAGATTAATTTTAAATCAATAGCTATAATTAGCAATACTTTACTATAACAAGCTAGTAATACATAGCAATGCTAGCATAAATATATTGATATGCTTATATCAGCCAGTACTTTACAAAGTAACTTGAAAAGTTATAGATCAAGTGTTGGATGCATTTGACATCTCCGGGCATAATTTTTACATTGAAAATGTATCCTGCCAACAGCTAATTAATAAGGATATCAAAGACCCAAAAACCTGCCAAAGCCCTAAACAAAGAGATCTATATGCATCTGGAAGTATCATGGCTTCATTTGTACATCCAAAATATAAGTTGCAAAAAACTACCTGAGGATATCAAGACCTAAAGCACATCCAAATCCTCATCCTCATCATTCTCCACATCCTCATCATTTTCCTCATCCATATTACCCTCCTCGACACCCTCTTCATCCACATCATGTGTACAAGGTTGTCTCTCACCCTCAAGAGAAACAAGTCGCTCTTCCAATAAAACAATATACCTCATAAGTTGAGCATTTGTTGGGTTAGAAGTGGATCCAGTGACTGAAGGACAAAATGTGTCCTTTTTAAGACCATAACCCATACCTCGAATCGTCTTACCCTTCATAGTCCCAAGCTCTTTAGCCAAGATATCTAATTGCACAGCGATAGGCACTATAACATCCTCAAATAGGGTACCCTCAGAATCAGCCAATTGTTGCTTGGTTTTGATGAACTCTCCAGTCAGCTTTTTCTGCACATAATGAAAAATTTATTAGACATTTAATCTATGATGTTAGTTTTGTTTCAATATACTAGAATTATAACATATAACTCTTACCCCCGTCTTCTCTGCTTCTTCATTGATCCAAACACCACCATTGTTGCCTCTATGTTGATGCACGGGACTCCAGTTCTCAATAAAGGTCACATTTTTACCCTTCTACATTTGGCCATAATAAAGCAATTCAAAGCCAATATAATGGTATATGAGAAAAAGTGTAGTATGTATATACTCTATAAGAACTGCACAAAAATAGTTCGCCATTTGTACTAAAGCTCCTCATCCTATTTCTATATTGTTTTATATGTCAACAAGATTGAACAAACTAATGGATAAGCTTTCAAAGCAAATGAAACAAATTACTTCGACAAATATATCTGATAATGGAGTTCAGCAACTAAATTTAAACAATACCAGATACTTACCTATTCTTCAGCTTCCATATGCTTTGTGAAAAGGCGTGAACCACCACAGTGATTATATATTTTCTTGTTCCTATTAATAGTATTGATCCTACAACGGTTCTGCATCTGTGTGTAAAGTACCAATCATTAGAATATCATTTCATTCTTGAAATTCACCTGACATTAGTCTTCTTGACCTTTTAAACCTTTGGTCCTAGCAGAAAATACATTTGAATAACATACACTATGCAAGCAACTCCAACAATACAAACCAGCATACATATTAATACCTGATAAGCTTGATCCGTGTACAAATTATCACACAGCCACTCCCTATCACCACACACTTTCTCAGTGGGGGGGTGAGCCCTTGCATAATCAATGTCATCAGCATATTTTTTGAAGTGCTTGTGCAATTTGCCCTTCTATGATCTGAATGTGTTATTCATCTTGTCTTCAACAAATTTTGTAATGCCAGGTTCTTCCAGATTAACATCAAATTTATGCTAAAATTACAAAAAATCAAGAACAGCTTAGTTTAATAAAATAATTGTAAATGTAACAGTATAATCAATTCCAAATTAAGTAAATTATATCACTCACCAACAACCCCTTTGTGATTTCATCTTTATCTTCCAGTGTAACCTCCTTCCATTTTTTGACATGAAGTGGGGCTAAAGAACGTGTTCGAGACCCAATTTCTGAAACAAACCTGGAATTAGCTTGGACACCATTTGGGAGCTTTTGATCCTCGTTCATCTGAATCAGAATCCTCTCATTAGCAGCAGTGACAATATCATGAGTTCCTATCCCTTTTGTAACGCCACGTGTCTTTTTCCCTTTAGAGGACATGTCATGATCAGCACCTAATGGTATTGTTAAGAAAATAAAGTTTATTCAGAAGATCATACAATGAATCAGACCTATATTCGAATTCATATATCCAAAATATGAATCATGGCTCTTAGACAAGCTATGTAGATTTATTTATATTATAAATGTGTGGTTAGTGTTATCACAATCCAAATAACTTACTTTCACTAGAACGTAATGGTGGTTGTGGTTGCCGCTGCTGTGATGCCTCAAGTTGCTGCAACTGTGGTGGTTATGGCTGCCTCTTTGCTGTTTGTTGTGGCTGTCTCTTTGCTGGGTCTTGTGGCTGTCTATTTCCTGGCTGTTGTGGCTGCCTCTTCTGTTGTTGCGAGGGATGCTCTAGTTGCAACTCTGTTGTAACATTTTTGGCAGATGGCTTATTCCTAGTCTTCTTCATCAATAATGATTTTGCTTTCAACATCCTGCGACAAATTAATAAATTATCATATCCTTGTTGTAATAATTCATAATGCAAAATTGAACTGTCATAATAGAGAATGAAGATAATATGTACAAGACAAAAATAGAACAAAAACATAAATTTGACTGAAACTCATAAATAACCTGAAAGTAGAATTTGGCATACAACAATATTCAAAAAGTTTAAACCTCCCCTAAAATCTTAGTCTAAGTCACTATCAACATCACTCTGAACACTGTTTTCCTCATCCTCATATTGCAATTCCTCTATCAGACCAAAGAAAGGGAAAACAAAAGGAAAGTGTAATTTTGACTTTTGAGAGCTTGAGCTTACAACAACAACAAGAATAGAGACAACACATATCACTAACAAGTTGCCACTCTTAATGCTAAAATGCCACCACAGTACATAACTTGTGCTAATTATTGTAACATGAAAGTATATAATGTTCTAAATCAAAAGGAGACTTTTACAATTAATTGCTTAAAAGGCCTATATCTCTTCACCGTTAACACCTAATACTTATTAATTGCTTAATTTATGTGGATAGAAATAGAATAGAAGTTATAGAGCACACTCACCTTTTATTCCATCCCTGCAAAAAAAATAAACAAACAACAATTAATATCTTCATCATAAGCTATTTTGGTTACCTACATGTTGTCACTATAACATGCACCATTGGTTCAGTATTCATTAATACATGCATGGAGAGAGAAGTTGATCAACTTACAAGGTAGTGAACAAAGTATCTCCACTCGTTTTTCCTGATCTCTGCCTTCTAAACCTAAAATATGAAAGCTTAAAGTTGTTTAGATTAACAAACTAATAACATTAACAACTGCCCTGAAAAATTAAATCGTTCTATATGTCTTTCTTTTCTTTCTTTCTTTAAAAAAGAAAAAAAATGGTCTAGCAAATCAAGACAAGAACAAGAAGCGAATCAGACTAAAAATCTCAAACCCCTAAACAGACTTCTATGAAAGGCACGTTGTGTTGAAAATATATTGAAAACCAGCAAACAAAAACATATAAACAATTGTAACAAAAAAAAATATATAAACAATGACATTGACCAAATGGATTTGATCACACATAACATACATTGAAATGCAGTTTCCAGCCTTTGATTATATCATGAAAGGTAGACACGCTCCCATGTTTGGCTTTTAAAGTTATTAGTTATTACTTGATGCTTTCAATTAATAATTAATCTGCTTTTTGTCAAATAGGTTATAGACTAAGTTCTAAATACACTACCATATAAGAACACTAAAAGAAGAGCTAGTACACACAAGAACTACAAATCTATGTACCTGTGGTCCCCGAGCTTTAGACGCGATGTAGCCAAAGAACCGGTGAAACCCACACCAACTGGGGAACCTATTTCAAAGACAAATAGAAGCCACATCAAATCCCAAATTGCATTCAAATGTAACCATTTTTGGTTACAGATAGCACCTAGTGAGCCCTAATTCCGCAATAGAGTGTATAGAAAGTCGAACTTCTCCAATAAGCAACATAATTTTAATACCAATAACAACAACCTCACAATAACCTCATCAATCTCAGAACATTCTCTTCAGCATTATTTCAGAACAATGAACAAGTCAAATGTCGAGTTTTACAGCTAATGCTAACTAATTAATCTCTACTCTCTTTCGACCAATTTTGAATATATCATAAACTATGATTTAGCTGAAATAGATTAAACATAACAAACTGAAGGAAAAAGAAATGTCTGTAGTTTTGTTAGAAATAATTAACAATCCGAATTGGGTCCAAGAAAAAGAAAGTAAGGGAGAAGAAATGGAGCATACCCAGATGGAATTTGGCCTCCTGTGGAAGTTGAGAGATGATGTAGAGCATGTGTAGAGCCGAAATGAGTTGGAGTTGTGAGTGCATTGTGAGATAGAGGAAAGGGATTGGGATTTGGAAGTAGTAGTAACAATTGAAGAAGGGAAAGAAGAGGGTTTGGTGGTGGTGCAATGAGAGACTCGAATCTGAAGCGAAGAGGAGGCCAATCCCCGTCGCTATCCTCGTCTTCGACCACAAACCTCCCTCCACGTGTCACCGGCCGGCGGACCTCCTCGACGACGTCGTCGTCCTCCAAATCGTTCTTGATCTCCACTCAATCGTCGTCCGAATCGTCCTTAATCTCGACGCAATCAGAGTCATTATCAGAGACTCGGCACTTCCGGTAGGTGAATGACTCGATTGCCGTCGGCGTCGGGGTGCGCAACTTCTTGAAGACGCGAGAGGGCTTGAAGGAGGAGGAGTGCTCCTCCCACTCGTCGTCGGAGATTTTGAAATGGTCGAGGCTGCGCTTCATGTCATCAAATTGGGGCTGACAATTAGAATCAGAGAAGCAGTGGATTTGAGTGGAGAGAGAGAGAGAGAGAGAGAGAGAGAAGGAAGGAGAGGAAGGAATGAGAGCTCCATTCTAATGCTAATACAACTGAGAGCGAACAAGATTGATTTCTCAATGCCATTAATGAAAATTGAAGACCCATTAACAAATATAAAGAAAATTTCACATTTCACACATAGGAGAGAAATTGAGATTTAGAGTTTATGGGTTGAAAGTCACTAACCTGGAATTCAAGATTTATGACTGAGAGCGTGAGATTGATTTCTAGGTCTCGGTGGCGTGATTGTTCTGGCTAGTTCGAGAGCGTGAGTTTATGCCATTTTACTTTTCTTTTCTTTTTTCCTTTCATAAGCGAGGAGATTCCAAGGCAATTTATTCTTTTTTTATTGAAACGTCACGTTTTGGCTGGTCCGAATGGCGGTAAACTTCCCTCCCAGGCCCAAACGTTTTATTCAAGAGGCTTTGGCTCTTTTTCTTTCCCGCGCTTTGGCTTTAGGAGAATGGGACAGTCTCCAAATAAAAAAAACTGATTAGTGTTGAAAACTTTCGTCACCAACTGTAGGCCCTCTGTCACAATAATTGGGGAGCATTGTTGGATTGAAGGACAAAAGTATGGGTGACGGAATTAGAAATTTTGTGACCCATTCTTAAAATAGGTCACAAATTTACGGTTTGTCACCTATAATTTTGTGACTCATTGGGTAAATTCTAGTAGTGTTAATCAAGAGGCAATGGAAAAATTGAGAGGCAACAACTTTATTATTTCCGAATAAATAATAATCCGAAGCCAACATTTCAAGAAATCCTTTTTTTTTCCTCAAAATATAACAAATAAAATCAATTTTAATGCAAATAAAACTAAAATTAATGGTAGCACATAATGTAAACCATTACTACTCCATGCATTATAAACGGAAAAATTCCACATTATAGTATCAACATTTAAATGCCAATTGAAAAATCATTAGCAATCAAAATTGACAACCATGCAAATTAAATGCAAAGAATAATTGTCATGGTAGAAGTTTAGAATTGTTCAAGTAAATCCCTATTTGTGTGTCTGGCCCAAATTCTAGGTTACTTGACCTAGTGGTAATAGGGTTTAATTAGAAGAATCTAGATGTTCCTATTCAATGTATGATTACCTTTCCTTGTATGATTCGGATTCTATGCATTGTAATCCTCTATATAAAGAGGCCCCTATTATCAATGAGAATACACAGCTATTTTTTCTCAATTCCCGTTTATCTAAAACTCGTTATCAGCACGAGCCCTAACCCTAGCCCTAAAAATAAAAAACCCGAAAACTCTTCTCACTAAAACTGCCGCAAGCTCTTAGCCCTTGCTAGCCATGCCGTATGGTGGCCCTGCAGCCCTTGCACACCCGTGTACCACCTACTGCCCCTGCAGCATTGCCACACGCCTGCTGCCCCTGCAGCACAGCAGCACGCTCGTTCCTGTGCATATCAGCCTGGTTGCACGCCCCAAAACGTCTTTTTCGGGACCTCTAATCAAAAACCTTTCTTCATCAAAGTTGTTCATCTCTGTCTATTCTATCTGACATCCATATTTGAGCCCTATTAGAGTAATTTTGAGACCTGTACACCATTCGAGGTGGGGGCTGTTCAGCATGCTCATTCCTATGCATATCAGTCAGTTTTCAAGCCCTGAAAAGTCTAGTTCAGAACTTCATATCAAAATTCTTCCTTCATCAAAGTTGTTCACCTCTGTCTCTTCTATCTAACTCCAAATTTCAGCCCTATTGGAGTCGTTTTGAGCCCTGTACACCAATCGGAGTGGGAGCTGTTTAGAAGTGAATCTGCTCCGAATTTCAACAAGTTTGATTCGCCTAGGACTGAAGCTCGTCTGCAATCCTACAACGAGGATCGAATACGCTCTGCAATCCTAAGAGGTATGGTTTACTAAAAGTTCCCTTTTTGGAAGTTTTTTATTCTTTTTCTCTTCTTTTTCTCGGGGACTTGCAACCTCTCTTCTTTTACCCCCTTTTCTTCATCATAGGGGAGACCAAATTAAGCCGAACTGAGGGGGTTCGTGCTCACTCCAAGCTTGGAGCTTGTAGAGTCCTCCAAACTTAGAGTTTGTTGAGATAAAAAGATCGACCACAAACATCATTGTTTCGATCTAATCCAACCCCTATTGGAATCGAATTTCTTGGAAGCGACTACGCTCGAAAATTCTTAATTTCTTAGAAGCGACTACGCTCAGAAATTTTATATGTTTTCGTGGTAGCTTTTTCCTCTCCAAAACTAACCCTTCTTCTTGTTCTCTTTCATGATGAGTAACCTGAACGAATTGGACTTTGCTCTATTGGGAACAACTGGATGTGGATATCACAGGTGGGTTCGTGATGTCCGCCAGCATCTCAAGGCCGATGGAATCTTGGATACGATTCTCGAGCCTAGCCAGGATGTACTAACTGTTGAGCAAGCTCAAGCTTTGGAAGCAAATAGAGCAGCCTTAGAGGCAAATAAGGCGAAATCCATCATCCTAATGACTCGTCATATGGATGATTCGCTCCAGTACAAGTGTATGAATAAAGAAGACCCCAAAAGGCTGTGGGTCTCACTCGAAGAAAGATTTGGCAACGTCTGTGACTCCCTGCTTCCTGACCTAGAAGTGAAATGGCATAGCCTCCACTTCTGTGATTTCAAGTCAGTTCTTGACTACAACTTGGAAGCACTTGGCATTAAATTCTTAATGGAATTCTGTGGTAAACAGATCACAGGTGCGATGTTGATTGAGAAGACTCTCTCTACCTTCCCCGTCTATGCATTGATGGTTGCTAAGAACTATCGAATCAATGTTACTACAGGATGGATCACAAGGTTTCATAAGGTTATTGGAGCTATGAATGTCGCTGAAAAGCATGACAACATCCTTGTGAAGAACTATAATTTGAGATCTATGGAAACAGAGAATATTCTAGAATCCAATTATAGTTGTGCCTCTAAGAGAGGCCTGCAAGAGCGAAACCCTAATCTTAGGGATATTTCTGGACGTTCTGGTCCATATAATCACTCTACTTGGGAAAGTAACCGCCAAAATAGGTCAACACGGAACCGAAGAGGTAAATGTGGAAAGAGAGAGGAAGGCAACGCCTCTGGCCATGTTGGTGGCGCCACCAACATTAAGAGACATCTTAATGACGCTTTCAAAGCCCCTCAATCAATGGAGTCTGAGCAAAGAGATGTATGTTCTCAATGTGGAGTATCTGGTCATTGGGCACACATTTGTAGAGCTCGTGAAGGAAGTGTCACAACCTACAAAGCATATTGTGAAGCAAGAGAAGCTCACGATGTGGAACAAGAAGATCAAGAAGATGATCTAGAGTGAAGGGTTGAAGACTACAAATCTGGCTGGGATCAATAGATCGCCAATTCTGTTTAAGTCTTTATTTTTCCAAGAGATGTAATAGGCAATTGACATATATTTTTGTAGTAAATGCCAATGGTTTAGTTTTTCTTCAAAGTAGGCTCACCCAAAGTAAGTGTGATGTCTAGGAAGGTTCTGAGATTAGTGGTACTTAAGCGAGACTTGCTCCACCGACATCTCTCTACTCACCTGGTCATATTTATTTTGGAATTACAGAAAGAAGTTAGATGACTACCATTGTTTTGCATTAGCTAGCATTTTGGATTAGATTTTCTTTGGTCAAAGAGACAATGATGTAACTCTGTTGGCTTATGAATAAAATTTTGAGTTCTTTTCATGACTCCATTTTAATTTTGAGCATGTGATTGTGTGACTACAATGGCTGGGCCATCAGTATTAATTCAAGGACATGGAATAGCCCAAGTTCCCCTTGCCAAAAGGCACCTTGATCACTGTCGCAAAAACTCTCTACGCTCCTTGGGCAAATCTCACCTATGAGTAGCCAACGGATTCGGTGCGAAAACTCATGTAGAGAACGAAAATGAGTTCCTTTGCAATACCTCTAACGATTACGAACAATGGCGCATCTTAGAGCAGTTTATGTGTCTCTCTAGTGGACTTTATGTCACTATTCAAGCTATTAATCCAATAAAAGTTATGAGAGAAGATCTCTTGAATTTAGACACATATTGGCTTTGTCACGATAGGATAGGTCATCCTAGTCATGATATGATGATCCGTCTACTAAAGACTTCACATGGACATCCTTCTCTCGAGCGAAATGAAGCATGAATCAAAAGTTGATTCCTGGACTAAGTATGGCCGCCGCCGCTGCTTAGGGCACTGCTGCCGTCCACCACCAGCCTAGGGCTGGCATAGTCTCTATCCATAACGCCATGGATGGCGTCCATCATGGTGATGGCGCCCGAAGTGATGTGGCAATCACCAATTTTGCTTCAAATAGCGTTTCAGACGCTTAGGTCCAACCAAAATCCTCATTGGTTGATTCTAAGGTCTCTCGCTCGTTTTCCAAAGCCCGTCTCTTAGGGAAATTAGGACTGAGACCGTCCTATGCAAATGATATGAAAATACTCATTCTGTTCTTACATAGAATCCGTGGGGATTCTGTGGACTAGTTCAACCAACTTGCGGATGTTTAAATATCTCATGATGTTAGTTGACACGCAAACACACTGGTCACGTGTGGTGCCATTGTCCACTTGTAATGTTGCTTATGCTACAGTCCTAGCACATACCATATAACAACGGGCTCACTCCTCAGATCATCCTATTCTGTCAATTGGACTTGACAATGCTAGAGAGTTCACATCGAAGAATTTTGATGGTTATTGCATTGGGACTGATATTGGACATCATATTCCCATGTACACACCCAATTGGTCTCACAGAAATGACTACGGTTGTAGTCCGGACATTGGTAATGTGCACCAAACTCCTTATATCCGCTTAGGGATGCAATATCGCATGCAGCTATGCTAATTCGACTACGACCCACCGCCACTCAATGTATATCTGCGTTACAGCTAGTGACTGGATACAAGTATTTCGTACTTACTCACATTTGAGTGAGCCATTTATGTGCCAATTGGGCAGCCACAATGCACTATGATGGGTCCTTACAGACAAATGAGCAACTACGTTAGATTTGAGACTCCAACATTTGTTCGCCACTTAATGCCCTTGCAAGGCGATCTCCTTACCGCTAGATTCACTTTGATGAGACAATCTTCCCGTCGTTAGGGGGAGATAAGAATGTGGATGTTCAGCAGGAACGACAGGAATTGTCATGGCCTGTCCCCACTATGTCTCATCTCGATTCCTGTTAAAGTGACGAGATCACACAAATATGCTAGTTCATATATACCTAGTTAATGTCTAATATCACATATACACGAGCGGCCGTAGCATGTGGTGACCCGAGAGGGGGGTCCCACAGCGCTGCGACTCCGAGCCAATGAGGAATCGACATGTCACGAATGGCATCTCGATAGCTCATCAACCCGAAACCTCAAGGCCTTTTGAGTTTAGGTTGTTAGTTTACCAAAACACTTTCTTGGACAAGCCATTCTAGCAACCAAACAACACATTTTAAATAGTGGAATTTGAAATGGGCTAAGAGTTTTGGGCTTGCAATCGGAGTCCAATTTGGAAATTAAAACAAATCACTAAATGACTACAAGTATGGGAGATGCGCCCCAGGGTTACGGGTCTCCCGGAATTTTTGTAAACGATTAGGAAATAAATAAAAGTAAACAAATAAGTGACTTAAAAACCCAGTCAGGGACTAAGTCCTTAATTTAATAAAGTCAAAGAAAAATACGCCAAGCCGGGCCATGTGCCTCCCCTGTACGCTTCCCGACCACATGCTCGAACCTGCACACTATAGTAAGGGTGAGCTTTTGTCCTCGCATGCCCAGTAGGGGCCGACCTAACCATGCTAGGTTTGAAAAATAATAATAATAATAATCGAAAAATATTTACCACATAATATTGTTCATGTTTATCAAAAATACTTTAAAAGAGGCAACCACAAACATTTATTATCTTTTATAAAACATATGCAGTATGTTTCACATAACTTGGAGCTCTGAGATACTTACCTGCCGGCTAAACTAAAACAAATCGGTGACCGACCTGGTTAGTCATCCTTCGAGAACCAGCCAACTACTCTGTAGTCCTGGTGACTACATGTAACGAAAGTGTCCATTTCCTGGCCCTGAGTCTCCTATGACTGGTTCACTGTCTGTACTCACTCTTCCTCGACAAACATAAGAGCACGGCCCCCTCCGGAGGTTCATTGTTATCGACACCGTGGGATCCCTAGGAATCTACGCCTGTAGGTCCCATTCACTTTCAGGTCACAAGTATAAACATACAAGGGTACAGTATCTCAACATGCAAGTCTAGCCTCGGTTTTCGCAATTAGCAATTATCAATTCTGAAAACACATGTATCATGAGGCATCGACTAATGAACAACCAAAAACATTCTTACAGGCAACATACTATCTTAATATAGCATTCCACATATACTGAAAAGCCTCTAACAAGGAAGGGACAACTCACCCTACTTGGAATTGGAGTGCTCGTCCACATTCGTGTTCGTTCCCGACTTTCGATCATTTGTCCAAATCCAAATGCACATGCTTGAGTCCTTTAACAAAAACTAAATCCGATAAGTACTCAATTCATAACTCATTTGCTCAATTTCTTTATGAGTCACCAATTTATTCTGAATCGATAATTAATGGTAACCATTCCCGAACAATTCACTTAACGTAGTAAGCTCATTCGAGAGATGGTGATCACACTTCTTCCCATATTAAAATTTCGGTCAACCGGTTTGACATCATTTTATCTAGCTTATAAGCCTTAAGCAATTAAATAATAATTACCATTCCCGAATGATTTCGCCTTTCAAACTCCTTTCGGGATATGGTGATTATACATATTTCCTTAATGTATTCCAAGTCTGGCCCGTTTTACTTAATCATTAAATACTAGCAAATAAATAGTGATTACCATTCCTGAATAATCACATTCTCACAATAACTCCGAGATATGACAACACTAGAATACTCTGATTTTTAACATTATTTCATGAACGTTAATCCAATATCCTAATTTAGCTCAATCAAATAAAATCCACAATTTTCATTATCAACACCTTTCCAACATCGGTAATTACTCACTTCCTTTAACATCATACACAATTTTAGTTAACTTGTCAAAAACCACAAAATTGGTCTCTCTTTGTCCCAAAATTAATAACAGACAAACCAATTTATTTGACAACCCAATTCTCTCCATACATTCAAACATTCAACCACTTTCATCTTTGTTCACTACCATGGCAAGTTTCCAATACATAACACTATCTTTTCCAATTATCCAGAATTCCACTAAGTATGAACAACACACGGCAAAACAGATCCAAACACCCAGACCCTTACCATTCTTCTTTTCCAAACTGAGAGCTAATTCCAATTACTGCAATCCACCACCAACAGTCGTGAAAACACCTAACAGATACCAAATCATTAGTAACCAACCCTTGACCATTTCCCAAAACAGAACCTGTACATGGTTCTTACCTTCTCCAGTTCTCAATTGAAATTGGCCCAGCAGTCTCCTCCTCCCTTAAAACTTCTAAAAAGGCAGAAATCCATAACCGTTAACCATCTGAATTCTAAGTAGACAATACACCATCAATGAACAACCCTCAACCAATATTTCATCCAAACAGAGGTCGAGATTCTTACCATTCGTCGATACTAATCGGTCTGAACCTGTGCCTTCTCCCTTCAAAATCACCAAAAATCGCAGACTCCTTAACTCACTCATTTCAAAATAAACGACAGGAATTAGAGACTTTCAATCTAAATCGAATGGAGGCTTCAACCCAGACTGGGATGACGTGAATTACCTAACAGAGACAATCTGAAGGCTCAGCGACCTTGAGCGGCGGAGCTACGGTGGTCCATGCGCCAGCGGTGGCGCGTGCAGAGCTTACGGCGACTCTAGTCGGAATCGGAGGTCGGAGTTTTGGGGTTTTTAAGGATAGTGCAGCTCTGACTTTGTTTATGGAGGTGTTGAAGCTCGATTTTTGGCCGAAGATTGGAGATTAGGGAAAGGCAATGGTTGTACTCCAACATTGGTGGTCTGCTGGCGTTAGACGGTGCAAAGGCTTTGAGCTTTGGGTGAGTGGCCTGGTCTGGAGGTCTACAGAATAGACCCTAGTGGCTATACCTTCGAACAATGTAGAGATTATTACTCTTCACGAAGTGGTTCGTGAATGTATATGGATTGGATCCATAATTACACATGTTCGAATAATTATGGTTTGAAGTTTACCATAGATGAGCCTACGAGCATTTAGGATAATGCTACTTGTTTTGAACAAATGAAGCAAAAGGCTACATCAAAAGCGACAACACCAAGGATAATCAGTAACAACAGACTCTCCTCAAGATCAAAGTGAACTAGGTTCAATCTGAGGAAAATATGACACTCACTAAGTCATTGCCTAAATTCCACTTTCGAGAAACGTGTTGGTAGCATCGTTTACGGAAGTTATCCGATCTCCCATAATCGTAGTCATCAGGGGGAGATGCATACATCAGGGGGAGATGTCTACTTGTATGGTCTCGAAACGTGAAGGGTGTGTTGTGCTCTTTTTCCCCTTCGACCGAGGTTATTTTTGTCCCACTGGGTTTTTGTTACTCGGCAAGGTTTTTAGTGAGGCAACGAGAGAAGCACCGCGTTTGGGCAACACAAGGGGGAGTGTTAAAGTAAATCCCTATTTGTGTGTCTGGCCCAAACTCTAGGTTACTTGACCTAGTGGTAATAGGGTTTAATTAGAAGAATCTAGATATTCCTATTCAATGTATGATTACCTTTCCTTGTATGATTCAGATTCTATGCATTGTAATCCTCTATATAAATAGGCCCCTATTATCAATGAGAATACACAACGATTTTCTCTCAATTCCCGTTTCTCTAAAAGTTTCTCTAAAACAAGAACATAATTTTCCAATATAATGCAACAATAAACAAAGAGTAATTGTTTTAGGTTTCGGTGACAAGACTTTCAAAACTCAATAATACTTTTGAAACTCTTCAAAACCATAATAAGCACGTTGAAAATATAAACCAATAAAGTGGTAAAGAGAAATGACTTATCTTCATGTCTAAGCATTCCACAAGGAAACATCCACCAATGGAAATCTAATCTTAAGATTGTTGGAAATTTGGTCGATGAATGTTATTTTCGTCATCAGATTTCGTTTCCTACAAAATTCCACAAATACAATATTTTATTAGTAAATAAATATAATCGTATTAATGGCATAACAAGCTGAAAATAGAAGATCAACACTTATCTTTTAGATTTGCGAGCCCCACCCAATGATTACTTCAAAAAGAGTTAAAGGTTAAGGCGTGTAAACATTGCCCTTAAGAGTAGATTTCGCCCCTCAGAAACAATGTCTCGGTGTAGCAGGTTTGTGGCACCCTACCCTCCAGGGTACAACAACTTCTATCCTTGTAGGTGTATATTCACAATACTCGGATCGTATTGAACAACTTGAAACTTTCTTTTGGTGGCATAGATAAATTAAAGGAAACACATAAATACTTTGAGCTCGGAAAGGAAACAAATGAGATTGAATTTCTTGTTGTATATTTTGATTTGGAAAGCTAGAGATTATATAGGGTAAGGATGATTAATGCAATAACAATTTGCCAATAGCAATTAAACTTTGTAACTTATGTAACAGAAATGAATATAATGACATTGATTAGGAAAAATAAAAACCGAAGGTATCAATTAAGGAATGAACCAATATAATTGCAGAGTTAACCAAATGAATAATCCAAACTGATGAAATCTTTGTAATAATCACAATCAAAGAGAGTTAATGACACAAAAAGAATTAATGACTATTACTATATGCAAATAACAGAAAGGAGGTTTCAAAAATAGCAGGTATTTTGAAATAGGAAAATGATTTGTGGCCTCAATCCTAGGTGTCATGCCATGTCACCTACACACATCACCAATTTGTCAAATCATGCCATGTAATTCTTGACTAAAAAGACTATCTTATCCTTCCAAAATCTAATGGCTCTAAATTATTTTAGATTTCATCTAAAAATAAAATATATTATTTTAGTTTTTTTTTCTTTTTCTTTTTTTTGTTATATATATATGTTTGTGAATATATATATATATATAATTCGTCAAAAAAATTATATACAAATATGTGTTTGTGTGTATAAATAAATAAATAAATATATATATATATATATTCACAAACATATATATATATATATATATATTAATGTCATAATTCTAACCCACAAATTTTTTAAAAAAAATTGATTAAAAAAAAAGTCAAATTTAAAATTGATTCCACAAAAATGGAAATAAAATATAGTAATATCTTAATTATAACCCATCAAATTTGGTAAATTGAAGTAATATTCAGCTCTTTTAATAAATGAATTTAATAAAATTAATGGAAGATTAGATTACCTTACACTAACAAGTTAATTAGAAAAGTCAAAAATCAAATTGGATCCACAAAAATGGAAAGAAAATGTATTGAAATCATAATTAAAACCTATGAAATCTGGTAATTGAAGAGGTAAGAAAATATCATTAACAAATTGAATTGATAAAATTCTAGATTCCATCATTTCAAAATTTCTCGATAATTTAATATTGTCGCATCCAAATGCAACATTAGGAAGTATTCCTTAAAGGTCAAGTGAGACTTCATTAATACAACTGTTCGTTTATTTTTACATGAAAAAACAATCATAATGTTATTAATACTATGTAGAAATTCAATGAACAATAGGTGTATAACACAGCAATAATCAAAGAAAAAGTGCAATTAAGGAAGGTGTAAAATAGAAGTCATCGTCCACATTAACATTAAAGTCAGCTAACATGTCTTACATGAACAAATAATTAATAAGTAGCTAATAATGAGCCAGTAAAGTTACTGTGGACTTTTCCCTAATGACATATTTACACTGAAATATAAATCATCATCCACACTGAAATTTAAAGTCAGCTAACATGTCTTACAGTAACAAATAAGTACTAAGTATCCAATGACGAGCCAGTAGAGTTCACTGAAGACCTTTACCTAATGTCATATTCACAGTTAAATAGAAGCCATCATCTACTGAAACTGAAAGAACTAACATATCTTGCACGAACAAGTAAGTATTAAGTACCCAATGATGAGCTAGAAGAGTTCACTAGAAACCTTTACCTAATGGCATATTCACACTTAAATAGAAGTCATCATCTACTGAAACTGAAAGAGCTAACATGTCTTGCACGAACAAGTAAGTATTAAGTAGCAAATGATGAGCTGGTCAAGTTTACTGAGGATCTTTTTCTAATGGCATAATTACACTAAAATAGAAGTCATCATCCACATTATCTTACAGTAACAAATAAGTACTAAGTAGCCAATATGAGCTAGTAAAGTTCATTGGGGACCTTTTCCTAATGACATAATTACACTAAAATAGAAGTCATCATCCATACTGAAATTTAAAGTTAGCTAGCATGTCTTACACGAACAATAAGTACTAAGTAGCTAATAATGAGCCAGTAAAGTTTACTGGAGACCTTTCCCGAATGGCATATTCACACTAAAATAGAAGCCATCATCCATTGAAACTTAAAATAAGCTAGTGTGTCTTGCACGAACAAGTAAGTACTAAGTAGTCAATAGTAAAGTTCAACGGGGAATCTTTCCCTAATAACATATTCACACTAAAATTGAAGCCATATATCATTCACATTGAAATTGAAAGTCAGCTAAGTACTAACATGTCTTATACGAACAAAAAAGTACTAAGTAGTTAATAATGAACAAGTGGAGTTCACTGAGAACTTTTTTCTAATGACATATTTACACTAAAATAGAAGCTATCATTTACATTTAAAAATCATTATTATCTATTGAAAATTTTGGGATCAACAAAATAAGTATACTTTCAAAAATTAATTTCCTCATGTGCAATATATTGTATTCAATATTAAGCAATTTCTTTTCAGATATCAACTTCCCAATCAATTTAGATATCTAGGTTTTCAATCACCAGATTTTATGAGTTAAAATTACGAGTTAAATACATTTTCTTTCCATTTTTGTGAATCCAATTTAATTTTGACTTTTCAAATTAACTTGTTAATGTAAGGTAACTAATCTTCCATTAATTTTATTAAATTTATTTATTAAAAGATTTAAATATTACTTCAATTTACCAGATTTCATGGATTATAATTACGATATTAATATATATACACACACACGCACACACACCACATTAATTCTCCATCGAAAATATATAAATTTTTTGGACGAATTATATATATATACACCCATACTTTTTTTTGAATATGTATAATGAAAAAAAATCCAAAATAATGAAATAGAAAGAAAGGAAAAAAAACCAAACAATATTTTTTTTAGAAGAAAGTCAAAATAATTTAGAGCCGTTATATATTCAACAACATATATATATATATATATATAATTTTTTTTTACGAATTATAGATAAATAAATATATATATATATATATTCACAAAAATATATAAATATAAATTTTTTTAGACGAATTATATATATAATAATAATAATAATAATAATAAATAATGTATATTCTCTAGAAGAAAGCTAAAATAATTTAGAGTCATTAGATTTTGAAAAGATAAGATAGTCTTTTTATTCAAGAATGACATGACATGATTTGACAAATTAGTGAGGTGTATAGGTGACATGGCTTGACACATAGGATTGAGACCACAAATCTTAGGCCTCATTGAGGCCCTATATCATTGCCCTTTTGAAATATTCTAATTAAATTCCAACAAAATCATGTAATGTACGTATACCTCTTGCATCAAGTGATCATACAAAGATCATACACAGTTGTTAAAGTGGCTAGGCACTGTGCTGCAATGCACAGTTTGAGCATTTCACATGCGCCGAAGGGGTTTATCTTGGGCCTAGGAAACCTTTGGGTTCCCCTTGATAAAGTCAAAAAAAAAAAAAAATCATACAGAAGAGTGTTGATAGCAAAAACTATCTTGATGGTATGTTTAAGATATATGAGAAAAGCGAGGGGAACAAGCCAAGGTTAGTTCTAGGCAGCTCCTTGATATCGTTAGGCAGGTTATTAAATTTAGATTTGGAAATAATTGATCTCTCCCACACACACACACACTTGGGATAGAAAGCACATGCAGAAGATATGATCTTTCATGAACGAGCTTAATTAATTAGTCCATACTCAAACTCAAACAACAATGAAGAAACCAACGAAACTCAAACACTGCAGGCCATAAATTAACTTGCGGTTCAAGCAAGAGAATGTCATGGTTGAACTGAAATTTTGAACAGCAGCTAGTAACAAACTACGTAAAGTTCATGTCGGCGCCACTTGCTTGCATGCCTTAGCTTTTCACTTTTTCTGCTCCTTCCAGAAAAATTGCATTATAAATACCCTCAAACTGTTTCAACTTCCCCACCACCACATTCATCACTCCTAGCTTCAAGTCATTAGCTAGCTCCTCCTTCTCTCCCTATCTCTGCAAATTAAAAACCCAACGTACGTAGAGAGAAAATGGCAAACAATTAACTACTCTAGAAGCCTTTTTGTTCTCTCACTTGTCCTTGTCTTCATGAATGTCAACTTAGCCTTAGGCGCAACTGCTTCAGTCACTTACACTGTGACAAGTCTGGGAGCAAATCCTGATGGCAAGACCGACTCAACCAAATCATTTCTCTCTGCATGGGCCAAAGCTTGTGTCTCCGCCAAACCTGCTGTCATTTATGTCCCGGTAGGGAGGTTCTTGCTTCGCAAATCGGTTTTTAATGGGCCATGCAAGAATAGCGCCATCACATTTCAAATTGCCGGCACACTCGTCTCCCCATCAGATTACTGGGTAATAGGAAATGCCGGTAACTGGCTTTTCTTTGAGCATGTGAATGGGGTTACCATCTCCGGTGGTATTCTTGACGGACAAGGCACTGGATTGTGGGACTGCAAGACCTCCGGCAAGGGTTGCCCGAAAGGAGCGACTGTAAGTTACCACAAGCGCACATGATATACATATAAAAAATAATATGAAATATCTTCTTCTTTACAGAATTTAATTTCTGTATCTGGATTATATGCAAACGTACACTTGGTTTTTCCAATTCGAACAACATTGTGATGAATGAAGTGTCATCCCTAAACAGCCAAATGTTTCACATAGTGATCAACGGCTGCCACAACGTGAAAATGCTAGGTATTAGGGTTTCTGCCTCTGGCAACAGCCCTAACACAGATGGCATTCACGTTCAAATGTCTACCAGTGTCACTATTCTCAACTCCAAAACTGCGACGGGAGATGATTGTGTTTCAATTGGCCCCGGCACCAGTAATTTGTGGATTGAAAACGTCGCATGTGGTCCGGGGCATGGAATTAGGTAAAAATTCTGCATGAGTATTGAATAATTAGGGATATGCGCTATACGCTCACTATAAAGCATTTGGGTTTTCGATATAGTCCTTAATTTAGCACTGATTTGGTTGGTTTGAGCTGTGCAGCATTGGGAGTTTAGGCAAGGAGCAAGAGGAAGTGGGAGTACAAAACGTAACAGTTAAAACAGTTACATTCACCGGTACTCAGAATGGGGTGAGGATCAAGTCATGGGGTAGACCCAGTACTGGGTTTGCCAGGAACATTCTTTTTCAACATGCTGTAATGGTCAATGTCAAAAATCCTGTTGTTATTGATCAAAATTACTGCCCCGACGAAAAGCATTGCCCTGGTCAGGTCAGATATCACCACGAGGTTGCTTTTTTGTAAATTAAGTAACAACTCCTGTGGATGAGTTATTTATAGTACTGTAATGCTTATCATACATTTTTTTTTTCCTGACAATATCTTTCTTTCTTTTTTCTTTAACAGGAGTCTGGAGTTCAAATTAGCGATATTATGTACCAAGACATTCACGGCACATCAGCAACAGAAGTTGCCGTGAAATTCGATTGCATGTCCAAATATCCTTGTAACAAAATCACATTGGAGGATGTTAAGCTCACTTACAAGAACCAAGCTGCTGAAGCTTCTTGTAGCCATGCAGGTGGAACAGCTGAGGGTACGGTTCAACCTACAAGTTGTCTGTAGAAGAGGAAATACACAGTTTGGTTGGTTTATAGAAGTAACTTTGTCCGCTACGATACAAGAAGAAGGAGAATTATACTAAATTTTTAGAGGATTATTTTTAGTAGATGCAACTCGTTAAGTACGTAGTTGATTGAGCCTGTGGCGTTGGAAGCCCATTAATTGGGTTTCTAGGAGCCTAGCCTATCCTATATCCTTGCAAATTTGCTAGTTAATCAAGTTGTCTGAACAAATCCATTGTTGAGAACTTGTTTCAGCATATGAATGCTATAGTAATTATTTTTCAGTGTAATGGTCGATCAGAATTTATTATTTGAAGTGATTATCCAAGTTGACAAAGAACCGAGTTCGTGCCTCAAGTTTGGGTTATTTTCTGCATTTCGACTTTTGTAGTTTTAATTGGACCTCTACTTTATTGTTAGTTGAAGGTCTATTTTCTGCTTTCTTGTAAATAATAGAAAGGTGTGTGATCACACGCGACTTTGTTGGCTACATGATTAAAGAAATCAACTGTGTTTCTGTTTTTCTGTGAAATTATTCATTCTATTTATTCATGATTCCATTGTTATAAGGCCTCGTTTGTTTCGCGGATTTGAGGACTTGGGAAAGGAAAGTTATTCATTTCCTTTGTTTGGTAACCATAAAGTCCGGAAATGCTTTTCTGACATAGGGGAAAGTTGGGGGTAAACTCATTCCACTCAAACTTCATGGGATTGAGTTTCCCATCCCATTTCCCAGCATTAATTGCTATAATTTTGGACAATAATACCCTAGCATTAATTGCTTGATCAGTACCCTTGGCAGTGTTGAAAATTCATTCCAGGGTGTTTTTATTTTAAAATAGAAGGGTATTATTGAAACATTGATATATTTTTACTTTCCTTTCCTGCACCAACCAAACATCGGAAGGGAAATCAAATGATCTTTCCTAGATGCTTTCCCTGCTTTACCAAAACAGGAAAAGAAATTTGACAGGAACTTTAGTTTCCATTCCCCATGGGAAAGACAAGGGAATCGATTTCCCTTCTGTGAACCAAACGATGCCTAAAGGCAGTGACGTTTTGCGATCTTTGAATTATTTGATGATTTGTTTTGAGTTTTCTCATGTGAGATTGTATGATCTCATATTATCAATATTACCCCGCACATGTGTTGAATTTTCAAGTCATACACTAAACAACTTATATTAGGTGACTTGGAGCCCGTGATAAAGTAGGGGAAGTCTAAGGTATGTTGATGTTTGTCATACATCAACTTTTTAATAAATATATATTAAATTAAATTAGTTGGTGAAACCTGTTGTACAGGTCAACAAGTTATCCACTTATAATTTGACATGTGTACTTAAACAAAAAAAATTACCATACTAAGTGCTCATTTATTGTTTTATACGTAAATCGTTCAAAAACTTGTAATGAAGATCATAAATATAGTAATTACTTTGATTACAACTATAATTATCACTAAATAGGTCAAATGTGGTCTTTGTTGTAAAATGTCTCATAGATGATATAATTTACAAAAGAAAGGACTCTAGTTACAAAAAGAACAACTAGATTACAAGAATAAGGACTTGAAAAGTTTTAGGTTTAATATGATTATTTACCATATAAACAAAACATTTGTTGTAGCATTGGTAAAGTGATCCCTTTTTTTGTAAATGAAATCATATTTGAAGTAATTATCATAAAAAAAATCATAATTACCACTTTATACCTCAATTGTTGTAATTATTTATAGTAAAATGCATTGTGAAATGAGTAATTATCTCATGGATGATGAGATTTACACAAGAGAAGTATTAATTACAAAATAGAGAACTTTAATATACAATTAAGGACTTGCGCCTCATTTAAAATATATACATAAAGTCTTACCACTTTGATAGCAATTCGTTGTCACATTAGTAAAATGGTTCTCAGACTTGTGATATAAAAAATTACCACAAATAAGAGCTTGACTACTACTACAACAATTCGTTGTCTCATCGGTCAAATGGTTCTCAGACTTGTAATATTGAAGAATTACCACAAATACAACCTTGGTTATTACTTTGGACCTCAAATATTGCTGTAAAATCTAGAAAAAAACATTGTCAAATAAGTAAATAACTCTTATAGGACAGTAGTTACAACATAGACAGCCTTATTACACCATAAAAGACTCACCGCAAATTTACTTAAATGGGTTATTATCACAAATGGTACCTGAACTATACCTCAATCTTATCGATGGTACCTGAACTTCAATTTTGATCACAACTAGTACCCAAACTTTTCGATTTCATTTTAAATGGTACCTAGAGCCACCTCCGGTCACTATTCCGACTAAAAACGGCATGTGAGGCAATCATAGTGATGATTTTTGATGATTTCAAGGGTTGCAATCATATATAGTGATGATTTTTTGATAATAGACTTGACTTGAACTTGTTTTTTTATTTTTTTATTTTTTTTATTTGGCTTTTTTGGCCGGAATAGTGACCAAAGGTGGCCTTAGGTACCATTTAAAATGAAATCAAAAAGTTCGGGTACTGGTTGTGATCAAAATTGAAGTTCAGGTATCATCGATAAAATAGAAGATAAATTCAGGTACCATTTGTGATAATAATCCTACTTAAATATATGAAGTTTTACCATTATAGCAACACATTCGTTGTTTTATTAGTAAAGTGGTTCTGAAAACTTGTAATAGTGAAGTATTAACACTTATTACAACTAAATTACCACTTTTTTACCACAATTTGTTGTTTTATTGGTAAAACGGTTCTTAAAACAATATTGAAATATTAACACTAATTACAACTTGACTACCACTTTTTACAATAATTCGTTATATCATCAATTTTATGACTTAGGCTTGGAACATCGAAGCATTATCAAAATTACAACCTTAATTACTACTATTGACCTCCATTATCGTAAAATCAAAAGAGAATATAATTTTTTTTTTTAACTGAGGACGGGTCTTCTCTATCTGCCTTTCTTTTCCTCTCTGTTTCTTCCTTCTTCCTTCTTCCTTTTTCCTTCTTCCTTGGTCCTTCTTCCTTCTTGGTCCATTGTTGAAATTCTAGCGTATCAGAGTCATGGCGGCTTGACCATCGCTCCGCTATCACTTCTCCATTGTAATTCTCTCCATCCTTAGTTTCTCTTGTGTTTGAATTTATAGAAATCTAATCGAATAAGCCTCAAAACCCCCAAATCAAAATTCCAAACCCTAAAATTTTCAATCTCTCTTAGTCGTCCTCGGAGCCAGAAGACGACTAATCCGAACTCTAATTCCAGTGATGTCCAATCCGTTGGGGTTTCGTCGCCGCCACTTGAGCCCCCAAGTCGCCGTCAATTCAACCAACAGGCCTTGATCACTACTAGAATAAAGCCATCAAAAATCAGCTAAAAATCGATGAGAAACAAAATCAAGACCGATGTCTTAGTGGGTGATGAGAAAGGTCCAGAAAATCAAGACATCGGTTTTTAGCCGATGTCCAAAATAATTATACACATCGGTTTCTTATCATATTTCGATGTCTAAAATGAGTCTGGACATCAGTTGATTTGTAAAAAACAGATTTAATTTCTTGTTATGACATTATTTCCGTCAAGTTTTTGATTTCTTTATCCATATTTGACATACGTTTTAAGTAGAACCAATGTCTCTATCTTTCTGTAACATCAGTTTTGTTTTTTCAAGTGGTTTGTTTATCATTCTTTTACGTCAGTTTTGAGTCTAAAAGTGATTTGTTTCTATATACACAAACATCAGTTCATTCATACATAAGTTGTAGAAATCATCAAAATGAGAATACAAATAGTAAGCTCCATAAGAAAATTACTATTGATAAAAAGAGAGTACGTACAATTTGTAGGGAGAAGGGGACATAAGGCCTAAACTTTTCCAAATACAACAAAAGAAAAGAGCAGAAGGCTTTCAGGTTCTGAGCAACTTCAACCCAACAATCTAACCAAATTTTGTGTTCCACGGTGCTTATAATGTTGATTTCATTATAGAAATTTTCTGCTCTATGCCTATTGCTAAAGAAAAACCTCTTCACTGCAATCTCTCTCCCATCAGGCAAAACTCCCTGCAAAGATGAAATTAACCAATTAGTTTCTGCAATCACAATAACACGTTCAGTTCTAGTTCAAAGCATATGGAGAAAAGCTACCCTTATAAACTGTTCCGAAACCTCATTGTCTAAGCTTATTGTCATTACCAAAAGATTATGTGGTCTTTTCAATTGTAGAGTACTTAAAGTTTAAACTACCGTCATTGAGGGTTTTTGTCATCTTTTCTGCATCATTGAAACCTAAGAAAAGAACCCATGAAAAAATACATTATGAAAACATTGGAGAATTACTGCTAGTTGCTCATGAGAGGATGGGGTACGTTGGGTATTAACCTTATTCATATTGAACCGTAGGAGAAAAGGATTTTACCTTTTCTTTTCTATTGTATATATCTATGCTTCCAGATATAAAATCCAATAACTCGTTCAACTACCAAAATAACTCTTCCAGATATCAAGTAGAATATGCAAAAGAAAGGGAATTAAAAAACAAAACAACTAAAATCAGAACTGCCCAACGAAACTCGGGCTTTGATTTTAATATCTCAATTCTCAACACTAATTATATTGTTGGTCATGTATCACGATAAAGACCCTTGCATAATTATATCTTTGGCGGAGCTAATACCTATTGTACATGCATCAATAATTGTTGTACGTTGTAAAACAAGTTTTTCCTATATGCCAAATATCAAAGACCATGATTAATCATTCACCACTTCACGTCCAGCTCTTCTACCCACCTAGTTCCAGCAACTAATACTTAACCAGATTGATAGTATTGCTAAGATGCAGTCTTTAAAATTACTTTCAACCCTGACACCTAGCCAACTATTGTCGCTCTAACTTCTAAATATAAAATTGATTTAGTAGTTCTACTTTTCTTGCCACACCGTTCACCATATCTACACTAATTCTATGGACATGAAAGAAACAATAAAAGGTAATTGCATTTGATAGAATCAAGATTCAAGAAAAGCAAGAATCTTACTTCAAAAGTATGTGATGACACCCAAAAAGAAAAGTCCTTTGGAAGTAATCAAGAGTCCAAGATGGTCCAACCTGCAAGAACTCATTGTAAGAATCATAATCAAGAAATCATGACCTCAAAATAAAGCGAGGGGGTCTTCATCAAAGCTCTGATATATGGCATGGTTGAAGAGAGAGAGATCTGGGTTTGGGAAAGAGGTGAAGACATGGTGGGTGTAGCGAGGGGAAGAGGGGAGAGAGAGAGGCGCAGAGAGAGATGACAGTGGAGGCTAAGGAGGCGTTGTGGTGGAGATTGGACTGGAGAATGTGGTCGTAGAATTACAACTAATCATGCTGCAGGAAGTAAAAACAAATATGGTACCAGAAAACTTATGAGTATTGGGAGACCTATCCTTCCTCAACGCACTTCTTCATTCATCTAGTCTTCTCCTTTTCAACTTAGGGTTTTATCAGAGCAAACGAAAAATTTGTACCAGAAGAAATTGAACGACTTCTTACTTGCCCTTTCAATTTAGGGTTTTCTGAGAAAGTCTCAAATTTTATGGTTGATATAATTTAGAATTTTGCAACAAAAAAAAAAATGTTGATACAGGCTAACGGGTAAGCAGGTTACCATTATTGAATATTCTGAACCATTAGATATAATCTCAGTTTAATTATATCTGACGGTCTAAAATATTCAAAAAAGTTAATGTATGACATACATTAATATACACTAGAATTTTCCGATAAAGTAATATAGGCTTCACAACAAAAAACAATGGCAATAGATGAAGTTGACCCAAATATTTATAAACCCATAAATAAAGTCCCCATTTTCCATGTGAGATTCATATTGTCAACACTCCTCATCTGATTCTGCCATTCATCACAAGAGTTGGTCTCATTTGTGTTCTTCACTTTTTCTTCATTTCTTCACTTGTTCATCATTGTTAATATTTTGTTTCTCCTTTCATTACCCTCTCGATGGAAATTGTACTTGCATGAGCATTTTGCAAGCATAATTAGCTCTAATGAGCCACACTCATACTACCGCCATCAGTACCAACAACCATCAAGAGTGTGACCTATGGAAACACAGCCAAATAGGCTATCACCTGAGCCCCGGCTCACCTCCAGATCACCGCTAACGCGCTGCCACGCACCGCGCCAATATCACCTTGCTGAAGCATCAGAAGCTGGGAATTGAAGCATATTAGTCCCACATCGAGAACAAGGAAGAGATCAGTCTCTCCCCCACTTATAAAAGGTCCACTTCTCTCTCCTTATTAATTACGCATTTACTACTTACCTACTGTTATACTGTCAACATAAATACATTGACTAACTTAGGCATCGGAGAAGAGAAGACCGCCCAACGCAATCTCCCTTTGACGCCCTATGTATTTTATTTGACAGATAGCGGGAGCAACAAGAATATCACAAGTAGCAGTTCGCCCCTCGAACCAGCGTTAACCAAGATTTGGCTACCGCCCAATCTTAGACATTAACAGAAATAAAAATGCTTCATTTCATGGTGATACCCCTTCACTTCCAATCCAGAAGTGACTTCTTCCATGAGGAATTGTTTTCTAATACAGATGTAACCACCAAGAGGTCAAGGTTTGATATCAATGAAATTGTTTAATTGTAAGTTGACGTTTTCATTGGTGCATATATGCCTGAAAGTACGTTGGGGTGTCGGAATTGTTGTGACTTATGAGAAACAACATAGGAGAAGTTCGATCAGCTAGTTAGAGTTGTTCCTCACTATAGCTAGTGTTTCTTCTCTTAGCTAGTCATGTAGATCTTGCGATCTTATTCGGGTTGCGCGCAATTAGCTATCTGGAGTATGATTTCCTTTATGTTGGTTGAATTGTTTGAGTATTAGATAAATGACTCTAATAATGTTATCGAGTAAACCTAACATCATATGAAATCATGAGTTTTTATAACTTTAAACATATAAGAACCTCATGAATGCATACTTGAAATCATGTATGTACCAGCTAGCTGCCTAGCTCACACATATATAAGAATGGTTTACATACAAACCAGCTGGGGTTGTGTGTGAAGATCAACGATTTCAACAGAAAAATTTGTACATCAAATTAGAGACACAATAATATATAGAATATAAGTTGGTGGTTTGTAATAGTACAGAGGTTTTTTTAGATAAAACTCTACACTTGTTTTTTGAGATAAAACTCTACACTTGTTTATTTTAAATAAAATTATACAATGATCTATAGGTTAAATGGGAATTAATTATTTCATAACGTTTTGAAAAGGTATGAACAACATATGCTAAAGAAAATTCATACTAGCATGTAATGGCAAAACAAAGACAATTCCGATCGATAGCATGATAGCAGTTCAATTGAATGATAATCGTACCTTTTCATCCAAAAATAAAAAATAAAACAATAATAGCTTATTGATGATATGGGCCCTATATAATCATATTGATGATACGTTGGTGTGCATGTATACATCTTGACATAGCCTTTTTTTTTTTTTTTTTTTGAGAAATATGTTCACATTGCCTGAACAAGGAACGATCCCTGAAACAAGTAACATGCATTCATGCAAAAACCGCTAAACGGTTCTGTAAAATTGAAGACTATGCCTCCTTACGAAAGTGATATGATCTAATTTGTCGTTTTGAATTTGCTTCTCCATGCAGGAACATTTTTGTTGGATAATACATTTGTACATTATTTAAATTGTTGTATTATATATCCAACAATAACGCATGGATACATAATAGCATTGATTTTGCAATAGATATTACATTCTTTCTTTTTTTTGAACGCGTGGGGTGTCAGTTCATTAATAGTAAAGTAGGAAACATTACAAATATGACTCACCCGGACTCCGGGCAATGACAGAATAGAGTCATGAATGAATAATCTAAAACCCTAGACTACTCAAACATAATGTAACCATAGGATTAGGCTCCAATGCTTCAAGTAACCTTGACACTACCAGGGTAGACTCCGCACACAATCAAGACCCTACCCTAATATTATTCATGTTTCCAGAGAAAAACCCTAGACTGGGGATTCTCCGGGCTCAATGAACAGATAAAAAATGAAGATAAAAAATCGAGGCCCAAAAGACCTACGAGCCCATGCTACATCCAAAACCAATTGGCAATGGATGGAGCGGCGCAAACCCTTATGAACTCATAGGCAAGGTCCCATTTTTTCGATGTGGGATGTATATATTCTCAACAGTAGTGCTTCAGTTTATTTAAGCAGATAGCCTCAAAGCAGAAAAACACAGAAACTACAAAGTGGAAAGAGCTAGATGGAAGTTATTTTTGACTACAGAGTAGTAGAGTGAATTACCAACTAAACATGAGTCAGAACCACATTGCCAAACAATTACATAATTACATACTGAATCAAATGCCATGCCAAGATATATCAACACATTAATTAAGGGGTTACGAAATAGGACGACGGCTCAACACCTTACCTCTTGCAGTAGAGTCCTTTGAAAACTTGATCTTGATTGTTTTAAGTATGGCTACAGCCTCTTGCATGTTTATCCTCTCTTCCGGTGATTCTGCTGAACAAACAACAGCTAATCTCATAATAGATGATGAGCACTCCTTGCTCATGAAGTCATGATCCTCCTCAGTTCCAAGTAAGGTAGAATCCATAACTTCAACTATCGCATCTGCAACTAGGAAATTTGTAACCCATTGATTTATTCTCATTCCCCCAACGTAGATCTCATCAGTTGGCTTCCTTCTTGTGAATGTTTCCATCACTATAATACCAAAACTATACACGTCCCCTCTTCTGGTCACTATTCCTTCTGTTCCATACTCTGCATATATAAAATTTATTTAAAAACAAAAATACTTTTATAATTAAGGACAACATACAAAATTGAAAGATAAAGTACAACACCTGGAGCAATATACCCAATTGTGGCTAGGGTCATGGTTTGAGTCATAGAATCTCCTCCACTCAAGAGTCTTGCAATACCAAAATCAGCAACATGTGCAACCATATTATCATCTAGTAGGATGTTGCTTGGCTTCAAATCACAATGGACAATAGGTACTTCATAACCCTGATGAAGGTACTCCAATGCCGATGCAACATCTATCATTATATCCAACCTCTGCATTATGTTCAAAGAAGAATTCTAAGAATACAACCACTTCTCAAGGCTCCCATTAGGCATGTAATTCAATACAAGACCTTTGAAATCAATTTGACTGCAGCAACTGATGACTTTGACAAGATTTCGGTGATAAACATTACTTAGCACTTCACATTCAACCTCAAAACTTGTAAATGCCCCTTCTAACTCCAAATTGAAAACCTTTATTGCAACCTCTATCCCATCTGACAATGTTCCTTTATATACTGAGCCAAAACCCCCAGTTCCAATTAAGTTGCTCTCATTGAATCCATCTGTGGCACTTAAGAGCTCTAGATATGAAACTCTTCTCCATAAAACTTGTGGCGTCAAGATAGTATGTGCTGCAGCATTCGCATTCTTTTTTCTGCAGAACATCAACATCCAAAATATGGACGTCGCTAGAAGCATTGCGGACAAGATCCCGGGAATAACATATTTCAAGATAGACATTCTAGTTTTTCTTTTGCATGGTGGAACTTGAAATTGCGATGCACCACAGAGTCCTTGATTTAAAACAAATGATTCAGCAGAGAAGTTTTTGAAAGGACCACCTGTTGGAATTTCTCCTTGGAGGCTGTTGGAAGACATATTCAGGTACTTGAGATATGAGAGTGCTTCTAGAGACTTTGGAATGACTCCAGTGAAACTGTTATGAGATAAATCCAATCATTCTAAGCTTATGCAGGTTGCAAAGGAACTAGGAATAAGGCCTTCTAGATTATTATGTGCTAAAGAGAGATTGACCAAATTCAATAAACTCCCAACGCTGCTCGTTATACTACCAGATAATTGGTTGTATGATACATTTATGTGTGTAGCAACTTTCAAATTACCAACACCATCTGATAGAGGTCCAATTAGAGAATTGGATGACAAGTCTATTTGCAAGATATCTGTAAGTCCCCACAAGGTAGATGGTATTGTGGAATTCAACAAATTGGAGTCTAAGTATAGAGTTCTTAGAGATGCTGTTAGATTACCCAAGCAGGAAGGTACATAACCAGAGAGTTGATTCCCACCTAAATGCAAAACACATAAGCCTTATAGTTGACAAAGTTCATCTAGAATGTATCCTTGCAATGTGTTATTATACATATACAAACCTTGAAGATTCAGTAGTCTTCCCATTGATCTTGGAATTGGCTCGCTCAATTGATTGTGTCCAAGGGACAAAACTATCAAGCTACTCAAGTTGCCTATATCACTAGGGATGTTACCTCTCAAGCTGCAATCTTTTAAATAAAGATTTTGAAGTGATGCAGAGAAATTACCGTAGACAACCGGAAGCTTGGTATTTAATGGATTGCTTGAGAAGGCTAAATACCTCAAATTTCTAAGATTTGCCAGACAAGACAAAATATTAACTTCTGAAGTAGAGGTATCAATGGTCAAATTATTGATGAATAATGCGAGCCATTCAAGGTTTGTCGAGAGGCACAGAGTTCTTGGAATAAATCCAGAAAAAGAGTTACCTCCCAGACTTAGAATCTGAAGCTCAGAAGCATGGGAGATGGATTTGGGGATTATTCCACTGAGGTGATTCCCTCCTGCTCTAAACTCTTCTAGGTTTGGAAGCGCAAGGCCTATGTTTGCTGGGAGGCTACCTGAAAGCTGATTGAGGCCAATATTTAATGCTATTATTGTGGACATATTGAAGATTGAGGATGGGATATGGCCATTTAGATTATTCACATAGAGCACCAGTACCTCTAAATTTGGAAGATAACCAAACTGATCATATGGTATAGTACCTGCAACAATTAATTGGCATTATTAAATACTCATGTGAGAAGATTTTTATGAAGGATAGAGTAAAGTTGTGGATGGTTTTCTTTTTCTTTTTAGAAAAAAAAAAAAAAAACTATTAGTCGATCAATTGTACTCTTTTGATACTCTTTTTTACTTGCTCTGATCAAGCAGAGTAAAAGAAATCTCTATTTCAATAAAAAAATAAAATAAAAATTTGTGGAAGGTTTTTTTTTCTTTTCTTTTCTTGAACATGGGAAAGTGAGGGGAGAGATAACATAAAGAGAAAAGGATAGTGGGAGAAAAATTATCAAAAGTTTTAGGAAATTATATTAAGATTTGTCTAACATAAAAAGAATACTATAGGAATACATCAGACTAACATAAAACAGGAATAAATTTGTTAGAACAATATAATATGATTATCAAAATATATATAAAATGACCAGAACATCTTTTGGATTGATAATTCTATGAACCCGTTTATAAAAATGTATAATGGTAATTAAATATATGCAATTGAGATTATGAATACCTGTCAAGCTGTTTGTGACAAGGCTAATCTTCTTTATCCGAGTTAAGTTCCCAATTTCTTTAGGTATGCTTCCACTAAACATGTTATCCCTCAACTCCAAAGTAAGAAGTTGTTTGCATTGCCATAACTTGGATGGAAGTGGACCATCAAACTGATTGATACCTAAATTCAACGCTTGAATATTTGGAAGATGTTGACATATATTGTTCGGAATTCTACCATTCAAGTTGTTTTCATAGAAAGTTACAATAGTCAAAGATGACATATTGAAGATACCCATAGGAAAGGGCCCTTTTAAGGCATTTTCTTGCATAGACAACTTTTCTAGTTGATTCAAGGTGCCGATCTCATTTGGAATCTCTGAAAAATCAACACACTCTAGCTTATACAAGTTTATGATATACTCTATACTATTTCATAAGAATAAACAAAATTTAAAAATGGGACAGGCAAGGTAACTAATTATCCATTTTAATTAACAAAATCGATGGAAATCATACCTTTAAAGTTATTATCATCAAGGTAGATCTCCTTCAACATTGTTAGATTCCCGATTTCTCTGGGTATTCTACCTGTTAATAATTATTTATTAGATATCGATCTCCTTATCTTAACAAGCTAGGGTGCCAATCATATATAATTGAGAAAACTTATAATCATTACCATACATTGGTTACTTGGGAATAAATTATATCATGAGAACAAAATAAGATAATTATTGGTTAAAAAAATGATTATTAAAATATTAGCTGACTTTACGAATACTTGTCAAATAGTTCGAGCTAATATCAATCGTTCTTATCTGGGTTAAGTGATAAATATTAATGGGTATGCTATGTAATAAAAAAGAGTCGTTTACATTGCGACCATTTGGATGGAAGTAGACCATCAAGCTAGTTGTAAGAAAAATTCAACTTTTGAATGTTCTGAAGATGTTGACATATATTGTTTAGAAGACTTCCGGTCAAGTTATTTTCATATAGACACAAAATAATCAAACAAGACATGTTGAAGATAGGTATAAGAATAATTCTTTTAATTAAGGCATTGGAGTTCACTGACAACTTCTCTAGGTGATCTAAAGCACCAATGTCATTTGGTATTTCTTAAGAATTAAGAATGATATATTATAGTTGATGATCTCCATACCAGATGTCTGATTGAAGTTTCAAGTATGGGGCATATGCATGGTTATTTTCTCTTTAGCTAATCCTTCAAAACTGATTTGTGGGCCACCTATGAAATTGTTACCATAAAGGTATATCTCCTATAACATTGTTAGGTTTCCAATTTCTTTTGCTGTGCAATAATTATTACTTAAAAAAACAAGCGTATATTATACCTTAACATGCTAGCTAAGGTGTTAATATATTAGGGTTCCAGATAATTTGGTGACAAATAATTTTAGTTCATACCTAACAGTTGGTTATATCTCAGATCAATTATTTGCAGAGCAGATAAGTTGAAGATAGTAGCTGGTATGAAACCTGAAAATTGATTACCAGACAATCTAAATACTTGAAGTTTGGACAAGAACCCAAACCATGACGGAATGACTCCAATGAACTTGTTGTATCCCAATTTAATAAATTTCAACCGACACAAATGAGCCAATTCTTGAGGCAAGGTACCATGGAAACTGTTATTTCTGAAGTCCAGATCAACAAGAAAAGATAAGTTGCCAAGCTCCGGAGGAATGGTGCCTGTGAGACCAAAGTAAGAGAGGTTCAACTCTATGATTCGATGACGGCGTGCACCACAAGTGACTCCAACCTAGTTGTAAACAGGGGTGGTGGTTGACCAGTTGGTGAAGATCATGTTTTGAGGGTCACTGGTGATATGGGCTTTGAGAGCAAGAAGAGCAGATTGGTCTGTGGTGATGTTGAGGTTGGTTTGTGCTGCCATAGTTAAGCAGCTAGCAGCCGTACAACCGATTAAGTATGCTAGGAAGAACCAAGTAACTCTCTCCATTATGTGAATAATGGATATGCAAAGTGTGTGGAATTGTTAACTAAGACAGAGAAGAGTTATAGGAGACACTGGCTGGAGATTGTTCAATATATATACACACACTACTAATTCAGAGAGGTTACCTGTCTCGGCTTACTTTTCAATCAACATATGAAAACTCACAGCACGTCTAAAGACTTGACTAGTACACAGATATATGTGATTGACAAGGAATTGCATGGATCAAATTGTTAACTGAAGAAATAATAAATCCAAGAGAAGATTGACAAGTGTGGATCAAAATTGACATGGTAATGCGTTGATCAACCACTCTAACAACAAATGGACCCATTTAAGTAGACTTCAGTGCTCTCCTTTGTCGATCAATCACAGAGAAAACTTTCCTTAGATGGCCTCTTGAGATCAAGTTTGGTAGTGTTTTGGGCCCTATTCGGTAATGTGTTTGAAAACGTGTCTGGTACCAATGTATGAAATCATTTTCATATACTTATGAAAATTTATATAAAATGATTGAAATGTCTTCTAGGCCATGAAACTAGTCCACAACACTGCTGAAAAAAGTAGTTTTTGTTGTGTGATTTTCAAGGAAACAGGTAACCCCTTGATCAATTTAATGACTTACCCATTACGATACAAGCTGGTAGGAAATGTGTGGATTGAGTTGGTTTAAGGCATTGTTTTGTACGCCATAAATTCAAAATTTTAAAATAAAATAAAATAAATCAATTCTATATTGTTCCAATGTCACCCAAAAATTGTACTAATAAAAAGAATAACAAATCTGTCTAATATATATATATTTTTTGATACGCAAAGGAGTAAATTAGATACTAAGGCCACGCGGGCCTCCACAGTTTACAGAGTCATACAAAGTAGCTCTAGCAACCGCAGGTGGAAAGCGATTAACCCACCAAATACGGTCCGAATGAAGGTGTCCTAGATTAGTAACTGAATCAGCAGCAAAATTTGCCTCTCTAAACACATGTTTAAAAGTGATGGTAGAAAACGAAGCAACAAGAAATTGACGTCCTGGATAATTTCCACATTCACCAAGGTGGGTGAGAGACTCCATTGATAGCATCAATAACAAGTTTTGAGTCTCCCTCAACCTCGAGGAACTGGAAACCCCTATCCTTTGCAGTAGCAAGACTATCCCGTAAAGCGATCACTTCTGCCATCGGTACAGTCGCATGACCCGAGTTTGTTGCACTGGCTAGAAGTGGATTCCCTAGGTGATCTCTGAAGATGAAGCCCGAGGCAGCAGCGCTTGATTTTACAGATCCATCAAAGTTTATCTTGATTGTATTTTGCGGAGGAGAATGCCAGCGAATGTTAAGTGGTGGTTGGTTGGAGCAGCTTGATGTTGAAGCTTGCAGAGCGTTATCCGATGTTTGTAGAACAGTCTGTGAGGCTGACACAACAGTACTTGGCACTACAAGAAGTCCTTTAAAGATAAGGTCATTTATTGCTTTCCAAATTTGTCAAGCCATAACAATGACTTTAGCAAAAAGCTTTTGATCATATGGTCTATTAATGAACATTTCTCTTAAAACGTTCAAATACGCTTCATTCCAGTCAATAGGTGCAGAAATCCCTGCTAGTCTCTAGATATTTGAAGCAAAAGAACAATAACCAAAAAGGTGGTCAGTTGTTTCATTATCAGTGTTACATAAAGGACAAGAATTATCTGAGACTGAACCAAACCTTGATAGTCTATCTCTTGTCTTGAGTCTGCCACAGAGGAAGAGCCAGCCAAAAATCTTAATTTTTGGCGGAACATTAAGTTTCCACAGCTTGTTAATAAGGTCCATTTGGCTATGTTTGTTTGTATTTTGTAGTTGAAGCTAGGTTGCAGATTTGATTGAGAACTTCCCACAAGAAGAGGGGCCCTAAACAAATTCATCATTCTGCTCTGATAATGGTATTGGGATTCCAAGAATTTGATTAACTATTCTGCGGTCAAAGAAAGAACATAATTTAGGTTTATTCCACTTACCTTCAGTGATGTAATCAGCAACTGTCTCTTCCCAGTTGATGTGAGCTTTCTGTGTGTCATTTAACAAGTTACACAGTGGGAAATCGAAGGCCCAGTTAAAAGTCCATAATTAATAGTTCTACCACTCCCCACAATCCATCTCATTCCTTTGAGTACCAGATCTCTGCTGTCCAAAATTCCCTTCCAAGCCAAAGAGCCAAACTGCTTCTTTTTAACCTGAAAAAAGTTAGAATTCCTCAGATATTTCTGCCTAACAATTTGAGTCCACCAGTTATTGTGATCACTGCAGATTTTCCAAGCAAGTTTAGCCAAGGCTGCATTATTAAAGAAAGCTGAGGGTCTAATTCCAAGCCCTCCCATGGCCTTGGGCTGACAAACTTGCTCCCAAGCCACTGGGGGACATTTCATATCAGATCCCCAAAAGAAATCCCTTGCTTGTTGATCCATTTTGTTGGTTAAATCTTTTGGACATTTGAATCATGATATAACATGATTAGGCATGCTAGCGAGATTAGATTTAATCAAGGTTAATCTACCAGCCCTGGAAAGAGTACCTTTCTTCCAACCACTAAGTTTACCTGCCATTTTGAGGAGAAGTTCCTTTTCATTTATCGGGTTCTTCCAAAATATAACAGTATGTATTCCAAGATACTTACCAATGGTTACCTTGTGTTGTATATTGAGAATGCCAGTGATATCCTGTTTCAAAGAAGCTGGTACCCTAGGTGAGAAATAAGTAGAGAATTTATGATAATTGATTTTTTGCCCAGAGGCAGTAGAGAAATGATTAAGAACAGAAACAATGTTTCTAGCAGATTTCCTAGAAGCTTTACCAAAAATAAGACAGTCATCTGCAAACATAAGGTTAGAAATTCCAAAACCAAGGGGGGAAGATAAAATTCCAACATGGGTCTTATGACTAGTGGCTAGAGAATTAAGATGCCTGATTAGAGGTTCCATTGCCAAAATAAAGATATACGGTGAAAGGGGGTCACCCTGTCTCAAGCCCCGATTCGGTTTAAACCAACCAGTCGCATTACCATTCACTAGTACAGAGAAGGAGGCAGAGGATATACATTTCATGACAAGATTGATCCAAACACAATTGAAACCAAACCTTTTCAAGCAAGCTTCAATAAACTGCCAACTAATCAGGTCGTAGGCTTTTTCCAAGTCAATTTTTACCGCCATATTCCCTATGTGTCCTTTCTTCCTTTGGAAATCAAAAAAAATTTCATGAGCAATGAGAATATTATCTTGTATGGCTCTTCCTGGTGCAAAGGCACCCTAGTTTCTTGAAATGCAATTTTGAAGTAAAGGTTTTAACCTACTACTAATGATTATTTTGGTAATAATTTTGTACGAAACATTACAAAGACTAATAGGTCTATAGTCATTCACTACTTCAGGACTATCCTTTTTGGGAATCAATGCTATATTAGTGTGGTTAATTAAGTTAAGGGACATACCATTACTGAAGAGAGTCCTGACCAACTTGATCACGGGGTCACGTACTTCATTCTAGCAAGTTTGATAAAAGATTGCATGCAGACCATCTGGTCCGAGAGAGCTTTTAAAGCCCCAATGGAGTTAACCGCATTCCAGATTTCTAGATTAGTAACTTATGCCGTCAAAGAGATGTTATCCTATTCGGAGATGCAAGGTGTAATAATGGAGATAAAATTGAGCATTGCTTGATTTTGGGGATGTTCAACAACATGAAATCTCTTCTTGAAGTCCCTGACTAAGACCATTGCAATGTCAGCCTGGTCAGTCAACCAGTTACCATCAGCATCCTTAATTTTTGCTATGTGATTGGATCTTTTCCTGATATTTGCTTGCGTCTGAAAGAACCTGGTGTTCCTATCTCCCAATTTTAACCAGTTGGCTCTAGCTTTTTGAGCCCAAAAAGTTTCCTCATCCTGATAGCAAGTCGCTAATTCTCTTCTGATTTGAGCATCCTGTTTCGGTAGAAAAGATGAAGAGGGTGAATTCATAAGCTGTAATTGAATTGCATTACTAGTTTGATCTTCAATAAGTTTGAACAGATTTCCAAAAGTGTTTTTATTGCAGGACTTAACCTGGTGTATAAACTGTTGAGAGATTGTAAGGAAATTAAAAAGCGGGTTATCATTAAAATTTTGCTCCCAAATTTTAGCTACAAGAGGTTTAAAACCTTATGAGACAGCCACATTGCTTCAAACTTAAAAGGTTTACTTAAGCGCTTCTCTTTATGTTTTATGGTTAAACAAATAGGACCATGATCAGATCCCACAATAGGTAGGTTTTCCAGAAATAAATCTGGATAATCATTTAGAAAAGCTGAATTGGCACATGCCTGGTCTAAGCGTTCATAGATTACAACATCTTTCCTTTGTTTATTTGTCCAGATAAAAGGAACACCAATAGATTTATAGAGCATAAGTTCATGTTCGTAAGAAATCGAATAAAATTCAACATATAAGGTGTAACAATCTGATTTCCACCCAGTTTCTCATCCAAGGAAATAATTATATTGAAATCTCCTATTAGAAGCCATTTCTCATCATTGTTTGGCTGTAACTTAGCCAACTCATTCCATAAAGAACCTTGCTTAGCCTTTTGTGGGTAAGCATAGACAAAAGTGGCAAAGAAAGTATTTTGTAGTGACATCCGTAATAAGATAATGTATAAACCGTTCATGTGGATAGATAATAGAAATATTGATCATTCTAGATTTCCAAAGCAAAAGCATACCACCAGATTGACCATTAGAGTTAACAACAAAAGAGGAATCAAAAGACAATCATTTAGTTTTATTTAGAATAGTAGAATTAGCTCTTGTATCCAGGATACAGAGCACATCAACATCTAAAAACGAAGCATAATAGAGGACTATGCTACAAAACCAAGCCAAGCATTGCCCTTACTATTCCAGCAAAGGATCTTCATGGTTTATGGACGTTGTGAGAAGAGGCGCTGTCCTCCTCATTACTAGCAGCCTCCGCCATACTCTGATCATCAGCCATGTCCCGAATCCTCTGTAACAAAACAGAGCCCTTCTCCCATTAATCATCCTAACCTCATATTCATTCATGTTCTGATCCTCCCCAGCAAAACCAGAGGCTCTAACATCAGTAAAATTCTCAAACTGCTCATTTGAGGATCCAAAATTAGCATAATAATAGTCCAAAGCATGGGATGGAGAATAGATATCATCCGGATCATAATTATAGAGTTTTGCTATTTCAGGAAACGAAGAAAAAGATAAAAGATAAGTTTCAGAACTAGATAAGCTCACCACTTCCTCCTCACTGGAGGATGAGAGCTTGTGGGGACTAAGGGTCCTGTTGAGGTTATCTCATCACCGATGATGACGGTTCCACGTCCCTGAGTTGCATCCTTTAAGCTAATTCCCAGCTTGACGAGAGCTTCCTTGCGAGTGTTCTGCCTTGTTGAACTACCTGACTCCATGACGACCTTCCCTTTCTTATGAAGATTAGCATTTGTATCAACTCCCTTAGTTAAAGAGTAGTTCTGGTTCCTGCCACGAACCAATTTCCATCCAGGTGATGGCAGGTTGACATTGGGGTTGTTGTGATTAGTCTCCTCAAGTTCCTCCTCCTTAATAGGCTGAGGGAAGTAGAGCATAACTTTCGACGTTGCCAGCTGCTTGACCTCTGGTTCAACATCCATATCAGCAGGGACAATATCATCATCCCCCTCCTCCTTGTCGACCATAACGAAGTGTTTATCCTTCATTCGGAATGGGCAGTTCCTGATCTTGTGCTTGTAGCTTCCACACTCGAAACACACTTCAAAGATTGTTTCATAGGAAACATAGATTTTGGCTGGATCACTTACTAAATCAAAGGGCAGATCACCCTCTTCTTCTTCACCAGAATGCGCTTCGGTGGAGTGTGCAAGTCAATTTCCATGCACACTCTAGCAATGACATAGTTTTTGCTGTTCTCCGTGCGTTCATCCAGTTTGACAAAACGGCCCACAACTTGTACAATCAGTTGAATAGCTTGTTGGCTCCAGTAATGTAAAGGGAGATTGGGGAGCCTAATCTAGAGGATAAGAGTTTCAATCTCCGCAATTCTCGGGTTGAAAGAAGGGGACCCACACCTAATGTGAAAGAACCTGCCCTTAACAAACCATTGCCTATTTTCCAGGACAAAGTCAATGTCCTGTTGGTAGGTGAATTCCAGACAGTACCACCCATTAGCCATCTGGATAAGCTTGACAGTTCCTTGGAGGGCAGCCCACATTCGGTTGCACTTCCTAGTAATCTTCTTAGGGGAAACCCTTTTACCAAAAATTTTGGCCAGAAGGCAATAGTTATTGAGGTGTTGTTTGGTGGTAATGGCATGTTTGGGGACAAAGATATGAGTTTGGTTGCTTTCAACAACAACCCTTATGCCACCAATATTGGTGACAAAGGGAGGTTCATTTGGGTTCGGTAGAGGAAGAGGGTTGAACACAGGGGTTCTTCGTGGAGGGCTGGCCTGGGCACAAGGTTTGGGCTGAAAGTCATGGTGAAGAGGTAGGGGTAAACAAGGGGGAGCAGATTGAGAAGAAGGTAGATGAACCAGTGAAGTCCAGAATGGTTCGAATAAATAGAGGCAGATGGAAGGTTTAGGGTGTAAGGAGGTATACATCTAAGACATTGGGAAATCAAACTAGATCCCCAAAACCAAGAGAAGTAAAATGAATTCCGAGGGCGGAACTAATCATGATTAAAAACTCACAAAAGACGAAGCATACTAGTAGCAGCCCTATTTCATAATGAGAACGAAGCCCCATTTTTTGAAGGTAACAGGGACAAAAGGTACATTGGGAAGGAGAGAAACATACCTGACCAGTTGGTTGTTCAGTGGGAAAGACGGCTACCCATTCTTGAAACCCAGGAAACGGCAGATCGAATGGCCAAAAAAATCCGCCTGCTCGAGGTTGTGTTATAGTGGAGTCGAAATCAGAGCTTGGGAAGCTCATAGGCAGCTTGGTAATGTAGGCGGAGGCTTCGACGGCGAAATCATCATGAGAAATGTTGTGAAGAGTGAGATCAGGAAGCAGGAGCTCGAGGAAAGTCATCTTGGTGGTCGAGTCGATGTCAGGCCAAGTCAGGCCAAGGAGGCCACCAAACAATCTCGCCGGCGGCTAAGTACTTGGAGTGCAGAAACACTAGCAGAGCTCTAGGATTGAGGAAAGCGCATGACGCGCGTGTCATGGCTCTTTTTTTCCCCAATTCTTTGATCCGACCCTGTCTAATTCTTTGCTTGTTGCAATTTCATAAGAGAACCTTCACTTGTATAAAAAGTTGAGCAGTATACAAACAAATGTTGCGGAAGCAATCACAAATGAAGCTTATAGCAAAACCAACTTAAATAAAATGAACCTAAAGTACATAGGATTAAAATATGCAAGCTTGCTCTATATGTGGTAGTGTAAAGCCACTGGGTGGATTGCCACAAACATTCACTGCACATTCCACTTCAAATACATCTTGTTTCTTAAGAGAACAACTTCACTATTTGGATCTTCATGATAAATTTCAACACTTGTGGATGCCTCTTGTTTCCCCATTAAAGTTGGAACTGGACAATATTGAATAAGACATTAATAAAGAGATGTTCATAAGTCTGCCAAGGTATCAACACAAACATCCTAGAATGAAGATAACTTCTTAGAATTTACAGAACCAACAAGTGGCATTGTAAGTCTCAAAGCTTCTAAGTAGTGTTTAGCCAATTTCTATCTATTTTAATGTGCATGCTTTGTGTATTACAACAGCTGTTGGTGATCCTATATGAACTATGTACTTTCTTTGCTTGGTCATCGTCTCACAATTTTCTCCAAAATTTACTATTTCAGTTTAACCCTAAAGTTATTTCATAGAACTTACAGAGACTGCAAAGCTCTCAATTCTCAAAACAAAATGATCAGGAGGAAACTATCGGTGCTCTAAAGTCAAAAAGCAAATTAACAACCAAGGAAAAAGATATAGAAATGGAAGAGAGTTTACCATGTTTATATTGAACCTTGCTGTAGCTATAGCAATCTGTGGTGCTAAGATCACGTCAGTCTGCAATTAGAAACGTCTAATTGATTAGATTTGCTTTAAGTTGACTTATTCAGTTTCTTTTGGTGGATGAATCTAAACTTTGGAATTATATGGTTGCTTCAAATCTGTACCATGTAGTTCTGAACTACTGATGCACTTTCAGCTCCAAAATTAGGAGGTTCAATTGAACCTCTCAGTTTAGATTTTGACATAATCCATACTTCCAATTTGCCTAATTAATCTTCTTTGTTTTTTCCCCCTTTCCGCACCTCTTCTTCCCAACTCCACAACACCCACCTCCAGCAACATCCTATCTGGCTGCCTGCGTCAGTATCCGCCCCAACCTCTGGTAAGGCATGGAAATACCAAAATATGGCATCATATTTGTTTACTGGATGCCTACTAATAGTCATCCAACAATTATGTATTTAATTTATAGGTAAACCTCTTCTTCTTTTTATTCCGAGGTTGGTTGAATTAAAAAAAAAAATCCTCAAAGAATTAGGGGAGATATTATGAAACTTTATCCTGATTATCTTGATGGTTTAGATCTCCTAGGAGAGAGGCTCTGCATCATCAGCGAAGTTTAGCAGAAAAATTGAGATAACATGGTTCATGAATAGCTCGTAACAAAGCTCATCAATGTTGCCAAGTTTTTTATTCGATTTTTAGTTTTTTACTCATTCACTTGATTGAAGAGAACACCATTTATTCTACTTGTATTATTTTGCTCAGTGAGAGTTTGGGATTGTAAAATGCGGGATTCTTTAAATCATGGATTCAAGGATGCAAATCTAATATTTTTTACCTGCGAAGCATGTAGTGTATGGAATACATAGAAGCCCATAAGCTTTCAGGGTTTTGTGTCTTGAACCATTAATTTCTGACAATGAATTCAAATTCAAGAATCAAACTCTTAAGATATACATGCCCATTCACGGATTCATACATGAACCTAAATATAATATATAGTACGTTGACTCTTTAATTTGGAGAACAGAAGAATAATGGGAGGAAATAAATAGTATAGAATAAGATTGAAAAAAATTAATTTTCAAAGTTTAACTTTTATGTCACACAATATAATTCATTTATGTGTTTGGTCAGTCTGACAATTATGAATGTAAATCATGTAATGTACGTATACTACATTATGTATCTTGCATCAAGTGATCATACAAAGATCATACAGAAGAGTGTTGATAGCAAAAACTATCTTGATGGTATGTTTAAGATATATGAGAAAAGCGAGGGGAACAAGCCAAGGTTAGTTCTAGGCAGCTGCTTGATATCGTTAGGCAGGTTATTAAATTTAGATTTGGAAATAATTGATCCCTCCCACACACACACACACACACACACACTCGGGATAGAAAGCACATGCAGAAGATCTTTCATGAACGAGCTTAACTCAAACAGCAATGAAGAAACCAATGAAACTCAAAACACTGCAGGCCATAAATAAACTTGCGGTTCAAGCAAGAGAATGTCATTGTTGAACTGAAATTTTGAACAGCAGCTAGTAACAAACTACATAAAGTTCATTTCGGCGCCACTTGCTTGCATGCCTTAGCTTTTCACTTTTTCTGCTCCTTCCAGAAAAATTGCATTATAAATACCCTCAAACCGTTTCAACTTCCCCACCACCACATTCATCACTCCTAGCTTCAAGTCATTAGCTAGCTCCTCCTTCTCTCTCTATGTTTGCAAATTAAAAACCCAACGTATGTAGAGAGAAAATGGCAAATACTCTAGGAGCCTTTTTGTTCTCTCACTTGTCCTTGTCTTCATGAACGTCAACTTAGCCTTGGGCGCAACTGCTTCAGTCACTTACACTGTGACAAGTCTGGGAGCGAATCCTGATGACAAGACCGACTCAACCAAAGCATTCCTCTCTGCATGGGCCAAAGCTTGTGTCTCCGCCAAGCCTGCTGTCATTTATGTCCCGGTGGGGAGGTTCTTGCTTCGCAAATCGGTCTTCAACGGGCCATGCAAGAATAGCGCCATCACATTTCAAATTGCCGGCACACTCGTTGCCCCATCAGATTACTGGGTAATAGGAAATGCCAGCAACTGTCTTTTCTTTGGGTGAATGGGGTTACCATCTCCGGTGGTATTCTTGACAGACAAGGCACCGGATCGTGGGACTGCAAGGCCACTGGCAAGGCCGGGTTGCCCCAAAAAGGAGCGACTGTCAGTTACCACAAACGCACATGATATACATATAAAAAATAATATGAAATATCTTCTTCTTTACAGAACTTAATTTCTGTATATGGATTATGGGGTCGTCTTGGGTACCTTGGTGTTTGCCATACCCTTATTTTTTTTACTCTTAGTAAATTAATATAGTGGAAACCTACTGAACTGGTCAACAGGTTATCCAATTAAATATCGACATGTGTCATTTTAAAAAATAAAATTTACCGTATTAATAACACACTATTTCTTGATATGTAACATTGTTAAAAATCATGTAATAAGTATTGTCAAAATAATAAATTACACATAGTGAACTACAATTACGACTTATGACAACAGTTGTTGTGGTTATTGTAATTGAGTGATCAAAGATGTAAATATCATATTTGGACAACTTTTATCAAATTTAGAACCTTGATTATCAAGTGGAGAAGCTCCTTACAATACTGAGTTGTTACATACCTTTTGGTCTAATTTTAATTTTACCATGTTCACAACACAAATGTTGTAGGAAGTAAAATGGTTTGTAATCTTGTAAATGGTTTGTAATCTTGTAAATGGTATAGTTTTTGAAGTAATTACTACAATCAGAACAAAAGTTACCGCTTTTACACCAATAGTTGCGAGTTATGGTAAAATATGTAGTCATTGAGTAATTATTCCATTAATGAAAAAAAAATATAAAGATTTACCACTTTGACAACAAATTTGTTGTTGCACTTGTTAAATTGTCCATAAATTAGTACATTAGTTTAGGTTGAGTAATTACTATAAATAGGACAAAAGTTACCGCTTTTACATCAATTGTTGTGATTGTGGTAAAATGTGTAGTCATTGTAGTAATCATTTCATTACTGATAAAAACATAAAGATTTACCACTCTGACAACAAATTTGTTGTCATACTTGTTATATTGTCTATAAATTAGTACATTATTTTAGGTGGAGTAATTACTACAAATAGAACAAAAGTTACCGCTTTTACGTGTTGTGGGTTGTGATAAAATGTGTAGTCATTGTAGTAATAATTTCAATTGTGTTAGAAGGTTTTTGTTTTTAATAAGGAAAAAACGTAATTTTCAATTGTGTAATTGTCCATTAATAACAAGCATTAATCAAGCATTAATTCACTAATAATTTAGTTAGTAATATAGACTATTTAGCTAAAAGTAATTCGGTGAACCTAGGATAGAAGGTTCTTTTAATTTTTTTTTTAAAAGGAAAAATCATAATTGTCAATTGTCAATTGTTAATTCAATTGACAATCAAACATTAATTGGCTTTATTGTTTTCACTATCTTTATTGTTTTCAATTCAATTAGTAGTTTGTGTTACCAAAAAAATTAGAAAGGCTAAGTAGGGGTGTGCAAAATAAGGCACAAACCGGCCAAACCTGTCGAAACCGACCGGTAAATATGGTTTGGTTAAGGTTTTTTAGCGTTAAAATATGAAAGCCGGTTCAATACCGAACCAAACCGTTTATGAATTGGCTTGGTTTGGTTTTTCTTTTACTTAAACCGCGAAATCCGAACCAACCGGTATGTATTAAATATAATAGGAAAAAAATTAAACTTAAATACATAATATATATATATATATATATTTATTTGTGGGTAGTCTTTTATAAGTAAGTTATAAATCTCCAATTATAATTTGATTCTCAAAATGATATACTGCCATATTGAATCCTAGACCCAAAGGCTTAAAACCCAAATAAGTGAGTCATTTTGCAACTATTTTTTTTTCGACAAAATTTTGAAACTATTTTGGATTTTGTTCTTTGAATATTAGTTTTGGATTTTGATTATTAAATTTTGATTATTGAGATTGAGATTTAGTATTCTACTATGAGTTTTTCGTAAACAAAACGTTAATGCTATATAGTTTAAAACCGCCTTACCGACCGAACCAAACCATCTTTAAATAAATTGGATTGGAACGGATTAAGCTTATTTTTTTCGATGACCAGTTGTCTAAAATGTCTAAACCTCTTACTTTGGCATAGAGACGGTTTGGAGTCAAAACCGATCCAATCCAATCTGCGTGCAGCCCTAAGGCTAAGGGCTACACAAGTTACCCATTTGTTAATCTAGGGTTTTCTCGCGTCTGCAGCTTTCGTTCTAACATCAATGGCAATTGATGCAATGGTCGCACGTCTCGCTGCCTCTCTTGCTCTGGCGGAGGGGAAGAGGCCTGTGGATTTATGTCCATCCAAAGGACTGCGACAATAGGGGGCTTTCATGGTGGGAAGCTTCTCACAGCGCGAGACTATACGCGCCGCTCGTTTCTGGGGATGTTCCGATCTGCTTGGAGGGTGAATGGCACTCTCCGGGTGGAGGAAACTGGAGAAGATGACCGTGTGTTATTCTCTTTTTCAAATCCGGCCGATAGAGGTAGAGTTTGGAAGGGAGGGCCATGGGGGTTCAATAAAGCTCCGATTGCACTTGCAGAGTACGATGGCATCGGATGGATCTCGGAGGTGCCATTGAGGACATCATTGTACTGGATGACGTTATTGGGGGTTCCTCCGGCCTTTCGATCTGAAAGAATTATGAGGCTTATTGGTAGCATCGTGGGCGAGTTCAAAGAGTTTGATAGAACAGCTTTCCGGCAACGGACTCTGCGTATACGGGTGGAGATTGAGTATGCGAAACCTATATTGTTCAAACAGAGGTTCTGGGTTGAAGATGACGTCCAGTTTCTGGTCAAGTTCAAATATGACAAGATTTTTGGACGGTGTGGTTTTGTTACCCACGTTGGCCTCCCGTGCTCCGGCCTGGAACTGGAGGAGGATGAAGAGGAGGTTGCGGGAGTAGTGGCACAACCATCTGCCTTAGCGATCCTTCGTGAAGAACCTGGGACCAGCTCCAATGTATCTAGGGTTCCGGCTCCTGGCCCGACTCTAATCTTCAAAGCAACAATACCTAGCACTGTTCCAGATTTCTGTCTCCCTCCAGAAATAGTTGCTGCCCGGCGAGCAAAGAGACAGGTATAGATTAGGGAGCTTACAGAACCACTACAACAGGTCGAGTCTGTCCTTGGTCAACGCCGGGATAGAGATGGTGATGAGGTGCTTATTTCTCCCAAGAAACTGAAATTGAGTTTGGCTATTGGCAAAAAGAATCTGGATGCAGTAACTATGAGACTGTTGGAAGGGCCGTCAAAGCAGACTAAACAACTGAAAAGAAAGAGAGGCCGGCCTCTAGGAAGTGTGAATAAATTGCTGTATGGCATGGCGGGAAAAGGGAAAAATACTAAGAATGAGGGTGACTCAGGGAAGAAGGTTCCAAACAAGAGCAGGAAGACCAACCTGATGCCGAGGTTGTTAGCTGCTGAAGGGATTGAAGCTGGTACTCTCTCCAACCCTAAGGGGAAGGAGATGGTACTGTCTTAAATCTTATGGTGCCTAGACAATTTGGATACAAGTATTTTCAAGCAGGAAATTTCTCTATGAGCTTTTCTAAGATGTTTCTAGTTTTTGTTTGTACCACAATTGAGTGTTTGACAGATTAGGCTAGTTGATTGAGTTTTCCTTAGGAAGCGAGTTTTTCTTGCTTAGCTAGGCTTGCTCTCCAGCGAGCGTCCCTTTAGACTTTAATGAGTTTAGTATAGACTTAGATAGGATATCTGGTGCATGTATCAGATTTCTTGTGTAAGTGTTTTGTTAGACTCTGGCCTGGTTATGGCTTTGATTTCTAATATATAAATATCAAATCCTTTTCAAAAAAAAAAAAGTTACTAATTTGTTAAATATTTTGAACCATTGGATATATTACTAATCCAATGGTCCAAAATATTTAACAAAATGTGGATATGGCAAACACCAATGTATCCAAGAATTCTCCTATGGATTATATGTGATGAATGGAGTGTCATCCCTAAACAGCCAAATTTAACATATACTAAAGGTGAATCCACTGTACTACTGTTCATACTATTGACAACTGTTCATAAGCGTGTGAAAAGACAGTTTTGCCCTTTGTGTTCCAGCAATTACCGGCTGCCACTGCGGGTTAAGAGGTCGGGCGTTGTTTTGACGCGATAGAAGGGTGTGGACTGAATTTCAGAGGTTTACCGTTGTTTAGATGCAATAGAAGGGAGTGGATGTAGCTCTTTCCAATCTTCGATCTGTCGATAAAAGGTAATAATGAATCATCTGCTCTTCCCTCTTCAAATCTCATCTCCCAGATTATAGAATTTGGAATTTTGATTCTTTGATTTGATGTGAGATTTGCCAATAATTGATCGTGTTTGGGTAGGTGATCTGCGACAACTAAACCAGTCCTGCTTGGGTCTTGAAGATAATCGAGCTAGACCAACCAGGTGAGAGGTTTTGTGCTATGATCGAGATAATCGTGTCTATTTTTCATTTAATCCTTGAATTTGGTTGTTTCGTCCTTGGGTCTGGAAGTCTTCTTCTGCTATCCTTTTTCTTATATTTTGTGTTTGGTGTTTATTGGGTTTTTGGTTTTTGTTGGCTTTGAACTGATATGAGTTTTGGTGTTCTAATTTGGGAATTTTTGTTTTTTCTTTCTTTCTGTTCATTATCTCCTCTTATGTCAAGTGATGTTTTTTTTTTTTTGCAAATCTCACTGCTCTTGCCTCCTCTGGGATATTGCTGTTTTTTTTTTGATTTTGTTCTTTTTTCTTGGTTTAGTTAGTGGTTGTAAGTGTGAGTTTGGGGTTTTTGGTTTCTGTGGATAAAAGGTAATGATGAATGTTGGATTAATTGGGTTTGTTTTTATGTGATAGAATTGATAGAAGGGAGAAAAGCCAAACCATTCCAATCTTGGATCTGTGGGTGACAGGTAATGATGAATCTTGCTCTTTCTTTTTGATCTGGAGTTTGATATCGGAGGTTCGATAATTTTGTAAATGTAAGGAATTATATTGCTATCAAAGATTTGATAGAGAATTTGGATAGAATAGTGGAATTAATTGATTTTGTAAATGTGAGAAATTATATTGCAGGTACTGTTTGTTTCTTTCTTTCTTTCATATTTATTTATTTATTTATTTTTATTTCTTTACTGTTAGGTTGGTAGTTGTTGATTGTGGTGTGTATTTCATTATGGTCAAATGAGTGTGTTATGAATAGATCTTGGGTTTATTGTTGCAGATTTGATGCAAAAGACTCTGTCTTTGATTGTTTTGTTGCTATTCCTCAATCTGTTGTTTGCTGGTGTTTCAGTGTTTTGCTTTTATTCAGGTATGAATGAAGTTATTATGTGTGGTTATTGTTATTTTTAATTGTTATAACTGCTTTTATTGGTAACATAGTTAATAAATTATCAGATAGTTAATAGAGCATATCTGTGCCTATGTTGGTACGAAAATAAAATTTATGTAAACAAAATTTTTCCAGAAAGAGTTAGATAGGATCTTGAATAATAAAGGATATTGTTTTCATTCTGCAGATTCGAGGAACAGTTTGGTGTTACATTGTTTATCTACTTCAAATTTAGGTAACGTTTTTGAAATTTAGCAAGATTTTGGTTTATTAATTTAATCTATATATATGTATGGATATGTATATATGATTGTTTAAATATATATATATATATATATATATATCTAATTATGTTGCATTCTTCAAGCAACTTATACTGTTGTGTGCAGTCATGGCACCAAGGATTCCGTGGAAGCAACAAAATCACATAGCAAAGGACCTTTCTTGGCCATAGAACACCTTGGTATCCACGATTAAGCCTCCGATGGCAAACTCCACACTACCGATGGACACTGAAAACTTACCTGAAATGTGAGTTGGGGGTTACTATTTTCAATTGTTCATCAAGGGTAGGAAATGACGCAACTGTCCCTGGTATTTACTATATACTAAACATGAGTTTCACTGTAGGGCTGTTCACTGGGGAGTTTGAAAAGACTCTTTTGCCCTTCGTTTTCTGTTTCGTTATGCCTCAGCCATTCATCTAAGGTACGCCAGAATACCAGATGCTTCCACCGGTTTCTTCTTTCTTCTAAGGCCATATAACCAAGATCTAATTGCATTTCACGCTCCAAATTTTTGATAATTGAATCAATCTTTCTCAGGCGAAGACCAAGATGGGTCGGAGGACCAGATAATCCATCAGCAGTAAGAACGCGGGAACAAGGGGACGGGAAGAGCATCAATTTGGGTGTTTGATTGTCGATTGTATCTTCTTCTTTTTTTTTCCTTCTGATTTCTCATGCATTGGTTTGTTGCTTTTGTTGTAGTGATTTGATGCTGTTCTGCATCTACCCGGTAAGAGTACGGCTGTCGTCTTTGAGTTTTGGATAATAGGATTTTGAATAGAGACAAGCAGAGAGTTTTTGGGTAAGTTGAGGATTTTGGTATTGATTAATTGGATGTTTACGCTATCTCACCATATGCACACACCTTGATGGAAGTAAACATAAAGGGTAATTACTAATTTGAATGTTGGCTTCTGCTCTGTTAATTGTTTTTTTATTGGTCAATAACAACTAGTTAGGAACATTTGGTTTTCTTATGAACCTTGATGTTGGATATGAACAGAAAAAAGAAGTAAAGCTATGTCTGGGATTAGATACATTTCAGTTTTCAAACACTGCCTTTCCATGACTTGATAAGCAATTATATATAGAGGCAATTATAAAAAGATCCACCAAGTCCTAAAAACTAGAGTCCATATGTGGTACCTTTTTCTTTTAGTTCTTGCTAATAGTTTTTTCCAAGTGCTGTGCAAGTTAGCTAAGACTAAAGTGATCCACTGAATTTGAACTGTTACTAACTGTTAGTAGCATTTATTCCAACTAATCCAGTCCTGAGCAAATACATTTGCTCAAAAAATCAAAGTTGAACCCTATATTGTAGGTTTTAATGTTGGACGTTGAACTAATAGTTGAAACATTCGGAATTTAAAATTAAAGCAAAGTTGAACCCTATATTGTAGGTTTTAATGGAAATTCAACGCCCTTTGGGGTGCATGTCGGACAAAAGCAATTTGATCACAATCGTAAAAGCAAAGTTGATCTACATCTACCATTTACTCCAAAATTGCTGCAACTAAAAAGTAGTAATGCCCTGGGTTTTAATTTCTTCTGAGTTTAGGGGAAGTTCCTTTTTGTGTTCTATAGAGACCTGATATTCTTATTTGTTAGCCTTTGTCTTTTGTTAGTTCTGTTTCTGTTGCATCTTTTTTATCTGTTGTGGAAATTCTGTTGCATCTTTTTTATCTGTTGTGGAAATTGCAGTGCGGCTGTTTTATGATGCATGGAAATTAGGTTTTGAAACTGAAAGTTCAGTTTTTTTCTGTTTTTGTTTCTATACAAAAACCTTTCTATTGTTGCAGCCATAAGTGTCAGAGGTATTCTCGAGCAAGAAATAGTAAAGGTTGCAGCTATGATCCTCCATATGACCTTAAACAGGGCTTACAGAAGGTAACATGAAATTATGTTTTCTCTATTTTTGCTTTTCTTTTTGAGGAAAGGATTGAGATCAATTTTAGTTCTCACCATTTCTCACTTAGTTCTCAATTTTAGTATTGTCGTGTATATTTCATTTTGTGTTGGGGCCAGCTGGAAAGTTGGGTTGGTTAAAATATCTGTGGTTCCTGAAAACCTCTTTTTTGGTTTATAGCAATCGCAGGCTTTAAATTAGTCAAAGCCAATGTGAGTCTCTATCAATATTTTGAACTTGGGTTTTCAGAATAGGAAGATCATATTATTCTACCGAAACTTGCAAGCTCTGCCTACTTTTTGTATCATCTGTTAATTATTATGTCTATAATTTTGGTTTACTTCTTAATGTCGTACTGAAGGGTCAATTGTAGTACTAAGCTATTAAAATCTGATTTGAGTGTCTCCTAGGCTACATTACATAGTACAAAAGGAAAAGAAAAAAAGCTCATATGTAACTTATACTCTTCAACTGTTATTTGATTTCAGGCAGTGCAAACTTCACCAAGAGTGCCGCAACATCGAACGTCAAATTTCAGGTAATATCTTTTTTTCCTTTATCCAATTCGTAATTCCATCTAAAGTTTTACTCCTTTTGATGAAAAATTGAAACTTTTGGTTCGAATTATGGATCCTGGAATTAATGTTAGTTGGTTGTTAATTACTGGTTTTTTGCTTCAGATACACAAAGAGAAGAGAAAAGTTTCCAAAAGCAATAAAAGATGCTATCAGCCTACTTGCCTCATGAAAACCAAAAAAATATACTCATGAGCATTGTTTTCCTTTATTGGTTTCAATGAGACTGGATTATAGTGTTCATATTAGACTTCATGAGAATGTAGTTTTTTGGTTAAATTCAACCAAATTGAAATAAGTAGTAAATATCGAGCTATCATGATAATGCAAATTTCATAGGAGAAAGCAAGTTACCCAAATAAGGTCCATCTTTCCTGCAAGGGGTCAAGCTGATACCACCCTCTTTGGCCTGGATTTATGTATACTCGATTTATACCTTTGAAAACTTTCATTTAAATTTTCAGTTCTGTGCAACATAAGTTTATTTGAGAAAGTTAGAAGCATGTTCTCCTTCCTTTTTGGTGGTAAAAACCCATGTTCAAATGACTTGCTATAATTGCAAAAGAAGTCGTTCATTATTTTTTTCAGTGCAAATCCATTATTTTTGGTGACAGACTTAGAATTTGCTCAACTAGCTTTTCTCTTTGTTCTGGAGAATTTGGTCCTGTAGATGATTATAGATTTGTAGGACCATGCTGAATGCCTAGACATATTGGGTAAATATGCTTTGAATAGGAATTATGCATTCTGTACATTTTGGCATTTAGGCTTTAGCAACTATTCAATGGCTCTGATCCAGTGTGTGTCCATTATTTAATTGTGATGGCCTTCAGATTCAGGAATAGCTCTGCATGAGTTTGAGCCATGGTATGCTTCTATGCATTAAAACCTTCTTCTATGCTTCTATGCATTAATATTTATTTAATTGTTACATTATTCAAAATGGAATGGATTTATCTTATTTTGCACATATATGGTCTAGCCATCTTAAAGTGTAGTGTTATTAACTGTGATTCCAGGTTGTTGTTAAATAACAATGATTGTAGCATATATATCAACCTCACTGATTTAGTATCCTTTTCAGTCATAAGACTGTAGCAATCTGTATTGACACATTAAAACCTGCTTTTTCTTGGCCTGATGGCTGACAGACTTAGATTAAGAAATTTTATTGTTTTATTATGAATTTTATTGTTTTATTATGGTGCACATGGATTGGTTCGGGAGTTAAAGAGGTTAGCTCAAGTCTTTTCCAGACAGACCGAGACAAAGTTTTATTTACAAAGAGAAATTTTAAATCCACCCTAACCATATATTCCTTTTTAGGATATTTTAGAGTATATATATATAGATGCAATGTGTAATTTGGTTCAATGCATGATATGATTTTCTCCATCAATGACAAATATGCATTGCCCCAAAATATCATGTAATGAAGCTGGTAGATCCTGAATTTTGGAGCTCTGTATTATAAGTATTCATTTAAAGATGCTACTCTTGCATTATGACAAACTTTGGGAGATTAATTATGGCCAAAAGAATTTCTTCCAAAAAAACTGAATCACTGATCTGAACAGTTAATAAAGACCAATCTTTATTCTCAATGCCTCCTAATTGGCAGTTCATTGGAATTTAAATCAAATTTATTACACCACCTTAGACTTACTCACTTCCAGTTTCATCACATTATTTATGCTTTAAAAAGAGATGATATTATTGCTTATCCAATTAGCTCTGCGTGCCAACAGTTGGAAGTGGTTTAAGATTTGCGTTTTCCATTTTCTTCAATAGAAATTTAATTGGTTGTCATTTTGCATGTCTTCAGATACTGTAATTAGTTTCCCAGGTTTCATGCTTTGTGCAGGTAGAAGTTTTGGTGTGATTTTGCTTTTTTAATTTGAAACTTATTTGATCGAGTTATTCATAGGTTGAATCCTTTTGTTTTAGTTATTTAGTGTTTAATCTGGATTTTATACATATTGAAGGGGGAGAATTTGGGACTGGAAACAAAGAAAACGGACGTATCTTGGTATTACTGCTGGTATGGCTGCTCTGGTTTTTGGCTAAAGCAGCTGTATTTCTTGATAACAACACATTCTGCATTTTTTCACCAACATATTGATATTCCTGAGTCTCTTATGCGTGCCAATACTATTTTCTTTACATATTTCACATATGCTCATTTTCATCATGTTCATTCAAATTCAATGCAACCTTATTATGTATTTACTTATGCAAGTAATCGATTGAATTGCAGGCCCGATGACACATTGTAGCCATCAATCAAAAAGTTCAAACCAAACCAATTCTATAAATTTTGACAACGTAATATTATAGAAGTAACTATATTCTTATGTATAGAAACAGTTCCTTTTCTAAACAATTTCCACCAATATCTAATCATTGCTTTTCCCATTACATAGTTCTAACTCGATGATGACAATGAATCCCGCAGCAAAGCGCGGGCAAGTTTTCTAGTGTTTCACATAGTGATCAATGGCTGCCACAACGTGAAAATGCTAGGTGTCAGGGTTTCTGCCTCTGGCAACAGCCCCAACACAGATGGCATTCACGTTCGAAATGTCTACCAGTGTCACTATTCTCAACTCCAAAATTGCGACGGGAGATGATTGTGTTTCAATTGGCACCAGTAATTTGTGGATTGAAAACGTTGCATGTGGTCCTGGGCATGGAATTAGGTAAAAATTATGCATGAGTATTGAACCTAATTAGGGATATGCGCTATACGCTCACTATGAAGCATTTGGGTTTTCGATTTGGTTCCTAATTTAGCATTGATTTGGTTGGTTTGAGCTGTGCAGCATTGGGAGTTTAGGCAAGGAGCAAGAGGAAGTGGGAGTGCAAAACGTAACAGCTAAAACAGTTACATTCACCGGTACTCAGAATGGGGTGAGGATCAAGTCATGGGGTAGACCCAGTACTGGGTTTGCCAGGAACATTCTTTTTCAACATGCTGTAATGGTCGATGTCAAAAATCCTATTGTTATTGATCAAAATTACAGCCCTGACGAAAAGCATTGCCCTGGTCAGGTTAGATATCACCACGAGGTTGCTTTTTTGTAAATTTAGTTACAACTCTCATAGATGAGTTATTTATGGTACTGTGATGTTTATCATACATTTATTTTATTGTTTTGACAATATTTTTTATTTTTTCCCTTAACAAGAGTCTGGAGTTCAAATTAGCGACATTATGTACCAAGACATTCACGGCACATCAGCAACAGAAGTTGCCGTGAAATTTGACTGCAGCTCCAAATATCCTTGTAACAAAATCACATTGGAGGATGTTAAGCTCACTTACAAGAACCAAGCTGCTGAAGCTTCTTGTAGCCATGCAGGTGGAACAGCTGAGGGTACGGTTCAACCTACAAGTTGTCTGTAGAAGAGGAAATACACAGTTTGTTTGGTTTATAGGAGTAACTTTGTTCCCTACGAGACAAGAAGAAGGAGAATTATACTAAATTTTTAGAGGATTATTTTCAGTAGATGCAACTCGTTAAGTACGTAGTTGATTGAGCCTGTGGCGTTGGAAGCCTATTAATTGGGTTTCTAAGAGCCTTGCCCATCTTATATCCTTGTAAATTTGCTAGTTAATCAAGTTGTCTGAACAAATCCATTGCATGAGAACTTGTTTCAGCATATGAATGCTATAGTAATTATTTTTCAGTGTAATGGTCGATCATAATTTATTATTTGAAGAGATTATCCAAGTTGACAAAGAAACGAGTTGGTGCCTCAAGTTTGGGTTATTTTCTGCATTTCGAATTTTGTAGTTTTAATTGGACCTCTACTTTATTGTTAGTTTAAGGTCTATTTTCTGCTTTCTTGTAAATAATAGAAAGGTGTGTGATCACACACGACTTTGTAAGAAATCAACTGTATTTCTGTGTTTTCTGTGAAATTATTCATTCTATTTATTCTCGATTCTATTATTCTTATGAAGGCAGTGACGTTCTGCGATCTTTGAATTATTTGATGATTTGTTTTGAGTTTTCTGATGTGAGATTGTGTGATCTCAAATTATCAATATTACCCCGCACATGTGTTGAATTTTCAAGTTATACACGTAAACAACTTATATTAGGTGACCTGGAACCCGTGATAAAGTAATATAGGCTTCACAACAAAAAACAATGGCAATAGATGAATTTGATCCAAATCTTTATAAACCCATAAATAAAGTCCCCATTTTCCATGTGAGATTCATATTGTCAACACTCCTCATCTGATTCTGCCATTCAACATAAGAGTTGGTCTCATTTGTGTTCTTTAAGATAAAAGGACACCTGATAATATGGTTCGTTAGTGATCGAGTTTGGACGATAGCATCTGAACTCGTTCGGACCTATTATTATTTTTTTTTGAATTTTTATTAATGATGTGTTCCTGGTAAACAATAACAGTGGCTTCTCCAAAACCCAAATTTTTATTAATGTGTTCCTGAATTTTTTTTTTCTTCTCAAAAAAAAAAAAAAAAAACAGTGGCTTCTCCAAAACCCTAATAGCCCAATTATTTATGGGCACAAATTATAGAACACCGACAATTTTATCAATTTTCTTTCTAGGATAATTCGTTAAGAATATACCTTCTCTAACAATTGAAAATTACAAATGATGATATGCACCATTCTAGCGCGACATAAATAGCCATATAAGTATTTTTTTAGTTTTTTGAAAGAACTCGAGATTTCAAGTAGTCTACCCATACATCACTCAGAAGAAGGAGACATTGACGTCAAACTTCATATTACCTGATTAGAAACTCTCTCCACTAAAATTACATAATAATTTATAAGTCTGATGGCACATTATGAAACTCACCTTCAAAATGGACATTTCTTAACAAGGGCATCCCTCATTCAAATCTTGCCTTATGTACGCACATTTTTTATGATTTAAGGCGAAGTTCTTCAAAGGTAGGTAAACAATTTTTACTAGTTTCTACCCAAAACCAAAAAAAATAGGACTTGACAAAAATGTTTCAGGCCATGGTCATTTTAGGAAACGCGCCAAACGAACCCAATAGGCTACTATTTCATAGACCTCTTCACCAACCGTCGCTTAAACAAGAAAAGTCCTTGCCTTGTTATACCATCCACCAAAACACAGACCCAGAGAAATTGGGGAAAATCTTAGGGTTTTTCCTCAATGTGATCCCACTTTCCAAATCAAAAACCCCAACTCCTCCAAATTCTTGGGCACTTTCCCACTGTTTTAATCTCTCTAGGTCGCTTGTAATTCAGTAATGGCGGATGAGTCTGACGCTTCGCCTCTCATCGCTCCGATCCCGATCACCGACCCCAGTGAGATCGACCTCGAAGCCGGTCCCGGCGAGCAAATCCAGTGCCGAATTTGCCTTGAAAGTGATGGTATTTATCATCTAGTTTTGTTTTGGTTTGATAAATCGCTCAATTGGGTTTTCTTGAATGAACAAGATTAAGTATGAAAGTGGAGGTTTTTAAATTTAGTTTGATAATAATCCATTGGGTTTTGGAAAGTTTGAATCTTTTCAAGATTAGATTGTGCCAATTTGTGTGGATTGATAATGGTAATTTTGGGTTTGATAGTTAAAATTATGGCTAATTTTGCTCTTTTTCTTTTTCGTTCTCTGTTAAATGGTTAAAGTTGACTGAAGTAATGTGCGCTTATCAGTGGGTTTTGCCTTATCTTTTGCACTCAGGTAGGGATTTTATTGCTCCTTGCAAATGCAAAGGGACTTCAAAGTATGTTCACAGGGAGTGTTTGGATCATTGGAGAGCTGTAAAGGTATGGGCGCCTTCTATGGTTTTGCTTCTTGTTCTTTTCAACAGTTTGTGAAATTAACTCCATGTTGAGTTTTTATACCATGTTGAACCCCACCAGTGTTGAATGCACTGACAGTCCAAAGATGAGGGATCAACGAAAGACCAAGACCAAATCGAATTGCTCATCAGTGCATTCAACAGTGGTGAGGTTCAACATGATTTTGCATGCGAGCTTAGTGGTCTTTTGGATAAAAGTAAGCTTATTGGTCCAAGTCAACTATATTGTATACGATTACTTGTTGCTACATTTTGTGGTGTAAAGAGGACGGACTAGCTAGTTCAGTAGAAGCTATTTAGTTATGACACAATCATTTTTATACGGAAATGCTCTATTTGTGCTTGAACTTCTAGTAGCGGTGTCATTTGATTACTAGTATTCTGTGGTTTGTGTGTGCATGGACATGAACTCATATGTTCGCGTCTCTCCTATTAAACTCTTTAAATATTTTAAGGAGAAGGTTGCAAATTAAATTCTGGAATAGTGTGGTGTATGCACATTAGCTTATTCTTGTTGTAATTAAAGTGTGAAATGAAGCCTATTTAAATAAAGTGCGTTCAATACTCGTATCTCTAGCATAATGTGTTGAAATCTATTTTGGCACCCGTTCTGCTATTTTTGGGCAGTATGTTTCACGACTCTTGAATGTGTTGGAACACAACCAAAGTAAACTGTATGCTTGTTATGTGACTTGTTCACTGAGTTTTGTACTTTTAGTATATTGCACTGAGATCATCTTTGGAGAACTTGGAGGTGAGCTATTAATGGTCTTTGCATAAGAGGTCCGATTTAGATGATTAAATGTTAAAAAAAAAAAAAAAAAAAAACCAAACACACTGTGTGTGTGTGTGTAAGTTAAGGTTTTTTTGTTTGTTAGTGATCTCTGAGTCGTATCTGATTTTTTTTTTTCCTAATTCTATTTCCAGGAAGGTTTTGCATTTGCTCATTGCACAACCTGCAAGGCTCCTTACCATTTGAGAGTTCATCAAGCTGCCGATAGGAAATGGCGAACCTTGAAATTTCGATTCTTTGTGACCAGAGACATTATATTTATATTTCTCGCTGTCCAGCTTGTAGGTCATTGTTTATTTACATTGAGTTGCTTGCTTCTCTTTGAAAGCTTGAACGAGACATGCATTTATTTAAACACTTCTGTTCCTCTGTGCAGGTGATTGCTTCATTGGCATATTTGGTGTTTTTAATAGATGGTTTCCAGCAATTTTGGCTTCGTCTTGCATGGGGTTTTGATAGTGAACCAAGTTTCTACTATATTTGTGGTATAGTCTCAACTCTCAAGTGCTTTTATATGGTGGTAAAATAAATAATAATCTTATTGCCTGTGTTGGTTATTTTAAATTTTGTCCTGGTATTTTATCTGATTCTTATCCTGGGTCATTAACAATTGGTACATATGTGCATGGTGCCTTAGCTTGAATTCTCTCTTTCTGGTAACTGAATTGTACTTATGTTTGCTCTGCAATTTTCTCTGTGATTGTAAATTTGCGGTCAAGGTTCGGTTAGATACTTGGGTTATGTTAGATACTAAGAGGAAGATCACATTTAAAGATTATGTTAAATAGTAGTATAGGAATAATACATTTATAAGATTATGCTAGATATGTACATTTTGAATTGTCCTTCTAGCTCAGGTTCTTTGTTGTGTTGTTGAGGTAGATATCTTGTCCTCAATGATTGTAATGGTCCTTTTGTGAATTTTGATAAACTTCCAATTCTTTTACGAAAAAGAAAAAAACACATGTATTGTACTACATTAAGCAATTTTGGTTCATTAATGTCTTTAGTGTAGTAAAATCAAATTGAATTACATGGTGAAAAATAAAGAATATCCTATAGGAAAGATATGTTACCATGCTAGTGAACAAACACATAGGCAGGAATGGAAATAGAAAAGCAAAAGACAAAATGAAGTGAGTGACCAAGCTAGGAACAAAGGAGGAAGGATGAGAATAAAAAATATATAGGTCTGCATATGTGCAGACATATATTGCTTTATTCACATATTCAAGAGGCAACAAACTATATGTAAATTATCGGGTGGGAGCTTGGTTGGTGCTTTCTGATGACAATGAGGCCGCAGTAAAGCCCATAAGAGACCTGAGAAGAGGAGCATACAGAGCCTCTGATAATTTGATCTGGTGGGATCATGGTACAGGAACCCTAGTTGGGATTTTCTTAATTGACAACCTCCAAAAAATCAATAAATGAGGGAGGAGATCTTGTAAGCAAAAAATTAATTGCTCTTGGAGAATTTAAAGGAGTCTTATAAGTCTGAAGAGTTTTATAGATTCTTGATTAATGAGACATTTTTTAGGAATGAAAGACTCATGCTCGGATAACCAAGAAGTGAGAGGCGAGCAGGGTATTGTTATGTATTCAGAATTGTCCACTTCTTGTGAGTGATTCACAGTTCTTAAGGTGTGAGGCCCTGTACTTAACTTGGAGTGATTCCTAGATCCAACCAACATAACCCAGGAAAATAATTTTACCTTAATTTTCTCTTTATGTGGTGATCTTTCTCCCTACTGTCTATTATTTGTCACTGGGATCACTATTTCTCTGTCATTCCTCTATCTGTTCGAGATTGACCCTTCTTTAGGGTTCCAACTGCTAGCAGTATGGTGTTTCAATTTTATTAGTGAGAACATGTTATCCTTCATGGCCTACCATGCTCTTGCTGCCCAATTGAGACCATCTATCACCAGCAGTCCTTCTTTGTGTTTTGACTTGAATGATATGATGGTGCTGGAAAAGGAGCTTGTTGAGATCCCTAGGATTGTTTTGTCCAGTTCGGGCCTAAAGTAGTAATCAAGGCCCCTTATTAAATTTGTAAGAAAATTACCTTTGGTAGTGTCCAATTTGCAACTGTCTGAATATTTTTTTTTTGATTAGTAATTAAAGGTGGAAGAACTGGATATTGGATATGGTTTTGATAAAACTTCATAGCTGGATTCATTGAAACTTCTGTTTTCATGGATGGAAGGAAGGGTTTACAGTATGACTTTTGTTTGCATCATCTGAATTGGACCATTCAGTTTTGGATGTCAGTGGTTAGCTAATATACTTATTATGTGCTAATGTACTGTAATGATATCTTCTGTAGCCATGTTGAAACCAGTGAAATCATATCCCCAGAAGAAAGGGGTAAAGTAAATGAAGAAGGTTAAGTGGTCTGCAAAGATAAATAATTGAGGAAGATGCAAACTGGTGAATAGATTTATTCATATGACTTGGTTGGACTTGTGAAGGAAGACTATGATGAAGATCTTGCAGTTAGATGCAGTTAGATGATCATATTAGCAATTTATTATGAGTTCCTCTATATTTGCAGAAATATCAACAATTTTAAGATACACATTACTTTTTCTTTGACAATTTTTCATATGTTAAAACATGAAGTGCTACTGCTACCTTTGAACACATGCAATACGTTATACGTGTCTTATGTGGTTTCTGGTGTAGTTCTTTATATTACTTATGGTTTTGAGAATCAAAACAAAAAAAAAGGAAAAGAAAAAAGATATAAGATAATTCATGTTTCTTTTTCCCGCAAAGAAATCTTGGCTGCTGCTGTCTGGTGATTTTTATTTTCAGCATGGGAGTTTAGTATGCATTTGTTTCATTTCGTGCATGTACTAATTAACCTAACAGGCTAATAGTAGGACACATGGTTACTCTTTTGTTTTCTGGGTTAATACTTATTTGCCTTTTTGGCCTTGGTAACTCAGACACTTCTGTTAATGAATACAGGAGCTTTGCTGTTTTTCGCTTTGCTTGGGTTATCGGGATGCTTCATTACTTGTTATGACCGAAGAGTGCGCAACGATTTGGCTCAGCCTTGTCGAGAGTTATGTCTTTGTTGCTGTCAGCCTGGGTATAAGTTAAATTTGGGAATATATGACCTAGTTGGTACAAATGATTTGGTTTACTGGCTGTTTAGCAAATCATCATTATCATCATATTTTCTACCTCTAAAATGATTAAATATATTAATTTGCACTTGGGTGTTATATATAGATATATTTATGTGTGTGTGTGTGTCCACCTGTTATCTTTCACAGGCCAACACTATTTCGATAGGATCTCATTTGCACATGAATGCTTTATCTGCAATTCTCTTTGAAAAGTTTGATGTCGTCATAAGAGCTTTCTGCAAGAATTTAAACATTTTCTGTAATCATCTCAGGCTTTGTTTTAGTAGTTCTTTTTGGTAGACTGTATGAAAAGTCAGACACTGTAATATCTCTCACAATCCAGAGACGTATTCGGCAGGATGGGGGAATGGTTATTTTGCACATGATGGCATAAGTCTAAGCTAGAAACTCCCCCATATGCTCTGCTTGTGATGTGAATGTTATTGTTAAAGAGAACATAGGGTGGCGGGGAGTAATGAAGTTTTCTGCAGAGAGTAAAAATGTCAATGAAGTGTAATTACAAACCTCTTCAAGCAATTAAAATATCCAAATTAAAATCGCAGAATTGGAAGTTTTGGCATTTTGTTCTGAAGTTATTAATTTGAAGTTACCATTGAACAACATGACTCAATTTTAGACAATCCCTGCAGTGTCTGCGCAGATTGTCATTTACCTGGCACTCTTTGTATGTGGACTGACTGTACCACATGCTGGGGAAGTTGTGCAAGTATGGCCGGAGAATGTGGTTGCTTGGGAGGTGCTGGTGAAGCAGGGCTTCCAATATTATTTATAATGGCTCTGATTGTGCTGGGGCTTTTCACAATTATTGGGATATTCTACAGTGTACTGGTAGCTACAATGGTTGGACAAAGGATTTGGCAGCGGCATTATCATATACTTGCAAAAAGGATGCTGACAAAAGTGAGTTGAGAACCCTGCATTACTATTTTTTCTGTTTTGTGTTTTGTTTTCTTTCAGACATGCTTCTCTATCGTCTATGCACTGCACTACAAAGAGTTTACTCAACCACTAGGAGTCTAGGACCAGAAAACTGTATCTGAACCAAATAGACGGGACCACATTTAGCAGCAGACTAAACCCTTCACATGGTCAACCATGTCTTGATGAGATATAGTGTAGTAGTAAATATCATCTCTAATGAGAATCATGAATGACGTTTGCATCTATTAGATTGTGTGCAGCAAGAATTTTTTTGCTAAATCACCATATGCAATTTGAAAATGCACGGGAACACGTGTAGGAGCCCGTTTAGTTAGACTTAGATCCCTAAGATGTTGATTGTTCCCTCTTGTTCCATATATGGCACACGGAACTTTTAATTTTGAAAGCTTGTTTCCTCAAGTTGGCTTTATCTGCTAGTTGTTGTTATTGTTGTTGTTTTAATTTTTTATTTTTTAAATTATTTTTTTTTTATGATGAATTAGTAGAGATTCACTCTGGACACTCTCCCTAAAGAGATCATTGTAGCTCAGGCCACTAAGATAAAAAGTTTCTAAAGTCATGTTTAATACCATTACATATTCAATTCATTTCTTCATTTCTTAATGCTGCTGGATATTGTCATTACTGGATGTTTGTTGTAAATATCTACTCATGTAGGAATACGTTGTCGAGGATGTTGATGGTGAGATGACAGGATCTGATTGGTCTGCCCCACCTCTCCCACCTGAGCATGTTCAGCAGCTGAAAACTCTTGGCCTCCTATGAATTTGAAGGTCACGTTACCAAGAAAAATAACATATATTTAGCTTCTGAGTCTGATTTGCTTTAATATAAAAAAGAGGAGTATATGGTAACTGAACATATCCCAAAGTCCTTTCTAGTTCAGTTGTTCTGTAAAATTTTGTACTGAAACTTGTGAAAAGTGTTGCCTTTCTAGCAGTGTAAGAAATCAGGACTAGGATATCCCAAATAACTAACATGTATATCAATAATGTTTTCAAGCGACAATTTACTGTTGTGCAGACCATTTTTCATATTTTTGATGTTGAGGAAATGAACGAACTTTTTTCTCTTATGATTTCTGTTTTCCAGTAAACTGTAATATGAAGTCTGATGGAATGTTGTGTATCACTGCAATTTGGAGCAGTGCCCTCCTTGTATTCACCACCAATCTGAAGCCAGACAATGTCATTAGTCAGGGGAACAAAACCAAAATTGACAGCGCGTTTCAATATGATCCATTTATAACCCCCTCTGGAAGGCACAAAGCACTTTGTGTTCGAGGATCTCAGAATAAGACATGCTCTCATTCAGTGTCACTACATATGGATGGATAATTGGATATAAAGAGGAATGGTCCTCCGACATTTGAGAAACCCAAACTTGTGGTATCATGCCATTCGCAAAATGACCAAAACCAAATGCACGTTACTTCGTTAAAACGAGTCCTGGTGACATTTTAGATGTTTCTTTTTATACCAAGGTCTTAGTGCAGACATGAGAAACTAGTGAATCTGCTGCAGAAGATAACCACAACTAGGTGAATCCTCAGTTCTCAACAGTTCATGGGTTGAGGTGTGATTAGTACTAGCAAAGCAAAACATCATACCACATAATAGCGGGGCATCCATATTTTGTTGTTGTGTTGCTATCTTCCTAATCAGGGTTGTTCTTCACGTTACATCTGACCCTTGCATGGATGAGAAACATGACATTTTTATCGTAAAGCTAACAGAGATTAGAAAAGTAATATCCACACATCCCTGAATAGTCCACTACAACCAGGAGCCCACCGCCCGTCTCTTGTTAGAACTTTTTATTGAAAACAGAACTGTATCTTTCTGCTTTGAAGGGTAAAAAAACTAAAAACGCTTTGTAGAGAAAATCTGTTATTTGTACTTGGATACTCTTACAATCCAAGCCGTCCATTTATTGTAAGGCTGAGATCGAGTCGTCAAAACCAATCTCAAAGTACGAGGCAGAGAGAAATGAGAAATGAAGTGGGACTGTTAGGACTTCCCTCACTTTCTTGCTCGCAGAGACGCCATTGTTAAAGCTTTTGGGGCTTCTTCCATGGATCAAAGGCTTCCTAAATTGACCAGGTATTCCTTATTCTCTCGCTTTGAAATGTTAGGGCTTGTTTAATTTCCAAGCACACTCCTTTAAATTTTGGCGCCACACGCTTTGTGGGGTTTAATGTCTGTTTGAATTGGGGGGGTTTTGCCTGATTTGGTTCGCTCATAGTTTTAGAAAAATTGGAAATGTAGGGTCTTTATGTTCTTGATTTAGATTTAGGTTTTTTTTTTGTTTGTCAAGATTTAGGGATTTTGGTTTATCTCAGAATAATAATGTTCTACAACAACGGTGCGTTTCTCAGCAGTTGCAGAATCAGTAAGGGGAAAGCTCAAGTCTTTCTTTTTCTTTTTGTCTCTTGAAATTATTTATATTCATGTTGGTTTCTATTGCTTACCAATGTATAGTCTCAAGGAAAAAGCTCTAGGAATCTCTGAAATTTTACATTAAAATCTTTTTAAGCTGTGAAAGTTACAAATGCAGTTAGAATTTGACAATTTTTTTTTTTTTTTGGAATACCATCAGGGCAGAAATGGTTTCGGAGTCAAAGCAACAGCATGGAGTTGATAGGATTAGTGAATTGCCTGATGGAGTTCTTTGTCACATACTATCGTTTCTTCCGACAATAGATGTTGTGCGGACCGCCATTTTGTCAGCAAGATGGAAGAACATATGGACTTCTGTTTGCAATCTAGACTTCTCCGACCAAGATTTTCCTCCAACTTGGATCTCCTCTGATCGTTTTGTGACATTTGTTGATCACGCACTTTCCTTGCGCTCCTCGTCAGACATACAGAAATTTCGAATAAAGCAAAGCAGGGTTTCATATTTCAGTGATGAGGATTTCTCTCGTTTTGAAGGCTGGATTTGCACTGCGATCAGGCGTAATGTTGTTGACCTGAATCTTTTTGTTGGTGTTGAAGATTACTTGGAACTTAAATACAAAATGCCTCAAAGCCTTTTCCTGAGCAAGACTCTGGTGAGTTTGAAGCTGTTTGAAAGTTGTTTTAGCTATGTTCCTCCTACGACAGGGTGTTTCCCAAGTCTCAAGTTCCTATCTGCTGCATTTGTTTTTCCTGATATGCAATCGATGGAAAATCTCTTTTCTCATTGCCCTGTACTTGAAGATTTGACTATATTGGCATCCCTTGGAGATCAGGACAATTTAAGTGTCAATATATTTACACCTGAATTGAAGAAATTATCAGTAAATTTGCACACTTATTCGATTGAGGGCAAAGATCGTCTGTCCAGTTGCATTATTAATGCCCCAAAGCTGGAAACCCTTTATCTCAAGATGGATGGTTTGACATATTACTTTCTGGAGAAGGCACATTTTCTAGCCCAGGCCAGACTTGAGTTCAATGACAGATGTAAAGATAACCCTGCTTTTGCTGACCATGCAATCAAGTTATTGGGAGGAATTTCCAGTGTTCAAGAGCTGTTGCTTTCAGTTTATTCTTTCGAGGTATTTATGGCCTAGCTTCTTTTCGGTCATCAAAACTAATTCATTCCATTCACTTTTTAGTAGACAGGAGTGAGGCATGCATGGAGTAAAATTGAAGAAATGTAAGAAATCAAATGGCAATGAGGTTTTGGCTTGTAAATGAAAGTATAAAGAAATAAAGAGTTTGATTTTAAAGAAGATTCTCATACATCCCCATTGTCCCTCTATTATTAATTTATTTACCTTAGTTTTTGTTCTCGTCATTATTTCGTTGTAATTTACATGGTAGTTGTGAGCTTTTTTTTCCCCCTCTATTCTTCTACTTATATTTTCATTCTTGCAGTCGATGATTTTATGAGTATTTTCTGCATAAACCACTCTATAATTTTCATGAATATTTGTTTGATCCATGTTTTATTTCCAATGAAGGTTTGTTCTCTGCCTAACTTTAATAATTTGACCACATTGGAGCTGGCTCTTCAAGAATCTCAGTACTGGGAATTGCTGATAGAAATGCTGAAGAGATCACCTAATTTGGAATGTCTTGAGTTATGCTATGATGTGAGTTGTATTTTCAGTTATGTACATATGCAAATTTGCTATTCTTACTGTACCCATAGGTTTCTCATTATTTTTTTATAACAATTGTCAGGGTGTTACATGGCGTGAAGAATATGGAGATCAATGGAATCCAGTCAATCCACCAGAGTTGGTTCCTACTTGTCTCTCATCACACCTCACCAGCATCTCGATATGGGAATTCAAAGGACAGCTAGATGAGATGGAAGTGGTAAAGTACTTGTTACAGAATGGTGTAGTTTTGAAGAAGATGAATATTTTTACTGAATTACATTCTGAAGGTCTTTTATATTCCTTGGATGAGTTACGGAAGGAGTTTTCAGTGTTTCCAAAGGGTTCAAAGGACTGTCGAGTCATAATAGAAGACTTGAGAAAGTTGTAAAAGAATGAAGTTTTGATGAAGATGAAATATTTTCAACTGAATCAACATCTGAAAGTCTTTTATATTCCTTGGATGAGTTACGGAAGGAGTTTTCAGTGTTTCCAAAGGGTTCAAAGGACTGTTGAGTCATAATAGAAGACTTGAGAAAGTTGTAAAAGAATGAAGTTTTGATGAAGATGAAATATTTTCAACTGAATCAACATCTGAAGGTCTTTTATATTCAAGGAATACGGAAGGATTTCCAAAGGGTTCAAAGGATTGTCAAGTGCTAAGAAAAGACTACTGCAAGTTGTAAAAGGATGTCATTGTTGTTGATAAACTTCTATATACCTCTATTAATCTCTATATTCATTTCAATTTAACTATGTACTTGAACAAAGTTGGATATGGTTTTCCCAGATTGGTGTTAGCAAGTGTTGGTGATTGCAGTTGGTTTTGACAATAAATGAATTGCTTGCATATCGATCTTCCTATGCGTTAATGTTTCAAAAGGGTTTAGATACTTGTGAAGTTGAAGTCATCTAATATTTACTTATTTAGATGTAGGTTTTCAATTCAAATAAAAGGAGTCTTGTGAAAGTTGTAGAGGCATAACCTTGTTAGAGAACACGTATCCATCTCTGTTATTGGAATTATTAATGACAGATTCTTTTCTTAAGAGATCAATTTTTTTTTCTCTGTACTTTTGGACAAGTGATATGAATCTGCTGGAGTAGCTAATTATTAGCTTTCTTGAGCTTTCTGTGATTTTTTGTTCTTTTGGGTACATTCCGTGATATATTTACTATCTTAGTGTAGAGAGTTCTGCATTTTCCTGCTTTTAAAATCCACCGAATTCAGTGATGGATTGAATTATGTCGAATTGTGTAGAAAAAGACGAGAACATTGCCACACTGATTGGCACGTTTGTACATGTGACATCTACCATTTATTGTATTATTTTCTTGTTTAAGAACCATAAGTGAACCAACAAACCGTGTTTTAAAATCTATTTTGATTTTTAAGTTGGATGGTGCCATTCACACACATTTTTTCTATTCACACCCCTTCTATTTTTCTATTACTTTAATTCAATTTTTTTTTATATAAGTTACTCTAACTACCCTCCCTTGTAATTATGTTTCTTTTTATTTTTAAATTTTTTTTCTTCTATTTGGCAAGTCAATCATGAATCAAACATCATTATACAATAAATCAATTTTTTTCGCCTATATAAATGAAGGAAAAATAATATGTTCATTAAGTGGAATGACATGTATTATTAGACAAGGAATATGTTTTCTAGTTAATTACGTTCATCCAACTGAATCTAAATTGTAAATGCCAGTGATCCATGACATGTTGGTTAGCTAGCCTAACTAACACCATGGAGGTCATGAGTTCAAATCTCACTGACATCATGGGTGGGGTGGGGAAAAAACTGTAGTCCAGAAAAAAAAAACTAAATCTAAATTCCTTGTCTAATTTTGAGGACAAACTTTGCAATTTTGATTCAATTGATGAATGTAATTACCTAGGAAACATATTCCTTGTCTAATAATATAGGTCATTCAACTTAATGAACGTATTATTTTTCCTTCAATTATATAGGTGAAAAAAATTGATTTATTGGATAATGCTGTTTGATTCATGATTGACTTGTCAAATAGAAAAAAGAAAAAAGAAAAAGAAATATAATTACAAAAGATGGTAGGTAGTTAGGGTAATTTAGAAAAAATTAAATTAAAGTACCAGAAAAATAGAGGAGGTGTGTGAATAGAGAAAATATGTATGTGAATAGCACCATCCTATTTTTTTATTCAAGAATCATTTTCCACATTATGAAACAATTACTCAAGTAAAACTTACTGTTTAAAAGATATATATTTACTCAAATTAGAAGAATCGAACTTTTGATGTAAACTAACTTTGAATTTAGATTTTTAGTTACTAACAGACGCTGGTTTAACAAATCAATCAACTTATATGGGATATATTCACAAAGTTAAGTTTTGACTATTCCAAATTTCTAATAACAAATACGAGTACAGAATAAATATGTACATGGATCGCTATCTATTTCCAAAGTTGAATTATGTGTACGACATTGACATGGAACTAGGGGCTGGGGTGTGCTGCAACACCCACAACCAAACACAGTGGTAGGAACCCAGCTACATTCCAGTGCAAGGTCACAAAGCCAGGCTCCATTCAATCTCAATCAGAGTTACAAGCATTACCACCACCAACCCCTTTATAGGAACAAGCGAATGGAAGGCTAATCATATTTAGCTGAACGTAATAAATTTTGACGGTTTTCTTAAACATGATCTCTTCTATTGCAACTAGTTTTGTTATTAGAAATGCATATGGGAATCCTTTACATATTGCTGCTTAAAAGGTTGGTCCTTTCGAAGTCCTATTGTAGAAGCGGTTGCTCTTAGAGATGATTTCCAAGTTGTGGTTTTCTATGGTCTTAGAAGTTGAAGGTGACACAAAAGATCCTTCTTGACAATTGGGAATTCATAATACTTCTTCGACAATCAAGTCTCTAGTTTATCACTGTAACAGCCCAAGCTGCATCTCACCAGCCTAAGCTCGTTACAGTGCTGGGAGTCTCTAAAATATAAACCGAACTCTCGATTTACATCCTAAAGAACTGCTAGGCATTTTATTTGCAAACTTTTTGAAAAACACAGTGGAAGCTACAAGTACCTTTGAGGTGAAAATCTTTAAATCACTAGAATTTATTTCCTTCGTCCAGAACTTAAAATGAAGGCTCACACGAGATATACGAATCTCAAGAAATGAGAATTCAACTAAATTTGACACAAGGCTATCAACAAGTCACGGAACATGCAGTTCGAGAAAAGAATTTAGAATAAAGTCCAAACAATGGTTTACCAGACTTGTTCTGCACACCCAGCTCCATCCGCTCTTGTCCCATCACCAGTGCACAGTACCTACATTCACACTGTTGTAGGGGGTGAGCTTTCATCCTCGCTGCTCAATAGGAACTCTACCTTAACTAGACTTAAAACCAATAAACAAATATTTGGGTTGCCCAGTATAAAAACATATTTAAACCACATATTTAAAGGAACAACAAACCTTATAATGTTTTTCAACTTGAAAACTGATGCATGACGCTTAAACAAATACGGCGCCAAATCCAAGTATTACCTGATGGTTGGTCCCATAGACCCACTACACGACCTTACCTCAAATTAGTTTATGACCAGGTAAGCGTAGCAAGAGCGTCCGCTACCTAGCTACACACACGTACCGAGTCCGTGATTACGGGTACTCGGACGACCGGCAAAGCTAACCTTCCAGAGGTTTAGGGAATCGAACCCAAGGAAATCAGTGTCCCTTTCGCTCTCAAGCCATCACATTTCTTACGATTTGATTAGTATACATTGCATTTTAACATAACCAAACCTCATATACTTATCATGCATCATTATATAAAAAGTGTAATACAGTAAAACCACTAATCGAGGAGACTTCCGAATCCCCTACTTGGATTTTAATGCTTCCTCTCACATACTCCGAGAGTCACGAACCTTCCGTTCCTCGGGTAATTGGAGTCCTTTGAAAGTTTACGTTGAACAAGCTCGGGTTTACAGAACCCCTTGCTGGAACTGGAATGTTGATGAGTTGAGGATTTTGACGCCAATAACCCAGCAAGCCTCTAGATTTTATAGCCCAATCGGTCGCCAGAATTTGCAGAAACTCTCAGGAATAGTCAGGCCTTCTCACCGTCGGTTCTTCTTCCTCGTCTGGTGCATGGACGATTTGAGGTCACCTGCGTGACGGCGACAACGAGGAGAAGAAGATGGTGCTCGTGCGCCGGCCGGAGGCTGCTTGAGGGCGGAGCGCCGGTCGAGTTAGGGAATCGGATCGCTGGCTCTCGGTTTCGAGTTGAGAGGCCTCGAAGCCTCTGAACGTGATCTTGATCCTTGATCTAATCAAGGGCATTTATAACCCTGAGTTCAATCTATTTCAATGGCTAAGATGAAGCGGTGGTAAAATGGAAGGCCACGATCGCACCACAGAAATTTTCTTTTTATTTAAATGAATTTCCATAATTCCCAAACTTCGGAAATTCATTATAAATACTTCGGGCGTCCGAAAAATTCCCCAAAAATTCCCACGAACTCATCGTGTCGTGTACTTTATTATTCAATCCTCAAATTGAGGATTTCACTATACAAAAATTTCTGAAAATATTCTTGAGCACTTTGACAATTACCGAGAACGTAAATAAATAACTTGTCGAACGATCTCAATTTAAGCTCGATAAATTTTCCGGGGCTCACAATGACTTTCAAATTTTGGCAAAAGATTTTGATTTTTGAGTTGGATGGTGCTATTCACACACCCATTTTCTCTATTCATACATCACTTCTATTTTTCTATTACTTTAATTCAATTTTTTTATATAAATTACTCTAACTACCCTCCCTTATAATTATGTTTCTTTTTATTGTTTCTTTTTTCTATTTGGCAAATCAATCATGAATCAAACATCATTATACAATAAATCAATTTTTTTTACCTATATAAATGAAGGAAAAATAATACGTTCATTAAGTGGAATGACATGTATTATTAGATAAGGAATATATTTCCCAGGTAATTACGTTCATCCAACTGAATCTAAATTGCAAATGCCAGTGAGCCATGACCTGTTGGTTAACTAGCCTAACTAACACTGTGGAGGTCATGAGTTTAAATCTCACTGACATCATGGGTGGAGTGGGGAAAAAACTGTCGTCCAGAATATAAAAAAAAATAAAAAAAATAAATAAACTGAATCTGAATCTGAATTCTTTGTCTAATTTTGATTCAGTTGATGAACGTAATTACCTGGGAAACATATTATTTGTCTAATAATATAGGTCATTCCACTTAATGAATGTATTATTTTTCCTTCAATTATATATGTGAAAAAAATTGATTTATTGTATAATGATGTTTGATTCATGATTGACTTGCCAAATAGAAAAAAGAAAAAAAAAACAATTTAATTACAAAGGAGGGTAGTTTTTGAGATGAATGATGTCAACCTTTATTGGAAATTAGAGAAATTACAGGGAACAAAGTTCAGCTGCAATTGCAGCTGATAGAAACTGAGGAGGAAATGAAAAGAAACAAACTTGAGAAAAAGAAGAAGCTTGAGCGGCTAACAGGTGTGCCACTTTGTTGGCATCTCTTCTAGCATGCACAATAGTCACATTTGGCTGTGATTCCAGTAACATCAACAGGTTGTCGTACACCCTTCCTAGTGTAGACGTGTTAGGCATAGCAGCAGTAGTCAGTTGGCGCTGGACCTTGGTAGAGTCAGTCTCCACTACTAACGATTGCATGTCATGTTCCATTATATAGTCTAGAGCAGCTTGAAAAGCTGAAAGTTCTGCATGTTCTGGAGATAACACAAACAAAGAAGGGTAGTTAGGGTAATTTAAAAAATAAATAAATTAAAGTAATAGAAAAATAAAGAGAGTGTATGAATAGAGAAAATAGGTTAGTGAATAGCATCATCTTTGAGTTCATCAAATTGAGACATTTCTATAGAATTAGCTAGTTTATGTCATAATATTGCTTAAAACATTTCTACTTAATTTATTGTTTACCTATTTCAAAGTCTTGTACCTTTTATTTAAATCAGCTTGTTTAGAATTGTTTTTGTAAATTTTTTGGTGATTTTTTTTCTATATGAAAAAGAAAGAAAATATGAAGATGCCATTCTCCAAATATGGAAAACAAAATCAAATAAGCCATGACTGTAGATTTGACATTTTCCATTTGACATGGTACAGGAAAGATGCTCTTCTTCCAAACAATTTCAATACCCTAATGATACATCATCCTATGAATCGCTATACAAACGTGACAAGTGTTCATCCTATAGAGGAAGTAGCCTTGCGTGCGGCTTCCACTTACGTATTAAACAATCAAATGAAAACCAGGAACCAGCCGACTCAGCCAAAAGAAAAAGTCGGTGTTGGAAACCAGGAACCAGTAAAGCCATGTTCAAAACCACCAAACCAACCAGCACCCACATTATAATATAAACTAGGATCCAAACCAGTTAGCCCCACCTTGTCATAGCCCTTATCCATTTCTTTTAACTACCGCCTTCTGCAATCCTATAAATACCAGTCCCCAGATGCAGTTCTGAAACAGAAAAACCAGTTCACAGCAAGTTCATATAGTTGAGAAAGAGAGATCAGATATATTATCATGGCTGATATTGCGATTTTGGTTGCTGAAGAGTATGAGAGAAGGGTGAAGAGCTCAAGAAAAGCTGGTGAGGCTAGTACTGACTTGGCTTCTTGTGTTTCAGTTTTGGCTCAAACCCTGAAGGAGAAGATTGGAAAAGAAAAGATGGAGTTTCTTGTGAAGTGGGTTCAGGAGGAGCCCAGGAGCCAGATTGGTGTTGAAGCCTCCAATGGATTCTTCTCTGCTTAATTAATTGGTTTCTGAAGCTTTTCATTTGTATGTTTATTTATTGTACATATATAATATCCAATTTCCTTTCCCTATTAATTGGTTTCTGAAGCTTTTCAATCTCTAGGGGCTTTAGTATATGTATAATAATTGTACCATCTTCTATAAATTAAAACAAAGATGTCATCTTGTTTTTTTGAACGTACGAATGAAATCCTTATATGTTAAGGTGCTATTGTCTTTGGAATTTATGTTTGAAATTAAAATTCGTGCGCTTCGACTTCAACATATACAATGCATTATTTTATTCTCATTCAAGATGAAACTTAGCCAGATCATGAACTACCTTGTTGCACACTTGAGATTGAAAACATATTTTATGACCGAACACCTTGTTACCTTGTGGCACTTTTTACTCTTGCTCAATTCGCATTGCATCCAGTATATTTAGCTAGTTTCCACTCTTTACTCTTGTTCAAAATTATTATACATATACTAAAGCCCCTAGAGCGGCACTGTTCATAGCACTGTTTTCCTGAAAGGACGGTTTTGCCCTTTTTTTCTTAGTGATTTACGGCTTGCCATTGCATATCTGTGTTTAAATTGTTTTTGCCCTATCGGGTTGTGGTCAGACCAAAAATAAAACAAGGAAAAAGAAAAGTGATTGTCGTGTCGTGTTTGAGCAGAAAGCGAGAGGATGGTATCTGGTTTTGTTTTGATAAGGTCGAATTTGTAGCTTGAGTGGGTGCAGGTTCGTAAGCTTTCTCTTTTCTGCTGCTATTGCTTTCGTTAGTATTTGTGTGGTTTGATTGGGTCTTTTGTTGTCGGCGGTTTTGAATTTTTATTTTGACTGGGGTCTTTTGCTGTGAGGAAGAAGAAGACCTGTGCGCTATCTGTTATATCCTTTCAGAATATAGGCGAATCGAGCTTCAGCTTCGCTGTTCTGTGTGATCAAATTTTTCCATCGACGTCAACCATTGTGAAAGCTTGGTGGGATTTCGATTTGGTACCAACACACTCGAAGCTGATTTTCTTGAATTGGTTTTTTTTTTCTTCCAGTTTTCTGGCTATTATAATCAGTGTTGTTTTTTTTATCCAGTGCTTTGCATTGTGAGTGGTTCGAGTTTATGAGTTATGATGAGAAGATTGGGTTGAAAACAAATAGAATAGGTGTGGTATTTGATTGTGTGTATTTTTGTTTAATTGGTTAGCTGAAGATTGTGTTTGTTGTGATTGGGCTCTAGCGTCAGACTTCAAATAGTATAGCTCCAGTTAGTGAATTGGTTGTGTATCAGCATTTTTACTTTCTTCCTTTTGAAAAGGAAGCATTCTATATGAACTATCACAGAAAGATTTATGTGTGAATTGTTCATTTAATTAATACTTTTTAATTTAATTTTCAGACTACCAACTCAACCACGATCGAGAGATAAAGAGATTGGGTTTTTTTTCCTGCGGTTCTGGAAAAGAAAGGACAAGAGGAGAAATTTAATCCCAAGGTTTGAGAGCTTTTGTTATCTGGGTTTTGTTCGTCTTTTGTTAAAGTTTATATATATATATATATATATATAGAAAGCCGTTCGAGAGCGGACGTCCGCAACTCAGAAAAAGTGCGGACGTCGCTCCTCCGGCCTCAATCGAGCGGCGACGGCGCGGCGCGGCTTGCCGGAGGGACGCTGGGGGTCGTGCGGAGGGGTCTGCGGTCCGGTGGAGTCGCCGGCGACGGTTCTGCGGTGCTGCACAAAACCTGCAACTGCAGGTGAGGTGGCTGCCCAGAAACCGGCAAGCCCGACCTCCTCCGACCTTGAACTCCGCCCAGAAGAGGTCTGGGACGCCTCCGGCCTCCCTCCGGCCATCCCTGTGCCGCCGTCGCCGCCTGGAAGCCGCTGCTGCATCGACGTCCGCACTTTAGCGAAAGTGCGGACGTCCGCTCCTGATCGGGCCTCTATATATATATATATATATATATATGGATTAATTTCAGTTTACCCCCCTGAGGTTTGGGGGTGTCATCATTTCACCCCATGTACTTTCAATTTTGAATTTTTACCCCCTAAACTTTCCAATTTCAATCAGCTGTGTCCAATTTTTACTATTCTGTCCAAATTGAACGTTAAATTTGACTTTTGAGGGCTAAAATGGTCATTTCAACATAAAAAAAATTAAAAAATTAAATTTTTTTCTTTCTGTTTTTTAATTTTTTTTTTCTGTTTTTTTTAATTATTTATTTTATTTTATTTTGTATTCAACCTATACACCACAAGTTATAATAGGTTTATAAAAACAAAAAAAATACTCTAGGTGGTTGAAAGCCACTCGCTGGTCTACAATATTTGTGATATATCTTTGATAAAGTGAAGAATTTTAGGATATATCCCCAATAAAGTGAAGAAATATTTGTAAAAAATAATTTTACACTTTATCTGTAAATAAATATCTGTATATCCCCAATAAAGTGAAGAAATATCTGTGTAAAATCATTTTTGGTCTACGATATTTGTGATATATCTCCAATAAATTGAAGAATTTTATGATATATCCCCAATAAAGTGAAGAAATATCTGTAAAAAATGATTTTACACTTTATCTGTAAATATCTGTATATCCCCAATAAAGTGAAGAAGTATTTGTGTAAAATCATTTTTTACAGATAAAATGTAAAATTATTTTTTACAGATATTTCTTCACTTTATTAGGGATATATCCTAAATTCTTCACTTTATCGGAGATATGTCACAAATATCGTAGACCAGCTAGCGACTTTCAACTACCTAGAGTATTTTTTTTGTTTTAATAAACCTATTATAACTTGTGGTGTATAGGTTGAAGACAAAATAATAAAAAAAAAGCGAAGAAACAGAAGAAAAAAAAATTAATTGTTTAATTTTTTTTATGTTGAAATGATCATTTTAGCCCTCAAAAGTCAAACTTAACGTCCAATTTGGACGGAATAGTAGAAATTGGACACGGCTGATTGAAATTGGAAAGTTTAGGGGGTAAATATTCAAAATTGAAAATACAGGGGGTGAAATGATGACACCCCCAAACCTCAGAGGGGTAAACTGAAATTAATCCTATATATATATATATATATATATTTTTTTTTTTTTGGCTGAGAAGTGTGTTAGGTATTGGAATCACTGTGGTTGATGATTTTTGTTCATTTGAGTCATTATGTTTGATTGTTTAATCCGAGTTGTCAAAGTTTATGCATTTGATTGATCGTGGGTAGTTTGGCAAACTGCTTCTCTGTACCATTTGGTTCACACAACAGCTCTCTCTCTCTCTCTCTCTCTCTCTCTCTCTCTCTCTAGCTTATGGGCACAGTTTTTACTGTTATGCTTTCTGTTTTCAAAAAAGGCCTAGTTTTCAAAAACCATTTTGCACCACTCTATTGCAAATGGGTGAGTTCCTTTCATCAACATTGTATTACCGTGAGGGTCTTTCATAGACATATTTCAGTTTAGATGGTAATTAGATCATAGAAGAGAGAGCCAGCTTAGATATCACTCATCATATTCTGCATTTATATAGTTTTCAAGGTGAGAGCTCTATGTTTCCCATTTTTTATAACTGTTTGTTCTGTTTTTCGTGCCTTCTAACTCATATTTTGTGCTTGCTATTTGCTAATGATGATTTTGTGCTTGGATTTAGAAGTTTATTTTTAACTTTTTATTGAGAAGTGATAAGCTTAAATATGTAGTTAAGGTGATATCAAGAGAATCATTAATCCTTTTTGTGATTTAAGCAAACTCTATAACCTGTGAAAAAATTGAGGGATTAACCACTTTGATTACCAGCTACCAAAAGAAGCATTAGTGTTTTTTGTCAACCAAATCTTAATTGGAATGAAACAAATTAGCAACTGAATTACTTTTAGAGAAAATTAGATATAAACCCAAAAATATAAGCTTCTATTGAGAAAAACCCATAGATATTTTTCTTTCAATTTACACCCACTCTACATAAGCAAACCTTCCATATAGAGTATATGTCTATAATTAATGGTTTTTCTCATTCTTTTGATATATCTAATATGCCATTCTGATTATGGAGGGTTAAATTAAGTAACTTGCTTAATCTTATCATCCATTTGAATTTGAATTTGAAATATTAAGCTAAAAAATCAATCATAAACAATTACGAACGTCCTTAATTTCTTCCTTACTTTATATTTTGATTACTGACTTGAGTATATATTTCTATATATGCTCATTACAATAGTAGTTCATTTCTAGCACAAATTTCAATTATTGTTTTCCTTATATGTAGGTATTTTGTTTTCGAATAGATTTTCAATTTTCTTTTCCTTGATGGGGTTGTTTCAAAAGATGAAAAGAGATTTTGATTCAATCACTGGGAGAAAATGTTTTTCTTGCTTGAAAGAAAGGGCGGGGGGGGGGGGGGGGGGGGGGGGTGGGGGGGGCAAGCAGGTATGATACTTCTCTCTTGTGTCTATGCAGAACGACTAAAGAAATGTTCTTAAAGAAAAGAAAAGGATTCAAGATGGGGTCAAGAAATGGGAAAAAAACTTTTTTTTTATTGTGTTTTCACTTCTAGGCTCACACTCGGTGGCTCTCTAGCTATATTCTCAAAAGATTTTTAATTATAAGGTATGTATCTTGTTCTTGGATAACTTTCTTCTTCTTTTTAGGTATATTGTCATATTAATCCCATGATAGCTTTCTACTCTCAACTACTACATTTCTAATTTACCTATTGAGTAATTAGATGTAAGTGAGGCTTGAATACCATAAACCTTCAAGCTAAAAAAAGGTCGTATCTTCTACGATCATAGGTATAATATAATAGAAAACCTAATAAAGAGGTATGATACAAAAAAAAAAAGATTGTAATATAGAGGTGTCTATGTCATACAAAAAGAAACCTCCTATATATATTAGATACATACTTGAAATCAAATTAACTAGAAAAAGTGTTCTGATGATCAAGTACTTTATTATATAGGTATACGCATATATTATAGAGACTTTCAACCTAATAAACATGGTCAACTCACAATGATAGAATACCTAAAAAAGAGGCTGATGTTGAAAATGATTCTAATAAATAGGTTGATATGAAGATTTCTAGAAATCAAGTTGGCTAAACATACCTGTCTAATCTTTAGGTTGTAATAAAAAAAAAACAATCTATTAGTTGGGTTAAAAACTTTAAACCTCTACCTTTCAGTTAGGTTGTAAGTAAAACAGGAAGTTACTTTTAAAATAGAAAGTTTAAATTACCGAAAAGTAAATATCACATTCACTTAAATCTATATAACCTTTGAATTCAGAAAATTATGTAAAAAAAGATCCATAATTCTAGCAACCATGATGAATTTAATGAAAATTGCGATAATAATGGGACCAATAAAAAAGATCTACAATTAAGGTATTTAAAGATGACGTTAATTTTGCTAGTTGACTTATGTTTGCCAGATTTAAATTATGACAATGTGTGTAATTCTTCAACAAATGAAATCTAATATTTTATCCTGGTTGGCAATAATTGGGTGTAAAGTGAAAAGAAATAGTAGGTGAGTTTTTTCTATTAGATCTTTTAGAAATTGGGTGTATAATGAAATGCCCCATAGTTTTATGTTCATGATTGAAATAGTCATTTTTATATGTTCTGACGTTGTTTGCTCGAGTTTAGTTACATTTGATTTCTATAGTGTTTTATATGGTCCCTTCACTTTGCTCATTATAGATGTGGATACCAGTTTAGACTTGGAATAACTGACAGCTAGCATATTTTGAATACCTCAGCTAGCATTTAGAAGTGTGTAAGGATTTCTTTCTTTAATACCATCTGTATTCTGTAAGGTTTTGGCTTTTGATTAAAAATCTCTTCAACTTTGAACCTTTATTGCTGTGGATCGTTTGTCGTACTGTTTGTTTAGATTTTGGTGAAAGATGTCATGAGATTGAATCAAGTTACTATGATTAATGAATCAATACACTTTGATTTTTATTTTTTTTTATTTTATGTGCTTCCCTTTTGATCAAATTCCTACTTCCGAATCTGTGTAATCATCTATTGACCATAAAGATCCAATCTTGCCTTGCGTGTTTTGATGGCTTCATAGGTTTTGTTCATCCTAATTAGTTTGAGTAATTATCTGGAGTAGATTTATTTATTTAGCTGTCCTAAATAGGAGACTTCGATTTTTCATAACTGCTTGAGAAAAGTTGTCCTGATATTTCTTTTTTTGAGTCTATCTTTCCTGTGATTATAAATTACTCTTTGTCAGGGGTCAAGATTGCATTATACTTGGACATGGTCTATGTAGTAGATTAAGGAAGTTGAATTCAAGAGAGAGTTGCCTCCAGGTGAGATAATGATAATGCCGTGGAATGTAACTGTTAGACAGCTAAAATAGGAACCTGAGAGTGTCCTAAAGGATGCATATTAACAGTTTGTGGTGATGAAAATCAAACGCTTGAAGGAATCAGATTATATGAAAGTATTTTCTGAACAGTTTAGTTGGGGACAGTTTGTCTCTCTTCACACAAATACTATTCCGATTAATGTAATATACGGTATTTTATCAGTTTGATCAAGAATATAGTCATTTTCAATTATATCTTTCATTATTGTAAATTATTACCAATAACAAATATCTTTCATTATTGTAAACTATTACCAATAACAAATCCCGCGGCAAAGTGCGGGTGTCATTGCTAGTGAATACCTGTAGAACAGTGCGCCTAGATATTAAAAAAGAAAAGAAAAGAAAACTGGATTACATTATTGTATCTTACTAGCTACTGGACAAAGGTAAGCAACAGTGACAATTGCTGAGTTAGATGTAATTTCGATCTTGGTCATTGCTTTATATTTCTTTAATGCTAATTTCTACGCATGAACAAATACATCATACATCATGCTTTTGTTTACCTTTCAATTCTTTTTTTTTTTTTTATGATCTACCTTTCAATTCATTGACCTTCGAGAGTTTGAGGGAGCATCGATGGTTGAAAATTTTTCTAATATATATTTAACATTTTTGACCTACCAATTTAATAAGGTTAGTTTTCCACCAATTATATCCCAAATACCACGAATTCCAAATTTTTTGGCAAGAATATTAATATTTTAATAAATAAAAATCAATACAATACTAGATTCAAGTCAATTCCTCTTCTCTCTTAAAGAGCTCCTGAAAATTCGGAGCCAAATCGAAGCCTAAATCTAGGTTTCACAAGCAGTGCGGCGTCGCCTCTTGGCTTCAATTTGTAACAGGGTGCTTTGGCGTTGTTCTTCTAGACGAGGGAGGACGAGACTTCGATCTCGGGCGTGATGGTGGTGAGTTGGCGGGAAACGAGTCCCGTTTTGGTTTCTTTCGAGCTGTGCTTGAGGTCGGTGGCAGTGGTCGACATCAGGCTTGCAGAGGCGGCTTTTCTTGCGAAGATGGTATTTCCATTTGGAGTGAATTGGCGTCTTTGGGCGGAAGGTGTGTGGCTCGGATGTCACGCCCCGAATTTTGAATAAAGAAATTCAAATCCGAAACGCGAAAACTTAACCAAATGCCCAAAATACTTAGAAACTTTTTCAAATAAATCTGAGCAACAACAAATCACTTAAGTCGAATATCATATCAACAAGTGTATACAAAACTCAAGAGAACTGATATACAAATGCACACGCTCGCTAGGAGCATACCAAAAACAGTAGTACACTAACAAAAATAGGTTATGAACCTAACCCTGCTGCACACGCTCGCTGGGAGCATACCAAAAACAATAGTACACTAACAAAAATAAGTTATGAACCTAACCCTGCTGCACTCCACGCCCTCGACTCAGCCCTGGTGGTCCTCACCTGCAGGAATAACCGCTACACCATAGAATAGTGCACCAGGATTGAACAAAACAAACCCGGTAAGCTTTTTATATGAGTAAACTCAATTAAAGTGACTCACGTCACTTACGCTTATAATTTCTCAACTCGTGAGATAAATTAAAGCAACCACATTTAACCCACAAAACATCACCAAACATACAATCACTCTAGGTAAACAATTAGTAATCCCTGCATAGAAAATTAGTTCAGGAGATCACCTAAAATCACACAATCAAATCATAGCAAGTCCTGTATATAACTTAGTTCAGGAGATTACATTAAAACAAACAATTCAAAAGGCAGTAATCCCTGCATATAACTTAGTTCAGGAGATTACATAAAATTCAACAATTAGAAGGAAAAGGAAAATAAATGAAGAAGTCACACAACTCACACTAAAGTCAATGATCACCCATCAACTCCAAATACTCTTTTAATCCAATTACATCAATCACTCACATGATGAATTGTATACCGCTACACTCATACAATTACATCAATTATCGCCACTTTGGTCACCACTTTGGTATTACAATATAAACTATCGCCACTTTGGTCACCACTTTGGTATTACAATATATTTAATCACACTCTCAAACACAACTTCACCAACGTCACACCATCCAATATATATATTCTACGTAAATATATATACGTAGTCATTCACGTAGGAATGACTACTAATACCAACTATAGTTTTATAAATTATTCCTCTCGAAAATCATTATATATCAAAACATTGTTTTAACTTACCCATGAACCGTTGTCGATCAAGTTCATATATTTTAAAACAAATAATTTGTTTCAAAAATAATTTAACAATTAAACAAGTAATTCCAAGTAATAAATAAATCCATTCGTAAATGAACCACGTGAGATTTACTCACCTCAAATCCAGTTGTGTCTTCAATACAGCCCAAAATCACAATCACAACCGTCCGCCCAACCAAAACCGTCAATCACCAAATCAAAATACGATCCTAACTTAGCAATTGATTCATAACACACCCAAACGACGATCCAACGGTCGGATCTTCGCGGATTGCAAACCGAAGATAATCGAAACTCTAGCATGCATCAACTTTATCCAAAATACCCTTATAATATATCAAAACAACCGTATCGATGTGTAGATGAATAAACTGAAAACAGAACACAAAAAAGGAAGCTGGACGCGCCACCACGCGCCTTCGGCAGTGGGCGGTCAACGCCAAGTCAACCGTGGAGGGTCAACCGCGGTCAACGCCGGTAAACCACCTCCGATGGCAAAGTGACCAACTACAAACTTGTTCAAAATGAAGAGATGAGCAACTTTCATACCTGGAGCTAAGTCTGCATTGGCCTAGATCGTCCTAGATCAAGCCTGGAAGTTGAATTAATCTCGGCCCTCTGATCAGATTCCAGATTCGACCAGAACCGTCGATTTATTCAAACCTTGATCTTTTGCTCCACACTCCAAATTGTGATGCAAGGCCTATATGGGGATGATCAGCAGGAAGAGGCGATCCCAGAACCGTGGAGAAATCGGCCGGGAAGTCGCCGAAGATCGGAAACTGGTCGGGTCCCGATCGTACAACTTATGGCCTTCGATCTCCTTCTGGGGTGCTCCACCGGTGAAACCAACACCAGGGGTCGACGACGGAGGCTGAGGCACGTCTGTCCAAGCCGGGTCCGCCGCTGCTAGTGGCAGGAAAAAGGAGATGGGTCCGGGTCGGGTCACTGTCGGGTTGCACGGAGTGAGGAGAGAGAACGGAGAGAATTTGGGGAAGAAAATGGAAATTTAGGAAGTTTTGGGATTTATGAAAAAATCTTGGATTTTCTTATATTTATAGAAATTTCCTCAAATTTCAATCACTTATAAGTTTCTCATACGAACTCCGATTTCCACGTTCCACATGTCCACGAACTCGTATCGACACGCTCTACGACTTTCGTGAAGAAAGTTTTCAGAGATACCCACAAAATAAAAATTCAACCCTTGCGCCCCACCCTAAAATGACGCTTCCCGAATAATTATTCGCCCGAAACACTTCCGCTCCATCCACGAGCCCTGAAATTGTCTGATAATCACTAAATTAAGTTCCGGAAAATAAATACAAATTTCCGGGCATCACATCGGACGTTGAAGCGGGTAGTTTGTTGTCACAGCGGTGTCTCATTATCCGACTTCGACCCAAGGCGAGGTCTTTCCCGATTTTCCTGATGCTGGAAGGCCGATAGAGGCCGCTGGAGCGGTGGCTGCTTCCCTACAGATTCAGATCTGCCCAATTTGGGTGTTGTGGACAAAGGGTTTGGGCAGTGGACTTGGGCCTCTACCTTGTTGGGTTGCAGAGCTGCAGTCTGGTGAACTGGGCCTAGCCCAGTTCCCCTTCTTCCTCTCTCACTTGCGTTGGGAGTTATTTGGGCTCTACGGGAAGGGGCATATCCTCCTTTTAGTCTAGCTATTCCTAGAGCGTTGCTATTAGGGATGGATTCGGTACTAAACTGATCCATGTTTCCCCAAACCACTGTTGAACAGACCTCTGTCGGTATCAAGATTTTCAAACCGTCGCCGATCCGACATAGTCAGTATATCGACTATCGGCAAGCCAAGATTTCGGTTGGCATAGTTCAGTTTTGAGTGGATTTGCATCCGGAGATTCATGTCTGAAATCTGATGATTTTGAGACTTTTTTTCTTCCTCCTCCATCGAGATTCATGATGTTGGAGATGAGGATGATCAGATGACGATGTTGATTTGATAATGGAAGATATGGTAATTACTAATTAGATGAGGATGATTTGATGATGAATCTGATGTTGATCTGATGATGAATCTGATGTTGATCTGATTAGATGAGGATGATCTGATGATGAATCTGATGTTGATCTGATTAGATGAGGATGATCTGATGATGATCTGATGTTGATTTGATGGGGATTGTGGAGGAAAGAAAAAAAAAGAAAAAAGATGAGAAGATGAAGCATAACTTGAGCAAAGCCACACGTCTGTGAAGAAGAAGAACGTCGAAGGAGAAGATAGAAGAGACTGGGGAGAGAGAGAGAGAGAGAGAGAGAGAGGGAAAGGAGCTTTGTTTTGTTTAATCTATCATTTAAGAAACTATAAATAGAAAGTTGGTACATAATATATTAAAAGCAGCTTGTGCTCAAGTGGTTGGGAGTTGGGTTGGTGTATAAGAGGTGAGGGGTTCGAAGCCCACCTCTTGCAAAGTTATATATATTTTGTATATAATTCGGTATGTATACGTGTATACGGTCGGTACGGTATACCGACGGTATGCAGTATCTCATATCGTAGCCGAGCTGAATACGAGCCATCGGTACCGCTCAGCCGAGCCGAAAGTCGGTAGGCCGAGTTTTCAGCCCAAATCGGTTCGGGCCGGTTCTAATTTCGGCTAGTTCGGTTGCTTTGGCCCAATTTGCTAGCCCTAGTTTCTATGGCTGTGTTGATTGTTGCGATGCACACCAAGAGGGTCTTAGGTGTCAAGATGTTCAAGATAGTGGTTCCGTTCTAGGACAATATAGGGTTAGGGAGTTTTTAAATTTATGTACTTTAGTTTTCTGTAGTTCCTTTTGGATTTTAGTCTTTTTAGATGTTCATTTTTGGAACTTATTCATTCTTAAAAGAGCATCGATCTATAATATGAGGGATCTTCGGACCCTTCTAGCTTGACCGAGAGAGGTCGTATGATTTTCATCCATGGATATGTCTTCCCTTACCCTAAAAAAAAAATTACAATACTAGAATAAAAAAAATGGCCCACAATATTACATACCAAAATAGAAAAAAACACACTCAAACTAAACAAACCGAGAAAGACTCCAAAGGTCCAAACCAAGCGACCTGAACCCGTGTCCACCTAAATCGGAACCCAACAAGGAGGAGATGCGTTAGGTCATCTACACCACCTAGGAGGAAGTTGAATCAAGCTGCATGATCCGACACGAGTGACAGATCTTGGGAAGTGCCGATGTTGATTTAAAACACCCAAACATCTTCCCCGGAAACATAAAGAAGAAGAAGAACAACAAATCTTAAATCATCTATGCAACGGAGATCATCCTCTACTACCAATAATACCAGATAAATAAGAGGACGATAAAAAAAAATGAGATACACAAAGGGATTGAAGAGACAGCCACCCAAAGGAGAATTGGTATCTTGTTGCACCACCATATTTAGATTCATGAGATCTGCAAAGGGATCAAAGAGATAGCCACCCAAAGGAGGAACAATTCCTTGTTGCAGCACCAGATTTAGATACATGTCCACTAATAACAAAACCCCACTTACACTATAGCGCTAAGGATCAAATTTACAAACGATGGTAGAAGGCATGAAATTAGAACCGTCAGAGATAGCGGATAGCACAAGGAATGATTGATTTGAGGAAGAAAGAAAAAGTAGATATGGAAAAAGATAGGTAGGGAAAAAGAACCAACAAAGACTCAAACAAATTGTAAGGGAAAACAACTAAAATGGTAAATAGAGACAAGATGCCTCTGATCTATGCCGAAAACTAGGCAAAACTGCCAATGAAGGGCAGGGAGGAGCGTCACTGACTCACAACTTGGTAGGAAGAAAACCATAGCACAGATGTTTTCATTGGAGGGAGAAAAAAAAATTAAATGGGGAAATTCAATTTGGGTGAAGTGATTTCAAATCTTGATTCATAAATTTAAGTGCTCATGTAGATTATTACAAACTATATTTATCAAGAATTTTTTTTCCCAAGGAAAAGGAAAAATAAATTTGCTTGATCAAAATATAATACGACCGTACTAGGTTAGTCCTAGAGTAACCACATCACCAATACAGTTCATCACAATGTTGACATTACAAGCCGGCCAGACCAGAAACCATCCTAACAACTGGTACTCAATACAATTTGACATGCTCACTTATTCAAATGACTAAACTAACTAAAAGGAAATAAATTAAAACAAAAAAGTAAAAATAAACCATAATCTAAACCAAACTCATCCTCCCAATATGCTAAATGCAATTGCCTAAGAGCATCTCTAGCAGACTCTCTATTTTGGCTTATTAGCTATTTTGAAGAGCATGCTTAACTTTTTAAATATTTTAGCAGTTGCACCAGACTCCTAAGTGACTATCTATTTTAACTTTTAACTATCTCGCTCCTAAATATAGAGAGCATGATGAGACTCTCTATAATTTAAAACATTTATTTTGAGTTATTTTATGTAATTTATAAATATATTTAAACCATTTAGTCTTCATTTACAAAATAATATAAATTCAAAATTAGCTAAAATAGAGAGGACTGATGCAGATGTATTTCTAAAGTGGCTAGCTAAAATGACTTTTTAGCTATTTTGGCTATAATTTAACTAAAAAAATGGCTAGCATTGCTAAAGATGCTCTAAGAATATATTATTGTAGCTAGCATGAAGCAAATAAGGGAAGGTTGTCACGAGCCCAGCTAAGATCATAATGTACCACACTACCCTAAAAGGCCCAGCCCAAGCCATACCCAAGTTAGAGAGAAAATGATCATTTGGCTAGCCCAAAGGCCCAACCCACCAAAACCTAACTCTGCCACCCAATGCCAGTGAGAATGAGCCCTCTAGAGAAGCTATCAGCCACCACCGCTTAGGCGGCCAACCTCAGCTCTTAGTTAAAGCAGTAGATAGAAGGGAAACCCACCTTGGGGCTGACCTAAAAATAAGCCACAGCCGGAATGTAACACCCCGTACCAAATGTAAATTATTATTGGCTAGGTAATCTGGTTGAGCAAGCTTCCGAGGACATTCCCGAGATGGGACTCACCTAGTCACCCTTCATTGTGAGTTGGACTTTGTTTTAAAGAAATGCATGCAATTACTTCGATTCTTTGATATTTGATTTCCTTAATCACCTATTTATTATTCAAGAGGTTTATTGTGATTTCTCTTAAATTAATTGTTGTGGTCATTATGCAATTTTATAATTTATGTTTGAAGTAAATTGCTTATTTTTGGGAAAGAAATAACCTTTCCAAATGGTCTATTAGATATGAAGTTTTAAATGTTGTTACGTGTACGAAAAGAAAGAACCTTCTATTTTGGCAAAGTAAATTAGATTTCAGGTTACCTTACGAGTACCCAACCCCAGCAAGATACAGCGATACTTCATCAGTTTTCCGGTTACGTGCACATATACCCTCATGCTCTACTTGTGTACTGGCGGACGCACAAGTGTATGACCAGCTCTCCCGCTCTGCCTGATGCACACAGGTGTACGACCAGTTCTTCCCCCTCCCCCGCTCTGCTCATGTTGAGTTCGCTCGGCATGAGTGTATGACCAGTTGTCCGCCACACTCTACCTATTTTGATATAGCTCATTATAGGTGTATGACCAGCTTTTGCGTACAAATTTGGTAATGCTTTTTAGTTTTGGAAGTTATGCAAGATGCCTTAGACTAAGTTACCTTTGCAAGCAAGTATCGAGTTTACGTCCCAGTTATTACCATCTGTTTTCTTGAGACCTTACTAAAGCAAAGTGCGTATTTTGTTACAAGTATCTTATAAATTGGTGTTTGAAAGTATTCGTGACATATAACTTTTGAACTTGTCTTTTTACTATAAGTGGTTAATTGCATGCCAAAGGTTTACGAAAGAAAAATGATTTTTAAGGAAAATAAGATTTTTGGAAAGTAGTTTTAAATATTCTAATATTTTTGTCCTCTTATTGAGCTTGTCTCACATTTTCTATGATTTTCTCAGGGCTCTTTGGTTTTTTCTGTTTTGCCCAGGTTAGCGTTGTAGAGGTCGAATCAATATCCACGTCAAAGGCATGCATCCACTTGATCTTCTGACATCAGTCGTATAGTTTACTTAGTAGTAGTTCTTATGTTAATTAGAGGAGCTTTGAGATGCCATAAGTAAATTGAGGTCTATTTAAATTGCATGTAAATATTGGACGAGACACTTTGTTTTATCTATTCATTGATGGTTAGTGAAGGTTGATTTTGTGAGAGACAAGGGATTATATTTGGGAGTTGAGATTTATGATATTAGAAGTATATTATTGGATTTTACAGGTTCTTGGATAGTCCATTTTTAGGGGAGGTTATGTCGAATTTTCGATAAAACCTTTCTCTAACTTGGTCTATACGGATCCATCTAGGATTCCACCTTGGAATCCGGAAGCAGGTCTGTCACGGAAGATCTACAACATCACGATCATCACTTCCTAGTCAAAAACTCGATATGCTACTCCAAACGCCGCCTCAAACGAGAGTGTCACCAACCCCCGCTGTTGAGACTTCGCAGCTGCAACTACCCATGCATAATGGAACACCACCGATTAAAACCAAAAGGCAACCCAACCTGAGCACCATGCCGCTAGCCGTGCGCAGCAGTCTAGGATTGGATCGACGACGTCAATCCCAAAACTCCTTCGTCCTGATTCTCTTGGGTAAAGAATACGATGCCGGAGGCGCCCTGATGCAGTTAGAGAAACCCACGTACAAGGTCCACTGTTGATTTGCTCCTCGAAACCTAGGGTTTTGGTATTAGTTGTTCTATAGTTATCAGATTTGAGTAGGAAGAACAATAAGAAAACATATGTATTTTTAAAAAATTGCATCTAGCCATTTCATCCCTTATCTACAGAGGTCATGTCCTAATGCCTAGTTAATCTAATTTTAAGAAAAGAAATTATAGGCATTGTAAATATACTCAATTGATCAACATTTTCTTTTCATAGACAAATAAAGAATTAAGTGATATTAGTTCCTTAGAGAACAAGTCTTAACCTTTAAATATGAGTGTGAAGGGTTTGCCCTATTATAGCACTTGGAATTACTGTCGCACACTACCATCATTGTAGCAACTGGTTTCTCCAACTCTACACAGTCCAAGCCACAAATCGTCAGAGCTAATTTGAATCAGATTGACTAAGGCATACTTGAGTTTAGTGGAAACGTATGTCCCTCCATCATCAGATAATGAATAAGAGATTTTTATCCTAGCCGAAATGAACTACCATAAGAGTTGTCACCTACAACAAAAATCCGACCCTGACAAGAAAAGATCATGATCAAGTGGTCACCGTCCATCTTTGATGCTGCCAAAACAACATATAAAGCTCCTTGCAGAGGCTAAAGCCTTCTCTTGCTGAGGCCAAACTAATGGTACGCCTTGAGCATTGTCGACAAAAATCAGCGTTAAAATCCTTGCTCAAGGGTTGGTTGAGAGCATTCTCATCTTTTTTCATAACTTAATGAAAGTTTAGCTTATAATATTTCCCTTAAGCGAGAGTCATGTTAAGATTCTAAAGAAACAACAAAAAAGAAAAAAAATAGAAAATTACATAATAGCACATGACTAAAGATGTAAACACAGAAAACCCACTTTCAAAAAGCTTTATACAAATAAGGACATGAGCCCAGGCCCAAAAGCCAAATAATGCAAACCTGACCCTCAATTTTAATAAAAAATGACCAAAATGCTCAGTTTAATGAAATATTTACGCGTATGCCACTGACCCAATACCAACAGTCCAAAACATTCCAACTCTTCTTCTTAACTCCACCTGATGACCATTGCTGTACAAACTCCACTATCCGACACGTGTCCACATGGCATTGGAGAAAGGCCATCAATCAGCTCCAACTTTAAAAGCCGGTGCTTGCTTCCCGATCGTTGTTTTCAACCTTTGGGCTCAATGCCGAGAAGTCCTCTCTCTCTCTCTCTCTCTCTCTCTCTCTCTCTCTCTCGCCGGCAATTGGGCATCATGGGAATCCCTGCTGCTTCTGTGGCGGCGACGAGCTTGTCGTCAATGGCGTCGACGATCAGAGCCTGCTCCATGCCCCTGATTCTCTTCATCATCGCCATGTACTTCTAGCTCTCTATTATTCCATGCTTGCAATTATGAATTAAGGTGCTGGGTTTTTGTGGTGGGTGTTATCTTTCTTTCTCTTGTTTAATTGTTTTCATTTCTGCTAAAAAGTTGTGATCTTGGTAAAGGTTTTTATGTAAAGTTGGGATCTTTGGTTGTGATGGGTATGGTGTTATTGTGGATGGGATAAGCTTTAGGGATTTGTGGGGTGGAAGAAACCAGAAAATCTGTGGGGTTGTGTTGTTGGGGGGATTTGATTGAGTTTATTTGGTGAAATATGTGGTTTCAGTGAGCTGGGGTTGGTTGTTGTTCAATTGGGTTTTTTTTTTGGTGGAGTTTGACTATATGCATTGAAGAGTTTGTAGGTTTTGAGGGGAGTTGTGATTAATGGAGGCTTTTGGAGGCAAGCCTCGGAATTTGTATGTTCCGGTGGTGCCGGATTTGAAGGCATTTGGGAAGAAGAGTTTGGAGTGGGATTTGAATGATTGGACATGCACACCACGTACCCATGGCTTTGCAAAATGACAAAATGATAAGTTATCTGTACATGAGCTCAAGTGCATTAGCAGAACTGGATGAGTATAAGTGCAGCGAGTATAGTAGCAGGATCGGACAAGTGCAGTAGCAGATTAGACGATGATGAGTGCAGTAACAGAACACGAGTACAAGTGTAGTAGCAGAACTGGACGAGTATGAGTACAGTAGCAGGATTGGAAGATTGCAGTAGCAGGATTAGGCGATGACGAGTGCAGTAGTAGAACTGGATGAGTATGAGTGAAGTAGCAGGATTGGACGAGTACAGTAGCAGGATTAGATGATGAGATGAGAGTAATAGGAGAGTGAGGTTTTGTGAAGTAACATAAATGAATTATTCTCAAGGAAAAAAAAAAGTAACATAAAGGGATTATTCTAAAAAAAAAAAAAAACATAAACGGATTATTCTAAAAAAAAAAAAAAAGAGTAACATAAGGGATTAGAAATCAAAAGAAGTAGTTAAGGGTAAAAAAGTAAATTAATTCATAACATGTGGCAAGTAGAGAGCATATTGTCCTTATTTGTAAAGATTTGATCCTTATAAAGGGATTAGAAGTTAAAAGAAGTAGTTAAGGGTAAAAAGGTAAATTAACTTACGACATGTGACAAGTAGAGAGCACATTGTCTTTATTTGTAAGATTTAGTCCTTATATGTTTAATTCAATATTTAGATGATGTATTTGTTAAGTCATCTTTTGTCAATAATTTATATGTAATTTGTTAAAAAAAAAACATCAAACAAAACACAAATAATGAAACCGGATATTTCAAGCCTTTGACTATAATATGTAAACTTTTAGACCTTTTAAGTTTTAACTTTAGGGATTTTGTCCATTTACCCCATTTTTAGAGATTTTTTTTGCACTTACCCCATTAAGTTTTTTTAATTCTCTTTTATCCAAAACACTCTAAGGAGGTATTCCCTAATACCCCATTAAGATTTTTTTTTTTGTTTTTCATTTTTTTTTTAATACCATTTTACCCTCACCCCTTTGTTACTTTAGAGAGAGAGAAACTATAGGAGACTTCGCCGGAGCCCGGAGTCCGGTCACGGGCAGCCGAAATCCAGCCAACTTTCTCCGAATTCTGGTCATCGGCCACCGGAATTCGGTCACCAGCCGCCGCCCACTGGAATTTGCTGAAAATCTCACCGGAAAGGTTTTTTTTATCCCCAATAGACCTCTGGTCTATTGCCCCCCAATATACGACTATCAACCATGTATTTCCCCCCAATAGACGACTATCAGCCATGTATTATCCCTCAATAGACGTCTATTGTCCTCCAATAGAACTTTCGATTGCCGGAATTGGAACTAATCTCCCTAAAATTAAACAAATAAAACTTTGATTAAGGAAAAAGAGAAAGGAAATTACATAAATTCAAAACATGTATTGCCCCCCAATAGACCTTCAATAAAAGTCTATTGCACTCCAATAGATGTCAAAAATTATATTATACTGTAGCTATGTAATGAGCAGTATCATCATCTTGTGGATTAGATGTATTATTATACAAAGGCCAATAAGAAGATAGAAACTAGACTAGGTCAAACTTGACTGCGACTAAACAAAACCAAGAAAGAAGCAATGTAGCCATTGTCATTGTCATGAAATAAGCAACGTAGCCATTGTCATGAAAAAAAGCAACGTAGCCATTATCATGAAAAAAAAGCAACGCAGCCATTTAAAATGACTTCTACAAATAATATGATAATGGTTTTTTTTTTGGAAACGATGATAATGTTCTTCTTTATCAATGAGATTAGAGAGAAGGATATGAACCTTCCCTTAGTAAACTAGCAGTAGCATGGTGGTATAGGGCTTCAAATGAAAACTTGCCTACAAACTCGGTGAACCACGAAGGAGAAAAGCTCCAGGAGCCCGATGAACAGACCCTGCATCAACATTGCGGTCGTCTTCGGCTTCGAGGAGCTCTTCGCCGTCGAGTCTCTTCGCCACAACCGGAGAAAAACTTCGATCTCATCGAGTCTCTTCGCCATAACTTGAGAAAGCTCCGATCTTGTCTTATCTCTTCGCTGCAACTGGAGAAATCTCTGATCTTATCATCCAAGTCTGGAGCCTCCATGGCGCGATAGTGTTGGCGTCGTGCTGGTGGGGACGAGAGAGAGAGAGAGAGAGAGAGAGAGAGAGAGAGAGAGAGAGAGAGAGAGAGAGAGAGAGAGAGAGAGAGAGAGAGAGAGAGAGAGAGAGGTCGTCTGGAGAGAGAGGAGAGTGGAAAGAGTGGCAATGTTGTAGTTTGATAATTAGGCTTAGGGCAAAATGGTATTTTCTTATTAAATTGTGTAGGTGGAAACAAAAATCTCTTGCTGGGGTAAGTGAGATAATTTTCCCTCATTTTGGTGCTTTGGGTCAAGGACCCTTAACTTTAAGACTGATGATAAGGACTAGGATTAACAGAGAACTCGTGAGTATACAATTGCTACCTTGTGGTGAGTCATCAAATTAGGTAACCAGACAACATCTACTTTCTTTGTCCCTAACTTTACCCCAATAAACTAGACATCCTTTTAACGACTTGCATAGCTGAATCATCACTGACGAAATAACCCTTGATTAGTGGGAAAAGAGCTATGCATAGTGAATTCGAGATCCTAATAAAGTCAATTACTAGATGAAAGCAAGAAGACACAATGTGTTGCATAACCCTACTTAACAGCTAACACTTCAGACAAATCCGTGGGGTAGTCCTTATAAACATCACTAATTGAGGACAATATCATGAGAAAAGGATCCTGACGTTTCCTTGTCGATGCATCAATAATAAGCACTTAATTTCAGATTCAAATAGGATGAATCTTATGATTTCGTTTGGAATGTTATGTTGAGAAGTATATAAAATATCTCTACTTCTCCAAATTTGACATATAGTTCACCAATAATAATTTGAATGTGAGATTTAAGCCTTCCCTTTCAACTCTCATTTTCAAAAAGAAAAGAATGAGTTGTGCACTCGTGACTCTAAGAGTATGTAGCTATGCATGTATTCTCGCGATTGAATAACACTTTGCAGAAAAGGAAAATTCTATAGGACATTAATGTATTAATACATCAAATAGACAAGATTTGATAAATATCTCCATGCATAAATAGACTAGATTGATTTGATCTCGAATTAGTTTATCTTTGTATCGAACTAGTCTAATTGATGTATCGACAAATTAATATACCGTCGACGAATCTTGCACAAAGACACCAATCACACTACATATGTACATTATGCCTTAAAACTATGACTACTTACACTTGGTTTATCGTGATTCAAAAATTAAAATAAACTTTTGAATAAGAATTAACCAAGGTTTCAAATTTCGGTTTCAATTTCGATACTTCAAATTTAAGGAAATTTCGGAGAAAGTTTCGATTTTGGTGGAAATTTCGGTTAAAAATAAAGAAATCATATTAATTGCATTTATAAAATGATATTTTTGAATGAAACTTTTATATCAACGAAACTAACCTATAATAAACCTATTTACAATATAACCTCTTTAAAATTATACATAAATAATAGAATTATGATATTTAATATAGACGAGTAATTAATTAAAACTGTAGTAAGTTGCTAAATTAGTGTTTTTATCTATATGTAATTATAAATGTTATGTATATTGACAATGTGAATGTGATTTTTTTAATTTATTTTTTTATGGCTAGAACCCAGTGGGAGACTTTGCCATCATGTCATTATCGGGGGAGGGGGGGAGGGGGGGGGGGGGGGCGCACGTAATACTAAAACCCCGTGAATGAAAATAAACCAGTATAGCAAAAGCAATATAAAGTATTAGTAATAAGAGCTACTGCGATGTGGTTCAATCCATGTGGTTGAACTGCTCCCATTTAGTATCATACAATACTAACATACTGCTCCCAAGTACATGAATTTTGGAAATGATTTTGGTACTTCATTGTCACGCCCCTGATTTCGTTCAACCATCAATACAAAATACTTTGAAACTTTTTTCCACCCTTTTCTTTAAACCAAGTACATACTGATGCCCTGAACTTTCAAAGTTAACATACACTCACTCCACTGAGTTATATATTACACAAGCTTACGAATTAAATTGTTAACAACAAAATAAAACGTAAATGCTCCTCAGAGCTCACTACAAGCGGAAGTCTTTATAACGATAAAGTCACAAAATTGGCTTCCTACCGTAATGCTGCCAACAAGCCACCTCAGGTTCAACCACGATTACCCTGACCTACAGGATTAACCCCTACACCATTTGAATGGTGCACCGAGTTGCTACACAATAAACCCGGTAAGCTTTTGTAAGCCCGTGAGTAAACTCAAAACCACAAAACAGAAACACATTCTAAAGTCACCTCAACCTAACCACGATAAGCACATAACTCACAATTACAACAATCTGTTTCATAATCTCCCATCTCATGCTTACGTAGGTCAACTCGTGACTAAACTACATGCTTAGATTCTCAACCTAGCATTCAATTACACAAATTTCAGTCAAACAAAACCTCCTCAAGTAATTTTTGGAAATCCTTTGACGCACAACGGCGAGTCACAAAGTTCACACTCATTTTCTTCCCACCGGAATCCTTTGTCATCAACATGACATCAAAGGTGAAAAAAATTAATCACCTTCCTATCCTCACATAGAGCACAATCATCACCATTATGGCCTTTAAGATCAATCAATGAAATCAAGAAGAAAACAAGGCAATCACAATTCAAAACAAGCAAAACAATTCATAGTAACCCCTGCGTACAGTTTTAGTTCAGGAGGTCACATTAAGATAAGCAATTCAAGTCATAGCAATCATCATAACCCCACACTCTGACATCCATAGGTAGCTCCGACCATCACAGCAGTTTTCTTGATCTTTGTTAACTTAATAACAATTCAACTCCGCTACTGAGCAGTCATCGCACCGATCATCACACAGATTTCACCGGTCATCACACAGATAGTCATCGTCCTACTAATCATCACACAGATTTCGCCGGTCATCACACAGATAGTCATCGTCCTACTAATCATCACACAGATAGTCATCGTCTTACTAATCATCACACAGATAGTTATCGTCCTACTAATCATCACACAGATTTCGCTAGTCATCACACAGATAGCAATCATCACACAGATTTCGCCTGTCATCACACAGATAGTCATCGTCCTACTAATCATCACACAAATTTCGTCAGTCATCACACAGATAATGATCATCACACAGATTTTGCCGGTCATCACACAGATATTCCTACACAACCTTTGCATGACAATCATCACAAAGATTCATCACACTTGTGTCATCGATTCATCACACAGATATTCCTACACAACCTTTACCATATCTTAAATCTCAATTAAGACGGTCATATTAGACCCATGGTATCACAACACATGATATTCTACAATCACAACTTAATACGCAATTTTACCATTCTCAAGCAATAATGAACTCATTTCAAATATTGCTTACATCACAACGAAACCACCAATACATATATATTTCACACACACACACACACACACACACACACACATATATATGTAGTCATCTACTTAGGAATGCCACTAATACCAACTATAGTCATAGTTAACCTAATAACTCCAAGATCATATGGTAATTATGCTCATAACGAATATCGTGAGATTTATTCACCTTTGAATCCCGCTGCGCCTTCACACGCTAACCAAGACAAGCACAATTGCAGCAATCCGCTCAACACAAGCCTGTCAAGTACCTAAACACATATGGTCTCGACTTAGTAACAATTCACAAACGATTTAAGTCTGAAACCCCTGTTTTGAACTAAAATCTCCAAAGTAACTCCAATCGAGGCGAAACCACATCTGAGACCACCCAATGTCTCCGGAATACTTCTACAATCGATATGACAAAACCACAAGTCGATCGGATAATTGGATCCTCATGGATAGATAATAGAAATTATCGAAATCACAAAAACCCTAACATGCTTATATGATCTCCAAAAATTACAAACAATATATCGAAATGCTCATATCGACAAGTAGATCGAAATCAAGAATAGAAACTATCCTTGAGGTGGCCGAAAACTGCCGGAAAACACCACCACAATGGTGACACCGCCACCAATCCAAAGTCAGAATTTGGCAAAACTTCCAACACCAAAGTTCTCCATCTTAACTCCAATTACAACATTCATAACTAGCACAAAGTCTTAATCAAAGCCATTTGACCGGAATTTACCTCGAAAGCTTTGAATTCCGATGAACCCTCGAATCCCAAACTCCAAAATTTGATCTCCGCAAGTTGAATCAATGCAAGCCACCCTAGGAGAAAGCTTCTATGTCCTCTGGGCTACAAAATCCCCCAAGAATCACCGACAAAGGTGGCTGGAATCGCCGACTCCGATCAAGGCGATTTCAGCTCAACCGCAGCTTCTTCTCAGCCTTGCAGCGCCCACCACAGCTCGACCCACGCTCTATGGCTTCCACAGACATGTAGAGGAGGATGAGGCGAAGAGAAACCACTTTGAATCGCTTCCAGAGGCGGCTGGATGAGGGAGAATGACGCCGGCGAAGTGGAGAGGCGAAACCGGGCTCGGGACCGAAGAGAGAGAAAATATTTCCCAAAATGGAAACTCAGATTTTTCTAATAATTTTCCGGAAAAATCCCATATATACCAAAATGGAAACTTTTTTCCGATGGCCATAACTTCTTCATACAAACTCCGATTTCTGCGTTCCGCATGTCCACAAACTCATATCGACGCGCTCTACGACTTTTGTGAAGGAAGTTTTATGAGAATCCCAACGTATAAAAAGTCAACCTTCGCACCCCCCTAAAACCATACTTTTCGAATAACAATTCGTCCGAAACACTTCCACTCCATCCACGAGCCACGAAACCGTCCAATAACCACCAATTAAATTCCCAAAAATCCTCGGAAAATAAATACAAATTTCCGGGGCATCACATTCATCACATGGGTAATGTATGTGTGTTGATCTATTCCCACATGCAATCCATATCTCGGATATTGTGGAATTACCCAATATGGTGTTTCATTGTATGAAGCATACGACATTTGGGATGAAGAATGATAAAAAAAGCCATATGTGCTTCCACCTTGTGAGCTTGATCCAATTCTGTAAGTATTTTCTGAGGCAGAACTCATTTCATGATGAGGATAATGAGAATGAAATGGGTTAGGGTTATCACTATATTGAGTTTCTATGTCCATTGAGTCGAGACTTGAAGAAAGTGATTCAAACTCATTTAGAGACAAATGGCTATCGCGTCTTCCTTGTGCATTCCTAGCTCTAGAATTGTATTCACGATTTGCACCAGGATAAATAGTATGATCATCACTACTATATTGGTTGTAGTGCCATGATTTGCCACTCCCCCTGTCATTTCCATAATTTGCCTCACGATTGCAAATAGAATCATGATGTGGTTGGAGACTTAGAGCATGAGTACTTTGGTAGCAGATAAAGCAAAGAGGGTTTTGTTATATCCAATTTCAACTTGATTGGAAAAAAAAAAAGGGGGGGGGGGGTGAAATTTGCACCCCTAAAATTGCAAACCACACCCCTTTTTATTTTTTTAATAATATTTCATATCATCTCTTTGTGCACTTCCTGAAACACCCTCAATGTCAGATTTTCTTTTTTCTTTTTCTTTTTGGGTATTTTCTTCTTTCTCTCCCCCCTCTTCCAGACCACCACCAAAGTCCTCTCTCTCTCTCTCTCTCTCTCTCTCTCTCTCTCTCTCTCTCTCTCTCTCTCTCTCTCTCTCTCTCTCTCTCTCTCTCTCTCTCTCTCTCTCTCTCTCCTTCCCGATCTTCCTGATCTCCCGTTCCGCCAATCTTGCTCTGACGGCTACTACCGGTAAAGAATCTGTCGGAGCTTCGTAGAGAAGAGCTGGAGAGTCTATGCACGAATTCTTTAAGCCAGCTCCTTCCCGAGGCCACGTTAGCGCCTAGACTGGCCTCCGACGGCAGCGGCGGTGGGAGCTCGCCGAGAACAACAATCACCTCTTCTTTCCGATCAGACCAGCGGTTTCTGGCATTGGACAATCCGACCTCGGAGTCGTCGTCAACGAGGAAGTCGAACGATCCATTGGAGTAGGAGCGACGCAGGCTGGAGTTGGACGTCGTAGTTGTTTGGCGGCGGCTGAGGTTGCCAATCTCGATCAGGGCCATGGCGGTGGCGGATTCAGCCGGAGATACTCCGCGGCTGGAGACTCGGGCGGGGGCATCGTGGATGCAGCAGAGGATTCGGCAGAGGAAGAATGAAGCGACGATGGTGACGACGACGATGAGGAGGATGATGAGAATGAACTTAAGGTTTTCACGGTCAATGAGCGGTTGTTGTGAGGTGGCAAGGTTGTGGAGGTTGATAATGGCGGTGGCGGCGGAGTCCTTGGTGAAGATCGGGAAGGATAGAGAGAGAGGACCTTGGTGGTGGTCTGGAAGAGGAGGGGGGAGAGAGACAAGAAAAGACCTACAAAGAAAAAGAAAAAAGAAAAAATGACTTCAAGGGTATTTTAGTAAGTGCAAAAAAGGAGACAAGAAATATTATTGAAAAAATAAAATGGGGTGTAGTTTGTAATTTTAGGGGTGCAAATTTCAACCCCCAAAAAAAATCAAAATTTCATATTTTGTCAGTGACAAACGAATTTCACAAAATTTTCAGAGAAATTTCGGATAAAATTTCAGTGTGAATTTTTTAAGGAATAATTTCACAAATGGTCACTCAACTATGACTCATTCGACACTTTGGTCACTGAAGTTTCAAATATATCACTATGGTCACTCAACTATTACACTGTCAATCACTTAAGTCACCCAAAGAGTATTTTTTATAATTTTTTTAATGAAAAAAATTAACAAAATGACTTAAGTGATTGACAATATAATAGTTGAGTGACCAAAGTGTCGAATGAGTCATAGTTGAGTGACCACTTGTGAAATTTTCTCATTTTTTTTTATATATTTTGTGTGTGTAGATATTTAGGAAATTAAGAATTTCACGGAAATGTACGGAAAATTTTGAAAAATTTCAAGAAATTCCTGACATAAATGATATAGTATATAAATTTCGTTTCGATACTTCAAATTTACAGTAATTTCGGAGAAACTTAAAACCTTAGAATTAACCGAAAACCCAAAAGGTACAAGCTATTGATGTTAGATAAAACATTACCAAAATAAAAGTATTGGCCAAATGAAAGCACTTAATCTATACATAATTGTTTTCATTATATCAATAATTGAGAACTACAATTAATTTTATGTGAGTCAAACTGACAACCTCTCACTTACAAAGAGAGATATATGCCCGTAGACTTATATTTCTGTGCAGCTCTCTCAGATTATCCTTCACTATATGTACATTATGTGCTAGAAAGCTACATAAGGGAAAGGGGAAACGGGTTCTACGGAAGAAAAATTCTTCTACATTAACAATAAAAAAAAAAGAACAGAAAATTATATATGGTATTTTAATATATATCTAGGGAAAAAGAATTATTACAAACGACAAAGTTAGAAGAATCTATGGAAATTGTTACCCTGCAACGAAGATAACAAGAAGATTAGCTCCTCATCGCTGCCATCATACTCCACTTGATTTCTCAGTCGGTGATAACTCGCCACCACGTCGTCCGACAGCACCTTCGTCCTGCAAAGCGGACACGTGGCCCAGTACTGCTGCAACCACTTATCAACGCAGTCCTTGTGAAACCTGTGCTTGCATTTCAGCTGCCTAATCTTCTCGCCCTCTTCGAACTCCGACAAGCACACCGAACAGTCCTCGTGAGCCCTCAGCTTATTCTTCTTGGAGTAGGAAACCGTGGGGTTCTTCTGGTCGATGAGCTTCAGGTACTGTGCGGTGGTGATGACGCGTTTCTCCGAGTTGGGTTTCAGGCCGGTGATGGAGCGGACGAGGATGACGACTTCGAGGGCGAAGAGAGTGAAGAAGATGATGGAGATGGTGTAGAGGTGGGAGAAGAATTGAGAGAGAGCTCCCATGGCTGCTGAGGGGGAGGAGGAGGAGGAGGAGGAGAGGATAGATGGGTGAGGTCAGTAGAAAGGAGCTAGAACGAGACTTTTGGATATAACAGCGAACGTGGGCAGGGTCAGTGGCCGTGTGTGTTTAGTCACATCCTTTTTTATATAAGAATTTTAGAATTTTCATGTTTTTTGGTTAGAGTTCATGGAATGTTGGTGCAACCATGGTGAGCTTGTGACATGTGGAGCATAAAGAAAGAATAAAGATATTTAATGTCTACTGTTTTTCAGGGCTGCGCCACCGTTCTTCGGCCGATGCCCGGTTTAGAAGGTGTACTGTCTACTTTTGATTTAGCTACCCTAATTTGTGGATTGGGTTCGGTAGCTAATTTGGAATATGAGTTGGTGAGTCAGAAAACGGAAAATTATTTTTATAAATGAAAATGAAATATCAGTTGGAGGGTCAGAAAACAGAAAATTACTTTTATAAATGAAAATAATAAGAGTCAGAAACTCTCAATCGCACTAAATTCAGAAATAATTGGGAGAGTCGATCTTAACTGATAGAAAACTTGAGATTATAAATTTTGTTTTAGGAGTTTTATGAGCTCAATCTCTTGAATCGATGAGGGATTGACTGAATTGATGTGGTGAGTGTTTATAGATTTGCACTGAAATATGAGGACTCACTTTTTAAAGTCAGAGTTCGAGAATTCTGGGACTACGAGAGAGAGAGAGAGAGAGAGAGAGAGAGAGAGAGAGAGAGAGAGAGAGAGAGAGAGAGAGAGAGAGAGAGAGAGAGAGAGAGTTTTGAGTAGGGATCAGATCTTATTGGCAGGAAATCCGATGTCAAGTAGGTTGGTAGGGAGTTTTGAACTTCTAGTTTATCTACCCACATATCCAATAATATGGCAACAGATAATGAATTATATTATAAAATAGAATAAAGTAAAAATATCGTACAGATTCGTTTCATTCAAAATTAAACATTTTAAATGTATTTTTCCAGACAACATGTTTTTTACAGTAATATTCCGGTTTGAACCAAATAGTATAGGATTGTGAAAAACTGAACGTAACCAATTTGTTTTGGATTGAATTGTAATTTAATTTTTATTTTGTAACCTTACTATTTTTTTAATAGAGAAAAGGATTGACCTAAAAAAAGCAACCTTATAACATGACCCATGATTGTGGATTGAAAAATTATAAACCAAGTTCTTAAGGAATTTAATCTGATTAAGTAGCTCAAAAAATTATAATTATTTTTCTTTTAAAAAGAAAGGAAAGAAGAAGAAAACTTTCTACAATAATTATTTTCTTTAATCGCACCTGTATTTTCTTCTTCTTTTTGGTTCGAGACACCGAACACATAAACAAGTTCAAGTAGAGACCTAAAACGGGTTCTGGGAATGTGACAGCGACAGAGAAATGAAGGTGAAGGGCAGGTGAAATTAGCAATTGCTTCTAAGTGACCATGTGGTGAAGATGGAAGAACAGATTTAGTCTGATCCATTGCGTTTGTCATGTAATGAATCCATTCACGTTCGTCTTGTGGGCCTGGGAGGCTGGGACGGCACAGCTGACCGCCCACTCTTGTTCCTGTCACTCTTTCCTTTCTCTCTCTCTCTCTCTCTGTTCTCGTTCTCTTAGATAGAACTGTTTTCATTCGTCTAGTTCTTTCCCATGAAACAAATGAAGGCGGAGAGAAGAAACCTAATGAAAACGATGTTACAACGAAACGAAATAAAAGTCTTTGCCTAAAAGGTACGAATAGTTCCAATGATACAAAAGCCTCTGTTTATTTCTTAATTTACGTTAACGTCTTTTCGTGTCGTTGAACATGGCAACATGCTATCATGCTTATCATTAAAGTTTCTAGTTCTTACTTCTTTGTTTTTATATATTTACGGTTTTTATTGCATCTGCTCTTGATCTATAGGCGTTGTTGCTGGTTGTTATTTAAAGACTTTTTAGTTAGTTGGTACTTGGCAGTCGTCTTATCGATGTGATTAGTTTTCATCCGATCAGATCTATATGGCTAGATCGTGTCTCTGATAGTCCACAGTAGTAGCGAATGAACAAACTTTTAGTATCAATATTCAATAGTGATTAGTTTTCATTCAGGTGATTCAGCTGGTTTTCTAGAGCCATTTCCTCATGCCCAACAAGAACCCAAAAACACATAGTTGAACCATGTCCAAGACGTGTCCTAGCTTAACCGAACTGCCAGGCATAGTGCAACCACACACCAAGCAACTCTAGCCACTAGGGACGACATGCATGAAGCAGAAAAATTGATCATCGAGAACCGTCGCAAACCCAGTAACCCACCACCATCGTTGTCTTATGACTTGAACAAGTATATGATGCAGCTGAACGGCATGGATATTCGTAGTCCCTTTGCCAATTAAACCAACCAAAACATCCCTAACGAACAACTAAAAGCAAGGACGAATCAAACTATCGGAAATAAAAATTTTGATAATCTAAACGGTCACTATTACGATACACAAGCATGAAGGTATAAGCAAAGTCTCACCAAATTAATTCAGTAGAATTGGTATCATGATTCGCCAAATTGTCAGAAAACTTTATACTTTTACCAAAGATGTATGAAAAATGGAATTGTATATGAGAAATACAGGGCAAATAAAGATTTCAATTAATAAAACTACTAAAGCCAAAAAAACATTATTAGCTGAAGGAAATGCTTTCCTAGCTTCTATGCTGCTGTCATAAATTTTGGACTGTATTCATTTAAAATTGATCTCTCCAACCCGGGAAAATTATGTATCAAAACTTTAATCCCTTTCTTCTATCGATTCTGTCATTACCAACCCTTGCCATTTAAAGTAGTATGATTTCAACTGCACCGATGAGAGAAATGAGAACTTCTCTCGCGTGCCGGGTTTCCATTTTCAAAGATAGAGAAAGATATGTGAGAAACTCACCATGATAGTAGTAGGACATTTTTTAAAAAGTAGAATCCAGCCACACAGAAGGAATTAGGTGGCCGGTTAACTAATCAAGTTCAAGGCAGGCTAGCTCAGTACACGATTGCCTTCCTTTAATGTGCAATTCCAAGTGTGAATTGTAAAGTTAGATGAAAGTATCACTATTGTCATGCCCCGATTTTTAAACACAATTAAAAATTAATATAAAATTTCATAATTATATGTGTATGATCGATGGTTCAGCCATCACTACAAAATACCTGAATTTTTTTTTTCTTTTAACCCAAGTACATACTGATGCCCTGAACCCACAATTTCAATATATACTCACTCCGCAGAGTCATATATTACACAAGTTACGAATTAAATTGCCACAACAAAATAAACATAAATGGTCCTTAGAGCTTACTACATAGTGGAAGTCATAACAATGACAAAGCCAATAAAATTTGCTTCCTACCCGTACTGCTGCAACAAGTTACCTCAGCTTCAACCACAGTTACCTTGATCTGCAGGATTAACCCATATACCATCGAATAATGTACCGGTTTGCCACACAACAAACCCGATAAGCTTATGAAAGCTTGTATGAGTAACTCAAGAACATCAATCAACAACTCACACCAATCAACTTAAGGAAACAACACAACCATGATTCCTTCTAACATTCCATGTCTTTTCCACCGAAGGGATAACATAATAAGTCACCGCCGTGACAACACTTATTAATTGATAACTCAACAAATCAATATGAACATTCAAGTCCTACATGGACAATAAAAGAAATAATACTCTCGAGACTCTTCTTTAAACTACACACTTATGAGTCTCCAGCAACCTCGATCGTTACCCCCCATAAGCTATAATGGCAGACAGACTAGAGCTCTAACTAATTGTAACCACTCGCCTGGCCAAAGGCATGGTTCTTGATTTCTTGCCTTGGTCATCATCTGTGACATATGATTTTCAGACCCATCTAGTCTTCGAACCAAACATTTAAATAAGTCACACCCGACCTAAAAATGTTACATAAATCTCTTAAAAGATTTCCACTTCCCTGCTCACCATTTGTGACTCTTCGTACAAAGAACAATACATTTTAAAATAAGTCACGCTAGACTCAAAAATGTAACATCAAACTCAACACTTTTCAAACAATAGAAAACATATTTTTCCACAATATTGTTTCCCGAACAGTCGCATTCAAACAATAATATGAACATAATCATGCATATTGTTTCACCCCACATCACACTCACATGAATATATATATAGATCATATCCAGAGTGGAGCTCTGCTTTGAAAATTAACCTGTGAAGTTCGAGTTTGGGTCACTTTTCAGTCACATATCCACATCTCGACCGTTCAGTTTTTAGGTACTAGTGTATAGATCGTCTATGCAAATTTTTAGCCAAAATGATGATCGTTAAGGCATTGATAATTGCCTTAAAGCTAGTATGATTCAGGTTGACAGATTCACTCTGTCCATTGGTTTAAGCAAGTTAGATACCTTAACGATCATCATTTTAGCTGAAAATTTGCAGAGGCGATCTATACACTAGTACCTAAAAACTGAACGGTCGAGATGTGGATATGCAACCAAAAAGTGACCCAAAACTCGAACTTCACACGTTAATTTCAAAGTGGAGCTCCGCTCTGGATAAAATCTGTACACACACGTAGCCATTCGCTTAGGAATATCACTAATGCCAACTATAGTTTACAGTTAACTAAATAACTCTCAAAACAATGAAGGTAACTCCGTTCGTAAATGAATATTGTGAGAGTACTCACCTCAATATTCCTGCTGATTCTTCACACAACTAGACAACTTACAGAAAGCACTCTGTCAAGCACCTAAGGAAAACACAACCTCGATTCAATACATGAATCACAAAGTGATTAAAGTTCGAATCCCCAAATCGAACTACAACCCGAAAGCAACTCCAAACGAGGCGAAATCTCATCCGAGACCACCCAAAGTCTTCAGAACACTCCTACGATCGATATGCCAAAACTACAAGTCGATCGAATGGTCAGATCCTCACCGGTCAAAAACCGAGACAATAAAAAATGGTAAAAAACCCTAACAATTTCATACAATCTCCAAAAATTATGTATTATATATCAAAACGTTCGTATCGACGAATAGATGATATATAAAACCATAAACTGTCCTTGACATGGCTTGAAACACTGCCAAGCACAGCCACAGATGGTGGCACACCGCCACCGGCCAAACTCAAAACCACAACAATCCAACCGTCCAAAATGTCAAGAATACCATGTAGAGCAACTTTAATACCTGGGGTTCAAGCCAACTCGGTCTACATAGCCGCCGATCGCCGCCACAAGCTAGAAATTACTGTTCAGCTTGAGTTGCAACTCCGTACTGAGAATCGCTCGAAACCACCACAAGGATGGAATGAGGAGGCCGCTACGAGATAAAAAAGATTGGTTTCACCTCCAGTCATCGCTGGAATCGAGAAAACTAGTTGGGTCCTCCGCCGCCGATTTTCACCGCCTTGTTGCACCGCAATGGGTGAGAATTGCCACTAGAGACCACCACAGGGAGGACCAGAACAAGGACGTGAGTCAATTTGGGTTGGCGTCGTCATCAGATATCGCCTGAGTTTGCAGAAAAATTCGGATCGGAAAATCGAGTCCTGGTCGGGTCGCTTGGGGTTGAGGAGAGAGAATGAAGCGTTTATGACTTTCTGGAAATGGAAGCTTTCCAAAAAAAGTAAATTCTGATTTTCCAATTTCAAAAAATCCTATTTATAGTAATTTCTAAAAATGGCAGAAACTTCCAATGGCCATTACTTTTCCATACGAACTCCGATTTCCGCGTTCCACATATCTATGAACTCATAATGACTTGCTCTATGACTTTTGTGATGAAGTTTTTGGAGAAACCCAAAGTATAAAAAATAAAACTTCGTACGCCCCCTAAAATTGTGAAATTCGAATAATTATTCATCCGAAAATAAATCCAGTTCACAATTACCGTACGAACAAAGCATAACACCCATAATTAGTACAACTGATCCATTATTAATTGCGAGAATTAAATAATGAAAATCCAGGTCATCACAGTCTACCCTCATTAAAGGAATTTTGTCCTGAAATTCAAGCTCACTAATCATCAAACAACTGTGGATATTCGCTCTCATATCCGACTCTAATTCCCATGAAGCATCACCCTCATCTTGATGACTCCGCAATACCTTGACAAGTTAACTTCCATCCTTTGAAGCTGCTTTGTTGACCTATCCAAAATACAAACAAGTTCAACAACAAAGGTCGAATCCGCATTCACCTCAATCGTATGTCTTACCATAATCGATAACATGTGACTCATCCTGGATATACTTCCTCAGCATGGACACATGGAACACATTATGCACACCAGGCATACTAGGAGGTAAGGCAAGCCTATAAGCCAAATCTCCCACCTTATCCAAAATTTCAAAAGGTCCGATAAACCTTGGTGATAACTTCCCTTTCTTGCCAAATCTCATCACAACCATCATGGGTGAGACCCTTAAGAACACATGATCACCCTCTTTAAACTCGACCTGTCTCCTTTTCAAATCTGTGTAACTCTTCTGTCTACTCTGTGCCGTTCAAATTCTATCCTTGATAATCGAAATCTTCTTAGTAGTCTCTTGAACGATCTCAGGACCAAATAGTTCCTTATCTCCAACTTTTGCCCAGCAGATAGGAGATCCACATGGCCTACCATACAGAGCCTTATATGGCGCCATGCCAATAGTGGAGTTATAACTGTTGTTGTAGGAGAATTCAATCAATGGTAGATGATCCTCCCAACTTCCTTTGAAGTCCAACACACAGGCTCTCAACATATCCTCCATCACTTGATTCACTCGCTCAGTCTGCCCATCAGTCTGAGCTCATATTTATGTCTGTTCCAATGGGTTTCTAGAAATCGCCCAAAATTTTGAAGTGAAGGGAGCATCACGATAAGAAACAATCGATATTGGCGTTCCATGAAGTTTCAAGATCTCCTCAATATATAACTTGCACATCGTGTAATACATCGTTGACACAGGAAGAAAGTGTGCCGACTTCTTCAAACTGTCAACGATTACCCATACTACATGACCTTGCTTGGACCTAGGCAGTTCAGTAACAAAGTCCATTGAGATCTGCTCCCACTTCCACACAAGAATAGGTAACGGCTTCAACATACCTACAAGTCTTTGATGCTCGACCTTCACCTGTTGGCAAGTAAGACACTTGGAAACATACTCTGCCACATCCCTCTTCATCCTATTCCACCAGAATTACCTTTGAAAATCCTGATACATCTAGGTGCTTCCAGAATACACCGTGTACCGCGATTGATGTACCTCACGAAGAATATCTCCCTTGAGGTCAACACGATTCGGAATATACAACCACTAGTTCATCCTCAAGCCACCATCTACTCCAACTGTCCACTCTGACGGAACATCAATGAACGATTCTCCAGCTAACTCTGCTAACTTTGCACGCGATAACTCATCTTCTGTTTGACCCTAAATGATCCTGGAAATCATGATAGGTTGTACTGTGATACTTCCAAGGAAAATCTCATTTTCAACTCCTGCTTGAACAAGGTCAAACTCAGATGCAGTCTCTAACATAAGCCACTTCTGAACCATAACAGAAGCAACAATACCCATGGGTGTCCTGCTTAAGGCATCCGCCACCACATTTGCCTTCCTTGGATGATACTCCAAGGTGAAGTCATAGTCCTTTATGAGCTCCATCTACCTTCTCTGTCTCATGTTCAACTCCTTTTGAGAGAACATATACTTCAAACTCTTATGATCCAAAAAGAGTTTGAACGTATAAACACAACCATGATTAATTCATTCCAACATTCCATGTCATTTCCACCGAAGGGATAACATAAGTCACCACCGTGACAACACATATTAATTGATAACTCAACAAATCAATATGAACATTCAAGTCCCACATGGACAATAAAATAAAGAATACTCTCGAGACTCTTCTTTAAACTACACACTTATGAGTCTCCGGCAACCTCGACCGTTACCCCCATAAGTTATAATGGCAGACAGACTAGAGCTCTAACTGATCGTAACCACTTGCCCGGCCAAATGCATGGTTCCTGATTTCTTGCCTTGGTCACCATCTGTGACATATGGTTTTCAGACTCATCTGGTCTTCAAACCAAACATTTGAATAAGTCACACCCGACCTAAAAATGTTACATAAATCTCCTAGAAAATACTGTTCACCTCGAGTTGCAACTCTTCACTAAGAATCGCTCGAAACCATCACCAAGGATCGAACAAGGAGGCCACTTCGAACTCAAAAAGATTAGTTTTACCCCCAGCCGTCACCGGAATTGAGAAAACCAGTCGGGTCCGCCGCCGCCGATTTTAGGCGCCTTGTTGCACCTCTGCGGGGGAGAATCGCTGCTAGAGACCACTATGGGGAGGACCGGAACAAGGAGGCTAGTTGATCTAGATTGGCGCAGTAGTTAGATATCGCCGGAGTTCGCCGGAAAACTCGGGGCAGAAAACCAGGTCCGGGTCGGGTCGCTCGGGGTTGAGGATAGAGAAAGGTGCGTTTCTTGACTTTCCAGAGATGGAAGTTTTCCAAAAAATTAAATTCTGATTTTCCAATTTCAGAAAATCCTATTTGTAGTAATTTTAAAAAATGGTAGAAACTTCCAATGATCATAACTTTCCCATATGAACTCAGATTTCCGCTTTTCACATATTCACGAACTCGTAACGATACGCTCTACGACTTTTGTGAAGAAAGTTTTCAGAGAAACCCAATGTATAAAAAGTCAAACTTCGTACGCCCCCTGAAACTGTGAAATTCAAATAATTATTCATCCGAAAATAAATCCACTTCACAATTAACATACAAACAAAGTATAACACCCATAATTCGTACAACTGATCCATTGTTAATTGTGAGAATTAAATAATGAAAATTCAGGTCATCACAACTATAGTATGGTATAGCTTAGGGCCAACTCTTTTATTTTGGCACTCAGAACGTCAATTAATTAGTACGTACGTAGCTGGGTAGTTGGCCAACCTTGTCAAATGTTGTTGGAAATGCATGAAGATTTAAGGTACCATGTTGGTTAACATGCAATGCAAGCTACAGATCACCGATGAAGCAACATACATAACGGTGAAAACCTTTAATTAGCTTGACATATAATATTCAATAATGTCGGGTTTGAAGATCTTTGAGATATGAAAGATAATGGCTTTTTTTTTTTCCCCATTCCAACAAAGTAAGGAAGGGAATTTGGATTAGTAGATCAAATTATCACAATTGTCGAACGTTAATTCTATCGGTATTAGAAATTAAGTTGAAATTGAACGCCACTGTCTAAAAGTTGGAAACTTTCAAGCACAAGTAATTCCACACGACTTGTACATTTTCACTTTTCAGGTAATGTTTATAGATATTTATTCCACTTAGAAGTAGCATAGTAATTTGTACAAGTTCAAAAACTCCCTCTGCAAACACATTAATCGGGTCACATTAGTTATGATCTGCCTCCACTGGATTGGTAGTAGTACTTGCCAGGGAAGGAAAGTTTCCGGGATGGACCTTCTTATTGCTTCCGGATTGTGTACTGACCTTGATTTCTTGATCATCTGCATTACTATTGCTCTCTCCTCTCCTCCCCTTCTCCTTCTCAATCCTCTCCAATATTTTCTCTTTCTGTCTCTTCTGCAGAACATAAACTCCTGCATAGCTAGCTCCAATCGAAGCCATGGCTCAAAAAGAAAGAAACTAACGTGCAACTTCAACTTGGCAAGATTAATAGTGTTGTGACTTTTGTTAAACTGGTGGTTTTAGACGCTCCAGAGCTGAGTCTATATATATAGGAGAATATGGGGTTCTGTAACCTGTTGAGCAAGCCATCACTAAGGTTTGCTTTCCTTAAAAAAACTTAATAAACTAAAATGGCATTTATCTTATCTTTGACAACACGGTTTAGAAGACACAAGACTAAAGGAATACTGGTGCACTTACCAAATTTATATAACCATCAGAAGTTTAAGTGGAATAGTGGATGCATTGTTGCATATAATTAAACTCGGATCATTAAGTATATGACACTTTCGTGGCATTTCCATTAGTGCCACAAAGATGCCAAATAAGCTATGCTCGGCACTATGCAAATGAAATGGGGGTAGCCTAGTTGGACATTAAAACAGTGTTATCCTTGCATTTTTAAACCTTTGAGATTATGTATAAATTAAGAGATCGATGATTCTTAATTAGCCACTTTGTACATGTATTAGATTAATTAAAGAGTAAACACATTTCAGACCACATACTATCAAACTAGCTTTGATACATGGAAGGTACACTGAAGGTTTCTAATTGTAACTTTTTTATTGATTAAGGAAGATATGGCATACCTAACATTCTTGAATTCATCCATGATGACAACCGTGAACTTGCCTATCAAAAGAAAAAACGGTCACATCAACCCACCTGATACAATGCAGAGAGCGACATTGAAGAGAAGCTTCGTCACCTTCAATGTGGTGGTCGAAGCAAAAAAACCACATGTCCTGAATCCGACATTGCAAAAGATCGATGAGCAGCTAAGGTTGAACCCTAGTTTTGCCTTCGCTCCATAACAAGTAATGTAGAAGTTTCAGCTCGCGCGCGCGCGCACACACACACACATACATATATTCATGCTTTCTGAGTGATCAGGCGCCGATGGCGGCACGGCGCTTGCCGGACGGAGGCCAAGGGCATCCCAGACGACTTCACCATGAAGATGAAGGCCAAGGAGATCGAGGTTGAAGTTTCTGGTAGTGACCTCACCCAAAAATTCAAGCTCGATCAAGGTGAATTGCAAACTGGTAGCTGGTGAGTCCACTAGCAAGAAGAAGCTCAAGATCGAGGCCTGGTATCACTCCGCCATCGGCGCCTGATCGCTGAGAAAGTATGGACGCTCACACTTTTGCGGCATTGCAGACGTCTACTTCTGATCCTCTGTGTGTGTGATATATATATATATATATATATATATATATATATATATATATATAGAGAGAGAGAGAGAGAGAGAGAGAGAGAGAGAGAATATTCATATTTTACACTAGTATACGACCTAATTCAAGGATTTCAACTGTTGATCCTTTAGATTCCTCTGTCAGAATTGTGCTACAAAAAATCAACTAGAGAGAGAGAGAGAGAATATTCATATTTTACACTAGTATACGACCTAATTCAAGGATTTCAACTGTTGATCCTTTAGATTCCTCTGTCAGAATTGTGCTGCAAAAAATCAACTAAATCCATAATAATTAGGTCATTCAAAATTGTGTAAACAACTATAGTCCATTAAATAAAATTAAAATGCACATTGTGCTAATCAAGTGGTTAAATGTTTTCTGATTTGGCTAATTTTTTCTAGGATTCATATTTGTATATGTAACTAGAGAATGAATGGTTTAACTTATTAAACTACATGCTAAAAATAAAAACATCATCACATTTCTAGTTTAAGGAGGTCATCTCTAGATGCACCGTATATATATTAACTCATTTCAAATATATCTAGTAGTATTATTAGTGGTAATACATATTTTATGGTATGTCTATTTTCTATTTTCTTGTATATACATATACATATGTGTATTTCAATAGTGTAATAATTATACCGGTTATCAACACAATTGATTTGGTCTACCCCGCTCTTTTTTTTTTTTTTTTTTTTTTTGTGAAATTCACACTTGATGTTTTCATTTTGGTATCTTAAATTTTATTTTTTTATGAGAATTTTGACTAAAGAAGGAAAGAGAGAGTGTGAATTACAAATGAGACAGTGTGGAGTGAAATTCACGCTCCATGTTTTATTTTTGGTAACTTAAATTTTGTCTTTACTAACTTAAATTTTTTTTTTTTATGAGAATTTTGACTAAAGAAGGAAAGAGGTGTAAATTACAAATGGGATAGTGAGGATTAATTTCACTCCCATTTTTTTCTCCTAAATTGACCAATACCTGTAGCTAGCATAGGAACTGATGAATTAATTTTGGTCTAAAAGAATAAAAAACTGAACTCCACATACAAGCTGGGACATAGTACGTGTATCATAACCTTCATCAAATGTGAATTGTAAAGTTAGATGAAAGTATCACTATGGTATGTTATAACTACCGCCACGCCAAAAATAAGAGGGACTTTTTTTTAGGGGGAGGACGTCAATAGTAACCACACACACACCCATACAGTGTATCCCAGATTTGTCAGACTAATCACTGCATCGCAGACGCACGAACCCTCATATTAACGAACAAAGGTCCCTCAAATATGTTGGCCACGGGATGAAGCTGGGAATCGAACGCTAGACCTAGGCGTTCCAGACTAGGCCGCTCGACCAGCACACCACACCACGTGGTTAAATAAAGGGGACTTTAGAACAAGAATATATTAGTACGTAGCTAGTTGGCCAATGTATGGTATTGAAAATGCTTGAAAATTCTACTATGAATTGAAACAATAAATATATCAATGAAAATACTTAATTTGGCGTTAAATATTTTAAAGAGTTTCTATTGGGACCTCCAAATCTGCTCACTTGACCTCACTCTATTATGAATTATTAAATGACATATATAACCTACTATAAAATGACTATTAAGGACAATAATTATACAAAAAAAAATGGTTATATTTATTTTATCTAGACTTTCCAATTTAATAATTTTATATTGCACTCTTTATTATTTTCCCTATTTATTTTCATTTTCCAATTTCACTACATACTCATTAAAACATTCATATATATATATATATATATATATATTAAGAAATAAAACTATGATTAAGATAAAAATGTATGATATGTATATTGAACGCATATTGGTTAGGGAGAACAAAATAAATTGTATTATGCCCTAAATCTAAATCTATCCATTATATTTGTAAAAAGAAGAAGAAAAAAAAAGAGCTAGCAAATAAAAATAAATAAAAAATATTTAAATAATTAATCATGAGGTACATAAAATAGAGAAACATTAAGAAAAAATGACTAATCTTTATTTTTTTTTGAACAGCCAAAAAAGAAAAAGTAAATAAAAAAAAATCACATAATAGTTCATTTTATTTATTTTTATTAATTTTTAAAACTCAATACCTTGTGTTTGATTTTTTTTTATTGGATAAGAGATTTATGTTGTTTGATTAAGAAATGGAAATGTAATTAAGATTTATAGAGTAATTAAATCATTGAAATGACTAAGTTTTTTATTATAAAGATCTTAGTTTGTTTGTAAATTAATTATATGAGTGAGGTTATTTGAGGAACTTTAATGAGGTTTAATGAGTAAATTTAGTATTTGAAAATTTGATAGGAGGTGTACAAAGCATAGAGGTCAAGTGAGCAAATTTGGAGGTTCCAATAGAAAAACTCAATATTTTATGTTGACGGGTTGAATAAGATCTTTAAAGTAAACGATATTTTTTATTTTTTCCATTTCATCAATGTTATCGTGATTATCAAAATATTAATTCCAACGACATTAGGAAAGGTGAAATTGAATAAATTCGGGAACCTACAAACACGAGTAATTCCACAAACAAAATGACTTAGTACATTTTGACGTAAACGTTTAGAAATTACTGCCATTCAACTAAGGCAGTTCAACTAAACAGTAGCATAATAATTTTTACAAGTTCATTAATCGAGTCACATTAGTTATGCCCTGCCTCCACCGGACTGGTAGTACTTGCCGGGGCAGGAAAGTTTCCGCGATGGACTTTCTTATTCCTTCCGGATTGTGTAGTGACTTTGGTCTCTTGGTCATCTACATCATTACTGCTCTCTCTTTTCCTCGCTTTCTCCTTCTTAGTCCTATCCATTTTCTGCTCTTGGCTCTTCTGTAGAACATAAATTCCTGCATAGCTAGCCCCAATCGAAGACTGGCTCAAAAATAAAGAAACTAACGTACAACTTCAACGTAGATTACTGTAATGATATTTAGGGTGCACTGACCAAAATGGCATTATCTTATCTTTGATAACACGGTTTAGAAGACAGAAAGACTAAAGGTATAGTGGTGCACTTACCAAATTTATACAACCACCAGAAGTTTAAGTGGAATAGTGGATGCATTTGTTGCATTTAATTAAACTCCGGTCATTGAGTACATGGCATTTTCGTGGCATTGCCATTAGTGCCACAAAGATGCCAATTCAGCTATGATCATCACTATGGAAATGGGGGAAGCCTAGTTGGACATTGAAACAGTACTGTTATCCTTGCATTTCTAAACCTATGAGATTATGTATAAAATAAGAGCAATGCTGCTTAGCTACTACGTACATGTATTAGATTAAGTAGTAGTTCATTTCAGACCACATACTTAACATGTGGAACTGTGGACTAATTAATTGTTAAATAAAAGGTGGTTTAAAGTCACAAACAACTAGCTTTGATAGATGGAAGGTTCATCGAAGGTTCTGAAATCATTTTTACTGTTTTGTTGATGACAGAATGAAAAACCATAATCGAAGTATGGGAATATGGGATATTTTACGAACCTAATCGACATTCCTGACATCCATGAAAAACTTTCATTTACACTTCATGAACAATATATTGAGATACTTACAAAATCAAATACATGAGTGATCGCCATTGTCACCTACGTACTCCAGCAAATCAATGTCTATCATATTGCTTAGTGTGGTGCGGGATAGAAACATGGGAAAAAGGAACACAACAGATACTGGATTTTGAGTTTGCATACTTATCTTGATCAAGACTCAGGTCCTTAATTTCCATTCTCAGTTTCTTTATCAATTTTCTATTTTCAACTTTGAAAATGAAGAAGCTAATCTTCCAGTTTTAAAGAAATTGATGGGATCACTTCCCTCTTGGTTTATAACAATTTGCAAACACCAATAAAAAAATTTGTATAATATAGTAACATTGCGTATCAAATTATGACTATCCCAAACATTAATTGAGACGCATTGCGTATCAAATTATGACTATCCCAAACATTAATTGAGACAAAACAAAGCTCTCTCTCTCTAGCGAAACCCTAGGTTTCGAGTCTCTAGAGCGGCGCCGCCCTTCCGGCTAGAATCCGTCACGTTTTAGTGACGCCAACCGTTGAGAGACTTTCGTCAGAGGAGTGCGACGGGTTCTGCTGAGAGGAGTGGTGTTGCGGAATAGGGTCCCAGTGCTAATCGATAGACGTCAGTGTAGAGTGGCGGTGCATTGGTCGATGATCGGACTCGATCTTTAAAATTAATTGGGCTGCATTGTGGTACCTTGCATTTTTAGGTGCTCGGACAAGGAGTCGTTGGGTGCAACGGTCTTCATCGAAGGTTGAGTGGTGGTGGGGATGGCAGCCTGGATAGCGTGACGGTGCGGCAGTTTCATGCGGCGCAGGGTGCTAACCTGCTGAGCAATTGGTCTTGGGCTTTATGGAGGCATCCTTTGGGCCCTTGTGAGTTGGTTTGATTCTTCAGAGAATTGGGCCATGTGGGAGGGTGTCTTGCCACCTTCATATGTTACTTAGTGTGTTGGGCTGGCCTGACCCGAGAATGACCTACTTGGGTGGTTGGGCTTTTTTACGGTCACAAGTGTCAGTTTAATTCAGATCATGATTCTGGTAGAATTGGTAAATATCTCGAGTTGGACTGGAGAAGGCAGCTTATGGATAAGAGTTGGCTCCTATTTGTTTGTTGGGAGTAGCATTCTGTTTCGTACCACAATTGCGTGTCTGGCGGGTAGAAGGCTACTTGATGATTTTTCCCTAGAAGACACGGAGTTAGTCTTTGTGTATAGGTTCGCTTTCAAAGCGAGCTTAAATTGTCTTGTAATGAGTTGCAGTGCTTAGATATGATTTTTTTCCCTCTCTTTAAGTATTTGTAGTCTCTGGCCTTTCGGTTAGTCATCTAATGCAATGACCCATTTGTTTTAAATTATAAGAAGACTATCCCAAGATATGCTAAAAAGGAAACTAAGGTACCTGCCCAGCAATAACATGGCTTTTAGTCACTTGTGTCTGCTTTTGGTTGAGAGCTTTGTGTTTAGTTTTTATATCTTTTATTTCTAGTGCTTACCTTTCAATAAACACACACAAAAGGGCCTTGTGTGTGCCTCCACATATATATATATATATATATATATGTGTGTGTGTGTGTGTAGACACACATGGCCCTTCTAGTTAGGGATCTCTTTTTTTGGTCATTTTAAAGGATCGTTTATTAGACCAATTTTTTTATCACATATCGACATCTCTACTGTTCAGTTTTTAGATTCTTATGAGTATCATTTCTTCAAATGTTCAGCTAAATTGATAATCGTTAAGGTACCAAACTAGATTAAATCAATAAACGAACTGAATCTGTCCAACCTGAACCATTTGATGTTTAGAAACGTAAATCGCAATACCCAAACTATCATCAATTTAGCTGAAAATTTGCATAAATGATCTAATCATATGGCATGGACTTCAAAACTGAACAGTCGAGATGCCGATATGTGATCAAAAAGTGCGTCCCACAAGAGATCTCTTAAAATGACAAAAAAAAAAGATCTCTTAATAGAAGGGCCATATATATATATATATATATATATATATATATATATATATTTTAAGGAATGAGAGTTTTATGTAAAAACTTTATCACCATTGTAGAGAGAAAAAATATTATACTAACTTAATTTTGATGGTAGTCCAAAATAAAATATGTGTGATCTAAAATATGATTTATAATTGTAGTCGATGTTTTGTTTAAAATGCAGATAAAGTTTTAGATGGGATGATCGTATCACGTAACACGATTTATCTATTAATCAAAAACAGCTTCCGTGATCGTCTTTCAAAACTCTAAAAATATAAAATACTTCATACTCACGATTTGCATGATTAGCGCGTCAAACTACATTTGTGATATGTGACATGAGAGCTCTAACGAAAACAAGCTTTAAAATGGTAGAAATATAACACTTTATTAATGTCCAACTAGGCACCTTGCATTAGCTTTGAAGATGTGGCATCTTTGTGGCACTAACAACAATGGGTATGCCACACGCCCACAACAGTTCCCGCGTCCGAATGGTACCGACTTCAATTATATATCTAAACAAGCATATCCCACTTAGCCTTCTAGTGGTTTAAATTTACTTTGCTATTAAGGTCTGCGCACCACTGTTCTCTTTATGTATGTTCTTAAACCACCGCTATTATTATTGGGATAAGATCACACCCATTTTAATTGTGTGGTTTGTTGAGATTATACCAAAAGTAGTCAGCCAGCTCTGGAAAGCAGAAGGAAGTGAAGGATAGCTTGCTCAAGAGGACCAACGGACCAACCCCATATTCTCACCTATAAATACCCTCCTTTCCCTCTTCTAATTCCACCAAACCACCAAAGCAAAACCAATCTAAATCCAACTTCCTACAAATCAATATCGTATCCTTTGAGCTCTTGTTTCTTCGTTCATTTCGATCTAAAACAATGTCTTCCATCGGTGCAAGCTATGCTGGTGTTTATGTCATGCAGAAGAGGCAGAAGGAGAAACTGGTGAGGATGAAGCAAGAGGAGAGGGCCAGGAGAGGAGACGGAAGCAGTACTTTAGATGATCAAGACATAAGGCCTACACAATATGGCCGGAAGAAGAAGGTCCATCCGGGAGATTTTCCGGCTTCGGACAGCACCGGTCCGGCGAAGGCTTACCAGAATTAATGTGGCGGCCGGAATGAACTTGTAAAAATTGTTGAACGCTTTGGTTTACACGTGTTCCTTGTTTCCATCCACTCAGTAATGTGGAGTTGTGCATGGTTAGATCAAATTTCCAGACATTTACATTAGCAGCTTGTTACAAGTTCAGTTGAAGAAACTTGTGAAGTTAATCTCAACCAACTTGGTTTAGCTTCTGCAATTTTTCAGTACAAATAATATTCATAGTTGAGCAAAATACATAATCCAATTAATTAACCTTAATTTGGGAATGAGATCATAATTAAATATTGCAGTTGGTATCAAAGTTTTAGACCTTATCCTTCCCCCCCAAAAAAAAAAAAAAATCTATAGACCTTATCCAATGGATAGATTCATGTCAACCTTGTCACTCCACTCATAAATTATAATGCTAAAGCAGTAGTCTACTTTTCAAGTTTTCCCATGCTGTAGATCAATTGAGAGGACAAAAGAAGATTTGTGTCATGCATCTTGTTTGCTAAATCTTATTTGGGTCCGGCCATTAACTTTAATTAGTTATACAGAGTAAATATTTACCCCAGGTCTCATTAGTAGTCGGAACAAGAAACCTAAAACATCAACAAACACCCTCATTTTGTAGTTAAAGAGAGAATTTATCACTTACGCATTAGTTAAAAATAAGGACTAAAAAATCAAAATTTTCATTATTGAGAGACCCTGATACTTTCCTTAGTTACCAAGGAATTTCGACTGAAATTTTGGTCACTCGTGGAGAACATTAATGACTCAACCATTCTTGCAACACATCCACTTCAATATTTGTTACATCTTTCAAAGTAGTGACCACAAGGTTTTAGTACATATGTAATCAATAACCAATTTACGATTAATTTTTTTTACCACCAATTCTCAATTTGAAGTACCAATATTTCAAATATTTTACTTTTGAAGAAAAAAAAGAACATTGTCATCAAATATATTACACAATTCAAGTTTCGTAGCTTCATGCTTCATACCTTTCTCATGCTGTTATTTCGGTAATAAAAATTACTAAGTTTAATATTACTAGGTATACAATTATCTACAATTACTAAGTTTTGGTTTACATAATGTATTTTATTGATCTAATAATTATATTCACCATTTCATCTACTATAAAAGTTGGAAAACATTGAGAGTATTTAAGAAATGTTAGACGACTCAGCATATACTACTTCACCTTATATTATTACAACTCAATATATAACAATGTTTATTCAACATTTTCATTTGAAATAAAGTAGAAAATTGATCAAATAAACATATGTAAAAATTCCATTCAAAATTTCTTAGTTTTTCTTTGAATTTCCACAATTTTTCTCAAACATTTATTGATATCGATATTTTCTTGATATTTTCATTGAAATTTCTATTTTTCAGATTGTCAATAAATTCTCGAAATTAGATATTTTAGTCCTTGGTTAAAAAAGACATAAAATTAAGAAAATCGAAGAAAAAGAACAATGTAGAAAGTGTTGAAGATATAATTTCTCTTCCAGTTAAGGTAACCTGAATCGTGTCAAAACGTCAACTTCACTTCTTCTCCCCAATGCTAGAGTTCAACTTCTACCCTCGGCCTTTGGTTTCCATTAAAAGTTCAAAGAAGATAAAATAAAGATCACTACCAAGTGATCTTTTAGAAAGAAAAAGAACAAGTGCGCGCAGCACATATTTCATGTGAATGGTATGACGTGCATAGTTGAAAGGTGAAACCCATCAACACCAACGCCCCTAGAGTAGTAGTAATATAATGAGGTCGGCCACTGGTTTCAATTCCATCAAATCGCAAGCCAGCAAATTAAGGTGCTCTTCATTCTTCAGCCGTTAGCTTTAGAAATTTATCGCCAATGTGTCGATTTCTTCAAAGTCGATCTCAACTGAGTTTAGCATTCCCGTACAGATCAATTTTTTTTTTTTTTGTAGAATACCCGTACAGATCACTTGGGTAAAGAAACAGACCAAAGAGAGGAAAAGCATGCACGGATTTGTTGTAGCAGATGCATTACGCCTACAGAACTGAAGCAGTGTAGGTTTTCCGCTGATTTTGCCGCAGGGGGAATGGGCAATCAGAAAGGGCCAGCAACATAATGCGTAATTGAAGGAAAACTATATAAAATTTGCACGTTAGGTAGATGGCGATTAAATACGACTATTTGTTATGTGAATAATCCAAAACTATTTTTTTTAGAATGGATGAAATATGGCTGCTCTTAAATTTTTACCATTAATGAAACTACAAAATATAGAGGGGGATATTGAGTCTAAACTTCATATTACAATAAGCATTAAGAGAACATCCTAAGATAATAACAGGAGTCTTAACTTAATACATGTATTTTAACTAGTGTCGACTAGCTAACGAAGAGTGCACTGTTAGCTACTCCATTTGCTTTGCAATTGTGAGACATACCAGAAAGATATTGCTTATGTGAAGCCGTAAGTTACTACTATTCTCAGCTTTCGCATCATGTTGCCATCAGAAAAACATTCCTGTAACACTGAGTTTTATCTTGCTACTAGAAGGTTTCGATCATTTGACGAAGTAAGGAACTCGTTGCCTAATTAAAGCAAACAAGGCACCCACGGTCTAGGATAATGGCCACATCTCCCTACCACTAAGCATTAGGTACTTATTAATCAGTACAAAACCACAGTCTAATAAAGGAAAGAAAAAAATCATAAACAGTTCTTCAACTATTAGCCACTAGTAACTTTTGTACCTCAGGTTTTTAAAATATCATATTGGTACCTGGACTTTTGACCTAGACCCAATATTAGTACCTGGGAACAGTAAAATCATTAACGGGGTTAACTTTTCAAGTGTAAATCTGTCCTTTCACTACCAGTCGTCAACCCTAAAACCTTTTCCCTGAGTTGGGTCAGTCAAACTCTCTTACAACTCTTACAACATTTAGAAAAGGAGTCTTATTTGTTTACATCCATTAGTTTGTAAGGGATATAACGTAGACTTTGATGGGGATAAAATGGCTGTTCATGTACCTTTATCTTTGAAGGCTCAAGCAGAGGCCTGTTTACTTATGTTTTCTCATATGAATCTCTTGTCTCCAGCTATCTTCCCATCTCTGAAATCTGATCTCCACACAGAGAGATTCAATTCTATCATAACAAATATATTCAGACCAGTCCTGAAGAAAGCAGAAGATTCGGTCATGCTAGAATCCATGGGCGAACCCATCTATTGGAGATATTTTCGGGTTAATGAGGAGCCACCTAGATATGTAGGTGAACGAAATGGTCCCCCTACTAAAAGCTTTGCTTTTGTCATCTTGCTAAAATGGAAAGAAATCAATTTGGTCAAAAAAGTGGAAATTAATTTAGGGTTTCAATGTCGCTGTCTACAGGTTTGGGGTTTAGCTGATATTTGTTTTTGTTTTTTGTTTCCATCTACAATAGTTTAATCATTTTGTTTGTTTGTTCTCAGGAATGAAGTTGGTGATTGTGTTAAACGCTAGGTTGAATGGGTCAGTTTATGGTTCTCTTTTCATACTGGTTTGGTGTGTTCTTAAATTCCTAGTTACCGGGTTTAGTTGGAATGAATTAAATAAACAAGGGACAAATGAATTAAATTCCCAGCTGTGTTGGTAGTTTTGCTTAACTCCCTGCAGTTGGGGTTTGATGTTTTGGACTGTTATAAGGCATATTGATATGTCAATAGGCCTTGTTAATAATTAGAAATTGATTTCATGTGATGTCTTTGTTGATACAGACCCGTATGTGTTCACTATAGTAATACACCATGGAGGAAGGTTTCACATTAGAGGGGTTGTAACAGATTCTACGACGGTGGGGAAGTGATTTTTGTGGATGGTGTTGACTTGGGTTAACTATGTGATTTTTGGGATTAACTATTGGGCCCATGACTTGGGTTATCAAAGAGGTCCAATAGGGTACTAGTTCAAGATTCCTGAGAGTGAAGCAGGGACTGGGTACTTGCCTATAGTGACAGATAGAAATTTTCAAGATAGTTGTTGACCCTGATAAGGTCTCTGTTACTGGGATTAACTATTGGGCCCATGACTTGGGTTATCAAAGAGGTCCAATAGGGTACTAGTTCAAGATTCCTGGGAGTGAAGTAGGGACTGGGTACTTGCCCATAGTGACAGATAGAGATTGTCAAAATATGTGCAGGTTTCCGCATAAGAGTAGCAAGAGGTTGGAGATGTAAATTGTATGCTTAGCTGAGAGGAAGATATTTACTACAGAGGAGTTGGGGGTGTATCAGGAAAACCTAGACCATGAGGACTTTTTTGGGCATTTCATAGAAGATATTGAGGACATACCAATTGAAATAGAGGATCTTGTAGATGAGGAAGATGTTGGGCTTGGTTTTAATAACTTTGTTGATGTGGTAAGTGAAAACCATGAAGTGGGGGTTGAAGTCCATGAAGTTGGGAATACCGCAGATGTTGGGCCACAGCAAGGCAGAGCAGAACAAGGGCCCTAAGCAACATCAACAGTAACTCAACAGCCCAATACAAATGGGATAAATAAGGAAGCAGATAAGGGAAAAAATAAGAAGGGTGAGAAAGGGAAAAATAAGGAAAGTGAGAAGGGGAAAAAGAATGAGGCTGAGAAGGGGAAAAAGAAGGCAGTTTGTAAAGGAAAGTAGAAGGTCAGTGTTGAAGAAGATGTTCCTGTACCTAGAAAAAGAAAAGGCAGGCCTAGGAGGTATACAACTAGGTTTGGAGGAGAGAGTTCTAATGCAGGAGCTATTGGGGTTGAGGGTGAACCTGACTCAGAAAGCTCAACAGATTCTGATGACCCTAATTTTGATGGGATAATCGACTCAGATTGGGATGACTTAGATTCTGATGCTGATGATGTTCAGTTTCAGAAAAATATGGATGGGGATCCTTCAAGGGTTCACGAGTTTGATGATATGGGGTTTGATGGACTGATATCTGATGATGAAGGTTATGATAGTGATAGAGCACAAAGCCTACATGGCTCATCTGATGATGAAGGTGAGGACACAGGAAGACTTTCAATAAAGTATAGGAGAAGATACTCTGACTGGAGGGAGTTCAATTAGAAGTATGACATGAAGGATTCTTCATTTGGGCTTGGGATGGCCTTTGCCAACTCAAAGGAATTCAAGCAGGCTATTAGAAGGCACTCTGTGCTTACTAAAAGGGAGCTGAGGTTCACTTCAAACACAAGACACAAGGTTAGGGTAGTTTGTAAGACCTCAGATGGATGTCCACTTGTTGTTTATCCATCAACAACAGACATAGATAATCCTACAATATTCATAAGGACATTGGTGACAGAGCACAATTGTTGTTCATTGGGACGAAGGGTATACCACATGAATGCTCAATTTCTTGCTGAGGAGTACATGGATTTCTTTTTTAATAACCCCAACTAGACCAAAGAAGGAATACAGAATGCAGTTAACAAAGATTGACTTAGAGTATCAAATGTGCTACAAAGCAAAGCTCAAGGCCACAAAGTTAGCTCAAAGAAGCTTTGAAGACCAGTACAATATGCTAGAAAGTTATGCCCATGAGTTAAAGAAGAGGAATCCAAGAACATTAGTTTGGATTCAAACTGAGTTCGATGGGGAGGTTACACAATTCAAGAGAATCTATATCTGCATAGAGGTTTGAAGAAAGGATGGAGAGAAGGTTGCAGACCAATAATAGGTTTAGATGGTTGCCATCTTAAGAGTGTGCATAAGGGTCAATTCTTGACTGCTGTGGGAATCAATGGGAACAATGGGATATATCCTATTGCATGGACTGTGGTAGAAGTAGAATCAAGAGAAAGCTGGACATGGTTTTTGGAATTCCTCAAAGTTGATTTGAGCAAGCATCACTCAAGCCATTTCAGTTTCATGAGTGGCAAGTAGAAGGGCCTTAAGCAGGCCATAAAAGAACTTTTTCCAGACTCTCAACACAAGCACTATGTTAGACACCTGCATAAAAATTTTAGGAGGGATGGACACGGAGGTTTAGAGCTAAAGTAGAAGCTTTGGGCAATGGCTAGAGCTCACAGTATGTGGGAATATACCAATAACATGCAGAAGTTGAAGATTCATTGGGTGCTTGGAAATGGTGCTTGGATAGGCCTACTATAGATTGGTCAAGGTCACATTTTCATGAAAAATTCAAGTGTGATGTGTTCCTCAATAACCACTCAGAAAGCTTCAACAAGAGCATTTTACTAGCAAGGAAGAAGGCCATTCTTGGACTATTAGAAGACATCAGAACAACAACTATGGTCAACTTGGCCAACATAAGGCATTCTTGGCCTAATTGGATGCAAGGTTGACCCAAGAGTGGAGAAGCAACTCAAGAAGAACACAAGTTGGGCTAGTGATTGCCGGCCCTTACAGTCAAGTGAGTGGAGGTTTGAACTTCAAGGAAGAGGGGTGGATTGTAAAAGTGGGGTTGTTGCACAACATTCTGTTACTCTAGATTTGAGGACTTGTACATGCAACAGATGAGATATCTCAGGTCTTTCCTGTGGCCATGCTATATCTGTAATATACTGTAAGGGACTGTCCTTAGATGAGTTTGTGGATGAGTACTTCACCAAGGAAAAATACATGAAGGCATATGGGCCGATCATGTATCCAATTACTGGAGTCAAAGGGTGGGAGATTATCAACAGGCCAATTGCACCACCTTTGTATAAGAGATAACCTGTAAAGCCTAAAACTGCAAGGACCAAAGAATCAGGTCAATATTCTGAGCAAATTTTCATTTATTTGTTTTTCCAGTTTTTTGGATAAATATGTTATAACTTGGACTGTTTTCACTTTGTTTTTGGTTGTAGGTGAGGTAGCACCACCTCTAGCACTGACCAAGCTTCTCAAGGTATATTACAGTCAAGTTAAATGTGAAATTTGTCTGAAGAAAGGCCATAATAGGAAGACATGCCAACCGAGGAATTAGATAAAATTTGAGGGATTTTGAGAGCCATTTTTAATGCTTGTAGTTGCTGTTTGATAGGAAATTGATTTACTATGAATGTCTGGTAAAGTAGCCTCCCAATGTATAGGCCCAGGCACCACATGCTGAGGTACAAGCTGATAATGTTGAACTTGAAGCTGTTCCAGCAGTTAATGTTCAAGAAGATGTTCCAGCCCTTGCTTATGTGCCTAATTTGGCATCACAATAGTCCACCAATGTTTTTCACCCAACACAGGTAATGTTTTCAGTTAGGCCATGAGATTATTTACTTAAGATGTTGATATGTTGATTATTCACACTAATTGATGTCATAGAGTCTTCTCAAGCTCCATCAAGCTCTCAAGCTCTGGATTTAAACAAAGGAGATTCAAATCCCTTACACACAGGAAACCAAAGCATGCCAAGCAGCCACAAGCTCCTTTAACTGATGATGGTTTATCTGAATAGACTATTTCAAACCTTATATGTATTTCATATGCCTTCTGTTGTGGAATTTTTGTGTGAAATTTAGGAATTTATATGGCTATGGCTATTAATAGACATCACTGGATGGGGTTGTTTATTGTATTAGAACATGCTTGTGGCTATTGAACATCCTTATGTTTTGTGTGTAGCAGAAATGGAATCCTACAGATGGAATTATCCGTCAATTTTTCAGTGTCAAGTTACCATTTGTAGTTTGGTCACTAATTTCAGATAAACCCCAAATCCGCATCCGAACAGATTGTGCATCACTAGATTTTGCACAAAAAAACCCTTGATGTTGAGGTCCAAATACGAATACCCCGCTGCCAGTCCCACTACTTCACCCTCCAACGATCCCGACCCAGCGACTGTGATCAGATCCTTTGCCTCCCATTCGATTCGCAATCCTCGTTGCAAAAACTGAAACCCAGCCTCCTGGCACCTCCCAACCACCACGTTCACCTATCATCCGATCATGTTCGATGATGGCATCCATGGACACTCCGTCAAACAGAGGTAGAGAGTTTTATCAAAGGAACCCTAGCGCTTTCTTTCTGTCCAAAACTATATTCTATTTATGAAAAGTTTAAATTTACTAGAAATATTATGAAACTATATGTTAAGGGATGAAAATTAATTACAAATATGTTACAAAATATTGCAAAAAAATTATAGATGCAAGGTAATTTGGACATATTGCATTGAAAAATAGCTATCTCGCCTGAGCATGGAGGCAATGACCTTGGCTGCAGATTCCATATATCATGAAGCCGTCGCCGATGGTCAGTGTGCATCCTCCCTTCATTAAAATTTGAATGATGTTTTGACGGGTTTTGCTCATGCCGAGCACATCTCTGACCCGTACAAATGTCGTTCCCAAATTGGTTATATGTTTACCATGGGAACACCGCGATATCTTGGAGGTTTACTAAACAGACCCTGGTTTCTACTTCTTCGAATCATGCAGAGATTATTGTTATTTACAAACCTGTTGGTGAATGCATATGGCTTAGGTCCATAATTGGGCATATTCAGAGTACATGTAGTTTGATATCTACCACAGATAAATCTCCATGCATTTATGAGGATAAGCCACTTGCATTGATAAATGAAGAGAGCTTTTATCAAAGGTGACAACACCAAGCATACATCGTCTAAGTTCTTCTACAATCAGCAACAACAAACACTCCTTAAGATTGAAGTGAATCAAATCTGATATGAGGATAATGTGGCAGACTTATTTACTAAGTCATTGCCTAAATCCACATTCAAGAAACATATAGGCAACATTGGCTTATGAAAGTTATCTAAACTCCCATGATTGTAGCAATCAGGGGGAGACATTAGTATCAAGGGGAGGTTTGATACTAACAATATAGTATGTTGTACTCTTTTTCTCCTTCAACCGGGGCTATTTTTGCCCACTAAGTTTTTGTTATTCGGGAGGGTTTTCAAAAATGTTCAAAATTTAGAAGCTATGCCTCTAATATGTTGGTTTCTATTATTAATTAATTACTTATTTCTTTTATCCATATTTTTATACTAACTTTCAACATGCATCACATCACATGCGATACTCCGTACAAATAATGATTAAACAAAGCATAGGATAATGTCTAAAATAGGTAAAATCAATTATTAAATGAAGCACACTGGTCGAGGTAACCAAAATCGGGTAAGACCAACTTACCATAATGTTGCAGCAGACCACATGCAGATCGAAAACAGCCATTCTAAAACACGCATATACTAAGTCTCAAAACATGAATAGCACGAGATATTCCATAGAGACAAGCATTGAACCAAGCACAAGATAACTTCCAACATGGGTTAAACCATTATTTAATAAATAGTAGGTAAGACCAACTAATGCTACAATGGAACACAGATTGAAAACAACCAAAACACGCATATACTAACTCTCAAAACATGAATAGTACTAGATAGTCCATAGAGACAAGCATTGAACCAAGCACAAGATAATGTCCAAAATTGGTTAAACCACTATTTAATAAATATTGGGTAAGACCAACTTACCTTAACGCTACAGTGGAACACAGATTGAAAACAGCCATTGTAAAACACGCATATACTAACTCTCAAAACATGATTAGCACTAGATAGTCCATATAGACAAGCATTGAACCAAGCACAAGATAACGTCCAAAATGGGTTAAACCACTATTTAATAAATAGGACACTCTAGTCGATGTAACCTACCCAAGTAAGACCATTCAAAATGCAATACCGTGGCCAGACACAGATTCGAGCACATTGTTTTGGAAAAATAAGTTGTTTTAGAACCATCCACTTCATTTATAAAATGACCTCAAACAATTGTAAAAACAACATACTTGCTCCAGTTGAGCTCTTGTTCAGGTTTTGTTCCCATAGAGAAATAGGAAAAGTTGTGATAGAATTGTCTAAACACCATGATGAAGAGGCCATCCGAAAGAGGTTTGAAGCATGATGTATGCACATGACTTCAAAAAAATTGAATCAATGATTTACCGAAGGTAAATATACTTGTATTCACTGTGTCATTCTCAAATACTTCTTTTATGGTTAATTAATAAATAAATTATATATATAGGCCAGTTTTGAGGTGGACGTCCGCACATCCACAAAATTGCGGACGTCGATGCTTTTGCAACGATCAAGCACCAACGGTGGCGCGGCTCTTGCCAGACGGAGGCTAGGGGTATCCCGAACGGCTTCACTATGAAGATAAAGGCCAAGGAGATCGAGGTCGAAAGTTTTGGGCAGTGACCTCACCTGAAACTTCAAGCCTGATCAAGGTCAACTGCAAACTGGTATCCGGCGAGTCCACCGGCAAGAAGAAGCTCAAGATCGATGTTTGGCCTCTGTCCTACAAGAGTCACGCAGTCATCGGCGCCTAATAGCAATAGAAGCATGGATGTCCGCACTTTTGCGGCACTACAGACGTCAGATTCTGATCCTATATATATATATATATATATATATATATATATATATATATATATATATATACCTCTCACTAGCATGACTAATTTGCTATCTCACCAAGCATAAGTAACACCTTCTGGGAGCCCACAAGCCATGGTGGGGCACAACCGAGACATGCATCCCATAGCCCTATGTTCAAGCTACGCTACGGTATCCGGAAGTGGCAAATACGTCGCCGGGAAGCCACCTTCCCGGCCTTGCCAACATGCCCTCACAACTAGGTTTTTCTATACTAGAATAGTGATATTTGAGTCCCACATCAGAAACCATGAGTCCCACATCAGAAACCATGTAAAGGAAGAGCATTCCTTCACCTATAAAAGGAATGCCTCCTCCCACAACTCAAGACATCCCATTACATCTCTTGTAATCCCTTTGGGCCACAAGGCCCGAACACACTAGTTAAGCTTTCAAGTGGACGTAGTCTTAAGCACTTTCAAGCTTTCTTGTGTCGTTCTCTCTCTCTCTCTCTCTCTCTCTCTCTCTCTCTCTCTCTTACGTTAATTAGACCTCTCGGTCACTTACATTAACATTGGCACCGTCTGTGGGAAGCCAACACAAAGGCTTCATCACTTACTAAGAGCTTTGACCCGAAAGAGTCAAGTCAACGCTTGTTCAACATCAAATCAGGGCTGGTCAACGCTCATAGGGCCGGTCAACTCCCATAGAAAAAATCAATGCTGACCTACTCCAAAAAAAAAAAAAATTTGTTGATTCACTCTGGACACCCAGAAAACTTCTCTGGGCACCCATGACCATTCTTGAATCAATCATCAGCGCCAGCGGCACATCTCCCGCTAGTTACGCCCAGCGGTCAGCAACCTTTGCTCCCCCAAACACCATCCGCTAGTTGCCACTGCCAAGCTTCGATCACATGAAGCTAACGCTCGGCACCACCAACTCATTGCTTTGCTCGGCTCCTAGCGAGGCTCCCCTTGACTCTGCTGATCAATCATCAACCACCAGCGCGCTTATCGGCCAACATCACCGCAGCGCTAAATGAGGCTAGAGGTCAGAGCTCGCACAATGCAAATTTCCGCTGGACACCCAAAACATGCCTCTGGCCACCCAGTTTCCTCCTCGGCATGTCTCCGCCAGACCACCAAGCCAACCCAGCTCTGCACCACCAGCACCTGCCCTGCAACTGCCAGCGAGCCTTCTGCCTCTAGCGAGAGTACCACCAGCGGGCCTTCTGCCTCTAGCGAGCGTATCACCATCAAGGCCATCCGCCAGCGACCCAGCATCTCTCTCGTCAGCCAGCGGTTCTTGACTCTAGCGCTTGCAGCTAACGCCCTATCCACCAGCAGCAACAACAAACCCAGCTCCTAGCGCGCACCAGTGGCACCTCCAGCGCGCAGACCTGCCCCAAACCCACTACTACAACCGCCGCTACCTGCCCCAAACCTACTACTACAACCGCCGCTACCAACCGAAGACCCAGCCAGCGGCTCCGCTCCGCCCAGCTCCTTCGAGAGCTCCGCTGGTCACAGTCTGCCAGTCGACCACCACTGATCACAGTCCACTTGACATCCTCCTCTGGAAGGCATCTCCGCCGGTCGACCACCGCTGACAATCTCTGCTGGTCACAATCTGTCGGTCGACCATCGCTGGACATGCCCTAGCTAAAGCAAAAAAAAAAAAAAACTAACGGACACCCAATCCAAATCTTATTTGGACGCCCACCACCATCTTCTTTGATCAGTATTGGCCTCACCCAAGGAGGTTTCAACGATCATCAAATCTTACCTATCACATGCCAAAAAATATATGTACTGAGGCGGAGTCTGCCTTCAAATAAGTAGTCGAACTGTGGGCTTCTATGGTGGTCAGAGCAACCAACAAAGCTAATTCCCTACCCCTCACACGCTATCTGCTTATCGATATTTATAAAAACATCACGTGCCCAAGGTGTGCATGTCTAGTCAATGATAGTTCGTATAGCATGAAGCAATTTTTATCAATACTCTGGAATGCTTGACACTTGGCCCCACACTTACCACAAATAGCTCTGTCACTGCACATGATAATTTGTCAAAGTGAGAAGTATCACTACTAGAATAATGTCATTAGACATTGCCACTATTAAATCGATCAGGATTGCACCTAATGTTAAAAACCGTGCTAACATCAGTTTGTGAAAAAACCGATTTCTATGATTATTATGGACATCGGTTACTTTCGTAACTAATGAGAAAAGTTTCGTTCGAAAAATTTTAAAAAACGTGGAAGGACTAAGTTTTAAACTTTGAGAACTGCGGGGACCAATTTCATTCCCCCGACACTTACTATTTTTTTCCTCTTTCTCTGAAACTTTCGAACCCTAGCTAATAATTGTGAGACTCAGTAGGTCATTCACCTTGCCAACCTCATCGTTCTCCAAGCTGACCTGCCTTGAGTTCCCGACATCCTTCTCCAACCTGACGTGCTCCAAGTCCCCAACTTCATTCTTCGACCTAAGCTAACTGGAGCCATCTCCGATCTGACCCAGAGTCCCCGACCTCGCTCTCTGACCCTGAGTTCCTGGCCTCACTCTCTGACCCAACCTCCCTCTCCAGACCTCGAGCTTGAGATCTGTGGCTACTGTCTCTCCCTCATTAACCTCCTCCGTCCCCTCACCAGCGCCATCGCCTCTGCCGGCAAGCTCTCTTCCGCCGCAAGCCGATGCTTCTTGTCCAACGACAGCACATCCTTGCTCTGAGATCCGAACCCCAACTAGTCCAAATGGCCTCCACACTTTGTTCTTTGTTTCTGGGTTTGCAGATTTCAGGTTCTTCCTGCTCTCTCTCTCTGTCTCTTTTGATTTTTATTTCTTTTTAGTCTCTGAAAGATTTTGTTCAAGATCTAAGAATTCACTTGTTTGTGATTGTTAGTGACACTGATATTGTTCTTTGTTTGATTTGACTGGGTTTACTTAGGTCTCTTTGCTTTGGAGAAATGGAGGCCACAATGCCCATTTGCAAGACTGATACTCTAACTCCGGTGAGTGCCTATATTTCCGAAGCTTATTTTGATTTGGGTCTGGGTTTTGAATGTACGGTTGTGTTCAGATTCGTTGGAATTTGATGTGTATATAGAAGTTCACTATAGTTCTATTAGCCTAACATTGGGAAAGCTTTCAACGGGTAGAGCAGTAACCCGTTGAAAAGTGAAACCCAGTTTGGCCCCCTCTGATAATTCTTCGCAGCTCGTCGTCTGTAGCTCTCTCTCTCTCTCTATCTCTGTGTGAAGCTTCGGAATTTAGCTAAAGATGAAGAAGCGGGGGACTCTGGGGTTCGAAGATTCCAAGGCCGTGTGCACTGAAGAAGCTTCGGAATTTTGAGTGCTTAACCGCCTAAAGATCACTGGGAGAGTTAGCATTGAATTTCTAACTTCTCTGTTGTGTGCAATGTTGGGAGCATATTTTCATTATTTGTTGACTGATTTTGTACCTCCCATGTTTTATTTTTTATTTTTTATTCTGTTCAATCTTCAGTACCTACATGATAGCACAATGGAATTTGCTATATAAAGATCTAGGTTATGGTCTTTTGGAAGTTAGAAAAGTCTCAGTTAAATTGTGATTTTATCATACTCATGTAGATTTTCCATTTGCATACCTAGCTCACACTTAAGTTCACAAATATCCTTCCATTTTTGTTTATAGGTGATGGTGTGACAGAGTAAAAGCCTAATCCTGCAATATATTTGATAGCTGCAAAGGTAAATGATCTACATTCTTATTTCCTCCGTATGTATTTATATCTCAAGTATCTTGATTGTATTGGCTCTCTCTGTATAAAGTGCATATCCGTGGAGAATTAGCTGAATGCCATGTCTCAGCCAACGTTTAGGGTATTCTAAAATTAAGAATTAGGTGAGAGCCAATGAACCCAGCTCCTCCAGTAACCAAAATTCTCATGTTTGCCTTAAAGAATTTGGAATTTTGATAGGAACAAAAAGTGTGACAATATTATTGAGTATATGCCCCATTTTAGCCTTGTTTCTCCCTTAAATTTAGTGTTTTGAGTCATTGAGTCGTTTTTAGAGTCTTGTTGAGTGTTTGGAGTGAAATAAGCGGAAAAAGTAAAATTCATGAAAAATCCTAGCTGGATCAGGATTCCTCACTGTCGACTGTTTTTGCTGTCTTTACATTTTTATTCCCTTTATTTTTTCTAGAAAATTCTGATATTCTCCTGCTCGTTGTAGGAAACATTTCCTGGTGGAACTCTTGGAAACAGCAATGATGGAGTCATAAAATAAAGCATTAAGATATTTGACCAAGCAATGAAGAAGAGGAATAAAGGAGAAAGACGTTTTCAGTTGGGGAATAAAGGAGAAAGATGTTTTCAGTTGAAGAATAAAAGAGAAAGATGTTTCAACTGGAAAATAAATAAGAAAAAGATGTTTCAGCTTGGAAATTAAAGGAATTGCCCCATTATGGGAGGAGTTAAGGCCTTAAAGGAGATGTTTCAGTTGGAAAATTAAAGGAATTACGATGCAATCTCATCCGTCCAATGATGAAGGGTATGATCGACCAAAGCCAACCAATGCTCCCCTATAAATAGGCAACATCCAGAACAGAATTAGCATCACTTCCCAGCCAAGATCATTTCCTGGCCTATCACTTCCTAGCCAAGATCACTTCCCAGCCAAGATAATTCCTTACCTATCACTTCCTGGCCAAAAACTTTTCCGAGACTCTGCCCAATTCACTCCTTAAACTTCCATCACCTACAAGACCGTGACACCAAACATCCATCAATCTACAAATCTCTAAGGCGCTGAGTCAAGGACGCTCCACCACCATAGCAGAGACGAGTTCATCACCTTGTTGCCAAGCCGTTGAGGAAAGCTTCAAAGTGTAACTATGACTCTACTTATAATTTTTGTTTCGGTTTTGTGTGTTTCAATTTACGAGTTGTGTAATTGGAGACATGAAATTTTCAGAATATTCTTATTAATATTTTTGAGATTTTCAGTATATTATTGAGTTAATTTCGAGAATTCTTTTATGATGCATGTTACAATCTTGTGCCCTTTTACGTGTTTAGGTAATTTTCAGAGTTAGGTTCATAAGTTTGCATGCTAGAATCACGCTGAGTGTTCTTGTGTGTTTGATTAATTTGCCAAGAGTAATTGATATTTGTTAAGACGCTGAGTTAAACAAGTAGTAATTAGTTCTAACGGGTGGTAAAAATCATGCTTTAATGATTAAATGATTCTGGAAATTACGTGTTAAATTCTATGTGTAATGGTTAATTTGCACGTGTGAGTTGATTCGAGGGTTAGATAATACTACTAGTTAAGAGAATTACGCTGAATGTTTTCGAAAATTAGTAGTATTAGGCTTGGTAAGGACTTTTCCGATCCATGCCTACATTAGAATGAATCAGATAAGTGGATTGATCCGCTGAGGCTTTTCATTTGGGCTCTTATCTAGGCATTTAAGATGGGCACATTTTTGTAGCTTGTTGAAATGAATTTTCTGTTTTTACACTTAGTAATTTCTGAGTGATATTGGTCTAGGTTAGGGAAGTCGATCATTGTATATAGATTTATTTGTTTTGTTTTTATTTTAAGTAGATTAGGAACCAAAATTTAAAACCCCCCATTTTATTCTTTTATTTGTTAATTGACCTTTTTGTGTAGGTGTACCCTACAATCCCCAGACTGAACGATCCCTGCTTATCCTATACTGACAACTACATTTTGCAGGGTTAAATTGTGAGGCTATTTAAGCCGCATCAATTTTTAGCGCCGCTGCCGGGGATTGTTAAAATCCCTAACGCTTGAAGTGTCATCGATTTTGTTATATATAGAATGCATGCTAATTTTTTGTACTACACTTGTGGAATGGTGACAAATTGCAATTTTTGTTAGGCCAAGCTTTAATTGTGATTTAGTTTAAGTTTTATGAATGTTACGAAATTAAGCATGTCTTTTATAATTGTTGTACAATTTGTAGATGTTTTTTTTTTTTAAGCATATTGTAAATTGTATGTGTTTCACTTAGAATTTTTTTTTCAGCAGGTTGTAAATTGTATATTGTAAAATTGTAGAATGAGTTTTTCTTTTTAAGCATGTTGTAAATTGTATGTGTTTCACTTAGATTAATATACTTAATTGTTGTAAATTGTATGTTGTCATGAATTTAATTAAATACTTAATTGTTGTGAGTGTGTAAAATCGTATGAGTAGACAAGGGCCCTTTTGTTAATATTGGCCTAAACCCTTCATTAGTACCTTACTAAGGTCTCTTGAGGTTGAGGGCGGCCTTTATTAGCACTTGGAGAACGGTCTAACACATAGGTTAATTTCCCAGCTGAGTAAGGGGCATACGGATGGTGTCTTAGATTGAGACGCTGGGTGATGGGTTCAATTGGATCTCAGAGATACTATAGAATGAGCCTAAACCACTATGTGGGAGTAGCCGATAGGGGCCTAAACCTCAATGAGGGAGTAGCCTCCGTAGTATAACCAAAATGAGTCCTCCCTCTCACTTAACTCTTAATCTGGCCATCCGGCCTTCTGAAACAAAGGAAAGAGACTTATGTCTAGGTGACTATCCCTATATCGTATCTCACCAATAGTAGTGGTTTCTATTGCGCTCGACTTACAACTTGGAATTAATTGAGATATTAACTATGTTTATAACAAGCTCAAAAAAAAAAAAAAAAATTGTTGTGTGACATGCTTAAGGTATATTGGATTAAACATGACCTCGTCGAGGGTAACTGTTCTATAGTCCCAATGCACACCGAAGTCCTCTGTTCCAGTACCTAAGTATGTAAATGTAAAAGTAACTTAGAAAGTAGGAAAGACATAATGTTTGTTTTCCTAACCTTGTATATGTTACTAACACTTGATCTGGTGAGTCCTTTATGGAGCACACATTGGAAGAGATACCCCTCCAGGAGGCACCCGAGGAATGAGCACGTGTGAACAAGGAGAAGAGTCCAGGCTGAAGGACTATAATATTAAGCGCTGCATGGGAGGCAACCCATTTCAATTGAAGCTGTGGAGGAGCCATCAACGAGAGTTTGACATTTCTATCCCTTCACTTGCTTAGGTTGAATTGTACTTGTGTCTTTGTTTGTTTGTTTATTTTACCCTTCTCTTATTTTCGTAGCCCCCCATATTTATGGTCTATATACCATATTTTTTGCCTACACAGAGGAGAATGTAGATTATAAGTGTGGGGTGGGTTTACACCTTTATTTTAGTTATAAAAAAAAACCAAAAAAAAAAAAAAGAAAAAAAAGAAATTTCGTTGGTTTTAGAGTTTTTTGTGTGTGTTTGAGTCTTAGGATGCCCCTAACGTCTAGGATGAACATGTCTCTGAATTCATGGCTGAAGGTTTTCACAATCGAAATAGGACTTAATTGAATTCTGTGGTTAATCGACGTTGTGATGCTTGTATGAAGATTTGAGATAGGATTGTAACTTGGTTAATTAAGCATGCTAGGATTAAGTCTAATTCATTTGACCCTAAGTGAGCTGTTGAGCTAAAATACTTTCTTTTTGAGTGCTTAATTGATAATTCTAGAATTTCGTGGCTATATTTGCAAAACCTCATCATTCTTTGAAAATCCAATGATAATGTGCCATAGATTTTAATGGACTAGAGAATACTAGAACTCGGCTGTTGTGACTGTCAAAACTTGTATGCCATAATATGCCCTGATCCTGGATAGGATAGAAGGCATTAGGGTAACCACCATAGCCAAACAAGCATGTGTCCCCAATTGTGCCTGTCGTGGGACTCCTTAGAATGAACCCTTTTGAGCCTACGTTGAAAACCTTTGTTTCATCACCCTCACTACCCTACCATGAGCTTAGTACAAGATATCTCTACCCTTGTCTTAGGGACTTAGTAGAGCATGACATAATGTGTAGGGGTGACGATGAAAGACAAGTGTGGGGTGGGGAAAATCCAATAAAAAAGAAGAGGGAAAAAAAAAAATTTGCCGTAAAAAAAAATGAAAGAAAATGAAAAAAAAATTTGAAAAAAAAAAGAAAGAAAGAAAAACGGCAAAAGAGGAGACAAATTGAAAAGAAAACTCTTGGGAAATTGTTGAAGTGTGGTTTTGGACTTTCAAATTTGTAAAAGGCTCAAAGTTGAAAATTATGCCTTTGTCCATTCCCATGTTGGTTAGAGTGAAGGTTTGGCCCAAAACAATGATATTTGGCGTACAAAAATGATGACATAAGGTGGTCCTTATATGCTCTGCTAGGTCCTTAGGATTTTTTTATCCTTAATCTTCATTTCGAAAACCCTAGCTTAGCCCCATTACAACCTGTTTTAAGTGCTTACTTGATCCTTGAGATGGGCAGTCTTTGGTTAGTGGAGTCAGGTACGCAGTCGAGCTTATGGTTTAGGTCCATTTGTGCACTTAGTCATTTCATGAGGTCTTTAAAAATTCTTCACAAAATGCGTATATTGATGAAATATGCAAGCTGTTTGTTGCCTTACAATTTATTCTCTTGCATATACTTGAGTGTGAAGCTTTTAAGCATAGCCATTTCTGAGAGAAAAATCGAGTGTATGCCTTGTGAGTTTGGATTGGACTTGTTCAAAACATGCTATCATTCACTGTATAACTTAAGTTCTCCATATCTTGCTTAGTCATATGAATGTCACATGTTTATTAACCATGGAATTATCTATGCGATTTTGATTAAGAGTTTAACGTGAAAGCTATGAGTTTGGAGTCTCTGAGACAACAGTTAGGAGCAGTTGAGTCATTTTTTGTCGAGTCTTTGTTTTGTTTTGTATTTTTGTTTTGCTAAGGGACTAGCAAAAGCTAAGTGTGGGGTAGTTGATAGGAGCAAAAATAAAGCATTAAGATATTTGACCAAGCAATGAAGAAGGGGAATAAAGGAGAAAGACGTTTTCAGTTGGGGAATAAAGGAGAAAGATGTTTTCAGTTGAAGAATAAAAGAGAAAGATGTTTCAACTGGAAAATAAATAAGAAAAAGATGTTTCAGCTTGGAAATTAAAGGAATTGCCCCATTATGAGAGGGGCTCGGAGGGCTCGGAGGCCGTTTTGTACAAGTACGTTCTCCATTAGTAGCCATTTGATGAACTCCTTAACTTCATACAATTAACATACTTTACATATAATCTATATGTAAATATATTGGCTAGCCTTTGGGCACCATATTTTGTCAAACTTTCCCCACGAGAAATAGACCTAAAACGGGTCTAAACTCCATGAGTTTATGGTCTACGACCTACCGCCATGCGGTAAGGCAATGCCTCATAATGACAATGACCGCTAGGCGGCATTACAGTCAAGCTTTTACCCATCGAGAAAGAGTAAAGGGACTGGTTAACACATCCCACGGCAGCCATTAATCCGGTGGTTAACCCTGACGCTTGGGTATCAAAGATTAGGTTCGCTACCTAGCGCTCACTGCTTAAACGCAGCTCCCCTCATCAACAATTTTCCGACCATATGGAGGTCTATAGCCAAGAATGAGGGACTCCTTGGAGGGCCTAGCAGGGGCCCACCCCAAAGGGCATAAGCATTCGCTCCGACCAATTATAGATGGACGATGCACTTGCACTAATTATGCTTGTAATACGGCTCAAAGCTACGCTTTGGTATCAACCCCGCAAGAAAACTTTACTTCACTAGGGACTTCGGGGACTTGTACATACAGCCCAGCATAATTAGCAACGTTTACGTTTACGCCTCAGGGCATCACATTCGAGCTTCCCGCTCATGAGCTCTGACGCTCACGCCTCAGCGGCACCGCCAAGCTTTCACGCTCATGCCTCAGCGGCACCGCCGAGCTTTCACGCTCTTGCCTCAGCGGTACTCCTGAGCTCCGCGCTCACACCTTCACGGCACCTTGAGCTTCCTCTCACGAGTTCTGACTCTCACGCCTCAGTTGCACCGCCGAGTTTTCACGCTCATACCTCAGCGGCACCGCCGAACTTTCACGCTCTTGCCTCACCGGCACCCCGGAGCTCCGCGCTCACGTCTTCACGGCACCCCGAGCTTCCACTCACGAGCTTGCAGCGAACGCGTGCCACTGCTGAACTTTCACGCTCTTGCCTTAGCGGCACCCCAGAGCTCCGCTCTCACGCCTTCATGGCACCCCGAGCTTCCATTTACGAGCTTACCGCTCACTCCTTCGAGGCACCCCCGAGCTTCCGCTCACGCCTTCTCGGCACCCCGAGCTTCCGCTCATGCCTCAATGGCACCCCCGAGCTCCGTGCTCACTCCTTCACGGTACCTTGAGCTTCCGCTCATGAGCTTTGCCCTCACGCCTCCGCGGCACCCCCGAGCTTCCGCTCACGCCTTCGCGGCAACCCCAAGCTTTCCACTCATGCCTTCCCGGCACCCCCGAGCTTCCCGCTCACGCCTTCACAGCAAACCCGAGCTTTCCGCTCATGCCTTCCCGGCAATATCGAGCTTCCCGCTCATGCCTTCCTGGAAACCATCGAGCTTCCCTCTCACTCCTCCCCGACACCCATCGAGCTTCCCACTCACGCCTTCCCGGCACCCATCGAGCTTCCCGTTCACGCCTTCCAGACACCCATCGAGCTTCCCGCTCATGCCTTCCTAGCACCCCCGAGCTTTCATGCTCTTGCCTTCCGGCATTCCCAAGCTTCACACTCACATCTCTTCAACATAGTACACGTTAATGGAACATTGAATTCTTCTACCATTTGTCGTTTGCAACAAATCGAATTCTTTTCGCGTTCCATTAACACAAGTGAAAACCAAACTAACCAAAGCGTTCGCGTATTCACCGTTCACGAAATTACAAATCGCTTGCCTTCATAGCACTCATGCAACTTAAACCGAGTGTAACCTCGTCAAATCGACCTCGTTCGTTTTCTTGCGCGCATCACACATTTATCATATGCAATTCATATGTTCACACAACCATACACATTCTCGAGTTTGTACGTCATAGTCGATCGTACTCGGCGCCATTCACATGTATACATCAACATGTATCATGCACCTCGTACATTCGTATATGCCAATGCATATCAACGCAACTCACATACATTGACCAATACAACAAGCATTCTACATTTGCGCGTTTTTGTCTTTGTAGTGCATGTTAATGAGTCCCTTCTTGCTTACGGAGTTCGGGGACTTGTAGGGGCTAGGCGCCTCTCGGAGATTACTTATGCTTGGTGGCATCATATTTATAACTCCCCAACCAAGAAGCTCCTCTTACTTGGGGACTTCGAGGACTTGTAGATACCTCTCACTAGCATGACTAATTTGCTATCTCACCAAGCATAAGTAACACCTTCTTAGGGGGCCCACAAGCCATGGTGGGGCCCAACCGAGACATGCATCCTGTAGCCCTATGTTCAAGCTACGCTACGGTATCTGGAAGTGGCAAATACGTCACCGGGAAGCCACCTTCCCGGCCTTGCCAACATGCCCTCACAACTAGGTTTTTCTAGACTAGAATAGTGATATTTGAATCCCACATTAGAAATCATGTAAAGGAAGAGCATTCCTTCACCTATAAAAGGAATGCCTCCTCCCACAACTCAAGACATCCCATTACATCTCTTGTAATCCCTTTGGGCCGCAAGGCCCGAACACACTAGTTAAGCTTTCAAGTGGACGTAGTCTCCTGCTCAGGTGGGAGACGAACCATTATACTTTTTGTGTCGTTCTCTCTCTCACGTTAATTAGACCCCTCGGTCACTTACATTAACAATATATATATATATATATATATATATATATATATATATATGTCTTGTAGGGTGGATCCCAAATAATTGTGTTAACATGCAATCCTAAAGAAAATGACATTTTCATTCAAAGCCTTTTGGTAGAGGACTGATTAGTGAAAGAACTTTCAAGGGTGTCTAATATGTGTGAGAGAAATGAAGGCCATAAATTTATTTAAGGTGCTAAGATCCAGAATTAATTAAGAAATAACATTGAATAATAATAAAATTTTACATCTTGTTTTGCATTCACTGATTGTACATTTCTGGTAATTCTTTAAGTTCTTGTCTCATTTCTGGTGATCCTTATTTCATAGTGTAACTGCATATTTGTAATATTTCGTGGTTGTGTTGTCAACGGTCTAAATTCATGCAGTAATGGCAACTCTAGATTTTACAGCTAATATAGTATTTGTACAAATGGTCACTTTAGTGCTCAATAGAGCTTTTCAGGAACAAGGCAAATGAAGCTGATCCACCATATAGACGCACATCAACAGCCAGTTGCTCATAGTCATAGGTTCTTTGGCTCTAGTGATATGGTTGATTGTGTAATCCCCAGCTGAATGACATTAAAGGTGAATTCTTCATCAAAATTCATCTAGGGTCACCTTAAACTGGTAGAGTGAGAAATGTAGTTGGCTTGATTACTTGGTATTATGATACATAATGGGTTTTAAAGACACTTATGGTTATGGAACCTCAACAAAAGCGTGTCTGGATATGGCTTTTTTTTACAACCAAATCGATTGTATTGATATCTTGATTTTAACTTGGTCAGGTGGATGCACAGATCTTGTACCTCCTTAGAGTTCAGTTTAATTAGCTTTTGATTGATTCCAACCGAGTTCAGACTCAAAGCAACTCAATACAGTAATTTTTAGATCTGCTCGGTCCATATGGTTCAGATATTGCACAACCTTCTGGTAGTTTGAATAACTTGCATATATCAATTTTTGATTAGAACAGAGACCTACTAAAGGAACTAAAAGAACAATCAAACTATCAGAAAACATAAGTGCTCGCTTCAGAGTGCTAGAGTTTTTATTTTTATTTTTATCGGATGAGTGCTGGAGCTTGTTCCACAAACTCCATGGATATTAATTTTTTTCTTCCTATTTTAGAATGCTATACTCCAAAAAAAAATTGTCAATGTTGAACAATTAATCAACAAATTGGAGAATTTTTATATATGAATTTTTTTTATTTACAATTGATTATTGGATTTTGTACAAGCGCTGTTCTTTAATTCAACAAAGAAGATATAAAGAAACAAGTACCAGTTTTCTGTTCGACTTCCCAGGCTGGAAAAGGTGTCATATTTTGAGATTGACTACATCAAGTTGCCAGTTTTCTGTTATTACTGTGGTTTGCTGTCTCATGACTCAAACAGGTGTGAGGCGCATGCTCAAGGAAGGATACATGAGGTTCAGTTTGATTCTCTGCTTTGTGCAGAGAAGCGGGATCAATGGCTGGCAAAGAAGCGTGAAGCGGAACAGGACAGGCCGGAGGAATCGAGGTGGACTGGTTGTCGCTATGGTCTCATTGAGAGAGTGAAGGGAGGGTGGTGCTTGCAAGCTCCGGAGTTTCCTGTCTCCAACATGGTGCGGTCGAGGGTGGAATGGGAAAAGGAAAATTGCCCCATTTCTGGGGAGGACTCGATGAAGGTGGACTTATTAGTAGGGATGGAGGGGAGTGCTGGTGGTGCTGCCCAGAAGCGGCGATGGTTGGGGGAACTTACGCAGGTGATTAAGGCGATGGCGGTAGAGGGCAGCGAGCTACGGGATGTCCCCATTAGTGCAAGCCCTGATCTTTCGCGTGCACTAATGATAATTGGCAAGGATTCCGGGAAGAAAATAATTGACGAGGATGGAGCAGGTGACGAGGGGAGGGGGGACAAAGGTTGATTTACAGGATTTGGATTTGATTTATCAATATTTGGAGGGAAATCAGGCAGATATGGGGGTGGGAATTGCTGTTATTAATCCTGTGGAAGGGCTGGGAGCGGTCTCGAGTGAGATGGCTTTAAATGGGCCTACAGATGGCCTAGGTGAGATGTTGGGTGGTGGGAGTGTAACTATTGGGCCTGTTAAAAAAATGAGCATGCATGGGGGTCAAATGAAGGCTGGTTTGACTCCTAATAGCCCTAAGCCTACTAGGAATAGTGTTGACAAAAGGATAGCTAAAGGAAAGAGGGGTTTTGCTGTCAGTGGGAGGAAAGGGAAAGATCTAGTGGGCAAGGGAGACTCGAAGAAGGATAAATTGAGGTTTGGGTGTGCTTCTAAACGCTCTACTGTGATGGGTCGAAACTAGACCCATCACGAACAATGAATATACTATGTTGGAACTGCCAGGGGATTGGGAACCCTTGGACAGTTCAGGCTCTTAAAGGGATGATATCCCTGAATGTTCCCAAGATGGTGTTTTTGAGTGAGACAAGATGTACGACAGATGAAATGAAGAGGGTGCGGAGACAGTTGGGCTAGAGACATAGCTTTAGGGTAGATTTTTTATTTGTTAAGAAGAAGAATGACAAAGGTGTGAGTAGAGCAGGAGGACTTTGTTTATTGTGGGAAGAAGAGGTGACTATTGATATCCAAACTTTCTCGAATAGCCACATAGATGTGGTTGTTAGGGAGGCTTCAGACCCAAAAAGGTTTCGTTTCACTGGATTCTATGGATAACCAAAATTAGAAGACCGGCATTTGTCCTGGGCACTCTTAAGGACTTTAAGCTTGCATGGAAATCTCCCATAGGTTCTTAGTGGGGATTTGAATGAAATTACATCTCGAGTGGACAAGGAAGGGGGTGTTCTATGAAACCTTAGGCAGATGGAGGGGCTAAGAGATGCTCTTGATTTTGGACAGCTGGATGATGTTCGTTTTGTTGGACCCAGGTTTACTTGGCAAGGAATCGGTGCAGGGCAGTTGATCAAAATTAGGCTGGATTGTTATATGGCAACATGGAAATGGAAGGACCTTTTTTCAGCATCTAAGGTGATACATTTGAACCCCAGTGAGTCCGACCACCTGCCAATATTACTGGAGCTACGTGAATTCAGAAGCCGAAAGAAGAAAAGAGGAAAACGTTTTCATTTTGAAGAATTCTGGATACGGGAAGAAGAGTGCAAGTCTGTTATTGAAAAAGGATGGGAAGCTGGGAGGGGTGAGGACTCTTTTTCAACACTGTGCAACAAGTTAAGGGTGACAAGGTAGGCCCTGGAAGAGTGGAGCTCTAAAAAATTTGGAAACCTACAACGTGAAATAGAGACGACCCGTTCCAAGCTGTAGCATTTTATGATATACTAGAAAAAGAAACACGGGCAGTGAAAGTTCAAATCGGTGAGGATATCTGCGGCGGAATGGTGATCAAGCTGTTGTGCAGAAGTTAGGTTTGGAGTCCACTTTGAGTTCTCTTCTTTAACAGGAGATGTTATTTTGGAGACAGAGAGCAAAGGTCTTTTGGCTGCAGGATGGGGAAGCCAATACCAGATTCTTCCATCAACAAGCATCTAATAGGAGACGTCAGAATACCATCACTGGGCTGTTTAATGAGGAGGGAGTTTGGTGTTCGGAGGATAGGCAACTTGAACAGGTGGTTCTAAAGTATTTTGCAGACTTATTCACGTCTTCTAAACCGGTAGATTTTCAGGCAGTCTTGGGGGCCTTACCTCGTATTATTACGGTGGACATTAATTCTCAGTTGATCAGAGAAGTGGAAGAGGATGAAGTGCTCTTAGCTTTAAAGCAACTGCACCCGGCGAAATCTCCTTGTCCGAATGGTTTTTCACCTTGCTTTTATCAACAGTTTTGGAGTATTGTTGGCAGAGTTGTCGTTGAGGCTGTGCGAGTTTTCTGGTCGATCAATAACACCTTTGTAACCCTAATCTCGAAAGTGAAGGTACCACAATATATGAACCAGTTACGACCCATTAGTTTTTGTAATGTGCTTTATAAGCTTGGGTCCAAGGTGCTAGCAAACCATATCAAACCTATTATGGACTTGATTATCAGCCCATTTCAAGGAGCTTTTGTTCCGAGAAGGTCTATATCCGACAATTCCTTGATTGCTTTCTAAGTTGCTCATTTTATGAAAGGTCGTAGGAGTGGCAAGAAGGGGTATTGTGCTTTGAAACTAGACATGGGCAAGGCCTATGATCAGGTGGAATAGCGATTCCTTGATGTTGTGATTCTGCAGTTAGGCTTCTGTGAGGAGTGGGTGAAGCAGATTATGCATTGTGTTTCAACTGTTTCGTACTCCTTCCTGTTAAATGGGATCCCTCGTGGTTGCTTGAGACTGGAACCGGAGCGTGGCTTGAGGCAAGGAGACTCAATCTCACCATATTTATTTTTGTTTTGTGTTGAGGCTTTTTCACGGCTTATCTGTGTTGAAGAGTTAAGTGGGAGATTAAGAGGAATTGAGGTTTGTAATGGGGCTCTGAGTATTTCACATCTTTTCTTTGCAAATGACTCTTTCATCGTTTGCAAAGTGGAGACTCAAGACTGTGTAAGTTTGCAAGGAGTTCTCAAACTTTATGAGATGACATCTAGCCAGCAAATTAATCTTCAAAAAAGTTCTATATCTTTCAGTAAGAATGTGTCTCAGCAGGATCAGGAGAGGTTGGCAGAGTTGTTAGGGATGCAAAGAGGTGATAAACATGACAAATTTTTGGGTTTGCCTATTGAATTAAGCTACTCTAAGGAGGAGGCCTTCGGTTACTTGGCAAAGAGGTTTAGAAAAAGACTCATGGCTAAAGGGAAAAGCTCCTTAGTGCCGCAGGGAAGGAAATCTTGATTAAGGTAGTGGCTCAGGCTATTCCATCTTATGTCATGAATTGCTTTGAGCTCCCTAGAAACCTTTGTAATGAGATGCATCAATTGATGACTCAATTTTGGTAGGGAGATGGTGAAAACAAGGGGAAGATCCATTTGTTATCTTGGGAGAAACTTTGTATTTCGAAGAGAGAGGGGGGTTTGGGGTTTAGGGACATGCACGATTTTAACCTTGCCTTGCTAGCGAAGCAAGGATGGAGAATTATTCAGAGGCCAAACTCTTTGTTATCCAGACTTCTTAAGGCGAAGTATTTCCTTCATACAGGTTTTATGGAACCTGAACTCATGGCTGGTGCATCATACACATGGAGGAGTATAATGGCAGGGAGACAGGTGCTTGAGAAAGGTGTGCATTTCCAGATTGGTAATAGGAAGGATATATCGGTTTGGGGAGATAAATGGTTGCCAGTTCCATTTAGTTTCAAGCCTTTTTCACTACCGTTGGAAGGCCTTGAAGATCTCATGGTGGAGGACTTGATTGATGCAGATGAAAAGGAATGGCAATTTGAGTTATTGGAGGAGTTGTTTACACCACATGAGGTTAGCATTATAGCTAGTATTCCTTTGAGTTTGAGGTCAATGGAAGATCGCCTAGTTTGGCACCATGATAAAAGAGGCAATTACACTGCCAAGAACGGGTATTTTTTTTTAGGAAAGCAAAGCAGTCTATAGCCTCATCTTCTAGTTCTGCGGTAGGGGGTCCATTGGGCAGGTACTGGAATGTGCTATGGAAGGCCCCAGTTCCACCTAAGGTGAGGATTTTTGTATGGAAATTCTTACGCGATATTTTACCCACAAAGACCAGTCTACTTTGGCGAAAGGTATATGTCCTTGATTATAATTGTTTGTTTTATGGCAAAAGGCTGAGACAAGTTTACACCTTTTTAAAGAGTGTCCTACGCTTTAACTTTTTTGGTTGGAGGGTCCCTTAAAGCTGTCATCTTATTTGGTCCATGGTTGATAGTCTGAGCACAGATCAACAAGGTTTTTTCTTTACCTCTCTTTGGGCGGTCTGGATAGAAAGGAACAAGGTCATGTGGTAAGGGTCTGCATTCAATCCATGTTCTCTTGTGCAATGGACAGTGCAATATCTAGAGGAGTTCCAGAAATACCATACTAAGCCAAGTGTGAAGCAAAAAAGGTTGAGAACGAAGTGGGAGTGCCCCCCAAGTGGAAGACTCAAGATTAATATTGATGGTGCTTGTTGTGCTACTAATGGAGTTGGAGGAATTGGGGTGATTGTAAGAAATGATGCAGTTGTGGGAGTTGCAACTATAGCTAGACCGTTTATGCATGCTCACTCCACTTTGAATATGGAAGTTGAAGTGTGTAGAGCGGGACTATTGCTTGGTATTCACCAAGGATGGACGGATGTTGATATTGAGAGTGACTCTATCCTATTGATTGCTGCCCTAAGGAGGATAGCGGAGGATTTATTTGAGGTGGGTCGAATCCTGGAGGATTGTAAAGATTACTTGATTGCTTTTCAATCCATCCATATTTGACACATCTATAGAGAAGAAAATGGTGTTGCATATAGTCTAGCGCACCTTGCTAGTGTAGGGGTGATTGATGATGTTTGGTTAGGGGAGACTCCTGCTATTATTCAGGATGTACTCTACGAGGATATTAGTCATATGTCTTATGTAGGTTCAGGTTTTATGTCCCCTCCCCCTCCTCCGATGCAAAACTCTACTATGAATAGAATGGAACCGGGCGGGGGGCTAAGCCTCCCAGTTAGACTGGGTTTCAAACCCCTTAAAAAAAAAAAAAAAAAAAGCAAGTACCAAATAATGACCTATTTGAATGACATTCATAAAATTGTATGTACATTTTGTGATATGACTTCTTAATTAGTTAAATATGTGTATACATCATTATTATGTATTTTTTTTTTTTGAAAGGACATCACAGCAAGGATTGCATTTAAATAGGTCTTACCATGTCATCCACCGATGTGTCATATTTATTAATTGGGAAAAAGTCACAAACAGTACCCAAATTTAAAGTCATTCTACACTTTGCTACCTCATCTTCTAAATATATCACTTTGATACCTCAACTTATTATTTATGCATAAGATTCATACACGCCATTAATAACACCGTTAACTCAAGTATTATGTAGCTTTTTGCTATGGGTATTTTCATCAATTTATGTTTTCCCACAAAAAATTCCATGGGAGATGATCTAAAATTCCTTTCTTTTTGCTGAAAATAAATCTATCATCAAGGAAAATATTATATTTGGATTTATGGAAGATCAATTTAAGTTATTGTACTGGAAATTCTGACTTATTGTTATGATCACAGGAAACATAATAATTAAAATGAGAAGAGGTGAGAGATTTATCGTTTTCAGCCTGCTAATTCACAAATAGAGAGTGATTTGGATAAGATCAAATTGTCTGCTAGCTTTATTAATTGTTGATTCTATAGCATCTTATTTTAGCTCTTCAAATGTAATTTGTTGGGTAGATACTAGTTTTCTTTCAAGTTTAGGGTTTGAGTTTTTCCCCTTTTAATTGAAGAACTCTTCAGACAAAGAAGGAAAAATGTTTGTTCAATTCATTATGCATAATCAATTTCAATACCAATCATAGCAGATTGTCTCTAGTAGAGTTGTAGAAATTGCTTGAAACTTTTAGTATTTATGGTTGTTGTAGTTATTTGCTTACTCTTTAAATATAGATCCATGGTTATTTGGTTTCATCGGCAATGAAGAAAGATGTTTGTTGTGTTTTCGTTTTTTAATAAAAATAAATATGAATTAACGGAGTGAGTTTTTATTAAATGGCAAATAACATGAAATTTTTGGTGGGAAAATATAAATTGACGAAAATACCCATGACAAAAAGCTACATGACACTTGAGTTAACGGTGTTATTAACGGTGTGTATGAATCTTATGCATAAATAATAAGTTGAAGTATCAAAGTGATATATTTAGAAGATGAGGTACCAAAGTGTAGAATGACTTTAAGTTGAGGTACTGTTTATGACGTTTTCCCTTATTAATTTGTTCGATCTATTTTGGAGGTTATCTTTTGTGCACATAATTAGCTCCCCCATGGTCTCAAAGGATGATCACATTCAATGCATGTTGAGATTGAGTTAGTATTAGAATTCATATAATATATATATATATATATATATCAAATTCATTGTTTTTCTTTTATGGCTGACCATATTGTTCACAAAAGTTGCCTAATTTATATTTGGCTGTTTTCTTATCTCTTTTTACTTGAGAGTTTAATTTCATATGTATGCACATTTTTAATCATTCTTTTTGAATAATTGTAATAATGTTTCCATATGTAAGGGTATCATAGTTCATGTGTCCTATTTCATTGCTTAGGACTTGTCTAATTTTGTGAGCAAATAATTTGGCCAGGCCATTTATGAATTTTTCTTTTCATAATGTTTGGTTACTATCATCTCTAAGCATGACTCTAGAAATGAAAACATCTTTATACCATTTCAAATCACTTAAAGTCAGACATCTTTATACCATCTCAGTTGCTAATTTTCTGAGTTTACGTTCTGGTGAGAGATTCTTTTTTTTTTTTTTGCCATTTTAAGGGATTAATTATTAGACCAACTTTTCAATCACATTTCAGCATCTCCACCGTTCAATTTTTAGGTCTATATGAGTATCTTACTTATGCAAATTTTCAGCCAAATTGATAATCTTTAAGGCATTCATAACTGTGATATACAATTATAAGCATGAACAGCTCAGGTTCGACAGATTTGGTTCGTCCATTACTCCATTGATTTAATCTAATTTGATTATTTAACGATCATAAATTTGGCTGAAAATTTGCATAATTTATCTATTCATGAAGACTTAAGAACTGAATGGTCGAGATGTCGAAATGTGTCGAAAAGGGGATCCCACAAAGGATCCCTTAAAATGACCAAAAAAAAAAATCCCTTAGGCCTCGTTTGGTTTGCGGAATGGAAATGTTGGGAAAGAAAACTTTATAATTTTCTGTGTTTGCCGCACCCTAAAAAAGGAACAACTTTCTTACATGAAAGAAAACTTTGGGGGGGGGGGGAATAATGGATCCTTCGACACCCTAGGAAAGGAACAACTTTCTTGCTGGAGCTTACTATTTTGGATGAGGTGTTCGATGGCATTCTTCAGGGCGTAACAGGTGTTGGTGGGGTGGCCCACTTCCTCGTGGTAGATGCAATATTTACCAATATCTCTTGGATTTTCTTGGCTGGGTCTGCACTTTGGTGGGTGTAGGATGATATCCCTATGATAGTTCCAGATGTCCTCGTAAAAGGTAGTGAGGGTGGTGTAGACTTCATACTTGGGTGCATCGTATTTAGGTGTTTCTCTGCATCAGTTGCTGCTATACGGTGCATCGCAGTATCGACCGCTGGATGAAGTGTGCTTGGCTTTCTCAGGGCTCTTACCATATTACTTATCCCTTTTATGGTTGCTGTAAGTGGGCTTCTCTTGTGGCGTCCTTTCATTATGCTGGGTGGGCTTGCCCCTACCACCATACCTATTCCTATTATCGCCCCCCCCCCCCCCCCCCCCCCCCCCCCGGGTTAGTGTTAGTGAGTTGGGGCACGTTGATGGGGTTGGTGTTGGCGCCTGTATCGCGATCGAATGTGTCGTATTCAACCTGAGCGTAGGTAGTGGCGACGTCGAGTAAGTCGTCATAAGTGGTGGGAGGGTTGGCGTTGATTTGAAGTAAGAAATATCCTGGTTGAAGGGCTTGTTTGAATACCGATGCTGCCAAGGCTGGGTCGAGAATGCGACATTGGGTAGCTTGCTTTTGCCATCTTCAAATGAAGTTTCTCAAGTGCTCATTGGGTCTGAATAGGTCAAGTGTTGTGTGATAACCACTACCGCATAAGATGAACCGCCGGAGGAACTTGTCCCTGAGCTCTTGAAAACTGTCAATGGAGTTGGCCAGTAAGTTGAGGAACCAACATAGGGCCTCGTCTGTTAGCGTTTCCTTAAATGCATGGCATGCCATGACGTCAGTGTATCACGTGTCATGCAGTAATGATTGGAATAGCTTGAGGTGATGGTGTGGATCTTGGGTGCCATTATATTTCTCAATTTTGAAGGGCTTTGCCACCTATGGGAGTTTCTCGGTCCCATCTTTCCTTCAAATCTTGTCGTTATCGACTACCAGCCAAATCTATTTTCTACGGTCTCAATCCGCGCTTGTAGGGTAGCGATAGTTTCGCTCATTTGGAGGAGCAATCTCGTATTAAGATCGGGTGAAGGTACAGTAGAGGTGGTTGTGATTGTAGCAATGCCTGATGTGCCCGCCATGTCGAGTATAGGCTGAGGTGGTGGTGGCAATGGTGCTGCAGTGAGGGAACTTGGGAGTAGGGATGAGTTGATGTAAACGACTTGTGGGCCTGTGCTCGTCTTCCCTGGTTTGGGACCTGCAAGAGTTCCGGGAGTTGCCTCTCCTATTTGGGGTGGTGTTGAAGGTGTCGGCGAGACCTGTGTTCGGGTCTATGGTTAGAAAGGCCCCTGGTGTGAGAACATCGCCGATGGTGGGCATTTGGAGTTTGTTGACGGGCCTTGTCAAGTGCCTCATTGTTCGATATTCTTCTCTTCAGTGCATCACGGAGGATGCTATTCTGGTTTACCATGTTTTTCACCTGCCTACGAGCCTCCTTTTCCCCTAGGCAATAGGCCTCTGCCTGTGCTCTCAGCTACATGAGGTCGCACTTGGTGATCTCGAGTGCGATGGCAGCCTCTGTCGTAGTACTGGGGGATGTTTCGCTACTAAGGCTGAGGAAGTCGAGGGTACGCTAAACCTCACGAGCTGCACCCTCGCGCAATTGGTCATTGTCGTGTGTGTCGGGAGTGCTGTTAATCATTGGTAGAGAATGTTGTCCTTGCTAGGAGATTCCTTCTAGCGCCAAATGTTTCTGTTGAATTGATGGACGGTCTAGTCCAGCAGAATCACGGGATGTCTTGTCACTATCGCTCTCGGTCTTGTTTATCTGTAAAACAAACAAAGGTCATAGGGAAGACTGGGTGTACCGGCCTTCAATGCTCCGATGCCTAAGTCAGTATCATTTTAATATAAAGATAATGGAAAGTGATAGTAAACAGTTACTTTTTTAGGATGTTGGAGATGACATATTTGTAGAGGATTTAGCGAGATGTATTTCCCTTGTTTCCAATGTAGGACGTTGGGGTTCCCGATACTGCCCCAAGGGGCAATCGCTACCCTTGTCTGGGAGTATCTCTTACTCTCACTACTATAAAAATTGAATCAGACGACACATCATTTTTCTGTCGTCTGATTGATTTTTATTTTTTTATACGTCGCTTTTATAAAACCTGTCGTCTAATATGGTACAATGAACTAGTTCAAAAGACGTTTAAGAATAAAACTGTTGTATGACCCTAAAATAATTGAGTGGCAAGTTTCCCACCATGTCTGTGGTGCCAAATCCCATCTCAAACCCAAATTTGTTCCCCCAACATGTAGAAATCGTACGACGAGAAACAATAAAACTGTGGTCTGATTAATATGTTTGGCAAAAAGCAAGGAGATTTCCCACCATCATTTTTCTCCAACACCCCAACGAGGGAAGTCAAATTGATAGGAGACAATTTCAAATTTAAAACTCATGTACTCAGACCACATTGTTATAAAATTCTGTTGTGTGAGTCTTTATGGGGCTTGTCCAAATTCATAGGGGGGGCTTCAAACCCACATTCAGGCAAAAAAAAAAAAAAAAGGGGGAACTTTTCACCCAAAAACCAAAACCCTCACTTCTCACTCTCGACAGATCCCCACTCTCTCTCGACACAAAGCCAAAACCAAAATTGAAACCCTTACTCTCTTCTTTGACAAAGCTCTCTCTTTCTCTCCCCCCCTCCCCCCCCCCCCCCCCCCCCCCCCCCCCCCCCCCCCCCCCCCCCCCCCCCCTCGACAAACCCCGACCTCTATCTCTCTTTGATAAACCCTATCTCTTCTTCCACAAACCCCAATGAAAGCTTTCTCTCTCTCTTCGACAAACCCCGACCAAAACCTAATGGGTTATTTGATCTGGGAAATAGCGAAGGCCTTTATCGACGACCACTTTGAGCTCACCGTTGACCTCTACACCCAGGCCATCGCCGTCGACCCAACAACTCCGAGTTTTGCTCTGACCGCACTCAGGCCAACATCAAATCCAACAATCTCATTGGTAACAACCCCCTCTCTCTTGCAATTTTTGACGCCGGTTCTTCGTCGTCTTCTTGTTTTGTTTCTGAGAACTAAAATTGAAGGAATTAAATTGCGTTTTTTGTGTGAACTGATTGGTTTGGGGTTTGCTTGTTTAGAGGCTATAGAAAACCTAATGGGCAGACCTCTAGTGTTCTTCAGATCTTTCGGCAGTGGCGTGTTGCTTTCGGCGGATTCGAAATTCAGCTATGGGTAACCAAGATTTGAATTCGAACATTGGAGCTATGGATTTGGGATTGAAGGCAAAAATGTCAAAATTGGGGGTAAGAAGATAACTAAGAAGGTTTCTAGGTAAGTTTTGATTCAAAGTTTTAGTCTTTTGTTCTCATGATCTTAGGTGAAGGATGTGCAAATTTATCAGTTTTAGATTTATGTGTTTCTTCTTTTCTTTGATTATTTGGGTAGACTTGTGATCAATTAAAATGGCCTTAGAAGATTAATCCTGTGATTCTTGGTTAGATTCTCTGTTGAAATAATCTTGATTTGGATTGCTTTGGCTTTTTTCTGCAGTATTCTTTACCTTGTTTTTCCTTCATAGAACATGATTTTGCCTTTATATCAGGACTTTGGTCTGTAAGGCTGTTCTTTGGTGGAAGATATGGGGGTCGAAGATTTGGGATTTGAGAAGGTCCAAGGACCACTTGGGACTGTCACTAAATGAGAGAATTCTGCCAAGGAAAATGGGAAACTGGAAGAAGGGTCAGGCCATAATGAGCCCATAAAATTTGGATCACATGGTGATGAAATGGCTAAAAAGGAAAGAAATGGGGTCAACGGCGATAGAACTTGTGAGAATTCTCCCTAGTGCAGAAGATGAGGTCAACGTAGCTTGTTTTCATCCTTCTATTGGAGGTGGCCTTGTTTATGGAACTACGGTAAGCAACTAGATTTGGTATCCTCCTCTTTTAACATATCTATAGCACATGTTTCCTTGTGTGGTAAAAAGGAAACATTGTTCTGGAATTTGCTAGACCAAACATTCTGCATTTCTTTGCCAATATTGAGATCCATTTGACAAAATATAGTGAACTTGATTGATTTTTAAATTTCAGAATTTCAATCTTTTCATTTCATCATAATTTGCCTTTTTCTTTCTTGAATGCATATCCAACGACAGTCAACATCACAACCTCACAACTTGCTCGTTTTGTTTCCTTCTACCATGCTTACACTTTCTTTTTTGTTTAGTGTATGTTAGTAGTCAAACTTCACAACTTGCTCATTTACTTAGTGAGTTAAGCATGTACGTTCCGGTTTGAACTATGAAAGTACTCTTATTTCAGGTTGCTAGTAAACTTTGAATTGCATATGTGGAAGATAAGTTGCAGCTGTTATTGGCCATGTTATGTATTGATGTTTGGCTCCAATTTGGATTGTTATTGCAACAATATTGTTGACCTTATAAGCACTCAAGTCTTGATTGTCTCTGTTTTTCCCTTGTTCTTTTCGATGAGTAAAATGATTATGTAAACTAAAATGGATAGGTATAAATGCATGGGACAAGATACCCACTGCTCCTTGATCATATTGTTTTTAAATGACTAAATCAACCATTAATTCTATCTTTGGGATGGTGAATCATCTCACTTATTTCCTATGTGTGTAGTGAAGCTGCAACAACTGAGGTTGATACTGGAATCGAGTGTTTATTGAATCGATTAGAGAAATAAAGAAATTTGACTCTTGGGTTTGTTTTGAGAGATAAAGAAGACAGTACTGGCCTCGCAAATGATGATAACAAACATGATCAGTGTCCTGACACCTCAACTGATGCAGTAAGTATGGTTTATTTATCTTAATATGGTTTCTGTCTTTTTGTAGTGTGTTATTGTAGGGAAAACATTAAGTAAAGCTGTGAGTTTTATTGTGTATTGAGCTTCATCTGACACATAGAAACATACCTTTACAGTCTTGAGGTGATGTTAGATATTTAGAATTAAATTGCAATTTTAGCTAGTGAGCCTAAATTAACACAAGTTAGATGACATCTCTTGCTAAGTCAGAAGACATATGAAAGCTATTTTTATTCATTGAAGCCAACCAATTAATTAAACCCTTAATACTTAAATCATAAACTTTGTTAAGAAACAAAGGTTAGTCTTTACATTATACTTTGTTCAGAAACTTTATTCATTGAGGCACGTACTTACCTATTTGTAAAAAGTAAAAAATCATCTGTAAAACTAAATTGTGGATTTCCAATGGTCCTAAAAAGTTTGGTTGGCAAGGGAAGTATATGGGGGTTTTAAGTTGCATTGATATTATGTTGATAGTTGCTTGATGACTTACTAGGAAGATTTGGAGAATGCCAATGGAGGAGTTATTGGGAATCAATGAAATCAGAAGTAGCTGATATGGTCAAAACTGGTGGTTGTCCGGGTGGTGCTATTACTGCATCTCTCTTCTTGAAACAGGTATATGATCTTATTGTTCTATTCTCTTGGTTCCATGAAGTTTCCCTCCTTTTTGTTTGTCATACTGATGCATTATTCTAGGTGCATGCATGTGTCTTTAATTTGTTGCTCCAGCTAAGATGTATGGAAAAGAAATATTTGTTTTTGCTTGGTTGTTAACTTTCTTGTTATGTACATCTTACAGGTATGATTGGGACAAATTAAAGAACATGCTATCCTTTCAGCTGAAGCAGGTACGTGGGTCTTCTAGTATTTATGGTTGTCACATATATTCATGAACACACGTGCACAATGCATGATTCTATTTCTTCTCTTCCTGATTGCCTGATTTATGAAGATTCTGTCACAGTATCCTGATGCAGAAAAGACTAGTGAGCAGCAAATTACTACTTTAGGAGAAACCTACCTAGAACTGGTGCAGAGGTTGGATGAAGGTATTCTCATTCACCTGATCATATAAGAGATCCACTCTATTACTATGCCCTTATATTTGTTGCTTCCTTTTGTTATTCCTTAAGAGCCGTGTGCTCTTTACACCGTACACTATCTCATGTACTTACAGTCTAGGCCATTCTGGGTTTGTATGAAAATGGGTTGGATGGTACTAACTGTTGGGGGTTTTTGGGTTGACTGATAATCAAATCTGTGCTTTCTAAACACTGGATGACTGGAAGGATCATCATTCACGTGGAAGATGTGAAGCTGCATCTCTCTTTTAGTTTAGTTTATATTTTCTTTCCTGTAATCTAGTTTAGTTTATGTTGTTATGGAACTTTTAGTTTCATAGAATTTAAGTTACTTTTGTTTTTATGGGAATTGTTTATAGTATGTGTCTTCATTGCAGCTCTTCATGGTTTTACCGAAGGTCCTCCATTTACCCTTCAGAGGCTTTATGAGGTGATCACTTCAACTTTATACTAGGTATTTTTGTGATGAAAATATCCAGCAGGTATTCTTCATTATTGTGTTCTGCGTCTCATGGTTGACACTTTTCAAGTTCTCTGATAGTTGTGTTAAATTGTCTACATTAGCTACCTTTCTGAAACTGCTATCCCTGTCTTTCCTTTCATCTTTCTGCACCCATTAGATGGTTCCCTATTATTTCTTACTGAAAAATCTGTGGTATTTCCATTTATATGGATTCCGTTGATATATTTTTTTACTTGGCTTAGCATGAGTATTTGTTGCTAAACATGATTCCTTTGTTTGTTACCCATTGAATCAGAAAGCCAAGAATTGGAGCTGGATCTTTCACATTTGGGTGCTGTAAATACCATGTTTGCTGATTAGAGCAAGATCTATCAGAACAAATGGGTATGTGTACTAATTAGAGCTTCAAAACTATGGTTAGCATATGATAACTATGACTCAACATGAGTGCTCATTGCAAGTCTGAACATTTACTAGGTTAACTACTCTTCATTAGTTCTCTGCTCTCTAATAATATATATAACATATATATGTATTTTGTATATATGTAGTATAATATAGGTGTTTGTGTTTGCGTGTGTGTATATATATATATATATATATATATATATATGCTTAGGACCAGAATAGTATAAATTTCTTTTATACTTGGAAGAAATTTGGTTTATTGTTGGTTCCTGTTTTATATAGCATCAGTTTTGTATTACCTTAGACAAAGGACTATCTATTACTATTGGTTGAGGTTTAATGCCTTATTGTTGTCTACTTGCATGTTCTGTTGACTATATGTGCAATTTCTTATCTATCTTGCATACTGGGTATTAGCTTATTAAGCTGACTTTGGTTTTTCTGTGTTGATATTACAGATTCTCATGGCACAAAGAGCAAAGTAAATGAAAGCAAGTGCAAAAAGGTCCTACAGAATTAGTGCTTGGAAGCTTCCAAAGCTAGACTCCAATGAGGCCATGAGAGCAGCAAAACTTGCAAAGCTACTCTTTTATGTAAATTTCTGGATGTATATTGCTAGGAGAGTACTATTAGATGTACTTCTTTTGTGGATAAAAAATTACCTTTGCACAATCCATTTTGGTGCATGATGTGGATTATAACAATTTCTTCTATATATTGATTAGTTACTGTTAATTTGGTCATTTTTGATTCCGCTTCTAGCATATATAATGCATTGAATCATTCTTTTAGTACAAAAATAACCACACAAAACTGTCATATGTACACAGTATTTACAATAGTCTCAAAATTAAAACTGTCATCTGAATGCAAAATAGATCACGGATGCTATGAAAAAACTGTTGTGTGAATAACAATCACACAACGGTTATAAAAAAAAAAAAAACGACTTCTGAATCACAATCACACAACGGGTTTTTAAGTTCCCGTTGTCTGAGTAACGTTCACACAATAGTTAATGCTGTCGACTGTCGACATAGATGCCGAGTTCTTCAAACGACGGTTCTCTAAATCATATTTAATCAGACGGCAGTGAGATATACAACAGTCAGCTCCGTATCAGACGACAGTTTTTAGCCGTCGTCTGATTCAATTTTTGTACTAGTGTCTCTTGTGGTTATATGAGCCTTGTACTTTCGGCATTTGTGCCTGGTTAGGTATATATACCAACATTTTCCCTATATTAATTGCACATTAATTGCTTACTCTAATAATTGTTATGCCACGCCTCGAATTTCAATAAAAAATAATAACACAATTAAATCAAATACAAATGTTTCAAACATTAAATAGCTGTGAAATTTTTCCTTTAACAAAGGCAACAAATGATGTCCCATAACACAATGTGAATACAGATTCGTTATTTAGAGTCACATATTACATTATACGAAGTTTACAAATTAAATTGAAACGTCAATTCAATAAGTAACTGCACACACTACACCCATTACACAATGGAAGACTAACAAGTGCATAACACTACTAGGTAATATACCTACCATTGCAACAGCAAGGAAGTTATATTTCTTCAACCATGCTCTCCCTAACTTGCAGGATAAACCTCTACATCATAGAGTAGTGCATTAAGTTACATCAAATCAACATTCAATTTCATGATCATTGTTCAAAACAAAACCACTTCAAGTAATATTTGAAATCATTTTCACGCTCGAAGGTGAATTATAAATATTGGTATATATACCGCCTAAGTACAAATATTGGAAGCACAAGGCTCACTAGCCACATGAAACAACGCCAATAATGCCTATAAATGATGTCGATACCATACACTTGTGGTATCGGGTAGGCCATACTTAGTCTCACATTGGAAACAAAGGGGTGACAAGCCTATCCCCACACTATAAATACATGTCTTTCCACTCATTCAAGGTAAGTCACCACTCTCCATTTACTCCTACCTAGTCTACCTTCTTACATGTATCTGACTTAGGCATCGAAGGGTCAAAGGCTGACTTGCCCGGTCTTCCCTCTGACCTCTGTTCAAAGTTGGCAGGTACGGATATCGAAGGTGGAAGCTCTCATGACAACCTCGTTTCCCAAAACTGAAACATTTGGGGCTAGAACAGGGCTAAACCTCCGGAAAACACACAGCTCACCACAAGCAACTACACTATTTCACTGGAATTTTTTTTTTTCTGGCAACCAATTTTCTCTCTCCTCTTGGATCTCCTCCTGCTAATGCACCAAAAAGCTCGTATCTTTACATATCTTTCTGAGTTTTCATCTCCCTCACACCAACATCAAACTTTTTAGCTTCTGGGTTTCTGTTCACAGTGAGTTTTGCAGAGAGAGAAAGTGGATCTGGATTTTTCTCTCTCCTCCATGACTGATCTCTTGTACCATTATGCAGCTCACCTCCTTCACACTATCACAATCTAACGTCAAAGATTCTGGGTTTTGAAAATCAAACTCAGAAAATAAACCATCATCAATAATCAAGCTTCTGGTTTATTTTTACAGAGAGTTTGAGGAGAGAGAAAGTAGATATGAGTTTTTCTCTCTCCTCCATCACCTACTTCCCGTCATCACGACAACTCACCTCCACCATCATAGTAGTCAACAACCTCAGACGAGTCTAACCCGGCCACTATCAGGTCAAGAAACTTTGGAATTAGACTCAAGCACCAACACTGTGTTTATGCAGAACTGATCTCGACACCCAGATCTCCACTAGGAATCCGACTCTTTCTCTCTCCTTTGACATCAACCATCAGGGTCTCTTCTTTTTTCCAAGTTATTGTCATCAACTACCACCACGGTTAATCCCTTCAACGTACAAGTTTCATAGAACCAAGTTACTAAGTTTATCAACGAGAGAGGGCGATGAGAGAAAGAAACTGGATCCCAAATTTTGTTCAGGAGCTAACTTTCGAGTTCGAACTAGTGACAGGAGCTTAACAAGTTGTACTTTCAGGTCAATCCGGAACAGTTCTTAGCTGTGATCTCAGCGCTCCAATTCAACAACCTCCTCAACGAATCTACCATCGGAATTGAAACAGCTCCGAGACTGCCTAAATTGCCGAATCTGAAGATTGTGACTCTAGGCGAGTGCGAAGCGAGATTGAACCGGGTCAGGATTAGCTCTGCCGGAGTGGGGTCATGAGCCCATGCACCACCGCTACTGTTATTCAATTGAAATCCCAGACTCGGGTTCTCCGCTATAGTTCTCGATCCTGTCCACTATCTCTCTTGTTCTTCTCTACCGCTCTCGGTCTTCTCCACGTTCTCGTTCTCTACTAACGCTCTCAGTATCGTAACTACACTGGTATCTCTTGGTATCTCAATAGTACCCATCACAGTATCACAACACAATTTTTGGTGGCCCAGTCTCACTGTTTACACCACATCCATCGACTTTGATGACAAACCCATCTCGGTCTCAGAATCCCATTGAGCCTCGCCCTTGCACTATGCATGTATTCAATCAGCTTGAATTCAACAGCGAGTTCTTAAAAAAAAAAAAAAAAAAAAAAAAAAGCAAAGCCAAAACTGTTGATTGCTCGAGCATTTGAAATAGAGCATGATGAGAGGGAACGCGATAGGACCCTTCACTCTAAATCAGAGTTGTCTGTGTGCGCAACGAAAATTTAGAAGCTGAAGACAGGGTTGAATGAGATCATTGGTTAAAAGCCATATCCGTTTCTGGGTCCTTCCAGCAGCAGAGTGCAGCAGGGTCCTACGAAGCTTCTGTTGTTTCAGCTGTATATTATCTATCTTTTAGCAGTAATTATCTATGTTTCAGTGTCATCTATGCATCACCAAAATATCCTTCATGCTTCACCGATACGTTCTCCACTCTTCAATGACATCTTATCTAGACCTTAGCGATATATTATCTATGCTTTAGCGATACACTATTCATACTTCAGCGATGTCATATACATGCTCCGCGATTTGTTATTCATGCTTCAACGGCATCTCACCATGTCTCAAACGTCCTACATTCGCTATATCTCAATGCTGCGTACTCGATCACCATGCTTCGAAGGACACACTCGTCATGCCTTAACAACACGCTCACCATGCCTTAGCGACATATTCAACGTACTCGCCATGTCATAGCGCCATATACTCGCCCATACTTTAGCTTCACGCTTATACCCTAATAGGCACTCTCTTAACTCCTCAAAAGTGCCCTAGCGATACACGAGACTATACTCTTTGAAACCTGCCCATGACAGTATTATCTTGGCTTACCTACGACCTTACTATATAATCCCTCCGGGACTGTACCAGTTCTCCAATGATCTCAATGTATTCTCCAATGATCGCAAGTGTTATCCAATGATCGCCATGTATTCTCGGATGACCGTCACGTCTTCTCTAATAATCGCCATGCATTCACTCACGATCGCGGTGTATTCTGTCACTGCCTTTGGCAAGTTTTCACTCAAATTGACTCAACATCGCCTTTTCTTATCTCTCTCCATCAAAATATCGCTAAATGCATGGGCACGCTGTATAGCAATCCCAAACTACTGCTTAATGCATAACCAAACTGCAATGGCTCAAAACAATAATATCGCTAATGGCTTGTTGTTATGATATAGCACAAAAGTGCTATCACTCGCAAACCCTTGTATTGCCAATGCGATCACAATGAAATGTCTAAATGCGATCAATGTGAAATGCTTAAATGCGATCACAATGAAATGCCTAAATGCGATCAATGTGAAATGCTTAAATGGGATCACAATGAAATGCCTATATGCGATCAATGTGAAATTCTTAAATGTGATCACAATGAAATGCCTAAATGCGATGAATGTAAAATGCTTAAATGCAATCACAATGAAATGCCTAAATCCGATCACAATGAAATGCTTAAATGCGATCACAATGTGAAATGTCTAAATGCGATTATACTTACACGAGCATTTGCAAGCATAATTAGCTATAATGAGCCACACTCATGATACCGCCAGCAGTACCAGCTACCGCCAACTGTGTGACCTACGGAAACACAGCCAAACAGGCTACCGCCTGAGCCCCGGCTCACCCCCAGATCACCGCTGACGCTCTGCGCCAAGTTAGCATCAGAAGCTGGGGACTGAAGCACATCAGTCCCACATCGAAAACATGGAGAAGATTAGTTCCCTCCTCACCTATAAAAGGTTCTCTCATCTCTCCTCATTAATTACGCATTTACTACTTACCTACGGTTACTTTGACAACATAAATACATTGACTAACTTAGGCATCAGAGAAGAGAAGACCGCCCAACGCAGTCTCCCTCTGACGCCTTATGTATTTTACTTGACAGGTAAACGGAAGCTCTGAATATCACAAGTAGCAGTCCGCCTATTGGATCAGTGTTAACCGAGGTTCAGCTACCGCTGAACTTTTAGACATTAACATTGGCGCCGTCTGTGGGAATCCTTGAACAAAAGGTGATCCACCACAACTACCATGACTAGCGGCAGCGGGGAAAATGCTCAGCAGCAAGCGGACCAGTCCGCCAACCCCCACCCCACAAACCTGACAGCTAACGTTGACCCAGTGGTAAACGTTAATCGTGCACTATTCAATACCCCATCAAACCTTGCGGTGGAAACCCAGCCGGGCAGTAGTCACCCATCGATCCAGGACCTCGCCGCTCTGTATGAGATGGCTTTGGTGGACCTCCACAAGGCAAACAGGGAGTGCGAGCAGGAGCGCATAGAGAAGGCTGAGGCCCAAAAGCAAGTGGCCACGCTAATGTCAAAATTTGACGAATTAAAAAAGGCGTTGGAAGCAAATGCTAACACAGCACATAGCAAGCAATCGCGGAGCACCAGACACAGTCGACCCAATGCAGGTGGAATGGCACCAGTACCAGTCATACAGATGCAGGTACCGCTAAACCTACCAGAGGTGATAGGCCCACCTCCTTTACCCAGCCTAATGATGGAGCAGGAGGCGGAATCATAGCCAAACGCCAGCCGCCCGGCATCCAAGGCCAGAACAGAAGGTAATCCACCCACCCCCGGGCGGGAGCTGGATCAGGGGAACCTCCAGGCAAGAACCGCTGGAGACGCAACCGCCCTAATCCTAGAAAGGATGCAACAATTAGGGCAAAGGCTAATCCGGGCGGAGGCAGGTGCCCCAGCGTCAACGCCAAATCCGCTTTTTACATCCGGACCAAGACCATTCACCACCAGGATCCTGCAGGCCGTCAGACCAGCACACCCAAAGACACCAAAGATGTCACACTACAACGGCATGTCCGACCCCTTCGTCCACATGGACACCTTTAAGAAATTTACTAACAATAAGGGATTTGATGACGCCACCCTCTGCCACTTGTTCAGCGAAACGTTGGACAGCGAAGCAATGAGCTGGTTCTTCGAATGTCTGCCGGGCTCCATCGACTCATTCCACGCACTGTCAAACGCTTTCCTCTCTCAGTTCATCTTGTTGGCCGTCGGACATCACAACACAACTCAGCTATTCAACCTCAAGCAAGGGGTAGCGGAAACATTGAAGGCGTTCGTCACCAGGTGGCGAGCGGCGGCATCTCAGTGCCGCAATCTCGACAAGACAATGGCGCTGGAAGCCTTCAAGCAAGGACTCCTCAAGGGACCATTTCTCTATCATCTCAATTACAATCATCCAAATGCCGCATATGACCATGTCATGAGCGAGGCAGTGATCCATGCACAAGCAGAATTCATCACGTATGGAGAAACCTCCCCCACCGCCACCAACGCCTACAAAGTCCACCCAACTTTCCGCTAGCAATCAAGAGACCGCTAGCAAAACCTCTACTACGCCGTCAATGGATAAGAAGAGAGAGTGGCAACAAAACACTTACCAGAACAAGCGGTAGAAGGACCAGGATTACAACAAGAGCAACCGCTCATTCCAGGGGGATTACCGTCATAAACAGACGGAGTCCTCCCAGTGGTATGCAGTGTTCACAGTCCTCACAGCCTCATATGAGGAAATATACGACCAGTGCAAGGATCAGATTCCGACACCACCCCCAAGAAAGTACCCAAGGGTGGGAAAGCCTAGGAACACCAGTAAATGGTGCAAATACCATGAGGACAGCGGCCACAACACCAACAATTGCAACGCTCTCAAGACAGCTATTGAGACTTTATACCGCGATGGTAAGATGGAGCAATTCAAGATCCGCCAACCACCACCCGTGGTTGCCAACATCGAACAAATGGGCTGCATCAATACCATTGACGGCGGCGCTCCAATTACCAACATGTCCCACAGTGCAAAAAAGAGTTATGCGCGCTAACCACCCCAATGAAGTTTGCAATATCCACTACGAAAGGTCCGCAAAACTCCCAAGATCTGGTTGGGGACCCATTGCCTTCTCAGAGGAGGAGGAGCGCAGAGTGCATCTACCCCACGACGATCCATTCTTAATCGACTCCATACTCGATAAATGGTCAGTGGGGAGGATCCTTGTGGACAGCGGATTCGCTATCAATGTCATCTTCAATGGTTGTTACAGCAAACTCCAGCGGAATAGAAAATTACTTTAGGATCATGAGCCATTGCTCAGCTTCTCCGGAGACATCACGCAACCATTGGGTTCCGACTACATGCGATTAGTTATCGGTGGAAATCCATACGGAGTTCATCATTGTCGACTACTTCAGTTCATACAATGCCATCATCGGTCGATCGGCACTCAACAAGCTCAAGTGCATCATAGCTGGATACATGCTTCTCATGAAGTTCCCTACGCCCAACAAGACAGGTTGTGTCAAAGGAAGTCAACAATTGGCACGAGAATGCTACTCCACAACTGTAGCACGGTCGACGCGCCCATAAGATACTAACAGTAGGAAACCATGCGCCACCGCCAGACATCTTTGAGGACCCCAGAGATGAAGAGAAGAAATATGTCAAAAAGGAGCCTGTCAACCCAGAAACATCTTTGAGGGTTATCAACATCTCCGACGAGCACCCTGAGCGGACAATCCTCATCGGCGCTCAGCTAGACACAGAGGTAGCGGGAGAACTCACCCAGTTTCTATGTGACAACACCGCCGTCTTTGCATGGTCCTACCCTAACAAGCCAGGCATCTCCCCTGAGATCATCACACATAAGCTGAGCATCAAACCATCCTCCTACCTTATTAAGCAGCGGCGGAGGGCCTTCGATGAGGAAAGGTATTGTGCAATAGGGCAGGAAGTTACAAAACTACAAAACATCGGGTTCATCCGCCAAGTCAATTATCCTCAGTGGATTTCCAACCTGATCATGGTCAAGAAACCTAGCTGGAAGTGGCGGATGTGTGTCGACTTCAAGGGCCTTAACAAGGCATGCCCCAAGGACAGTTTCCCGCTACCCCTCATAGACCAACTGGTCGATGCCACCACTGGACACGAGCTACTGAGCATGATGGACGCCTTCTCTGGCTACAATCAGATCAAGATACACCCTAGTGACCAGGAGTGCATCACCTTCACCACCGATAAGGGCCTATACTGTTACAATGTCATGCCCTTCGGTTTGAAGAACGCCGGCGCAACTTACCAGCGGTTGATGAATGCCATGTTCCCGGAGCATCTGGGCAAAATCATAGAGGTATATGTGGACGACATGCTGGTCAAAAGCATTAAAGCTAGCGGACATGTGGCTAACCACCACATCATATTCACCATTCTATTGGCTTATGGCATGTGCCTCAACCCTGAAAAATGTTTCTTTGGCGTCACCGCCAGCAAATTCCTAGGTTACATAATCAGTAAACGGGGCATAGAGACCAATCCTGACAAGGTACAGGCCATCCTCAACATGAAGGCTCCAGAACGGAAAAAACACTTGCAGAGCCTCCAGGGTAAGCTAACCGCTCTCTCTCGGTTCATTTCCAAACTCACTGATAGATGTCTCCCATTTTTCAAAGTCCTAAAGACGACACACAAGAAGGTAATCAACTGGAACCCAAACTGTGAGGCGGCATTCCAGGGCTTGAAAGAGTACTTGGCAGCAGTCCCACTTCTCTCCATTCCTGTGTAAGGGGAGACACTATACATATACCTAGCGATATCACAATCAGTGGTAAGCTGCGCCATTATCCGAAGAGAGGACCAGGAGGAGCTCCCCGTATTCTACGCCGGCAGAGGCATGAACAGGGCAGAAATGATATGCCCCCCTGGAACAACTTGCTCTCGCACTTATTGTTGTCACTTGACGGCTCCGCCAATATTTTCAAGCCCATACCATTCATGTCTTAACAAACCAACCACTGAGGTAGGTAATGCAAAACCCTGAGTACTCTGGGCGCCTCAGTGAGTTCGACATTGACTACAAACCAAGAACCGCTATGAAAGGTTAGGCGGTGGCAGACTTCATCGCTGAGCTCAAGGAGCGTCATGATGAACCCAGCCAGGGCACACAAGAGCCCAACATGGAAATGATTACTATTGAGGAACCAGTCCCCCAGCAACAGTCAGACTGGAACCTCCACGTTGACGGCTCCGCTTACGCCAAGACCTGCGGCGCCGGAGTCATCCTCACAGGACCGGGGGACTAAACGTAGAATACGCGTTGAAGTTCAATTTCAAAGCCTCAAACAACATGGCAGAATATGAAGCACTCATTGTCGACTTACTCCTCGCCATCAACTTGGGCACCGACAGTGGCAACATATTCAGCAATTCCCAGTTAGTCGTTAACCAGGTCAATGACAGTTTCCAGGCCAAGGATCAACAGTTAGTGGCATACTTGGGGTACATCAAGACACTCCTCAAAAAATTCAAATTTCACACCATTACACAGATCCCCAGGGAAAAGAACACCAAGGCTGATTCACTAGCGCGGCTAGCAACCGCTCAACCACACCAGTGTCTAGCGGACACAAGGGTAGAACTCCTTGACAAGCCAAGCATCACAAAAACCCTGGTGGAGATATTCAACATTGAGACCAGGCCAAGTTGGATGGATGAAATCATCGAATACAAGCGCAATAGAACATTGCCAGCGGATAAGGTCGAAGCAACCCGCTACAATATACAGAATGGCAAACTTTACCGCCAAGGGTTTACTCATCCCAACCTCTGGTGTCTGACCCAGAAGAGGGAAAAGACGTGCTTACAATGATACATGCAACCACTTGGGCGCTAGGTCTCTGGCCAATCGCACAATGTGACAGGGATACTTTTGGCCCACGCTCGGCGACGAAGCCAGAAGGGTGTCCAGGAACCTCTGTCAATCATCATCGGCCCATGGATCCATTCCATGTGGGGCTTAGACTTGCTGAGAAAATTCCCAACCGCCAAGGGTCAGTTCAAATACATCATTGTCGCCATCGACTACAACAGCAAGTGGATCGAAGCAGAACCACTGACGGCAATAACTACCGCCAAGGTAACCCACTTCCTCTAGAAGAACATCTACTGCCGCTACGGCGTTCCCCACACAATCATCACAGACAACGGCACACAGTTCAACAACAAGGAACTCATCTCTTTCACTGCTAACTTGGGCACCAAGATGAGCTTTGCATCTGTCGCTCACCCTCAAACCAACGGCCAAGTCGAAGCAACAAACAAGATAATCAAGAAGCTGCTAAAAAAGAAGCTCGATGACGCCAAGGGTTTATGGGCAGAGAAACTCCCGGAGGTTCTGTGGGCCATCCAGACTACTCCAACTTCCGCCACCAGCGAAACACCATTCTGTATGATGTTTGGTACTGAAGTTGTCCTACCCATTGAGTTCACACAACCTAGCGCCAGAATCGAAGGCTACCACTCTGAGACCAACGGCAAGGGCGTCAACCTCGACAAGGACCTCTTCGAGGAAAAACACCACAAAGCCCATCTGCACAACTTGCAAAACAAGCAACGGGTTTCACGTATTTACAACGCCAGGGTCAAAGCCCGGAACCTCCAGCTGGGGGACTGGGTAATGAAGGAAGTTATTCCGCCACCAACGACACTCCGCCCAACTTGGGAAGGTCCATACAAAATTGTGGAAGTCGTTAGCCCCGACACCTTCTACTTAATGGACAAGGATGGCGTCACAACAACCCACCCTTGGAATACCGAGAACCTTCAGTATTACTACAAATAGCCATGCTGCCACCCTAGAGCATCTTGACTTAGCTAAATTTTGTGCAATATTTAGCTAAGGGAAGCTACCCAATGGGTACAACCCCGCTTTTGTAAACGCTGATCTGTCAGTGTACATACCGCCTATATTACATACCGCCAAGCATAAGCAACAACCTCATAGGTGGGCCCCGCGACATGGTAGGTCCCGCTTACAATATGCATCCGGTAGACCGACACCTGAGCTACCTCGCCATGGTGGAGGTTGGCCGGTATCTTGCCAGGAGGCCACCCTCCCATGCTCTCCAAGAGGCTTCAAGAGAAGTAAATATGTGTATTATGTCCTACATCGGAAATGTAAACTAGATGAGGACTTCCTTTAGCTATAAGAGGAAGTCCTCCCCTTCTTAGAGGGGATGGATCCATGATCCTATACTTGTATCACTACAAAGGTCACTTGGCCTCACTCATAGTAGAAATATCTAAGTGGACGTAGCCTTGCCTCTAGAGCAAGGTGAACCACTATACATGCTTGTGTCCCTTTCTCTCTCTCTCTCCCCATCATGCTTCTTAGTTACCGTATTCTTCAGTAGAAACAGTCATCTAATCAATGAAACGAGGAATTATTCAAACCATTGTCACCAAGTCCAGGCACAGGTTCAAGTGGCAACGCCAATAGTATTCAGCTGACCATGTCTGCTACATCGCGCACTTGGAACAATTTTAATTCCTTTAATGTTTCGATGATTAACAAAAGCACAAGTCAAAACTCTGGCGGTAAAGGCAACATTCAAACAACAAATAATCAAAAGGCATACGACACTGAAAATTTTCACACTTCCGTCCATTCAGGGTCGGGACTCCCCGCCCAAAAATAGTCATTACAAAAAAGAAAGCAAATAGTACATATGCAGGCCTCAGTGGCGTTACAATACAAAAGTGTGGAGGGAACGTCTTCAACAATTTTCAGCACCGCCCTGCTCACCCTCGGCCTGCGGTTGCTGCGCGCCCATGCGACTTGTCTGATCGGAGCCATGCGTAGTCAGGCTTGGGGTCACGATGGTCCCGTCCAGCCGGGTACGATCCGCCATAACATTGGCCCTGGAGACCTCGGACTGGATGGGCCCAGGAGTCCGCTGGGAGGCTTCTGCCGGGTCATCATCACTCTCCCCACTACCGGAGCGCAAGCCCGGCTGAACCGCTAAGGTCCCGCCCCCTGAGGCTGACGGCTTGATGGGTGTGCTGGCGGACCCGGACGCCTTCGCCCAGTCAATGACGCCTTTTTTATTCAGAAGCTCTACGTTGGCAACAGCATCGGCCTTCGCCGCCTCCGTCAAAGCTTGCTTATATGCCTCAGACTGCTTGAAGGCATCTACAACGGCGGCCTCAACACTGCTCCTCTCCACCTCCAGCTGGGCAGCCACACCCTCTAATCTCTTAACCTCGGCGGATTTGGCGGCAGAGTCTTTCTGAAGATTGTCAATCCTCTTAACCTTGGCCGCCATCTGCTCTTTCAGCTGAACTATATTCTGTTAGAGCCGGTTGATGTGATTGTTCCGCTTAAGGTTTTGCTCGATGGCGATTTTCAGCTTGCCACGAGCATTTGAGGCGTCGCATTCCCCCTTGGTCAGCTGCCACTCCTTATCCGCGAGTCTGGCCTGAGAATCAGCCAATTCCCCCTACAGGACTTCGAGCTTCTCCCGCAACTGCCGTTCGACCTCAGGCTGCTTCGAAACGGCCAGGAAGAGTTCGTACAACCCCACGGACAAATGGCCAAAGGCCTAGCTAAACGGCGACTGCTATAGCACCGTTGGGTGGACGGTCCCATCCAATCCGCCGAATCCCAGTGTCTCGCAGAGGTGGAACAAAAACTCCCGCTCTGAGTCAGCCAGGAACTCGGCATACGCGGCAAATGAGTCCAGGTAGCCAGTCTGCACCTCCCCGCTGGCGACCGCAGTCACCGTGGGAGGAGCCTATTTTTCCTTCTTCTGCTGGCGGAGCCCTATGGTCTCCGTACCAGTAGCTTCGCCCTCCTCATTGGCGTCGTTCTGCCGCCATTTCCTCTGCAGAACCGCCCGGGTAGGGCCAGCGGCAACAGGCCTCGTCACATGCGGTTCCAACCCCATAATTGTAACTGGTGGCTGGGACTCGCGCCTAGTGGCGGGCACTCTTTCTTTTCGCTGCGCATGGGCAGTCGGAACCTGGCTCCCGCCTGTAACATCGTGCTCACTGCCAGCTCCAGCTTGAACAACTGGCAGTCCGTCGGCAACAAGATGAGAGTGGTGCGACATCGGCAGCACCACTGGGGTTTTAGATTGACTCACCGCCAGCGTCAGTGGATTCACCACCGTCTGCTGGATCGCCAGATCGGCGGCGTACATGCTCTCAAGAAAATTGTTTATCTCGGCACGGTCCATTGTTTTGGTGAAGGCGTCGCGGCTCGCTTTGTTACCCGGCGAAGAATCTAAAAAAAAAAGAAAAAAAACAGGTCAGCCTGACCCAAAACCAACACTACGGCAGGGATCAGTGGATGCCACTAACCAAGGGAGCGGGTCAACTGCAGATCGACCAATAATTCCCACCTGGTGAGTAGGCAGAGATCTAGCATATTGCGATTCTGCCAACAGCCCCGGATCCTTGCCATGCGGCACTTTTCCTCACGAGTCAGGTTATAGCGCAAGCCCGCTACAAAAAAAAAAACGAAACTCATTAGCACAAGGGATCATTATTCAAACAAAACCAACAGTAGTGGAGTCCAGCGACAACCTTGGATAGGTTGGAACTCCGACTTAATCCTCAACATCGGCTCCCCCTCATTTGACCCCGCTTGGTATTCCCATCCGGCGGTGGCAACACAGAAGACCCCCCGCCAGTAGGACATGGAATCTTTTAGATTCTCGATCAACTTGGGCGCCCCCTGGCGGCGACTTAGGTTCACCTGCCCACTGCAATCTTGGCACTTTACGTACACCAACTCGTAAAAGTGCAGCACCTCCACCACGGTTGGACCTTCGCAATTGGACAAGCGCCACAACGAGTTAATCGCCATCAACAACTGCCACATGTTAGGGAAAATTTGCCCAAAAGCGAGGCTGAACTCGCATACCAATATTTGGAGATTTGGCTGGAGGGGAAAAGTCACTCCTTGGTGGAAGATAGCCTCATGCACGGAGACATGCCCCGCTGGCAGCATCGACGATCTCTAGTCCTTCAGCGGTGGACACAGCTTCACGACGTCGGGCAATCGAAACACTCCCTTCAACCGGTTTACGGCGGCAACGGTCATCGCCCCCCCCCCCCCCCACGCACGCCTCGTCAACAGGGGTACAGTCACGGAGAACCTATGCTGACTTGATCTCCTCCCCGCCAGTCTCTCCCCGATCAGCGGAACCACTAGCGACGCTATTGCTCGCTGACCGCTCTTCGCGTCTGTGGCGGGCCGCGGCTTCCTCCCCCACCCTAGAGCTCTCCGCATGACCGACACTACCCATAGCCACCTCCCAGGGTATGGTCTGTTGCGACTCGATGTCTAGCGGTTTGGATAGTGAGATTCCTGCAGAGGGTGACGGACGCAACAAATCAATAAATACCCTATCCGCCACGCTGAACATCCTCACTGCTCAAGATCTCTACGACGCTAGCCATCACAAACCCTAAAACCCAAACCAGTCAGTTCAAACAGGATCTAAACTCACCCTTGTCTGTTGTCACCCAAGAACATCAAGAACACCCATATCCAGAAAACCCAGAAAATGCCCAAAACTAGAACAAAACGCACTCTCCAACCCAGATTCAACCATCTACCAGGGCAACGACCCTCAATCCCCTATCAAACACACAAAACCCACCCCCAAACACAATCCTAGACCCCTAGACACCAGAGAATGCCAGAAATCAATTCGGAAAACAGAAAACCAGAAATTGACAGAAACAAACAAAAACTAATAAAACAGGAACGAGATTTGGGGGCTACAAACCTCAACGACGGAAACTCTGGTATGCTCGAAAGTACTAGACTTCACGTCAGAAGATCTTCATCTTCCAAGGATCAACAGCTTCACGGAGATTGCAGAACCTTCTCAGATCTCAGGGCAAGGCTTGAGGACGACGATAACAGGTAAAAGTACAAAGTGTTAAACCTCCGGGATTTCCCTCTCTTTTATGTCAACATCCAAACAATCTAGGACGTCCGCTGAAAAACGACGTCACACGACAACCGAACACATGGCCAGCGATCTCACTTAATCGCCTGATTAACCGAGGCGACAGAATCCATGATTACTAGCATTAATGGCGAGAAGACAGGCGTGCTGCAGAAACTTTATTCCACACCCTAACCCAGTACATGTCGGCCACGTGTCGAATGTAGTCAAGCGAAGCGACCATCAAAGAGGCAGGTCACAGCTCAGCGAGATAGTCTCCGCTGAGCGAAACTCCGCTAGCAGAACTTCTCCCTTTTCATCTTGCAAGCGAGATAGTCTCCGCTAAGCTCAACTTCGCTAGCGGAACTTCTCCCTTTTCATCTTGCAAGTGAGATGGTCTTCGCTAGCGGAACTTCTCCCTTTTCATCTTGCAAGCGAGATGGTCTCCACTAGGCGTAACACCGCCAGCAGAACTTCCCCATTTACCTTACAAGCGAGGCCGTCACCACTAACCGCAGCGCCACCCACTGGGATACCGCTAGACAGGTCCCCGCGACACTACTAGGCCACGTACTATCAGCGGAGGGACATCCGCCAACGTCAATGCCCGAGGTAACACCTCACTTTTACAACGACCGCCACGCGGCGTTGCAGTCAAACCAAGGTCCTCCGGGACATGTCAACAGTCTACGACAGCCCTGATCAGGCACGTTGACCCCCGCCACTCTGGTACCAAAGCTTGGGCTCGCTACCTAACACCCTATGCTCAATGCAACTCCCCTCAACAAACAATTTACCGACCAAACGGAGGTCTATCTTAGCCGGGGAGTGGGGGACTCCCTGGGGGGCCTAGCAGGGGCACACCCGAAAAGGGTACAAAGCGTTTGCTCAGTAAGTCCATGGTTGACAACGCACTAACGCTAATTATGCTCTTGCAAGTCTAGCGGAAGTAACGATTCGAACCACTATGCAACTTCCCAACCAAGATTGCCCTCCTTGACTGGGGACTTGGGGGACTTATACTTACATGAGGATTTGCAAGCATAATTATCTATAATGAGCCACACTCATGATACCGCCAGCGGTTCCAGCTATCGTCAACTGTGTAACCTACGGAAACACAGCTAAACAGGCTACCGCCTGAGCCTCGGCTCGCTCCCAGATCACGTTTGACGCGATGCCATGCCCCGCGCCAAGTTAGCATCAGAAGCTGGGGACTGAAGCACATCAGTCCCACATCGAAAACATGGAGAAAATCAGTTCCCTCCTCACCTATAAAAGGTTCTCTCCTCTCTCCTCATTAATTACGCATTTATTACTTACCTATGGTTACTTTGTCAACATAAATACATTGACTAACTTAGGCATCGGAGAAGAGAAGACCGCCCAACGCTGACGCCCTCTGTATTTTACTTGACAGGTAAATGGAAGCTCTGAATATCACAAGTAGCGGTTCGCCCATCGGATCAGCGTTAACCGAGGTTCAGCTACCGCTGAACTTTTAGACATTAACAGCGATCAAAATGAAATGCCTAAATGCGATCAATGTGAAATGCTTAAATGCAATCACAATGAAATGCTTAAATGCGATCATAATGATATGGCTAAATGAAATCCGATCAAAATGAAATGCCTCAATGAAAGGCGATCAAGGAGAAATGTCTAAATGAAAGGCGATCAAGGAAAAATACCCCAATGAAAGGCGGTCAAGGCGAAATGCCTCAATGAAAGAAGGTCAAGGCATAATGCCTCAATGAAAGGCGATCAAGGCGAAATGTCTAAATGAAAGGCGATTGAGGCGAAATGCCTAAATGAAATGGCTAAATGCTATAAAGCCAAAAGGGCTACATGCGATCAAGTGCAATGGCTAAATGCAACCAAGCTGAAATGGCTAAATGTGACCAAACTAAAATGGCTAAATGCGATCAAGTTGTAATGGCTAAATGCAATCAAAGTGAAATGGCGAAATACGATCAAGATGAAATAGCCAATACTAAACACGCTACAAGCACGGTTGTGGTGACATAGCCTAGACTATCCCATAAAACACCCAATATCGCCACCAAGCATGATTACGACACGCTCTCTTTTATGCCCGATATCGCCATGTTTTATCTCTCCTTTATATGATATCGGCAAGAGTTATCTTTCTCCAACACTCGTTATTGCCCTGTTTTATCTCCATTACACGATATCATCATATCTTATTTGTCCATTACACAATGGGATATAGCCATGTCTTCTCTCCATTATACAATATCGCCATATCTAATCTCTATCCATTATATGATTACATGCCACCACATGCAAAATGGAAGGCTGTCCCAAGCTTAATAATAACGATATAGCCAAGTACATTCCAGCCACTATCGGCTACATCATTACAATCATTATCAGATACATTCATTACGACCATTATCAGTTTTGACGACAAAATGGTATCTCAGGAGACACCAAATACACCCTATAATGAACACACCTGATGCCATATGCCAGCGGACCCTGGCCCAAACCCTCTTACCCAAGGACTCGGGGAACTACTTACCCGAAGGAAGACATTCTCGCCAAATGTCCAATGAATGCTTGCGTCGTTTTTACTAGGAAAATGAAATCACCACCCCAGTCAAGACTCCTCCTAGCTAGGGAATTTGGGGACTGGGGGTAGTGGTTGTACGGAAGTCACATGCCGAGAATGCTTGCCTTGCACTTCCGATATTTCTACCATGACAAACTGCCCACCCAAGAGAACTCTTGACTGGGGACTTGGGGGACTTGTTGGTATATATACTACCTAGGCACAAATATCAGAAGTACAAGGCTCACTAGCCACGTGAAACAATGCCAATAATGCCCATAAATGATGTCGATACCATACACTTGTGATATAGGGTAGGCCAAACCAAGTCCCACATTGGAAACAAAGGGGTGACAAGTCTATTCCAACATTATAAATACATGTCTCTCCACTCATTCAAGGTAAGCCACCACTCTCCATTTACTCCTACCTAGTCTACATTCTTACATGTATCTGACTTAGGCAGCGGAGGGTTGAAGGCCGGCTTGCCCAGTCTTCCCTCTGAGCTCTGTTCATGGTTGGCAGGTACGGATATCGGAGGTGGAAGCTCTCATGACAACCCCGTGTCTACCACTAAAACAATAAAATCACACAATCCACGAGAAATCCACTCAATCAACTTGAGGAAGCAACTCACACAATTCGCAATAAATCCACCCAAATCAACTTGAGGAAGCAACTCACATAATTTTTTCTCTCCAAAAACTTAACATCATTTTCTCAAAAGAAAACACGTGTCACTCCATGACAAATCATATTGATTGAAATCTCAACAATTTAACTATGAAAGTCAAAGTATCTCATGCACAATAAAAGAAAGACTACTCTCAAGACTTTCTTTTAAAACACGTAATCATGAGTCTTCAGTAACCCGCAGTTACCCCCACGAAGTATCTTTGGCAGACAGACTAGAGCTTTAACTGATCGTAACCATTCATCTGGCCATAGGCTTGGTTCCAGATAACATGCGTTAGTCACCATCTGTGTCACACCCTGAATTTTGAATAAAGAAATTCAAATCCGAAATGCAATAACTAAACAAAATTCCCAAATGCTTAGAATTTTTTTTAATTAAATGACTAAATATTGTTTAGTCCTTGAGTTTTTAACCATAAAACACTTCAGTCCCTGACCTTCTAATTTCACACGTTTAGTCCATGTACTTCAAAATTTCAGACCAATAGGTCTTTGCCGTCTAAAAGTCACGACAAAATGTCTATTATGCCCTCAATTCTTTTTTTAAAATTAATTAATTATTTTATTTTATTTTGGAAAAGGAATTTTTTTTCCCTTTCTTTCTTTTTGTTTTTTTTTTTTCTGTTTTTTTCCCTTTCTTTCTTTCTGTTTGACAAAAAATTAAAAAAAATAAAGAAAAAAGAAGAAAATAATTAATTAATTTTAAAAAAAGAACTGAGGGCATAATAGACATTTTTCCGTGACTTTTAGAAGGCAAGTACCTATTGGTCTGAAATTTTGAAGTACAGGGACTAAACATGTGAAATTAGAAGGTCAGGGACTGAAGTGTTTTATGGTCAAAAGCTCAAGGACTAAACAATATTTAGTCCTTAATTAAACTAAGCAACAAAAATAAATTGAAACTGCAAATGTTAATACAAACTCAATCACTAGAGTCAAATATTACATCACCAAGTGTTTACAAAACTTGATGTATCAAAAAACAATGTAAGAGCTCACAAGGAGCCTACTACAAATAACTAGCAGCACGATAACAAAAATATGTTATGAAATTAAAACTGCTGCACTACACTTTTAGATCTTAGCCTTGGTTGTCCTGACCTGTAGGAATAACCCATACACCATGGAATAATGCACTAGATTGCAAACAACAAACCCGGTAAGCTTTTGAAGCTCTTATGAATAAACTCAAATAAAATGACTCAAACCTGCATGCTTGACAATTTCTCAACTCAAGAATAAATTAAAGCAATCTGAAATCAACTCCACAATTTAGTAAGAACCCAAGTCCCTCAATGGACAATAAAAGAAAGAAACCACCCGAACTCTTTTTTAAAAACGTGTACTCATGGACCTCAAGTAGCCCCACGTGTTACCCTCATGTAATACAATGGCAGACATACTAGAGCTCTAACTGAATCGCAGCCTGTCACCTGTGAGCCCCTGAAAATTTTAGTTAATTTCCAAAAGTAATTTCTTACCGATAAGATTTTTCTGCAAGGTGATTTAAGTGGAGGAAATGACTTTGGAAATTGTTTTGGGTGTCGAGACCACCTTTTGGGCCTTACGATTTAAGCTTGGGTCGGGGTTCTCTCATTTGGGCCTAGAAGGTTACATAAGTTTAGTGAGGCAACTGTTTGTTGAAGGTTCGAAGATGATAAATTGAGTTGTAGCAGAGTCTTAAATTTTGGGCTTTTACGAAATCGAGTTTTGGAGTTAAGGTAAAGTCGAGAATTTAAAAAGGATGTTGTCGACGAAAAACGAATAAAAGATAAGTTACGAGTCCAAAACCCGGAAGTAATCCACTAGGAGAATTGCATAACTCGTCAGAAGGGTAAATTTGACATTTTACACACACAAGTATAAATAAGAACTTAAGCACCCAAAACCCTAAATTCTCTCCATCCTCTTCCTCTCGGCCGCATTCTCTCTCCCCCGATCTCTTTCTTTCTCTTCTTCTTCCCTCTACCACCACCGGAGACTTCAGCTCCGGCCGCCATCTCGCCACACCACCTCCGTCAATCGACGCAACACCAAACTCGACCAAAGCCTAAGCCTCACCACCAACATGCACTGCCGGCAGCCTTCGTAGGCGACAACCCAAGGGTGCGACGCCACTGTTCCTCGACCCCTGCCGGTTTCCGACTATTTCCTCGCCCTTCCGCCATCGCCATTCTACTCAACAAGAAAACGGAGCAAAACCCAGAGACTTCTCTCCGCCACCGACGCCGTTCGAGTATCGCAGGAGATCTCAACTCTGCATGCCTTCGATCTCCGGTTTCCAGCTCGAATTGAGCTCAATGACCTCCTTAATCGGAATCAGCGCCTTGTCAAACATCAAGACCCCCTAGTCTCGACCTCCGACTCCAACCAGAACATGACGCGCCACCGGTTTGCTCCGTCAGTCCAGTAAGCTCGATTACATCACCCCATTCTTGGTTGAAGCCTCCAATTCGAATTAGATTGAAACCCCTAAATTTTGTTGTTCACATTGGATTGTATAAGGTTTGTGGAATATGAGATTTTGGAGATTCTGGAGAAGAGAAGATCTGCTGGGTCTGTTTGATTGACATCGAGGAAAGATGGTTAATGGTTGTGGATTTCTGCATTTTTGGAGTGTTGGAGAAGAGAGAAACTGCTGTTTTAGCCTAAATGATTTTGGAAATTGGTAAGGATATTCTGCAGTTTCTGTTTTAGATACATAGATTGGTGATGGGTTGATTGTTAAGCTTATATTGTCTGCTAGGGATTCGAAAGGTTGGTGAGGATGGAGCATGACTATGTTGGATCGAGTCATTGTTTGGAAAAGAAGAATGTTAAGGTTTGGGTATTTGAATCTGTTACTTGGTGAAGTTGTTAAAATCAGCAGCATGTTGTTTGTAGCCTCATGAATGGGAAAGTGTTAAAAATGGTGATGTTGATATGTTGTTGAATGGAATGGGTTAGATACGAAACTGTCCATGGTTAATTTGATTAATGAAAGAGATTAGTGTTGGATTAGTGATGAATAAGAGTAGTTTGCTCAAGACGGTAAACAATGACAATGTCTATAACTATCATTCCGGATACCACAAAAGAAGTGAGTTGGTTATTGTTAACGAAAATGTAAATTGCTCAAGTTCATAAGGAATGGGTATCCGAAATGAAGTTATATTGGCTAATGTTCATTGGGCCGAACTTAATAAGATGTTCGTTTGGTAAATACTTTGACAATTAAAAGGGAATTAAGGAAGCTAAGGTATACCAAGAAAATAGAAAGGTCTAACGAGTTGACCTAAAATTCAATTATGGATCATTGCTTTGCTAAATTATCCATGTCCCTAAAATTGAGATAAATTTATTTAATGGAATGTTCGAGAATGGAAATTGTCAATTGTTTTCTTAAAGTAAAAAGGTTAAAGAAGTGAAGGTCAAAGTGTTAAGTATAATTGCCATATCTTAAATGGTTCAAATGCCATATCATTTGAATTATTTGGGAATGGATAATAGGATTCAATGACTAAAAGAAAATTCCATGTACTTCTAGGAAGTTAAATAAATGCTTTGGTTGCTCGGAATAAATTCGGGTGCAATTTAAAAAATAGTTAATAAGTTGGTGCTTGTAATATTATTGTGCAACCAAATTACTAAACTAATACTTATGACACAAAAAAGAATGTTTTTTTTTTTTGGAATTATGGGATAGTTTATAGGGAAAATTGATCTTAGACCCCAAAACTTATCATGATCTAATTCTCCCGATATGTAACTGCTCAAGTTGTATCCTTCCTTTCTCCCTACATACATAGTATACAAAAAGATGGAGAAATCATAAATGGAAGCGTAAGAGCAAGTTCACCGGTGTAGTTTTGACCAGGCACTAGCAAGGATTGATGATGTGTTGACCGAGCAAGGGCAAAATCATCCCTCCACCGGCCCAATCTTGCCCAGCCAAGGTTTGGCTTTCCTTGAACGAGGCCAAGAAAAAAGGCAAAGCCTTGACATATTTCCTGACCAGGCTCACTGGCTGCCAGCTCGACAGGTACCTATCGTGGCTGACGTTAGCGTGTTGTGTGGAGAGAGAGAGACGCGCGAGGAAGGACGATAATCGGATTGGGTCTGATTTGCTCCACCTGGGATTGCTTCGATCTCGGCCTAGGGGCAGCGGATGGGCGGGCTGACGCCACGGAGCGGAGCGGTTGGGCTAGGCAAGGTAACCTCGGGGGCGCGGGGACCATGGTCGGAAGACGCCGGAGGAGGGAGAAAAATCAGGGTTAAGTCGGACTAGCCGGGTTTGGGGGAGAGAGAGAGAACCAAGGGGGGGGGGGGGAATGAAAAAATGAAAAAATTTCATCATTTGAAACAAAAGGGATTTTTTTTTTTTGTTTTGTTATTTATAGAAAATTTCTAGATTTCAAAAATTCATAATAAATTCATACGAACTCTGAATATTGCGTTCCATATATGCACGAGATTGTATTGATGAGCTCTACAACTTTCGTGAATGAAGTTTCCTAAATTCCTAACGTATAAAAAGTCAATTTTCACGACCCCCTAAATAATAGTTGTTTCGAAAATAAAAATCGATTAGAAACCGAATTTCTCGTACAACAACTAAATAACGTTGTATTGTACTTATTCCGATTTTTTCATTTATGTAAGAAAAAATCGATGAACAGTCTTGACTGGTCAAGAAAAACAACAAGTGGAAACCCATGTCCAGTGGCAGTGAACAGTTACTTGACTGGTCAACACCTTGACTTTTCGACCTTGACATTTCTTGACTACGGGTGGACTTGTTCTAAGAGCATGTTCAACGGTTGCCTCTTGACCAGCCACCAACTAGGCTAGCTGAGGTGGTGACTGAAATGGCCCAAAAATTCTCTTCCACTGATGGTTTCTTGATTTGCATCTTCCTGACATTTCCTGGCCCAGGTCAAGAAGAAAGCCAATTTCTTGACTCAAAACTTGACCCAAGGAGGCTGGCGTCCACCTCAGCCCAAGCCCAATCATGGGCTACGTCAGCCGTGACGTCAATAGATGCAGAGAGACAGGACGCGTTTTGTTGGCGCGTCTCCTCCATGTTTTGTTGCGTAGCGACAATAAGGGGACGAGATGGTACACGTGCATCGAAACGCTCTTCTTGAAGAGTTTGACAGTAAGGGGACGAGATGGTACCATGCAGTTTCAACATTACGTACTCTAATTAGGCCAAGTCCTTTGACGCGTTACTGTCTCTCTAAATTATATGCTCTTAACAAAATATTAAATTACAGGATTTTTGTCCATTTATCCTAATTCTAGGGTCATTTGTCTCACTTACCCCATTAAGTTTTTTAATTCCTTGAATTGCATGCTTTTTTATGTATGTAATTATATCTAAAACACTATAAATAAGTTAATCATCAAGTTAATTATTATGTAATTAATCTATTTTTATTTATTGTGAAGGAAATAAGCCGAATTGTGGAAATCAAGAGAAAATTGTGAGAAAAGAAAATGGAGCTAGTTGGAGTTTCCGAGAAAATGGCAAATTATTGACACAGTCAACCATAGTCAATGCAAGTTAGGAAGTGAAACCCAACTAGTCCCTTAACAACACTAGAAATGTTTGCCCGCGCATTGCTGCGGGAGTTAGAATTGTGAGTGAATTGTTTACAGAAGTGAAGAGAGGAACATTGGCCTCACTTTCTATGATTCAAGTAACAGCATTTTAATTCATTAGTACAAATAATAGATCAACAACTCTTCAGGCCTTTAAGAGCAAATTGTGGTTGTCTCCCAATTTTTACTGTCTAACCGGATAGAGCATATATAAAGAGAGAGCAAAGGTATTTTCAAGCTTCTTGATAGCCAAGCAAAGGCATTCAGATCTTTGACAGATGCTCCAAGTATCATCATATATTCAAGTGGCCTGTATTTTAAAGAAAGGCATGTAGATTAGAGTTCTGAACATACCTCGTTAATAAATCCTCCAAAAATATACTATACAATAGCAATCATTAGACAAGGAGTACATCCTGTACTATTAATGCCAAAGTTTACAAATCTATAGACAACTTCTATTTGCATAGGATGAATGGTGTAGGAAGGTTTTGGAAACTCATGTAAAATGTGCAATCTGGATAAGCACACTTTACCTTTGTATTTCTCAAGTCTCCCTCTTTGTGTCTTAGTCATGACAATTGGGAAGTGAATGGATCCCTACAAACACAGACGATGAAAATCATGAAATTAATCCATGATTTTCTCCCATTTGAAATGATGCTATTAGTACTAACTACTAAGGTAAACATAACTACTACTTAGTGTAACGCATAAAATCACACTGAGTAAAGTTTTTTGAAATAGTGTTCACTAACTCAATCTTCTCTATAATTACCTTAGTATATCTTAATTTTCCTTTTCATGATGTGACTGTGTGTTATCCACCAATGCTAAAATTCGCAGAGGGATTTTGAACTCATACATATGGTGAATGATGTCTGGGATAGTGAGGCAAGAACAAATAAAGTTACTTTTGCACCAAACGACCAATACTGCCAAGCTAATTGGACATTCAGTATTATTCTAAAACTCACTCTAACTTGAGCTCATCATGAGCAGGACATAGCAACTCAATGAAGCTCAAGCTCAAGGTTATTCACCAATCTCCATGGCATTAACTAAAAATCCAAGGGCTGCAAAAATTGCAACCACAGTGGTAAGGCTACAAATTCTGTCAGGTAAGGCATGGCATTAATGTAGCTTTGTGTGATTTGCTGGCTATTGCAATAGCAAACCAAAATGCTTGCATAGCTATGGCTTAGTTAGTATCGCTGTGTTCTTCGTGTTTGGTCTTATTCAGCTGTTACTTATGTTCGGATTTTAGAAGTTCTTGTTTCCCTTTATTAACAAACAAAAATACTTGAGAAGCTCCCAACTAATAATCATCATCAGATTGGCCACAAAAGATTGGAAATAAAATTTGATAATGTATGTCAACTAAAGAAATGTAGAACGGTCGAAAATGAAAGGAAAAAATATTGTCAAAAGAGAAAAGAAAAGGAAATTAACAAAAAGACTTTTCTACAAAACATTATACTAACATCATGCCCATTCAGTTGAATTTGAGTAATATCAAGTGATAAATAACCAATTAAAAAGATACTACTTACCATTCCAAAGTAAAAACATCATGGCAAGAGCTGCTACTGCAGACACTCCTGCATCTAATAATGATGCTTTTGTCAAATGTCTTGAAATTTTTCTGCACATAGGGCCGGCTGTAGTATATATTTTTTTTTTAAAGGGCAAGTCATTTAAGCTATTTTTATTTATATATCTACCTTTTTTTCTGCTTTCAAATAGACGCACCAAACCTCAGATCACTATGTAGAATTGTAGATACCTCAAAAAAGAATTCAGAACAATACCTCGGCCCTTGATTCTACCAGAGCAGTCTCTGAAGACTCATCACCCTTGTTGTATAGTGCAATAGTTCACTTCATACTGTAAAAAGTTAGAACAGATAAACATCAGCAGCTATAATTTGTATAAAACAGGGTACAATTCAAACCTATACACTACAAATTAAGTTACAAACAAAAATTCAATGATTTTGCTAGCTGCCAACAATCATTGATTAACTCACCTCAATGTAGATTAATTACGTTACAGAGATCAAACCATGACCACAACAAAACAATATATAGGCAGTACACCTTCATACAACAAAAAATAGCTAAAAGGAGAAAAACTCATTCATTCAAGAACAAAATTAAAGTAAATACGCTACTTTCAAATAGAAAATAACATAAGAAAATATACCCACTTCTTTTCCATCTCTTTGAATTAACTTGATCAAATTGATTAGATTTACATCCTCCTTCCAACAATCTTTTAACCCGTTTCGTTGTGCTCGTAGATGCCATCACTTCAACAATATATGTAATCCAATTAAATTTTTAGATCATCATATTGAAATAACATTCAACAAAACTTTTTAAACTGCATTAACAACTTCAACCAAACATTTATACCTGAGTCCAGAAAATTTGTAGATTTTGATTGTTCACTGTTCCCAATATCTGCACAACAAAATGAAACAAACCACAACATAAACAACAATCAAGCAAGCACGAATCTTCTGCTGACAATCAAGCATAACAATGCATAACCTCAAATAAACCGAAAAAAAATAACGGGGCAATCAATAATCTGAACACAAAAGTTACATACCTGAATAACAATAGGACACCAAACTAACGCCAAGCAACAAAACCAGGAATAGAGGCAAAAGAACAATCCAGATACTCCTTTGCATAGACTCCTGAAATCAGAACATTACCCTATTATGCTCCAGAAAATACAAAACACATCTGATACGGGTGAAGAGAAAATACAGAACCCAGAATTGGTTTCAATAAAAAAATTTGAGATTCAAAAAATACCTTCCCCCTCTTCCCCTGTTCTATCTCTCTCTCTCTCACCCCCCCCCCCCCCCCCCGACGAAAACAAAATCCCAAAAGAAAAAAAATTTCATCAGCTCTAATCTGAAATAGAAACCCAGACTTTATTGAATTTTGATCGATAGCTCAACCTGATAATCTTGACGACTTAATGTTATCGAAAGGAAGCCAAACTCTATTTGATGAATGACACAACTGATGGTGATTGCAAATCTGAAACAATGCAGAAATTGTGTTTGCCGACGCTTCCCGAAGAAACCAGCAACTGATTGAGCTCTTTATATGATGAGGACATATGGTAGAAGTGTAGAGAAATCCAGAATGTGGGAAGAAGACAAATAGAGATATTATACTTAGACGAATCTGGAATTGGGGAGAAGACAAATGGCAGCGCGTAATTATGGAACATAGCAAGAGTAAAATCGTCAGTTTACTGTTACATGAATAGTTGTGAATAGTAAACTCATCTTTCATATATAGTATAATATGTGGATATTCAAGATTGTGGAAAGTGGTAAAGAAAGAAAAAGAACGAGAAGAAAATTGAAGAAAATGAATGAAGCTTAGTTAATTAAGTTAGTTAATCAAAGTGATTAATTACTTAATTAATCAAAGCAAAGATTGCAGCCTTCTCTTCCAAAACCCACGTGCAGCATGATGAACGTAATTATGCATTTGACCAATTGCACACTTTCATTAATCTCTTGGCTATTTACATGCTGCCACCTCATCCAATTTTTATCTTCTTTCCCATTCTTTCCCAGCCACCAGAGTAGACCGAGGGCCACAATTAAAACCCTTCAGATATTCATCCCAACCTACAGCGCCGCACACTCCATCCTTCTTCTCTGACAGCCGCAACACAGACCAACCCGCCTCCATTTCTATTCTCCCATTTTCTCTCACTTCCCAGTATCATTCTCTACCATTTTAACATTTTCTCAAAGAACAATTAAGAAGTTTTCATTTCACATCATCAAGGTTTCATCACCACAAAAGAATTTTAGCTTTAGTAAAGAGTAGGGGCATAATTTTAAGTTGGGTTCATATTTGCATGTAGTAAATTGTGAGCCTAACTTGCCTGTACCAATTATCTTAGTTAGGTCCAACATTTAATCCCCGAGGTACGATAAACTAAGATCCAAATACTTCCCTTACTTGACACGATTCATACGCTTGCGAGAATTTATGCATCAAGTCATTCTCTCTTATCCATAAAGACTCTAGTAAGGTATTCCCTAATACCCAATTAATTTTTTTGTTTTTGTTTATTTTTTAGACTATTTTACTCTCACCCCTTTATTACATAGAGAGAGAGAGAGAGAGAGAGAGAGAGAGAGAATGGAACAGAGAGAAGTCATAGAAGACTTCGCCGGAGTCCCGTTACCGACAGTCAGTTTCCGGCCAACGATCGCGGGATTTCGATCACAAGTCACTGGTCGCCACCCACCAAACTTCTCTGAAAACCTCGCAAGAGGTCTCCAAAGAGGTGGTCGGAAGAGTTTATTGCCCAAAATAGACCTTTATTGTCCACCAATAAACATTTATTGCCTCTCAATAGACTTTTATTGGGGGGCAATAAAAGTTTATGAAACCTCGTCAAAAGTCTCCAAAAGAGGTTGTCGGAAATCTCATATGGGGTCGGAGAGGTTTATCGCCCCCCTCAACAAATCTTTATTACCTCCTAATAGACATTTCGGTAGCCCAAATGGGAACTAATCTCTCTAAAATTAGACAAATAAAACTTTCATTAAGGAAAAAAAAACGAGGATATTACATTAATTCAAAACATTTATTGCCCTCAATAGACCTGTATTGCCTTCCAATAGAGTTTTTTTTTCCTTTTCTCTTTCCTTCCGAGTCTTCTACCCCCATTTTATGGGGAAAAAAATGATTTAGACACCTAGAAAATGCACTGGGCACCCACATCCTCTCATGCTTCCCCGACGCGTGTAGCCATATCATCCACCTAGCCGGATCTTTCCAATCCAAATCATCGTCTCAACTCATGGGAGACTGCCGATTCCAGCTCGCGACACTTTCCCGTCGCCAAGGAGGTGAACCGGGAAGGCGAGAACATGAGTCGCATATGTCCAAGAGCAAGGAAAGCTCTATCTCGGCGGAGACGGAGATTAAGCTTCTGATCTCGATCGGCATCGCGACGTCATTTTGGTTTCCTGAGCAAACCGAACGACAATTTCAAATGGAAAGTAAAGGAGGAGGAGGTTGAGGTTAAAGTAAAGAGAGGACGAGGAGGAAGTGGCCAGTGAGGAACAACCTCTCAAAGTTCCAACGATGGGTTGAAGGGCATGAAATTGAACTATTGATCTCCATCGCCGACATCGGGATCGGAGACCCTTCCTTCCTTCTTCCAACACTGAACAGAGTGACACTCTCTTTTCTCTAATTGATTCGATAGCTAAGGTCGACCAAGAATTTCATTTCATACTTGACTACTTTCAAGCCAATAAGAGAAATTTTAATATTTACTCGTCTTGCTTCTTTGGATTGTGAAAGGAGAAGAGGAAATTGTGGTGGATTGCTGTTGAAATCGTCACCGGAAAGAAGAGATGGCACCGAGAGAGAGAGAGAGAGAGAGAGAGAGAGAGATAAGTGACAATGGCTGTAGTTTCTTAATTAGGTTAAGGGCAAAGTTGTTATATCTCTTTAAATTGAGTTAGTGAGAATAAAACTCTATTACTAGGGTAAGTAGGATAATTTTAGTTTATTTTAATATTTGTTTGAGTCAAGGACCGTAAATTCAACTTAACAAAAAAGAAAATTCTATGTCTTTTTTGATTCATCTAAAATAATTTCTAATTTTGTTGGCAGTTATCCATAATGTCGGAGACCCTAAATTAATAAAAATAATTAAAACTCAAGTGGCGCTGAAGACCCACTAGTACTGAGGTGGCTCTGCCCAAGGATGGCAATGGGCCGGGTTGAGGATGGGGATCACAATACCATCCCCATCCCCAGGGTTGTTCTCTACCCCCATCCCCAATAAAAATATATTGAGGATTCCCTGACCCCATCTCCATTAGGGACTAAGTCTCCAAACCCGCCCCAAATCTCCAATATGAATTTAATAAATAAAATAATTTTTTCTCATATTGCCTTTTTAAAATCAAAATCTATAACAAATAAATTTAAAACATGATTAAATTCATAAATCAAATTTCAGTGAGTGCAAAAGTCAAAATGTCATTAAAGTAAAAGTGTAGCCATTAAAGTAAAGTAGTAAATATATATTTGTGATTTATATTAGAAAAAATAAATTAAAATATACGTATATATTATTGAGGCGGGTTTAGGGATGAGAATTACAATACCATCCCCGCTCCATCCCTAATCTTAGACAGCGAGGATTCTCATCCATATTCCCCATTTGTTCCCAAATTCACCCCTATTAGAGGTGACAAATTAATACATTGCAAATCATATAATTCTGTCCCATTTAAATTCTTTAACTTTTTTTTTTACTTAACCTACCCCTATATAATGAGAATCGAAGCATGACATTTATAATGTTAGAATTATAATTTATCAACTTGTCGGTGTGACAATTCTTGAACTTATTTCTGGGTCTCTCCGCCTTTTATCAAACAACTTCAATCCCACAAAGAAAACCCAGATGGAGTTCTACGGCCAACAAGTGGTTCTGATCACCGGCTGCTCGCAGGGTGGCATCGGCCACGCGCTGGCACGCTCCTTCGCCGACGAGGGCTGCCTGGTGGTGGCCACAGCCAGGTCTCTGAGCTCCATGGCCTATCTTGAGGACGACCCAAGATTCTTCCTTCAAGAATTGGACGTGGTTTCCGAGGAGAGCGTGAACGAAGTGGTGTCTACAGTGGTGGAGAAGTACGGCAGAATCGATGTGGTGGTGAACAATGCTGGAGTTCAGTGCGTGGGTCCACTCGCTGAAGTTCCTCTCTCTGCTCTGCAACACACGTTTGACACCAACGTTTATGGTACACAACAATCGGAACATACTTATAGTTCTCACTCAGTTTATTCTTTGGATTCCTTCTACTTATCGGAAACGAATCGGATTTTACTTTTTCTTTTTCATGTATTTGTCTTAATTTGTTGTTGCTTTTTGGGCTTGTTTTCTCTTTACCTTCAATAGTTTCCATGATGGGAGTATATGCTAATGGTTTGAGCAAAAATAGAGATTGATAGTAGGAGTTGATCTCAGCATTACAAAACTTGATATCTATGACTTCCTACAAAGGTCTAGTCGTCTAAACTCTATACAGTAGCTCTATGATGCAAAAAAAATGAGGATGTCATACTTTTAGAGTTTTAGTCGTGTGAGCTTAGCAGTCAGCATAGATATAAATGAATCTCTGAATTCATGTGAGATAAATCTATTTATAATTTTCATTTCTGTGAGGGGAAAATGGAATTTGGAAACAGAACATGGAGTGGTGATAATCGGGTGCAATGTAATGTTGTCTACAGTTGGTGTCTAAGTGATCTATGTGCATTTCTGGGGAGGTTATAAAATATGTTGGTTCAACGGCCTAGAGAGGTTAATGGCTACAGCTATCATCTTTCTGTAATTTAGATTCTTAGCTAATTTGTAAGTGCATCATATATTAAGTTAGCAATTGCATTGCAGAGGTTGCTCTATGAGACTGGACAATTGGCCCTTAAGTTTGTCAATCTTTGTGTACTCTATAAAATGCTATATGTGGAAATGGAGCTTGCTTATTCTTCTGTGCCCTTAAGTGCACGTGAAGCATCTTATAAAGACGCTTTCCCAATTGTTTTGTCAAGTACATTTATATAAGATCCGATTGTTTCAGTCATGCCATGCACATATTATTTGTTTTTCTTCCTAAGCATATGCACTCCTATTCAGGTCCCATGAGGTTGATACAAGCTGTTATCCCTCACATGGTGTCAAGGAGAAAGGGAAAGATTGTAAATGTTGGAAGTGTTTCTGCGTTGTCCCCTGGACCATGGTCTGGTGCTTACACAGCATCTAAAGCTGCTCTTCAAGCACTTAGTGATTCTTTAAGGTTAGTTTCCCTGTGTCATTTGTTAGTATTATTACTTGCATACCTGTGCTATGTTCAGTCTATACTCTTGTTGAATCATTTACACTAGACTACCCCCCTCATCTTAGAATACTGATGAAGTATGTGATTGCATGTATTTGTTTATGAGATCAGGAGTTACTTAAGTTTTTTGGAATCTATAGCATGCTTGCTGAAGCCTTCTAATGAAAGGAATAAGTAGCATCAATGGAATGCTTGTTAACAATGTTGGATAGTAAGTCTTGGCCTTTTGAGTTAAAGGTTTAGAGAAAAAAATGAAAATTTCTGATAAGGTAGAATCTAGGTGGTAGACTTGTACTCCAAAAGGTGGTTCGCCTAGCATTATTGTCAGAGTAACTAAGAGTTATTGTAGGATTACTTCAAAAAAAAAAAAAAAAAATTATTGTAGGATTTTCAATGTCATTCATTCAATATTGAAGTTTTGTTTTCACAGACCTCGTACTAGGAACAACATAATTTTCAGCTAATGAAACTTTAGTTTCAGACTGCACCACACCAGATCAATAGATAAAGGAATCTGGTACTGATGCCAGGCTAAATCACCTATCAACATTTGCGGGAAGTGATGTCAGATATAGTTGTATGTTTATCCAATTCTTGTGCATGGACAGAACCTGGAACTTGAGTTTGTTAAATTTGTACAGTTTCATCTTTCATCATTTTCTTTTTCCTCGTTCGGGTTCTAATTATTGCCAATTATCTTTGCTTCTAGATTGGAACTCAAGCCCTTTGGGATCAATGTAATCACTGTTGTACCTGGAGCTATTAGGTCAAACATTGGAAATTCTGGTTTAGTTGGCTACAACAAGATGCCTGAATGGAAATTATATAAACCTTTTGAGGCAGCAATTCGTGCTAGAGTGACTCTCTCACAAGGACCCAAATCAACCCCTTCAGAGGAGTTTGCGAAGAAGACAGTATCTGCCATTCTGAAGAAGAATCCACCAGCTTGGTTCTCTTCCGGTCACCTCTCTGTCATATTTGCAATCTTGTATTATATGCCAATCGTCGTTAGGGATTTTGTCCTGAGGAAAGCAATGAAGCTTTGAGTTCTTACAGGGTCTGGTTTATAATCTTTGATCGTCATTATCAGGGAAGCATCATTTTCAAGGACAAATAAGGCAGACTGAAGTTAAATCAGGGAAGCATCATTTTCAAGGACAAATAAGGCAGACTGAAGTTAAAAAAGAATCCAAAATATTGTATGTATCTTGATTAGTATATCTGCATTCTTACTGTATGAGGTAAATCAGCTTATCCCAAGGCGTAGGCGCCTCGCATTCATTTCACGACTGCATCTGGAAGAACTACTAAACAAGCTTGCACTTCCAATTGAATCCCAAGGACAAGTTAACCTTATCCACAGCACACTATAATCTGGAAATATGTCACCAAGAGATTTTAATAGAATAGACTCAGCTTGGTATGCCAATGAGCTTTGTGCCTTTGTTAGATCAAGAGAATCATATTCCTGCCATAATTTTTGGGTGGCCGTAGGGTGATAAGGTTCAAAACAATTATCCGCTTCAATATTGCAGACACTGCACTTTCCAGCATAGATGGAAAAATGCTGCACTTTCCAGCATAGATGTCTTCAAAGCTTGGGAAGACGGGTTAAATTTCAAAACATATTCTGAACTTTGGCAATTCGCATCGAGCTACTAAGCGCAATACGCACTACTCACAAGTGTTATAAACACTATATATTGGATACCATTACAAGATTCCCCCAACCTAAGAAAAGGCTTCACTCTGTTTGCTTCAGAAAATGATATGGTTATTGACTTATTGTCCAATGATTAAATTATAATTAATCTTGAAAAAGCAAATGCTGGCTTGAAAAAAGAATAGCCAAAATGCTGATTAAACAAAACTTTGATGATTTTTTCCTGAAACAAAAATAAAGCTCACATTGGTCATACTGTCTACCCAAGGTATTCAAATTCACTGAGAATGATGAGCTCACATTGGTCATACTGCCTACCTAAGGTATTCAAATTCACTGAGAATGATGAGGAAGGCTATAATACACCATTCCGGGTGGCTGAAGTGGCCGGAAACTAGGAGGTTGTTGAATTAAGGGTATTTGTTGCTGCTGGGTAATTGGGGAGGGCTGCTGGTTCATTTGCATGGGCTGCTGAGACATTGGCACCATTGGACTTACCATATGCGGTGGGGGTGGTGGTGGTCCTAGAGGCAAAGGTGGAATGTTCCCGTAAACATATTGGCTCATGACACCTCCTGATGGCTGTAAATATTGTTGTGAGGATGGGTTTTGAAGCATATGAAATTGAGCTTGTGAGGTTGGGACATGATTCTGCTGTTGTGGAACCATTGCTGATTGGTAAGAGTGGTTTGGAGGCGCAGTGGGTGGCTGTGTTGACATAAAAACATTGGGATCTGAAACTGGCATGGACCTTTCGGGTTTAGACATTGAATCAGTGCCCGAACTCTTTGGTGTGGATGGGTATGAATTGGAAGAGGTGGAGGGCTTGGTCAGGCCAGCATTCTTCGCCTCTTCAGCAGCAAAAGTAGAAAGTACAGAAGTCATAATTAGTTGAGAGGAGCTAGAAGCAGCAAGCTTGTCTGCAACCAAAGCGGCAATGGCTGCAGCAGACTTCTTTGGTGTGTGTCCTTTGGAATTAGCATCAGCACTTGATGGATTAAATATATAATCTTCATCATTTAGCCGTTTCCGCATGTTGCTGGCTTCTTCTGCCTGTGCTTGTGCCACCTATACTCGATCAAAATATAATTTACTAAGCAGTCAGATCATCCATTCCTCAATTCTTAGTAGAAAAGACCTAAATGAAGCAATGTTTTGCAAACAAAATAAACGGAAAATTCCAAAGCAGTACTGACATTCTACTTTGAAGGGATGCAGAAAAATCGACACTACTCATCATCATCAAAAAGGCATTCTTATCTACTCAATTCTATAATTTCTCAGTAGTCAAACATAACTGAAAAAGAATGAAATCTTTTATTTTGGTTGGTCCAAGAAAAACTATCACATCAGTTTCCCATATGTGTGCTAAGGTTCTGCCATTTCCGGCTTTAATATTGGTCTTCTCAGAAACTTCCACCTGCTTCTGGAAGAGGACAATAACTGGTAGGGTTTTAATTCTGGGTGTTTCACAGGTCCTAAAATTGGGTCCCAAGTGTATGCCCACATGAAAATTGACTGAACTGAGCAACCCACCCCGTTTAGGCCAATGAAAACAATCTGGTCTGGGCAGATTTCACCAGCTCTACTAGTAACATATTTTGATGACAAACTGGATGCTACCTTTGACTGCGGAGGTAATAAAGAATTCTAAATCAAGAAAAACAAAGTATTACAAACTATCTAGCATCTTCTCTGAAATACTATACATTTTAATCAAGGGTGAAGTTTTATAATATATGAGAATTCCCAACTCTTAAAACCTTAATAGGTGAAAGCAAAAAACTGAATACTGTTTGCAAAGATGATCAACATACCTGCATATGAGTTCGAACATTCTCCAGTTCAGATTCCTGAAAAAGATCCCAGGATATCAGCAAAAGCATACAACATGAACCAAAGAAGCACTACATGCTAATTTAATGAACAATTAAAGAAAATATGATATAGAAAAGTACCTGTTCATGCAAAGCTTCTCTTAATTGAGATACAAGTGCTACTCTACTCGCTTCAACTGATTTAAGTTTCTCAAAACACTGCTTCAACACATTTTCTTCCTCCTCGAGTTCTTTGGCTAAACTTTTCCGTTTTGGATCCTTTGCTGAAGACAAAAGAAAATGGGTTAACAGACAAGTATGTTGGAAATCACAGCAAGACTAACTGCCCTTCTGCACAAGGATGCAATGTAAAACAGCTACAACGAATTTCCAGTTGACCACTCTAGTCAAAACAAAGATGCACAGAAACATTAGTTTATTTTACCAGTAGTACAGGCACTGTCAACATCTTTTTCCAACTTCCTTACTTGGTGAACTGCAGACTTGCATTTGCTCATCTCGGCATCTTCATTTGGATTTTCACCGATCACCAAGTGAAATGCCGATACAATCTTCTCAGCTGCACCTCCAATGGAAAGTTTCTGGTTTCCAAATAACACAGCATTCAAAATCTCTCAAATAACTAGTGAAAAAGGGAAAGGAAAAAAAAAAAGGTTGAATAAAAGACTTATTTGGGGTAGTCCAAAATAAAAATAAAAATAAACAAATCAATGAGAAAATAATAAAATGGTGACTGTTGTTCTCACCGTTCTGATAGAGCGTGAATCTCTTTTCATAATTCTGACTGAACGTGAGCGCTTTTTGCCACTGAACTCCAAGGGTGGAGGCACTTCTTGCCCAAGCATTAGTTCTTTGAGGCTCCGCGTGCGAGACCCAAATACTCTCCTCTCTTCCCATATACCAACCTACAAAATTGGTAAGCAACAACACCAAACAAAGTTCAGCCGTCTTGAAATGAAATAGTACACCAGCCTGTCAAAGATTCTTAAAATTTGGTGCACATGATTTACATACCATTTCTTGGGACAGGTAAAGAGGAGGTAAGAAGATTATTGGGGAAAAAAAAACAAGAGAGGATTAAATGAACAAGACCTACTATTTGCCACTTATTGGTAAAAAGAAATAGTTAAACAAATTAGGATAGACTATGCGCTAACCCTAAATTGTTGAGAAATAACACACCATATTCAAATAGGGTGAAGTCGCCAGTGGCTGTATGGTCTATCTCAAACAAGATGAAAGATGGACTTACCAATCTAGAGACAACATTCTTTCCATGGTCATCACCTTCATCATTAATAACTTTAAGAGCTCCTGGAAGAACCTTCCAAAACTCGGTAACAAATTCATTTCCTTTACGCTTGCTGTTCTGCAGGATGTCATTGGCAAGATACAAGAGAGGGACTTTTTGAACCATTTGTGCATTATGGAACTGTTTCTCCCACGTTGTAACCACCAATTCAGCTTTGCTCCGATGAAATATACACCAGTGTGACAAAGCTTTAATAAAGTCAAGGCAACAGGTTTTAATTTAGAAAAGGACATCATTGCTTCAGAGTGGATACAAGTATACTACAGGACAATTTACACAACTGAACCTACAGTGAAACTTCAAACAAAATAGAGCAGAATCTACATTAAGCAGTCAGCAAACACACAGCAACGTGACTTCAAAGTATGAAAAATTGATGTTTGCAGTAAGGAACATCACTACATTTTCCTAATTGGTTACATTCATTTCATTGAAAGATTTAACTCTTCAATTCAACCAGATTGAGAAATGGTTTAATATGTGAAAACAACGGGTACCTATCTAAGGGTAAAATCAAGTTCCCAGTAACTAGAAAATTCTAAATGATAGGAGCCTTATTTTGAACCAAAAACTAATCAGGAATTTATAAGTAGCACATTGCTACCAAATTTCCCATCAGAAAAAAAGTAAGAGATTCTATACAACATTGAAAAAATCCTGCAGTTTACAAATAGAGAAAATTGGTAATCAGTCGCACCGCTCTCTCCCTAAACCAATCTGTGGGACACTAACAATAAAGTTCGATAATTATCAGCTTCTATAGCAGCAATTCAAAATTGAAATCAACATCAAAAGAAACAGAACTCGGCACAAGGCTCAACCAAAACACAAAACAACACCAATCAGAGTCAGAAGTACCAATTTCGGAAACTCAAGCCATTGAGAGCAAACCACATACATAAAGAACAGCGAAAAAAGGATACTTTCGATACACTGCTGGGTGCTGTTGAGCTTGGAGAGCTTATCTGCAAGTATCTGCTCACTGAAAACACTACTCATATCCTATACCTAACCAATGCCTTATCCCCACCAATCAATCACACAACCAAACACCCTCAATCACAGTAAGCAACTTCGAAATCGAAAACTCCGAAAACCCACTGCAGAAATTCAAACAAAATCGAAGAAATTCAAAATCTTGGAGCTCCAACCCCAAAACCAAGGACCTCCCAGCTGCAATTAGCACAAGGCAACAACAACACCACCGCCACCCCCAAAACAATCCCAATGGAACAAAGGCTCCGACTTTGGCAAGCACTGCCACCAAACTAAACGACGTCGTTGTCGTTGGCGGAAATTACAGAACGTTGTGGGGCAATCTGGAAGTGAAATTGGAAGAGTTTGGTGAAACCCTAGAAACGGTTCTGTGGGTAGGGAAAAAGAAACGTTTCGAGAAAAAAAGGAGGGTGGTTTTGAGTTGTTAAGTTGGGGACATTTGGCGCAATACTGTTCTGAGATAAACAGCACCGAGTTTAGATGTACAGGAGGATGGACAGAAGATCTCCAGAATTTTCTTCTTTTTTCTTTTAACCCCAATTTTTATTTTTCATGAGATCGAAGAGGATGTGAAATTTGTCCCCCTTATTTTGGACTAATTATAGTTCCACCCTTTGAGTGTGGTGTGGGGTTTTGATATCGAGCCTACTTATGTTGGATATCGTCTTCGAAGTCAAAAAAGGTAATGTTCTAGCTGAATACAAAATTCGTGTTCAGTTTTATTTGACACCGATGAAGAGATATTATGGTGAGAATCTAATTATTTATTAAAAGTAAATTTTTTTTATATAACGGGTAAATATTAAGTTGTTTGTATATCTCTATTACTATAAATGGAGACCAGAGTTTGGTTTTTTTCTTCATTCGGTGCGAGGCCAAATTGATTTGTAACGCGTGCATACCTTTTTCTGCTAGTGTGCACCAAATATCAAGTAACCGTTTTGTAATAACACTAAAATTAAATACTAGGTAGCAAGTGATGAAATATCGAGATGAGTTTCAAAAAAACATTTCGTAATCACCAGATGTGGTCGTTAGCGCCACCAATCAGCACACTTTAAAAGAATGTTGCATAAGCGAAATGACAATGGCAGGTAAATAGAAAATAAATTCTAGGGGACAAAATTAGCTCAAAATTACACAAAACTAGGCATATCAAGTATGAAGTCAATTATAATAGGACACAATCATTTTATCTCTTTTTATTTTGGGTTAATGGAGACAAATTCTCAAGTAGTTAAATCAAAAATAAGAGGGCGGAAAGTGAGAAAAAGCATCAAATTACGGGGCCACGATGCAAATAGACCGTAATTCAAAAACATAATTGTGTACGTATTTCCAATTTGAGACACATTAAAGTAATAAAAACCCAGAAAAACAGTAAGCTCCCGCTCCAGCTTTCGAAAACAAAAAAGCAGGGTCGTAAAATCCACGCTAATACGACCACCGTAAGACCTAAGCTAAGCTTAAAGCCGTGCCATTTATTTAAACTCCAAAACCCATAACTCTCTCTCTCTCTCTCAGTCAGTAAAGTAGTAGCTTCTCCGATGTCGAGTTTCATGCCGGCCGCCAATCAGAACACGAATCCCAACAAGTCCTTCGAGGTAAAAAAAAAAAAAAAAAAAAAAATCCCATTCCAAGTTTTTGATTTTCTTGATTCGATTCGTGAATGTGTGTATTAATTATGTGTAATTTGGATTCAATAATAATAGGTCGCCGAACCTCCAAACGACTCCATTTCGAGCCTCAGCTTCAGCCCCAAAGCCAATCACCTCGTCGCCACCTCCTGGGACAACCAGGTTTCAATTCTTTCGCTTTTTATTGCTAACAGAGTTATTGACTTCTAATCTCTAAGAAAGTTATTGAATTTTGGTGCAATATTGCCTTTTGTTCAGGTTCGATGCTGGGAGATACAACACAGTGGGCAAAATCTTGCTAGCACCCCCAAGGGAATGATTTCACACGACCATCCGGTAGGGCCCAATTTCTCTATATCTTGTATTGTTTTATTTAAGCTTGTGAGTGGTTTGTAAAACTATGATTCTTGAATCTGGATACAAACATTAATATGTATGATTATCAATGTAGGCTTTGTGCTCGACTTGGAAGGATGATGGGGCGACTGTCTTCTCTGGAGGATGTGACAAGCAAGCTAAGATGTGGTCCTTGGCTACTAACCAAACAATGACTGTTGCTGTGCATGATGCCCCCATTAAAGACATGGCTTGGATCCCTGAGTTGAACCTCCTAGTCACCGGAAGCTTGGACAAGACTGTAAAGTAAGTAATACATGTAAATGTTTTGCAAAATGTTATGAGCTTGAACCTGTATAGCAGTCTTTCTAGAATGTTATGAGCTTGAACCTCTGTAGCAGTCATTCTAAAATGTTATTAGCTATCTGAATAACTATACTCCATCAAGCTATATGGTGTTTTATTAAATAATTCATATAAGGTTATGCAATAATTGAGTTGATAATGGAGTTCTTTACTCCGCCAATTTACTGCCCTTTGCTCCTAAGATTTCTTGTATCACCTAATGCTCTCACATGAGCCTCTTCTAATGGTTGAGTGCCGTGTCTTGTTTGTCTTCCTTAAAACTTTATTTCTAGATTAGATATCCGCTATCTTGCCTTAAAAGTCGGATTTGCTGCTTTTTTAGTTAATTCTTTTATTGCCTGCGTTCAGGTATTGGGATACGAGGCAGCAGAGCCCAGCGCACACCCAACAGCTCCCTGAACGCTGCTATGCACTATCAGTGAAACAGTCTCTAATGGTTGTTGGGACGGCGGATAGAAATATTATTATTTTTCACTTGCAGCAACCCCAGGTAACATTCATTTTGAGGGGTCACCAGATTATATTTATTTTACCATTGTGATGTTACAAGAATAAACTTTTTTTTATATTATTATTAAAAAAAAGCTTCTTTACTTTCATGACTTTATTGGTCCCAGCTTCCAGGAATATATATATTTAGGCTTTAGTTTTTGTATCTCATCATGATGAGCCTATTTCAGTAGTTATAATCCTACCCTAAGAGATGCCTATGTGATTTCCTCAAAAGTGGAGTCATCAGTCATGTATATAGACGATAGGATCTTACCTCTGATTTCACTGTATTTTTATTTATTATTATTTATATAGAAACTATCTCAACCCTCTGCAACTCTTATCCACCAATTGGGCTGGGGTATCTTTGAGGATAAACTTCTAGTTTTATATTTTTCAAGCTCAGTTAATCATTTGTTAATATAAAGTTTCATTCGAATGTTTATGAGTTTTTCATATTTAATTTCTTCTACCTCCATGGATGTTTTATAATTTTTATAATTTTGATTACAAACAGAATGAGTTGAAGAGAATTGTTTCACCCCTAAAGTTTCAGACAAGGTGTGTTGCTGCATTCCCTGATCAGCAAGGATTCTTGGTAAGTATCAACTCCTCGTTTAGATCTTTCTGTCTCTTCTCCCCTTTGTTATTTCCATATTTATTTCTGTCTCAAAAAATAGTTCTTTCTACAATTATTGCTTATATTGACAAACTGAAACATATCTTTGCATGAATTTGCTCATTGAACATAAAACTTACCATATATGATATGCTTTATTATTTATAACTGGAGCTTAGTCAGTATGACCCTTGCTAGGGGGATGTATTGGTCAAATGCTGCCAATTGATTGGAGCAGAGCTTTTATATTGCCTTCAAATTAGGCATTATATGGGGATTGTGTTTGGTTGTTTGAAACCTTGGTTCTCTTATCGTATTTGTGGTTTTTGAGGGGGATGGTCCGTGAAATTCCCCTTTTAGTTGATATTCATGGATCAAGGAAGCAATGTAAATGTGTTCTTGCATGTGTGCTTAGAACTTGAATTATTTGTTCAGATACAGAATTGAACAAGAGTTTAATGTAAAGGACCAAATATTTAGATTGTTCAGCTTATCTCTTCTAAATTGCATACTTGATGCTATAGTGTGATTATAAGTTCAGTCCTCACCTAAACTATAGGAATTGTTCAAAAGAAAGGTCTTAAAATCTAACGGTTACTCTAGGAAGTTAGTCAATATTGCATTAGCTAACTTCTGATTGAACCTTGAATTATAATAAAAATAAAAAAGTGATTATTGTATATAGTTATTCAATTTCTTTTCATATACATAATTGTGGTTTTTCTTTCTTAGCCTCTTATCAATCCTAATGTCCCCATCCAAATTGTAATCTATGTACATCAAAAAATTGCTTCAGTTCCACTCATCATAGTTTGACATATAAGTTCATGAATACTGTTTATTATTGCTTAATAACTATTATCTTCTCGAATAATTAATAAATTAATTATGATTGTGTCCCAATGTAATGACCAGGTTGGATCTATTGAGGGGAGGGTTGGTGTGCATCATCTGGATGAGCAACTATTATCTAAAAACTTTACCTTCAAATGCCACAGGGAGGGCAATGAGATATACTCTGTCAACTCTCTGAACTTCCATCCTGTAAGATTTCTATTGCTATTCCTTTTATTCTCGTGTATTTTTCAAGACAGTATCTTAGAAGAATTTTGAAGTACATATGAACAGGTGGAATTTGTTTTACTTCAGAATCATGACTGGAATGCTCAATTGTTTTTGTTTTTGGTTTTTTTTTTTTCTCCATCTTCTGTAAGTAGTGTGTACTTACAGTTTTTTGTTATGTATTTCAGAAAGATGTTAAATAAACACCGTTTTCTCTCTGTGTTGTCATTTTTGATCTTATTGTGTGTACTTTGTTTCAGGTCCACCACACGTTTGCTACCGCTGGCTCTGATGGTTCTTTTAATTTTTGGGACAAGGACAGCAAACAAAGACTCAAGGTTAAATCTTATTTTCGCTCGCCTTATCAAGACTTTAAGCGTAAATATAGGTGTCTTAACAGAGGGTTTTCTGGTTTTCAGGCAATGCAAAGGTGCAGTCAGCCTATTCCTTGCAGTACCTTTAACCACGATGGTTCCATATATGCATATGCGGTAATCCTCTTTCACAAATCATATAATTGGATGCACAACACAAAGACGAACACTCCAGGGATGTTTCATCTTTTATGTATTACATTAAAACTCTTTCCCCCAATTGGCGTGTGTAGGTTTGCTACGATTGGAGCAAGGGTGCAGAAAATCATAATCCTGCGGCAGCAAAGAACCACATTTTCCTCCATTTGCCACAGGTATTCTAATGAGTTGCTTCAAATAGTTATCTTCATGAAGGCCTGAAAAACTCTGTATAATGTTACATGCTTTAATGGTTGCAGGAAGCTGAGGTAAAAGCCAAGCCGCGAGTTTCAACTGGAAGAAAGTAAAGGCCAGTCATGCCTGTTTTGCTACGAGCTCTTTTCGTATATATTTTGGACCTTTTAGTTATCAATGTGTGATCAAGGCTGATCGAGCTGGTCCCTCGGAGTAGACATTTTGGTAGCGGGGTCTCTTTTGTGTTAAGTAGTCAAAACCGTATTGTTTTGCGAACTCTTAAGATATTATTCTTTGTCAAGGGGACCCGTGCTTATTATCTTTCTGAAATTCTGAAGTACTGATTTACCTCTTTCTGTTGGCGTTCCATAAAGTTCTGAAGTACTTATGTAGTGTTTCAATCATTTATGACACGGACCTTAAGGTGCGTTTATGTGATCAATTTTTGAAGTAGAGTGCGTAAGATGATAAAGGACATTGATTATTACTATACAAGTTTGGTGATAAAAGTTGATGGTCCAGATAGGTAATCCCCTAATGAAGTATGTCTAACTGGTTCTGTTCAAAATCAATTATGTGCTCTTTTAGAAGTTCCAATTATTCATCGCTTAAAAACTTTTAGAATTCATCTATAAATTCAGCTTCAGAAATCACTCAAGTTCCTATTCCAAGCTTATTAAATTTTAATTATGAATAATGTGAAACCAAATCATCCTACACTATCCAGCATGCTCCAGTAAAAAGTTGAAACTGGAAAACACAAGCACAAGAATACCAAATATCACAATAACTAGGATATGCCAGGAGAATAAAGAAACCTAATAGATTCAACTACGAGAATAACTATATTAGTTTTCAGCATTCGTTTATGGTACATACCGATACATTAAGTAGATTAGTTCGATATAGAGGTAGAATTGTTTTTGAGATCAAGTCAAATTAGTCTACTTATGCGTGGAGTCAAGTCTACCTCTGTATCAAATCTAGTATGCTTGATGTACTGGTATAGTAAAATTTTTCTCGTTTTCATAAAACTTTTGTTGTTCTTTTGCCCTCTTTCGAGCTAAAAAGCTCTCCTTCGCTGCAGCCACCGCATCTTCACCTCTTTTATGATGATTAGCCTTTGGTTGATCTGCTGGCGGCGTTCAGCTGACATTTTTTCCTCAGCTGATGTGTTTAAGAGCTGGCTTCTCCTCAGAGGCTTCTACAGTTTCAGACATAGTTGCAACATTTTTTTCAAGGTTGAAATAAAATTCACTCAAATCTGTCTTCTTAGTATCATCATCTTTCTCTTGCCGAAGTCAACGAAGTCGGTCTTCCTCAATCCACTTTGCCTGCTCTGCAAGTTTCTTTTTGTAAGCCTTTGTGACAAATTTATCCTTGTCTGCATACAGGTGATCGTCTTGACTTGGCTCTTTTGCAAGCTTTCTTTCAAATACTATCTCGTGCTCTCGACTTCGTTCTTCTTCTCTTTTCATTAAATATTGAATCTATCTCGGCTTTCTCTCTTGGTGATCTTGCACACAAGGTTGTATGGCTTTCTCTCAAGTTGAATGTATCTGTCCCTTTCAAAGAAATTTACCCGTCTTCACAATCCAGTCTCTTAACCTAGCTTACAATGCAAGCCAATCTGCCATTGCATCTACAGCCTCCTACAAACTTTACTTGAACTTTTCTAATCTTGGAAAGCAGAAGGTGGATTTCCCAGCAGACTTACCAGAAACAGTCTTAAAATAAGTGCTTTGAATCAGTCTCATTGATCGATTATGCAGAAGAACTGTAGACATAGCCCATATCATACCCTCACAAGCTGCAGTAGCTTCAGTCTTTACTTACAACAGAAGAAGGGCAAGGTATACAAGTAGCAACTGGTAAGATAGCTCTAGGTGCTACTATATATCTAGTACTTGATGAAGCAGAAACCAATTTGATTCCGGATGTGTCAATATATTCACGGAGGAAATGAAAATGTAATTTTAGGCTTTACAAAATCACCCTACGAAAAAGCTCTTGTGGATGGTTGAGAGCGGGCAGAAGGTTTAGACTTGATAGACAATTGGTACGGATCTAGAGCATTGTTCCCTATTATTTTGGTAATTAAACTTGTGAGAATACAAGAGTTCGGAAGCTAGTTATGGTATCTGGGAATAAAGTCACTTTCAGAATGAAGTCATAATGTTGCAAAATTGTTTCTTCTAGTTATCTATCACAATTATGTTGCGGAATGAACGAATACAATGGATATCATATCATAAACAACTCTCAAAGGAAACATACTGAAGATGAAGAATCTTAATTAACTAATTGTAGAATAGCTGTAAATCTTATGTAATTATGATTCTTATTTATTTAGGTTATCATGTAATTATAGGAATGATTGTTTCCTATTAGGGTTAGACTACTCCTCTTGTCCTTGTATATATACCCCTTTGTGGGATGAATAGTATTATTATTGAAAACCCTAAAATCAAAGTATTATTTTCTACTTGGTATCAGAGCAGGTTCAATCCTTTGAACTTGCCTGCATCCTTTGAATCCTAACTCCTGAATCCTGAATCCTGAATCCCAAAGCACACCACAAACCGCTGCGTACCACCACCATTAAAATCAAGCCATCCCTGAATTTTTTTGAAACCCTAGAAAAACCAAACCTGAAAAAAAAAAAACAAACAAACCCCAAATTCCTCAATGGCCGTTCAACGCCGACCAGGTCCTCCTCCAGGCTTCTCAGGTCCTTCTCCACGCCGAAACCCATACGCAAACAAAAAATGTGTTGTCTGTGGGGAAGTAGATCATACCAAGGAGCGGTGCTATGAAGTGATTGGCTACCCTGATTGGTGGGACTTCACCAGGAAACCGCGAAAGAATCCGGGCAAGGCGGCTATTGCTACTACAGAGGAAGAGCATCTCGACAATGCCTCCGCTAATCTAGCGCAGTCAGGTATGAAGGGTAAGGCTACTTTGAATAATACATGGATAATTGATACAGGTGCATCTGATCATATGACCAATGACCCTAGTCTTGTGAAAAACCTTAGACGTTCCTCTCAAAATATTGTCTCTACTGCTGATGGTACTCCAACTCCGGTCACCGGAGAAGGTTCTATTGTTGTATCTGATACCTTAACCCTTGAATCTGTCCTAGTTGTTCCCTCACTAGCTTATAATCTCCTATCTGTTGGTCAGATTATTTTAGCACTTGCATGTATTGTGACCTTCTATCCATCTTTCTGTGTGTTTCAAGACATTCTGATTCGGCGGATTCTTGGTTATGGTGTTAGAAGGGGAAAATTATACTACTTGGATCTGACAGAGACTGGAGAAAACCAGAAGCATCTTTTGGGGCAAGCTAATCAGATTAATGGGGTAGAGAATGCAAAGGAAGCAGTATGGTTATGGCATCGCCGTTTAGGTCATCTATCTTTTAGTTATCTTAAGAAGCTGCAACCTCATTTGTTTTCGGTTGTCAGTGATTTGAATTTCCATTGTGACATTTGTGAACTGGCCAAGAGCCACCGTATTTCATATTCACCAAGTCTTCATAAAAGTCCTGTTCCTTTTATGAAAATTCACTCTGATGTCTGGGGTCCTGCAAAGATTCCTTCTCTTTCTGGAGCTCGGTATTTTGTAACGTTTATTGATGATTGCACTCGCATGACATGGGTGTCATTTCTGAAGAATAAGAGTGATGTATTTGGAATGTTTATCGAATTTCACAAAATGGTGGCAACTCAGTATCAACAATCCATCCGAGTGTTTCAGTCTGACAATGGTGGAGAGTTTGTGAATGGCCCTATGATTGAGTTTTGCCGGTCACATGGAATTCGTCATCAAACCTCCAATTCTTATACTCCTCAACAGAATGGGTTAGCAGAACGGAAGAACAGGCAGTTGATGGAAGTTGTTTGTGCTTCCTTATTTGGCATGAATGTACCTCGGTCCTATTGGGGAGAAGCAGTAAAATCTGCAGCATATCTTATCAACCGTACTCCTTCACGGGTGATTGAGTTTCAGAATCCTCATCAGAAGCTTCATACATTTTTGACCATCCCTTCTATGCCTAATTTGGAGCCCCGGGTGTTTGGGTGCACAGCCTATGTTCATATTCCCAAGCCTCAACGCAACAAGCTTGATCCCCGTGCCCGTAAGTGTATCTTTGTTGGTTATGCTGACTTCCAGAAGGGTTATCGATGTTATGATCCCCTTACTGGCACTTTACATGTCTCTCTTGATGTTGCTTTTCGTGAATCCGAGCCTTATTACTCAGGGGGAGCTTCTCAGTCTTCCCTTCAGGGGGAGAGAGGTTGTGAAGGGAATCCTCGTTCTATTATTGATTTTGATGTCTTTGAAGACTTGGAAAATTTGGAGGATACATTTGAGGGTAGGAAAAATTTGGAAACAGAAAATGCAGTTGCCGAACAGAGCATTGTGAATTCCGAAACAGAAAATGCGACTGCCGAACAGAGTGTTGTGAATTCCGAAACAGAAAATGCGACTGCCGAACAGAGTGTTGTGAATTCCGAAACAGAAAATGTAACTGCCGAACAGAGTGTTGTGAATTCCGAGACAGAAGAGACGACTTTTCTGGATAGTTTGAATCAAAATCAAGACGTATCTGAAGCTCACACACAAGATATTCCCCCTTCTACATCACCAACTGAAGATCCCGGTCAGAATGATCCGCCTCAGGTACCCCTAAACTTTAATGAATCTTCTGGGTTAGAAAGTGTCGAACCTAGGAAATCACAAAGGGTTACCAAGGGAATTCCTAAGAAACAATATGAACCAGATATCAAAGCCAAAGCTAAATACCCTATAGCTAATTTTATGTCTAACCATAGGATTTCTGGGTCACATGCACTTGTTATTGATCAATTATCTACTGTATCTATTCCTAGTAACGTGCAGGATGCATTAACGGATCCAAAATGGACAAAGGCGATGAATGAAGAATTGGAAGCTCTTCAAAAGAATGCAACATGGGAACTAGTACCTATGCCGGTTGGAAAGAAGACTGTAGGGTGTCGTTGGGTATTTACTGTGAAGCTTAATGCAGATGGAACTATTAATAGATACAAGGCGAGGTTGGTTGCCAAAGGATACACACAACGTTATGGGATTGATTATGAGGAGACTTTTGCACCTGTGGCAAAGATCAATACTGTTCGGATTCTAATCTCACTTGCAGCAAACAAAGATTGGCCCTTACACCAGTTTGATGTGAAGAATGCGTTTCTTAATGGGAATTTGGAAGAAGAAGTGTACATGGATGTGCCCCCAGGTGTTAAGAATTACCCAAGTGAAGTTGGCAAGGTGTGTAAATTGAAGAAGTCTTTGTATGGCCTGAAGCAATCTCCAAGAGCCTGGTTTGGGAGATTTTCAAAGTCCATGAGAGCCTTTGGGTACAGACAGAGCAATTCTGACCATACCTTGTTTATCAAGCGCAAGAATGGTAAGATTACAGCTCTTATTGTGTATGTTGATGACATGATTGTTACAGGGGATGATCCGAAAGAGATGAATGAGTTACAAAAGTATCTGTCAAAGGAGTTTGAAATGAAGGATCTGGGCAACTGAAGTATTTTCTGGGTATTGAAGTTGCGAGGTCTAAGAAGGGAATTTCACTGTCACAGAGGAAGTATGTTCTTGACTTACTTACTGAAACGGGGATGCTGGACTGCAGTCCAATTGAGACACCCATTGAGATGAATCACAGACTTGCCATTTATCCTGATCAAATTCCAACTGATAAAGGAAGGTATCAACGTCTTGTAGGAAGGTTGATTTATCTTTCACATACTAGACCTGATATTGCTTATGCTGTGAGTGTTGTCAGTCAGTTTATGCATTGTCCTAGTGAAGAACATATGGATGCAGTTTTTCGGATTTTGAGGTATTTGAAGATGGCGCCAGGTAAAGGATTACTGTTTGAGAAAAAGGATGAATTGGAAGTTGGGGGATACACAGATGCAGATTGGGCTGGTGATAAAACTGACAGGCGTTCTACATCTGGGTACTTCACTTTTGTAGGAGGGAACCTTGTCACTTGGCGTAGCAAGAAACAGAAAGTTGTGGCCAGATCAAGTGCAGAAGCTGAATTTCGAGGTATGGCACATGGAGTCTGTGAAATGTTATGGATTCGTAATGTCCTGAAAGATCTAGGTTACAAGCTTAGACAACCTATGGATTTGCATTGTGATAATAAAGCTGCAATTGAGATTGCACATAATCCAGTTCAGCATGATAGGACAAAGCATGTGGAGGTTGACCGTCATTTTATTAAAGAAAATCTTGACAGAAAGGTTATTCGTTTTCCATTTGTAAACTCAGAATAGCAATTAGCTGATGTTTTTACTAAAGGAGTGTCCAGGAAGATATTTGACAGCTCAGTTGACAAGTTGGGCATGATAGATATCTATGCACCAACTTGAGGGGGAGTGTAGAATAGCTGTAAATCTTATGTAATTATGATTCTTATTTATTTAGGTTATCATGTAATTATAGGAATGATTGTTTCCTATTAGGGTTAGACTACTCCTCTTGTCCTTGTATATATACCCCTTTGTGGGATGAATAGTATTATTATTGAAAACCCTAAAATCAAAGTATTATTTTCTACTCTAATAATACCAAAATCCCAAAAGCATATATAATAAAAGTTCATACCCAAATACTGAGAAAAATAACTTAAGTACAGCTTCAGATGTTCTACTCCAATGACAATCACTAGCAAGAAGAAAGAAAAGGACACTAGCTTAATTCACTAAGACCAAAAACCAAAAGAAGCCTAGCTAATCTAGGACTAACATTCCTGTCCTTTCGATGGTGCTATCATTATTTCTTTGAGCAATGCTCCTTCAACAAAAGAACATAAGTAGGGTTCTTGAAGTGACTGACAATGGTCTCGGCACAATCATCATCTGCTTCCTTAATGGCCTTGCATCAATCTTCTCCAATATTGAGTTTGTGATTCCAATAAGATGCATAGATCTCCTTCAGACAAGTCCCCCTTGCAGTGTGGAAACCAGCAATGCACTTGTGCACCTTAGCGTGCCCAGATAGCTTCGGAGGCTCTGCAGCAGTAGCATCAGAAGCAGCCAAGCATAGGGCTGCACAAGCAAGGAAGAGTAGCAGCGCAGCAACTCCTTTATTCAATTTTTTGGTTTTCTGTAAGCAAAGTGATCAAAAAACTAATGAGAATTGTGAAAGATGTGAATTTTGGGGAGCTGTATATAGTCATATAGAAGAAGACTTGTTAGCTATAACAGATGTTCGACTGAAGTGATTTGTTGTTATCCAAATTGTCTCTAGAATTTCGATCATTATCGTAAGGAAGAGATGAACAACATGTTATGGTTTGCATGGTTATCTTTTCCATCTGTAAATAAAGCACAATATATCAGGTCTTATAGTGCTGGGATCAGATTGTGCTCAAGTGTTTCCTTTTAGAAGTGGAATTTGAATTAGATGGAATTGTTATCTTTTAGTAACAGAAGAAGAAACTTGGGTATGCAACAGCAACTTTAGCTCTACAAATTGATTTCTTACTTAGCCAAAAGTCTATTATGCGCTTATCCTTTAAGCACACTCAGCTAACTCAAATTTTTAACTGAAGTGATTTGTTATTATCAAAATTATATTTTTTGATGCTGAGATTAGTGTATACTTAATACAATCCTTCTAATACAAAACTTGGTCGATTTATTTTCTTAAGAGGTAACTTGATTGGTTTGGAGAAGGTAAACTTACAGTAAATGTGGTATTGATCTTCACCAAAGTAGAAGATAGAACTACCTGTCTAAAAGAAATTCACTTGCCAAGGAAATGTCAAGCAAGGCCTACATTTCTTATTTGATTGGGAGGTTTTGTAATGCCATTACTCCCTCCTGAACAGTTAAATGGTATAATATAAGCCTAAGCTTTATCTTCACCCGTTATAATGGAAAGTAATTCCAGCAGTTTGCTTATTTAGCTTGGTGATACAGTACCCTACTACTCGGATTGAAGTTGAAATTCCATACGACTTCCTTGCGATTGTCATCAGAGCAAGTAGTCATTGCCATCAAATGCCAAATCTTTCTGTTTGCTTGTATTCCATTTTGTTAAATAAAGGCTCATTTGGATAAGCTGGTGATAATTAATGCAAGTTCATAGGAAACTTTGTACTTTAAGACAGGACTGCTCAAGTTGGCCGGACCTGGGCTCTGGGCTCTGGACATTACTCCAAATAAATATATATTTGGTACCACCAAATATCAAAGGCACATACCAAAGAGGAACACCCCATAAATGTATAGCGTGCACAACTCATGTCACCAAGCTGCACAAACTAGGGCAGCTCAGATCAAGTCCAATACATGACTGGCTGAGGTAGATTTATGGAAAACATCAACATGTCCTACATTCATAAACTGTAAGAAAGATTTGTTCAATAGAAGTTACAGTCCACCAACTAAAGTGAAGTCGGATGAAGATACAATGGATCCATTAATCCATAAAGATAGCTCAGTGTTCGGAAATTTCCAACACTGAACTTGTCCTCATGCCCCTAAACATAAAGCAGAGAATTCAAAAACCAAAAACCATAATAAATGCAAAGGATACTTCCCTCCCTACCACTATCTAACAGTGACCAAACCCATCAGAAAATCTGAAGAGCGTGAACTGACATGTCCTACTGCTTAGGGTTTCTGCCCTGTGCTGCAAGTTTTGCCTCTACTTGTTCTTGGGATAAAGGTAGGTAATAGATCCGAGGGGTTGCTTTAGTTTTTCGAAATAGATCATCCAAAGTGACAATCGGAGGATCAAGTTTCTCTGAAAGAGGAGGTGGGGGAGGCAGAGGAAGCCGCTCTCTTGCTGGGGGAAGGGTAGACAGGTGTGGCGGAGGGGGAGGGAAGGGGGTGGTGGAAGCTGCTGCTGTAGTTGCTGCTTAGATAGACGAGGTGAAGGCTGATGCTGCGAAGTGGCTGAGAAAGCAGGAGCAACAGGAGCACTCACAGGTGTAGCAGGAGTCTGAGGATTCTGCACCCGGGTTTGTACTTCCTGAGGATCAACAAAGTCCGCCACTAAGAGGCGGCCTCCATTGGTTGGCCACTGTAAGTTATACACAGCATTCCGTGTCTCCACGGCTTCTTCCACAGATGAATACTGCATCAAGACATAAGTTTCCAAGAAATGGATGAGTTAATTTCAAATCAAACAAAGCGAAACAATCTCCCCAAACAAGGAATGCCAATATGGTTAAAATGCAATGGGAGTGAGTGACTGCCACTTGTAAAGCCAGTATGAGTTATAAATCTAAATCACAATGGGTGACATAAATTTTTTACAACAAAAATGAAAGCAACATTAATCCTCAAGCCTGATTCCCAAATTCCACAACAGGTGGTCTTTAATCGCTACTAAACCAACTGCATGTGTCATGACTCACAAGCTCAAAAACACACACACAGAGAGAAAGAGAGAGTCTTACGGTAACAAAGCAATGGGTCTTAATGTGGTCCATCCAGAAATCAGTAACCTTCCCAGTTTTCCCAAGAAGTTCTTGCACAGCTTTCAGGGTGAAAGGCCGCAAAAAATGATCAATCTTTAAGGAATTAGTTGGTGGCTTCTGCGATGGAGGAACTGAAACGAAAAGAAGTAAGGAATCTAAACTTGTGCTGCTAGAAATTTTCAAATTCAAGAAAAAGAGAAAAGACTCACCAACACGTTCCTTGGGAATATCCTCACCAATTGTAGAGTTTGATCTTGAAAAGTTACGCTTCAGAATGGGGGTCTGAGAAGTATCTTTGGGTGTGGTGGTAGGTGTTTGAATAGAGTTTTGTGGCTCTGGAACTTTCAAGTTTTCAGAGTTCCACCTGCGCCTCTTTACAGCAGGCTCATTGGTCACAACTGCTGCTTTATCTATAGAAATGAACAAAAGAAAAATCATCAGGAATGAAAACAAGAGGAGCTTACAGGCAGAAGAGGAAAGGATATGCTTATAAAAAGGACACTTCAAAATACCTATGAATTGATGTAGAAAGAAAATATACTGTGCAAGACAAAAAATCTAAGAAAGAGCCAAAATTTCTATAGACTGACTAGCAGCCTGTCCAAATTGTATGCCACTTAAAATACAGTACCAATTAATTCCTTCCTTACATTTTAATCTTTCAGAAAACATTATCCTTACCACTACATGCTTCAAAATATCTACTAAAAAAAAACCCCGGGGGGGTGGGGGGGGGAACCTAAATTAACGTTCAGCAAATACCACAAGTGCATTGCATCAACAAGTCCTCTTGAAGAGATACTAGTCTTATGTGAATCAATTTTATTACTAATGCAGATATCTGATAGCAAATATATCATAGATTTAAAGAAATGCTGAAAGGTGTTTCCACAGCTTTTAAATGTAACAAATGGGTTGAAATATAACTAATCAACAAATTCAGTTGTAACTCACCATTAAGCTTTCTTTTCTCAGCAGGAAGAGCTGGATGATTCTTGTTATCAACACTTGTATCCATTTTATCAGAGGAATTATCATCTCCCACAACATCAACATGACTATCCTCCAATGCAATAGGTTCTTCAGTTTTCTCAACCCTATCTCCCACATAATCAGAACTATACTTTGAATCAATTTGTTTACTGTCCAGCACATCCTCTTCCATAGAATCATCTCCAGAACTTCTCTCCAAATTTAATTTTTCTGAGTACCCCACATCCACACTATCATTTTTCTTGCTAATGTCTGCATTAGTATCATAGTTGTCATCTTTCTCTCTAACAGATGCCTTGCTCTCAGGTGGCTCTTCAGCATCCATTGGATGTGAATCACCATTGACTGGGACAACAGCACTGGATGATGGGTCCACCATCTCCGGCTTAACATCTAATTCTAATTTGACATGATCAGCAATTATATTATCCTTTAGTTCAATCTTTTCATTAATTGACACAGTATCAGTAGAAATATAATCATAGTTTACTTCAGACCCTAAAACAGTGCTGACCTCAGATACCTGGTAGTTTGGGGCAGAAGAGTCGAGCACGGCATCCTTGGGTGTAGCATCTAAACTCTCACTCTCCAGCTGGGGCTTTGGATCAACATTCTCCAACTGGGGCTTTGAATCCAGACTCTCCCGCGTGGGCTCTGGATCCTCATTCTCCAGCTGGGGCTTTGGATCCTCATTCTCCAGCTGGGGCTTTGGATCCTCATTCTCCAACTGGGGCTTTGAAACCAGACTCTCCCGCATGGGCTCTGGATCCTCATTCTCCAGCTGGGGCTCTGGATCCTCATTCTCTAGCTGTGGTTTTGAATTCTCATTCGTCTTCTTTGCTTCAGTGTTCTGTGAACCTTGCCCACCTAAATCTAAATATTCTACCACATTCTCAGTGACAGTAACAGTGGTTTCAACAGTAGCTGATTGAACAATCAGCTCCTCTCCAACAGTAGCAGTATCATGTTTATCCACAAGAACATAATCCTCTTCGATATTGCCTTGATTCAATGCTGCTGCACTACCACCAATGACAACGTTTTCAGCCTTTTCCCGCCCATCAATGAAGCCTGTAGTTGTTTTAGCATCCACTGCATGTTGCTCCGGATCAGCATTAAAACCATTATCCACCTTCTCAGCATTACCCTCTATATTCTTCTCGGCATTTTCCCTCACAATCTTCTCGGCAATTTCCCTTTCCAGCCTCTCAGCATTTTCCCTTGCTAGCCTCTCAGCATTTTCCCTTTCCAGCCTCTCGGCATTCTCCCTTTCAAGCCTCTCGGCATTCTCTCTTTCAAGCCGCTCGGCATTTTCCCTTTCAAGCCTCTCGGCATTTTCCCTTTCAATTCGAATTGCCTCATCCAAACGTTTGATCAAATCGTCCTTCAAACCCTTGGTTGTCAATTTCCGCCTCTTAAGCTCTTCTTTCAACTCAGTAACCTTCCACTGATCAATTGTTCGATTGTCAAGTTTGGGATATGGTGATGACATCTTTTCCCACACTGAATCCCACCTTCAACCCTGATTGAAAAATCAATTATGCTATCAAAACTAGCAACAAATACAATCAAAATTATAAAAACTAAAATAAATAAAAAATTCCTAAAAGACACAAAACAGGAAAAGAAAAGAAAAAAAAAAGCCATTCAATGTAGTATAAAGAAAAGACAAGCACAAGTCGGTAGCTCTTAAAAAAATTATGTAGGACATATGTTAATAGGAGATATAATTATCATATTTCTCCACAGAAATAAAAAAAAGTGAAGCTTAGAAAAATCTAATGGTAATTGACACATTCACTAAGCATTATTCTCTAACAAAACAACAAAGCCCCGAACGCATATAACCAAAAACCCTAATTTACAAAATGCATTACAAATTCAAATTCTTAACAGTGAAAGGATTACGCAACAAGAACTCACAGTAATGTCGGGCTTTCGCAGCGTCGTCGAGGAAGGAATCAAAAGGCCCACAGAAAAAGGAAGAGAGTGGACACAAATTGAAAACCCTAATTTGACAAGACAAAACCCACCATTAGAGAATTCACAGATAACATCACCAGCATCAACACAAAACCCAGAAAAACAGATGATGATGATTCTACAATATCCCCTATCACAATATCCCACCACTCCAACTCTAATTAATCGTTCCCCTGAAAACAAACCAATAACAGAACAAAACAAAAAAAAAAAAAAATTGTAAATCAACTATGTGAGAGAAAGGCAGAGCGGAAACGAAAAATCAAATTGCTTTTCTTTCTGGCTTGGTTTGAAATTGAGATTGAAATCGTTCCTCTCTGAAATTTTTGGGGATTTTTCTTCTTTTTTTTCTTTCTAGGGTTTCAATTTCTTCGAGCTTTTTTGTTTTTAGAGTTTGTGAGGGGATATGAGAGATTTCCATCTTAAAATACGACTCTATTTTTGCCCCGTGTTTCCGAAACTGCCCTCCCGTAACGTTGTCCTACGTGGCGGGTTAAGTTGGGTCGGGTCAGTACCAGGCCCATTAGGAAAACCAGATTCGATTTGGGTGGAAATAAGATGAAGGGGAAGCTATAAAGAATAAACCTTTCTGAAATTTCAGTCTCTGGTTCTTGGTCGGAAGAAGCCTTAATCATTCAAGAAAGTGAGTTTTTCTTTCATTTTTCTTATCTTATTCGAATTTTTTTGATTCAGTTACATACCCAATTTCTGGTTCTTTAATTTCTGTGAAATTTTGATCTGGGAATTTTGATTTTGATACACGCTGTGAACTTTGATTTGTGTATTGTTTTGGTGAAATTCGTCTTTGAAATTTGAGACCCAGAAAAATTGTGCTTAATTCGGAACTATTACCGTTAAAAAGTTTGAAACTTGGGTTGGTTTAGACTTTAGATAGAGGGGTTCTTCACAGGTTGAAGCCCTAGTTATTGGGTTGGTTTATAATCAGTTTAAGTTTTGAAGGGGATATAATCATTGTGATAATTGAAAGAAAAAGCTGTATTGGGGTTTGCAAGGTGTTTGTTTTTGTGGATATGAGTTACCCATTATATACCATTAGGATGCTGGATTGGTTTTCAAATGCAACTCCAAGCTTTTGTCATAGTTCATCATACAAGTGCATAGTTTTGGAACATGTCAATGTTGGTGTACATCCACATAACACTGTCAATTTGCACTTCGCGCATTTATCCAGTAGGTTTTTTCAATAACAACATTTTTGGGAGTTGTCTTTGGTCCATCTTTAGAGATTTGTCTGAGAGGAATAAAACATAATGTAATAGCAGAAAGGGGGAAAACATAGGCCAAGTCAAAGGATGTGTTAGGTGACGATGTTAATACTGACTTTGGACGCTTATGTCTTGAGAAAGGGGTAGAGAGGAACATATGACTCTGAAGCTATGAACAAGGATATTGATGCTATATTAGGTTGATAGTTTAGGATGCTAGGTATTTTCCCAAGTCCATCTTGCGTATAGCGTAAGTTGATCCTCTCTAGGTTCTTTCAGTCTAAGACGTATTCTTGCTAACTGGTTTTCAGTTGATTTCAGTACTTTTCTTTGGTGCTTTCTGTTGCTGGTGGCTTTGTTCTTTTTGTCTTGTCATTTGAGATATAGTAATAGTGTCATAGATTTACTAAGGGTTATGTTTCTCCAATTATTAGAAGTGAAAAAACATTAGAAGTAGGTATATAACCCATTCCATTTAAAATGCACCAATAATCAGCAATAGAAGCTTCATCAAGGCAGAGAGGGTGCAAATAAGGAAGATTCACTATATTGTTGCCTTACACGACATTCAAGTGTTGAAGCTTGACAGAAGTAGTTTCAGTTATTACAACACCAGTTAATGTAACAAACAAAAAAAACCGAGTAAATTTCTTCAAGTAGCAAGAGTTTAAAATCTAAACTTTGATGTGGATGTTGTTTTATAATCTTCATACTTTTTGTTTATAACTGCATATATATAGTTACTTTACACTAATAAATGCTTGTGTATTGGAACTTGGATGCAGGGCCTCCTACTCCTACTGACTGGACTCGCCATACAAGAAGGAAGAAGAAGAATGAGCAAGTATGGGTTGAACCTAAGGCCACAGCAGAAGAAGCAGCCCCCTAGACCTCCTCTTCGTAAACCTGTTGGTTTTGGCGATGATGATGACAATGATGTTGAGAGGGAAATTTCTCGACATGCTACCAAGAACAAGTCACTCAGGGATATTGAGGAGCAGCAGAGGAAAGCACTGGAGCAGGACCCATCGGTGTTTGACTATGATGGAGTTTATGATGATATGAAACAGAAAGCGATACAACCTCGGGCACAAGATCACCAAGAGAGAAAGTCAAGATATATTCCGCAGTTAATGAAAAAAGCAGAAGAACGAAATCGAGAGCAGGAGATAGTATTTGAAAGAAAGCTTGCAAAAGAGCGAAGTCAGGAAGATCACCTGTATGCAGACAAGGATAAATTTGTCACAACGGCTTACAAAAAGAAACTTGCAGAGCAGGCAAAATGGATTGAGGAAGACCGACTTCGTCAACTTCGGGAGGAGAAAGACGATGTTACTAAGAAGACGGATTTGAGTGAATTTTACTTCAACCTTGAAAAAAATGTTGCGTTTGGTGCAGAAGACGCCAAGTTAAGGAAAGAGAAGCAGGCTGAATTAACGAAGCTAGAGAAGCAGGCTGAAGTAAGCGAGCCAGAAAAACAGGTCGAATTAAAGAAGCTGGCAAAACTTGACGAGGGAGAAATAGCTGGAGCACCAATGCCATTGGAGTCTCCAAGGGTGAGGGAAGGGGATGAAGGTGAAAATACAACTATGGCTGAAACTGTTGAACCCTCTGACGAGAAGCCAGCTTCAAACACATCAGCTCAGGAAAAATTGTCAGCTGAACAGCCGCCAGCAGATCAACCAAAGGTTAATCATCATAAAAGAGGTGAAGATGCAGTGGCGGCAGCAAAGGAGCGGTTTCTAGCTCGAAAGAGGGCAAAAGAAGAACTAAAGTACTATGGAAACTAATATAGTTGGCCCCTGTTGTTTAATCTATTTGGTTTCGTTATTCTCCTAGCATATACTAGCAGTTGTGATATATTCAGTATTCTTGTGGTTTCCGGTTTCACCATTTTACTGGAGCATGATGGGTAGTGTAAGATGATTTGGTCTCACTTGGGATTCCTATGTCATTACCAAGCTAAATAAGTAAATGACTGGAATTTCCTTCCATTATAACCAGTAAAGATAAAGCTTAGGCTTATTTTATACCATTCAACGGTTTAGCAGAGAAATGGCATTAGAAAACCTCCCGTCAAATAAGAACTGTTGGGCCTTGGCTGACATTTTCTGGAAATTGAACTTGTTGACATTTGCTGGCAAGTGAATTTCTTTTAGACATAGGTAGTTCTATCTTTTTATTTTGGTGATGATTAATACCACATTAACTGTAAACGACCTTCCCCCAACCAATAAATCGACCAAGTTTTGTATTAGAAGGATTGTATTCAAGTATGCGCATTACCCCGTAACAACGATCCATAGTGAAGGAAGTGGGATAAGATTGTTCTAATTGTCCTTTGCGAAGTGGTTCCGAGTTGTAGTCAATAACTGACTTGAAATCACAGAAGCGCAGGCTATGCCATCTCACTTCTAGTTCAGGAAACAGGGAGTCACAGACATTGTCAAATCTTTCTTCGAGTGAGACCCACAGCCTTCTGGGATCTTCTTCGTTCATATACTCGTACTGAAGCGAATCATCTATATGACGAGTTATTAGGATGATGGCTTTCGCTTTATTTGCCTCTAAGGCCGCTCTATTTGCTTCCAAAACTTGAGCTTGCTCAACAATTAGTACGTCCTGGTTAGGCTCGAGAATCGTATCCAGGATTCCATCGGCCTTGAGATGCTGGCGAACATCACAAACCCATTTGTGATATCCAGAGCCAGATGTTCCCAATGGAGCAAAGTCCAGTTTGTTCAGTTTACTCATCCTGAAAGAGAACAAGAAAAAAAAGGGTTAGTTTCAGAGTGGAAAAGCTACCACGAAAACTAAAGAAATTTCTGAGCATGGTCGCTTCTAAGAAATTAGGAATTTATGAGCGAAGTCGCTCCCAAGAAATCCAATTCCAAAAGGTATTGGATTAGATCGAAACAATGATGTGTTTGTGGTCGATCATAACTTCTCAACAAACTATAAGTTTGGAGGACTCTACAAGCTTCAAACTTGGAGTGAGCACGAACCCCCACAGTTCGGCTTTTGGTCTCCCCTATGAAGAAGAAATGGGGGGTAGAAGAAGGGAGGTTGCAAGTCCTCGAGGAAAAAAAAAGGAACAAAAACTCTAAAAACGGGAACTTTAAAATATACCTCTAATTTGGGTTTCTGGTGTGGCAACAATGTGGCACACTGTGGTGCGTTGTGGCAATGGTGTGGTGCGCTATGGCAAGGTGTTTTAGGGTTATAGGATTTTTGGTTTTTAGGATTTCAGGGTTAGGGCTTCGTGCTGATAACTTGTTTTAGGAAAACTGAAATTTGAAGAGAATTGAGTCGTCATTTCATTAATAATAGAGACCTCTTTATATAGAGGATTACAAGCATAGAGATAGAGTTGTACATGGAAACATAATCATACATTGATTGGATATCTACTAAGATTCTTGGAGATTATCTCTAATATAAACCCTATTGCAACTAGAGCAAGTAACCTAGAGTTTGGGTCAGACACATATTCTGGATTTAATTGAACACTATAAATAAAAAGGTAAATAACATGTTGTCACGCCCCGATTTTCAAACACAATTAATTATCAGAGTAAATACACAGGGCATGATGGTTCAGACATCAATACTAAACACTAGGAAAAATTTTCTTTAAAGAACAACAAGTAAAGATGTCCTGAACCCACAATGTCAATACAGACCCGTTCTCTCTCTAGAGTCACATATTACATTATAAATAGTTTACAAATTAAACTAAATGACAATTCAATAAATAAACACACCCACCACAACTCACTACACAGCGGAAGACTTAAACCCTACACCATAAAATAGTGCACCGGGTTGAACAAAACAATCCCAGTAAGCTTTTTAAGCTCGTATGAGTAAACTCAATTAAAATGACTCACGTCACTCATGCTTATAATTCCTCAATTCGTGAGACAATTAAAGCATTAACATTTAATTCCACAAAAACATGCTTTCACTATCTCAGTCTAACAAAATCAATAAGCAATCATCACAACACAAACGTCAAGTTCATAATAATCAATATCATGCTCAATCATTTCAACCCAACTAACACCCACATGCTCTGTCTCTCAATTCATTTTATCTCTTTTCCCACAAACCCCAATTACACAATTAACTCCAAATATGTTAAACATTTTACGTCCCCACAATCTAACAGATCACCATTCCTTTGCCTCAACGGCACAACCACGAAAACATACTCATCGTCTCACAATAACAACCAACTGCCAACCTTAGGGCATCACAACTCAGTTCACCTCACTCCAAATCCCACAACACCACTGTACTCACAACAATCATTAAGTAAAATCAGTAATCCCTGTATAGAAACTTAGTTTAGGAGATCACATTCAAACAATCAACAAAATCATAGTAATCCCTACATAAAAACTTAGTGCAGGAGGGATCACATTAAAACAAACAAAAGAAATCATAGTAATCCATGCATATAGTTTAGTTCAGGAGATTACATTAAAATCAAACAAATGAAATGAAAAGAAAGTAGATAAAGAAATCACACGATAGAAATGAAAAAGAAATATATATAATAAATCAACCAACTCACGCGAAAATCAAGAATTCACCCTTCAACTCCGCATACACAATCTTACAAAATAACGCGTTTCAATTGTAGCCCGTCACCGCCCAGGGTTATGGCATCCAATATAAACACCTCAATCGTAGCCCGTCATCCACCCAGGATTATGGCGTCCGATTCACTTACTCAATAGTAGTCCGTCATCCACTCAGGATTATGGCATCTGACTCACTTACTCAATCGTAGCCCGTCATCCACCCAGGATTATGGCGTCCGATCCCATACCCTCACACTAGTCACCACACATGTATTCACACAAATCACCGCACATGTACTCATACAGATCGTCACATAATATTGTTTCCTCATCTCTCACAACCTCAACAAATAGCAAAACCAATTCCAAATAATATGTTCTCGTCTCCAAGCCATCATCAAAATCGAATCCCACATGCTTAATAAATTCCCCAAATCATGAATCAATCAAGTCATACAAATCGACATCACAATCAATAATGATCCAAGTCTCTCATGGACAATAAATGAAAGGATCACACTTTACTCAATTACTCTTTATCAACATCAACTCAACAATATATGATAATTTACATCTTCAAGAGAAATGCTCGGAATGATAAATCAATCAATCAAATCAATACTTCACCCAATGCCATATCATCCAATATATGTATTCCATGCAAATATATATATATATATATATATATATATATACGTAGTCACCCACACAGGAATGACTACTAATACCAACTATAGTTCACACGTAGTAAAAACCGAGAAATTCATTTTTATATACCTAAAAACTCATTTTCTTAAAATCATTTTTCAAACATAACAATTAAATGTAATTAATGAAATTCCGTTGGTAAATTAACCATGTGAGATTTACTCACCTCAAATCCTGCTGCTTCTTCTTAACAGCTCAAAATACGATTCACAATCGTTCGCCAACTCAAACCATCAATCACCTAATCAAATAGGGTCTTAACTTAGCACACCATTCATAAAACGCACTTATACGAAGATCCAGCGGTCGGATCTTCACCTGTGACCATACAAAGTCATTGGGACAGTCCTACGATCAATAAATCAAAACTACAAGTCCATCGGACGGTCCGATCTTCACATATCACAAATCGAACGATTGAAATCGATCGAAATCGTAAAATTCATAACTTAATCATACGATCTCCAAAATTTACATGCTATAAATCGAAATGATCATATCAACATGTAGAACATAAAAATCGGCAGAAACTGCCCTTGGGGTCACCGGAAGTGGCCGGAAAAGGCTGCCGGAGTTAGAGGCAGAGCCGCCGCCGACCACCTCCAAAGGCGTCGGGGCTAGGCTACTCCTCTTCGTTTCATCAATATGAGAAACTTTCATAACTAGCACAAAGTCAGAAAATGAGTGGAAGTGGTTGAAATTACCTAAAACAGTCTGGTTTGGCTGAAATTTTTCCAGTTTTCGGATGAGGCTCCGTTCAACGTGAAATCGATCGCTTCAGGTCTGGTCCTTCTTGGTGCTTGTTTAGAAAGTTGAGGCGAGTTCAACAAGTGAAGAACCTCGAGTTTTGGTTGTCGGAGCTAGGACAAATCGGGATCGACTTCAAATCGGGCTCAAACCGAACGAAACTTCCCGCCGCCGTTACAGGCCGTTCCGCCGCTCAAGGCTACCACTTGAAGCTGCGCAAGGACGAGGCGAGCACGATGGAAGTGGTCTGGAGTCGTGAGGTGGCCGGCGAGGCGAGAACTCGGTCGGAGAAGGTGAGCTCTGTTTTGGGCGAGAGAGAGAGAGAGAGAGAGAGAGAGAGGTTTCCAGAAATGGAAATCCGACTATTTTTGGCAACCTTCCAAAAATAGCTAGGGTTTTATCCTTTTATACCCAAAATGGAAACCTTTCCAAACGCGATAACTTCTTCATACGAACTCCGATTCTGTGTTCCGCATATGCACAAACTCGTATCGACGAGCTCTACAACTTTCGTGAAGGAAGTTTTTGGAGAAACCCAACGAATAAAAAGTCAACACTTTGACCCCTCGAAAATAAAATGTTTCGAGTAATTATTCGTCTGAAACACTTCCGCTTCGCCCTCGAACAACGAAATCGTCCCAACAATCAACTTAATAAATTTCGAAAAATCATCATAAATTAATAATGAATTTCCAGGGTATTACACATGTTCACAGCAGAACTAATTTAGCAATTAGATCCCAGAAGGATTCCTAGTGCTGCTTACAAACAAAAGTGTTTTTCTTTTACAAGAGTCAACCAAAATGAGAAAATACTACTTTCCACTGCCCACAACCCGAACTCTTCTGAAAGTGAAACTAAAAGAACTTGCAAACACAAAGAAATGAGGAATGAGCAAAAAGCACGCTTAGTGAATGACTCGAGTACTAAGCCAATAACATTAATCCCGAATATCACAGCCACATGATTCAAAATCATAGCAATAACAAGTCACCGAGAAGTAATTAGCTAGGTTTGGTTTGGTAACCAAACACCCACTTGAAAATAGATCAATACAATGATCAAATTATTTCCCCAGAAAGAATCAAGCTACCACTGTAAGCTCATAAATCAATTTGAGATGCCACTGCATGCCCACAGATCAACACAATGATCAAAACCCTTTCACCGAAAAGAATCAAGATGCCACTGCACGCTCATAAATCAATTTGAGATGCCACTGCGTACCCACAGATTAAATATCATATGGGAATGCCACCGCAAACCCATTAACTAAAATAATATTAGGAATGCCACTGCATACCTGTTAGCTAAAATGGGTTACCATAACCCAAATGATCGTGCCACATATAGTAACGTCATAATAGTAATGTGCACATTGCCAGTACCACTGACCTACTGGCTAGAGGATTCTACATAATATATAGTTTTCGTGCTCCCACCGCACAAATCGGGAAATTAAATCATCACAAACACATCAAAACAAATCACACATAAGCAAAGAAATGAAATCATACAAAAGCAATCAAACTTCACAATAGAATTTACAGACTAATATGCAGCTTAATCAAAACGGTAAGCTGATTTCTAGCTCTACAAAGATGAAAGACTAAAAAGCATTACATCTTGATTGCGATACTAACCAAAATAAGTCATAAGCTGAGGCACTTAAAACCCAACAACAAAAATCAGAGAGAAAATGAACAAAACCAAAACACTCTAACCGACTAAAAACATTTACTACAAGATAACAGGGCTCACAATGACAACAAAAAGGTATATTTTTAGAAAGCTCTTCACATAATGTTTATTTGATTGTGAGATTTCTAATCTCATGGTCTTTGTTTCACAATTAAAATCTTCAAAGTTTGGGTATTTAAAGAAGACTGCAAGTTTTGGTAGAGGTTGGACTTTGTTTTGGTTTTATTTTGTTGAACTCTTTTGGGTTTTGGTATCGTTTGAGATTTGAGGTGAGTGGCTGTTCTTTCTTTCAACATGTTTTGTCTATGATTTTCTTTGGTTGATTTCTACCATGTTAATTTTGAAATGCTGGTGTGATTCAATTGTGAATTGTGAGTGACTTTGTATATGGAAATATTACTTCTGTTTTATTATTTATCAATGTTGGTTGACTTGTTAATTAATTTTCTCTCTTTTACTTGTTGGTTTTGCTTCCATTTGTTAGTACTGCTCCCATGATTGAAATGTTTGAGTTGCTTTGGGAGAACCATTGTTTACAGGTTCAGCTTTGTGATGCAGCTGGTGTTTCCCAAGTGTTGAGGCTATTTTACTAGTTTCTACTAAGCTCAAATAGCCGAATTGCTAGCATAGGAAGTTGTCATTTCATTTTTGTTTTCTGTTCTCAAATGTTCAATTAGTTGTGACATCTTGGTGAAGAAGGGTTTTGCTATGTAATTTGGTTATATGCTTTTATTATATCTACGCTTCAGTGATTGGCTTTGAAATTTTAGAAAATTGCTTCTTATGGGTCAATTGTTAATTGGGTATTTGATGGTAATTAAGTTGTTGTACTCAATTTATTTATCTGTTTATGTTTGCTATTGTACTGACTGATTATAATGTTGTCAATTGTCAACATAGTCAATGGATGATTTGTGGAATTTGAGTGCTCATGTGCATGTAATCTGTTTTGGTGTGGTTGTGATGAGTTGATTTCCCGATTTGTGCAATGGGAGTACGAAAACTATATACTATTTATAATCCTCTAGACAGTAGGAGAGTGGTACTGGCAATGTGCACATTACTATTATGACGTGACCATGTGTGGCATGATCATTTGGGTTGTGGTAACCCATTTTAGCTAACAGGTTTGCAGTGGTATTCCTAATATTATTTTAGTTAACTGGTTTGCAGTGGCATTCCCATATGATATTTAACCAGTGGGTACACAGTGACATCTCAAATAGATTTATGAGCTTGCAGTGGCAACTTGATTCTTTTCGGTGAAAGGGTATGATCATTGTGTTGATTTGTGGGTATGCAGTGGAATCTCAAATTGATTTATGAGCTTGCAGTGGCAGCTCTATTCTTTCTGAAGAAATGTTTTGATCATTGTATTGATCTCACTACTACAATAAGTTAATCAGACGACGGAGATTTGGAGTTGTGTGATGACCAGCCACACTGTGGTCTAAACGAGTGTTGTGTGATTGAAAAATCACACAACGGTGAATTCACCGTTGTGCAATATTCATTTCCTCAACAGATATTTAGTTCTGTTGTGTGAATTCTGCGCAGGCATGTGCCTGGCCTGGCATGCGTGGGGATGCTTCGGCATTGACATGGCCATTCAGACAACAAAAAGTGAAATTTAGCTGTTGTCTGAGATTCATAACACACAACAATTATATTGTTTATTTGTTGTCTGAGATTCATAACACACAACAGATAGAATTTTTTCTTTGTTGTCTGAGATAAGTAACAGACAACCCAATGAAATGATATCTGTTGTCTGTTGATTGATTCAGACAACAGGGATAATTTTATTTCTGTTGTGTGTTATGAATCTCACACAACATAATTTTGTTATTTTCTGTTGTTGGTTGTTAGTTCACACAACAGCTATATTGTCTTAACTGTGGTGTGAATATTGTAATCGAATTGGCTAACATCTAGTAACTGTTGTACGAGAAGCCTTAATTTTGAATCCTTTTACAGTCAGACAACATATTATTCTACATTGAGTTGTATGACTGAACCTTGGACAACAAGACAAATATTCACAGAAATAATGCTCAATATATTACCATATAAACAGTACTATAATCCATATAATTCAAGTACCATTATTCAAACATCTATACATTCAAGTAACTAGATAATGTATCAAACAAGAGCATTCCTAGCTATACATGAATCAAAAACATTCATATTCTCAATGGCTCTTATCCTTCAGCTGCCTTTGGCTTCAATAAAACCTGGAAGGATCTGCTCCAATTGCTTTATACTTTTTGCAGATTTAGGATCATTAGGAAGGAGATCAGCTTCCTTCATTGCACACAAGGCCCCAGTTTCTTTGCAATATATTTAGAAGAAGTAATCAGCAGAAGAACAGCAGACCTCAATCTGCGAATATAAATAAGCTCAGCAAATAGCTCGATGATCTCCTGAGCTACCATCATATTCTTCGCTCTAATAATATGGTCTACCTGAAATACATATACCAAAAAATTACTAACAACTAAGAACTTGTTCACACAAGTAAATTAACCCCAATAAAAGTAATAATAAAGTTTTAACAAATATATATATATATATATATAGCAAAACCTTGATCACTACATAGTAACAAATACCCATAGCACTGAACATAAACCAAAATAAAAGAATAACCAAAATATCACAAACTCATGTAGCCAAAGTCTGTAAGCATTACCTTTGTAATAAATAAAATGTCCACAATGAAAGTCCAATCTTCAAAGAAGAAAAGAAACCTGGAGTGCAATCAACCAAAAGAAAAGCTATGGTACCAGCACATGCAACAAAGCTAACCAGCAATAAAGCAAAATATAACAAGGCAAAAGCAATATAGAATAATCTTAACCAACCAATTGCTGAAAACTGAACCACCAAAATCAATACCCAAACTTAACAAATTCAACTTGTATAAAACTCTACTAAGAAAACAAGGGGATCCTACTGCAAATAAGCCTATAGAAGCCTACATAAGTTTTAACTGGCAGCACTAGCCCTTAAGACTTATTTCAGATTCAAAGAAGCTCAGACCGAGCAAAAAAAGAAACTAAGGAGCTGCTTCTTCAGTCCAGACCATATTCAAGAGACAAGAACAACAAATAAAAGTACTTGAAATTTAAAAAGCATGTTAGAAGTTTATTACTAGGTTGTCCGGACTCACCTTGTTTATCCCATATCTGCAAAGGTTTGCTCCTAATTATCCAGAAAAATGCACAGGTTAAGCATCAAAATTACAACAAGTATGATAAACGAAAACTGAAAACACAAGAGTGAAAGACGATGATGCATACCCAAGGCTGCATGGAATGGAGAGAAACCCAGATTGGAATGTGTTCTTGAACATATTTCACTTGCTTCTAAGTCAAGCTACAATGAAAGCCATTTACACAATGAACCATTTGAATGATAGAGAAAGGTAAAGAAAACTACAGTAACAAGGTAACAAGGTAGTAGTTGGATCCAATATCTAGTCCATCTCATTAGAGAGAGAGAGAGAGAGAGAAAAAAAAAAACCATAAAAGGTGTCAAGAAACTGCCTTTGGGGTAAATTGCTGCCAACCTAATCAACTATGGGCAATGAAAAGTACTAGACTCCTGTTGCTAGATAGCAAATTCTCTATATGTAAATTCCTGTAAAACTATATCATCAATAGTTTTAAAGATAGAATTCAGCACACAAATTTTAATGGCCCATATCAACAATACTCTTATATAGTTAAGTGGCAAAACCATACATTTTTCATTTGTGTTTTCTGCAACGTAAAAGAGTTGTATAAAGTATCAAAGTATCACTGCAACCTAAAGGGCTGAGTGGCTACAACTGCTTTTGAGAACCTGTATATCATCTAGGCCAAAGTTGCTTCCAAACAAATTTTCTTCTATGCATTATATAGCATAAAAGTGAAGAAGAGTAACACTACGCCTTTTCATGCTCAACCCTAAAAGTAAGGCTAATGAGAATAGGGAAAAAAGGGCAATTGCATGTAACTATTAGTGTGATGCCCCAGAAATTCGTAATTATTTTCCGAGGAATTTCCAGAATCTAATTTATGGTTGTTGGACGGTTTCGTGGCTCGTGGATGGAGCGGAAGTGTTTCGGACGAATTTCTATTTGAAAGGTATGACTTTAGGGGGGGGCTCAAGGTTGACTTTTTATTCGTTGGGATTCTCTGAAAACTTCCTTCACAAAAGTTGTAGAGCACGTCGATACGAGTTCGTGGATATGTGGAACGCGAGAATCGGAGTTCGTATGAGAAAGTTATAGCCATTGGAAGAAATTTCCATTTTGGTATAAATAGAAGTTTCCCGAAGGAGAAACTTACTATTTTCATAATTTCCTTTTCCGGAAACCATTCCTTTCTCTCTCTTCTCTCTCGTTCGCACCTTCAGAATCAAAATTATCCGGTTGACCCGACCCGAACCTGGACGATCCGACCTGACTTTTCCGGCGAACTACGGCGGTCTCCGGCGACGAAACTTTCCAGATCAGTTCGTCTCCTCCGTCTGGCTGTCCCTGTGGTGTCCTCTAGCACCGATTCTCGGTGGCGGCGGCGGTAGAAGGTGGTGCAGGTTGGCGTTTTCGGACCCGGTCGGAAATCCTTGTTCTGACGTCGGCGAGGCTTCAAGTCTTCTTGGTTGAGCTCAGAGCAGCCTCGTTGATCGATCCTTGGTGGTTGTTTGGATCGATTCACGTGAAACTTCGATCAACTTTGATTGGATTACTGTTCACGACTTGTGAGGTAGTTTTCGATCCCTTAAGCTTGTTTTCTAACTTCGAGCCAGTTATGAAAGTTCACAAGCATGCTTAGATGAAGAACTTTGGTGTTGGGAGTTTTGTGAAATATTGAGTTTTGGCTGGCGGCGGTGCGCCACCGTCTGTGGAGGTGTTCCGGCGGTGTTCCGGCCACGTAAGGAACTGTTTTTGGTATTATATATGTTCTACTCGTTGATGCGAGCGTTTCGATATATAATATGCAAATTTTGGAGTTTGTATGGAATTGTTATGATTTTTGCAGTTTCATACCGATCGATTTATTCTATCCGTGAGGATTCGAGCGTCCGATCGACTTGTGGTTTGGTCACATAGATCGTGGACGTATACCGGAGACTTTGGGAGGTCTCGGATGTGGTTTTGCCTCGATTGGCGCCACTTTGGGGATTTTAGTTCAAAATAGGGGTTTCAAACTTTAATCAAATGTGAATCGTTACTGATTTGAGATCATTGGTGATTAGGTGCTTCTAAAGGTGAATTGGACGAGTTGTTGGTGATAGTGTTAGTTCGGTTCTGTATAGAAGACGCAGCAGGAGTTTCGAGGTGAGTAATCTCACGATGTTCATTCACGAACGGGTTTACCATATTGTCTTGGAGTTATGAGATTAACTGTGACTATAGTTGATATCTAAGTGGCTTGTGTAGGAATATCTGTGTGATGAATCGATGACATTAGTATGATGAATCTTTGTGATGATTGTCATGTAAAGCTTGCGTAGAAATATTAGTGTAGCTTGTGTAGGGATGTTTGTGTGATGATTGCTATCTGTGTGATGACTAGCAATGAATCTATGTGATGATCGCTATCTATGTGATGACCGGCGATATCTGTGTGATGAATATGTGCGATGATTGCTATCTGTGTAATGACTAGCAATGAATCTATGTGATGATCGCTATCTATGTGATGACCGGCGATATATGTGTGATGAATATATGCGATGATTGCTATCTGTGTGATGACTAGCAATGAATCTACGTGATGATGGTTATCTATGTGATGACCGGCGATATCTGTGTGATGATTAGTTAGATAATCGCAATCTGTGTGATGATCAGTAGGATGACTGGCAATATCTGTGTGACAATTTGTTGGATGATCGCTATCTATGTGATGATCGGCGATATCTGTGTGATGATCAGTAGGATGATGGCTATCTGTGTGATGATCGATGAAATCTATGTGATGATCAGTGTGATGACAGCTCGGTAGCGGAGTTGAATTGTTATTAAGTTAACAAAGATCGAGAGGACTGCTGTGATGGTTGGGGCTACCTACAGACGTCAGAGTGTGGGATTACTATGGTTTGAATTGCTTGACTTATGTGACCTCCTGAACTAAATTATATGCAGGGGTTACCATGACTTGTTTTGCTTGTTTTGAATTGTGATTGCCTTGTTTTCTTCTTGATTTGATTGATTGATGGTTTGATTTATCTTGAAAACCATAGTGGTGACGATTGTGCTCTGTGTGAGGATAGGAAGGTGATTCATTGTTTTCACCTTGATGTCATGTTGATGATAAGGTTTCCGGTGGGAAGGAAATGAGTGTGATCCTTGTGACTCAACATTGTGCGTCAAGGGATTTTTCAAACATTATCTAAGGAGGTTTTGTTTAATGGGGAATTTGTGTAATGAGATTCTAGGTTGAGAATCTGATAGTGTAGTTTAGTCACGAGTTGACCTACGTAAGCATGAGATGGAAGGGTGAAGCAGATGGCTGTAGGTGTGTGATGTATGCTTATCGTTGTTTAGGTTGGGGTGACTTGAGAAATGTGTTTTGCTTTGTGGTTTTAAGTTACTCATATGGGCTTGCAAAAGCTTACCGGGTTTGTTGTGTGGCAACCCGGTACACCATTCCAACGGTGTAGGGGTTATTTCTGCAGGTCAGGTTGATCGTGGTTGATGCTGAGGTAGCGTGCTTGCAGCTTAACGGTAAGAAGTCAGTTTTGTGACTTTACCGTTATAAAGACTTCCGCTTGTGGTAAGCTCTGAGGAGCATTTACGTTTTATCTTGTTGTTGACAATTTAATTCATAAGCTTGTGTAATATATAACTCTATGGAGCGAGTGTATATTAACTTTGAGGGTTCAGGGCATCAATATGTGTGTAAGTTAAGGGGAAAAAGATTTCAGGTATTTTGTATTGATGACTGAACGTTCACGCATGTATAATTATGGGATTATATATATATATATCGATTTTCATGTGTGTAAAATCAGGGGCGTGACAATTAGCTAAATTGCATGTAACACTACACATGTTACACTACGCCTTTCTTATGAGTTAAAATGTCATCATAAGTATATAAAAGAGCAGCAAACTTATATTGCAATTCACCAGAAAACAGTAAATGGAAGAAGAAAGAAATTCCTGAAGCTCTTTAAGCAAATGATTGCAGCCAGTGCTTACTCTGAAGCTGATAGTGGGACTCCCAAGAGCTCGCATTTTGCTTAGATCTCTGTTACTAACTCAAAATTGATTTTGGACGAAGAAAATGAAACAAAAATGAGACAATAACAAATACCTGGCCAGGAGTAGATGATTTCACTAACAAATGGATGTGAAAGGTTGGAGAAATACCTGCCCAGCTCAATAGAATGTCGTCCCTCAATCAATGGCCTATTTTGAACAAATGCAATAACACAGCAATACTCTTTGATTCATTACTTGAACACCAGCCCAGCAATCCAATTCTTTAACCACAGAGTAAATTATCCTTGTGTATGCATTCTTTGAGATCGGCCAGGTACAAACAAAGAAAATCACCTGAAACAATTGAACAAATAGACTAAATTGATTCAAACCCCAAGTTAATTCAGCCAACAGCCCAACAGCAATGAAAAATCAACCAAGTCTTAGATATCCAAAATTCACAAACCAAGAAAGTAGAAATAAAAGACAATGTTCAAAATCATTCAATTCATGCATGATATCATTAGTACAATGTTTACAGGCCTATAGAACCCATTACTGCCTTACCCCACGATTTGTAGACCATTGGAATCACCGTCAGCAACTCCTTAAGAGACAAGTTTTTGAAGATTAGACCCAATGCATCGGGTATTAATTCGTCCCATTGCCGAAAATCACTTGCCTAACTTGCCACTTCCATTTATTTCACCTTCAGAAAATGAGAGACCAGTAAAGACTAATCAATTTCTCAGCTTAGCAGAACCATTACGAATAGAAAAGTCACAATGTTTCTATGAGCATCTCATGTAAAAAGTTTTTGAAATTCATCACAACCTATATATTCAGCATGAGCAGAAATAAATCCAAGATAATTTTCTACTAATCAACAACTGTTGAAGGAAAAACAAAATGGCCTTCAGCATACAAATTAAAAACAAGAAAACTAAGAACAAGAACAAGAATTGTAAACACAAAGGAGTAAAATAATATTATAAGACAGAAAAGGCAGAAATAGAAAACACATACCAGCACTGACCACATAAAGAAAACAAAAGGATGAAGAAGAACAACTATCTTCAATTCTAACGAAGAAACAAAACAGAGTTGGGGGAGAGAAGAAAAGCCAAGAAATTACTAGTATGGGAAACAATACGGCAAGAAATCAAACATTAAGAGATCAAATAAAGACCAAAATCTTCTTGCAGATCCAACAAAATCCATATGTGAACAAGAACACCATTTAATGGAATCACAAACAAGGAAAAAATAAGCATAAAGACATAGATTTCAGACCAAATGAGAGCTAAAACAAAATGAGACTTACCAATCAAAGACCAAGATTCAGTACTTTCTGTTCAAAGGGTTCATTGAGTGCATGAAAAACTCTCCACAGATCTAGATGAAAGGCCAAAAGCTCCAGTTTCTGTTGGTCATCACTCCTTAACTGGGTTGGTAAATCTCAAATTATATACAAGCCATCACATAGAACAGAACAAAAGCATTTATACAAAAGTATGTTCCGACTATACCTTCTCCTTCGTTCTCTTAGTCTGCAACAAGAAAAAACCATTTCTTAGAAATACGCAACTTTTGAAGATACCAAAACAATTTGAAACAACCAAATTGATTCCAAACTCGATCTCTACAACCCAAATGGTAAAACCCAGAATCCGAATTCCGCAAACATGAACCGCAAAGGGATTGATAGATCAAAAATTAATTACTAGTACTGTGGGGCCACCATCAGTGATTCAAACACTCAGAGAGAAAATACTATTCTCACCTGGCGGTTAGATTCAGCAGGGTGAGAGGCGAAGCCAAGAATGAGAGTGAAAGGAGGAGGGAGGAAGAAAAGCTGGGAAGCAATGCCTGTAGACGACGGCGGTCTTCTATTTCAAGACACGAACCCAAACGACGCAGCTTTTGGAGTACCGGAACACCAAGTCACTGAGCTAGAGGCACCAATCGAGGCGGAGAAAAACCAAAACCAGGAGGAGGCTCAAGCTGTTGAGGACGGTGACGGCGAGGGAGAAGAGGCTGAGGCCGAGGCCGAGGATGAGAATAAGGAGCGGAGTACTAAGCTTGAAATCGAAGCCATTTGCCAGAAAAGGGTTCAAAAGAGAGATGGGTCTTTTGTCCAGCTTTGTTTGGAATTTTCAATCTATGAAGGAGAGGACTGAGATCGAGATAGGTTTGTAAGAGAGATGAGGTTCTAGGTTTAAGAGAGGACTGAGATTTTGTTCAGGGGTGAGAGAGAGCTGAGGGTCGAGAGGAGGGCTTTGATTTATTGTTTTTTCTCTTTTGGACACGAAGTGGCAATTAAACCTAGCTATAAATTCTCAAAGTTATTCACACAACAGAAACCTCACCAACTGTCGTCTGAGTGCACAGCATTAAAAATCAAAATGTGAAATCATGGAGGGAAACATGGCGCCTACAGCATTTTGGCTTAAAATGTTGCCGCCCAGTTTCAAGTTCACACAACAGAAAATCTTAAATCTGTTGTATAATTTCTACAGCTTGCACTAGGCCTATCTAGGGGAAGACATTCAAGCAAGCTTCCTCAAATTTTGGTGCTTAGTTTTTCAATCACACAACGGAAATAGTAAAACCCGTTGTCCTAGTAGCCCAAATTTCAATGTTTCAAAAGCCAACCAAGACTCCAAAGTGGAGGGAAATCTGCCGCTAAATTTTTTAAGACTCAGACGACGGACAATACTTAATTCCGTTGTGCAATGTAGTTCTGATAAAAAAGTTAACACTTAGTTGGCATTCACACAACAGAATATAACTAAAACCGTTGTATGATAGAGCTTACTTAAACACACAACATATAATTTCTGTTCCGTTGTGTGATTAGTGTTGTGTGATTAACTTTTTGTAGTAGTGTCTATTTTCAAGTGGGTGTTTGGTTACCAAACCTAATTACTTCTCAGTGACTTGTTGTTGCTATGATTTTGAATCATGTGGCTGTGATGTTCGGGATTAATGTTATTGGCTTAGTACTCGAGTCATTCACTGAGCATGTTTTTTGCTCATTCCTCATTTCTTTTTGTTTGCAGGTTCTTTTAGTTTTGGTTTTAGAAGAGTTTGGGTTGTGGGCAGTAGAGAGTAGTATTTTCTCATTTTGGTCGACTCTTGTAAAAGAAAAACACTTTTCTTTGTAAGTAGCACTTGGAATCCTTTTGGGATCTAATTGCTAAATTAGTTCTGCTGTGAACATGTTATTTACCTTTTTATTTATAGCAAATTTTCCCAGCATAATTGTATAATTTTAGAAAGCTCTTCACATATATAATGTATATACGTCACAATCAGATCTTATAAAGCATTGTGACGTATATGTTCTAATTTGTACTCAAGAACCTTATAATAATATGCACGCTAGGTTGTTCTCAGGTTCTTAATTCACATCAAGTCACTCATCAAATACTGAAATCTCAAACAGACTTTTTTGGATCTGACATATATGGTGTTTTTTTTTTGCTTAATATGCAATCATTTTATACTTTTATTTAGTTATCGTCGTAATTTACAATGTTACTTTCGGACTCTGTAAAATCATCCCAAAAAAAAAAAAAGTATTAGATCGATATTTTTGAGTTCCTTAAATTTAAGAGTTTGTGAGAAAACAAGAACATGATATTTAGTTCCCTTACAAACAACAATGCAATTGATTATGAATGATGCAAAACTAGGTTTTATTCGGCAAAGATGAACTAGGGACAATTAATTTTCTTAAGTATTGTATTAGTTAATTTGGCAAAGGCATCAACTACCTAGGTTTCACACTAAATCCTGCAAGGGCATCTAATATTTGACCTAGATGCTAGCTTAAAGCTATTTAGAAATGAGAAATCAAGCAAACCAACCAATTATTACAAAAGGTGATTGTAGTTCACCACTCACACTCACACTCACACATGCACACAAGAGGTGCTTTCATGCTCTTAATGCCTAGAGGTGATTAATCTCAAAACCATAATCATGAATCATGATATGACAAATGCATTATACTTGAATTAGTCAAACTTAACTACAAATTTGGCTATAGGACACTGATAGGGGCCTCTGATATGAGTTGGTTTCTAAAGTAGTCCACTTTGGCACTGTTGGGCTTTCATTAGTGCCTTTGCGTTTCCAAGGCACCATAATCATGATATGTTGAAAAAGGTTTTTCCAATAAATTCGATTTATATGTCTTAGGGCCTATAATATTTTCTTTTATTTTCTAATATTTTTCTTAATTTTTATTATTTTTGAAATTTATCAATAAAGCTTTGAGAAATTTTATTCACACATCCCTAAATACTTAATATACACCTCTTGTTAAAGGAAAAACATATTGTGTGCATTCGTTAAAGCAACTGACGGAGAGGGAATCAATGAATCAGTGATTATCATCAATCAGCACGATTAATTACGGATCAATCAGCATTTAGTATCATTAATGTAATCGATATTTCCGTTGTAATTCTATCCCTATATAAAGGGACTATGAAATGAAATGAGTAGACCAATTCCAATCTCAATTTTACTTTAACACGTTATCAGCACGCTCAGAGCCAATAGCCAAAGAAAAAAATCTTAATTTTCTAGTTTCTTTCTTCTTCCCATCGAGAAAAAATCAAAACCCTAGAAGAAAAAAAAAACTTTTTCTTCTTTTCTACCACCCAAAAAAAAAAATCCAGATCGGCCTCCTCCTCTCCGGCCCTCCCTGCATGCAATACCCCAGCCTACACGGGCCTTACCTGCACAGCCCAGCCCCAATCGCTGCCCAGCCCTACCCTGCAATCGCTGCCACCAAACCTCACCGGCCTCACCTCACCAACCCCGCCTTGCACTTCCGGCGTTTGCAGTCACTGGCCTCACCTCACCAACCACCTGCAATGGCGCTGCTCTCTCACCCATCCCAGATTTGCGTGCGTCCTTTGCCCAGATTTGCAGCACACCACCGACGAACAACAACAGCACCACAAACCTGCAGCGCAGCCTCCACCACGCCCTCTGACCCCTCGTCTGCCAGATCCCCGCGCCGGCGCACCACAAACCTGCAACGCAGCCTCACCTAGCCTCGAGCGGCCTCCCACCTGCCCACCTCGCCTAGCCGCCTCAGCCCACCATCTGTAAACCCAGAAGGAAGAAGCAGACGCGAACAAGAAAGAAAAAAACGGTGTGACCCGGCCCAAAAAAAAAAAAAAAAAAGGAAAAAAAGCAGGAAACAAAAAAAAAACAAAAAACAGGCCTTGCTGCCCAAGAAAAAAAAAGCAAAGAGAAAAGAAAAATGCCCTGCGGCCCAGAAAAGAAACAAAGCAGGCTAAGAAAAAAAAGGCATCGCGGCCCACTGATGCAAAGAGGGAGTAAGCGGCCCAATTTTTTCTCAAGCACAAAAAACATCGCTACGCACGCCTGCATCAACACGCGCGTGCGCTAGAATTGTTTTATTTTCTCAAAACCATGTATGTTCTCTTTTATTTATTTTCATACTATGGTATATTTCATTATTTATAATTAGAACTTTTGAGCATGTTAGATAATTTTGATCATTTTAAGCATGCCTTGTTATTTATGTTTTACATGATTATATTTAAGCATGTTTTAATTATGCTATGGTTTATACTTTATTTTGAACATGCCATATATTTTTTTTGTTATATATTAATTATGCAATTTTGAAGCATGTTTTGTGAATTTTATTTACGCTTATATAATTATTCCTAAGCATGCCTTTATATTATGCTATCGTTTGTATTTTATTTTACGCATGATATATTATTGCTATTATTATGTGTAACATATATTTTGGTATATATTTGTGAATTTGAGCATGCCATGTAGTTTATTTTTATATATGCTATGTTTTATTTATTATTAAATGTGCTGTTGTTTTTTCTAGAATGCAACATGTACAATTGGGAAAATCGTCCGTACCATACCTGACGTTTGGCCCATTCTAAACTTTCGTACCTTACGTTTAGAAAATATCATAGCGGTACCTGAGGTTCTGATCCCGACCGAAGTTTGGTACCTGGAGTCGTTAGCTCTGTTACGGAAAATGCATGCTGAAGGATATTTTCGTCTTTTCATGTCATAATTCATTATTTTTTTTATCTTAGTATTTTCTTCTGTTTCTTTTTTCTCTATCTCCCTATTGTCCCTCTCTCTCTCTCTCTCTCTCTCTCTCTGAACCTTCAAACAATCCCACTTCAATGTCCAAATTCCACAACCCATTACTCCATTAGTCTCAACCATCCAAAATGAGCTTCAAGAAGCTCAAAGCTTCAAACTTTGGCTTGTTTCTTTTATATTCAACGGTTTCCCCACAACCCAAATCTATATACATAATCCCTGAGCTAGTCCTCTTCATCTCATCTTCTCCTATTTCGTTTCCCAGAAAAAATATAAGGCCCCCCATCAATTGATTCAATTCCAAACAATCAGCAACTGAAGCAAGCCAACATGGATTTTTTATACCCAATCAATAAGAAACAATGATTCAGAAAACCCACTGAATTACTTGAATCAATAGACCCAATCGTAAACAAAGAATTGAAATTGATTGAAAACTGAATAACAAGGAGAGACAAAGACGGAGATGGAGGCTGGAGATTGAGAGAAAGGAGCAATATCAGAGATGAAGTTCTGAGCCTCAGAATCGGATTGAGGTCAAGCGCTGGAGAGAGAGAGAGAGGCGGGCGGTGGTCGACGACGGAGTCATGGTCACTACGGTGGTCGATTGAGAGAGGCTGATTTCATTAGGACATCGGAGCCGATGACAACACCTATCTGGAAACTGAAACCGAGACATCGGAGTACAACTACTTCCACAACATACCAAAATCCCAACCTGCGGCCCACATAAACCGCTCGTATTCCCAATCGGAGAAGTACACCCAGTCCGAAACTGAGAGATCAGAGTATGATTTCTTCATCCCCAACCGTAACCCTAAAGCTCCGACCAAGGCTCAGTTGGAGAAGTATGCTCAGTCGGATAGAGAAGAGGTCCAGTGCAGCGAATGGGGCGATAACGATCACTACAGCACAACGAGCTTGTCTGAAAACGAAGACGACGACAGGGATTTGAGATCCGAGATGGGGACTTGGTCGAATTTCGACCCGTCGGTTCGGGCCGAGTCGGTTGCAGGCTTGGTACCGCTAGCCTAGACGATGTCGAAGCATGCGCCTAGCAAGAGGTCGGAGGAGTCGGAAGGGAGTACTCAGCGGAGCAATGAAATCTCGAACATGAAAATGGTGGTGAGGCATAAAGACTTGAATGAGATTGTGGAGGAGATTAAGGAGAATTTCGATAAGGTCGTGGCGGCCGGAGACCAGGTTTTCGAGATGCTTGAGTCCAATAGGGCCCAGCTTGATGGAAGCTTCCGCCCAACCTCGGCGATTTGACATTAATTGAGTCGAAACGCCCAATTCCTCCGCCGCCTTCATAAATTTTTTTTGCTTTTTTTATTATATGAAAAAAATTAAGGAAAACAAAATTAAAAGGGTATATTGGTCATTTAATGATCAAAATCCTTCAACTGTCAATTTTTGTAACAGAGCTAACGGCTCCAGGTACCAAACTTAGGTCGGGGTCAGAACCTCAGGTACCGTTATGATATTTTCTAAACGTGAGGTACGAAAGTTTAGAATGGGCCAAACGTCAGGTATGGTACGGACGATTTTCCCTATACAATTTGCTTTGCCATGATAATGAAATTTCATGTGCATTATACACACAACATTACCGTGATAAAGTATTTTCACATAGCATCGAAAAAAATGTGACCATTACGAATCTTGGTCTTGAAATCTAATTCACATTTTTGGAAAATAATTTACGTGGATGTCTTTATGACTGCGTAATTTATATCTTCTCTCTTGTTTATGTAGATGGTTGATCCAACTCGACCTAAATTTGACATCTTGGACTCAGAAGGACTTGAGTACCATCGTTGGGTTTCCGATGTGGAAACTGCCTTTGTGGCAAAAGACTACACTACCACCATTACCGACCCCAAAGATGATGAACTATCTAATAAGGTGAAAGCAAATGCCTTAATGTTTCTGAGGCGACATATTGATCGATCCTAGCCTACGCTGGGAGTACCTTCAGTTGAAGACACCCAAAGAACTGTAGGATGCCCTTAAGGGACGTTTTGGGAACATTCATGACACTTTGCTCCCAGAATTGGCCGTTCAGTGGAATGGAATCCGCTTGCTTGACTATAAAAAGGTCAATGACTTCAACAAGGACATGTTGCGCTTAAAGGCACGTCTCAATTTCTATGGAAGGGAAATCACAGAAGATGATATGATCTACAAGACTCTTACCACCTTTCCTACTTCAGCATTTATACTAGCGAACCAGTATGAGTTGGAGTATGACAACAAAAGAATCACAACCTTCAATAAGTTGACAAGCCCACTGCAAGTGGCTGAGAGACATAATGAGGTTCTCTTGAACAACAATGCCATGCCCACTGGGACAAAGAAAATTCCCGAGGCTAATTATGGAAAAATGAAAGGTGGAAAGAACTCCAATGCAAGGGGGTTTAGGCGTGCTGATCCCTACCCACGTGGCAACAATGCACCACATGGAAAGGGACATGGGGATCGTGGAAACAAAATGCAAAAGGAAAGAGTTGACAATGAACCATGCTATAGGTGTGGATTCATTGGACATTGGTACAAGAACTGCCAAGCAAACAACAGATTAGCAGCCAATTACAAGAGGTATAGAGAGTCTAAAGAACAAGAGGCTCACTATATGGAAGAAGGAGGTCATGACCTAGACGTCAACCTTACAATTGCAGACTTCAATGGCAAAAAGGAACTTGGTCAGTCAATGGATGGACTAGATTTTGACCGATCTGCTTTATCTATTTATTTTCCAAAGACAGATGTGAAGGCATAATGCCTCATTTTTAATTAGACTATTGCTTGGTCTTAAAGTTTATTTCAATAATGGTTTGATGAATTAGATTTATGAATATGACCTTGATTTGATTATCGTTGGCTTATTAATAAATTTCAAATTTTATTCTGAAGCACTGAATTTATTCAAATTTATTTATTACCCATATTTACATGGTTCGAAATAGCACCATAAAGATGTAAAGCAATACATCTAGAGAAAAAAATTATTTGAATGAAAAGAATTATCATTCTACCAAAATAGAAATACTCTAAAAAATATGAGATATGCTCTATATGCACCAAGAGCTAATCGAACCTTGTTAAAGTTTCAAAGATATTCATGCCAACGGTTATCATGTAAAAACATACTGTGAGAATGGACTTGAATGCATTTATATTACCTCTAATAAATGTGGAAGGAAACGCATTTTAGAGAAACTTATGAGTCGATTTAGTGGACTATACCTCTCTACGATTCGGATCATTCAATCCTATGCTGTCACCAACAATGAAATGTGGTACACTGACTCATACAGGATTTGACATGACCGCCTAGGGCACCCCGGTCGTGACATGATGATCCGTATTTTAAAGAACTCATATGAACGTCCCTTCTTTCGTGTGAAAAATAAAATGGGACAAAAATCCGTCACACTGCAAGGTGTCGGTCCTAGTACTGCTCAAACGCAGTCATTGCCTTCTGAAGTACCAGAAGCACTACCTCCCTCCCATTATGCCTCATTGACTATTTCAAAGACAAATCACTCGTTTTGTATAGTCTGCTCTTTGGCAAAAACAGAATCGAGACCTTCCTATGCTAAAGATACAAAACATTCCATTCTTACAAAGGATACAAAAAGATATCTGTGGACCTATCCATCCAGAATGCGGACCATTCAAGTCCTCTATGTTTCTGGTGGATGCTTCGACACACTGGTCACAAGTCGCTTTATTGTCCACAAGAAATGATACAAAACTCCTAGCACAAATTATACGTTTAAGGCCTCACCACCCTGATCACCTTATCAAGTCTATAAGGCTTGATAACGCTAGAGTTTACATCAAAAGCATTTGATGATTATTGCATGTGCATCAGGATCAATGTAGAGCATCCTGTACCCCATCTGCATACACAAAATGGTCTCACAGAAGCCACCATCAAAAGGCTACAAATGGTGGCTAGGGCATTGGTTATGCGTACCAACCTGCCTATATCTGCATGGGGTTATGCAATATTGCACGTAGCTTTACATTATTCGTTTCAGACCCACTACTAGCCAACCATTTTCTACGTACCAGTTGGTAACTGGATATGAGCCTGACATTTCACACTTACGCATATTTGGCTGCATAGTATATGTGCCTATTGCGCCCCCACAGCGCACCAAAATGGGTCCTCAGAGACGATTAATTATTTATGTTGGATACGAATCCCCAACAATTATCCGCTATTTGGAACCCTTGACAGGCGATCTCTCTACTGCTAGATTTGTGGATTGTCACTTTAATGAGACAGTCTTCCCGTTGTTAGGGGGAGATAGGAAAAAGGATTTTCCAAGCGAACGAAAGGAATTGTCGTGGTTTGTCCCCACTCTGTCTCATTTTGATCCCCGCACTTCATAATGTGAAAGTGAAGTGAAAAGAATAATCGATCTTCAGAACGTAGCAGATTCGATGCCTGATGCGTTTACTGATATCGTAAAAGTGACGAGATCACATATACCAGTTGCAAATGTGCCTGCAAGGTTAGAAGTCCCCAACAAGGGGAACGGTGCTGCAAATAGAGGCACTACAACCACACTTAGTGGATGTGTGGTTGAGGCCATGGCTCCCCAAACGAAAAGGGGGGGGCCACTTGGTTCGATTGACTCTCACCCAAGGAAGAAGAGGGCGAGTAAGGCACAAACCGATCCATTAATCATCAATGTAGAGAATCCCTCTCATGAGATTGTCTCTGATTATAGTTATGTCCATGAATCAATACTGGAGGACGCTCCGACGTTTAAAATGATTCCAGAGAACAAAGAAATCTCAACAGATTATGAGAGTGCGTATGAGTTTATAGAAAGATCTTCCATACACATTGATGATATATACTGTTGCTCAAGGAATTATAGAGCACAATGATATCGAACCACGCTCTGTTGCAAAATATCAACAAAAAGCAGATTGGCCCAAATGGAAAGAAACCATCCAGGCAGAATTAGATTCTCTGACAAAGAGACAGCTATTTGGTCCAGTAGTGCTAACCCCACCAAGTGTAAAGCATGTAGGACATAAATGGGTCTTTGTCAGAAAGCGTAATGAGAAGAATGAAGTCCTAAGGTACAAGGCTCGCCTTGTGGCGCAAGGTTTCTCACAACGCCCTGGAATTGACTACGAGGAGACATACTCTCCCGTAATGGACGTTATAACGTTCCGCTACTTAGTTAGCTTAGTAATTTTCGAATGACTGGAAATGCAGCTCATGAATGTGGTTACTACATATCTCTATGGGGATCTAGATTCAGAGATCTATATGAAAGTGCCTGATGGCCTTACATTACCCAAGTCAAGTGACTCTAAACCACGGAGTGCGTTTGCAATTAGGTTGAAACACTCACTTTACGGATTTAAACAATCCGGGCGGATGTGGTATACCCACCTTAAAACCAAAACCAAAATCTTCGCTCGTGCCTCACCTTAAAACCAAAACCAATCTCTCTTCCTCAAACCACCAGAAGCCAACAACCCCAATTTTCTCGATACCATTTTGACGAAACTAAAGCACTCTCTTTCCCTTGCACTTGTTCACTTCTACCCGCTCGCGGGTCAAGAAAGAACAAGACCCTCATCTCTACTTGGTCTATGTGGATTGCAGCAATATCCCTAGAGTTTGACGACTTGACGGCTTGATGCCCTAAATCCAAAATGAGTCGTCATTCGATGTCCCTTCCAGATGCCCATCGCACTGCTGAATTTGAAATCCCTAGTTTTCTAGGCTTTCAATTTTCAATCACAAGAGGAAAATATTGAAGAGGAAGGCGTCACAAAAGAAGATGTTCTCCCCCATCATCTCCAGTGCAAGCCCCTCAGGACCATCACCGACCATAATCCAAGCGGTCGTCATCAGGTCTGGGAGCCCAATCTCTAGTCCAAGGTTATGATTTATATATACTGCTGATCCTCTCCATTGATTTGGTCTGGGTTTTTCAATTGATATTCACTCTGTTTGTTTTAGGTTGACCCAAATTTCAAAAGAGGCGGAGGAGACCACCGAGTAGGTAGCGATTCATTTGAGGCTACGTCACCGAGTAGGTTTTGTTTCTATTTGATTTGATTCATTGATTAATCATTTTTAATTGATTTAATTAAGTGAATTCTATTTTTGATGTGTAGGCTTTGTCACAAACCTATAGTCCTTATGCGAATCTCTCTACCTTCTTCATCTCTATTTAGTTTAGGAATAGAGTTTCTGGTTTTGACTAGTTTTTGTTTGGATTCTATGCTTTGTTTTGATGGTTTGTTATTGTAGTTTTTGGGTGTCATTTGAGCCAAAGCATATTGGCACTCAAATTGATGCTCGTATTTTGGTTAAGGTTTGCATTTCAATCTTGAAAAGCTTTCGACTTTTGATTTAGATATATTGTTATTGATTAAGTGGTGGAATAAGAAATTTGTTTGAAGTTTTCTATGTGTTAATGTGTAGGCACTGATGGCAATGCCTGCTCCCAATTTCAACCTTTGTCTCTTCCTAATTCCAGAAAGAGTGGTATTGTTCTATTATCTACCAACTTACAATTTAATTGTTTCCATGAACTATTGAGTACACAGTGCACTAGTTTGTTTGTAACTCATTAGTGGTGGGATTTCTCTTCTGCAATTGATTATGGTGTTTTATTTTCTTCTCTTGGTGAATGATAACTCATTAGTGGAATGTTGATTTGATTAAAATAAGGTTTGTTTCTTAGAGTAGTATATGTGTGTGCATACATATGTATGTGTTATATATATATATATATATATATATATATATATATATATATATATCGGTTCTGAAGCGGACATCTGCACTTCACTAAAGTGCGGACGGCGACACAGCAGCGGCGTTCCAGGCTGCAACAACTGCTTGGAGCTTGGCTGAAGGAGGCCAGAGGTATCCCAGACGGTTCTGGGCAGCGATCAATGTAGGAGGAGGTCGAGGTTGCAGGTTCTGGGCAGCGACTCGACCTGCAACTGTAACTTTCTGGGCAAAGCTGCAACCTCATCGCCGGCGAATCCACCCCACTGCAGACCCGTCCGTCCTACCCCTGGCCTCTGTTCGGCAAGTGGCGCCGAGCCGTCGAAGCTTGTTCGAGGCTGCTACGTTGACGTCCGCACTTTAGCAACAGTGCGGACGTCCTCTTTGGAACCGCTCCATGTATATATATATATATATATATATATATATATATATATATATAAGAGACTAGCACTATATATTACATGTATGAGACCAGCACTATATAAGAGAACAGCTGGTGGTTTTTACTTTCAGGGCTTAACAATTGTTACTCATGTAATCATATATCTAAAGAAGGTGGTAAATTTATTGCGAAGATATTCCTTGAAAAAGATACTAGTCTTCTTTATTGTCAGGTAGCTTTGGAGCTCCCAAATTTGGGTGCGTAATAGACTTGTTACAAATTATATTTCTACATGTTATTGTGGTGAGAACTACATTTTGGTTCCAATTCCCTATTGTTGCAGCTGAAAGTATTTTTTCCCATTGTGACTCTTGCAAAACCAAAAAGCAGCCGCAATTCTAGCATAGGTATTATATTGGTCTTCATTCTTTGCCTTAGCAGCTTACATACTCTCTCCTTCTCTATCTGTATGTGTGCTACTATTTTAGTAAGTTTGCCATGGAATAAAAATAGTCTCACGGTCAACTTGCTATAGCCTTCTTTTTCTTGACTTTTCATTGGTTGGTATTTGCAAATGAGTTCGAAGCCATTCTAGAAGAGTGTTTTAGCCTATCATGGTTATAATTTCTCATACAAAAAAGAAAAAAAGAAATGAAAGGGGGAATGATAGCTGACCTAGGTTTTCAATTACTGAACCTTATATATGGAAAAGAGAAGGCTGATTTGGAAAAAAAAAAAGGTTTAAGAGATTGCAGTCTTGTGTTGTACTCCTTATGAATGCAGTAAGTGGCATTGTATTCAAATGATACTTTTCTTTGTGCCTATTGGTCAAATAAGGCATGTACTATTTAATTTTGGATGCTTATAAGTGTGTTGGTGGCTCGGTGCCCTAATTTTCTTGGTCTTTCAAATGAACCGTATTGTTCCTATCATCATCTGTTTGGGACATGTATATTGTAGAATGTAGACCATGCTGACAAGTGATAACTGAGATGATGAATGTGTAGTAGAGAAGACTGATAATAAGGATTTTTGTTTAGAATGAATTATCGAGCAAGTGGCATACTGGACTTTATTTAATCTAGTCAAAAGAGCTTAATGACCATTTTTATTGGTCCTTTCGATTGTTAGTGCATTTGTAACATGGATTAGATTCTCTAGTTCAGGAGAAATGTATGACAGGTCTTGAAACACATTTAATATTTACGGTAATCTTTCTGGTGTTCTGTGTGCACTTATGGGGGCATGCACCCAGTGTTTGTGTGTTTCTTGTAAGCAAATTCTGAAGCATGATAACTACTTCATATTCCAGATTAGCCTTTTAGTGAGGCTGAATACAACTATACACTAAACTCATTCATGCATTATTCTGAGTGATATGTGTTCGACATAGTTAATTATTTCCTTTTGAATAATGATTCAGTCAATAATTAGTAGTATATGTATATTGTTGATTGATGGTGCACGTTGTCTATTTTTCGGGTATTCCATCACAGCCAAATGACAAACAGTGTAGCTATTTTGTGATGAGATATATGAGGGATATCATCCATGATACAAACTTGTCATTTGTAGATAAGGTAACTAAAAATTCTTAATTTGGATGTTTGCTATTAGTTTTTCAAAATAGTTTTGTTTTAGTTTATCAAATGGCATTTCTTTCATTGTTATTTTCAAACTATTACAGTGGGCTAGGAGAGCCAACCATGTTTATGGTCAAGTGGAAATTGATGAAGTGCATAATAAGCTCGCAAGTTATGTGGTGAAGAACATCCTCAAGTTGTAAAGTATGTAGTTGCTCATGCCCTAGAAGCTGTGAAGTGAAATAGGCTAGAAATGTGTTTTTGTGCTCCGAAGTGACAATTAAAAGTACATAATTTCTTCACTTATTTTGCTAGTGGAGTAGTATAGATACAATTATCTGGATTATAACAATATTAGATATATATTGGTGATTTTTGATTTCATTATTTCCCAAAGCGTTACACCACAATGCATGCAGTTCGGCATGTCGTGTGAAAGCAAACATATCTTTAATTTTGTGTTGTACATACACAATGTTCACAACAGCCATACAATAAAAACTGTCTTTTGAGAGTAATGCAGATCATAGATGCTATCAATGTTTTAGTTGTGTGAATAACAGTCAGACAACTGTTATAAAAAAAATATGACTTCTGAATTACAATCACACAACGGGTTTTTAAGTTGCCAGTTGTCTAAGTAACGTTCACACAACAGTTAATGATGTCGACATGCTATCAACAGCCTGTCGACATGGATGTCGAGTTCTTCAGACGACGGTTCTCTAAATCATGTTTCATCAGATGGCAGCGAGATATAAGACAATCAGCTCCGTATCAGACAACAGTTTTTAGCTGTCGTCTGATTCAATTTTTGTAGTAGTGAAATGGGGGATTCTCCCGCCCCCTCCCCACCACCCCACCTTCCCCTACTCCCCATTCCCCATATGGGGATATTTTTAAATGGGGATACCCCGCCTCCGCCCCAATGGTTAACGGCTTCCCCACCCCTACTCAGTTAAGCAATCCATCAAAGTATTAGTAAGTACTTCAGCCGTATGCAGACACGGCACATAGATAAACCTATTAAAGAAACAAATACATTTGAGTAGGTATTGTTGGCCATGTAAGACAAGTTAAAACAAGTTCAAGTAAAAAAAGAGGGTACGATTAATATAACTAACGTCACAAGCCGACTATTCAAGACCCAAGCATCATCTATGAAATGTGCGGTCACGGTCATGAAATCCCTCTTTTGGTTGTTTGAAGTCCACATGTCTGTTGTGATTGCAATTCTATTACTATTCGTACTCAACAATTGCATTGTCCTCTCTTTCTCGTGCTCATAGATCTTCATGATATCTCTCTTGATCGTGTATCGGGAAACAACTCTAAACAATGATTGTAAAGAGTAACAAAACTCCCTGAATCCATCATGCTCAACCATGCGCATGATGGATCCAACTTAGACTTGATCAATATGATCCAGCTCTAGCAAAATAGGACAATAGTGAAAACTAGCTATAGTTACTTGATATGCATACACCTATGGCTTATATGCTTATCACATTATTAGGTTTCAAATAAAAGTTTCTGTGCAGTGAGGTGAAATTTAGAGAAGATGGATCAGTCGGAAAGATTGTATTTGGGCCAATGAATCCAATTAGGAGCTATGGAGGAAAGAGGGTATAGTTCAACACCATTCTTTACTACGCTCCTAAAGATGTCGACAGCATGAGCTTCACACATGGTACCAAATTTCCAGAGTCAGCAGTGAAAACCTTTAAGAAAATCTTAGAGGAGAACTGTGTGAACAACAAATGGGAGAAAGGAGACTTTTTGCTAGTAGATAATTTGCTGGCTCAAGATGCATGCTAAGCTTCCTGGAAAGCCACCGCGTCAAATTCTGGTTTCCATTTCTAAGTAAGGCCGTGGTGGAGTTTAATTCTTAGAGTTTAGTGCTTGTTTTGTTTTGAATAAATCGTAGCTGTCCTATTCCTTTGGAATTTGCTACTACGATCAAGTGTTTAGGAGTCTCAGAAGATTTAAGTAGTTCAGGCGTTCAGCTTGTTGCTTTTTCATCTCCCTAGTTTGAGTCAAAGTTGTTCTAGTCAAGTACGTACTATGTATCTGGAAGTTCAATGAATAAATCAAGTTCCCAGTCGTATGATCATTCTTCTAAAGTGTTTTTAGATATTTCTTTATTTTGATGTAACAGTTGATTCATAGGCTATTTTATATACACTTAAGGGAGAATATCACAAATGGTCACTCAACTTTTACCTATTCGACATTTTGGTCACTCACCTTTTAAATATATCACTTTGGTCACTCAACTTTAACTCTGTTATTCACTTTAGTCACTTCGTTAATTTTTTTCATTAAAAAAAGGGTAAAAATCACAAATAGTACCTGAACTATACCTCAATTTTATATCGATGGTACTTGAACTTCAATTTTGATCACAACTAGTACCCGAATTGTTCGATTTCATTTTAAATGGTACCTAGAGCCACCTTCGGTCACTATTCCAACTAAAAAGGGCATGTGAGGTGATCATAATGATGATCTTTGGTGATTTCAAAGGTTGCGATCATAGCGATGATCTTTGATAATAGGCTTTCCTTGAACTTTTATTTTTATTTTTTTTTGGATTTGGCTTTTTTGGCCGGAATAGTGACCGAAAGTGGCTTTAGGTACCATTTAAAATGAAATTGAAAAGTTTGGGTACTGGTTGTGATCAAAATTGAAGTTCAGGTACCATGGATAAAATAGAGGATAAGTTCAGGTACCATTTGTGATAATAACCCAAAAAAAATTATTTACCACAATATTAATGATATTTTCGTCTAACTAATTGTGAAAAATGAGAAATATGTATTAGAAGTGATTAAAGTGAGATAAAATGCCTCTTGGGAGACTAAAGTGATTAATAGAGTAATAGTTGGGTGACCAAAGTAATATATTTAAAAATTGAGTGACCAAAGTGTCGAATGAGTCATAGTTGAGTGACTATTTGTGGAATTCTCACACTGAACTCATTTCAAGTTTTCAACACTTACAAATGTTCATAAAATGATATCAAGGACTAAAATGAAAATATAGTTTCCATCAGAGTACATGGAGATTTTGAAAGAAAGTACAACTCGTGCGGTCTCCTAGTTTGATCAAAGTAAATCTCCGGAACTTCCTGTCAGGTCTTTAAATTCCTAAAAATAACAGTGTAACAGGCATGAATAGTAAAACTGTGTAAGTACTGCAGCACATATCTTGCTTAAAACTCCTTTGTAATAACATGAACAAAGATGACTACTGGAACTACATATCCCCAGACAATATGAAAGTGTGTCCAATTTAGCTAAAGCCTCTGTGAGAGTATGGGAACCATGAATCAGTCAACACATTCTCTTCAGATTCACCTGAAAAGTAATTTTGCCTCGACCAACCTAGGTTAAAATTGACACCTAAACATTCTTCCTCCATATAATAAGCGCTCCCAAATAAGCCGGCCATCTGCTGTCTGTAATGATTAGGGAGATTATGTAGCAGCGGTGGAGGCAGGAACATATATGAAAGGGGGCAAAAAAAATTCTTTCCTTTCCTGTCTCTCCTTTACATGTGAACTCAGAAAGATCTCTCTCTCATGGTTTTTATTCCGTTCTATCAATTCTTCCTCAGTTTAGAATCCACATCAATATTTCTTTCTCAAACATCTAATTTCTAGTCTCTTCGAGCTCTGATTTGAATAAAATTCATCTATATCTTCAAATTGTAGACTCAAACGTAACAAAAGAACAAAATCTCAGCCAAAAAAAAAAAGTGGATTATCATCAAAATCTCCATCACACCACGGCAAAACCAATTTCATAAATTAAATCTCAAAATTTTTTGGTCCTTATTCACATCCAACCACAGAGGACAGAACACAGAGGACACTTCGCTTGATATGAATGCAAAGATTGGACGAGGCCACAATTCTTGTTTGAGTGAGGTTTTCGTGCCGGAATGGATCGCAGCTAGCGGTGAACGATGGCGTGGAGGAGAGGAAGCTTAGGGATGAGAGTCAGAGGAGGGACGGCTTGAGGAAGGTTGAAGGCAGTTAGGTGGAGGAGATGAGAGAGAAGGAGGCGGAGAAGAGGAGCTGGATAAGAGAGAGAGGAAGAGCAATGGGTGGAGGATACGTGTGGCTATAGTTGATAAAAAAAAGTTTGAAAGCTAGTTTTTTCACGAATCATTGTCTCCTATTAATATATGCCTAATCTATAGCTCTGGTGGCTAAAAGAAGCTAAAGTTAATCTACACCTATGGGGGCAAAAAGCAACTCAGTACACAAAATTCATAATTTTGCTAGGGGCACTGGCCCCCATTCGTCCTTCATTAGCTCTGCCCCTGTTATTAGCTTAATGCCATATGTTTTATCAAAAGACCAACTATGCAAGTAGCCAAGTTTGTGTCTGTTTCTGCGTTTCAATATCTTTTGAAGGCTTGAGGAAAGATCTTAGACTGTAGGCCACATTTATCTGTTCATCATGTTCCTGCAAGCAAGCATTACTATTACCAAAGCCATCGTGGCCATTTGGTTTCATAGTTTCTGCAATATCGCCCTGAAATTCGTTAAGAGACAGCACAGTCTTTTCATATTCACAACAAATTAGTTACCGGATTGTTGCTTGTCACATTTATCTGTTCATTATGCAGATTGTTGTCTCCAGAGTCCAGAATCACAGCAAATTCTTTCTCCATGGGTTTGCTCATTACCGGCATGTCAACTGTAACATCATTTGAAGGGTTGCAATCATTTTTTCGATTGATTTCACATCCACAAGCTCAGCATCTAAGTAATCATTACTGTACCTCGAAAAATCTCCAAATTAGTTTAAGGCAAAGGTCCAAATGAACTCCATAAATGAACTTTTCTATAAGAGATAATAAAATAAGGATTAAATATTTGTTACTCCTCAAACTTTTCCCTGAAAAACAGTTTGGTCCCTCGCTTTTTAAATTAAACTGAATAGCTTATTCTTTCTAATTCTCACATAACAAGTCTACAACAAGTTCAAAATAGCTATTATACCCCTCACTTCCTTTTTTATATTATTTTTCTTTTCTTTTTTTAATTTTTCTCTCTTTTTTAGGGGTCGTGACCAATTACCCAATTTAAGCTTAAAAATTGTCCACTTACTCTACTAAGAGTTTTTTACTCTCATTTACCCAATCTAACATCTATTAACAGTTTTGCCCTTCGTATGATTAAGAAACTATACAGATGCCACTATTTCCTATCTATCCTCACTCTCCACGCCGTCAGCACCCTCTCTCTCCTTTCTCTCTCCCCGATCTCCACCTACAGTCTCTCTCTCTCTCTCTCTCTCCACACCTCAGACCGGCGTCGATTCACACTCCACCTCTCGCCGGCGTCGATTCACACAGCTGGACCTAGCTGGGTATAGTTACTCTTCCCACGACCCGACACGGCTCTGTGGAAGAAGAAGATGAGGAGGAGGAGGGTTTTCTTCGCGACAAACTTGGAGAAGCTGAGGAAGCCACGGTTATGGATTTTACAGCAATCTGGGGTTTCGATCGATCTGGGGTCTCCTAGGTCTACTCTTCTTTGTGATTTTTTTTTGGAGAGCGAGCAGCATGTCGGGTGACATGGCTTCAGCCAATCGGAGTAGTACACGTCGGCATCGGACTTACATGGAGGGATGTTAGGTGAACAGAAAGTGTTGGGCAGGTGTTTCTGATGCAAGAGAGCGGCGAAGATGGTGATTGGGTGCCCAGAGCTTTTCTGGGTACCCAAATCAATTTCTAGCCCCTTTTTTTTTTTGCTACCCACAGCATTTTCTGGGTGGTGAAATTTTATTTTTTTTAATTTTATTTTTTGTAGTAAACTGTGAACTCTAAGAATGGAAGGGAATTTTGCCAGTAGTGATTGTTTTTTTTATTATGATTTGGTTGGCAATAATAAGATTATTGGGAGGCAATAATAAGATTACTGGGGGGCAATAAAATGTTTATTAGGGCAATAATAAGATTATTTATTTGGATAAACCTCCGAAAACTTTCAAAATTAAAACCATCTTCATTTTTCACTAATTATTGATCCCCAATAAACTTGTTATTGGGGAGCAATAATATGTTTATTGGGAGGCAATAATTATTTATTGGGGGGCAATAATATGATTACTGGGTATTATTAGGGGGCAATAAAATCGGACTGCAGAATCCGATCACCAATCCGGTAGCCGGATTCGGGATTCCGGTCATCGGAGTCCGCGGCCGGCCACTGGTCATTGGAATTCAGCAAGGTCTCCGATGACTTCTCTCTAAGTGACAAAGAAGGAGAGGGCAAAAAAGTCCCAAAAATAAATAAAAAGGAATAAAAAAATAATTAATTGGGTATTAAGGAAATAATCTCTTAGAGTGTTTGGGTAAGTGGGTAATTTTTAAGTTAAAATTGGGTAAATGATCATTTCCCCTTTTTTAATCCCTTTTTTGTTTACTCTCTCTCTCTCTCTCTTGACAAGCTGCTCCTGAAGTTGGCTCCACCAACCTCCCCAACTCGACTGGCAACCCAGGATTGAAGATCAAGGAAAAAAAAAAGGGTCTACACCTGAAAGTGCGGCTTCCAGCCGCCACTCAAAACAGCGCCACCACCAAATGAAAGACAAGTCGACGATGACTCAAGCCTAGGCAGGATCGATGCATGGCATAGATCCCAGCCTCCACAAGCTCGCCTCAAATCTTCGACGCCTCTGCTCTCCTGTTTTCTTCGACTTCCAGTCACCGCCTTGCCGCTGCCACCATCACTCGACCCAGCAACCATCAGCCATCCTACCTTTGAATTCTCACTAGCCACCGACGCTAGACGCCGCACTCGCCGCCACTGGCGCTGAACCCCCCTCCACTCCGCCATGAACTTCGACTGTAGAATCATTTCTTCTCGTGTTCTTGAATTTTGGACTTGGAGGAAACAATGAGATTCTGTTAAGCTCCGATCCAAGGCCGAGAGTGGCTCTGGCAAGAGAGAAAGCTGAGAGAGTTTTAGGGATTTTGTTTTCAGGAGGGGGGGGGGGAGAGAGAGAGAGAGAGAGAGAGAGAGAGAGAGAGAGAGAGAGAGAGAGAGAGAGAGAGAGAATATAAAAAAGGGGAGAAAATAAAAAAAATTAGAGAAAAAAATAAAAAGAGGGAGTAAGGGGTATAATAGTCACTTTAGGTCATTTTGGACCTATTGTTTGATAATCAGAGAGAATAAGGATTAAATTATTTAATTTAAAAGGTGAGGGACTGAACTGTTTTCTGGAGCAAAGTACAGGGAGTAACAAGTATTTAATCCATAAAATAATACATGCCAGCAGGCATTAGTAGCAACGCTTTAAATGAACATGTTTCTGAACCAATAATCCTTCCAACTTTAATGATTTGATTTATGAAGGTAATTTGACCCAAAAAAATAAAAAATTTGCAGGTAAACATATGATTGCCCTATCTTTTGCTAATTTAAGACTTTAAGGCCACTTCTACCCAATCATTAATTAGTCAAAAGTCAATGGAATTAGTAAACACCGTCACATTACCACCATGGCCCGTAGTCTTCTTCTTCTCACTTCTAGTGCGCCCCCCCCCCCCCCCCCCGGTTCTTGTTTTCCTCATTTCGGTCCTTATGTCTCTGACAAACTCTCGAGTTGTAGTATAGAGTGTGTGTTTCTCGGTTACAGTCCTCAACATAAGGGTTACCGTTGTCTAGATCCCACCACTGGTCGTGTTTATGTCTCTAGGCATGTTTTATTTAACGAAACATCTTTTCCTTACAAAAATTTGCAAGTACAACTCCCTGGCCCGTTGGAATTCACACTTTTGACCAGCCCAGGCCTACTTCCTACCTCAGCAAACTCAATTTCGAGCAGTCCAAGTTCACAGCCCAATGACCCAAGTCCATACTTTGGTCAAAATCCATCCTTGGCGTCTCTCGCATTAGACCGCAAACCTTCAATCTCAGGCTTCTGCTTCCCGAGTCGCCAGCCCAGCTGTCCTCGTCGGCACCCACCAGTCGTGCTACTCTGGTCGTGAATTACCGCCGCCTTCTGCATCCTAGCTGCCTGCTCAGTCCATCGTCTCTCAGCCTCCAAACGACCCCGCTCCTCTAATCGTCATCGAACTTCAGAACGATGTCGCTCTTCCAATCGTCGTCGAACCTCAGATCATCCATCACCGGGCGATGTACCTCCACCTGCTTCTCAACCAATTCAAGCTCTGATACCATGATAAAGTAACCTGGGGTTCACATCCAAAATCAATTGGAAATGGATGGAGTGGCCCAAACCCTTATAAACTCATAAGCAAAGTCCTATTTTTTCCTTGTGGGATATATATATTCTCAACAGTAATTGACCTCTTTCTTTGGTTGAAATAGCTAAGGAGCCAGCAGAACAACTTTGAGGTAGTCGTGTACACATTTATGCAGTATTAATATCCCAAATCTCAACCTTGGCACATCAACCACATGAAGATAATGAATAATTGAGCCAACGGAATGAAGAAAGAAGTAAATGTAATCAAGGTTGAGTATAAACCTCAGAAGACTGCTTTCCTACTATAGCAATGTATTTAGACCATCCAGCTTTAGTATTTTTTGTTTCAAAGAAATATTGTCCGTCATTGTTCAAGCTTCTAACTGTCTAAGAGCAAAGACGACAAGAAAATTTATAATCCTATAATCTACTGGTACAAACTTCAATACTAATAGATATGCAATATGTGTGTGTGTGTAGGGCTGGGTTCGATACGGTACCGGGCCTTCAAGTCTAAAACCATCTACCGTACCAAAGCTTATTGGTACACAAAATGAAGTACCATTACCGGTACCAAGACTTCGGTTACCAACTTCTCGGTATCGGTTGGTATCGGTTGGTTGGGCCTCCAACCGAGTTTAAGATTGGGCCACGATCTGGCCAGAGCCCATGAATTGAGCCTGCTAGGCAAGGCAAGCCCAGATCTTGCATAGTCAACCCCAACCACCCGACACCACCAACACCACTGCCATCCCTCCACCACCACCCAGATCGCGCTTGGATTCGAGAGAGAGACTGAGGTGAAAGAAGAAAGAGAAGAAATGACCTTGAAAGAAGAAAAAGATAAGAATCAGAAGGGATGGGAAAGAAGAAGAAGAAGAAGAAGAAGAAGAAACAGAAGATCGAGACGGGAAAAGAAAGAAAAAGAAGAAAGAAGAAAAAAGAAAGAAGAAAGAAGAAAGAGAAGAGAGAAGAGAGAAGAGAGAAGAGAGAAGAGAGAAGAATAAAAAACTAAAAAGAATAAGAGAAAGAAGAAAGAGAAGAGAGAAGACTCAGAAGAGAGAAGAAGAGTCCAAAAGAAGAAGACCAAAGAATAAAAAATTAAAAAAATATGAGTATGATACATGTATTCGGTACGGTACGGTATACCATGTATATGTGAAAATTGAAACCATTACCGTACCGTGTATGTGGAGTCGGTACGGTTGTACCGTACCAAGACTTCGGTTACCAAGTTTTCGGCTACCAATTCACTTGGCTCGGCTCGGATGTGGTTGGTACGGTTTGGTTCGGGAGAATTTGCCAGCCCTATGTGTGTGTACGCGCGCGTGCGCATGCGGGTGCAAGTCTAAGCCCTCACACCCTAAAAGAAACTACTAAAGTGCATTCACAACCTGTTTTATCATACTACTGATCTTAACAAACCTTCGTTGGTTCTAGACTGCTGACACAGATATCCTTAGACCATTTCTTGACTATCATCTAGAGTAATTGCATAAGTAGTCTCCCTCTCATCTCCGTCATGATGCTTTGGCCTGTTAACTTGTGTAGAACAAGAATGAGGTCTCTTCACCAATGCAAGCTTACAGAAGCAGTAAGCATTTATAGCGATCGTCTCAGAAGGAGTCATGCAAAGTAAATGACGATCAAATTTTTTTTAACATTAGACAAAAATATCTAATAGCTATGGAGGAAAAGCATGAGAACTACCTAACAACCTGGATAGATCTCCATCTCCAATATCCCAGCACTTAACATCCCTACCCTGGAGGCCGGGGCGGACACACATAGGGATGAGTGGGGGCTACTTCCCTCAGTGGATTATTTTCATTTGCTCAGCAGCTTCATATATATGTTATGTTCATCGGTTTTTGCCCCCAGAGGAAGAGGAATATGCTGCTGTTGCCCATAACTATTGAGTAATCTGCTACCTCACAAGTCACAACAATTAAAATAAGGAAACTACACGCGTAAATGTATGAAAGTGTCTGGCTTTGTATGCATACATTGTCACGCCCCTGATTTTACACACAAGAAAATCGATATATAATCCCATAATTATACATGCGCGATTGTTCAGCCATCAATACAAGGTACATGGAGACATCTTCCCTTTACAGCAAGTACATATTGATGCCCTGAACCCACAATTTCAAATATTGACCCGCTCCACAGAGTCATATATTACAAAACTTACGAATTAAATTGTCATCACAAAATAAAACGTAAATGCTCCTCAGAGATTACTACATAGTGGAAGTCATACACTGGCAAGGCCAACAAAATTTGCTTCCTAACGGTTCTGCTGCCAACAAGCTAACTCATCTTCAGCCACGATTACCCTGACCTATAGGATTAACCCCTACACCAATAAAATGGTGCACCGGGTTTCCTCACAACAAAACCCGATAAGCTTATGAAAGCTCGTATGAGTAACTCATGAACATCAATCAATAACTCACACACATCAGCTAAAGGAAACCATGCAACCATGATTCCTTCTAACACTCCATAATCTTTCCATCGAAAGGACAACATAAATCACCGCTATGACAATGTTCTATTTGCTAACTTAACCATCAAGAAGCAATTTAAGTCTCATCTAGACAATAAAAGAAGAATACTCAAGGAATTCTCCTTTAACTACATACTTATGAGTCTCCAGCAACCTCGACCGTTACTCGCATAATCTATATGGCAGACAGACTATAGCTCTATTGAAATCGTAACCACTCGTCCGATTACGGACGTGATTACCTATTTCCTACCTTGGTCACCATCTGTGACCTATCACCAGCTGTGACATGTAGTTTCAGACCTCGTCTGGTCTCAAAATCAACATTAAGGTCACCATTTGTGCCCTGTCACCATCTGTGACACATGATCTTCAGACCCCATCTGGTCATAAAATCAAACATCAAGGTCACCGTCTGCAACCTGTCACCATCTGTGACATAAGATCTTCTTAGACCCTGTCTGGTCTTAAAGTCAACGTTAAGTAAGTCGCATCCGACCTAAAAACATTACAAATATCTAGTTTCGGCTTACCTAATCCCTGCTCACCATCTGTGACCCTTGGTACAAAGACCAATACATCTAAAATGAGTCACGCTTGACTCAAAAATGTAACATCAAGCTTAATACTTTTCAAACAATAGAAAACAACTTTTTCCACAATATTGTTTCCTGAAAAGTCACATTCAACAATAATATGAACATCATCATGCATATTATTCATCAAAATCATCCACAAGGATATATATATATATATATATATATATAGCCATTCGCTCAGGAATGCCTACTAATACCAACTATAGTTTGCAGTTAAATGATTAACGCCAAAACAATAATGGTAATTCTGTTCATAAAGAACCTTGTGAGATTACTCACCTCGAACTCCCGCTGCGTCTTCAATAAAGCACAAAGCTGCCAATTCACAAAATAACCGTCCAGAATACTTCGTCAAGTACCTAATCACATACGGTTCCAACTTAGTGACGATTCACATTTGATTTAAGTTCGAAACCCCTGTTTTGAACTAAAATCCCCAAAGTGGTGCCAATCGAGGCAAAACCACATCCGAGACCTCCCAAAGTCTCCGGAATACGCCCACGATCGATGTGACCAAACCACAAGTCGATCGAACGCTTGAATCCTCACAGATCAAATAAATCGATCGGTATGAAACTGAAAAATCATAACAAATCCATTCGAACTCCAAAATTTGCATATTATATATAGAAACGCTCGTATCAACGAGTAGAACATATATAATATTAAAACCAGTTCCCTACATGGCCGGAAAGCCACCAGAAAGCCGCCACAGACGGTGGTGCACCGTCGCCGGCCAAAACTCAATATTTCACAAAACTCCCAACATCAAAGTTCTTCATCTAAGCATGCTTGTGAACTTTCATAACTAGCTCGAAGTCAGAAAACAAGCATAAAGGGTCGAAAACTACCTCACAAGCTTTGGATTTTTGCTCAATCTGAGTTGAACCGATTTCCACGTAAATCGATCCAAACAAACACCATAGATCGACTCAGACGACCCCCACGAAGCCAAGGAAGGAACCTTGAAGCCGTGCCGTCGCCGGAGCTACGTTTTCCAGTCGGGTCCGATTTCCTCAACCTGTGCCACCTTGCAGTGCCGCCGTGAAGGAGAATCGCTGCTAGAGGCCACCACAGAGATGACCGGAGCAAGGAGGCGAGTCGTTCTGGGCTGGTTTCACCAGTAGAGGTCGCCGGAGTTGCGAGTTCCAGCCGGGTCGGAAAACTGGGTTCGGGTCAGGTTAGTCGCGGGCGAGGAGAAAGAACGAAGCATTTCTGATTTTTTTCCGGAATGGTAAATGTGAAATGTAAATAGTAAGTTTTCGAAAATGGAAACTCCTATTTATAGAACTTTCCCAAAACTTCAAATGCTCATAACTTTCACATACGAACTCCGATTGACGCGTTCCACATGTCCACGAACTCGTATCGACGCGCTCTACAACTTTCATGTCCACGAACTCATATCGATGCTCTCTACGAACCCCCTAAACTGTGAAATTCGAATAATTATACGTATGAAAACCATTCCACTTCACAAACAACCTACGAATAAAGCATAATAACAATTATTCGTACAACTGGTCCATTATTAATTACCAAAATTACATAACAGAAATCCAGGTCATCACATACATTCCCTTGGTGGGTCTCAAAAGTCTGCAACTGCAGGACTACAATAAAAAACTCATGCATTTGAGTTTTCTTTGTGGGACATTATTGTGGGACTATGAGACATGTGGAGGCACAAGGCTGATGTTCTATCTTCTATTACTGAGAAATATAGCAGATGCCTCTTCTAATAATTCAAGTTACTTGAAGCTTATTTTGAGCTGTTAATTAGCCTTTATTCGAGTTATTTTTAACATAGTTTTTAGTTCTTTACTTTGTATTTTATTTGTGAGAAAGATTTTGGCCTCGTGCCTCTTTCTCTATTGTTCTTTTTTTTTTAAATTTATTTTCAATAAAATTTCGAGTTAAGGGGTAATTTTTCCCTTAACTTGCTTACCAAAAAAAAAAGTCTGCAAGTCTTTCTCTTCTTAATTTTATATTTCTAATTTCTAATTTATAAGAGTTTCACAGGTGCATGATTTCATAATTAATCAATTTTGACTTTTTTTTTTTTAAGAACTACATGATGATTACTAACATTAAATTGTAATAAGGTTTTGAAACATCTTTTATATTGCTTGGTTTTTATACAAGAAGATTGGATCGCTCTTGCCTGGTGGTATTTAAAGTCATTTTATCTATTAGGAAGTTAGAATATGAATTCATTAAAACTATTATCAATATCGAAAGATTGAAAAATTATGTTTATTTCATTGTAGTATTTTATATTTGTTTGTTCAACCTTTGTTTTTGCCCTCACTCACAAAAATTTCTGCGTTCGCCACTGCCTGGAGGGGCTGAGCCTCCCAGCTAGGCTGGGTTCCAAACCCCTTTTAAAAAAAAAAAAAGTCCCTACCCTGGAAACACAAACATTCTCAAATTTCATTTCTTGCTCTAAAACTACAACAATAGCCGGCAAATGAACATAGATAGGAAAACAAAAGGTACCTGATAACTTGAGCTACAAGCAACAGAAGCAACCCCGGCCATGTGCCACACTATGCCCCTTGCAAACACTAATTTCATTCTTTTATGAGTGGGGTCTAAAATTTCTTGGACAGGACAAAATGGTACATGAACTTTCTTAGTGGTCAAATAGGTACCTGGACTTCTTAAACCACATGGAACATCTACATTCCGTTATTCCTCGTTAAGTGCAGGGGTAAATCAGACATTTCACACAAATTTACCACTAAAATTAGAATTGCAATTTATTTTTATTGTTATGTTTCGTTTTTTTCCAGAATACTTTGTTATATAATCACTTTTCTTGGTTTCTTAATTTTACTTTGTAAAAATTAATGGCAATTCTGGGCTAATTTTCGAAGAACAAAAAAAATTATTCAAGAAAGGACAATACTTTGCTGACCACATATGGTCAAGCATTCCTAACAGCCAATGAAAACTACACACTTGTCCTTTTTTATTTTATTATATCCTAATTCAGGTCCTTCTCTTCTTCTTCTCGATCATCTTCTACTACTCTTGATTATGGGTATTACCGATTGAAACTTCTCAATGCAGCATAAGGTTACACATGGGTAATGGGTTGTATAGTCTCTGTTGCCTAATCTCTCATTTCCCAAAATGCAGCTTCTCCTTCACTTGTTCTCCATCTCTATCATTTTCGTGGGTTGCATATATTCCAATCCAGATCTGAAAATTGCTACAGATGGAAGATAAAAGTTCCAGATCCCCAACTTTCGTTTCTCACCTTCCATTTTCATTTTCATTTTCAGTTAAACGTGCTGGGTCCTAGTTCCTCTGCTTGTCTGCAAAATTGTTTCTCCATTGCTAAAGGAAGAGCTGTGAGAGGAAGAAGGGAAGGACATGAATTAGGATATAATAAAATTAAGAAAAAAATTCAGTTACCGTCCCCAAACTATGTTGTCAAGGCCAATTTGATACCCAAACTCTCAAAAGTATCAATGTGATACCCAAAGACGTATTTTGACATCAACGTGATACCTCTGTCCAAAATCTTTGACGGCGCCTTTTGTTTGCTGACGTGGCAAACACGTGGGCCCAAAAAAAAAAAAGTAAGTAAAATGACTAATTTACCCTCTTTTTTTTTGTTAATTCATTTTTTTTCCTTTTCATTTTTTTTTTTAAATATACTAATATCCCTGAGAGGAACTGCTGTAAATCCTTCCCTGAAGCTATATCCCTGATGACAACAAAATCCTGGTTGATTTCAAATGTAATTGTAGAGACAATCTGTAGAAACGGCTTCTCTGGAATTTGAATATCTGGAATCTTGGGTGGAGACTTGTTAATGAATTTAAAGCATTGAACCACAAGAAGAACAACAATCAAGAGGTGCGCAACAAAAGTGAGCAGGTGGTATTCAAGCAATTCAAAGAGAACCCACATCACTGTTGCTCCACCAAGAATACCTCCCGATAACTTCTTATCTCTCCACAAGAAAACATCAGCCAACTTTCCACCACCAAAGACAACTGTTGGTGAATCTTTTTTTTTTTTCTTCTTCTTCTGGGATTTTGTTCTAGCCAAACCGTCGCAAGCTCCACCACCACATTTCCTTACTTACCTGACAACATCATCAGCCACCAACCACCAGCCGTCTTCTGGGCTTCTGCTTCTTCTTCAACCTCACTCTTCTTCTTCTTCTCTCTCCTCCTTCTCTCTCTTCTCTCTTTCTCCTCCGCCTAAGCTATCACCAACTCCGCCAAGATCCTCTCCAATTCCTACTATAAATACATGTCCCTCGCACTCGACCTCGCCTCTCACTCTGTCACCTCCTAGTCGCCGTCGCTCACCGTTTTCGCTCTGGCACAACCCCACATTACCATCTTAACAATTGATCCAATTGCAAATGATTTAGTGATTAAACATAAGATCTGAACCTGAATGATAGCGAAAATGGGCTCATAGGGCTTGAAAACCCCATCAGTCTTCTCAAGCGGCCCAACCACTTTGTACCCAATACCTGCCGCCTCCGCCTTCATCTCCTTTGTCGTGTACTCCCTTTTCGACCCACCACCTTTCAATCAACTCTCATCGTCACTGCTATACCCAATTTCATCATCGTCGCCATCTTCATTTACGTCGTCGTTGATCATCTTTGGCACTAGCAAGTTCTTCGATCGATAGCGGGTTTGATTAGGAGCTTCAGCACCAAGAATCTCAGCTGCTTGGCGTTGCGAAACCCTAACAAAGAGATGGCGGTAGAGATCATCTGGCGAAACCCAGCAAAATGATGCATCTGGGAGTGGGAGGCAGTGTTGGGAAGAAGAAGAAGAAGAAGAAGAAGAAGAAGAATGGGAGTTGGGGGCGGGGAGAGAGGGAAAGAGAGAGAGCTCTGTTCATGTTTTTTTTTTTTTAATTAGTTAGTAGTGAAAGACTATTCTGCTCTTGACAAAAATATCACGTGTCTAACAAGTGCTTGCCACGTTAGCAAACAAACGGCGCCGTCAGAGATTTTGGACGGAGGTATCACGTTGATGTCAAAATACGTCTTTAAGTATCACATCGATACTTTTGAGAGTTCGAGTATCAACTTGGCATTGGCAGCATAGTTTAGGAACGATAGCTGAATTTTTCTCTAAAATTAATAAACTGGACATGTGTGTAGTTTTCATTGGGAGACCTTAGCCTTGGTTAGGAATGGCTGACCATATGTGGTCAGCCAAGTATTGTCCTTCAAGATAACATGATGTTGGAATGTTGGATATTGTTATTATTTATCGGGAGAGGTAAAATTTGATGGAAAGTTTCAGATGATTAGTGTTGGGGGAAGAGTTTGGAGGGAAAGTAAGATAGAAAGGAAGGAAATGTGTTTGTCTATGTCATATGAGGTTATGACAGTCATTTTCTGATTTACCTCTGCACTTAACAGAGGAATAACGGAATATAGACGGAAGCATCTTAATGATGTGGTTTTGAAAGTCCAAGTACCTATTCGATCACTTTGAAAATCCAGGTACTATTCTATCCGGTATGAGAAAATTCAGACCTCACATGTGATAAAAACCCTTCTCTTATTCTCGAAAACTAACTGCATAACAATCATGAAACAAAATGCCCACCTATCATCCGATTATGGAGAGTGTCCCAAATACGCAACTCACCTTCTGCAGAACTACCAAAAACAAAAACAAAAATAAAAAAAATTGATTAAGTAGGTAACAATTAGAAGCAGAAGAATAACAGTGAGAAGGTACCCAATGTATAGGAGAGGTTGAGATGGATGAAAACAAAGGTGTGTAACAGAGGCATTGTGACCTCTCAACACAGCCACTGGGTCCGGCGGTGGCCGTCTCTGTTTGTTCATTGCTTCTGCCATGACCGTAAAGTGGGTCATGGAATTGCAGATATTCAGATACACAATACACAACCAAATCCTTAGACGACCTCTAGCTTAATCGAGAAAAGCCAACGTGAAAAAAAAAAAAAAACGAAACGAAGTCTGGCTTTAGGGTTTATGATTCAGTTGCTAAGCCCTAGAGAATGGAATAGTCTGAACAGTGCGAGCTGAAAAGATGATACTCTACGTGTCTTCAGAAGTTAAGACTTGATTTCTTTCCATCTCCACCACTATTGTTTCTCTGGACACAAGTATGGAACACCTCAGTTAACGCCCTATATTTCAATCAGCAACAGTAGCGTGCCTCCCAAGGTTAAAGGACAAAGCTCAACACAATCACCCTTATTCTCTTATTTTATCCATGTGTAAAGAGCACAGACTAGATTCTAACCCCGGCCCAGCAGCACTTTTAAGAGAAGCAAACATTGCTGAATCATTCATTCATGTGCGAGGCATTCAGATTCCATCAAAAACAAGACGACCAAGTTATATGGGATTGCAGTTTGGTGGCAATAACTTGGGTTATAGATAGAAACAACAGCATTATCAAGATTACATGTTTCGGTTAATTTGACAGTAAATAGTACTTCCATTATAGTGTACAACAAAAACAGAGTAGCGACGGAAGATAAACAAAACTTTTGCATTACATAATGCTCCTAAAAGCACGAACAATAGTTCCTCTGGGAAAGATACAAAGAACACCTTAACCCATCTGACACCAACACATCAGAAGCCTGAATCCTATGGGTGATTGGCATCAACAAGAAGACATCATCTCTCGGGTCATTTTTACATATTTAAGACACCAAGGAAACAAAATATTGATCTTTCTCTACTCACTTTCTTCATCACTATCCTCTAAGGCTAAATGATTCATATTCTTTTCAAGTGGCGGAAGCCCATCGTCAGAATCATAAGAACCCTCATCATCACTGCGAGCTGACCTCTCTCCTCCTGGAGCAGCAGATAGCAAACATATATTAAGTAACTTACTTAGCAAACATGGCTTTCAACAAGATTTATTTTCTTCATTCGATGACAATTTACAAGATCAGAAATTATGCAAGGAAAACATCCAAATCAAGTAAATTATTCATGAGGTCTTTCAACTTAATTTGCACCATGAATCGCAGACCAGATTATGATTTATTGAACTGAGGAATGAATGCATATTATCTTGATGATATGTGGGATTCCAATAAGATATTTATAGACCAGATCACCTCCTCCGGGCAAATGGAGAGGACGGTCAATTGATAATGAACTGGTCACAATAGTGTGTTGTGAATATAGGTCCCATGAAAGAAAAGCAGGACCTTTCTTGATGTTTTCAATCCAACACCATCCGAATCTTGAGATGAATGAACTGATGCGCACCAAGACAATAACATGTAAGACTGAAAATAGAAATTCCAGCTAAAGACTAGGAAAGGATTGTAAAAGTCATAGCCAGAAAGCAACAATATGGAACATGATGGGTCTAAGAAGTCCAATACAATCTAACTGGATGTAACTGAGGTTCTAGAGCACAAGACAACTATTTGATGGGTTGCAAGTTTGACATACAATTACAAAGTAAATTTAACAAATAGTGACTAGCAATATCATTCAAATACATATGAATGCAGACAACAAAATGTGTTAAATTGTAGAAAAAGAAAACAGAAAAGTATTTTCTCTAGATAAAGAGAAACTGATACCTTCTAATTCTGTAGGAACCTTTGGAACTTGTCTTTCCTGTGCAAGCCAGGCATTTTGGAATGAAATAATCTCAGCACTGTTTTCACAATTAGAGTATGCCTTTAGAAGTTCCCTGCATTGGTTGAAATAGTATTAGAGACAAATTTTTCAATTCAAAATTACATTTACAAATTAATCTCAATGACCCACAAAGAAATCGCAATGGGAATATTGTCGTCTTGACATTTTGCTCATCGATTCCGTGGAAATAAAAGAAAAACAGAATGCAAGAGACTAGAGTCACAGTGAGTTTCGGGAAACCAATCACATTACAAAACACTAGTCAATCACTCTGTAACAGTGTTAATTTAGTTTTGGCTCTAGTCCTAAAATAGCTTTGTAAAATTATTATAGCGAACTCAGCTGTCTGCACAGCGCAACACCAATTAAACAAATCCAAGCTGAATGACCACTGACCTCAATCTCAAAGTTCAACTGAAAAAGGATATCGACCAACTCTAGATCAGTTTCTTTACTCAACAATACACTAAAAATGATTCCATGCGTGTCTTCAGAAGTTAGACTTTCAATTTTCAAGTCCACTATGGGTTTCAATTGACATATCTGGAACCCGTTACATGGACCATGCTTTCTAAGTTCTATAAAGTATAGGGAATTAGAATAAGGTAAAAAAATAAAATAAAAAAACAACTCAGTGAATACTATTTGTGCAATGAACAATGCTGATGAGTTCCCTAGATTTCAACCAGCAGGATTGATTGGAAAGCCAGAGTGCCTCCCAAGGTTAAGGTATGTGTTCAGGTAGCTGCTCACACAAAGCTGAGGCCTTAAGCTTGTTAATCACTCTATTGAATCTCAATGTGTAAAGAGAAGTGGAAAGCACAGATAACATACTACTTCACTGCCCAACAGCACAGAGTCTATGGAAGCTGTTTAGACAAGCAAACGTTGCTGAATCATTCATCAATGTGTGAAGTAACTAACTTCTATGAGATTGCAGTTTGATGGCGATAGTTTAAGTATGTAGATAGTAAAAAAGAAACAAACAAACAGTGAAGATTCTGATGAACACTGGTAAAGATGTGTCAGAGTTAAGTTTTTGGCATCCTTATGGGCTTCTGTTCGATTGAGTTTATGGATATACCTTTTTCTGGTGACCTTTGGATTGGAATTATGCTTTCTGTTTTCTTTACACAAAAAAAAAAAAAAAAAAAAAGGAAGAAAAGCATACCTGTTGAGGGATAGGAAAGCATGACCCCATTTGAACTTTCCGAGCAACAAATTTGCAGTTTCCTCTTCCCCACTGTAAAATTGTATAAAAGTAGCATATAATTAAGAAACATATAGCATATAGAACATTGGCCCAAATAGTAATAGTTCCACAACAACAACAACAAAAAATTGTTTATGAATTGTCCCTTCAAAACCATACAGAAGTGTGGAAGAGAAAAGCTCTGAAGCCTAAGCATAAATTATGTAGTTCCTAATTGGGATCTTGCACAAGTGGGTTTAGTCAAAGTGGGCTGTACTAAGACACTGCACACCAGCCAACAGTCTTTCTGCTTTTAGTATAATCGCAAAATCCGGACACCTTCATCTTTAGTAGCCTTTCTAGCTTTTAACGGTAATTTAAAAGCAATGTCTTAAGATTTATTACTATTACTGTTGAGTGAGGACTGCAGGGGGGGGGCAATTTGTGTTACTGGGTAGCCATTCGCATCAATGGCCAGTCAAACCTTAATTTGACCTGTTTAACTAACTTGATTGTAATCACTTTTGGTTTATTCCATATCCTCTGTGAACTAAAAACTTTCATCATGGTTCTTCAACATAACCTATCCACATTAATTTAATAATCATTTAATCTTAATATTATAAAACCATAACAGCCATACTATTATCCTACAAGAATCTATGATACAAGAAATGGGAAAAAGTAGTGATTGTTCTGCATTATAAGTGGTTTTTCCCATGTCAAAATCAGGTATTCAGGTTGGGTTGCCATCACTCACAGACACACACACAACCGTTCAAGAAAAATCAGGCATATATTAAAAAAGAGGTTTCCGTACCATCTAATAGAAACAAATGAAGTTTTACTACAGAAACAAGTAATAGCAACTGACTGTAAGATCCACGGAATTAGATAAACTAAAAGTATAAATTTGTAATGCCAGGGAAAATAGTTTCAGTACCATATGAATAAAGCTGCAGATAAGGCCTCCACGCAGGATAGTTCACATGGTCGACCATAATTTACTGGATTTGCTGCTACAAGCCAAGGCACTGCAATATTAACTAATGTGTAAGTTCACAGCTGGCTAGGAGAATCAATTGAACATGGCAATATAAACTCCATGTCTGTACAAATTCAAGTACCAGAAGTGCAGTTTTATTTCATGAATCCATTAACAACACTGAATAAAAAACTAATAACAAATAGCTTCATTAGTATGTGCAAAAAGTGATCGACAGGGTTATGACCAATATCAACCGGTAGGAATACTCTTAATAATTGTCATACCTATGGAAGTTTACAATCAACAAATAAAAATCCAAAAATCCCTGTAAATCTATTGTATCTATAGTTTGTGTGACTATAGAACTGTATCTATACTATCATACCTATAGATCTTAAAAAATAAAAAATATAAAAAAATAAAAAAAGAAGGGAAAAGAAACCTATTGGTAGTTTGTGTGAACAGTCAACACATAAATCTTACAGCTACATATACAAATCATTACTTCAGAAAGATATCCAAGAGTGAAGACTTAAAGCTCATACAGAGGCGAGGAGCAGTGCAACGTAGCTTCACAAAGGGTACATCACCCAAGCGTGCCCAAGAGCAATCCACAACAGCTAAACCTTTTTGCTGGATTAAGCTATAATCTTCTCTTGAGACACAATCCGTCCCCACTGGACTGAAATATAGAAATACAACCAGTCAGAAATAAATCGAATATTCAATATGCGACAGGAATAAATGAACCATGAAGCAATAGATGTCATTTAAACGTATACACTGTTTAATGAAAGGAAAAATGGTGTACTGAAAATTTGCATTTGAGAGATAATAGCAGCCTCTCTTGACGCAATCCCGACTTTATATATTACAATCAATCCTTTTTCAAGAATGTTTTCGTACACCTTGGGGATTAACCATGAAGGAATTTATGCCATTTTAATTTACAGCATAAGAAAGGCCACAGAAGTATACATTCATATTTTTTAATACAATTCAAATTTTTTCCTGTTCAATATTCCTGCGCAACAAGATCGTTTGAACAATGATATAGATTTTCAGATGAACATAACCACAAATCTAGATGACATCATTCAAGGTAGATCAATTAACATCATAGATAGAGTGAGGTAAACAGCATTTTTTGATTCAAGTACCTCAATACAATGCCTCCAAAACCATGGTTCACCCGCAACTCCTGCATGAAGTTTTAATAGTGTCAAGACTACATACATTGCATTATCCAGAATGTCCAGTTTATGCTCAAAGGGAAAGGGATTAGTACTATTACTCAATGTTGTTTCTGACAACATATTTCTACCAACTAAATGATATGTAAAGCTTGTGTCATAGATGCAACCAAAGATATCCCTCAGTTACAATACTTGTTTGATAGACCAAATAGAAAAACAATCTTCATAATTTGGTCACTGATATGCTCAAGGTGCTAATTCACCATATGAAAAATGATTGATGGTATGCAATACAGGCAATACTTTCCTAAGGTCATCAGAAAGGTTGCATGAGATGACAGCTGGGCAAAGTCTTTTAAGCTTCTACAATAGACCTTACAATCATGTATGTTTGAGCCTTTTTCCTTTTGTTTTTCTTTTATTCTTTAAGGAAACCTTAACCTTTTGAGTACTTCCCCTTGACACTAGGAAGAACTCCCTATCCAACAAAGACTACTAAGATTTGATACCACTAGTGACATTTCCATCAAGTAGAAGATCCTACTTGGTAGCCTCAAATCAAACATAAAATGAACCTAACTCACAATCCAGAAGATCTAATCACAAAATAATAATCAACTTTTTCAGTGATGGAATTAAAGACCACAAGACAGTCGTCATCTAAAACAAAAGGAAAACCATCCAACGATAAATTGAAGTGTGACAAACACTAAAGCAGATACTTGCTTTCAAAAATCCAAATCTTGAGAGCTTGCGTCCAGTGCACCTTTTTGCATCGCATTGGCCAAAATCCTGAATCAAGAAAATAGCACCAATTAATTTCAGGTTCCCAGTTGAGGAACAATGAGTGAATCGACAACTTGTTCAAGATATCAATACAGCTTCAGAATCACAAAAAAAAAAAAAGGCAGACGAATTTGATCTACTCTAGCACACACCTCATTAGAGATTACATTAACACAAAACTAGACTCCGATTTTGGAAGGCTGACTATCATAAAATGCTTAACTTTTCTATCTCAATCACACAAAACTCGAATTTCGCAAGAAACAGAAACAAGCTTTGTAGTAAAGAAACAAGCATACCCACATGGCCAGCTGGATTTTGGGACGTATTGGCTCCTCTTCAGTAGCTACAACAACAACAACAACAAAACTCAACTCAAAACCCAATACTCACTGGTGCAACTAAATCAAACACCTTCGAGCAAAAATGAATAAAGCTGAATTTTTTTTTTTTTTTTTTGCAACCAAAAAAAAAGAATAAAGGTGATGAATTTGGGACCTTGTTCAGATGGTAGGGAGTCGTTGTCACTGTGGAAACAACGGAGATCAAAAGTGAGTGAAACAGAGAGCAATTCAAAGACGGCGAATTTGGAAGCGAAAATACTCACTGTGGAAGATGGGTACGGGTTCGGCTAGATTCGCCACGATGGTTATGGGGCTTGTGGTTCTTGAACCGCTTGTTGGGCGCCATTGTTTTTCTTACCGGAGAAGAAACAAGTATAGTTTCTGATGGCGGGGATGTGGGTTTTGGCTCCGAGGGTTTTAATCGGCCGGTAGATTGAGCTCAATTGTCCATTTTGTCCCTTGCCTTTTCTTTCTCCTTTTTTTTTATTTTTTTGGGTCCTTGATCCAAAGCATAAAAATCAATTAAGATTACTCCACCTATCTCAACAACAAATTTTTATTCTTATTAACCCAATTTAAAATAAAATTACAATTTTAGTCTGAAATTTATTAATAAATTACATCTCATGCCACTATGACTCTCTCTCTCCCCGATTTAGGGATGGCAATGGGGAGGGTAGGGTGAGGGGATTAAGTACCCGACTTCATTCCTCATCCCCTTATCCGCTCCAATCCCCGTAATAAGATACTGGGGATTCCCGTCCCCATCCCCATTGGGGATTAGGTCCCTATACCCACCCCAATCCCCGTTAATAATATTACTAATTTATTATATAAAAATTTATACAAATAATTATAGATTGTAAAATATGCAGTTAAAATCAAACATCAAAATAAAATAAATTTCTTATTTCAATCAAGGAAAATTGACATGTTGAAAAAGATTTTTATTAAAAGAATCATCCTTTTTTGAACATATTTATTAACAGAATTTAAATATTAACAAAAAGATGAAGTTTACATAAATATTTATTTATAAATAATATCAAAAAATAAATATATATTATTTAATAGATATATATATATATATATATTTCAAATAATTCTTATTGGGTGGGTATGGGGATGGGGATCAAAATATCATCCCCACCCCGTATCCGATTTCAAAATTCAAATACTAGGGATCCCCATCCCCGTTACCCGATTTCCCCTGAATTTCTCCCCGTTAGGGTCGAATACCCAATGGGTACCCTACCCGATGGGGATTTTTGCCATCCTTACCCCGATCTCTCTCTCTCTCTCTCTCTCTCTCTCTCTCTCTCTCTCTCTCTCTCTCTCTCTCTCTCTCTCTCTCTCTCTCTCTCTCTCTCTCTCTATATATATATATATATATATATCCGCACCTCCGGTGCGACGTCAAACTTCGGATCAAAGCTTTCTCTCTCCGGTGCTGCGTCGAACTCTGGATCATGTCTGAAGCTCTCTCTCTCTCTCTCTCTCTCGCTCCGGTGAGGCGTCGAACTTCGGATCACGCCTGAAGCTCTCTCTCTCCACCGGCGGTGCGACCTTGAACTCCAGATCACACCTGAAGCTCTCTCTTCACCTCTGGTGCCGCGTCGAACTTCTGAATCACTCCTGAAGCTCCGGTCGGAGCTACTAGAGTTTAACTAAGTCTAGATGCAGAGTGTCGGCGAGGCTATCGTCGGCAGTGAGGCCGATGACAGGTTGGTGTAGACCACTGCTCTGCTTATGCTGCTCTTCGCAATTCCCTCCACTGCTTCTACTACGGGTCTCGGGCCTCACCCATCGATGTCGGAGAAGGGAGATATGCAAGCGTCGAAGTCAAAGATGGGAGGAGAAGAAAAAGTGGGTGCCCAAATCTTTTTTTTTTTTTTTTGAAGTAATGGGACAGAAAAGAAAAAAAATTGAATACTAATGAATTAGTACTAGTGTACTACACTACTATCAACCAAATTTAACAGAGGAAAATCATAAACCCAATTGAAGGTCTAAAATCTAAGATTCTTGCCATTGCCAATAATCCAACGCACTTAATAATAACATCTCTGCCATCAAGAATACATTTCCAGGCCATGGAATGGTTAGATTGTTTTTTAATATTAAAGAAAGAGTGTTTTTCGTAAATATTTTGTCTATCTATATCAATTAACCCGTCAAGTTTTTTTTTTTTTTTTTTTTGATAAAGTGGTAGAAAAACTGTGAGTGTGAAAATAATAGTAGTAAAAGAACTCAATTTAATGTTCGGTAAATTGTACTTTTGAAATCTTTTGATGAAAAAGTATAGAGTTCATAGTTAAAACCTTTTAAAATTAATACCAAACACACAAAAACAAAGAAAATGAAAATTAACGTGGAATTTTGAAAATAGAAGTTAAAAGAGAAGATAAAAAAAAAAAAAAGTTAAAAGAGAAAAACGTTGGGATTTTAGTGTGCCTAGTTTAAATAATAGATTTATGTATCCTAATATAAATCTTCTAGAATTCTTCAAAAAAAAAAATACAAATCTTCTAGATATCCTGATTACAATAGAATCCCTAATTAAAATAGGGCAAATTGAAATAGGAAAATAGGAAATATCCCAAACCCTAATTGAAATAGGATTCCTGTAATCCCTTATTAGAAATAGAGGCCCGTCACCCGTGTAATGTAAATACACCACTATCTCTCTCTCTCTCTCTCTCTCTCTCTCTCTCTCTTTAATCACACCCGGTTTTTCACATATCTCTTCATCGATGTGGTTAGGTGAGTCACTTCGCAAATCGACGTGAATATTAGAGCTCAATAGTAGAGCAACACCTTGTGAGTCTTGTTCTTAAGGGAAACACAAGTTGTCCTTGAAACCAGGTGCGAATTCAGTGTATAAATGACATTCTTCTGCACCAATGTTTCAGCAAGGAAGATCAGGCATGGTCTTTTGGCATGAACTAGGTCAATTAGAGCTCGTTGGGTTTCGCGGTTAACTACTTCTCAACAGTTCCAAACAAGAATGTTGCCCTGCAACATCGCTGCGGGATTTATTAACACAGTGGTGAGACCATCCTTTGATACGGCGTACACGGCTTAGGTGACGGCGCTTAATTCATTCTGTTGTTAGAACTTGCAAGCAGAACAAATAATTGATACAATTTGGAGCCAAATTTGACTCAGTGGGAGGAGGGAAATATGCCGGTCTTTTTTTTTTTTTTTTTTCCATTCAGACAACAGATAACCTTTCTTTCTGTTGTGCCATCACCTCCTAACTACAAGTTTTAGAATTTCAGCATCTTTATACAACGAAGATTTATTAAATGTGTTGTATGATTCAATTGTCGTCAACAGACAACAGAGGATTTGTTCTCCGTTGTGTGATGCAGTTTTTGGTGTAGTGAATAGATCTTTTTCTTCTCCTCTGTATCACCCCAGAAGAATGAAGAGCATAACTGATGAATGTCATCACACAGGCTCTTCGATAATAAGTAACAATTCATACCATATAACGGCATATATGGTTTGAGCTACAGCTTTGATAAGAATTTCTTTACTTGCAGAGCTCAGTATCTTCGATTTCCAACCCACCAACTTCTTTGTAAGCTTCTTCTTTATATAAGCAAAGATAGTTGTTTTTGATTTACCCACTCTAAGAGGGAGGCCTAAGTACCTATCATGCTCCTCCACACATTTGACTTCCAAGATTGTAGCAAGCCTTTGTTGAATAGCGTCCGGCACATTCCTGCTAAATACCACGCTGCTTTTCTGAAAATTTATCTTCTGTCCTGAGGCCAACTCATAACACTTTAAAATGTTTCTCACCTACAAGCATTCTGCAGTAGTAGCGGCACCAAACAGGAAACTGTCATCAGCGAAGAATAAGTGATGAAGTGTGGTCGCTTGCGGACACATCTTCAAGCCAACCATACTGCCATCAGTAATCGATTTAGTAATCAAGGCCGAAAGGCCCCCTCAGCACAAAGAATGTAAAGGTAGGGCGAGAGAGGATCACCCTGCCTAATACCTCTTGTTGGAATAATTTGAGATGTTGCCTCACCATTTATCAGCACTGCATAGCTAACTGAGATTACACATGTCATTATCATATCAATCCATTTTGTCACAAAACCCAGCCTAGTTAGCATAGCATGCAAAAACCTCCATTCAAGATGATCATACGCCTTGCTAATGTCTACTTTCAATGAAAAGAAACCCTCCTCCTGATGTCTCAACTTGTGCATAAAATGTGCAACTTCCGTAGCAACTAAGGTATTGTCTGAAATAAGCCTTCCTAGCACATAAGCACTTTGCAAAGGGCGGATGATGTCAGGCAGCCATTTCTTCAACCTATTCGCAATCACTTTAGAACAAATTCTGTAGATGACATTACAAAGTGCTATGGGTCTAAAGTGTGTGGCATCAGTAGGGTTTTGTAGCTTAGGAATAAGACACAAATATGAGAAATTAGATTCTGACCATTCCTCACCTTTTTCTAAAAAATTCCGAATAGCCATACAAACATCCATACCAACAATATGCCAATACTTCTGGAAGAAGAAGGGGGACATACCGTCTGGTCCCAGACTCTTTGAGGGATACATTTGGAAGAGTGCAGACTTTATTTCTTCATTCATGTACGGTAGAAGTAGTGCTTCATTCATATCCGCTGTAACCTTTGGAGAAGTTGTAGAAATAATCACATCTATTGCTTCATCATTCGTGCCCTCAGTGGTAAAAATTTCTTGGTAATAATTCAACAGTAATCCCTTAACTTTGTCAGGCTCAGTCTGCCAAACACCATCAGCATCCTGTAATCCAAGAATTGTGTTTTGACTGCGTCGATTGTAGCATTTCAGTGGAAGAAGACTGAATTACGATCTCCATCCTTAAGCCATAAGGCCCTTGACCGCTGCCTCCAATATTTTTCTTGCTGCGCCAATAACTGACTGTGCCTAACATAGAGTAATCATTGTTCTTGGTTGTGATTTGAGGAGTACGGCATTCTCATGAAGTCATTTAGCTTTTCTTGGATCACTCGTAACTCCATCTTCTCCTTATCAAACTCAGTTGTATGCCATTGCAAAAGATGATCCCCCCCCCCCCCCGTATACTGTATTTTCTGCCCTAGCTGCTGCAGTGCATTACTAGTTAAAGGCCGTGACCAATTTTGCTGGATGATTGCTGCACACTGATCACTACCATGCCACATTTCTTCAAATCAGAACCATTTCACCCTATTTTTGAAATGAGGTATCTCCTCCCTTACTTCTACCAGCAGTGGAGAATGGTCAGATTCAGAAGGATGTAACGTAATGACTCTACTATGAGGAAACTTGTTTCTCCATGTTATGGATTGAAAACCACGATCAAGTCTCTCCTTCAAGTGTTTGCTGGACCATGTATATCTGTTGCCTACGAAACCCATATCAATCAATCCAACATTTGTCATTGTTTGTCGAAACTTCAACATTAGAGCAGCAGCCCTAGGAATTCCCCCTGACTTATCAGCATTAGACATGATTTCGTTGGAATCACCTACCATGAGCCACAATAGCAGGCATCCTTCAGCAGCTAGCTAGGGCTTCAATCAAATTCCAAGTTTTGTCCCTGTCTGATTGTGCAGCAACACCATATATTCTCGTAAAGCGCCATAACGGAGCAGAACCTGGTTTTTCACATATCTTTGCATCGATGTGGTTAGGTGAGTCACTTCGCAAGTCGACGTGAATATCAGAGCTCCATGTAGAGCAACACCTTGTGAGTCTTGTTCTTAAGGGAAGCACCGGTTGTCCTTGAAACCTAGGTGCGAAGTCAGTGTATCAATGACATTCTTTTGCGCCAATGTTTCAGCAAGGAAGATCAGGCATGGTCTTTTGGCTTGAACTAGGTCAATTAGAGCTCGTTGGGTTTCGCGGTTAACTACTTCTCAACAGTTCCAAACAAGAATGTTGCCCTGCAACATCGCTGCGGGATTTATTAACACAGTGGTGAGACCATCCTTTGATGCGGCGTACACGGCTTAGGTGACGGCGCTTAGGGTTTTTTGCGAGCCAAAATAATCAATATAATATCTTTTGGAGCTTAGGTGACGGCACATTTGTCCTTTCTTGTTTTAAATGTCCTAATGTTATTAAAATGCCTTGGACAGTACGTAAGTGTTGAAATTTCTTTTTTTGGGAAACCATTTACAATCTGCTATTACTTGGTGGGTGAACTAGTTAAAGCGAAGGACCTTAAGAAGTATTCTTTCTGGAATGTTAAAAAGAAAGCTACTTCATCTCTTGCTTGGAAAGGCATTCTGATTTCAGACATTTACTTATAGATGACAGCAGATGGTCTTTCACTCTATTGGCAATGGTTTAGCTATTAATTTTTGGCTTTGTTTCTTTCCCACAAAAACTGAATATTAATACTGATGAATTAGTACTAGTGTAATACTACTATCAACCAAATTTAACATAGGAAAATCATAAACCCAATTGAAGGTCTAAAATCTAATATTCTTGCCATTGCCAATAATCCAACGCACTTAATAATAACATCTCTGCCATCAAGAATACATTTCCAGGCCATGGAATGGTTAGATTGCTTTTTAATATTGAAGAAAGAGTGTTTTCGTAAATATTTTGTCTATCTATATCAATTAATCCGTCAAGTTTTTTTTTTTGATAAAGTGGTAGAAAAACTGTGAGTGTGAAAATAATAACAGTAAAAGAACTCAATTTAATGTTGGGTAAATTGTACTTTTGAAATCTTTTGATGAAAAAGTATAGAGTTCATAGTTTTGTGTTTAATTAATACAAAACACACAAAAACAAAGAAAATGAAAATTAACGTGGAATTTTAAAAGTAAAAGTTAAAAGAGAAGATCAAAAAAAAAAAAAAAGTTAAAAGAGAAAAACGTTGGGATTTTAGTGTGCCTAGTTTAAATAGATTTATGGATCCTAATACAAATCTTCTAGATATCCTGATTACAATAGAATCCCTAATTAAAATAGGGCAAATTGAAATAGGAAAATAGGAAATATCCCAAACCCTAATTGAAATAATTAAATAGCAAATTACCAATACCTACAATCTCATCCCATTTATTACCAATAGCAGGCCTATTTTTTGCCAATTCCCTTGCGGTACTGTAGCTGAACCAATAGCAAAGTCCAAGCCCATGCGGCCATTTTCCTTCCATTTTTTGAATTGTTCTGTTAATGAGGATATTACCAAAATAACCTCAACGAACTCCTAAACAGATACGAAGGCTTCAGACCACAAAGCTATCGTGATTTTCAAAGCTGGTTCAACCTCTGCGTCATTGAAGCCGCCGGAGTACATCGGAGCTCTGATTCTGGTGGAGGTCTGAGTGCTCTGTGCGTCTGAATGTAATCGAAGCCTCCGTTCATCATGGAGAATTTAAATCCAAACACAAGCTCAGGTTCGAGCTTAATTGTGAATTTCTATCTTGTTGATTTAGTGATTACCTTCCCTCTTCTTCGATTCGTGTTTTGCATTTGCTTCAATTAGTTGTATATAGTGAATTTGATGAGTTTCCTTCTATTTGATCAGTTTCAATTTGTTTACATTGTATTTGATTTTTTTTTTTTTTTATTTAGTTGTTAATAGCTTTGTTCTTCGATTAATCTGGTTAGGTTTGTGTTCAACTACTCGTAAATGTTTCATTTCAGTTAGTTTCATTCAGCAGATTAGAAGAAGGGCTAGTTGAGTGCTTAATGTTATTGACATTCAGAAGGTTTGGTAAATATATGCAATTATATGTGTTGTTCTTACTTTTTGTAGTGCATTTGTGCTAGGAGATATGTATTCAGAGATGACAGCTAGGTGCACTTACATGTCAGAGACTGTGATGGTCTTCCTTGATGGTACGACAAGGTTCTCCGATTTTTTCAATGAAATTTGCATGCGGTTTAAGGGTTTGAAGCCAGGCTTGTTTGAGTTGAAGTATTCCCTTCCGGATTACCCTTCTTGTGCTCTCGATTCTGATTTAGATATGAGGTTGATGTTTAGGTCTTTAGCTGAGTTTAAGAGAACTTCAGTTGACATTTTGGTGAGGATTTGTGATTTTGGTGCAAATTGTGTTGCTGATGGAGTTCAATGTTCTGCCGCTGCTGCTGCTTCTTCTTGTGTGTCAGTGGTATCGACGGTGATTGAGGAGCCTGATTATTTGGGTGATTTTAGGCCTGAAGATCCCAAAGTTTACATGTCTAAGCAGTGGAGAGAGTATATTAAGTGTGGGGACCAAAAATTTAGAGGTGGAGCTGTGGAGTTTCGGCAAAAGTTGTGTATGTATGCAATTGAGGTTGGGTTTGTCTTTGTCTATGTGAGAAATGACAAATGGAGGGTAATTGCTGAATGTTTCAACAAGCTATCTGAGGGATGCAAATGGTACATCAATGCGTCACTATGCCCTGCTAATAATTTCTTCTATATTAGGCAGCTTAATAATGTGCATACTTGTTCTGGTGTTCTGAGGCAGCAGAAGCATAAGCTTTTGAGTTCTACTATTGTGAAGACACTCATTAATGATGAATTTCGTGGAAATCCCTCTCTCAAGGCACATGATATTATGGATAGGTTAAAGAACAACTATGGTCTTGATATTACATACCGTGTTGCATGGAAAGGTAAAGAAAAAGCAATGAAAGAGTTGCACGGTTCAGATGAGGACTCCTATTCAATGTTAACTTGGTATCGTGATGCCGTGATGGAGAGTAATCCAGGGTCTTGCTTTATTTTGGAGTGTGATGAATCCACTGGTCGTTTTCAGAGGCTTTTCCTTTGTTTTGGTGGAGTTATTGAGGGTTTCAAGTCTTGCATACCTCTATTGTTCGTGGATGGTGCACATCTGAAGAGCAAGTATAAGGGTCAGCTTCTTTCAGCTACAGGAAAGGATGGTAATCAAGGTATGATTATGATTTTTGTTTTATTTTTGTGATTCATATTGTGGAAAGGATGGTAGACTAATGCTATTGACGAACAGTACTTTTGTCATGAAAGTATTAGGGTTTAGGGTGTAGGGTTTAGGGGTGTAGGGTTTAGGGTTTAGGGTTTAGGGTTTAGGGTTTAGGGTTTAGGGTTTAGGGTTTAGGGTTTAGGGTTTAGGGTTTAGGGTTTCGGTCAAAACAATGTCATGCCTATCTAAGCTTTGTTATTGAGGTTCAGTAGTATTGTCTTATGTTCCCTCTTTCTTTGTCCTTCATAATAGGGTTTAGGGTTTGGGGTTTAGGGTTTAGGGTTTAGGGTTTAGGTTTTAGGGTTTAGGGTTTAGGGTTTAGGGTTTCCGTCAAAACAATGTCATCTAAGCTTTGTTATTGAGGTTCAGTAGTATTGTCTTATGTTTCTGCTTTCTTTGTCCTCCATAATTTAGCGTTTGATGCGATATATTTGTTTCTTTTTCCCTCAGGTTTTTTCCCTTTTGCCATTGCCGTTGTTGATGCCGAAACTGATGCCAATTGGAATTGGTATTTTGGGATCTTGAAGACAATTCTAGACCCGCAAGGCAGAGTCATTACTTTTGTTTCTGATCGACAACAAGGGTTGATGAATTCCTTGGCTAGAGTTTTTCCGGAGTCTCCTCATTCCTTTTGCCTGTATCACTTGAAGAATAATCTCCAAAACTTGTTTAAGGGTAATAACAACAGTGCACTCCGTGTCACCATTGTCGATAAGTTTTACAAGGTTGCATACTCATCTACTGAGCGTCAGTATCACTATAACCTGAGGGAGCTTCTTGATGAGGGGAAGGATCTTGTTGCGCAATTCCTTAGAGGTCTACCTGTTGAAAAATGGTGTAATGCCTTCTTTCGAGGTAATAGATTTGGTGAGATGGTCAATAGTACAGCGGAATCTTTTAATAGTTGGACTCTCAAGGCTCGGGAACTCCCAATTTTTCCTATGTTAGAGAAGATCCGCGTGATGATGATGGCAAAGATGGTTGAGAGGAAGCTATTGGTAAGCAAGTGGAGTCTTCCTCTTTGTCCTGTAATGCAAGCTGAACTTGTTAAAAATATGGAAATAGGGAGAGATTGGACAGTTAGTAGGTCGGATGAGTTTGTTTATGAGGTTCACTCCGAACGCTCAACATCTGTTGACATAATGGTCCAGACTTGTGCATGTCGTCAGTGGCAGATTAAATCATTTCCTTGCTCTCATGCTCTTGCTGCCATCCAGCGAGCGGGATATGTGGTTTACCCGTTTATCGAACGATATTACTTTAAAGAGGAGTATTTCAAGAGCTATTCCTTTGGTATTAAGCCCATTCCCAATATTGAGCAGAGCTATGTCCAATGCTCTGATAGCACATCTGTCAAACCTCCACTGACTAGAAGACCTCCAGGAAGGCCCAAGACTAAACGTATCAAGTCTGTTGGCGAGGTGTCTTCAAAGGAGAGGACGTGTGGCCGTTGTGGCCAATTGGGGAGGCATAATAGGAAGACATGCAATGTTCCAATATGATTTTGTCGAAATTAGGTGCAATTGTTGCTGATTTTTGATTCATTGAACTTCTAAAGTTTCACAAGTAACTTTAGTTTTCTTTCATTTACTGCTGAGATACAACAGGATTATGACTATTGACTGTCTACTGATGTTCAGTAGCTTTCTAAAGATTTATGTTAAGGAAATTTTTTTGCCGGTTATAATCCATTTTATACTTTCTTATTATTATTCTTGAGTTGTAGTATTGATTTCGTTCAAAGCAAGACTTGAAGACCATATCTAGGATTACATGCTGAGGTACACTAGATTTAATGTACTGAGCTTCAGTATCATGCTGAAGGGTACAATAGATTTAATGTATTGAGCTTCAGTATCATTCTGAAGGTTCGTAGATTTATTACTGAGCTTCAGTATCATTCTAACAGGCACGACTTGCAGTTCTTTCCATTGTATATGGATCCATTAAAGTTGAAAGTAAATTAGCAAAGTTGAATTCCATTAACATTAACCGGTAAAGAAGACTTCAAAAAGCCCGCTTCTGTCAATTTACTTTCCTCAAAATCCATTCAACTCATAAACAAAAATCCACATCCACAAAAATCCTAATCCTCATCTATCATTTTACTGAGTGTAACCTACTTTCGAATACCAGCCCTCGTCATGGTTAAGAAACCTCTCCACCATGGTTCTTCTCATGTTCTTCAAGCTTTCTTTGATTTCTCTTTCTAATCCCAAAACCTTGTCAACCAAAACGCCTCTATCTGCTTTGCTTATCTGCAGCCTGTTCTTTGCTATATTCTCTATATAGTGTAGGATATAAGGTCCGCAGTCCAACCTACAAAATGAAAAAGAAATGTAAGACACTCAATGTACTTAACAGTATTGACACTCAGTAACGTTGTTGTTTCACTTACGAATTATCAGGTTGCTGTGCACAATACATGTCTTCAACCAGCTTTAAGTTATCCACATCAGTTTTGTTTATCCAAGCGATTGTTTTCTCTGCATTTTCATCAATCTGTATTTCCTCATATATTGTTGTCTTCTTTTCCACTCTGACAAATTTTAGCCTCCTCTCCTTGTTCTGCTTGTGCAACTTTTTCACATCAAGCATCCACATTGTCACTGCTTCTACCTGTATATAAAAGTGCAATTAACCCATAGGAGTGAACAAATCTCAAACAACCCATCAAGCTACTGAGGGTCAATACACATAACAAATATCAAATAACCCATCAAACTTACCACTTCTTTGGCATTCTCGTAGCCTTTGCTTTTTTCAGGATTTGTTCTTTTGCGCATTGGATTGTAATGAATCCATTCTTTTGCCTTCTTGTTCAACCTAAGCATTGTGTAGTGGTAGTCTTCAGTCGTGATCAATGGGATGAATATGTTGTCACAGTGTCCTAAGAGAGTCATCATGGGTTCAAAGACATTATTATACTTCAATCTTGGTGATGTATCTCTCACTGAATCCTGAATCCAACACAAAACAAAATTTATGCACGTTTTCTAGCCTTTATAATCAATTCTATTGACAGTCAGTAGCAATGCATAAATTCATACTTACCAACACATATGTTGTCATGATTCCTTGGTTTCTAATGCCCGATTTCTCTAAATCGCCTTTGATTATGTCTATGTAAGCATTGACCACCTTCAAAACAACATTTAGAAAAATTGTCCATTTAGTTTATGCTTGATAAATTAAAGGAAAAAAATAAGTCTCTCGGTAAAGTTAATAGGTTACTTACATTGGAATTTATTGACGATCCTTCAAGTAGAGTTTTCACATCAGGCTTTGAGACACTCCCAAACTGTCCTCCATCCCAAAACTGTTCACTGCATTTTTTTTCAATAGCAAGTGTTAGTTTGATGTCAATATAAAACATTAATATACAATGCTACTGACCCTTAGTAAGGATTGGTTTATGTTCTTACTCTTCTTCAGCTTCTTCCCAGAACTTTTGTATCATTTCTTGTTCTTTGGGAGATAAGTTTTTCCAATGTATCCTAGTGCACTTGACTCCATGCAGCCTATATGCAGCTTTTGATGGAGATCGCTTAAGAGCATTTTTCCCTTTTATTTCTGGAGGAGTGTCGTACATGTATTTGCTGGAGTCCTTTGTGTCCTTTCTATTCTCCCCTCTCAGTTTCATTATCACTGGATTTTCTGCTTTCTTTCCTTTCTCTTCCCCTTTCTTCAAGTCTTCAAGGCATTCAATAATCACTGAAGTTGCCTCGTCCATTTCTACACCATACAAACATAAATCACCTAAACTTAAAGGAGCCTCAGTTACAAACATATTGAAACTAAATAACTCACTAAGATTACCATTTAAAACGTGTAATTATTGGAGAGATTGAAATTTAATTGAAAGAGAGTGAGAATCTCACTTACCGGACTTACCGGTCTGTGCATCAGTGTTCACATTTCCTTGTTCTTGCTCTTGGTAAATTACCATTTGTAGCTGCTGCCCCTCAGTAGGATTATCATCCTTCTGTTTTCCACTTGCTCCGGACTGTAGTTGCTCTTGGTCATCTGATTCTTTTGCATGCTGCTGCACCTCAGTAGGATTATCACTTTCATCCTCATATTGTTCAAATTTCTCATCCTCCAATGCCTTTATCTTTTGTCGAAGCGTGCTGATCCTCTTCTTCAATCTCTTTTGAATCCTCCTCAGCCTTTTTACCATTTTTTGAGCTCCTTCCCAATTCTCCTCATTCATTTTTGATTTTAAAGCTTTGTCAAGGCTGTCCAACACTTCCTTCATGTTTTCATTGCTTTTCTCCAGTTTATCTTTCATCTCCTGGCTGCTAGGAGGCATCTGATAATTTTGTTTTCTAATGTTAGTCATATCTCCAACAAAAATGCATAAAAGTATTGAACCACAGTATGTTCGAACTTACCCATTCACCAAATGTTGGTGTGCTTGCTATTTCATCCTCTTCTTCTTCAGCTATCTCCTCCCTTACTATGTCATCCTCTTCTTCATCCGTCTCCTCCCTCACTTCTTCATCACCCACTTCCATTTCATTCTCTTCTTCACTGTTTTTGCTCTTGTCAAACAAGCTCTGTTTCAAAAAGTCCAACAGAGACAATGAATAATTTTTAGAATGAATGTCAAAAGAAAAAAAAAATTAAATGTATTGAAATTCAGTAGTATTATTTTACCTCAAAATACTCGTCAGTGATTTCCAACATTGAAGCATGTAGCTTCGGAAGCCCCCACTTTGCAAATGTTGGCTTGTACTCTTCTCTGTTGGGGATTGGTGGCATTATTTCAGTCTTGTCGCACACCCAATACTGCCAAAAAAAAAAATACAAGTTAGTAAAGGAAAATAAAAAGAGTACTGAGGCACAATAACATTATTGATGTACGCATACCATTATCAATAGTAGGCATCCCGACAATGCACATGTTTTGTCTTTCTCCACCTTTGCTAGCCCTCTTTCCAGTGCATCGGCAACTGCTTTTGCCCAATTGTACTTCTTCAACTCTTTCAAATCTGAACAAACAACATTCACAAGGTTCCATGCAAGTGTGTGTCCTGATGCGCATACTAAGAACGAGGCCAAAAGGCTCAAGATCAGCAACCTTGCCACATCATCTGCATTATGTTTGGATCGTTTAGGAAGAACTTTTTCTAATGCAACATCTATGTCGCTTTTTCTTACACAACGATCGCATTTGTTGAAGTGCTTTTTGATCATTTCTGTGTCACCCTTTGACTGTCTCGCTGCCATATCTATCTCTTCTCCTTTGTTTGGAATCCCAAATATAACCTCTACATCAGCAGCTGTGATTTTGAACTCACTATCTCCAAACTGGAAAACCATATTTTCCGAATCAAAAAACTGCAGCAAACGTTTTGTAAGATCATCTGATTTGCAGATCTGATCCTTTTTGATCTCCTCTTCATAAAATGGCTTAATGAAGCCCCAGAACGGCGTCTTCTTTAGCTTCCCCAAAGCCTCTTTTCCAATCGTTGTTCGGTGGGTGTCGATGGTAGCCCAAAATGCATGCAGATTACACTTATACTGTATGTAATCCGGTCTCTGTGCTCTCATCTTCTTTGTTCCAACCGGTACATCGTCTTTGTCTATTGCAGCAGCCTTCCTCTTTGCCATATCTGTGTACTGACCCTCAGTGGTGAACTGACTCCCAGTAGTATACTGACCCCCAGTAGTATACTAGCCTGGCCTTCTCGCGTTTGCTCACTTCATTATCTCTATCCTGCAACTCAATCGGCAACACAGAGAAGAAGGGATGACAAAGTGTGCACAAAAATGCAATACTTTTATTTTTCAAAACTTCCCAATGCAAGAATACTCCTAGTTTCAACTTCATTTGTTCTGATTTCTCAAAACACTATCTACATGCATGACAAAATCAAGGAATAATACATTATAAAAGATAATAGCAAGTGTACTGTGAATCAACAATGCCAATGGAGCATTAAATTCGTATTAGCACCACAATACTTGAACGTCAACATTCACAACAATAGAGGACAGCACAAAATTTATACTGAAATCCAGCTTTCTATCTCACTAGCTCCTCCATATCTGAAGCCTCCTAATCCTAAAGCTTGCTGGTATAACATCCATGAACCAGAGCATCACTGCTTCAAGGTGGAAAGGACAACACTCAGTTCTAGCTTCCGAAAACGGAACATGCAGAAAAAATCAATCAAAAAACTCCCAAGAACAACATGCAAACCTAATAAATCCGTAAACAAACCGAATTCTCTCCTAATCGAAAATATACCTCTTCTTTAAAGTCATGGTCGTTCTCGGCCGGCGCGGCCTCGTCATCGGAGCCGCGAGAGTTATCCTAGTCGTTGATCGGCTCCTCCTCCTCGGAATTGGATAGGGCTTCGCCGGAAGAGACTTGGGGCTTCGTTTTGGGGGTCAGTATACTACTGACACTCAGCAGTTCCTCTTCGTCGCCGGAGTCACCGCCTGCTTCGCTGCCTGACTTCGCCGCCAAGCTTCGCCGGAGTCCGAGATGTCGATTTAGTGAGGATTTTGGATTTAGGACGGTTTCAATTTGAAACTGCTTTGATTTTGGGAGAAATAGCTCAGGTGAGTCTCAGTGGCATCCTTCGTAATTTTCATAATATTTGAGTGTTTTTTTATTTACAATGGGCTAACGGGCCGTTACGATTGTAGGCCGCACGGGTTATTGGATTTGTAGTTTGCTAGTGGTAAATATATGTAGTTATTTGTAGTTATTGGTAAAAAACCCATAATTAAAATAGGGCAAATTGAAATAGGAAAAAAGGAAATATCCCAAACCCTAATTGAAATAGGATTCCCCGGGATCCCTTATTATAAATAGAGGCCCGTCACCCGTGTAATGGAAATACACCACTATCTCTCTCTCTCTCTCTTGAATCTAGCTCTCTACTTTTCTCCTCCCTCTTTAATCTTTATCCGATCTACATCATGCCCTCCAGTCTCAGTTACAGCCTACCGCCGCCGGAGGCAGCAGGTCGGCGTTCTCCGAGCAAGCAGAGGCAGATCAAATATCTTTACAGCCACGTGTCACAGGGCGACGGGATGATGTCAAAAGACTCGATTCAGATCAACTTTGTGGTCCAAACGTCGAGAGGAAGCTGCTGGGTTGGGGATCCAAACGCCGTCGTTTACGGCCAATTTCACCTCAACGGTCGCTCGACCATCAACGACGACTTATCTTCAAGACCCAGCCTTTCAAGCAAACTGGGTCGGAAGCTTTCGGGGTGGGGTGTGCCTCAACCTCAGCAGGCAACGATTGTTGAACAGGTGTTTCGGCTGCTCGAAAAGGCCAAGGGTGTCGTTGTCACCATCCAGAAATCGACTGTGTTCATTTTCGATAGTTTGAAAGACCACCAAACCATGGTGGAGCATATCAAGAAGACCGATTCGGAGCATTTTGAGGGTTTGGGGAAAGTGACATCAGTTGGAGACATCGTCCCTCCTCCATCATGCTCTATTTGTTTGGAGGGCGTTTCACAAGCCCAAGCTCAAAGTGGCGGTGTTGCTCGCTTGCCCTGTTCCCACATTTATCACAAAAACTGCATTCTCCCGTGGCTGAACAAGAGTCATTTGTGTCCCATTTGCCGACACCCTGGCCCAATTTCCCAAGCCCAATTGGGCAAACCCTCAAAACCCCGCCTCCTCCGCGTAGGGTTTAGGCGGGGGTGGTGGAAGAGGTTTAGGGCTAGTTAGGCTGATGGGTCATCACCATCACCATCTCCACTCTGTAGCCTACTGATTGTATTGTAAGCCATTTTTGTATATGTATAATGTTTAATGAAAAGCTGCCATTTTTGTTTCTGTTTTCCTGTTTAGCATCACTAAAGCTTCTTCTTTTTCTTGAAATATCCGAAATGTTATACAATTGGGTGTTAGTTGTTTTGCTTACCTTGTTTGTGGTTGATTCTCTTTGCTTTCAAGTTTAACCAGATAATAGCTCATGATGCACTCTTAAATTAGATTTCTCTTCTCTCTCTCTCTCTCTCTCTGCATTTTTGGATGGAATTGATCCTCGATTTGATTTCACTGAGATTGCCGTGCCGTGAGTTTAATTTTAGCTTTACAACTCTTTCAAATTTGGTCCATCAAGTTTTTTACTGTCTCTTTTAGTAGATTCTTGACTCATGTCCCTATTGAATTTATAGCACCACGGTCATCTCATCTCAAGCTTAGAGTTTGGACTTTGGAATCTGAGGGTATTATATTTTGTAATCAATTGGTGAGTGAGCTTATTATATTTTGTAATCTATGCTTCTGGTACTCATCCTACAACCAGAGAAGCAGGGTTTGGTGCTGAAAATTCTTACTCAAAATAGATTTAAGACTGTTTAGCAGAATATATGTGTTTGCTATTTGCAACTACACATGCCTGTGTGGATCCCTCTCATTCATATCATATCTTTTGTGCAAGTCATCCTATTAGAATTGCTACAGCTGTTCTAGCTAAAAACACAAAATGCTGTGTCTGTTTTCTGTTTCTTTGATCTATTCATCTATTGTCAAATTTTGAGTGTGTCTGTTGCATCTTTAAAGGGAGATTCAGCTCATGCTTTTACTTGTCGACATTCCAATCCTTGAAGAAAATTAGGATGTTGGAAATCCTGGATTGTTGTTGTTGCCTGAAGACCTGTCGTCAGTTTTCCGGTTGATGACTGTGTACAACATCATATAGCTCTAATGTAGAGGTCTCTGTAACAATCTTGTAGCAGAGACTGGCACTCTTTGGTTCCCCATCAAAATTTGGACTGGTGGGATGTGCATAATTGTTGTGTAATGCTATGTAGATCTTTTCTTTTCTTTTGTAATGTCAATCTCATTCGGAAGTAACCATATATTGAACAGGAATAAGATTTTCTTACCATGTAACGTCAACAGAGATGCACATTTAATATGTGAAGGAAAAAAAAAAAGTCAAAAGTTTTCTTGAACATTTCCAATTTTCGTCAAAAGAGATGCACTTGCATGTCCATTTCATATTGGGTTGAAGCACAACACTCTATGTTATGTACGGTTCATGTGGTTTTAGGTGATATACGATGTGATCCTTTGCACAAACATATAACAACACCCTTATAGTTTGCTATGTTAAACAATCTTTTATACCAACTATTTCATAGACATACGGAGTTAAATTGTCTTTGAATTTCTGGTGGAATTGTTGTTTAGATGGAGATTAAATAAGGAGTAAAATGGTATTTTACATCAAATTACGATGGATTTTTCACTAAAGAATTAACTTCGTAGTGTCGATTTTTACTAGAGACTCTTTCACTTTATGTAGTGTTTTGTTTTATTCACTTGGTTGAGCTCAAATGAAAAATATTTTCTCGATGGAGTAGAAAGAAAAAAAACCAGTATTCTGATATTCACAAACTTAAAACATAATGCTTCTAGAATGCGTCCTGCACCATCAAAATTAAACCTACCATATATGTAGATGTCAAAGTGTGACCAACACTGCCCAGAGGGTATGCACATCAAATCACGAATAGAGTATACACATCAAAACTCAACCAAACCTACGTCCTAATCTCTGAAGAAATAAGCAAATCTGAAAAGACAAGCTGTAAACACATATACGAATAATAGGTCCTCTAACTGTCTCCTCTGAATCATGTCTCAATGACACATATCCCATCACAAAGTACGTGAACTGCACAAAAACTACCACCAGTCCGGAAATCTCTGGAACAAATGGTAGTCTCCAAAATCTGAACGGTCCACGATGCATCCCTACAATCTCGGCAATCCAAAAATAGGCGGCTACAACTGAAGAAACTGCACCTGCGAGCATCCACCTGGGATTCCCTATCCCATAAATCTCCACAAGGCCGAGAATGCACTCAACAATAATGTGGAAAACAAGCCAGATCCAGCCTACAATCTCCTGAGAAACATGTGATGCAACTACTACGCGTACAGAGTCACTACAAGCACAAGAGTTTTTTAATTTTATTTTTTAATCAAATAAGATTACATAAAAAAGTGCAAAGAACAATGTAAAAATAATGCATTCCTCACTCATAAGCAGGAGCATCTCCAGATGGACGTGTAGACTCAGGAGTGAAAAACTGTAAAAAGAAACAGCGAAGTTATTTTTCATAACATTTTTTTCGTTGTCAATTTTAGAAACACTCAAGAGAAACATAAAATTACCTCGTCATTTGACTGCTCTTCCACATCATCTGCCAGAAGGTTCCCCAAAAGCTGAAGCTCCTCGTCATCTCCATCAATGGCCTGAGAATGGAACTATAATAAGCTTAATTTTATATACAAAATTAAATCTGTGGCTACCATATAAAATATGAATTGAAAGGGAATTTCAAGTTAAACCTTCAGAGAACCGTCATTAGCTTTTTCCGTAGATTTCCTGAACAATCGGAGATACTTGGCAGGTTTTGGAGTAGCTGAGCATGGCAATGAAAGACAAACAAACTCAGTTTATCAATTCAAGCCATGACAACTAATCCATTATTTTCTTTTTGAAAACAAAAGAGAAAATTTTAAACCTGGACTGTCATCATTTGACCTGTAAGGCCACTTCAAGTCTTCAACCAACCAAACCAAGTCTGCAATAAATCAAAAAAATGAAAAATGGCGTCATCATCACTCAAAAACACGCAAAGTACTCCCATCCCCAACAATCCAAGGATTAAAATCTTTGTAATATTCTGAACCATTCATGAACACAGCAAATACAATTAAAACATTTATAGGCGGCCTGGGCGGCCGAGTTTTAGAACACTGGCTCCCACAAAAATAACAAGTTGTGCAGCAGCTACAAAATAGGAGTTTAATAGAATATAGAATAAGGATATACAAACAAGAACCAGTCACAATGAAAAGGCAGAATAAAAAGGCACATAATAATAAACTCATTTTTTGAAACATAATTTGATGCTTTATATAAGCAGCATGATGCTCATAATGAAATCTTAAGATCTGGCCCATCTGGGACAAATACCATCTTCTTCATCCTTCTAAAGACCTCCCTAAAAGGCATTAAGTAACTCCTCAACACAAAACATGAATTCCTTCCAATAATCAAAATAACATTTCAGCATCTTGGAAATAAAATATAATTTCAACATTAGATGGCAAGGAACACCCAACTGAGGTGGACTACTCTGCTGGATTAAGACCAAACAACTGATGAAACCAAGTTTGAAGGCCATATTTTAACCAATGTAGTATAATGGAAACAAGTTTAGCAATGTAGGAGATAAAACGATCAATCTTGATAGTATAACTAGCTCATTGTGTAATATGAAACCTTATAGGCCCATTAAACTTGTAAAAGGAATTAATTCACTCAAACGCTAACCATTTAAAAAGAAAAACAGGAGAGTGGGAACAATTAAGCAGTGGCCTTTATGAGGAGCAATGTAGCAGTTGAAAAGAGTAGTACGGCAGAGGAAACATATGGATCAAAATTTGTACCTTTGACCGGGCAGAGATAGTCTTTGATCTGTCGATAGGACGATCAAGAGAAGCAATTTGCTGCAGCTGCTCATGCGATGTGCCTCTTGCTATGGCCATGTCTCTTGTTAGCTTGTAGATGTTGGAAATTTTGATTGTGTATTTCAAAATACTTTGTGTAACTCCCAATGCTTTGAAAAACTATTTACTATACATTTATGCTTAAACGTTACTACTTCATTATGTTCATAATATTATGGCATATTAAGGTTATGGGAGTTACAATATTTCAATAATTATCTTATTAAATTTGCATCATATCTCTAAGTATTTTCATCTACTATATATACCTGTCACTTCTTGCTCTTACAAACACAATGAAATTCATTATCTTCTATTTTTCTCTCCGTAGCAATTTCTCTAGTGAGTTCTTTGTTCTTGCTCTTCCATAATGCCAAAGGGAAAAATCAAGCATTTCTAGGATCTAAGTTTGCGAGTGTACGCTTACAAGGATTAACGGTTGTTGTACCCTGGAGGGTAGGGCGCCACAAATCTGCTACACCGAGACATTGTCTCCGAGGGGCGAAATCTACTCTTAAGGGAAGTGTTTACACGCCTCAACCTTAAACTTTTTTTTGAAGTAATTATTGGGTGGCGGCTCGCAAATCCAAAAGATAAGTGTTGGTCTTCTATTTTCAGCTTATTATGGCATTAATGAAATTATATTTATTTACTAATAAAATATTGTATTTGTGGAATTTGTAGGAAACGAAAATTGATGACGAAAATAACATCCATCGACCAAATTTTCCAACAATCTTAAGAGTAGATTTCCGTTGGTGGATGTTTCCTTGTGGAATGCTTAGACATGAAGATAAGTCATTTCTCTTCACCACTTTATTGGTTTATATTTTCAACGAGCTTATTATGGTTTTGAAGAGTTTCAAAAGTAGTATTGATTTTTGAAAGTCTTTTCACCGAAACCTAAAACAATTACTCTTTGTTTATTGCTGCATTATATTGGAAAATTATGTTCTAAACTTCTACCATGACAATTATTCTTTGCATTTAATAAAGCATGGTTGGTGCAGCATCAGCGTAATGGACAATATTGAGACGTCAATGAATAAAAACCGCATACATTTATTTGTTTTGAGGCAACATTAACCGAAAGGCTACCCAAAACCTTTAAGGCAACATACTGAGCTAATCATCCGAGCAAATACCGTAGTAAGCAACAATATATAATTGTAGTAACAATATTGACGCCTTCAGTGGTTAGACAATAGACAACCATGTTTAGAGACTTGTTGTCTTTGCATTATATCCGGAAGCACTGATTATATATAATCAGGCAACTATTTTCTTGGTATCTGAATTCTCAAGGCAACCATGTTCATTACTGTTAAAGTATCGAGGCAACCGTTATATCTAATTCATAGGATAGGGTCCGATTCATCATTCAAGATGTAAATGAGGCAATACTTATTACTTATAACCAAACATTTTAACACATAGAAATAACTTTTCAAGTTATAATGGTAAAGAATATTTTAATGCATAGAAAATAGGATAAACCATAAGGTTAATAGCAATTAATGATGCACAATAAATGGTACAAAAATAGAAAAACGATATTATATATAGCTATTGATATAGAAAAGTAAATGTGCAAAACGGTTAGTTTTTAAGTTACATAATGCATTGAACAGTGAAGTGAATGCAAATTAAACTAAAATTAATAGTTGTACACAACTTTAATTATCATTACACCATGCATTACTAACCCAAAAATGCACATTATAGAATCAATATTTAAATGCCAATTGAAAAATCATTAGCAATCAAAATTGACAACCATGCAAATTAAACGTTGCCTAAATATATATGGCTTGATATTATCTTGCCTATATATATGAGCCAGACAGACTCAAAAATGTTGGGGTCAAGGCAAAACAAGAAAAAAAATGGGCTCTTATATCTAAGTGAGATTGGATAACTAAAAATCCAATGAAGATTACTTATTGTTGAGATTATTCAATAAGCTGTGTAGGTCAGAGTTGATTTTGGCCAATACTCTGGCAAAACCATTAGGCTAAAAGCCAAAGCTAGTGGTTAATACATCGAGGGGGATGAGATTATGCCTATAACAAAGGTCAAGAGTGATGGCAACCCAACCTATGTGAATGGCGATCCCAGGAAGTAGGTTCATATGGGTAACAACAAGTCACTTGTTGATCAGTGGTGCACTATCAAAATAAAGTTTGGAGTCTATCCCTATGGTGCATAGATAGTGCTTTAACTGGAACGTATAAGGATGAACTTTGTTCTTAATAAGTACCATAGCCCTTACACATGGGTTTTGTGTTTGATTTCAGTACACACTTGATGGACTTACCTATATCAGTGTGGAAGTGGGGCAGCTTCCTATGAAACTTGGGCAAGTCTTCTAGAGAACTCATGAATATCCAGGTAGGGGTGCATGGCCTATTCATGCCCACCCACGGAAAATGCTTGATTTCAAGAGTTCAGTGTGGATGGTAGTTCTTGATTCATATTAAGAAATTTTGGTTCATAGAAAATTTAATTTTCACCAAATTTCTATGGATCACAATTATTTATCCTATGGCTGGTTCATAGTTCAAAAGACACCAGTTCAGAAGCATTGGATTCTCATTTTCCTTTGGCACTCTATAATTTCCTTTTTCATTTAGCAGCTTCCGTATTTTGAAATATGTGGGGGATTGTTGGAAATTTTGATTGTGTATTTCAAAATACTTTGTGTAACTCCCAATGCTTTGAAAAACTATTTACTATACATTTATGCTTAAACGTTACTACTTCATTATGTTCATAATATTATGGCATATTATGGTTATGGGAGTTACAATATTCCAATAATTATCTTATTAAATTTGCATCATATCTCTAAGTATTTTCATTTACTATATATACCTGTCACTTCTTGCTCTTACACACACAATGAAATTCATTATCTTCTATATTTCTCTCCGTAGCAATTTCTCTAGTGAGTTCTTTGTTCTTGCTCTTCCATAATGCCAAAGGGAAAAATCAAGCATTTCTAGGATCTAAGTTTGCGAGTGTACGCCTACAAGGATTAATGGTTGTTGTACCCTGGAAGGTAGGGCGCCACAAACCTGCTACACTGAGACATTGTCTCCGAGGGGCGAAATCTACTCTTAAGGGCAGTGCTTACACACCTTAACCTTAAACTTTTTTTTGAAGTAATTATTAGGTGGCGGCTCGCAAATCCAAAAGATAAGTGTTGGTCTTCTATTTTCAGCTTATTATGGCATTAATATGATTATATTTATTTACTAATAAAATATTGTATTTGTGGAATTTGTAGGAAACGAAAATTGATGACGAAAATAACATCCATCGACCAAATTTTCCAACAGTAGAGATTATGCTCTTCTCTCTTCATGTCATCCATTACTTCAGCTAATCTTTTTACAGTTTTGATACTCCCATCAATTTGATGGACCAAGGCATCCTCATCTTCCATTGATTTCGCCAAATCAAGTGCTTTTTGGTAGCAAAGAAATGCCTCCTCATATTTCTGTGCATGGTTTAGTAACTGGCCAAGACTGATATACCCATTTGCCTCTCCTTTGCAATGTCCAATCTGCTTACATATCATAATGTCTCTGTCAAAGTGTTGCCGAGCATTATCCCAGATTCTCAGCTCAGTGTAAACCTTTCTAAGATTGTGATGGAGCCTGGCGCGGGCCTCATCGTATTCATTTACCTCTTCTTTGTTGCAGATATCTATTACTTTAGCAAAGATTTTCTCAGCCTCTTCCAGGTTGTCAAGATCAAGTATTCAAGTTCAAGCAATCCTATATTGCTATATGTGTCAATTTATTCTTTGATGAAGAAAGACTTATTAGTAGGTGGATTATCCTTGATAGTATGTGCAAGCTTCATAGCGGACATGAAATACTTCTTCGCATTCTGCATTGACTAATGTTTCCCCAGGGATTTTCTAAACATCTCATGGTATGTACGACCTAGTTGGGTATTGGCCCTTTGCTGCTCAACAAGGTCATCAGCCTCCTCAGCAAGCATTAAATGTTTTTTCTGCAAAAACCACAACATGATGGAATCTTAGCATAATATGATTCTCCAAATGGCTCACTAAACCATAAAAATCGCAGACAAATGCAAGCACATTGTTGAGCTCACTAGTCAGTCACACTGCCATCCTAGGAATTCTCCAGAAATTCTATAATAAGCAAGGAATAGATAGAATATAGCAATATCCAGTATGCTCACGAATACAAATTTGCACCCTAGTTAACAAATTTCCATTACTTGGAAAACAAAATTTCCATTTCCAGTTCCATTTTCCCCAAATTTCTCATCACTCTTGGGTAATAATAGTAGCCCAACAAAGAAACAGTATCTTAGGTAAATCCCTCGACCCCGTATTTAACTGTCTAAAGTCCTAATGTAATTCTCAGTCCCTATTTACCGCTTGTTTATTTTACTTTAACTAGAATCCAAATACACCCTAAAGATGTAGTTAGGGTACGAAAGAAAATTATGTGGACAATTATTTTACAAAACGTGATAAAAACTGCTCCACTTTCTTTTCTTTTTTTATCTTTGATTTTGTGGGTAATTTTTTGTGAAAAATGTGTTGATCTTTTTTTCTTATTCTTTTTTCTTTTGTCAACTTACATTTTTGTCCTTCTTGAGTAATTCAATTTTAAAGATTTTTTAATATTTGGGGGTTATAACCGTAAAAATTTTCAATTATAGTGAGCAAAGCCTTCTTCTCTTGAGTATAATTTGATTAATTTCATTAATTCTTAAAAACAAAAAAAATTATGATTTCATTGTAAAAGATATTTTGGGCAATTCATGTTTTGGTGAAACCTGTAACACAAACTTACCAAGTCTTAGGAAGAAAGCAGAAGTTTCTTCATATCATATGTTTTATTACCATGATTGTAAACCTGACAGCGACACTACACTGAAATAAAATTTATTTTGGCCCTTTCTTATGTATCTAGTGTTTGCCAGAAAATAAAGACGAGGAGGGCTATTTTTTGTTTTTTTGGTGCTGCTATTACCACTCTACTAACTACTTTGTTCACCCTACATTCCCTTCTCACCCTACATATATCTTTTTAATTTCAAGTTTACTTAGTTCATCCATTACAATACCCAAAATACGATTTTTTAAAGTAAGGTTTAACTCGAATTATTTTTCTATTTGGCTTCCTCTGCGTCTCGAATTCGTTTTTTTAGCATAACATGAGAATGATTGAAGATGATAAATGCTAAGAAACCATAATGCTTTCTTTAACGATGAATGAAGACATTAAAAATGTTTAAGTATGTGTTCTGTAGTGTATAATTAAGATAAACAAATGTAGTTTCTAATAAGATATTGTCCTTTATTGTAATTTTATATTTAGGTATTTTAGTCTTTCAATAAATTAAAAACTTGTAGGGTGAAGAAAGCAATCAGTAAGGTGGAAATAGCTGCAAGAGGGCTAGTGTTTTTTCATTACAATGAGAAGAGGGAGAATTGAATGGGTTGGGTTGGGTTGGGTCGGGTCGGGTTAGTTGTTTGCTATACCTGAACCCATGGTAGTATGCTTATGGATTTGCCCAGAAACAAAGACCAGAGCTTTGATTTTTTTATTACATTGAGAAGAGAGAGAATTGAATGGGTTAGGGTAAGTTGTTGGCTACACCCATCCCTATGGTAGTAGGAGTTATCGAGTTACATTGAAGTATTTTAACTGAAGGGGAAGCAGAACTGTTGCCCTTTATTATCATTTCTTGCTACTGCCAGTATGATAGTATGACTTGTTGATTATTTGACTTATCAATAACGGGATTCATCTAGGCCTTGTCAACGGGCCGGGCTAGTCCATTCATAGCGGGTTGGGCGGGGCCGATCTTCATTGTAAATCACAAGATCCAAGCCCGTCTATATAAAGTGGGCCTTACGGGCTTCTTCAGGCTTGGCCGGGTAGCCCTCACTTTTTCTAGGCCGGGACGGACTTTATTGACAAAGAAATCTTTAAGATCCTTTTTTTTTTTAAGGGATTTGCATGTGTCAATTTTTTTTTTAAGGAGATTGCATGTGTCCATTGAACTCTTGGAGATCAATTAATAATAATTCTTCAGCAATATATATATTGTTGTAGAGAAACTGAATTTGAGAGGAATTTGCTGTGTATTCTCATTGATAATAGGGGCCTCTTTATATAAAGGATTACAATGCACAGAATCTCAATCATACAAGGAAAGTAATTCTACATTGAATAGGATTCTAGATCCTTCTAATTAAATCCTATTACCACTAGGTCAAGTAACCTAGAGTTTGGGCTAAACACAAATTAGGTTTTCCTTGAACACTCCCCCTTGTGTTGCCCAAACTTGTGTTGCCCAAACGTGGTGCTTCTCTCGTTGCCTCATTAAAAACCTTGCCGAGTAACAAAAACCCAGTGGGACAAAAATAACCTCGGTCGAAGGGGAAAAAGAGCACAACACATCCTTCACGTTTTGAGGTGAACATGTCTGCACCTCCCCTTGATGTCTGCACCTCCCCCTGATGACTACGATCATGGGAGTTCAGATAATTTCCGCAAGCCAATTTTTGCCACATGTTTCTCGAACGTGGATTTGGGCAATGACTTAGTAAAAAAGTCTGCCATACTGTCCTCAGATCGAATCTAGTTCACTTTGATCTCGAGGAGAGTCTGTTGTTGCTGATTGTGCTTGGTGTTATCGCTTTTGATGTAGCCTTGCCTCATTTGTTCAAAACAAGCAGCATTATCCTAAATGCTCGTAGGCTCATCTGTGGTAGACTTCAGACCACAATTGTTCGAACATGCGTAACTATGGATCTAATCCACAGACATTCACGAATTACTTCGTGAAGAGCAATGATCTCTGCATTGTTCGAAGATATAGCGACGGTCTATTCTGTAGACCTCCAAGATATCATGGTCTTTTCCCATGGTGAACACTTAACCGGATTAGGAATGACCTTTGTGTGGGTCAGAGAGATACCCAACATCAGCAAAACCTTCCAAAACACATGTCGTTTTGGGATGGGGATGATGGACGCAGGCCAATGTTGGCGGCGTACCTGGTGTGTGATGGGTCCGAATCCATCATCTCTTTGTAGGGATAGAACAAGCCCATATCAATCGTACATCTCAAATATCGAAAGATATCTTTTACACCAATCCAATGGTGTCGCGTTGGCGCAGAGCTATATCTAGCTAACAAGTTCACAACATATGAGATGTCCGGTCTTGTGCATTAGGATAAGTACAATAATGCGCCTATTGTACTAAGTAAGGCACTTCTGCCTCTAGCACATCTTCGTCATCATCCTTTCGACGAAGATGATCCTTTTCAGAATCAAGACTACGGACGATCATGGGGGTGCTCGAAGACTTGACCTTGTCAAAATGCCTAAGCATCTATCGACACGATGCTCAAGTTCCAAACCGAGCCATAATCGTGTTCTCCTAAAATCCTTCATCTCAAACTACGGATTTCAAGTGTTCAGCGGTTTCCCTTAACTCTTTAAGGGCTTCTAATGAAGATCATGTCCAACATGAACCGCGATAGAATCCAAAACTTGTCGTAGAAACGCGTGGGCATATCCCTTCCCAATCAAGTAGTCACTTTAGTGAGCGTTTCAACCTCCTTGTAAACGCGCTCCATGGTCTAGAGCTACTTGACTTGGGTAAATGAAGTTCACCATGAACCTTCATGTATATTCCGTATCTAGATCCCTATAGAGATACGTAGTGACCATATTTGTAAGCTGCATGTTCAGTTATTCGGAAACTACCAAACTGACAGGGTAGTGGAGTGCAATGACATCCATTACGAGAGAATATGTCTCATCGTAGTCGATTCCAGGGCGTTTTGTGAGAAGCCTTGTGCCATAAGGCGAGATTGCCATCTCTTTTTCTCATCACGCTTTCTAACGAAGACCCATTAGTCAACAGGTTTTATGTTAGGAGGTGTTGGCATCTCTAGCTCGAAAACCTTCCTCTTCGTTAGAGAATCCATCTTAACCTGGATCGCATCTTTCCATTTAGGCCAAAAACTCTCTACGTTGGCATTCATTCATCAATGGAGCGTAGTTCGATATCATCTGACTCAACAAACTCATACGCAACAAAATACGCAACTACATCATCAATTATGATGGAGTTTCTATCCTACATCTCATGTACACTAGTGTAAGTTTCATAGAGCTCTATATTCTCAGGAATAGGTTCTAATGTTGAGGCGTCCCCCAACGATAACCATAACCCGGAAGATTCTCATAAGACGAATTTTGAGTCTTGATGATCAAAGGATTGGAATGTGCCAAAGTATCCTTCGAACCCACGGGCCTCCCACGCATCCTAGTTGGGGCCATGGCCTGTAACGCCAGAGTGCCACTCTCTTTGACATTGGCGCCATGCCTACCTCCGTGTAGGGTGGCGCTTACGTCCTCTCGTAGGGACGTCCTTCCTTGCAGGCATGTTTGCAGCATATTTGTGTGATCTCGTCACTTTAATATGGATCAAGATGAGACATAGTGGGGACAGACTACGACAATTCCTGTCGTTCCTGTTGAACATTCGTGTTCTTATCTCCCCCTAACGACGGGAAGACTGTCTCATCAAAGTGACATCCGCAAATCTAGCGGTAAGGAGATCACCTAGCAAGGGCATTGAAGTGGCGGACGATTGTTGGAAGCTCAAATCCAACGTAGTTGCCCATTCGTCTAGTAAGGACCCATTATAGGGCGCTGTGGTGGCGCAATTGACACATAAATGACACACTCAAATATGCGTAAGTACGATATTTGTACCCAATCACTAGCTGTATCGCAGAGGTAGATTGAGTGGCAGTGGGTCGTAGACGAATTAGCATAGCTGCATGTGATATTGCATCAACCCAAGCGGATATAAGGAGGTTGGTGCGCATTACCAATGTCCGGACTACTATCGTAGTCGTTTCCGCGAGACCATTTGGGTGTGCTCATGGGAATATGATGTCCAACATCAGTCCCAAATGCAATAACCATCGAAAGTCTTCGATGTAAACTCACTAGCATAGTCAAATCCAATTGACTGAATAAGATGATTTGGGGAGTGAGCCCATTGTCATATGATATGTGCTAGGAGTGTAGCGTAAGCAGCATTTATATGTGGACAATAGCACAACACGTGACCAACGTGTTTGCGTGTCAACCAACATCATAAAATATTTAAGCGTCCGCAAGTTAGTTGAATCAATCCACAAAATCCCTACGGATTCTTTGTAAGAACAGAATGAGTAATGTCATATCCTTTGCATAGGACGGTCTCAGTCCTAATTTCCCTAAGGAACAGGCTTAGTAAAACGAGCGAGAGTCTTTAGAAGCAACCAATGAGAATTTTGGTTAGGCCTGAGCGTCTGAAACACTATTTTGAAGCAAGTTGGTGATTGCAGCATCATCTAGGGCGCCATCACCAGGATGGACGCCATCCATGGAGTCATGGATAGAGACTACGCCAGCCCTAGGCTGGTGGTGGACGGAGGCGGTGCCCTAGGCAGCAACGTCGGTCACACGTAGTCTAAGAATCAACCTTTGATTCATGCTTCATTTCGCTCGAGAGAAAAGATGTCCGTGTGAAGTCTTTTTGTAGACGGATCATCATATCATGACCAGGATGATCTATCCTATGGTGAAAAAGCCAATATGTGTCTAAATCCAAGAGATCTTCTCTCGTAACTTTATTGGATTAATAGATCGAATAGTGACATAGAATCCACTAGAGAGACACATAAACTTCTCTAAGATGCGTCTTTGTTCGCAATCATTAGAGGTATTGCAAAGGAACTCATTTCCATTCTCTACATGCATTTTTGCATGGAATTCGTTGGCTATTCATAGGGTACGATTTGCCCTCAAAGCGTAGAGAGTTTCTGTGACAGCTGTAATCAAGGTGCCATTTGGCAAGTGGAACTTGAGCTATTCCATGTCCTTGAATTAATACTGATGGCCCAGCCATCGTAGTCACAAAGTCATATGCTCAGAATCAAAATTGAGTCATAATGAAAAGAACTCGAAATTTTATTCATAAGCCAACGGAGTACATCATTGTTTCCTTGATCAAAGAAAATCTAATCCAATAAAAAGTAATATGGCAATCGCCTACATCTCTTGGAAAATAAAGACTTAAACAGAATTGGCGATCTATTGATCCCAGCCAGATTTGTAGTCTTCAACCCTTCACTCTAGATCATCTTCATGATCTTCTTGTTCCACATAGTGAGCTTTTCGTGCTTCACAATATGCTTTGTAGGCGGTGACAAGTTCTTCACGAGCTCTACAAATGTGTGCCCAATGCTCAGACACTCCACATCGAGAACATACATCTCTTTGCTCGAACTCCATTGATTGAGGCGCTTTGAAAGCGTCATTTAGATGGCTCTTAATGTTGGTGGCGCCACCAACATGGCCAGAGGCGTTGCCTCCCTCTCTCTTTCCACGTTTACCTCTTCGGTTCCGTGTTCGCCTATTTTGGCGGTTACCTTCCCAAGTAGAGCGATTATATGGATCAGAATGTCCATAAGTATACCTAATATTAGGGTTTCGCTCTTGGCGCCCTCTCTTAGAGGTGCGACTATAATTGGATTCCGGAATATGCTCTGTTTCCACGGATCTCGAATTATAGTTCTTCACAAGGATATTGTCATGCTTTTCAGCGACATTCATAGCTCCAATGAGCTCATGAAACCTTGTGATCCGTCTTGCATATACATCGATTCGATAGTTCTTAGCAACCATCAATGCAGAGACGGGGAAGGTAGAGAGAGTCTTCTCAATCAACATCGCATCTGTGATCTCTTTACCACAGAATTTCATTAAGGATTTAATGCGAAGTGCTTCCGAGTTATAGTCAAGAACTGACTTGAAATCACAGAAGCGGAGGCTATGCCATCTCACTTCTAAGTCAGGAAGCAAGGAGTCACGGACGTTGCCAAATCTTTCTTCGAGTGAGACCCACAGCCTTCTGGGGTCTTCTTCATTCATATACTCGTATTGGAGCGAATCATCCATATGACGAGTCATTAGGATGATGGCTTTCGCCTTATTTGCCTCTAAGGCTGCTCTATTTGCTTCCAAAGCTTGAGCTTGCTCAACAGTTATCACGTCCTGGCTAGGCTCGAGAATCATATCCAAGATTCCTACAGCCTTGAGATGCTGGCGGATATCACGAACCCACCTGTGATATCCAGAGCCAGTTGTTCCCAATGGAGCAAAGTCCAATTTGTTCAGGTTACTCATCCTGAAAGAGAACAAGAAATTAGGGTTAGTTTCGGAGCGAAAAGGGCTACCACGAAAAATTTATTAAATTTCTGAGCGTAGTCGCTTCCAAGAAATTAGGGATTTTTCCGAGCGTAGTCGCTTCCAGGAAAATCCGATTCCAAGAGGGGTTTTGGATTAGATCGAAACAACGATATATGTGGTCGATCGTTTTCTTCTCAACAAACTCTAAATTTGGATGACTCTACAAGCTCCAAGCTTGGAGTGAGCACGAACCCCCACAGTTCGGCTATTGGTCTCCCCTATGAAGAAGAAAGGGGGGTAGAAGAAGGGATGTTGGAAGTCCCCGAGAAAAGAAGAAGAAATTGAAAAAAAAAACTTCAAAAACGGGAACTTTTAGAAAAGTTTACCTTAAAAAGATGCCGGAAAAATGGTTGCCGGAAATTCACTGTAGCTGCCGGAGTTACTGTAGCTGATCGGAAAAGTCGCCGGAAAAGTGTTGACCGGAGGGTTGACCGGTCGTTGACCGGGTGCTGACGTGGCAGGTCCGCGCGCTGACATGGTAGATCAGTTTGCGGCTTGGCGGCTTGGTAGCTCGGCGGCTCGGGCTTGACGGCTTGGCGGCTTGGGCTTCAGGTTGCTGGGCCGAGAGCATAGGCTTCTGAGGCTTGGGCTGATGGCAGCTGGGCTAGGGTTGAGCGAACGTGGGTTCGGTTGACTGAAGCACAGATAGAAGATGCAGGCGGTGGTTCAGGCGGCCGGTTCACGTGGTTCTAGGCCGGTTCCGATCATGATTTTTTGTCTCCGGTGATTTGAGGTGCTGCTGCAGCTGTTGGTGAATTTTGGTGGCAGTTGACAGGGAGGAAAGCTCCGAACCGGGGAGAGAGGGTATGGATATTTCCGGGGGCCGGTTCGGATATTTTCCGGCCGGTTCTAGGGTCTTCGCCGCCGGTTTTGGCCTCCTGAGGGTGAGAGTATCAAGTTGGGTGGCAGAGGTTTCTGGGATTTGAAGGCTACGAATTTAGGATTTCAGGGTTAGGGCTTCGTGCTGATAACGTGTTGTAGAGAAACTGAATTTGAGAGGAATTTGCCGTGTATTCTCATTGATAATAGGGGCCTCTTTATATAGAGGATCACAATGCATAGAATCTCAATCATACAAGGAAAGTAATTCTACATTGAATAAGATTCTAGAACATTCTAATTAAATCCTATTACCACTAGGTCAAGTAACCTAGAGTTTGGGCTAAACACAAATTAGGTTTTCCTTGAACATATATATATATATATATATATATATATATGTTTAGTTCACTGCCAAATTTTTATTTTTTACTTATAACATGTCGTATATACTTCAATTTTCTTTGAGACAACAGTATATCAAGGGTGACTTCAATTTTCGTCCAATCCATCAGTTTTTTTTTCCTAATCAACAATAATATTCACTAGAAAAATTGGTTTATTATATAATGATGTTTAATTCATGATTGACTTGCCAAATAGAAAGAAAAAAGAAAAAAAAAAACATAACTACAAAGGAGGTTAGTTAGGGTAATTTGTAAAAAAAATGTTATATTAAAATAATAAAAAAATAGAGAGGATGTGTTAATAGAAAAAATGGATGTGTGAATAGCACCACCCTATATGAAATCTTGATCCAAGTGAAGTTAGTACTAAATGAGTTGGCAGCTGACTTTTTCTATCTTTTTGGTAATTTTCTTCATAGAAAACGGATCAACTCACTCAAGTCATACCATGAATAAGAAAATATAGGCCTACCCCCTTCAAAAACTTCATATGAAATTAAACTGTATGTGTTGCAATAAATGATACTATAACGTCAAATTCTTAGTATAAGCTGCTAGTGATCGAGTTATTGATTTCTTGGTGAATGTTTCTTCAGGTATACCTAAAGACTTTCTTCCTGTCTTAGTGTGACTATTAGAATTAGAGCAACCAGAAAGGCCACTTATTTGACAAACGGTGCTTAACTGATAGTTTTCATATATATATATATATATATATATATATATATATATATATATATATAGGGTTTCTTGGCTGCGGACGTCGGTACCTAAGCAAAAGGTACTGATTTCCCATTTTTCCCCACTTTCCGATCACACATTTTCATCTTAATCGTTCAGTTTTTGGGTCCTAATGTATAGATCATCTCTGCAAAATTTCAGCCAAATTGATGACCGTTAAGGCATTCAAAACTGCAATTTACAACAATAAATACAAATGGTTCCGAATCTGTCGAAGCCATAAATTTTATATAATATAGTTTCGAATGCTAGTCGTAGGTTTCGTGGCTCATAACCAAAATCTGGCCACTTTTCATCCACTAACTTCCAAGATTTTGAATTAGCGGGATGGCGAATGAAGCCAACCAAGGAGTGAATCGGAAATCAAGACTCTAGACAAACTTCGACAAACAGTTTAAATTAGTACAAGGTTTTGTTCTGAAAACTCAAATGTAAAAAAATCCACGTTAAGGGTAAACAACGATTTTTCCTCTAAAACTTCCCTTTTTCTGTAAACACTGTCTCGAACGTTTTTCCGAACTCGGTCTCAAAACCAAGATTTTCAATCTCAAAGTTCTGTTGATTTTCCATTGCAGCAACTTTGGAATCAGTCTCTAATGACTTCCAGAGCTCTGAAATTTAGAAATTTTGACACAACAATGTTTGGCCAATGATCTAGAAAATTTCATTTCTTTTCGACTGGACCTGAAGTCGTGGAAATTTTTCCAAATCTGCTTTACGAGAAAGGAAAACTTGGAAACTGTTCTGCAAGTTGTTTTGGTATTGTAATTGTGGACTTGTTTACCAGTTAGAAAAGAAGTGATAATGGGTGTGATTGAGGCAAAAGAGGTCAAGTTATGGCTCTAGGTGTCCTTAGTAGTTTGGACACGCCTTGTGTGACAGGGTAGTAAGTCAAGAAGTAAAAATAACATCTTGGGTGGCCTTAGTAAATACGGATGCACCTAAAGTGTTTGGATTTAAGTCAATGTTTGATTTGTTTCAACAATGGTCAAAATTGGTCAATCCTGGTCAAACCAAGAAAAGTTGGTTTGGACGATTTATTATTGCTCAATGAGATATTAACCATCGAAATGTCAGAATCTAGGACTCCAGTTACCCAAGGAACGGAAGGTTCGCGACTCTCGGAGTACGTGAGAGAAAGCATCGGAATCCAGGTAGGGGATTCAGGACTCTCCTCGGTTTGTGCTTTTCTTATATTGTTATTAAAGGATGCATGTTAGTTGGTATGGTTTGGTTATGTTCAAATGCAATGCATACTAACCAAACCATGTGAGAAATGTGATGGCTTGAGAGCAAAGGGTGGCTCTGACTTCCTTGGGTTTGATCCCTAAAACCTCCGGAGGGTTAGTTACACCGGTCGGACGGTGAGCGATCGCAATGACGACCCGATCCGTGTGTGTAGCTAGGTAGCGGACGCTCTTGCTACACTTACCTGGTGATAAATTAAATTGAGGTAAGGTCGTGTAGTGGGTCTATGGGACTGGCCATCAGGTAAAACTTGGATTTGGCGCCGTAGTTGTTTAAGCATCATGCATCAGTTTTCAAGTTGAAAAACATTAAAGTTTGTCGTTTCTTTTTACACACTTGGTTTAAGCATGTTTTCATACTGAGGCCAAAATAATTTATTTATTGATTTTCAAATCTAGTCGAGATAGAGTTCCTGTTGAGCAGCGAGGACAAAAGCTCACCCCTACAACAGTGTCGGTGGAGGTACTGTGCACTGATGACGGGACAATAGCGGAAGGAGCTGGGTGTGCGGAAACAAGTTCAGTAAATCATCGTTTGTACCTTATTCTAAATTCTATTTCTCAAACTTTGTATTCCGAGACTTGTTAATAGTTAGCCTTGTGTCAATGTTGGTTGAGTTCTCATTCCCTTGGAGTTCGTACCTCTTGTGTGAGAACTCATTTCAAGTTCTCGACGAATGAAATAAATTTTAGCAACTCAATTATTTTCACCTCAAAAATATTTGTAGCTTCCGCTGTGTTTCTACAAAAAGTTTTCAAACAAAATGCCTAGCGGTTCTCTAGAATGTAAATCGAGCGATCGGTTTATGTTTTAGAGGCTCGCGGCACTATGACGTGCTTAAGTTGGTGAGGTGCAGCTTGGGGCGTTACAGAAATCTCTCTGTGGCATGCCAAGTTAAATTCTTAGATGTTTCAACTGACTGAAACATCTTTTTAAACTTGGGAATAAGAGGAAAGTACCACAATACTTTTGCAGGTACCCCCTCCCTTTCTTTCTTGTTCTTGCATACTTTCCACCTTGAGATACCACATCTAGGACATCGAATTTCATCAGCATACTGTTTTCTGTAGAGAATACAATCATTGGGGTAAGCATGGATTTTTCTATAATCCATTCCTAGAGCACTCAAAACCTTCTTTGCCTCATACACTGATGTAGGTATCTAGTTTCTAGTAGGAAGATACTCCGAAAAGGCAATCAACCAGTCCGAATAAGCCGCATCAGTCATACCATGCTTGGCTTTCAAGTTGTAAAGCCTCACAAGTACATTCATCTTGGTGTGCCTATCGCAACCAAGGTATAAGGGTTTGTTGGCATCCTCTACAAACTGTCTAAATTCATTACACTCGCTTGAAATCTCCTCATCCTCATCACCTTCCAACCGCACATCGCTATCTAATTCAACTTCACAATCTGCCCCTCTGTTATCCTTAACTGATTTAGATTCAAGAGACTCTACCTCTATGCTATCATCATCACTTTCCGATCCCACTAACTCAACATCAACCTCCCCATGCTCTGTCCATTTCTCATAACTAGGGTCAATCCCATTCACAAATAAATGATCCTTTATCACACTAGCAGAGAAATATTCCACATTTCCACAGTTTGTGCAAGGACAACAAATGTGGTTCCGATCTCTAGCATTGTCCAAAGCAAATTGACAAAATAGTCCCACCCCTAACTTATATTTGTAAGACCTCCTATCAGCATGCATTCATGACCTATCCATCTACATCACAAATAAACCTTCTATATCACAACCCCAAACTTCTATATCACAACCCCAAACAAAATCATAACAAACAAAAGCACAATCACATGTTACTGTTTTACTTCACAACCACTTGCATTCACCATGTCACATAAAGCTCAACCTAAATTCATCTCAAAAATCTTACCAAACAAAGCAAAATGAATTAATGAATAACCATAGTACACACAACAGTCACTATGTTCCATAAAGTTCAACCTCATTCATCCCAAAAGTCTTAATATATAAAGCAAAATGAATTAATGAATAACCACAATACACACAACAGTCACTATATTCCATAAAGCTCAAACTAATTCATCCCAAAAAGCTTAACACAGAAAAATGAATTAAACAATAACCACAATAAAAATAGCATAGCAAATATGCGTTAAAGAATAACCACAATATGAAAGCATCAAAATTCAGATACAAGCACATGACAACAATACCAAAAATCGAATTCAGAAATAATAGCTACAGTTTCAGAAAAGTACTCACCAACAATATAGCAATACAGAACCCAGCAAATGCTTTTCGAACTCAGACAGAGTAAACCAATTGAATGGTCCTGAGAACCAAACAAACAAAGACAATTAATGAACTTATTTGCAAAATTTAAAACCTGAAGAGCAACAATGAAATCTCAAATTTAACTCACCAATCGCAAGGATTTCAAAAACTCGAACCCAAATCAATTGGTGATAACTCGAATCTCCTTCTCAGCAGAATGTAATGAGAACTCAATCCCAACTACAACCACAATCTAGTAGAACCCAACTCAATTAGTGAGAACTCAATCCCTCTTTTCAGTAGAACTAAAACCCCAAATCTAACCCAACTTGAACCCTAATCTAACCCAACAAAAGCTAATCCAGACTACAAAGCTCAGGGTTTAGGAGAAGATGGTGATTTGTGATGGTTAGAAGTGTTTTCGTACGATGGTGAGAAGATGGCATGAACAAAAGCTCGGGGTTTACTCTTGAGTTGAAAGACGGCTAAAGCAAATACTGAGGCATTAAGTGTGCCCTCCAATTTTTCTCTCGATGTCGAGTTGTCTAAGGCATTAAATTTTTTCTTTCTTTCTTGCTCAGAGAACGTATAGACATATTTACATTGTCTAATTTGTTACATCATTGAGGGAATAAAAAATGGAAATTTCCCACCTCTGCAATCGAAATGTTAGGTTTGGCGCTTAGGCTAGTCATTTCTCATTCACACAACGGAAATAGTTCATTCTGTTGTTAGAACTTGCAAGCATAACAAATAATTGAAGTCAAATTTTCCTGTTTTGGGGGGAATGAATGGCATTTTGGAGCCATCGCTCCAAATTTTAGTACTCACTTACACAACAGCACATTAAAAACCATTGTATGGTGATTTACAAGTATACTCCTACAACGGAATTAACTAAACTGTTGTCCAATTTAATGGCATCTAGGATACAATTTGGAGCCAAATTTGACTCAATGGGAGGAGGGAAATATGCCGGTCTTTTTTTTTTTTTTTAATTCAGACAACAGATAACCTTTCTTTCTGTTGTGCCATCACCTCCTAACTACAAGTTTTAGAATTTCAGCATCTTTATACAACGAAGATTTATTAAATGTGTTGTATGATTCAATTGTCGTCAACAGACAACAGATGATTTGTTCTCCATTGTGTGATCACCGTTGTGTGATGTAGTTTTTGGTGTAGTGAATAGATCTTTTTCTTCTCCTCTGTATCACCCCAGAAGAATGAAGAGCATAACTGATGAATGTCATCACACAAACTCTTCGATAATAAGTAACAATTCATAGCATATAACGGCATGGTTTGAGCTACAGCTTTGATAAGAATTTCTTTACTTGCAGAGCTCAGTGTCTTCGACTTCCAACCTACCAACTTCTTTGTAAGCTTCTTCTTTATATAAGCAAAGATATCTGTTTTTTATTTACCCACTCTAAGAGGGAGGCCCAAGTACCTATCATGCTCCTCCACACATTTGACTTCCAAGATTATAGCAAGCCTCTGTTGAATAGCGTCCGGCACATTCCTGCTAAATACCACGCTGCTTTTCTGAAAATTTATCTACAGTCCTGAGGCCAACTCATAACACTTTAAAATGTTTCTCACCTACAAGCATTCTGCAGTAGTAGCGGCACCAAACAGGAAATGGTCATCAGCGAAGAATAAGTGATGAAGTGTGGTCACTTGCGGACACATCTTCAAGCCAACCATACTGCCATCAGTAATCGATTTAGTAATCAAGGCCGAAAGGCCCTCAGGACAAAGAATGTAAAGGTAGGGTGAGAGAGGATCGCCCTGCCTAGTACCTCTTGTTGGAATAATTTGAGATGTTGCCTCACCATTTATCAGCACTGCATAGCTAACTGAGATTACACATGTCATTATCATATCAATCTATTTTGTCACAAAACCCAGCCTAGTTAGCATAACATGCAAAAACCTCCATTCAAGATGATCATACGCCTTGCTAATGTCTACTTTCAATGAAAAGAAACCCTCCTCCTGATGTCTCAACTTGTGCATAAAATGTGCAACTTCCGTAGCAACTAAGGTATTGTCTGAAATAAGCCTTCTTGGCACATAAGCACTTTGCAAAGGGGAGACGATGTCAGGCAGCCATTTCTTCAACCTATTCGCAATCACTTTGGAACAAATTCTGTAGATGACATTACAAAGTGCTATGGGTCTAAAGTGCGTGGCATCAGTAGGGTTTTGTAGCTTAGGAATAAGACACAAATGTGTGAAATTAGATTTTGACCATTCCTCATCTTTTTCTAAAAAATTCCAAATATCCATACAAACATCCATACCAACAATATGCCAATACTTCTGGAAGAAGAAGGGGGACATACCGTCTGGTCCCAGACTCTTTAAGGGATACATTTGGAAGAGTGCAGACTTTATTTCTTCATTCATGTACGGTAGAAGTAGTGCTTCATTCATATCCGCTGTAACCTTTGGAGAAGTTGCAGAAATAATCACATCTATTGCTTCATCATTCGTGCCCTCAGTGGTAAAAATTTCCTGGTAATAATTCAACAGTAATCCCTTAACTTTGTCAGGCTCAATCTGCCAAACACCATCAGCATCCTGTAATCCCCGAATTGTGTTTCGACTGCGCCGATTTGTAGCATTTCGGTGGAAGAAGACTGAATTACGATCTCCATCCTTAAGCCATAAGGCCCTTGACTGCTGCCTCCAATATTTTTCTTGCTGCGCCAATAACTGACTGTGCCTAACATAGAGTAATCATTGTTCTTGGTAGTGATTTGAGGAGTACGACATTCTCATGAAGTCATTTATCTTTTCTTGGATCACTCATAACTCCATCTTCTCCTTATCAAACTCAGTTGTATGCCATTGCAAAAGCTGATCCCCCATATACTGTATTTTTTGCCCTAGCTGCTGCAGTGCATTACTAGTTAAAGGCCGTGACCCATTTTGCTGGATGATTGCTGCACACTGATCACTACCATGCCACATTTCTTCAAATCAAAACCATTTCACCCTCTTTTTGAAATGAGGTCTCTCCTCCCTTACTTCTACCAGCAGTGGAGAATGGACAGATTCAGAAGGATGTAACGTAATAACTCTACTATGAGGAAACTTGTTTCTCCATGTTATGGATTGAAAACCACGATTAAGTCTCTCCTTCGTGTGTTTGCTGGACCATGTGTATCTGTTGCCTACGAAACCCATGTCAATCAATCCATTTGTTTGTCGAAACTTCAACATTGGCGCAGCAGCCCTAAGAATTCCCCCTGACTTATCAGCATTAGACATGATTTCGTTGAAATCACCTACCATGAGCCACAGTAGCAATCATCCTTCAGCAGCTAGCTAGGGCTTCAATCAAATTTCAAGTTTTGTCCCTGTCTGATTATGCAGCAACACCATATATTCCCGTAAAGCGCCGTAACGGAGCAGAACCTGGTTTTTCACATATCTTTGCATCGATGTGGTTGGGTGAGTCACTTCGCAAATCGACGTGAATATCAGAGCTCCATGTAGAGCAACACCTTGTGAGTCTTGTTCTTAAGGGAAACACAAGTTGTCCTTGAAACCTAGGCGCGAAGTCAGTGTATTAATGACATTCTTCTGCACCAATGTTTTAGCAAGGAAGATCAGGCATGGTCTTTTGGCTTGAACTAGGTCAATTAGAGCTCGTTGGGTTTCGCGGTTAACTACTTCTCAATAGTTCCAGACAAGAATGTTGCCCTGCAACATCGCTGCCGGATTTATTGACACGATGGGGAGACCGTCCTTTGATGCGGCGTACACGGCTTAGGTGACCGCGCTTAGGGTTTTTTGCGAGCCAAAATAATCAATATAATATCTTTTGGAGCTTAGGTGACAGCGCTTTTGTCCTTTCTTGTTTTAAATGTCCTAATGTTATTAAAATGCCTTGGACAGTAAGTGTTGAAATTTCTTTTTTTGGGGAACCATTTACAATATTCTATTGCTTGGTGGGTGAACTAGTTAAAGCGAAGGACCTTAAGAAGTATTCTTTCTGAAATGTTAAAAAGAAAGCTACTTCATCTCTTTCTTGGAAAGGCATTCTGATTCCAGACATTTACTTATAGATGACATTAGATGGTCTTTCACTCTATTGGCAATGGTTTAGCTACTAATTTTTGGCTTTGTTTCTTTCCCTATCAATTTTCATGATGATACACAAAAACTAAATATTAATAGAATCAAAGTTTTATTTGTCTAATTTTAGGAAGATTAGTTCCCATTCCGGCGACCGAAAATTCTATTGGGGGGCAATAGACTTCTATTGGGAGGCAATAGACTATTAGGGCTATAGGCGTCTATTGGGGGGCAAAAGACTATCGGGGCAATAGAGGGCAATAAAGGTCTATTGGGAGGCAATAGATGTCTATTGAGGGCAAAAAAACTTTTCCGGTGAGGTTTTCAGCAAATTCAGGTGGGTGGCGGCCGGTAACCGGATTCCGGCGAAAGTTGGCCGGATTCCTGTAACGGGACTCCGGTGAAGTCTCCTATTGTTTCTATCTCTTCCACTCTCTCTCTCTCTCTCTCTCTCTCTCTCTCTCTCTCTCTCTCTTTCAAAGGGGTGAGGGTAAAATGGTATTAAAAAAATAAAAAAAAAATCTTAATGGGGTATTAGAGAAGACCTCCTTAGAATGTTTTGGGTAAGAGGGAATTAAAAAAACTTAATGGGGTAAGTGGGAAAAAAATCTTTAAAAATGGAGTAAATAGACAAAAACCCTATTTATATATATATATATATATATATATATATTTTGTTCTTTTGAGAATGTTTAGTTTCTAATTGAAAACTCCAAGAAAGTTAAGAATGTTTAGTTTCTAATTGAGAGAAAGTGGTGCATAATTTGATTTTGATGGGAGCCAACGGCAATAAACTGAAATTTCAGTGACTTATTGCCGGAAATACATTTAGGCAGAAATGGCGGGTCACCAGAGATCAGCAATTGTCACCCTCGGAGGCTGTTGAGTAGCATTGCAAGAGACTTGCGAATGTGGTTGGGTTGAAGGTGGGAAGGAGAGGTGCATATTTGGATTTGATGTTGTGAAAAACATAAATGCATGTATCAAATCGGGACGTCCGAATAAAACTAACTTGGGGTAATAATTCTCTGTCACCAAAGTAAAACATTCTTCCCAACAAATAAAATTTTGCCATAAATTTTGAAGTCAAATTCTGACAATAGCTCCATATTAGTTCTTGCAACATGGTGTTAGTGAGTAGTCGGCAGGTTGGTGCCTTCTCTTTTAGCTTTTTCTATAGCCAAAAACTTTTGCCTCTGAAGTCTGGGGATAGACAATTAAAAAGAAAATAAGACTTGGGAGTCTAGCATTGAATAATGAATACTATGTATACAAAAGAGTGGGCTGCAATATTGTTGTCTAATCTCGGACGAGTGCATCAGCATCAGCATCAGCTTTAAGAAAAGGTGAATAAGTTCGATTCATATCAAGTGTGTAGAAGGTTTAACAAGCTACCATTCAAATTCTATGATAAAGTTCTACATCAATTTCCTGATAAGCAAAAACATGTTCTGGTCAACCTTAAACTTTGCACAGCTGGTGGGATCAGCTCTCAGCCTCATCTGTAGCCCACCAAAAGAAACAAATACCTCCCTGAAACCGAGAAGAATGGAATGTTAGTTAGATAACCACAAAGCCATTAAATGTATCTAGGAGAAATCATTTGTATTGGTGCACAATAGGAACATATCAGAGATCAAATGTATCTGAATTCTGGATCTATATACAATGTCTAGGAACACGAGTACCACTTGCATAGAGAGTTGGCTAACAAGAAATCCGTGCGAGAAGAATGAATCCCTAACCGGATACAGGTATACTTAAATGAGCTAAATAGACATGATTGTAACAGCCTGGGTGTGAGTGCGAGTCCATTTTCAGAGTTATGAGTTCAACACACAAGTAGAAAGTTACAAGAAAATATAATTTGAGCAGTATGAAACATACACTAAGGGTGGTGACTTTGAGCCTCCATCTGAAGGTTCTGATCTCATGTGATCCATTTTATACAGCAAACCATGCATGATATATTCAAACTTGTCTGCGAGAGACTTCTGTTCAACCTGCCAAAAGGTATAATATATTCAGTCACTAGATAAATATGAGTTCCAGAAATTTAAGAGAAACAAAAACACAACATCGAGGCGACAGAAAAGATGCAAAAACACATGATACAGCATAGCCTTAGTCTTATTTGTCATCATTATACAATAATTACGATGTTGGGGTATTAGTCATTCAAGGAAGAGCGCTAATCAAAATATGAATGTGTGCCTGAAATGTTCTCCCCTCTTTACAGCAGGTAGTTTTCTCATTGTTATAGTGTTAAAATTTAAAAGAGATAGTCATGCAGAGCGAGAGCAATACATATGAATGTCCAATCAATATCCAGGGACCATGAGCTCTGCAGCAGCCCATCTTAAATTTCACGGGCACTTTATTTCTCTTTACCTACTTTGAATCACCGACTATATAAGATATGACAGCAGTGAAGCATTTGAAAAGTCTAAGCACTGACTAGTCAAAGATCCTTACAGTTAGCATTTCTGTAACAGGTTACCCAACTTAAGGAATATGGGTGGTAACTCTATACATTTATTTCTAATTCCCTCAGCATAAGCGCATTACTGTTTTATCAATTGGTGAAGTTAGTTATCTAATCATGCATTGGAACTCCTTTCCTCAAGCTCTTTCACGTACCTAAATGTCGAACCAACCAGCCCATAAGGATCCAATATAATAATACACACTTTGAAGTTATTTTTGTTCTTCGGGGTTGGATGAAAATCCCAGTAATTAATCGACATACTAATATACATAGTTAGGATCATACCGTAATAAGTCTTTCCAAAAGAAACATGGGACACTTTACATCAATGATTAGTGAAATACCTGTGCCTGGTTCGTAACAGGTGCTCCACTGTAGTTAAGTGTGGGAGACAGCACCATCAAAAATTTATCCTTCTCATGCATAGGGTATATCTCCGAATTCACATCCAGGTGCAGCAAAGCACCATGCTTCTCACTCCGTGCTACAATTCTGGAAACTAAATAACCAAATAATGAAGATGTCAACAAACCACCCAGATAGTACTGAGTACTTTTCAAGGTTAATTATAAACAGCAAGGCCTTATTCGAACTACGACTACCATAAACCCCTTGAAACAATTTATTTAAGAAGGAAACTTTGCTTAGCTTCTTTGCTTATAAACTGCGATCCTAAGCCCCTTTCACAGATCAAGATTAAATGAAACAGCCCGGAAACGAAGATAGACAATGCTTTAGATACAAACCTTTATCAAACTTTTTACCATCCGGGTCCAGCTTCTCGATGACAAAAGTATCATCAAACAAGAAACTCAGCATTCTTACTCAACTTGAGATCAGAGCTACACCTACACACAAATAACACAACAAAAACAGAGAGAGATATATAAGAGTGAAGGAAAAAAAAAATAGAATTCCTTGCAAACTTGATATTGAAAATTACATTTTAATTCATCCAAACACAGCCCAACAGAACGAACCAAAACCCTAGTTAAAACCCCAAAACAAAGCGTCTCACTTTAAAACAAGAAAAGACTCTTCCTTTCCTTGCGTCTCGTTTGGAATTTGGATTTCTCTTATGCTAATCGACCAGAGATGAATCAAAACCAGAAGAAAGAGGCAGAGAGAGAGAGAGAGAGAGAGAGAGAGAGAGGAGAGCTTACTGGTTTCACTCTCTGGGAGGCCGTAGCGTCTTTTTCAAAATTGACCTTTTGGTCACTCACAGTCTCACCTAGGGATTTATAAGCAAGGCCCCAACCCAAACAAAAACGCACCGTTTCTTTAGCGTTGTTTTTTTTTCTTCCCTAAAACGGTGCGTTTTGGCGGTCCATTAGGACGTCGACTCAACCTCTTTTATCATTTGCACTTCTCAAAAAAAAAACTCCGACTATAACCTTTGCCGTCTTTTGGCGCCTCTTCACTGAACCCCAGTCTCTCTCTCTCTCCGGCGAAAAGCCATGTTGCGAAGGTAAAACTCACACTCTTTCTCTTCCTCAAAATTCCATCACACAATCTCCGATCACTCTCACCGACGCTTCTTTTTTTTTTCTTTTTTTTTTTCTCAGGTCCATTCTCGAAATTTCGTCGCGTCGGGCCGTTCGGAGGATCCAAAGTCAGGTATGTAAATTTTTCATCGTCAGATTTCTCTATGAATTCGTTCACATTCGAAATTTGCAGCAACTTTTAGTTGAGACTGTGAATTTTTTGTTGATATGAAGTGGCGGTTCAAAATTTGCAGCACGTTCCTAGGTTTTTGAGAAAGGAGTTCTCCGCCGCGGTCCAGAAGAATCCGGCGGCGGCTCAGCCCGGCGGTCCGGGCAAGCCACCGGAGAAGTCTGGCGGTTCAAACGCTTTTATATTTGGAAGTCTTGTTGTTGGTGGAGGGGCTGCTTTGGCTTACGGAGCTGGCTATCTGGACCCGATTCTCGGCCGGAAGAAGCAGCCGGAACCGGAAGTTGAAGTGATTGTCAGTGAGGATGTAGGTGTGGAAGAGAATGTGCCGCGTGTGGAGGAAGAGAGTAGCAAACTGAGCTTTGCTCCTGAGGTTTCTGAGGAGAAGAGTGATGCACAGTCAGAGGATGTTGCCAAGTTTGAAGGTTCGGGTGAAAGTGAAGGTGAAAGTGAGTCGAAGGTGGAGGATAAATCTGTGGTCAGTGATGTAACAGCTGAGAAGGATTTGGGGGAGGTTTCGCAAAATGCAAATGTTGGAGTATCATCTGAAGAGAATGTAGATGATAAAAGTGTAGGGGAGAAAACTAGTGAGGTGCCCAAGGAGGAGGTTGAAACTGCACCGGTGTTTACCGAGACTGATCAGCAAGAGAATGAGATTAAAGCATTGGCACCTCAACAGGAAATCATAGAAGACAAGGCACAGGTAGTCCTCATTTTGGTTGCTTTTAATTATTACTAATAGTTTATCATCTTATCAAACTTGTTGGATCAATGCATAATAGTTATTGTGACAAGCTTGGTGTAGTTCAAAATCAAAAGAAGCTTACTTTGAATGGACTTTATATGAAGTTGCGTTTGGCGAAACTTTGTTACAGGATGCAATAGTTAATGTTGAAGAACCACCGAGTTCTTTGCTCAGTGAATATAATCTGAAGGATGAGGCTGATGGAGGCAGTGAGACTAATATTAGTACACAAGGCAGTAATGAATACAATCCACTTCCTAAAGAAAAAGAGGTAGTTATCAGCATTTCTTTCTAGTTTTTGCAATGCTGAATAAGGATGACCAATGGTACTTGCTAAATTTTATTGCTCTTAATTTTAGGCCTTAATTGGTGCTATTGAAGGGTTGGATGATGCTTACATATCCAAAGATGGAAAGTTAGTTCTTGACTTCTTGCAAGCAATTCATGCTGCTGAAAAAAGGCAAGCTGAGTTAGATGCTCGTGTTTCTTCTGAAGAAAAGAGAGCATTAAAGGTTTGAAATATCTTTATAAGAATTTAGTAATCACTTAGATTATCTTATTGAGCATTAAAGGTTTCAAATTTTACATCTTAACAAGAATTTGGTATTCACTTGCTTCAAAATGATTCTATTGATAATTGTAGAGAGCTCTGTATGGTTCATAAATATAATCTTCTTGCTCACTGTAGGAGAAATATGAAAAGAAACTGAAGGATGCTGGCATTAGGGAAATGATGCTTGCAGAAGAGGCAGCAATGCTAGACAAGGTTAATGAGCTCTCCCTGTCTCTTTAGTTTTCTCCATTTTATTTTCAATGGACTATCTTCATGTGGCTGGTTTATTATGAATGGGAGCTTTGACTGAGTAGAAAATTAGTATAAAGTGTGTGGGCACTTGTTTGTTATTAACAGTTGTTCCTAAGCACACATATATATATATATATGAGAGAGAGAGAGAGAGAAGGAGAGGTTTTTTGAACCCCTTCTCAATGTCTTTGGTTTTTATCAATGAAGAGGTTTAACAATCATGATTGTAGGACAATACAAAGGAATCAAGAATGTATAGAGTGCTATAAGACTTCATACAAGAGTAGATGTGACTTTGCCTATGTCAGGTTACTTGTTTTACTAATCATCCCATGTTTTCACTAGCACAAGGGAATCATTGCTACTCACATTTGGGCTAAAGTCCCATATTTATCTTGCCATTCTCATTTGCAAAAAAAAAGATACCTGCTTCGTTTGGACAAATGTTTTTCACTTCTTTGAATAAAGTCTATCTGACATTCTAAAGAATTGAGTTTGAAGACTAGTAATGTAAAACATGAGAAGAAGTGGAAATAGATGATCTGCTTATGAACTTGTTCTGGCATCTGACTATTTAATGTCACATAATATTTTTTCCCCACACCCCAGATTTAGTTGATCCCTTACTATCCTACAAATTGCTTGTATTTACTTCAAATTTATAGGTATTATTTGTACCTTTGCTTTTCAGAGGAAAACTTGTAGATTTTTTTTTTTTTCAGGAATTAAAGAGAGAAAGAGCAAAAGCAGTTGCTGCACTCAAGTCACTTCAAGAAAAACTTGAAGAGAAATATAAGACAGAACTTGAGCAGGAGGTGCACAATACTTTGATGCTTGATCCTGTCACATTTCTCTTTCCCATATATTTATCTCTCTATGGGGCATCAGCACATGGTGACTGGATAAATTAAAGTTTATAATTTTAAGTAATTTCAGGAAAACGAAGCAGAAATGAAGTTAAAAAAGGTTGAGGAATTAGCAAAAGCTGAACTGGCTGCCGCAATTGCAAGTGAGAAGGCATCCCAGATTGAGAAAATGACAGAAGCAAATCTTCATGTAAGTCACCTTAGAAGAGATAAACGGTATTTAAGTTTGAACGTATGTTTATTGTGATCTCATTTGTTGTTTTAAATAAAACCTTAATGAAGGTTCAATTCATGAAGATGGAGGAGATTATTTGAAACCAGAAAATTAATTAAAATGCTTCTTAGTAACCCCTGTTACAATTGCTTCACAGAGTATAGCTCAGTAAATTGAATTCACTCCACACCTAAGCTATGCGTTTAAAGTAGAACTGTACAAACAACTTGAAACGAACCTCATCTGTGCTGAAAGAGCACAAAATAATTACTAATGAAGACTTGCTACGTGGCCCATATTTGATCCATTATGAGGTTAAGGATTGTAGGCTTCAATTGTATACAGTTTGGAATTTGGACATAATCACTAAGTAGAACTGCTTAAAAGATCTATTTTGTTTGGCGTATACATATGTCAGCAATCATTTCTGTCATAGGTGATTAACGAATTTACATGTTATGAAAGCTGATGGTATTTAGTTTCTTCTTTTGTAGATAAATGCCTTGTGTGTTGCATTCTATGCAAGATCTGCAGAAGCTCGTCAGACTCACTCTGCTCACAAGCTTGCTTTGGTGGGTAATTTCTTTACTTTATTATTCTTACATCTATCCACTTTCAATCTCCTCAATTATTTTCCCAAACTTGCAACTTACATCCTATCAATTTTATGTTTTGTGTCTTGCAGGGGGCACTTGCACTGGAAGATGCACTTTCCAAAGGGTTACCAATCCACACAGAAATAGAGGCTTTGGACACTTATCTTGAAGGCATTGATAAAAATTCAATTTTGGATTTGGTCCTATCATCACTTCCTGAGGAAACACGGAGGAGTGGCACAGATACCTTGTTGCAATTGAATCAGAAGGCTAGTTATCTTCTTACTTCTTCCTTAGATGTTTGCTGGTTGTTACTCTTATAATTAACCGTGAACATTATCAGCCTTCTGTGAGCTTTTGTCTGCATTGTTAAACTTGGCCTCATTGTAGATTAACGAATAGCAAAGGCATAGTTGATATCCCTCTTATATAGTTGAGGGGAGGACTAATTACTTCCTACAGATTTTGATTGCACACGTGATTAGTAATTCATGGATGTATAATAGCTGTTAAAGGTAGGCTCATATGGTCCTCATAAGTTATGTGAGTTTAAAGCAACAGGCTAGAGATTCATAACATATTTCATGGTACTACTGCATGTGAGATGGCTGATTAGCTTCATCTTATTTAGATGTATACTCATTTCTTTGTTTATTAGCAAGGCTTGTGAGGCCGTTGCTCATTTTGAAAACGTTACTTCAGGATCAATATTCCAACTTCTTGTGTGGACATGGATCTTTTTGTTATTTGCATTTAATAGTTTTTCCATGATGACTAAAATGCACCACTTATGCTCTCGAATTTGAAAACATTCTTTCTTCTTTTTTCCCTTTGTCCTGGACAGACTCAAGCCTTGTTTTTTTATCTCTCTCTTTGTCTCTGTTGCTGTCACATGTGTATCTTTTGGTTGTGGCAAAATGTAAAAACATGATGAATATCTTCATTAAGGAAGTATTAATTCTAAATATTCTCCATTTCGTTTTATTAGGTTGACCCACTTTTATCTTAGCTTCTTGCTTATGCTTCATTTATGAGTTTAGTGTTCTTAAATATTCTCAATTCAAATCTGGTTTATCATTGTTGTCCAATGTGATCGAGATACTAGCATGGCATTAACTTAGTACAGTGCTCCAAGTTCTGTATACTGAAAGTCCTAGTTAGTATGTCTAATATCAGTGCTGTACTTGCTAAACTCCATTCAATTGTCTTGCAGTTTGATGCCTTAAAAGGGACAGTACGACACTTCAGCCTAATCCCTCCTGGTGGTGGCGGCATTCTGGCTCACTCTTTAGCACGGATAGCATCCTGGTTGAAGGTATGTAGATATGAGGTCTGATTTCCTTTCTATTCACTTTTGAACTCAACTTGTTCGAGTGTTCACCATACTTGCCTTTGGATTTTGTTTAGGTGAAGGAAGTAGATCAATCTGGAGATGGGATTGAGTCTATCATCAATAAAGTGGAGTGCTACCTCGCTGAAGGAAAATTAGTCGAAGCAGCAGAGGCACTAGAAGAAGGTGTCAAGGGCACCCAAGCCGCAGAAATTGTGGGTGATTGGGTGAAGCGTGCTAGGAATAGGGCTATCACGGAGCAAGCTCTGACACTTCTCGAATCGTATGCCACATCCATTAGCGTCACATAAAGTCCCATTTTTTTGGTAAGAATACTGGGTCTACATATTGTATCGGGAGTAATGCTCCGAGTGTATCGGGAGTAACATTTTGAGATTGTAATTTTTTGACATAACATTGTAGCTTCCAGTGATTTAGTTCTCATTGAAGCAAACAGATCATCTAGTTCAATCTGTTACAGGAATGAAGAGTGAAAATGAACCTCTTTTCTGTCAAAAATGCTGACAGCAATTGCTATTCCTTCTTGCCTACTGGCCACTGACATTTTCCCTTTCCCAACCTTCTATTTGTTTTTATATGAGGTGAAATTTACACTCTCTATTTTACAATTCACACTCCATATTTCTTTTCTTAGTATCTTATCATCACATTTTTGTAATTCACACTACAAAATGACTAAATTTAAGATACTACAAAAATAAACATGAAGTGTGAATTGTAAAATAGATAGTACGAATTTCACTTCCCTACTTTTTGGACTAATATTTGGGCGCAGAACATAAATCATCATTCTACTGTGAGACAGACCCACATTTCAGTATTTTATTTGAGGACTGTTTTTTTTTTTTAGACAAATATATATTTAACCTAAATTAAGTTCAAAATATTTCTACAAATTAGTGTAAAATAAGATTGTATTTATCAACATAAAAAAATTCATTACAATATAACTAAATCAAGGACCAAAATAGGCTTAAAGCTAGGGGTCACCCACGGCTTATTTTATTTAAAGAAACTAGGAGGTCACCCACGCGCTTATTTTATTTAAAGAAACATAATACAACTAAAACAATTAAAACAACACACTTAAGAAATGAGAACTACTCAAGGCCGAACTGCTCTTTGATTGTATAAATTGATCAATTAGATCTTTGAGTTTGTCATGGCACTCGCTGTTGGAGAGGAAAGATCTCACATTGGAAAAGTGATAAATAAAATATAACTTATAAGTGGGTGATCTCACCCAATTGTACCGAGGCCTTTTGTGATTAAAACCCAACACCTATCGGGTGGTTAAGTTGGGACAGTATTGGTACAATGGTGGGCCACGGGCCACGATTGTCGCTGTTTAAATGGTATCAGAGTGGGTCTCTCTCCAATTGCTTCGTCATCATGGACCTGGACATGGATTCATTCATTAATTGATTCACCAATCTCCTCTCCAATCATGGACCTAGTTTGGGTTCATTAAATTGGCCATCGGAAGTTTCCGATTGGATTATTGCCAAGTGTCTGATGTGGGCCTTGGATTGTTATGTGATTGGTCAAGTCTCTAATGTGGGACTTGTGACCCGATTTCCAATGTGGAATCGGGTTTGTCAATTAATTCCACGTGCATACCTAGAGCTAGGTTGCACGTGAGGGGGCGTGTTGGAGAGGAAAGATCTCACATTGAAAAAGTGATAAATAAAATATATATAACTTATAAGTGGGTGGATCTCACCCAATTGTACCGAGACCTTTTGTGATTAAAACCCAACACCTATCGGGTGGTTAAGTTGGGACAGTATCGGTACAATGGTGGGCCACGGGCCACGCTTGTCGCTGTTTAACACCCGCTACTCCTAATTTGAGTGTAACAATCCAAGAAAACATCTAAGTCCATTAAAATTCGATTCATATCCTCAGCATCATGTAGAGATTCATACTCATCTTCTTCATTCCTTATAGTACAACTTTCCAGCACATCACGTGAGAATACGTACTTTCTTTGATGGACGTTCATCTTCGACAATCACGTTTGCGCAAAATTATGCAATTCTTCATTATCCTGCCAAGAAAATCTAACTACCATGCTCGAGCAGTCCTTTTTATAATAGCAAATTGAGCTTGGAGAACCCCAAAATCTCTCTCCATATCCTTGCGATATTTTTCTTGTTTACTAGCAAAATACTTGAGATTTCTAGTTTGAAGCTGAGATATAGATTTCACAAGCGTACCCCATGGGAGACATCTGTAAGATAGTATGTGATTGTATGTATCTTACGATTGAGGAAACAGTTTAACAGTAGGACCACGTTCTTCAACAAGCTCATCAAACAAATTAATGAGAACAATAGTTGGATGGTGGAAATGACCATCAAATTGTTCTCGCCAACCATTGAGACTATTTTTCCAATCCCAATGCATATAATCTAATGAACCAAGCATGCCGTGAAAGTCATGAGACTCACATTTGCAGATGAGCCGGTAAATGTCCTCTTGTATTGGTTTTCTAAGAAATTCTACTCCGTAGATGCGCACGAGTGTCACAAAATTTCTTCAAACACCCTCTTGCAGTGCTCTCTCTCATTCGAAGGTATTTTTTTGGTGAAGCTCCATATGCTCCCGTATCACTTATGTTAATATTTTTTTTTTCCCAGTCCTTTTATCAAGAGGGAGGATTTATGTGAATTTGGAGCTTTTTCAATCAAAATGAAGAAATATATGACCAGACCACATGAGTTGCCATTAAAAATTTTAAGCCTAGCTACATGTGCGTGGTGAAAATTATTAATCAACTAAATTAGTGCTAATGCCACAATATTCCTTAAACTAACCTGAAACATTAAGGAACATCCACATATGACAACATGTTTCGCTTGCATATACATTTTGTGACAGCAAAGATGATATGGTTTTTTTTTTTGGTCAAAAAAGATGATATGGTTACGAACTATGGATTATTAATTTCCGGTATGAGTGATCAATCTTAATCATTATTGGTGAGAAATCAACTCATATTTGAAATCTTTGACATTAAAAATGAAAGTAACATGGCCCTTAAGCACCCCAACACAAACATCCCAACAGAAGAAGACATGACTAAGAACTAGTGAGTTATCAATCTTGACCAACTGATTGCTCTAGCTCTTATTAGCTAGTTACTCTTGATAAGCTTTGGCAACCGAGTTGGCCGGGGAGTGGATCTTTGATGCTTAAGAGCATTTATCCCTATTATTTGAGATTGCTACATGCTCCGATACCCTTTTTTCGACCTTCCTTGCAACCAAAAATGCTTTAGCATATGTATAGTACATCACTGATACAGTTGTAATGTAAGTTCCAATCTTTTTCCAGCCAATGAGAATGTGAACCCTAATGTCCAAAGCACCATGATTGCAGCTTTTCTTTTAATCTTCACACCATTTTGGCACCTGCTGGTGTTAAGTCTCAATCATTTTCTCAAGTCCCACAGTATATGCTAACTGACAGGAGGGAATAATTTAATTATGATCAGAGTCATCAGACTATATATTAACTTTGAATCATTGGTCTGGGAAACAACTTAGCTTTCACTTTCTTATTCTGGTACAAAACTAGCTTTCACTTTAGATTTACACAAGGTGCTTCTGTTTACTGATATGGTATAATCACTACATGTAATCACTATCTAATAATACTTGAATCCCTCTTTACCATACAGCCATACTGTTGTTGAAATAGTAAAATCAAGTGAGCACCAGGTAATAGTAATTAGTGCCTTGCTGCAGAAGGTAATTAGGTTACTCATTATGTCATAATGGTTATTTTTTTTTCTCTTTTTGGGTATTACTAAGAGAGGATCGAACTGTTCATTTGTCTAGTTTAATCGTAACCAATTATCCACCCTTCCTTACTACTTTATCTAATTGTAAGAGTAAGTTCACCCGTTGGATCACCAAGTCACATATTATTCACTGTTTTTTAGTGTTTATTTCTACTATCTGGGTCACGGGCACAGTTTCCAATAAGATCTAGGTCACTAAGTCAGATTGCAGGTCACCAAGGTGACCCAGAAAGTGACACAGGGTGACACATGGCGACTCAGGGCATGAAATACACTGTGCCTGTGACCCAGAGAGTGAAAATACACATAAAAAGCAGTTAATAATAAATGATCTGATGATCCACGGGTGAACTTGCTCTAAGGACTTCATAAATAATTATTTTTCGATTAGCAGCCATAGTGGTTGGTGGCTGTTATTTAGAGAGAAATTAAAAGAAAAGAGTGGGGATTGTTAATTAATATTTCCATCCTTTATTAGTTGTATCCTACTTGTCCATGCCACTAATTGTCTTTCATTGATAAAGGAGGAAGTTGCTGATATATAATTCAGCCAACTAAGAAAGAGAGGTATCAGCAAGTGATTGAGAGAGTTGGCATGAATCTCTAGATCTTCTATTAGGCTCGGCTCGGCTCTAGCTAGATAGATAGATATATACTGAGCCTACCTAGTGCTTTTCATTTTTTTATAAAATAGTATATGAAAATAGGAATATTCAAATGTGTGAATTATAAGCAAGCATGTTCATGCCATGTAGGCCCCACAAGCCTAAAACTACAGAGCTTTTAACTCGAGAAGAAGAAAATTTGAAGGGATAAAAGAAACCGTCCATATAATAACAAATCAATGTAAAGTCTATGTTGAGTTTAAATTAATATGTTCTTTATAAATTCTGGTATTATTTTAGAATGTTCTCTCTATGTTTATTGTAATCTGGAGTTTAGGTTCTACGTCCCTCCTTATATTCTGTAATTTCATTAATATTTTAGAATGTTATTCTGTATGTTTATTGTAATATAGAGTTTAGGTTCTACGTCCCCCCTTATATTCTGTAATTTCATTAATAAAGACTTGAACTCAGCGGCACCATTCCCTTTCTAAAAAAAAAAAAAAAAGACCAAGAAAGTAAAAAGAAGAGCATCAAAAGCTCCCCATCATCATATTAAATACACATGATGATTACATTGACATAACTTCCCATAGTGTTTGATCTCTATCTTACCAAAGTATTTTTCAGTTACAACTTATAAGTTGAAGGATTGGTTGAAATATGCATCAACATTATACAATACTTGCTCCTATATGCAATTACCCCTTTTAAATCTCAGTTACTTGAACAAAAATCTATCATATCTTTCGATTTTATGACAATCAAGAGATAATTTATTGTATCAAGAGTTTAAAAACCTTAATTACCTTAACGAATATTTTTTTCTTCTAATTATCATATGAGTTGCCGAACTGATAACACTCATCTACTACAATTTTACTCATATACATAAATTAATTACGAATTACACCATTTAAAAAAGAAAAAGAAAAAAACAAATTTTTCTGTTTTGAAAATTTTAAAAGTGGAGCCAAGAGCCGAAAAAAAGCCGAAGCCGAGCCATGAAAGCCTTATAGGGCACGAAAATTGTCGGTGGTCGAATCAGACTGAGACGGTGCGCGGCTGTTACCATTTTCCCTGTCCACTCCTCCCCACTCTTTTAGTCTTGGTCTTAGCTTGAGCTTGAGAGAGAGAGAGAGAGGGGCAGAGAGTATCTATGGAAGCGTAAAACTCGTCCAATAAAACCAAAAGAGAAGCAAAAAGAAACAAAAAATAAGATAAAAGGCGAACCCAAAAAAAAGAAAAAAAAAATTATATCATCAGCTCTCTCAGACAGTGGTGCTTTTTTCTCATTAGCTTCTTCATTGTAGCTGTTTGTTGCTCTCTCTCTCTCTCTCTCTGATGCTCGCTTTCGTTTTACGAAACCATTTTTGATGCACCAAACACCTTCCGTATTTCTCACTCTCTCAAGGTCAGAGCAACCTTCTTCTTCTTCTCTCTCTCTCTCTCTCTCTCTGTGTGTCTCTGTTTTCATTTGCATTGGTGAAAATTCAGACACCCAATTCGGATTTGATTTGATTTTGTGAGTTGTGGCAAAATCTGGGGGGGCAACATTTTTGTTGGGTTTTGTGTTTTTGGTGAAAATTTGACTACCCAGTGAGAAAAGATTGGGACTTTGATTCGATCTTGGTCTGAATTGAGGGGGATTGCGGTTGATCTGTGTACCCAAATGGAATGAGGGTGAGGAAGTAATGATTGTTGTGTGAATTGGATTGTGGTTGAGTAGCTTTGTTTGGTCAATGCTTGAGTTTTTGTAATTTTTTTTTGATTGGTTGGTGAGTGGTATCTGATCCAATTGTGTTTTGCAGGGGGCTGTGAGGTAGATCTGGAGAAGGGTAATCGATTTTTCGGTGAATCTTGAAGAGTAGCAAAGCTGGCTACCACAGCGGGTTGGAGGTTTGCTGCCAGCAATGGCAGCACCCTTGCCACTAATGATCTGGTACCCTCATTTGTCATTTTTGTGTTTTTCGGATGTCGGTCTCTTCTTTTTCCTCATTAGTTGTGATTTTGTGAATTGTAAATCCAGTTGAAAATGAGTAGAACAAAAGGAATGTTAGGTGGGATGTACTAGATCCCATTTATCCAGCTCTTATTTCAGTTTCCAATCTACATGCCTCGTTTGCAGTGGTATTAGTGTACATTGTTAGTATAGTGCAAATCTAAGTGAGTGTTCCAGAGATGCATTCATTATGGAGATTTGGAAATTTTAATTGAGGAATTGACTTGGTAAAAATGCATAGTTAAATTCTTTATTATATTTTGCTGATTTCATTCATCTTATGGTTGCAGGAAAGAAATGGCGATGCAAAAGTTCAAGATTCAGAGCCTCCAACACCACACTCTCTCATAAAAATGGGATCAAGGTCAGTCCAAATTAACTACTTGGTCTGGTTGGTTGGTCAGATTGATTTTGTCTTTCTGGAATTGGTTTACCACTTCGCGATGGTTAAGGTTCTTGTTGACTTGTAGTAGTGCTGGTGAGCAAATATTTTACTTTTTGTGAGGAAGTGTTTGCTTGTGACAGAATGGAGAGATACTTTTTAGTGGTCTCCCTTTTCAGATAACACTTCCCATTTAATTGTAGTCACATTCTCTGTGGAATCCTAAGAGTGGATTACAAGTTGGAGCTTTAGCTGCCTGCTTTTATGTGGTTTATCTTCTCTTCTACATATATCCTCTCTCATACTAGGACAACTTGATCTGTGTACTACGAACCAATTAAGAACCATCCAGCCTTCGTCTTCAGTCTCTAACTGGAGCTCTGGCTGCCTTTTACGTGGTTTATCTTCTTTTCTACACATATCCTCTCGTACTAGGACAACTTGATCTGTGTACTTACGAGCTAATTAAGAACCATCCAGCCTTCATCTTCCGTCTCTAACTTTATGATGAGTTTGCACTGTTTAAAGAACCACTTTTTCCAATTCACAATGATGCATGTTAGTTTGTTGGAGTCAATTGAAAGGAAGAAAAAAAATGTTAGGCAATGCCTTGGTATCTCAAAAAAAAAAAAAAAAAAGATTCATTGTGTTTCTTGAGGGGTTGGTTGTCTCTTTTGTTCTGGGCTGCACTCTATGAGAAAGTTTAGGAGCTTATGCACGGTACTGGGAAATTTGAAATAAATGAGACATAACTTCTGCTGATAATTGCTTGAATCTAGTCCCAAAACAAATTTTTTTTTTTCAATTTTCCGTCTGCTTATGTCTTTCTTCTATAGAATTATTATCTTTATCTGGAGGTGGCTTTACATATTTTCCTTCTGATTCATTTGTTTTGGACCTTCTCAATGATACTTTATCCTGCCTTCGTTTTAAAGCAAGTCCTTTCTCTTTTCTTTATTTTAATTACTGAACAAGGTCATTCCTTAGTCTCGTATCAATGATTGTTGGCTGTTGCTCCTCCTTTATTTAAAATAATATGTTCCCCAATTGCTTACAGAGAGCGTAGTAACATGGAGGATCCAGATGGGACATTGGCAAGTGTTGCTCAATGCATTGAGCAGCTGCGTCAGAGTTCCTCATCTGTACAAGAGAAGGAGTATTCCTTGAAACAGTTGCTGGAGCTTATTGGAACTCGTGAAAATGCTTTCAGTGCTGTTGGATCTCACTCTCAAGCAGTTCCTGTACTAGTTTCTCTTCTCCGATCAGGATCAGTTGGAGTTAAGATACAAGCTGCTACTGTTTTAGGCTCTCTGTGTAAGGAGAATGAACTAAGGGTGAAAGTCTTGCTTGGGGGATGCATTCCACCATTGCTTGGTCTACTCAGGTCCACCTCAGCAGATGGCCAAATTGCAGCAGCAAAGACCATCTATGCTGTTTCTCAAGGTGGTGCAAGGGATCATGTTGGTTCGAAAATTTTTTCAACTGAAGGAGTTGTGCCAGTGCTTTGGGGGCTGCTACAGAAAGGGATCAAGACTGGTAGCTTGGTTGATAGCTTGTTGACCGGAGCATTAAAGAATCTAGCCACCAGCACTGAGGGTTTCTGGGCTGCAACATTACAAGCTGGAGGAGTGGATATACTAGTGAAGTTGCTCACAACTGGACAGCCAAACACTCAAGCTAACGTGTGCTTCCTTCTTGGATGTATGATGATGGAAGACGCATCTGTTTGCTCTAAGGTGCTGGCTGCAGAGGCTACAAAGCAACTTCTCAAGCTTTTAGGTTCTGGCAATGAAGCTTCTGTTAGAGCAGAAGCTGCAGGTGCTCTTAAATCTCTTTCTGCCCAGTGCAAAGAAGCAAGGCGGGAGATAGCTAACTTCAATGGTATTCCTGTGTTGATAAATGCTACAATAGCCCCTTCAAAAGAATTCATGCAGGGTGAGTATGCCCAGGCATTGCAGGAAAATGCCATGTGTGCTTTAGCAAATATTTCTGGTGGTTTGTCATATGTGATCTCAAGTCTTGGTCAAAGCCTTGAATCATGCACTTCACCTGCCCAAATTGCTGATACATTAGGGGCTTTGGCTTCAGCTCTTATGATATATGATAGCAAAGCAGAATCTACCAGAGCATCGGATCCTGTTGTTATTGAGCAGACTTTGGTTTCACAATTCAAGCCTAGCTTACCATTTCTCGTTCAGGAGCGAACCATAGAGGCCCTTGCAAGTTTGTATGGGAATACTGTACTCTCAGTTAAACTCAATAGTTCAGAAGCAAAACGATTGCTTGTAGGTTTGATCACAATGGCAACAAATGAAGTTCAGGATGAGCTTATGAGAGCACTTCTTGCTCTTTGTAATAGTGAAGGAAGTCTATGGCGTGCCCTTCAAGGTCGCGAAGGGGTTCAGCTGTTGATATCACTTCTCGGGCTTTCATCAGAACAGCAGCAAGAATGTGCAGTTGCACTGCTTTGCCTTCTTTCTAATGAGAATGATGAGAGTAAGTGGGCTATTACTGCTGCTGGTGGCATACCTCCTCTTGTTCAAATTCTAGAGACGGGATCTGCAAAAGCCAAGGAAGATTCAGCATCAATCCTTCGGAACCTCTGCAATCACAGCGAAGATATACGCGCATGTGTTGAAAGTGCTGATGCAGTTCCTGCACTATTGTGGCTTCTGAAGAATGGAAGCCCAAATGGAAAAGAAATTGCAGCAAAGACTTTAAACCATTTAATCCATAAATCTGACACAGCAACCATCAGCCAACTCACTGCATTATTGACCAGTGAACTACCTGAATCTAAGGTATATGTTTTGGATGCTTTAAAAAGTATGCTGTCTGTGGTCCCTCTCAGTGATATATCGCGTGAAGGTAGTGCTGCTAATGATGCAATTGAGACAATGATTAAAATATTAAGCTCAAATAAAGAAGAGACTCAAGCCAAGTCTGCATCAGCTTTAGCTGGAATTTTTGAAGCTAGGAAGGACTTGCGGGAAAGTAGTATTGCTGTTAAAACTCTTTGGTCAGCTGTCAAGTTGCTTAATGTTGAGTCAGGTAATATCCTTGTAGAGGCTTCACGTTGCCTGGCAGCAATATTTCTTTCCATTAAAGAGAACCGGGATGTGGCTGCTGTTGCTAGAGATGTATTATCTCCCTTAGTTGTGCTCGCTAACTCTTCGGTTCTGGAAGTGGCAGAGCTAGCAACATGTGCTTTGGCTAATCTTATTTTGGACAGTGAAGTTTCAGAAACAGCAGTGGCTGAAGACATTATTCTCCCAGCTACTAGAGTTTTGCTTGAAGGTACAGTATCTGGAAAGACCCATGCAGCAGCAGCAATTGCTCGCCTGCTCCACTCTCGCCAAATTGACCATGCCTTAACTGATTGTGTGAATCGTGCCGGAACAGTTCTTGCATTAGTTTCTTTTCTGGAATCTGCTAATCATGGATCTGTTGCCACATCAGGGGCACTAGATGCACTTGCTATTCTGTCCAGGTCAGAACGAGCAAGTGGAGAGAAAAAACCTGCCTGGGCAGTTTTAGCTGAATTCCCGAAAAGCATAATCCCTATAGTTTTATCCATTGCTGATGCAACACCCTTGTTGCAGGATAAAGCTATTGAAATATTGTCAAGACTTTGCAGAGATCAACCTGTTGTACTGGGAGACACTGTTGCTAATGCCTCTGGATGTATACCATCAATTGCCAAAAGGGTGATCAATTCATCAAACTCAAAGGTCAAAATTGGAGGTGCTGCACTCCTTATTTGTGCTGCGAAAGTTAGTCATCAGAGAGTTCTAGAAGATCTTAGTGAATCGAACTTATGTACCCATCTCATTCAATCTCTCGTTGCGATGCTTAATTTTTCGGGAAATATAGGGGGTGGTGAGAAGGACTCTATCAGTATTGATATACATATGAAAGAAGAATTAAAGGATGATGGATCTTCTTTAAGTACAGGAGTTATTGATGGTGTGAATTTAGCTGTATGGCTACTCTCTGTTCTTGCTTGTCATGATGATAAATGCAAAATTGCCATTATGGAGGCTGGTGCTGTGGAAGTCCTCACTGACAGGATCTCATATTGTTTTTCCAATTACTCTCAGGTAATCAACTATCTTGTTCGCCTTTTTGTTTTCACTCAGTAAGGAAAAAGAAAAATTAATCAACAATTGGTCATTTATGTGGATAAGTCATGATGGGAAAATATTGTTCTCTATTAATTTGCTTCTCCATTATGAATTGAGAGATGACTATAAAATTTTACTCCAAATACCTTACATTGGCTTACTCCTCTGTTGTGATTTATGCAGATTGATTTTAAAGAAGATAGCAGCATATGGATCTGCACTATGCTGCTAGCGATCTTGTTTCAAGACAGAGATATCATACGAGCACATGCAACCATGAAATCCATACCTGTACTTGCCAATTGGTTGAAGTCAGAGGAGTTAGTCGACAGATATTTTGCTGGACAAGCAATGGCCAGCCTAGTCTGTAATGGTAGCAGGGGGACTCTTTTATCTGTTGCAAATTCTGGAGCAGCGGGTGGACTTATCTCACTACTTGGATGTGCTGATGTTGATATTAGTGACCTATTGGATTTGTCAGAAGAATTTGGTTTAGTGCGTTACCCTGAGCAAGTTGCTCTAGAGAGGCTGTTCAGGGTTGAAGATATAAGGGTTGGTGCTACTTCTAGGAAAGCAATACCTGCACTCGTTGATCTTCTCAAACCAATCCCGGATCGTCCTGGAGCACCATTTTTGGCACTTGGGTTTCTTACTCAGCTCGCAAAGGATTGCCCAGCAAATAAAATAGTTATGGTAGAATCAGGAGCTCTGGAAGCGCTGACCAAGTATCTTTCACTTGGCCCACAAGATGCAACAGAAGAAGCTGCTACAGATCTGTTGGGTCTACTATTTGGTAGTGCTGAAATAAGGAAACACGAATCTGCATTTGGTGCTGTCAATCAACTTGTGGCAGTTTTACGGTTAGGTGGAAGAGCTTCAAGGTACAGTGCTGCTAAAGCATTGGAAAGCTTATTCTCTGCTGACCATATAAGGAATGCAGAAAGTGCTCGACAATCTGTCCAACCCTTGGTGGAGATTCTTAATACTGGTGCTGAGAAGGAGCAGCATGCTGCGATTGCTGCATTGGTTAGGCTGCTTAGTGAAAATCCATCAAGAGCCTTAGCAGTTGCAGACGTTGAAATGAATGCAGTGGATGTTCTTTGCAGGATCCTTTCATCAAATTGTTCGATGGAACTGAAAGGAGATGCTGCTGAGTTGTGTTGTGTTCTCTTTGGAAATACAAGAATCAGGTCAACAATGGCTGCAGCTCGATGTGTTGAGCCTCTGGTGTCTCTTCTTGTTACCGAGTTCAGCCCTGCACAACATTCAGTTGTCCGTGCCTTGGATAAACTTGTTGACGATGAACAACTGGGCGAACTCGTTGCTGCTCATGGTGCAGTTATTCCTCTTGTTGGTCTTCTCTATGGTAAGAATTACTTGCTTCATGAGGCTATTTCCAGAGCTCTGGTGAAATTAGGGAAAGACAGACCTGCTTGTAAATCGGAGATGGTGAAAGCCGGTGTTATTGAGAGCATACTTGACATCCTCCATGAAGCACCCGATTTTCTCTGTGCTGCTTTTGCAGAATTGCTCCGAATATTGACCAACAATGCAAGCATTGCTAAGGGCCCTTCTGCTTCAAAAGTGGTTGAGCCGCTTTTCCAGCTTCTAACAAGACCAGAATTTGGACCTGATGGGCAGCACAGTTCATTACAGGTTCTTGTCAATATTTTGGAGCATCCACAGTGTCGTTCTGATTATAGGTTGACATCCCACCAGGCTATTGAACCACTTATTCCCCTACTTGATTCTCCGGCTCCTGCAGTACAACAATTGGCAGCTGAGCTTCTATCACATTTACTCTTTGAAGAACATCTTCAAAAGGATACAGTGATACAGCAAGTGATTGGTCCTCTCATACGGGTTCTTGGCTCTGGTATACATATATTGCAGCAGAGAGCTGTGAAAGCGCTTGTCAGTATTGCGCTAGCATGGCCGAATGAAATTGCAAAAGAAGGTGGTGTCACTGAACTGTCCAAGGTGATATTGCTGTCAGATCCATCTCTTCCAAATGCCCTGTGGGAATCAGCTGCTTCTGTTCTATCAAGCATTCTGCAATTCAGTTCTGAATTTTATTTAGAAGTGCCTGTAGCTGTGTTGGTACGGTTGCTTCGCTCTGGATCAGAAGGCACCGTAGTTGGTGCATTGAATGCTCTTTTGGTACTGGAAACTGATGATGCTACCAGCGCAGAAGCAATGGCTGAAAGTGGTGCCATAGAGGCTCTTTTGGACCTTCTAAGATCTCATCAGTGTGAAGAAACAGCTGCAAGGCTGTTGGAAGTATTGTTGAATAATGTAAAGATCAGAGAAACTAAGGCTACCAAGTCTGCCATATTACCATTGTCTCAGTACCTCTTGGATCCACAAACCCAAGCTCAGCAGGCAAGGTTACTAGCAACTCTAGCTCTTGGTGATTTATTCCAGAATGAGGGGCTTGCCCGTAGTACTGACGCTGTCTCAGCTTGTCGTGCTCTGGTAAATGTGCTTGAAGAGCAACCTACTGAAGAAATGAAAGTTGTAGCAATATGTGCTTTGCAAAACCTTGTGATGTACAGTCGGTCTAATAAAAGAGCAGTTGCTGAGGCTGGTGGTGTTCAGGTTGTGTTGGATCTGATTGGTTCAAGTGATCCAGATACGTCCATTCAGGCTGCAATGTTTGTTAAACTTCTCTTTTCAAATCACACCATTCAAGAGTATGCTTCTAGTGAGACAGTAAGGGCGATAACCGGTAAGTTATTATTTTTCTTTATGCAGGATTTGCTCTGATTTTGTTGATAAAAAGTACCATTTTGATGGTTTGTTTAGGCCTCAATATGACGCTATGCAGCATAATAGAACCCATAGGTTTCATCAATCCAATAATATTGATTAATATGTTTCTTAGTAATTGTATAGTTCCCTTCAAGAAGTTTTATTTTATAGAACTGGAGGTGTGAGCATTCTTATTACCTTGCCCTTGAAGCCTATTACTTTTTAAGAAATCTTACATATTGTTTTGCTCTTGTAGCTGCTATTGAAAAGGATTTATGGGCAACTGGAACTGTGAACGATGAGTATCTGAAGGCTCTGAATTCTCTTTTTAGCAATTTCCCACGTTTGAGAGCCACAGAGCCTGCAACTTTAAGCATTCCTCATCTAGTAACATCCCTCAAGACAGGGTCCGAGGCAACTCAAGAAGCTGCGTTGGATGCACTGTTTCTTCTAAGGCAAGCTTGGTCAGCATGCCCAGCTGAAGTTTCTAGGGCTCAGTCAATTGCTGCTGCTGATGCGATCCCTTTGCTGCAATACTTAATTCAGTCTGGCCCACCTCGATTTCAAGAGAAAACAGAATTTTTATTACAATGTTTGCCGGGGACATTGGTGGTCATAATCAAGCGTGGGAATAATATGAAGCAGTCAGTGGGAAACCCCAGTGTATTTTGTAAACTTACACTTGGTAACACTCCACCTAGGCAAACCCAGGTAAAATGCCGTACTGCTTTGCAATTCCTTTTCTTTTTCTTAGAGATATGAATCTTCTTTTGTACAGTCTTGTTCTGAATTTTAATTTCATATGCACATAGAAAGCTTGATAATGAGACCATGAATGCAAGACTGCAGCTAGTATCTACGAGAAGGAAATTCGAATTTGTTTTAGGCGTATGCAAAAGAATAGCGATTAAGTTTGCTTTATATAATTTAACCCATTAGACTTGGAATTTTAGGATTTAATTGAATAAGACTAATCAGCAGTTTTATTTATGATACGTTTGCATTTAATTGCTGCAGTTTGATTGTTATGCTTGTGGGAATACATGCACATTGGGTCTTTTCTCTGTTTCTAGTGACATTTTGGTTGATGGTGGTGCCATTTTAACTTCTTGTCATGAACTTCTGAATTCTTCAGGTTGTTTCAACTGGCCCTAATCCTGAATGGGATGAGAGCTTTTCTTGGTCCTTTGAGAGTCCCCCTAAAGGCCAGAAGCTCCACATATCTTGCAAGAACAAGAGCAAGATGGGAAAGGTTAGTGAACAAAGAATTTGACATGCTTCCTTTTCTCTTCTTTTGTCATTGTTTTTTTTCTTTTCGACCCCGAGTAACTAATTTTCATCTGATATGTGTGGCAGAGTTCATTTGGAAAGGTAACTATCCAGATCGATCGAGTAGTAATGCTGGGAGCAGTTGCTGGGGAGTACACCCTATTGCCAGAAAGCAAAAGCGGACCCTCCCGGAATTTAGAAATAGAATTCCAGTGGTCTAACAAAGTAACAAGTAACGACCAATGAAGGTTGAGTTTTTATCATTCTTCTGCAAATTGATTCAACAGGGCAAAGTCAGGTTCGGGGGAATTCATTTTTTCTCTCTGTTCATTCTGGAGTATTTATATGTCAATGTACATAGCATCCGAGAGATTTTGATTTTTTCTTTTATTTTTTTGTCAGCAGATTATTATGTAGTCATTTGTGAATGTATTCTTTTGTAACCATTACTTTCTGTTTTCGCGTGATTGGCAATGTTAAGAGGAAATAATAAAGTTGCTTATGGGTTGTAAGATTTGTTCATAACTTCATATTTTGTTGTACTCTCCGATTTTATGATTCGACCAATAACAATAATAGTGATGATTTAAATATTTTTCTGTTTGTCTTGTTGTACTCCCCCAGTTCTATTCATTTTTCTTGAATTCAGCTTTTGGTATTGCTCCATTTCAGTACGAAGCATCTCGGAGAACATGTGTAAATCGGAAAGTATGAGTGTATTAGTTTGCACAACAATGTTCACTTGATAAGTAATTGATTAAGAAAATTATGTTTAACTACCATTCTTTGTAAATCTAACGATATAAAAAATTATTTCTAAATTAAGTTGTTTTATTTTCTATCGTTTGATTTACATCTAACGCTAATCGAGTATAATTAGGTGAACACCACTGTTGATTTGCATGGCGTTTCGACACATTCGAACAAGAATTTCAAATATGTACGTTGCATCCAGATCTAAAACCCTACAAATGATTGACTACGGTTTTTATTTTTTTGGAAAGAGACACGGACACCAGCAATAAATAGAAAATAAACAAAGCAAGGAGCCAACCAGCTGTCCCAAGGCTCCGGGCGTCAGACCCAACTTTCCTCAAGTCAAACTACGTCGTTTTTGTCTGACACGTAAAAGAAACTACCTAGATTAATTAAATCTAATTAAACAGTAATCAACACTCGTAATAATAAGATAAACAAACTTTACCTCTTGGCGTTCCCATAGGCCGCGTAACCTCATTTCCCTTTCACTCTCACTCTCACTCTCCCTTCAATTCTCGTCTTCTTCCTTCCCCTCCAACTTTCCCTTTCTCTCTCTTTCTCTTTCTCACTCTCTCTCTACTTTCTCTCTCTAGATCTTACTTACTCTGAGCTCTCTCTCTCTCTCTCACTCGGAGCAGTCGCCATGGCGGCTCATCGATCTCTGCTCGTTCTCCTTCCCCTACTCTCTCTCCTCCTCCGTAATGCGGCCGCGATTACGCTCTCGTCGCGCCTCATACACCGCTTCTCCGACGAGGCCAAGGCTCTCAAGGCCTCCCGCAGCACCGGCGACGCCAAATGGCTCGGTCGGTGGCCGCGGAGAAACTCCATGGACTACTATCACCTCCTCGCCAACACCGACTTCCAGCGCCAGAAGATGAAGCTCGGCACCTCTCGTCATCAGTTCCAGTTCCTCTTCCCCTCCGAAGGCAGCAACACGGCGTCGTTTGGCAATGACTTCGGCTGGTGCCCCTCCCTCTCTCTCTCTCTCTCAGCTCATTTTGCTTATTCCTTGTTTGAAATCGAGCTTGTTTGATAATGGAATTTGTGTATTGTTAGGTTGCATTATACGTGGATTGATATAGGGACGCCGAATGTTTCGTTTCTGGTGGCATTGGATACTGGAAGTGATCTGCTTTGGGTTCCATGTGATTGCCTACAATGCGCTCCCCTATCAGCTACTCACTATAGTACTCTGGTAGGCCACCTTTTCTATTAGCGTGATTTAGTTTGCTTTAATGTTCTGTTCACTATTTAAACTTTTTCACCCTACTACCTATTCTGCACTACTTGCAACTTGCAACCTAATCTGCATCCAATTTTGTTTCAAAGCGAAAAGAAAGTTTGTATTTTCTAAACGAATTTCGGGCCCTCCACTCCTGTTTCATAATAAATAAAAAGGGAATCCTATGAATTTTCTGTCGGAAAGTCCACAAATGTGTTTTGATAAGTAGGACTCTGGGTGCGTTATGCTTCCATGGTGGAGTTTGTTCGTGTATGCTAAGACTCGGTAACAAGTTTAGCACTTATTTCAAGTAATTGATTGGCAGGTGCTCCTTCGTATTTGGGGGCATCTATTATGCAGGATAGAGATTTGAACGAGTATAGTCCGTCTGGGTCAAACACCAGCAAGCATGTGTCTTGCAGCCATGAGTTATGTACAGCTGGTCCAAACTGCAAGGCCCCCAAGCAGCCGTGCCCTTACACTATTGAATACTTCTCGGAAAATACATCGAGTTCTGGATTGCTCGTGGAGGATATATTACATCTTGTAGCGGGGGGTAATGGTGTATCAAACAATTCTATTCAGGCCCCTGTGATCATAGGGTGTGTTTCTTTGACACTTTTTGCCCAATTTTTTTTTTTTTTTTTTAACCAAGTGTCTAAAATGATTCTGGCAAAGATTTAGAAATATACTTATGGCATCAATGCTTGATCAATACAGATGTGGTATGAAGCAAAGTGGTGGGTACCTGGATGGCATTGCTCCTGATGGTCTTATGGGTTTAGGACTTGGAGAGGTTTCAGTTCCTAGTTTCCTTGCTAAAGCAGGATTGATCATAAACTCTTTCTCAATGTGCGTGGATGAGGAAGGTTCTGGGAGAATATTTTTTGGGGACCAGGGACCAAATACTCAACAGTCTACATCCTTCTTGCCCTCAAATGGAAACTAGTATGTATTATCTATTGACTTCTATTTAATTTACAACTGTGCTAGTTAATATTACACTTCTGAAGCTAAGAATCTTGTGAAATCTCCACTGTTCAATATTTTGTTGTGGTGAAACCTATATTCTTGGTGGGGAACCATGTTGTATAGGAAATTGCTTAAGCATTTACAATTTTGTTTGTTAGTATCACCCAGCTGAAGCTAATTTTCCTATAGATATGAAACTTTTATTGTTCAATCATTTGTTGTAGTGAAACCTACATCGTTGGTGTGGAAGCATGTTGTATTGGAAATTCTTGTCTTAAGCAGACAAGCTTCAGGGCATTGGTTGATACTGGGACATCATTTACATTCCTTCCAGAAGAAGTGTATGATAAAATTGCAGTGGAGGTACATTTTTTCATAAAAATCTAACATCTAAATTCATTAGGAGCATCCCTGACACCTTTGCCATTCTTTGATAGTTTGATAAGCGAGTGAATGCGACAATCACGAGTTATGAAGGATCTCCATGGAAGTACTGCTATAATACCAGGTAACTTTTCATAAAATCAAAAGCTCCCCCAAATTTGTGTGTTTCTGTGTCTTATGCAATTGTTTTGAGGTGTTTTATTTAATTTTGTTTTCTGTGATAGTCCTCAAGATTTGCTAAAAGTGCCTTCTGTGACGCTTATGTTCCTGGCAAACAACAGTTTTGTGGTCCATGACCCCGTTTTCCCGATATATGATAATCAGGTAGGTAACTTCACTTATGAGATTATGCGGATATGAATTCACATAAGTTGCTGTGCTTATGTTATCATACGAATAACTCACTGAGTTCATCAGGCTAAATACACAATTTCGTAAAGAAAAAGTGGTTCTGTATGTTCATTTTCATGTATATTATATCTAGATCAGATTGGCAATTCAAGGAACTATATTAATTCGAAAGAGTATTTGGTAGTAGTTACAGTTAGGTAGATCATTTGTGTCATGATTGTAGTATGAAAATTCATGTTACCTTGAGAGAAGACCATTTAATTTCTTTGTCAATATATTCTTAGAAAATGAAACAACTAAGTTGCTTTTATGGTGATCATATCATATCTTTCAGTTAAACAGAACTTGAGAGTCATGAATATGTACTTATCTATAGCAGTCTATTGGTGGTGCAGTTAATGAAGTCTTATGTGTTTAATGAGTAACTTCCCAGCCGGGTTTGAAGAAGTATTGCTGATGGATTTTATTATTGTGATCAGCATGCCTTTTTTGTTATTACTGTTGAAGCTTTTTACTCTGAGATACATTGACGGTTGACGAATGTTTCCCAAAGCTTTAGCTTTTGCATGTGGGCCAACAATTATATTCAACCATTAGAGGATAGAGCCAATTAGCCAAACATTTGAAATTCTACTACATTGGGAGGTTGCCATTGCAGGGTTTTAAACTTGGGATATCTTGCTTTGTTACAATAAGTTTGTTGGCTTATCACTATTTCTAAAAGCATGAGCTTTAGGATGTGGGTCAACAACTATTTCGAATCTGACATACCTAGTGCTTGCTTTGGGCTTTAAAGACGAAACTGAAACTTTTGATGTCTTAAGACGATATTGGACATAATTGTATTCGTCTTTCCATTTTGAAGCAAAATGCCCTGCATCAAAAATGAAACTAGTATGTTAAAAAGTCGTCATTCTTAACCAGACTGGATCCAAGCCATTAGAGCTAGTTCAAGAATTTCTTATTTACACAGTTCTTATGGACCATTGAATTGTTGTTGCCATTGACTGTACCAGACTTTGTGGTGACTTGATACTTGTTCTTAGAAAAAATTCTACATTTTCCCTTTGGCATTCTTACTTTTATTTGATGAAAAAGGGGCTTTCAAAATAATTACACTGTATAGTTGCAACTTGCAAGACATCAGAGAGAAGTGTAGTAAATAGTTTTAGGGAGTGAGGTTTCTGACCAACACTTAGACTTTGGACTTTATGGTGAAGATTATTTAGGGAGTTACTTGTGAACGGCAACTGTCCAGGCTCATGCTATGTGTGAGAGATACAAGTTCTTTGAAGACAGGAAATGGGGCGTGGTTTATGGTAGTCGTTTTCTTCAGAGTTTAGAGATTACTCTCTTCTGGTCATTCTTTACGATTGGGATGCAGCTGTAACCTAGATTTTGTTAATTGTTTGTCTTAGTTGTAATTCATTTTTCTTGCTAGCCCAGTGGATTGCTTTTCATCTGTTTTGTGTTTGCTTAGTTTCTTGTAACAAAATTTAGATTTTTGAGTTGCTTTATTCTTTTCTATACATTAGTGGATTGTTATGTGTTGATTATTATCAGTAATGCTGCATTTCAGATATATTTTCTCAATCTACAACTTTGATGATTTCATTTAGAACAGATATTTTATCTTTAAAAGGTGACTACTGCAGATATAACTCACAATTTAGGCTTCCTGGTGTAGGGAGTCGTTGGAATTTGTTTGGCCATACAACCAGCAGATGGTGATATTGGAACGATTGGACGTAAGCATGAAAAATCTCTTAGAATTTAGCTGTTAAATTGTGAAAAATTCCGTTCCACTTTTTCCTGTCAAATTTTCATTATTCAAGAATTTTCTTGGGCAGAGAACTTCATGACCGGATATCGGACAGTATTTGATAGGGAGAATATGAAGCTAGGCTGGTCTCGCTCAAAATGTAAGTTCTGTAGCTGTCTTTAATACTGGATGCTTCCCACTGACTTTGTTGTTGCTTACAATTGGTTGTTCTTTTGTATGCTATTGGCTGTCTTGTGTTATTGATGTAGAGGGATGGATCCATGGAAATAAGAATTAGGGAAGAAGAATAGAAACAGGAAAGAGGCAGAAATTTAGAGATTTATAGGATAATTTTGAACTTAGTCTGCCAGTAACAAACAGTGGTTCAACTCATAGAGACTCTTCTAGACAATTCCTAATTACCCTAGGTAAAGTAAAATATGAGAAAAAAAAATATCCCCAACTTTTCATTAGGATAACCCTAAATCAAAATACATCGTAAACTTGATAGATATACATTTGATTAGTGAATTTTCGACTTTTTGTCGTGTGATTGCCAGATGTAAACTTAGTTTAAGTTCTGGATTAGGATGATGTAGGATGCTGTAAACTGCAGTTCTTTGGTGTTGCTGATAAATTATTGATGCAGATCTCTTTTCCTTTGTTACCAATACACACATTGCAGGTCAAGATCTTGGTGATGCTAAGAGTATGCCCCTAACACCTTCTCCAAAGGGCACACCACCAATTCCATTGCCAACAACTGAGCAGCAGAGCACTCCTGGTGGGTTTGCTCCTGCTGTTGCTGGAAGAGCTCCGCCGAAAGCATCAGCTGCATCTAGTCGGCCAAGGTTTTGTTTGTTGAGATGGCTGGCGCTACTAGTATTATTTTGTATCGTCATCATCTTCTAGGAGGATACCACCACCAATCTTTAGTAATCTATGTAGTCTTACATGTAAATGCAATTGTTTTGTTCTTTTTTTATTCTCTTTCTGCCCCGAAATGCTTAGAGCTGGTCTGTAATGTCTCGGTTTTTCTGTACTATGTGTCTGTTGTATTTGGTTGGGGCTTGTAGGGACATGCATTGTATTTAGCTTTTGTTGTATTAATATATATATAATATTCCTCAATTTTAGTCATCAATCCCTGAACTTTTACTTACTCTCTTTCTGTGTAAAACTACTGAAAATCAAACATTTTTGGGAAGGAATGAAATATAATAGGTTAAAATTGCATAATGGTATTTTTAGTTCTCTCTCTCTCTTGATGAATTGGAGGTGTTAATCCATTAAAAAGTAGTGACATACAAATGGTTCTACAGACACAATTAGATGCAAATGTGTCTGTTGGATGAAGTTGTTGCTCAGGGACTCGAGCGAAACTAGAACTCCATGTAAAGATGATTTGGATGGTGTACTTTCAATTAATTAGAAAAATCAGACACTATTGAAGTTCAAACTGAATTTGATCAATACCAATTAGCTTGTTGCTGATTTGAAAAGTTAAATCACGCTGTCCTTGTTGAGATTTCTCTCACTTAAAGAAATAATGATAAATTGTTACAATATCACTCTTCCCTAGTACATACAAATGTGATAAATTGATTAAAATCTTCATGCATTTAAATCCACATTTTTAACCGTGCAAATGAGAAATGTCGAGGGTCCTATTAGCAATAATGTTAGACTAGTTTTATCCAATATCTCAATGTGCCAGATTCAAGATGAGATGAAAGTCATGAAGGTAATACTTGGCTCTTTTAAGCATTTGACTGCAATTATCTAGTCTTCCTGCTTCATTATACATAAAAGACACTTCAGAGTTCAATATTCATAAGAATTCTTCAACCTTGAGGTCATGCAAGTTATGCAACTAGCCAAGTCATGAAGTTATTGATTTCACAAACTCATGAAACTTAAATATAATGTTACCAAGTCATGCCATTTTATTTCATTCTTTAGTCTTTTCTGTGGGATTACATAACCCATCAGTTCTGATCATCATTAGACCTTTCAATCTGGATTGGTTCCCAAAATTATTTACTTGAACATGGTCATATAAAATAGAGGGGTTCGTTTACGGTATATTAATGTACCGATACATCAAGTAAATTATTTCGATATAGAGGTAGACTAATTTGAGATCAAGTCAAGCTAGTATACTTATACATGGAGTCAAGTTATCTCTATATCTAATCAAGTGTACTTGATGTATTAGTACATTAATGTACCTTAGAATTTTTCAAAATGGAGAGGCCAATAGTCTAAAAGTCGATTTTTTGGACATATCTGTTAAAAAGACAAAAAGCATTCGAAATCCACGTACTCTATATGAACATACAAATCGTACCAGTTAAATCGTTTAATTTAGTGGTCTTTCTATTAGTGTATACATACAGCTAGTTTCATACCCTTTATTATGTTAGCTTTTCTCCAGTGGGCATATCTTTGTGAACAGCTTTTGGCTAGGGTTTGGACTGTATCATGAATTCATAGAGTTAAAAGCAAGGCAGAACGGGGAGGTTGGAGGTGAACAATTGGCCCTTAGCTTAGGCATGCACCAACTTCCCTCCACATTCGAAAGTTTTTCCCTTTTAACAATTAAACAAAGAAGGGCATGCAAGAACTCCAAAAGGGAGAGCACAAACAACTTTTTTGGATTCTGTTTTAAGTACTTTAATCTTTCCGCCCCTTCAGAAATGTGGTTGCAAATATGTTCCTTTTTAGAGCAGAAATAATTGAAATTTCAACATTTCCTGAGAAGAATGAATATATTGGGTGATGTTGATGTAGATGAGGGTTTGAGGTACTGGTGATGTTCATGCACTTCTTGGCCAAAAATTCAAGGTGATGGAATTGATCAGTTCAGGTAAAGCAAACAAAATTAATTAGGCTGCCAATTGGGATAATGCCATTTCTAACCACGTACATATTCCTTCTCTTAAAAACTTTGGAGAAAAGGATCTTAATAAGTAAACACCGCATCAGAATGATGGTTTCCATTTGATTGATGTACATTTTACATTACATCATATAAACCTTTTTGATTATCAGTTAACTTAAGCAACTCATCACTGAGAAACAACCTTTAATGATATAGTTACAATTATAAACTAGTTTACCCCCATTTGCTACAATTTATATAGTGACGAATAATCATAAATTGTATTTGGTTTTTCTGTATGACTTGTGAAAAACAAAATAAACTCATCAAGTTTATACGAATATATATTTTACTGCAAAACTACTAGACGGTGAATATCTTATTAACATTAATCATATCTATAAAATGATTAATTTTATCCAATATCTCAATATCGTATTTTAGAGGGGTAACGTATACTGTCTAAGAAGATGATTGTACCTGGCTCTTTCGAGCATTGGACCGAAATCATCTCAGACCTCATGCTTCATTATACATGATGTAAGAGAGACACGGAAGAGAAGTGAGATATCCATGACTAATCACAACACATCAGATCGTATTGCTTTTGAAGTCTTGCATATTTTGCTGCCCAAAGTCATGAAATTATTGATTTCAGAAGACTCATGAAACTCGATCGACACCACAATCATCCCAAATATGATGTTACCAAGTCATGCATACCCAAAACTGCTAAACATTAGCCCATTTGATCTGGATTAGTTCACAAACTAGTTAATTTAAACGTGATAAAAAATAGAAGCCAAAAAATAGTCTGAAAATCTATTAATCCAAAAGGTTTCAGACAAACAGCATTCGTAATGCATGAACGTACATATCGTACTAGTTAAACCCTTTAGTTAGAGGTCTATTAGTAGGGATGGCAAAAATTCCTAGAGGGGCGGAGCTCCATTGGATACCCGCCCCTAATGGGGGGAGAATTCGGGGACAAATGGGGAATGGGGATCCCCAATCCCCGCTATCTAAGATTGGGGATGGGGCGGGGATGGTATTGTGATCTCCATCCCCAAACCCGCCCCAATAATATATATATATATTATTAACTTATATATATTTTAATTTATTGTTTATAATATAAATCGCAAATATATACATTTATTACTTTACTTTAATATCTACACTTTTATTTTAATTATGTTTTGACTTTTGAACTCACTGAATTTTGATTTATGAATTTAATCATATTTTAAATTTATTTGTTGTAGATTTTGATTTTAAAAAATGCAATATGAGAAAAAATTATTTTATTTATTAAATTCTTATTGGAGATTTGGGGCGGGTTTGGAGGCTTAGTCCCCAGTGGGGATGGGGACGGGGAATCCCCTATATATTTTTATTGGGGATTGGGGCGGGGATGGGGGTAGAAAATGACCCCGGAGATGGGGATGGTATTGTGATCCCCATCCCCAACCCGCCCTATTGCCATCCCTATCTATTAGTCTATAGTCTATTCATACACGTGTGGATGTTCATTGTTCACCCAGCTTCCCCTTTATATATATAATTTCTTTTCAATAATGTTAGCTTTTCTCCAGTGGGCATATCTTTATAAACAACTTTTGCAGGTGGGCAATTAGGTTAGGTTTTGGACACTATATATCATGATTCATAGAGTGAAGACAAGGCAGAAGGAGGAGTTTGGAGGTTAACAATTGGCCTCTATCTCAAGCATGCACCAACTTCTCTCCACATTAGAAAGTTTCTGCCTTTTGGCATTAAACAGAGAAAGGGCATGCAAGAAAAAGAAAAGACGGTACAATGAACATTTTATAGATTCTGCTTTTGATTACTTTCATCTTTCCGCCCCTTCAGAAATGAGGCTGAATACAAATTCAACTAAAAGCATGTTTTCCTCTTTTGCTTTGTGCACGATATGGGAGCAAGAATTTCTCGACTAATTAGTGAAGAAATACATCAATCGGAGGCTCCTGCTCTTTATCTACCATTTCATTTTGCAATATCTATGTAGAAATAATAGTGTATATACACTATCAATCGTTTCATATCTTACGTTTGGAAACTGTCAATCAAAACTATTGCATTTGTGGGTGTGTATCGATATAATATCAAGTTATAACCAATGAGACTAGACTTTATGTTGTTGCAGTCTTTAATTTTCAATTGATTGTGTAATAAGAGAACATTAGTGTTATCTTTAAAATATAGAATTAAAGCCCTATAGGTCGCTTCCCCTTGGGGATTAAGAAACATTCCTGCTACGTCGATCTCCTTTTAGGCTATCCATAGTGATTAGTGAGTATGACCTTGGAATGAGTTTTGTTACGGTGCATGCATGATCGATGGAAATTTCCCTAAACCCTAAACCCTAAAAAAAAAAAAAACTAGAAATTGATTTGGCCACCCCAATCAATAGTCGGACCAAAACCACCGGATCGAATCACCTTCGGAGCTCGCCGCCGACCTCTCTCACCTCTCCGAACCTCCAGTTCTCGTCGGAGTAGCCATCAACTTCATTCACCACATCCACCTCATCGCGCCGATTCGTACTGCTCCGGCACTGAAGCTCGATGTCGATTTCTTCTGACTTGAAGCTCGACGTCGCCGGCCGGCACGTTTTACTGGTACAGCGAGTCACTTGACCTCAATACGAAGCTCAAGGAAGCTAGACAGAGAGGGATGCCGGAGTCGTGTGGAGCGAGGGAGAGAGACGCTGGAGTCGTCTGGGGAGAGAGAGAGTCGCCGGAGTCGTCTGGGGAGAGAGAGAGAGACGTCGGAGTCGTCTGGGGAGAGAGAAAGAGACAACGGAGTCTTCTGGAGCGAGGGAGAGAGATGTCGGAGTCGTCTGGAGTGAGAGAGAGATACGCCGGAGTCGTCTGAGGAGGGAGGGAGGGAGAGAGAGAGAGAGAGAGAGAGAGAGAGAGAGAGAGAAGAGAGGAAAGAGAGTGGCAATGCTGTAATTTTTTAATTAGGCTTAGGGAAAATGGTCATTTAACGTTAAACTGTGTAGGTGAGAACAAAAATCTGTTGTTGGGGTAAGTGGGCTAATCTTTTCTTATTTTGGTGCTTTGGGTCAAGGACCTAAAATTTAAACTCAAACTCAACCTACTTATTAAACAAGTTATCTATTTTGAATTTGCTTAACTCATGCCATTTAATAATTTTTTTTTTTTTGAGAAATAGATAACTTCATTACTTATCCATGGCCAGAAGACACGTACATCATAGGTTGTCTCATACCAACAGAATTCGAATGGCACAAGCCACCAAACATATGACAGGTGACCCTCATTGCAAACAAATACGCACAATTATAAAAGTGTCTAGCCAAAGAAACAAACTCCAAAACTATCTAAGTTCATGTCATGACCACCCTAGTCGCCTAGAGACCTCAATTGGTGTACAACTAGAGAAGTCAACCTACATAGCACCAGACTTTACCTCAATTGCTAGACACAAAGAGAGGAAAACTTTAGAGTTTTCCTTTGCCCTTTTCTTTAGGGCCAGCTTCTGGAACAGTTGTAGCAGATGGATAGGTGAGGCGTAGAGGAGTTATCCCCACATTCTTTTGGGACCTAGGGCCTTTATTCTTACTTCCAAGCGGTCGACCCATCTTCTTCTTCAGTTTCACAAGAGTAACATCATCCTCAGCTTCAACCAAGCCAAATGCATCAGCATGCATGTAGTGTGAGTAGCTTACCTCCAAGAATAGTCTTGGACTTCTTCGGCGAAGGTACACTTGCTTCCTGACGAGCTCTCTTCTTATAGATCAAAGTTTGCTTCTCTATAGCTTGCTTGGGAGCAATATGTAGGTCTTCTGGTCCAGGTTCAGAAGAAATCCCCTAATCCACCACAGTCTCACAATTCATGAATTCCTTCCAGCTCTGCCGTGTTAGTCACAGTATCCTCCTTAGCAGCAAGATCAGAAGATGAGCGCTCCGATCGCCTAATGACCGACTTCTTCTTTAGCAGAGTAGATGAAGGCAAAGGTAGGCCCTTGTTATTCTGAGCCGAGAAAGAGAAACCTCCACTGGAGGTAGAAGGACCGCCACCAAACCTTAAAACCCTAGGAGTAGAAACCACAACATTGGGTTCCTCACACTTCTCACCAGAGTGTGTAAGCAGTCCTCATTGAGGGCAACGACCCTTGAGATGTTCAAACTGGAATTGCAGTATAGGCTCAACACCTGGGGCTAGAAAAACACGACACTCCAAGAGAACAGGTTTAGAAATACCATGAGAAAACAGAAAGCGGATGATACCTTTACGAAATTCCTTCTTGTCATAGTCCAAGTACCCTCCCAAAAGGTTCCCAATGAGTATGAGATTATCTGGTTCCTCATAGAGAGGAAGGATGCCAGAAACCCTAACCCATATTCTGATATGTTTCATAGGGACGTCCTCGATGGCCAAAACACCATCATATTCCTCCAGACAGATCGGGGCCCGATCATAACACCACACACCACCCTTCAATACCTTGTTCCAATCCCGCACAGATCCAAAAGAAAATAGGAAGCGGTTATGTGCTCGTTCCTGAACTCTAAATTCCTTGTCCACCATCCACATCCGGAGAAAGTGAGATTTGAAAGCAGAGGGATCAACTGGTTTACGGGTGAGCGGATGCCCGAGAAGAAAAGATTGAGAAGACCTGTAAACAGGCCCTCCTCCAATCCTCCCCAAATCCGGAGCGTTTCCTCCGTCAGCAAGTGCCAAAGAGGCGGCAAAACTAGCAGTCACAGCGTCAATAGAAGCCATGGAAGATGGAAGATAGTTGGGAAGCGTTGAGAGAGGGCAAGGATGCCTCCTAGGGCACTGGAGTTTGTAGAGAGAGACGCTAGGGTCGAGAGAGAATCTCGCTAGGGTTTTTTTTTTTTTTTTTTTGTCTGAAAGTAAGCCATTTAATAAATAAGTCATGTCGTGTTGGACAAAATGACTCATTACAGGGTTAACATTTTTTTTGAAGAATATAAATTAAAAGGTTAACATTGCAACCCATTTAACTAAAATAATATATAAATTGATTAAATTCACTAAAAACTGCATAAGACGAAGAATATAAATAATTATATATAATTCATGAATAATATTACTTTTTTTAAATGAATTGTGAACACAGGTTATATATGTACGTAATATAATATGTTCCATTTAATAAGTGAGTTATATGGGTTCACTTCATATTGGTGGGTTGACCTGCGGCCGACTTATTTATTAAATGAGTCCTAAAGGGTTGACTGGCGACCGACCCACTTTTTAATCGTGAGGGTTCAATCAGTTGTATTTTGTGTGGGTTTTGAGTAGTGTTATTGGGTCATGTCAACCCTAATTGTAGTCACCCAATTTTAGATTTAGTTTCAATGTTTGAGTATGTAAATGTATTTTAAGTGTCTTAATCTTAACTATTAAAATAAAATTCAATTGTGTCACCATAACTTCATTGGATGCCTGATGACTTGATGAACACTATTGGCATCAATTTTTGAGCCCCGAAAATGCATAGTTTTACTTGCTTTGAATTCTTAGCCGAAAGATCTCACATGTCCACCAAACACAAATCAAACTTGTCTTCCATCTTCTTATGAAAGGGTTGTAAAACGATCCACCCCAAGGAGGACGATAAATAATCATAAATAATCGACATGCAGTAGAGCGGAAGTCGCCATTGCAAAAAGTGAGACCCTTAAAATGGAACATTTGGTTAGGGCTAGAGTTGGAGCAGAGAGGAAACAAAGCATATGAGGCTTTTCTTTTCTCCCCCTCCCTCATAAGGGTTCAAAAAACAAATTAGATTGAAATGATATATGTTAGTATTCCAAATGTCCTCCATATGTTCTCTAATTAGTTGTTTAATGGGTAGCTAGCTCCAAATTATTCCAAAGTTGGTATTCCTATAATGACCAACATTAAACGTACATACGACAGACACACAAACCTAGTTGTTGGGAGACATTGTATATACATACTTGGAACAATCATATTCTCTTGAAAGTGTAATAAAATGAACTTTATGGAGAGGATAAGCTGGGCTGGTACAACAGAAGGATCTAGGAAGCTCCCAACAAACTGAACTGGGGACATTTTGTTGAGGTTTTTCTTTCTTTCTTTCTTTGGACTGGTTTGTTAAGCTTTCTTATTTTGTGCTTTGAATTGTATAATGTAAACCAGCTTTGGTCCAGCTATGTTCGCAGCCAAAGGCGTGTGTGCAAGGTTATTGTGTTCATGAAGTTAAGCTAGCCAGGCTAACAGTTCATGTACACCCAATAACTCCTTTACTGTTTCTTTTAGGCAAAATAGTCAAATTACCCTCTAACTTTTCTCATGACTGTCGATTTACCCCATGACATTTCAATTTTGATTATTTTCACCCTCACTTTTCTAAATATTGCCAATTTACACCAAATAGTTAAATTTTAGACTTCCATCTAATTTCTCCGTTAATTTGGTTAGCATGTGAGGGGCCTTTTAGTCTATGTAATTATCACCAAAAAAAAAAAAAACACAAGAAAAGAATACAAAATTACTTTGTTCAAAAATAAAAAATAAAATACTGTTATTCGTCTCCCACAACTGTTTTTTTTTTCCCCTCAGCCTCTCATCTTCTTCTCTATCTATCTCGCAATTATCTTATTTTCAGCATGACCTCTTCCTCTATGTTCCTTTTATCGAGATCAATATAACACAATCCCAACTTGAATTAATCAAGATGACCTTCACATGCTTGCTGCAATTTGAATTTTCATATTCCATACATATAAATATTTTAGTTTGTTCGATGGCTTCTCAATCTTATACACAATATAAACCCCTCCAACTGGAAACATGGAAGATCAAATTCTCATATGAATGTTTGAAATATTAATCACCAGTTCGGCCTTCAAAGAAAAAGAAAACCAGAAACCTAAATGATCAAAGACCGTTTCTCCTTCAGTGATATGATCATCCAATCATTTGATGTGACTAACAAATATTAATTAAGCGATCAGTTGCAAGCTAACGACCAATCTTAAAATAAAGGGGGTGAAGAAGAAGAAGATATGAACAAAGGAAGAAGCGACAAAGGGCAAGTTTTTTTTTTTCCCTTTTTTAACGAAGAACAGTTTTGTATTTTTTTTATTTATTTCTTTGACGATGTGTTGGTTTGTTTAATTTTTTTTTTTTGTGATTGTTGAAAAGATGAAAAAGCCCCTCACGTGCTAACCAAATTAACGGAAAATTGGATGAAAAGTCTAAAAAATAACGATGGGGTGTAAATCGGCAACAATTAGAAAAGTGAGGGTGTAGATAATCAAAATTAAAATGTCAGGGGGTAAATCGACAGCCATGGAAAAAGTCAGGAGATAATTTGGCTATTTTACCTTTCTTTTATTTCTTTCCAAGATATGGGTAAGATTTTTTTATCATGGATAGTTCATCTTTAAGGGCTATTTAACAATAAAGAGTTTTGTTCACATAAAAATGAGTAATTTTGCAAAAATCAATGGAAACATAGATAACTTAAAAGGTGCCAGACTTATTCTTTTTGTAATGCTTTAGTTATCATTTTAACAAATTCTTGCGTAAAATTATTTATCTTAATATACCGTGTCGATAAATTAATGCACCGCATAGTGCTCTTAGCCAATATAAAGATTGGTACTCATTACATAGAGTTGTTTACCGTACGTAAAATTAATCATTTTTAATTTATATATCGTTTTAATATCCTAAAAATTTCCTAATATTCTATTATAAAAACAACACACCAAACAAGTTATAGGTCATCATTATATAGAAGGGGTTTTGTCCATTTACCCCATTTCTAGGGATTTTTTTCCCACTTACCCCATTAAGTTTTTTTAATTCTCTCTTACCCAATACACTCTAAGGGAGTCTTCCCTAATACCTTTTTTTTTGTTTTTAATTTTTTTTTAATACCATTTTACCCTCACCCCCTTGTTACTTAGAGAGAGAGAGAAAAAAAAAATAGAAGAGAGAGAAACCATGGGAGACTTCGCCGGAGCCCGTCACCGGCCGCCGGAATCCGGTCAACGGCAGCCGGATTCCGGTCACCGGCCGCTGGATTCCGGCCAACTTCGCCGGAATCCGGCCAATTTTCACCGGAATCCGGTCAACGGCCGCCGGATTCCGATCACCGGCTACCACCCACCGGAAAGTTTTTTTGCCCCCAATAGACGTCTATTAGGGGGCAATAGACGTCTATTGCCCCCCAATAGACGACTATCAGCCATGTATTGCCCCCCAATAGACGACTATCAGCCATGTATTGCCCCCAATAGATGTCTATTGCCCCCCAATAAAGGGGCAATAGACGACTATCAACCATGTATTGCCTCCTAATAGACGTCTATTAACCATGTATTGCCCTCCCAATAGACGACTATCAGCCATGTATTGCCCCCCAATAGACGTCTATTGCCCCCCAATAGACGTCTATTACCCTCCAATAGACCCTTAACACACTCCAAAGAGCACAGAAAATAACATGTGAAAACAATATTGGAAACAGTAAAAGCTCCACTAGGTTCTCGACTATATTGCAAGAATACTCAATCAGAAACAAAATCATTGTACAGATGCTCCTCAATACCTCAAAAAATACATTCCAAACTGGGAGAAGGAAGCTAAAGCACTCTACGAAAGGTTCGAACATAGGCCGGGCAAAAAACTAAAAAAAAAAAAAAAAAAGAAGAAGAAAAGGATCGAGTGGTACTCCTGATATTCAAGAACCAGGTTCCGACCACTCAGGGCTAGGCTCCGACCAACCAAGGTCAGGCTGCAACCTCCTCCAAGACTACTCCTTCCCCGGCCCCAACACCCTCGGCCTCCTCCCCCTCCTCATCCACATCCGACTCTCCCACCTCGTCCCGGACTAGCTCCGCTCCACCGGCTCCACCAGCCTCAACCCCATCATCAATCGCCTCCTCATCCACATACGAGGAGATCGTCGCCTTCGACCACTATCGCCGGGAAACGACGACGACGTGGCTTTACTGCCGCTCGATCCCATCTTCTCTCTCTCTCCCTCTCTCCAGATTCAATGCGCCTAGAAATGCGATTTGAACCGCGGAACTGAGATCTGCATCACAGCTCGCACTCGATCGAGTGGAGGATTTTATGCAGAGGAGAGAGAGAGAGAGACAGCACCAGAGGAGAGAGAGAGACGGCGCCGGAGGCTAGAGAGAAAGCGCGGAGGAGAGAGAAACAGCGCCGGAGGGGGAGAGAGATCGGGATGTGAGATTGATGTTGAGTGGCGTGTTTGTAATTTTTTAATTGAGTTGAGGGTATAATGGTCATTTAGTGTCAAATTGGGTATGTGGGAATAAAAATCTGTTGCTGGGGTAAGTGGAATAATTTTTGCTCATTTTGGGGCGTTGGGTCAAGGCCCCTATATAGAATTGTTTACCGTAAGTAAAATTAATCAATTTTAATTAAATTTCCTAATATTCTATTATACAAACAACACACCCAACAAGTTCCCTATTTGGGCAATCTCCCCGTATCATGCTATTCCTACACGCTTTGAAGGTTCGTGGCTCGATCATCAGGTTAAAGTCTTCCCTCATTGCTACGCTCCTGCTGACCAACCAAGGCCCCAAACAGCTCAGAATTAAGCGACCCCAACCAGTCGACGACGACTAATGGAATAAACAAACCAGCCGACACTCACAGGCAGCCAGCTAACCCCACCGTTTTGATTCAACTGCACCGTCTGATTCATGCCATGTGTCTGCACACCACCCCTGAGAATTGTTCTTAGAATGGTGCCTTGGTGTTGTTCTCTTCGAACGTGGAAGCTGCTTTCACTTTCATACCATTATTTAAGCAAGTGTGATTGATCCATTCAATATTAGTATAATGAACCTAAAAAGCACATAAACATCGGGCCTTGTCGCTTTCTCCTTTCAGCTAGTCCCTTTCCATATGAAACATTGCTTTCAAACCTTCACTTGGTATACTTCTATTCGAATCTTTGGAGCCTTCGAGGGTTATTTTGTTTTGCTTATTAGTCCCTCCATTTGGAGATATTTAGTTTAGATATGCCCTTCTTTGGATCTTGGTGATGTTCAAACAACGGTACAATTAGCATGCGATTACCCAATTCAAGATGACGACTATACATATCACTAATCAGGGTACATTTATCAATACAAATATTTTTTGGTACGTTAACATTTCTCATACATGTCATATTTCATATAATATTTATCACTGTGATGACTCATGTTACCACTCTGATAACTCACGTGGTAACTAGAAAAAAATTCGTCATTAAGGTAATTAAGGTCTTTATTAGAGTAAAATAGATTCTCATTTGAGTAATTCAGTCATAAAAGTGATAATTGTATGTATGTAATATGTTAACATATCGTAAAATTTCCTACTAATCAAACATGTAAGATCCATTTTCTTATCATACATGTTTATAGACAAATTGTTGACACACAAAGTTACCCTATGGAAACAAGATTTCTTCACAATGTGCGGACACATACAAATAGTAAAAAAATGTAGGGGCACAAATGCAAAAGTGGAGCCTTGTATTCTTTCTTGCACACTAAGGATAAAGCCTCTCTAATAAGAAAGAACAATTAAAATAAACCACCCATAATTATATTTAAATTCCAATACAACCTCCATAACAAAAAATATCTGGGTTCTTAAAGCTGTTGTTTACTGTGGTTTAGGGGTCCACGACCTTTCCTCTGTTTGAATCTGAAAAGAGGAAAAAAGAAAAGAAAAAAGAAAAAGAAAAAACAAAACCCCTATATAAGGAGGCCTGTGTAAAAGAAAGATCTCATAGCAAGTAAAAGAAACCTCAAAGACAGCCTTAGAAGCCTTTCTCTTTCTGTGTTAGAAGGCAAGAATACCTTGTTTTGTTCACCAGGAAGTTCCTTGCACTTTCTTCAGAGACAGCCAATCAACTTCTATCCTTCTCTATATTTAAACTCTTCAAGCACCAAAAATATTCATCAAACTTTCAGACTCATTTTTCTTTGAGTAAACCTTAAAAGCTGAAAATGGGAGTTGGAGGAACTTTGGAGTACTTGTCTGATCTAATGGGTAGTGCTGGCCATAAACACAAAAGGAAGAAGCAATTACAGACTGTGGAGCTCAAAGTCAGAATGGACTGTGATGGTTGTGAGCTTAAGGTCAAGAAGACCCTTTCTTCTTTAAGTGGTGTGTCAACATTTCCCTCCATCATTTTCTTTTTCTTTTTGTTTTTTCATAACTGGCATTACTTTAGGCTGATCAGAATACTGGCTGTTTTTGCAGGAGTTAAATCTGTGGAGATTAACAGAAAGCAACAGAAGGTGAGTGTTACAGGGTATGTTGAACCCAACAAGGTGCTGAAGAAGGCAAAGTCAACAGGGAAAAGGGCAGAGATATGGCCTTATGTTCCCTACAATCTAGTGGCTCAGCCCTACATGGCTCAAGCTTATGACAAGAAGGCACCTCCTGGTTATGTCAGGAAAGTGGAGAACACTGCAACTACTGGCACCATGATAAGATATGAAGATCCCTACACCGCCATGTTCAGTGATGAAAACCCCAACGCCTGCTCTATCATGTAGCTAGTTTCACAACATAGAGCAAAAGATTTTCCGTCTTGTCTACTCTGATTAGTCTCCTCCTAGCTCCAAGCCTCTGTAATATTTTGAATGTAGGATCTTTTTTTTTTCTTTTCTATTTTATTTTTTATTTTTTTCCCCTAAGTTTGTAACTTTGTGTGGGATTTCCTCATATATTGAGAATGTGAGTTGTTGATTTGTTGGGGGTGACGATCTCTAACACGACACATAACGCCTCTAATTCAATTAAGACAAAGTAAATACCAGTTCAACTAGTGCTATACAATGTATTGGTAACGGTATCAGTTGGTAAATTTTATCCGCAAATCATCTGGGTTAACCCGAACATATCACAATTATAATGGGATTAAGCAGTCACAACCCAACTTTGCTTATGATATGTCCAACTTTGCATATCATATGTGTGGTTTTGAAATTGGTGGGTGGTCCAAAAGTTGGAAGACACAATCCAAAATCAACCAAAATGGATGGGTATTAAGTCGGGAGGTTTGAGATTTTATATACAAGGAATTGTATAAACAATGTACCAGACACATTGTATATAATGTTTCAAATCAGCAACATTTCAAAAGCACAAGAATAGTGTTTTGGATACTAGTTGGGTTGGTATGAGGTACCCATCAGAGCGCTTTATTTTGTGTTGTCCATAATTCATGGTGTTACTGTTACCTCTAGTGACTTTTGCTTCCACAGCTGTATCTTCACTCTAAACTAGCTAGTGCAAGCTGGCTCCAACATATATATATTATAGGACCTTAGCGGGGTGGCTACTGCCATTTCGTAAGCAAAACTAACATTCACGGGAAAGAAAGTGGTCCTGGTTCTAATTGAAATACTTACCAGAGATTACATCAATCTGTGAAATTGAAAGATCTCTGTTGATTAAAGTGACTAGAGCTCAAATCATATTAGGTGCATATGATAGCAGCCGTTGCGACTTCTCAAAATCGAGAAGGTATTCAGTAGGGACGCCGTGCAACGTGGATGACACGGGAAAACAAAGAGCTGCTAGTAAGGAGTGACTGTGCAAGTATTTTCGGTATTTTGCCATTCAATAATAAGCATATTCTAGATAAATAAATGCCAAATATCGTGCTAAGCCTCACAGTTAGGCTGGGGTTCTAAACCTCTTTTCAAAACAAAAAAAATGTAGAATATCGTGTTTTTATTGGGTAGCCACACCATCTACGTGGCACAGAGAGCTCTACTGAAGAAGTGAAGACTTCTCCACGGAAACTCGCTTACATTTTTGCTTCAGATATATGTCTGCTGAAAACCAACGTCTTAGCCCTCATGTGTAAAAGGTCTAAGGAGCCTAGTATTCAAAATAATTGGCACCAAAGCTAACATTATTCAAATTCATTTTGGTTCCAGAAAGAGGTAAGGAAGCTGCCAAGGCAAAAGCAAATCCTTCTTTTTAGTTACTCAACCAAAACATGAAGAACTAAGGAATCAATTTTCTATCCTTTTTAGCTTTTTCACTTTTCTTTTCTGCATCCTTTCTCTGAACCAGAGGAAGCGTAAAGACGTTTCACCATGCATACCTAGAGTTCAGAAAGGAACAGCTGGCCTCAAAGGCTCAAACCCACCTCAAAATGTAAAAGATACAGTATTACCTACAATCCCGAGGATTAAAACAATAAGCATCTTATTTACTCCCCAAAAAACAAACCATAATCATCTTTAGTCTAATCACACCTTAAGTGATTGTCATTTGACAGTAAATGGAACAACAAAGCAGCATGTAAGGCGACCGTGGAAAGAAACTAAAACCGTTGGCCCAAAGTAAACATTTCCAAAAGTAATACTAACTAATCAGGTTAGTGCATTTTATAGAATAGACACTTACAACAGTAATATACAAAAAGTATTACTATTGGCTTTAAAGAAGTGGAGTAACCAAGTAGCCAAATTCTAAAGAAACCTCAATATTCATGGTCTATTAGAAGTTGTCCAGGATATTGTATGTGATTGGTCTCAGGACTATATAATTTTCTCAGAAAAAATGAAACAACATATATTCAAAGCTCAAGCCAAAAGCAATGTCAGCTGAGTTTCATACAGGGACTTACTGCCCTTTACATAAAGCTGACCAGAACAATGTCAAATGACATAGTAGCTAAGCAGTGAGGTCCTCCAACTTTCAGACTAAGCCCATTTTAAGCAATTTTAGAGATTCTAAAGAAAGCCAGGTCTCAGTAAGCAACATACCTAACATAAAAGCAATCTCTTGCATCACAGTACTCTCCTCCCACAGGCACGCATTTTCTGACACGTTTTGGTAGTATTGATGGTGAGATGTCTAGGCCATATATCAAACTAACTACATCAATCCCATTAGTAAGCATAGGACCTAGAAGAATATAGGAAAGCAGGACCATTGATATTTTTGCTTTTTCTGCATGATCCCACAGTACTACTACTACCCAGTTATGCACCCAACTAAGGTAAGAGTTTTGGTTTACAGCTAAAAGCGACACATGAACTCTATAGCTAAATCTAGATAACTGATATTAGTATAGAGGTAGCGTAATACATTCTGGGGTATGTGTTTTTTGAATTTTATAGTGAGGCCCTATAGAGAATTGAACCATCATCTGCCACCCCATACTTTGAGACTGATAATGGGATTATACTCTATGAGATAAAACAATTAACGTAGCCTACCCTTTATACTCACCAGCTGTACACAAATCGTGGAAGATAAATTTTTACTCATCTGTTATTTGAGGGTGAATAGTTTCATTAAATTATTATATCGTCTCCACAGATGTAATGAATGCTATATACATACAACTATCTAGAATGTAAAATGAAATAGCTAAGAGTTGGGATGCTACCAATTTCGCAACGTAGAATGCTGAGGCTATATTTCATCCACAGGATGGATCTTTGATCTGCAAGCCAACCGTAAAAAAAGGTGCTCTGATATATGTGTGGTACTTGCATTCCTGTCTCAACTCGAGCCTTACAGTATGGAAAATCAGGAGATGCACTTGATAGGCTTCCTATTTCTTTGTAGGTAATGCTCTATTTCCCGAGTAGATGCCAACAAAATTAATATCGTAGTCAAGAATAGCATTTCCAGGTATATTGCAGTCACCTATAAGAGAAATATACATATATCAGTTTCTCAATAGTTATCATGATAATCGATGGTGCATGAGCTCATTTTCTCCTCACTACCTGGGGAAAAATTTAAAATGTCATATTGTAAGCAAGCATGGCAATAAATCATTACGATTCCATCAAGTTTACCATTGTCGTAAGGATTGATTGAACTTGATCAAATCTTCTTCTTTTTTATCAATTGATCAAATCAAGTTCATAACGATGACATTTTGATGGAAAAAGCTGATAGTAGGGTTGTAATTGTCCTGATTAGTATTTTTGAACATCTTTTAGGGCCTTGGCACTCTAAGATAATTTGATAGATGACAATAGTTAAGATACCATGGCTCCATGACCAAAAACCTAAAGAATCAATATATGGAGTTTCACAGATTTTAGAACTTCACCTGCAAAGCATCCGGCAGGTTCTGGCCCATATGCTAAATTTGAAGGAATGTGAAGCTTCCGTTTCCCCCCTGTGCAATATTTGTTGTGTGAGAACTTGTTTTTCCGTTTTATGCAAATGAGAATTAAAAATAAACAAATAAACAGATAATCAGCTTTAAAACCTTACCTACTTGCATTGGAGGCACACCTTCACCCCCAAAGATTCCTTGATCCAGTCCCTTAATGACCTGGACTCCATAACATATATGCGACAATGTTAAATGAGCACTACAGGGTGATAAATACTGCTTTACTGATGATTTGAATTAAGCACACTTTGATATCCTAGTAAAACCATTTCTCTGCATAGGTAAGTATACAAGATGAAAAGTACTGTTGTTAATCACATCTAGAGGCTGACAACAAGCTTGAAAATTAGGAAAATAAAATCAGTTTATTGAGAATTAGAAATAGGTGTCAAGAATTTATATGGTAGTATTTATAATAATTCAGGCCTTATTTTGATGGGAAGGGAAATTCTTGAAAATCAATAAAGAAGTAGATGTCCTAAGGATTTGGTATTCTGTATGATGTTCAAGGATGAAGAAACTGAGCTTGCCCTCCAAAACGATATTTTGAACCACAAAGAACAGCAGAAAATCGTTTTGAGTAGAATACTATGGATACTGCAGCAGTGGAGACTCTGTTGAGTTTCTGCAAGAGTTGAAGTGTGTGATGTAGACATCAAGCAAAGCAGAGAAGCTTCTAGAGTACAAGAAACATTTGCCCTAGAATCTACATTGAAAGAGGAAACCACCATATTAGGAATCAACCACTTTATGATTAATAGTACAAACAGGAGTTCTCAATTTATTGCCTCAATTACTAGTTTTATGATTCACTACCCATTTAATTTTGGCTGGAAATTGAGAACCTTTATTGTTCATGATGATGCTTAAACATTACGGAAGGCATCAAGCAAATACTAATCCAGTTTGCACCATGAAATTGCAATACTGGATTCAAGTTTAGTCCAACATTGGAAGAATGATATCAGATGCAGGAAAAAGATTTGAATTCTCATGTTGTCTACACTCACTATTCTCCCCACATACTAGACTGCTGGATCTATTGTGGACTGATTACACAGAAACCCTAGCGTAACATACTTCAGAAACCTCTAGAGCATTTGTTGAAATTGATTAAATTTTTTAAAACTTCCTTTATGCTAAATTCTCTTTACTCTAGTTCTTTTCCTTGCCTCTCTTCTCTTCTCCATATCTGTTTCTCTCTATTTCTTTATGTCTGCTATCAATTGGTATCAAAGCAGTCTTTCTCCTAACTCATTCTCTCAGGCTCAGCACGGTAATCTATCACCAAATATGAACTTAATAGGAGATCCAAGGAATCTGGATATGAAATATATTAACCACAATCCTCAAACATTCATTTCTTTAGCCTTCAGAAGAAGTCTTTAATAAGAAAACAAAATGGATCACTCGGTCAAGGTCCAAACACATGAATATTAACTATGATGTCATGAAAATTCCAGAAGTAGCAAGAAAAGAAAACAAGATGATTTAAGAAGAAAGAACAGATAGCAGTTGTTCATTGTGCATTCATTTCCTGGAGTTCTAACAGGGGTCCTGTGAAAGAATCGAAATGCAATCACTCCAATAACTTCAGTAAGACATGAACATTCTTTCCTGAGAAGCTGAATTGTTTAAGTTCAATTTCTTTGAAATACAAGTTGAAGAAGTTAAATGCACATGCATTATTCCCCTCTGAGTTTTCAGTTTATCTAACAGAATGCATTCTTCTGTTTAAAGAAAAGCACAATGTCACTTAACTAAGCAAAAGAGAAGACAGAGACTCATCAATTCACCAATAGAAAGTTGCGTATATGACATAAGTAGTTGATGTGATAAAAAGACACAATATGCGGATAAACTTTTACTTATATAGAATGCAATTTAGTTAAGATTTTGTCATGGCCTTTACTCCATAATCCCATATTTAAAACCTTCATGCATGATTAATGTCAAATGAAAACAAAGAGAGACTAATGACTGGCAGTCTGGTAATTAGGTCGACCAGCTTCAATTATTAAGAGCAATTTCATACCTTGCCAACACCAATGCGCATAGTGAGAGGTCTACCACGTTTGTAGCTGCTGTCAAAGACTGTCCCATCACCGAATCTTGCAGTGTAGTGAATCTGCACGTGGAAAAACAGGTTCATGTGTTATAAGTTGTTGGCAAACGTTGTGGGGACTATCTAATTGGACTGACGTTAAAGAGAGGCCGAGGCAAAGGAATTGTGGGAAAAGATTATTCATTGGTCCTCTTTCTGGGTTTCTAAGTGTTAGAGATGCATCATGGTAAGGTTGTTTATTAATCTATTGATGTCATTTCAATACCCCCAAGAATTTCCTCAAAATTGTAGATATATGGATAAGAGAATGTTGGTGAGTGTTTCTAGGTTGAACTAAACACATAAATTATTAAGTTTCTCTCTTAACAGTTAAGTACCTTTAATTGAACCGTACTTAAAACACCAAGAAGATACAATTAAAAAACTGAGCTGAACAAACTAAAAGTCTAAAAAAGATGGAGTAGTACATATTTACTGTATTGAGAACATTATCAAGGTAAAAAGCAATAAGGTGTCATGGGAACATATCAAAACCTACTATATTAATGACAGAAGAATGTGAATCAAGCACACCAGCTTTACAAGACAGAAAAGACCCAGTTCATGTTTATAATGTCATGCTCAGAAGCAAAATTCCCATTCCGAACTGATCCTCCTTCTACCTTCTAAATGCTTAGATTCATTTTATACTACGTTATCAACTTCACCTAGATCTTTCCCATTATTTTAATGACCCAAAGTTTATGGCTTTCATAAATAAGGTTTCTCAAATATAACAAGCTTCAAGATTTCTTGACTATCCATTAAAAACCAAACCCAGAAGATCGACTTTTCTTTTTTGAACTAAAATATAACCAAACTAAGCACAATGAGTTGAAAACCAACCAAAGATTGGAAACTCACATTGATGAGCTCACCACGAGGAGCTTGTATACCCGACCCGACTGACAGATCACAGAAACCAAGCCCAGAACGAGCAAAGTTCATCTCACACAGAGGCTCTCCCACGGTGGCGTAGTACTCAACTCTCGTGGCATTAGCTTCCAAAGGTGACAATGCCACAACTGAAGCTGCTAAGAGACCAATACCCACATTGAACACACTCCTTCTATTCACAACATTTGATTCCCAAGTTAGCTTGGCATTGTTTTCAGTTGCTGAGGAACAAGAACATGAACAGCAAGAAGGGAATGACGTTTTGGGATTAATGTGGGGGTGAAGCTTTGGAGTAATGGTTAGAGCAGAGGCTGTCATTGTTGGGTAATGCTATCTGGAGCTTTGGGAGTTTGTATGGCTTTGCGAAAATGCGAACTTGCTAATGGGGTCTTGTGATTTTCGGGGGAAAGAAGAGTGGTGGTTACAATGCTGCCTGCTTGGGGAAGATCTTGGCCGTGTAGATTGGATAAGAGCATATTGAGAATTATTCATTTTAATAATTTGTAGTTAGCTTTTTTTTTTTTTTTTTTTCAAATTAATGCACCAAGCAGAGTTAGGAATGATAAAAAAATAAGAGAAAAATGCACCAACAGTCCCTCAACTATTGTGCACCGGCCAGTTTGATACCCAAACTCACAATGGTATCAATGTGATACCTAGACTCAAAATTTGCTATCAACAACATACTTCCGTCAAATTTCTTTAACGGCTCTGTTAAATAGGTGACGTGGCAAGCATGTGGAGGGGAAAAAGAGGGGAAATGACCGAAATAGCCTCGAGCGATAGCCTCAATGACTTATATGTCCTGGAAATTATTTATTTATTTATTTAAATAATTCTTTTTATTATTTTTCTCTCCTCTTCCTCTTCTTCTTCCTATTTTAATTTTTTCCTTTCTTCCTCTGCAACAACTCAAATGCAGACGTTTCTTTGCAGTCTCTTCTTTGAGACCCGAACCCAAAAACCTAAAAAAATTGGGCAAGGATCTAAGCGACGATCAAGGAGGCCTTCACCCTCTTCGACATCGGCAACGACGGCAAGATCGCCCTGTCCGAATTGAAATCCTAATGCGGTCCCTGAGCATCATCTCCGACGATGATTCGTCACCCTCCGCCTCCGACAAGTCTTGCAAAACCACGAATCATCAAATTCCAAACAATCACATCTCTTTTAGACATTTCATCGAACACCTTCTGTGCATCACCCACCCTCCCACAGGTCACATACAGCTCAATGATCCCAACCCTAACTGAACCAAACCAAAACCAAATCTGGAAAACAATATATTTTCCAATCAATTGACATTTGACATCATTCAAAATCAAAAAACCATTTGTAAACATAGACTCAAGCTTTATGCTTTCTTTCCTTACAAGCTAGATCAAAAACCCATTAATCAATGCTTGCCCAGAAATCACTTACGGAAGAATATTTTCCAATTTGAGAGAAACCCATTTATCCAAACCCACATTAAAAGCTTCAAGCTTTAACATAAGAGTAGAGGAACAACCAAACAAACCGAGATCTAGAGGTGCCGAGGGTGCCGCTTGAAATTGAATCCGAGATCGGGAGGTGCGAAGAGGGATGGGGCACCTAGGCCGAGCTTGGTGCCAATGTCGAGACCAAGAGGTTGACATGACTAATACCCTCGCTGGCTGGGTTTCGATACCAAGAGGAGATTGGGCGTTGGTCACCGAGAAAAGCTTCTGTGTTGACTGCCAGGATGCACGGCCGGGATTTGATGATCAGAGAGAAATACAAACTCTGCTCTCTCTCTCTCTCTCTCTTCCATACGCGAACCCAGAAGAATTGGTGGGTTTTGCAGAAGCGATTGGGTCGAAGGAAAGACGGGTTTTTAACGGCGTCGGAGGGAGGAGAGGTCCTGAGATCCATTTTGTTTCCCCTTGGGTATTAGATTTGATGGAGACTTGGTTGCGCCTGTGTAGTGGATTTGCAGGTGTAGCCGACTGGAGAAAAAAGGCAGGGTCATGGGTTGAAGGTATAGGCATCCGGGGTCTCCTTCCAGTCAATTCGGGTATGGGAGAAGGCAGATGTGTCGCCGGCAGTGGAGGAGGAGTTGGCGAGAGAGCCTATGCCGAGAATTGGTTGCTTTGGATGATTCTGAGAATGGAGGAAAAGTGGAGGTTTTGATCTGGGAGAAAGAGAGATTTGATCGGGGAGAAAGAGAGAGAGAGATAACCTTCAACAACATCAGAGTGTGGGTAAAAAGACATGTTTGCCCTTTTTTTTGGGCCCACGTGCTTTGCACGTGACTTTTTTAACGCAGCCGTCAGTGAAATCTGACGAAAGTACCTCGTCGATAGCGAAATATGGGTTCAGGTATCACATTGATACCATTGAGAGTGTGGGTATCAAATTGGCCGGTGCACAAGAGTTGAGGCACTGATGGTGCATTTTAAAAATAGTACATGACCCTATGTGGGGGAAATTGCATTTCCTCAATTTATAAAAACTGAAGGTAAATATATAATATGATATAATCTAGTACTTAGGGTTTTTGGTACAGGGTCCATGCACTTGGTTCTCTTCTGTTTGGCGTTTCTCGTCTGGCGGCACCCTCAAGCTGGCATTGGCCTTTGGTTGCGCTGGTGTATTGTGGCTGCTAGCAGACGGGCTATCTATGTTTCTAGGTAATGTGGAGTCCACTTAGGAGGGGTCGTTGCTTTCGGTGTCTCATTTGTCAAGGTGGTTGTGGTGGTTCGCCAGATAGGCAACCTGTAGTGATTTAAGGCTAGGATGGTCATATATAGAATTCTCTAGTTGGGTCACGCTAGTTTTTTTTTTTTTTATCAAGGTTGGAGGGGATAGTTGGGTAGTTGGTTTCATAACTTGCCCCGACGGTGTGATATGGGTGGCCAAATATGGGCTGTGGTGGATTGCAATGGTGCTTGTGGGAACCTGGTGGTGGTTTTGTGGTAGTGCACTTACTTATTAGTAGCAGAGTTTTAGTTATAGTTGGAGGCGGTTTTCCGGCCAGCATAGGAAGTTTGGAGGTGGGCTAGCTCCACGAGGGGGTTTGGTTATGCAGAGCTCACTGCGGTTTACATTTGGTGTATGGGGTTTAGTCACCAATTTCACTATTTTGACAATATCAAATGCACAGTTGGAGAATTTCATATGTGTTGAAGGATTAGTCATTGGGCCTACGAAACTTTTGGAATACCTTGATATTGTTACACACACACACAAAAAAAAAAATACAACTAAAAACGACATATCTTTAATTTTGTTCCGAAACTACTTCAAATTATACCATCAAATGATCTCAAAGTATCTCAAATATCTACCAGTTTTGGCCTACATCACTGTTCCAAAACTACTTTCACTTATTGTCCACTAAGTTTTGAGATATTCTTAAAGCATAACATACCATTCACTGATCATAGTGATCAAAATCGGAGCATTTTATGTTTTGAGATTTTCTTGAAGTATAACATAGCGCTCACTAATCACAGGAATTGGAGCATTTCATGTTTTGAGATTTTCTTGAAGCATATAGCATAGCATTCACTAATCACAGTGACTGGAATCAGAGCATTTTTCATCATAAAAGAGCTCAACCTTATCAACAACATCCAGATTTGCAGATAAAAAGTGAAAAGAATAATATTAATAATAGTAAACAAACAAACAAATAAGCTGCAAAAAAAAAATATACAGGCCAAATCCCCAACTGAGATTCAAAATTGCAACACCAATCACTACTTTTTTTATTTTTATTTTTTTGTAATCAACAAAAATATTTATATCCACCTCTCTAATTCATTAAATATAGATTCTACAATAAATCAATAAAGTCTTTGAACAGACAGTAAATATTAGTTGAAAATGCTTGAATTGTATCAACCTAGTGAAGACAAGATTGATCAGTTAGTAACTACAACCAAAAGCATCAGACTACTGACAAGATTGTTCAGTTAATAATACATAAGCCCACAAGCAAGATAGCAGCATCATCTTATGTTGTAACAGGAGGGACTACTGGCTGGGGTCGGGTGGAGTAAATGTCAGTACATTACTCTATTTTCAACTCCAGTAGGCAACATTCACTCCAAGCTATCGGCGTAATTCCAGTGTTTCTTAACTTTCTCTAATATCAATTGTGAAACCATACTGATAAAAATATCACCAATAAAGCCATCTGATGCTATAAGCTCAATACTTCGAAAGTGGTAGAATGACTTTTCTATCAACTGCCCAATTTTAGAATCTTTGAATGCCGAATCAACAGATTATGCATTTTGGAATTGTATTATGTGAAACTAACCCTGTTAACCTCAAAAAGGCATTGGTTATACTAAATATTACCGTAATTCCTGAATGAGTAAGCCAATTGAGGATTAACATTTTCAATATCACGACACAATATGAAAATAGCAGTCTGAAGTGAAGGAAAGTAACCTAGGGGTGGGTTCGGTGCAATTCGTTTCCATTTTGGGCCAAAACCAAAATCCGAAACGAACTTGTACAAGTTCAGTACTCAATATTTAATAATGCATACTCAATAATCCATAGTCCATAATTCAAAGCTTCAAAATAAATAATATAGTCTAAAGTGCATAAAGTTTATCAACATATCAAATACTCAAAAAAATATAGAGTCCAAAGTTCATAAAGTCCATCAACATATCAAATACTCCAAGCTCACAAACTAAAATGTTTAAGTTCATAAAAAGTTTAAACATCACAACAAGATAAGAAAAATAAACAAACATATATGTTGTATGAGTTTCATTTCTCGCTCGAAAAGATAGGGTCTTCGACTTTGGAGGTAACATAACACTCTGACTACTCCCACTGCAGCTGAACATGGCATTTTAAGCAATTCTACATAGGCATAAGAAAATAATTATAGAAAGAGATTAGAAAAGAAAAAACATGTAATCATATATAACATAAAAATTGAAACTTCATTAATCCAAAAAATATTAAATAAGAAAAACAAATCAACTACCTCTTTCCTCTTCTTCACACAATTCAATCTTCTCAATGGTGAGCACATGATGTGAACAAACATTTTGCACTCCTAAGCCAATTTTGTGTATATCAAGGCCTCCACCATTCTAGGACTTAGAGAGCTACGACATGGATCAATTACTCTCTCACTAGTGCTAAAGGAAGATTCTAAAGCTATGGTTGACACCGGAATAGCTAGAATATCCCTTGTAATGTGGGCCAATGAAGTTGATTTGTTCTTCGGACAAGCACCCGAACTTGTACAACTTGACTTCGATTTCATGACTTGCCTCTTCATTTTGCTTTGAAATTGAGGAGATCGAGAGGTTTTGTTAAAGGAGAAAGAAGGAGAAGGGTGTCAGCCCTGATGATCAGGGACTGGCATTCCAAAATTCAAACCAATTATATCCAAGACAAAACCAGTTGAAAAATTTGCTTACTTTTAGAAAGTTCAGAGAGTTTCGGCGAAGGAGAAAAGACTTCCGGTGAGGCACTGAGAGGTGAAGCTGCAAGGGAGACGTGATTGCCAACGGTACTAATCGAGAGAGATGCAGTGAACTTCAGAGAGTTCTGATAGAAAATGTTGGGCGAAGCCTCATTGAGGCGTTTCAGCATTCAGGACCAAAAACGCAAAGTGACATTGTTTTGCCAAAAAATTCAATTTTCGGTTTCGTTCGATTTCTAACGGGTTGAAACCGAAAATCGAACAGACTAGATTTGGTTTGGCGCGGTTTTTTTTTTTAGATATATGTAGTTTTTTTTCAGTGCAGTTTTTTCATACTTCGGTTCCAGTTTCAGTGCTGTTTTTTTTCGATTTTCATTTTCGCGAGCCCACCCCTAACACACAGCCTTTTCCTTGATGCTCTCAAATAAGCAGATACTTGCATAAGAAGAGTTCCACTAAAAAGCAACCAACACTAGCAAAAAGCTTCCCTCCATCCGTTTAAAAAATAATATCACCTAAGCCCACCGTAGTTGTTGTAAGACACACCACGTATATGGAATCAAATATCTAAATTTTTCTCAAAAATACGGATACCACAATTAATAATGCCTAAGTCAACTAGAAGCCTAGCAACATAACCATCCTTGCTTCAACACTCTTCGACTGAAAGGCACATCTTTCTATATATATATATATCCACTTTCCTTCTTAATACTAAAATTTTGGTATATCTACTTGGTAACCGACTTAAAATCAATATTTTTTTACCAACAATTCTCAATTTGTTGTAGGGAATCAGAAATTGAGAGATAATCGCTGTGTATTCTCATTGATAATAGGGGCCTATTTATATAGAGGATTACAATGTATAGAATCTCAATCATACAAGGAAAGTAATCGTACATTGAATAGGAATCTAGATCCTTATAATTCAACCCTATTACCACTAGGTCAAGTAACCTAGAGTTTGGGCCAAACACAAATAGAGATATCCTTAAACACTCCCCCTTGTGTTGTCTAAACGCGGTGCTTCTCTCGTTGCCTCGTTAAAAACCTTGCCGAGTAACAAAAACCCAGTGGGACAAAAATAACCTCGGTCGAAGGGGAAAAAGAGCACAACACACCCTTCACGTTTCGAGGTGAACATGTAGACATCTCCCCCTGATGTCTGCGTCTCCCCCTGATGACTACGATCATGGGAGTTCAGATAATTTCCGCAAGCCAATTCTTGCCACATGTTTTTTGAACGTGGATTTGGGCAATGACTTAGTAAACAAGTCTGCCATATTTTCCTCAGATTGAACCTAATTCACTTTGATCTTGAGGAAAGTCTGTTGTTGCTGATTATGCTTGGTGTTGTCGCTTTTGATGTAGCCTAGCTTCATTTGTTCAAAACGAACAGCATTATCCTAAATGCTCGTAGGCTCATCTTGTGGTAGACTTCAAACCACAATTGTTCGAACATGCGTGATTATGGATCCAATCCATAAACATTCACGAACCACTTCGTGAAGAGCAATAATCTCTGCATGGTTCGAAGATATAGCGACGGTCTGTTCTGTAGACCTCCAAGATATCATGGTCTTTTCCCATGGTGAACACTTAACCAGTTTGTGAGCGACCTTTGTGTGGGTTAGAGAGGTACCCAGCATCAGCAAAACCTTCCAAAACACTTATATCGTTTTGGGATGGGGATAGAGAATGCAGGCCAGCGTTGGCGGCGTTCCTGGTGTGTGATGGGTCCGAATCTATCATCTCTTTGTAGGGATAGAATAAGCCCATATCAATCGTACATCTCAAGTACTGAAGGATATCTTTTACACCAATCTAATGGCGTCGCGTTGGCGCAGAGCTATATCTTAGCTAACAAGTTCATGGTAAATGAGATGTCTGGTCTTGTGCAATGAGATAAGTACAATAATGCGCCTATTGTACTCAAGTGAGGCACTCCTGCCTCTAGCACATCTTCGCCATCATCCTTCGGACGAAGAGGATCCTTTTTAGGATTAAGACTATGGACGATCATGGGGGTGCTTGAAGGTTTGACCTTGTCAAATGCCTAAGCATCTATCAACACGATGCTCAAGTTCCAAACCGAGACATAATCGTGTTCTCCCAAAATCCTTCATCTCAAACTCGGATTTCAAGTGTTCAACGGTTTCCCTTAACTCTTTAAGGGCTTCTAATGAAGATTATGTCTAGCATAAACCGTGATAGAATTCGAAACTTGTTATGGAAACGCGTGGGCATATCCCTTCCTAATCAAGTAGTTATTTTAGCGAGCGTTTCAACCTGTTTGTAAACGCGCTCCGTGGTCTAGAGCCACTTGACTTGGGAAAATGAAGTTCATCATGAACCTTCATGTATATTCCGTATCTAGATCCCTATAGAGATACGTAGTGACCACATTTGTAAGCTGCATGTTCAGTTATTCGGAAACTACCAAACTGACAGGGTGGTGGAGTGCAATGACATCCATTACGAGAGAATATGTCTCATCGTAGTTGATTTCAAGGCGTTTTATGAGAAGTCTTGCGCCATAAGGCGAGATTACCATCTCTTTTTCTCACTACGCTTTCTAACGATGACCCATTAGTCAACAAGTTTTATTTTAGGAGGTGTTGGCATCATTGGCTCGAGAACCTTCCTCTTCGTTAGAGAATTCAACTTAACCTGGATCGCATCTTTCCATTTAGGCCAAATCTCTCTGCGTTGGCATTCATTCATCAACGGAGCGTGGTTCGATATCATCTGACTCAACAAACTCATGCGCAATGAAATGTGCAACTACATCATCAATTATGATGGAGTTTCTATCCCACGTCTCATGTACACTAGTGTAAGTTTCATAGAGCTCTATATTCTCAGGAATAGGTTCTGACGTTGAGGCGTCCCCCAACGATAACCATAACCCGGAAGATACTCATGAGACGGATTTTGAGTGTCGATGATCAAGGATTGGTTTGTGCCAATGTATCCTTAGAACCCACGGGCCTCCCATGCATCCTAGCTGGGGTCATGGCCTATAACGCCAGAGTGCCACTCTCTTTGGCGTTGGCGCCATGCCTACCTCCATGTAGTGTGGCGCTACGTCCTCTAATAGGGACGTCCTTCCTTGCAGGCTTGTTTGCAGCATATTTGTGTGATCTCGTCACTTTAACAGGGATCGAGATGAGACATAGTGGGGACAGGCCATGATAATTCCTGTCGTTCCTGCTGAACATCCGTGTTCTTATCTCCCCCTAACGACGGGAAGACTGTCTCATCAAAGTGACAACCCGCAAAGCTAGCGGTAATGAGATCGCCGTGCAAGGGCATTAAGTGGCGGACGAGTGTTGGAGTCTCAAACCAACTTAGTTGCCCATTCGTCTGTGAGGATCCATCATAAAGCATTGTGGCGGTGCAATTGGCACATAAATGGCACACTCAAATATGCGTAAGTACAATACTTGTACCCAGTCACTAGCTGTAACACAGAGGTACATTGAGTGGCGGTGGGTCGTAGACGAAGTAGCATAGCTGCATGCGATATTGCATCACCCCAACCAGATATAAGGAGATTGGTGCACATTACCAATGTCCGGACTACCATCGTAGTCGTTTCCGCAAGACCATTTGGGTGTGTACATGAGAATATGATGTCCAACATCAGTCCCAATGCAATAACCATCGAAAGTCTTCGATGTAAACTCACTAGCATAGTCAAATCCAATTGACTGAATATGATGATTTGGGGAGTGAGCCTGTTGTCATATGATATGTGCTAGGAGTGTAGCATAAGCAGCATTACAAGTGGAAAATGGCACGACACGTGACCAGCGTGTTTGCGTGTCAACCAACATCATGAGATATTTAAACGTCCATAAGTTGGTTGAATCAGTCCATAGAATCCCCATGGATTTGATGTAAGAACAGAATGAGTATTTGCATATCCTTTGCGTAGGACGGTCTCAGTCCTAATTTCCCAAAGGAACAGGCTTTGTAAAGTGAGCGAGGGGCCTTAGAAGCAACCAATGAGGATTTTGGTTGGGCCTGAGCGTCTGTAGCGCTATTAGAAGCAAATGGAAATTAGCATGTATGGCGTCATGGCCACTAGGAGGAACAACCATTGAGTTATGCTCATGGTTGGCGCCATTTATGGCGTCGTTAGATTCTTGCTTCGTTTTGCTCAAAAGGATGGATTTCCGTGTGAAGTCTTTATAGACGGATCATCATATCATGACCAGGATGATCTATCTTGTCGTGACAAAGCCAATATGTCTCTAAATCCAAGAGATCTTCTCTCATAACTTTTATTGGATTAATAGCTCGAATAGTGACATAGAGTCCACTAGAGACACATAAACTTCTCTAAGATGCGTCTTTGTTCGCAATCATTAAAGGTATTGCAAAGGAACTCATTTCCGTTCTCTACATGCATTTTCGCATGGAATTCATTGGCTATTTATAGGGTACGATTTGCCCTAAGAGCGTAGAGAGTTTCTGTGACAGCTGTAATCAAGGTGCCATTTGGCAAGTGGAACTTAGGCTATTCCATGTCCTTGAATTAATACTGATGGCCCAGCCATTGTAGTCACAAAGTCATATGCTCAGAATCAAAATGGAGTCATAATGAAAAGAACTCAAAATTTTATTCATAAGCCAACGGAGTACATCATTGTCTCTTAACCATTAGGAGAATCTAATCCAAATGCTAGCTAATGCAAAACAATGGTAGTCGTCTAACTTCTTTCGGTAATTCCAAAATAAATGTGACCAGGTGAGTAGAGAGATGTCGGTGGAGCAAGGCTCGCTTAAGTACCACTAATTTCAGAACCTTCCTAGACATCACACTTACTTTGGGTGAGCCTACTTTGAAGAAAGACTAAACCATTGGCATTTACTACAAAGTATATGGCAATTGCCTATTACATCTCTTGGAAAAATAAAGACTTAAACATAATTGGCGATCTATTGATCCCAGCCAGATTTGTAGTCTTCAACCCTTCACTCTAGATCATCTTCTTGATCTTCTTGTTCCACATAGTGAGCTTCTCTTGCTTCCCAATATGCTTTGTAGGGGGTGACAAGTTCTTCACGAGCTCTACAAATGTGTGCCCAATGATCAGACACTCCACATCGAGAGCATATATCTCCTTGCTCGAACTCCATTGATTGGGGCGTTTTGAAAGCGTCATTTAGATGGCTCTTAGTGTTGGTGGCGCCACCAACATGGCCAGAGGCGTTGCCTCCCCCTCTCTTTCCACGTTTACCTCTTCGGTTCCGTGTTCGCCTATTTTGGCGGTTACCTTCCCAAGTAGAGCGATTATATGGATCAGAATGTCCAGAAGTATCCCTAAGATTAGGGTTTCGCTCTTGGCGCCCTCTCTTAGAGGTGCGACTATAATTGGATTTCGGAATATGCTCTGTTTCCACGGATCTCGAATTATAGTTCTTCACAAGGATATTGTCATGCTTTTCAGCGACATTCATAGCTCCAATGAGCTCATGAAACCTTGTGATCCGTCTTGCATTAACATCGATTCGATAGTTCTTAGCAACCATCAATGCAGAGACGGGGAAGGTAGAGAGAGTCTTCTCAATCAACATCGCATCTGTGATCTCTTTACCACAGAATTCCATTAAGGATTTAATGCGAAGTGCTTCCGAGTTATAGTCAAGAACTGACTTGAAATCACAGAAGCAGAGGCTATGCCATCTCACTTCTAGGTCAGGAAGCAGGGAGTCACGGACGTTGCCAAATCTTTCTTCGAGTGAGACCCACAGCCTTCTGGGGTCTTCTTCATTCATACACTTATACTGGAGCGAATCATCCATATGACGAGTCATTAGGATGATGGCTTTCGCCTTATTTGCCTCTAAGGCTGCTCTATTTGCTTCCAAAGCTTGAGCTTGCTCAACAGTTAGCACGTCCTGGCTAGGCTCGAGAATCATATCCAGGATTCTATCAGCCTTGAGATGCTGGCGGATATCACGAACCCACCTATGATATCCAGAGCCAATTGTTCCCAATGGAGCAAAGTCCAATTTGTTCAGGTTACTCATCCTGAAAGAGAACAAGAAATTAGGGTTAGTTTCGGAGCGAAATAGGCTACCACGAAAACATATGAAATTTTTGAGCGTAATCGCTTCCAAGAAATTAGGAATTTCCGAGCGTAGTCGCTTCCAAGAAATTCGATTCCAAGAGATATTGGATTAGATCGAAACAATGATGTAAGTGGTCGATCATAAATTCTCTACAAACTCTAAGTTTGGAGATCTCAACAAGTTCTAAGCTTGGAGTGAGCACGAACCCCCACAGTTTGGCTTACTTTGGTCTCCCCTATAATGAAGAAAGGGGGGTAGAAGAAGGGATGTTGCAAGTCCCCGAAAAAGAAGAGAAATTGAATTAAAAAACTCTAAAAAAAACGGAAACGTTTAATAAAAAATACCTCGAAATAGGTCGCCGGGAAATTTGATCGGAAAAAGTGGTCGGAAAATGGCCGGAAAATCGTTGACCCGGGAGTTGACCGGCATTGACTGAGAGTTGACCGGAGAGTTGACCGGGGAATCTGACGTGGCAGTGCTGACGTGGATCAGGCTCTGGGCTGATGTGATTTGGGCATCTGCTTCTTCCTTTTTCTTTTCTTCTTCTGCGTGGGCCGCGTCCCCTTATTCTTCCTTTTTTTTTCTTCTTCTTCTTCTCTCTCTTTTTTCTTCTCCTTCTTCTGCCCAGCACGTGGGCTTCTCTTTTTTCTTCTTCTTTCTCTCTCTCTCTCTTTTTTTTTTTTCCTTCTGGTGGGTTCCTTCTCCTTTCTCTCTCTCTTTTTTTCTTCTCCTTCTGGTGGTGGGTTCCTCCTCCTTTCTCTCTCTCTTTTTTCTTTCTTTGCTGCCTCTGAGCGTCCCTTCTTTTTTTTCCTTCTTTTTTTTCTTTCTGCCTTCTAGTGTCTTGAGTCTTCAAGCCTTTTTTTTTTTCTTTGACAGCAGTGCAGCTGCTTTAGTGTGGGGGAAGCACAAGCGAGACCGGTAACTGGGCTTCTGAGATTGAAGGCTACGATATTAGAGATATTAGGGTTTCAGAGTTAGGGCTTCGTGCTGATAACGTGTTGTAGGAAATCAGAAATTGAGAGATAATCGGTGTCTATTCTCATTGATAATAGGGGCCTATTTATATAGAGGATTACAATGTATAGAATCTCAATCATACAAGGAAAGTAATCGTACATTGAATAGGAATCTAGATCCTTATAATTCAACCCTATTACCACTACGTCAAGTAACCTAGAGTTTGGGCCAAACACAAATAGAGATATCCTTAAACACAATTTAATTTATTTTAACGTTTCATATTTTATGAGAAGCTGAAGATCGTTTAACCCACAACAATCATTCAAATAATGTACTTTACAAATATGAATATTTTCATTGAAAATATTAAATTTCAATAATTATCAGAAGACTCAGCATATATTAATTCATATCAAACTTGTACAATTCAATGTGTAAAAATGTTTGCTCAATATTTTCTTTTAAAATATAGTAGATAACTGATTAAATAAACATCTCTAAAAGTCTTGTTTAAAGTTTTCGTGTTTTTCTAGACTTGGGCACGTGTCTAGTCCGGTATGGGTTTCACAAGGACCGAGATCGAGCTTGAATTCTTGAACATGGCTCAAATTGCTCCAGATTTAGGAAATGGGATCAAGAAGGCCCGGATGGTTAATAAATAGGCCAATCCTTCAGGCTTTTAGGGTCCAATTCCATTAACTGAAAATTTTCAGAAAAAAAAAAAAAAAAGACTTGTTGTGTTCTATTTTGTTTTTCCTGTGCTTTGCCTTATGCATTATAAACATTGCTTGAATGATGAAGTTGTTGGCTTACTCTCTTCACCACCCTCAAACTGGACATAAACATGAGAAGAAACCACCATCTCAGTCCCAAAAGTTGGAGCTTCAGTTTCCATTAAGGATTGTGAGTAGAGGCTTGGGGTTTATGATTGGGAAATGGAAATTTAGGATTGGTGTTTCAACGAAGTGATGAAGGAGATTGAAATCTAGAAATTTAGGAATTAGGGTTCTTTCTCTTCGAAGAACATAGAGAAAGCCAGAAAGGGATCGGGGGAAAAATGAAAGGGATTTAGGGATGTATCAGGTTTTTTAGGTTTTAGTATTTAGGAATTCTAGGACCCTGGACCGGCCCATAAAAACTCTAAATGGTTCGGGCCCAGGTTCACGTCTTTTTTTTTTAAAAAAAAAGCTCGACTCAAACCCAGTGGTCTGGATCGGTCCAATCCCAGTTTTAGGGTTAAAATTCCCAAGCTAGGTCTTTCTCTAAATTTTCATTATTTCTCTTGAATATTTATAAATATGGATATTTCCTTCAGAATTTTCATTTTTCGGATTGTCGATATGTTCTCGATATCCGATATTATTATCATTGCTCCATACCCTATCGAACACATTGTTGTCACAATGAAATACGAAGCGTTTATTATCGATCATTTATCATCTTTGGCAAATCAATAGTACATCAGTATCCTAAATATAAAATAAATTACTGCAAATAAAAGTAGCTTAATTAATAATTAGAAATTACAAAAAGTGCCCATCAGTCCAAAAAACATGAGGAAATTTTGTCCACATTACTGAGTGGATTTCATCAACAATTCCATGATTATGCTACAAATTACATCTCATTTATAGCTTACTACAAATTACACACATGGTTGGAATTGCAACAAACTAAATCTCCAGAATAGAATGCTGCAAGTTATTAGTTATTACTAACTTACAATAGAAATATGACCTTTTCCATTCATAAACAATACAATTCGTACACTTTTCCATTCATAAAAAAAAAAACCCAATTCGTACAAAAATTGAGTCAAAGCCCTCAACTCTGTTTTCTTTATATATTGTGTTTTTTCGTAAAAAAAAAAAAGGGGTGAACATCACTGCGAAAGTAGAGTCCAAGTGCGTGGCAAAAACAGGAAATGAAGGGGGGTGTATTGTATATGGAATTTAAAAGTCTAGGTGTATGAATTTAAAAGTCTGGGTGTATTCAATATAGACTTTTAACAGTCCATGAAAGTTTTGAGGTATTCAATATAGACTTTTAACAGTCCATGAAAGTTTTGAGGTATTCAATTAGAATTTTTAAAGACTTCATGAATTCCACCAAAATCTAGGGGTATTCAATTAGGTCTTTTAAAAATTAATAAAAGTACAGAGGGGTATTCAAAATATCATTCATACTTATGGAATTAGAAAATCATGGACTTTATAGTATTAACTATACATACCAAACTCCAATAATTTTTCAGCCTCCAGACCAAAGATTAGTCTATCAAAGTTTCCTCTTCAAAAAAAAAAGTCTATCAAAGTTCTTCTCTCTACGCACGAAGAAGTTTGTCCTTCATCATCTCTCTTTCTTAATTTTTTGTCTTTTCTATAATTTTTTATGATATCAACCTTTTGTGATACCCAACATGTTCATTGTAGTTGTTGAATGCGATTTTTGTTTTTGTTTTTGTTGTTGTTGTTGTTTTTTTTTTTTTCAATTGTGATATTTCGAACCCTAATTGCAATAAAAATGACTTATGAAACCCTAAAACTCAAATATTGTGGTCTAACCCTAAGACCTTAAACCATACTAAATTTTATCTTATTAATTAATTATTCTCATTAATTTGAATTTATATTATGGTTCAAAAAAAGGTTGAACAATTGAATTTCAATTGATTGATTATAGATCAAGACATTGACCAATATTGCTACAATATATGTTAATCGGTGAAAACAAAATTGATGAGAATAATTAACCATAAACATCAATGTGATTTATATTGTATATTTATGTTGTTGGGAGATTAGGAATGAGAACAAACTCGCTAGACATACTAACAATCATTTATTTGAGTCAATTTCTATTAGAAGATACTGGAGAATTAAAGAGAAAACAAGTTATTATTTTCTTTTGTGTTTGGGCTGCATTTGTTTTATTTTTTTATTTTATTTTTTTTTAATATTTTGTACATCTGTTGAAACCAAAAAAAAATCACAAGTCCAAAAATTATATGGTGATGATCTTTTAGATCAGAAAGGTGGGAGGCCATCACACCAAATATTGATGCACAATTATACTGTGAGCCCCTGAAAATTTCAGTTAATTTCCGAAAGTAATTTTTCACCAATAAGATTTTCGCCAGGTGATTTAAGCGAAGAAATCGATTTTGGTATCGAGATCACGAGTTGGGCCTTATAATTTAAGTGTGGGCCAGAGCCCTTTTGTTTTGGGCCTAGGACGAAGTCGAGAATTAATTTAAGAAGTTTTCGACAAAAAAAAAAAAAACGAATCAAGTTGCGAGCCCAAAACCCGAAAATAAATCGTTAGGAGAAATTCGTAATTTGTACGAAGGGCAAGCTGGACTTTTCACACGAACTATGATTAAATGGGTTTGGAAACCCCAAAATCTCAAAACTCTCTCTTCCCCTCTCGGCCGCACCTCTTTTCTCTCTCCCCGACCTCACTCTCTCGTCCTCTCCCTCTGCTATCGCCGGAACCACATCGTCCGGCCACCGCCTCACATTACCGCTACCACCAATTGAAGCACCACCTTAGTCCGACCTAAACCCATAAGAGATCGAAGCCATGCATCGACCCGGCCTCTCTCTTCCACTATCCTTCTCTCTGCCACCACCGGAGACTCCATCTCCGGCCACCATCTCCCCACACCGTCTTCACCAATCGACGCAGCATCCAAAACCAACCCAAGCCCGAGCCTTACCGTCGAAATACATCGCCGGCGGCCTCTACCCGTGACTACCCAAGGCTGCGACGCTGCTGCCTCTCAACCTCCATCAATTTCCGGCCGCCTTTTCAATACACCGTCGCCTCCAGTGAGCTCAGGGAGCGCCGACCATCAAGCCCCCAACGTCCCATCGCCAAAAGACGTCGAACGCACATCGCCGGAAACCGAGCTCTGCATGCCTTCGTTCTCTAGTCTCCAACGCGAATCGAGCTACACCACCTCCATGGTTGGAATCAGCGTCTCACGTTTTCCAATAGCCCAAACACCCGACCTCCGATTCCGACCAGAGCCGCCACACGCGCCGCCGCCGCTGGCGCTTGAGAAACCTTGACGCCGCCGTGAGCTCTGCCGGCGTAGTCCTATTGTTCTGGTAAGCCGTTTTCGAAGCCCCCTTTCGTTATTTGGTTGAGTTTCAGTTCCAAAGTAGTGGATTGCTGATGTTCAATTCTTTTGGTTGAGGTTCTTGAATTCGGGACTTGGAGGATGGGAATTGAAATGAAAGGGGAGCTTCTGGTCTTGGTTTCGATTTCAGTTTTGATGGGATGAGGAAGAACTGATGAGGGCCATGAGGTGCAGTAGGTCATTGAGTTCATGACCTTGGCAAGAATCGGGATAGGGTAAGAATCCCATCCATTTAGATTATGAATTCAAGTTGGTTATTGTGATTGACTAATTAAAATTGTTGTTCTGTGGTGGGGATGAAGAGCGAAGTTTTGGATGAAGGACCTTAGTCTGAGGCCACCACTGCGTCGAAGAGTTCTGTAAGGGACATGGTAAAGGTCTTGGGTATCTTGAACATATATTGTCGTGATCTGATTGTATATGTTGAAGTTGTGGTTTCATTGAATACACGAAGTGAACTTTGGTTTGCAATATTGGAATGATTAGTGTTTCTGAGAGTTGTTAGTTTCGTTGCGAAGTTGACGTAGTAATGAATTGAGTATGAAATGGCTTGTGTATTGAGAAGCTTGGCTTTATTAATTAAAGTCGTGAATCTGTTATCTGGAAATATCATATTGTAAGGTTGACAAAGGATAATTGATTTGGTTTAGTTATGTAGAGAAGTTGATAATTGAAATAAGTCAAGATCTCGATTAACGTACTCTAAAGTTATTATATCCCGAAATAAAATTAAGAAACGAAATTGTTCGGGAATGATAACCATTATTTGTTTGCTTAAGTTTTAAGGACTAAGTAAGAATGTCAACTTGGTTGACCCGAATTACATTAAGGAAAGAAGTACGATCACCATATCCCGAATGAGCTTATTATGTTTAGTGGAATGTTTGGGAATGGAAATTGTCATTTGTTTTCTTAAAGTAAAAAGCGTAAAGAAATAAAGGCCAAAGTGCTAAGCGTGATCACCATATCCTAAATGGTTCAAATGCAATATCATTTGGATTATTTGGGAATGGATAATAGATTTTTATGTTAAAGGATAATTTGATGGTCTTTAAGGGAATTAAGTGAATGCCTTAGGCGCTCGATTGATTAAGTCAATGAAGTCAAGTTACTTATTGGTTTAATTTTATTATAAAGGGCTCGAGCGTGTGCATTTGGATTTGGACAAATGATCGAAAGTCGGGAACGAACCCGAATGTGGACGAGCACTCCAATTCCAGGTAGGGTGAGCTGTCCCTTCCTTGTTAGAGGCTTTTCTATATGTGGAATGCCCTAGTATAATAATATGTTGCCTGCAAGTACGTTTTTGGGTTGTTCATTAGTCGATGCCTCGTGATACATGTGTTTTCAGAACTGATAATTGTTAATTGCGAAAACCGAGGCTAGACTTGCATGTTGAGATACTGTACCCTTGTATGTTTGTGTTTGTGACCTGAAAGTGAATGGGACCTAGACGCGTAGATTCCTAGGGATCCCACGGTGTCGATAACCGTGAAGCTCCGGAGGGGGCTGTGCTCCTATGTTTGTCGAGGAAAGATAAGTATAGACAGTGAACCAGTCATAGGAGACTCAGGACCAGGAAATGGACACTTTCGCTACTTGTAGTCAAAAGTACTACAGAGTAGTTGGCCGGTTCTCGAATTCAGGACGAACCAGGTCGATCACAGATTTGTTTTATATTAGCCGGCAGGTAAGTATCTCAGAGCTCCAAATTGTGTGAAGCATACTGCATATGCTTTATAAAAGAAATAAATGTTTGTGGTTGCCTCTTTATAAAGTATTTTCGATAAACGTGCACACTATTATGTAGTAAATATTTTTGATTATTATTATTTTCAAACCTAGCATGGTTGGGTCGGCCCCTACTGGGCATGCGAGGACGAAAGCTCACCCCTACAACAGTGTGCAGGTTTTGAGCATGTGGTCGGGAAGCGTATAGGAGAGGCACATGGCCCGGCTTGGCGTATTCCTCTTTGTCTTTACTAAAGTACGGTTTTGGGTCCATTATCGGATTTCGAAGTAACTTATTTATTTACTTTCTTACTAATTTATTTGTTTATTTATTTACTTATTTCCTATCGTTTACAAAAATAAATCTTCCGGGAGACCCGTAACCCTGGGGCGCGTCTCCCAAGCTTGTAGTTACTTAGTGATTTGTTTTATCTTCCAAATTGGGCTCCGTTTGCAAGCCCAAAACTTTTAGCCCATTTCAAATTCCGCTTTTGAAAATGTGTTGTTTGGTTGCTACAATGTTTGGTGACTTTTGTCCAAGAAAGTGTTTTGTAAACCAACAACCTGAACCTAAAAGGCCTTGTGACTTCGGGTTGATGAGCTATCGGGATGTCATTCATGACATGTCGGTTTCTCATTGGCTCGGGGTCGCGGAGCTGTGGGACCCCTCTCCCGGTTCACCACATATACGCTTGTATAAGCTGTTGCGAGACCAAGAAAAAAAAAAGAAATACATTCATACATCTCTGATTGATAAGCTTAATGTTTGAATATCCAGCAAATGAGGATAATTGCTATTCAAAATTTTGGTCTTTGAGTTGATAAGTACAACTGACGTCAAGGATACATGTTCTGCTAGCTTTGACTATTCAAGTGTTGGTTAAGTGCTTGACCAATTAAAATGTGAAGATAACAGCTGGAGATAAACTTTTCATTCAAATTCAAATACAAAGTTGGAAAGGGTTATCAACTACCCAGCTACACTTATCCAACTGCTGCTATATAGAGGTGGCAACGTGAAAAGAAACGGGGAGAGAAGAGAGAAATATTCAGCAAACAAGAGGCCAAGACTCTGCCAAAACAGAGAGCGAAATCAAAGCAGCTAGAAGGAGTAGTTCAGGTATACACTGCACCATGCTGCTCTTGCTTGCTTCAGCAGGAAATTAATAGGTTTTCTTCAAGCAAAAGGGGGCTGTTCATGAACAACCAACACCCTTTTGAAACAACCATGGTCGTTCAAGAACGGCCGAGCAATCTTCCCTTGAATTAAGACTAACATGGTCGTTCATGAACGGCTGACGTCTTAATGCAACATGGCTGCTGGGGTTTTAGATATTGGAACATAGGATCGTTCATGAACGGCCGAGTTCCGATATCACAACCTATGCAGTACATTCTCTTCCTCCAAACGTAGCACCATCACATAAAAAGTTCCCTTGCTGCCTTGCTTTTCTCCTTCCACCGTATAAAAACTTTTCCACCACCACTTCCAAAAAGAAATACAAATCTTAAACCACCAATCCAAAATGCCAAGCAAAGAAATACAAAGCCTCACCCTTAATGTTTCGCCTCTGTAACCTGCATACAAAAAATAAATAAAAGAAGAAAGTTAGAAGGCAGAGTCGCAGACAAAGGAAGAGAAATAAAAGAAGTGAGTTAGCAGGACTGCTGGTTTTTGCAGTACTTACCACACTGAAATTGATCTCTAGAGCTTGGCGGTGTAGACTCAATTGACCCTCCCTACATATGCAGAAGCTAGCTTTCGTGTCAATTGTTAGTTGAAAGGCAAAGTCATAATCAAATTCATCTATTTGTTCTTAGAATTAATGATTTTAATTGACAAAAGGACAAGCTAAAATGGGTGAGTGGCTTTTGCGCGCATTTGAAGCGGTGGTGCACAAAGGGTGGCAATCAAAGCAAGATATGTGGCAGTTTAATTATGATCAGCTGCTATGGTCAGAAAGATGATGACAAACTTGAACATGCAGCAATAAAGCAAAAGGCTTTAAACATGTATTGCATAATTATATATAGCAAACGGTGGTGATGAACAAGAAAAGACAAAGGCCCAGGTTTGATTATTCAAACATGCAGAGACATGCCATGTCAAAAGAGAAGCAGAGTATATCAAATTTCTATGGCAGCAAGGTCAAGCGGTGGTGAACAAATAAATAAGCCTAAGTATTGATTGTGGAAAAGTGGTCAAGACCTGCAGATAATGACAAATAATTTTGATAATTGAATGAGAGTTTGTCAAAGCTTTCAAATATATGTAATCAAGCAAGTGTGCTGCAGATCGGTGTTGAATACAAATCACATCCCAAGAAACATGATGCTACGTGCTCGTCTCTCAGTCAAAAGAAAAATTAAAAGAAAGAAGATGCTCCAGCTTTAGATTTCAACTAAACCCAGGCGATTGATAATCAGAAATGAAGCAATTGATTATGGGTGCATAGGATAGAAGAGTCGTACCAGTCTATCACCAGAAGAAGAGTTGCACCTGCTTTTCGTTCCTGCACACGACCAATCGACCGCAGCAGCAGATCTGGGTAAGATTGACTAAGGTCAGTCAATGTGCGAATAATAAATTGGAGCTAACAAGGGAAAATATGGAGATCGAAGCTGTTACCTAATCGCAGACGCAAGAGACAGAATGCAAGAATGGGGTACAGGATCCAATCCATTTATACAAGCCTCCGCGGTACAGCTTCTTCTCCGTCTTGGACTACAATAGCTGATGTCCATCTCCGACTCGACTTCTAAATCAGGCTCTGATGATCACGCCAAACTCTCAATCTTGTCGAGTCTCAAGTTTTTCTTTTTGTTTATCTGCCTTCATTGGGCTGGGAGTTTCACACTTGTGCAAGACTAAATTGGGCTCAAACTGGTGTGAATATTAAATTAACGGTTCTCCAACCTATGGGCTTGCTAAATTCGCCCATCCACAAATGTTGAGGCCCATTGCCAAACAGTTTATTCCGATGTTCGGGTCCGACGAAGTTTGTTGACAACATAAAGCCTATTCATACGGCCCAGTACAAGAATTCAACACATCGGGTGCCCAAATTAAATTTCGACGTCTGCAGAGAAATACATCCGACGGATTCAAAAAAATAAATATATTTACATCCGTCAAACACAAAAGTTGATACAAAAACAAATTCTTATGAACTACGGTTGGTTTGATCCCACAATGGGTACGTAGGCAATCTAGCGACCCACTAGATGCAACCGCAATTCCAAATAAAATCCATGACTCCCTGGTTCATCCAATCTGAATCCCTGACCTCATCAGTCAAATTCTGCCAAACACTAGGAAACGTCATAGCCTTTCCAAATAAATCCCTGACTCCCTGGTTCATCCAATCCGAATCCCTGACCGCATCAGTCAAATTCCGCCAAACACCAGGAAACGTCACAACCTTTCCAAATAAATCCACAACACATCGAATCTCTGGTTCACTTACACCAAATTCGTCCAAACACGATTCACATTCCAAAAAGCAATACCCTCCAATGGGTCATTCACTCATTGGAACTCTTGAACTACGAGTGGCTTGATCCCTCTCCAAGGGTACGTAGGCAACCCATTCAAATATCCGGGTGCAGCTGCAAAAACAAACAAACAAACACACATCCACAATTGGTTTCTTCATAAATGGAATCAAAGGGTGTTTCCTTGTAACAAGGGATTGTAATTAAGAGACACATTCTGTCTTGAATGGGTCCAACCCGAAATAATTAAAACTCTGTTCTTTTAATGAATACGAGTGAAATTATGTTGGGTGACATTTTCGCTCACCGTGTGCAGATTTTCTCTCAACAACATCCTAGGAAATCTGTGAAGTGATTCATAATAAAGTATATAGATTTTCATGAATCAATAAAAGTTTGTTGCTAAAATCAATGGTTTTAAGAAATCCATAACAGTTTATCAACTTTTTAAAAATTTGTGGACTTTTCAAAAAGTCTGTCATTTAAAAAAAGTCTGCACAAATCCAAATACAATACACCCCTGAAAACATGAGGAGTACCTCTTCTCTTTCCATTGTGGGAGAAGTTCATTCAATGCCAGGGGTTCAGAGACATTAGCAGAAATAATGTGAGCACCCCTATGAGAAATAAGAAGAATGGCTAAGGAGTTGTAATTTCAATTACAAGAAGACTCCATTTAGTCCACTACCGAATAACTCAATCAATTGACCATTATGGTAAACATACCGACTTCATCTAATTTTTCCACAACATGCACTGATAAATCAGTAACATTTTTGCAAAATTCCTCCAGATAACACAATATGGTTTCAGTACCTGTTCACTTAATCTGATTTAAACATAATTAGTTTTTCCAGGTCTGAAGCACTAAAGTGTCTTGTGACTATACTGTAAACTTTCAATAGTTTTTGCCCCCAACTTAATTAGGATCGCCATTATCTTCCTAGCATTTGATTGTGTGATGCATTAAATTCAAGACTCACATGTTCATCTATAGCACTTTAATCATAAAGTTTCAAACCCTATGCAAAGGAACATACTCCTCTTCTTTTAGTTGTATTTTTTTTTTTTTTGTTTCTTCCTTGATAAAATGGATGAATACATAGGGGGATTGCTCCTAGACGTGTTGGTCTTCTGCCTTCCAAATAACGGTTTAGGCACCTGCACCATAGAAATATTTGCTGAGAAGCTAATTTTGCATAATCTTCTATAATAATAAACAAAATATATCGGAGAATCAAACTTGTGCTATTTTAAGAGGTAGCTACGCCGGACACCAGCACATTGTCCTTATCGATGTGCTTTGAATTAGTTTTCTTTGATACCAAAATTGCAAATTTACAATGCTATTGAACTCTCTTTAATTCTACACAGAAGCTACACAAGAATCATGTGTAATGGTAGTGGCGATAACCGTAAAGTAGATTTGAGAATTGTCTTGAATCGCGAGAGAGAGAGGTTGCTGCATGCAGTTGATGAGCTCACTGAACACCACTTATAATATTGAGTCAAAATGCCAAGTCCCTTTATAGCAAATCTGTTGGCATTAAGTAAATCAGTTTGTCTGTTTATCCTTAAACCGTAATCTGCTAGTATTAATTACTACCCTGGAGAGACTTTCAACCACTTTTCCCAAGCTAAAAAAAAAAAACGAAAAAAAAAAAGAAGATACTTTTCCCCTCTATAAATTTCAATCATAATTTCTCTGGTTTACTATCCTCAAGTATTTCTGACAGTAGCAGCTTCCATGCCATCAGTGATTGAGTGAAGAAGGTTAAATTTCTCTATCGCTCTCTCCCATTTCATAGTTGAGAACAAATTTCTCCCGGAATTATCTAGCTAGACAAAAATTCTTAGTCATCAATTCTTTCTTCTTGATAATTAGTAGCTCTTGCTTTTGTTAATTTGATTGTTTATATATTTGATATGTATGTACGCAATCTAATGTTATCAGTAATGTAGAAGTGAAATCCTTTAATCCTCTTCATAATATAGAAGAAAAGTAAAAAGAAAAAAAATCTAATGTTATCATTGATCATGTCCGAATCCCCCATTTCATGTTTTATTTTATATATACATTTTCAATATTTCAGCATATAGAGTACTACAAATGACCTTCTATTTCGAAACTAACAATAACTACTACTAAGATCGTTGTTAGATTTGTCGTATATGCGTTTATCCTCAAATTTTATGAACCGTTAAAATTATGTGTGCGCCCATGTATATACATATACTAGACCATTATGACGTACCGTTTGGATCGCTAAATATTAATTTTAACCATGTAAATTTTATTTAGCAAATGACTAGTAGTGAGTATCTATTTGTGAACATTAAGCTGTTAGAATTTTCATTTTGAGATTGTTTAATCTCATAAAAGATTAAAAATTTAGTTTAAATTCATGTACTAGTTTATAACATGATGCATCACTAGCCTGGCTTGATTATGATTTTTGCTTTTACAACATCAAGAATTATGAAAATCTAGAGGGAATTTTGTCATGTTGATTTGTATTTTTTCTTTGTGATTATGTTCATGTATTGGGGTTGCCCTAGCTCATTCCCTGTTGTTGAGGGGTAATTTGACTAATGTTTTGGTATTGCCTTTCTTTTGATTCAAGATAAAGGGGAGTTGGGGGCTGCAAAAAGAATCCGTCTCATAGACACATGATTTTTACTTATGTTCATGTGTGACACGTATCGACTTAGCCTCAAAAGAGTAAATACAACATTATTAGTCATTAATTACTCTGTGCTTGCAATAATAATTTGGATATTTTACCAAGTACAACATGATTTTCTTTGTCTGATAATAGCTTTGAACAAGCGAAAAAAGCATGGCAAACAGATATACGGAGAGGGAGAGAAAGGTAAACAGAGCATTTCCTAAGAAACTTCTTAATTTCGTTTTAGAGAGTTTATAGCAATGTTTTGGTATTTTAGGCCAAGGCAGTTGCTCCTCAATTTCTCCCTAATCAAAGTAGCAGCAGTGTTGGGACAAATGCTTCACATCCCCTTGTAGCCAAGTTAGCTCTCTCTCTCTCTCTCTCTCTCTCTCTCTCTCTCTCTCTCTCTACTTTATTAACAGTAGGCATGCATTTTCTCACAATATGGATCGAATATTTTGCAGCCCTAGGAGGTATGACCCTTCTGGGTATTTGATAAGGAGGGCCATAAGTTCGTCATTACTAGTAGGCGATTCTTCAACAGAAGTTCATCAGCATCATGACAAACCCGGAAGCACCATCAACCCACGAGGAAAAGAGAAAGAACTCCACACCTCTTCACTCTCTAACACTAACTAGCATTCATGCCCGCGCGTTGCTGCGGGTTTTAGAACGAAATCTGAAAGTTTAGAAGGATAGAGCATCTCGTCAAGAACTTGTTTTACTAAAATCTAGTGTTCAAAAACAGGTTACAGTTGCTGTTGGAACAGCTTGCCAAAAATAAGTTGTTCTACTTGTAGGCTAACTTAATTACAATGAATGCCTAATCTGCTTGCCAAAAATAAGTGATGATTTCCATTAGCATATATGTGTGCTAAGAAGTTGTTAGCTAGTGATGATCAGTGGTGGAGGTTGTCCAAAAAGTTGCTTCCTCCAGTTCTATTTACACCAAAAGTGTCATGACATTTCAGTCCATTTTTTCTTTGTTGATGGTTTTGGTCGATGATGTTGCTGATTCAATGCTGGTCTCCTTGTCATTGTGAAAGTAAGAAATTATGAAAGAGACAGTAAAAGTCAGAAATTATAAAGGAGGCAAGTTTCATAATGAAAAAAGGATATAAATTTTTTTTATATCCCAAATAGCAATAGCCAGAGCAATGGACATGTTTAATACTGCAATGTGCCAAAAGGAAGTTGGATACAGGAATTGTAAGTTTACTTAAACCACAATAAGTTCAAGTTTCAACCAACCCTTTATTCAATACGAATCAACACCCATAGCTCACAATGATTGGAATCAATACTGTAAGCATTACCTCCTTAAAAACGATGGATGACTTAAGCCCTGGAAATAGTATCTTCTCTAATCTGCTAATGATGACATCTGCCATAAGCTCCTTCTTTGATTCATAGTCCTTTCGAGAGAAGTCCCTAATATAGAAATTACCACCTCATTAGCAATTCAAATTTTACAAACACTGATTCTAGAAGGGGTTAGGGAAGAGGGTGGGGAAAGGAACAATAATGGTCCACCATTTATTTATTTTGATAACATATATTTACCTCCCAGTCTTCAATGGAAGAGGTCGTAAATATGAAGAATACGGTGCCCTTCTGGAGCCAACGATGAATCAAGAACAGTTGGAATACTTATGAATATACTTCCATAAGGCTCCTCTAACCTTCTCCAATCGTCCTAAAAAAAAAAAAATGCAAGACAATGAGGACTGCATGAATTAAAACACGCCTATTTCATGTACAAAAAAATACCAAAGGTAATATTATAACTGAATTTTATAAAAGTTAAAGATCTTAGTATGGTATGTCTTTAAAATTTACCTTTAAAAGGATTTCTCTTCCATTACGTATTGATACACCTGAACATGTATTGAAAAGCATATTTTAGTAGCAATATTAGGAAGAAACACAATTTTTTTTCCACATCAATTGCCCCAAGATCGATGCATGACCTATCAATTGAACATTTGTTTCACTGTGCTATCATTGGTACAGTTGAAATTGGGATATATGATTCCATTCAACAATTATGAGCTAGACATGATCAAACTTCAAATATAAACGATGCCAAAGCTGCATCAACAAAACAAATTTAGATGTTAATAAGTCAAGGCCAAAGTGACTACAAAGTCAATGTAAATGTTCTGTACACATTAGAAGTATCAGCAATTCTTTTTTGGGTCTTTAAGTATCTGGGATTAAACACTTTAGAATCTGAATTATTGATATCAAAGGAAGTATAAGAAGACTCCCAGAAGCAGGGCGCATCATTTGTTAGCTCGGCTATTAGTTTGTTTAGTATGTTGAGTATGTTATAAAGAAAAGAAGATTGAACAGAATTAAAAAAAAAAACATGAGAACGAAATCAGGCAACAAATAATGAAAATATGCTCCCAACATTCCACACATCACAGAACTCAAGAAATTCATTGCTAACTGTCCCAGTGATCTGGCTTGCAGAGACTATGAAGATCATGAACCTATCTCAAAATTAAACCCCCAAATACCTGAAACAGATAAAACCCATATGATATTCGAGGCTCCAGAGTCTAAATTGGCTATGAAATTAAGTATCACGGCCACCCACACCTTGAACACAAACATGAAGATCATACAATCAATGATCCCAGAAACCATGCAAACACAGCAAACCCAAAAACTCGATGAAGATAAAAAAAAAAAAAAAAAAAGGTACCGATTGTTCCCGTCCCCCTCTTCCTTTGCTCTGAGTTACCTACCTTCTTCACCTGTTAATTTCAAATATTACCAATCAGATGACTCCAGCTCTTCCAATTATGGGAAACAAATGGAATTTAATTACCAACCTTATCAATCATTGAAATAAGAAATGGAAACAAATGGAATATCTAACCTGACCTCATCGAAATAAGACAGAATCAACTCCATACAATAATCCAATACAGTATGAATAAGAGAGATGCTACACCTGGAATGAAAAAAAGAAGAAAAAAGAAGTGTTCATAAAGACACCAAATGAAAAATTGCTCACAGAAATAACAACAAAGCAAAAAATGATATATACTAACAGATGCATAACACGATTTGCTAAATCTAACTACTTCCCATATATAATTCCACAAAACACAGTTCTAATGCAAACCCACACAAAACCCAGATTAAAAAAAATGCTAAATCACCTACAAAACCAAATTCAAATGCCAAACCAAACACAGCTAGATAAAACCACATACCTTCACATGCATGCACCTGTAAAGCTTACATAAAGCGTTAGAATTAGAAAGACGAAAAGAAGGAATAATGGGTAAGAAAAAAAAAACTTGAGTGAGGAACCATGTCTACAAACCTTCCAATCTGTCATATTGCGATGGACTTCTCCTGATGTATCTGTCAATAATGGAAACGCTCATAAGGTTTTGAAATGAAGCAAGCATTTATGCATGGAAACATTCATGAGATTTTGACATAAAGTAATGATTCCAGTTTTTGGTAAAATTTACAGAAATCCATTACAACAAAATTGCATGCACCGACATTCAAAACCAACCGACCAAATAAGAAGCGCTTACCTGAAGCTCAAAGTCTCAAAGATATCTGATTGCTCTATCGGATCGTCTGATTTGATCAAAAGATTGCCAGCTCAATCGAAACCGAGAATCCGAAACCCCTGCATAAGCCAAACCCCAAATCAATCACATACAAAGATTCGAAACGAATTTCTTTCACAAAAACCCAACAAATAAGTCCTAAATCGAACAAAAATGCAGTAAATGATGACATGCAGAACCTACCCACTGTTACCAACCCTCTCCCTCTCTCTCACTCTCTGTCAACAATAGAATGCAGAACTCAGCTGAAAAACGAAGAGAGACGAAAAAGATCGCTTCTATCAGTTCAGCACATTTTATAGGTAGATCAAACAGCAAACCGTAATTATTCCAACAGAAGAAGGGCAAAATGGTCTTTTCACATTAACGGCTCGGCTCGAGCCGGCACTGTTACTAAGCCGATGAACAGTTAACTGAGAATTAGTAGATATGAAATATTCCTATACCAGTGCAGGTAATATTCAACACTTCCCCTTAGTTAGATATCGATTGCCCTTGGTTAATCTATTTTCCGGCTTCATATGATTAACATACAATTAATCATGGCAGCCGAATATCATGTTTGGTTGTTTTCCTGCTCAACCAAACCAGTGGTTCATGGTTGGTGCAGCTAGTACTACTTCTTCCTCACTGCCACCACATCCCGGCCATGGAATCTTGGGCTGCAAGCCAATAGTATGCAACATTAACTTCAAAGTTAATAGCGTTGGTTATAGCTAGTTAGAAAATAATAATTAGCATAATGCTAGGTGAACTATTTTATTAGATATCATGTAGAAACTACAACTACATAGAGAGATTATTAGGTGATCCTAGACCACCACCCGGCACAGCTGACATGGTGGTCCGGACTAATGGAAAAATGACACGTGTATAGTATTAGTAAGAGGAATTAAACGGTTTGTGACATCGTTAACTCCGTCTCTCCTGTAACTGATGGCAATGCATCGCAACCTTGATCGAACGTCTTGATCGAATTGGCCCCGTCGCCTTCCACCCTGGAAATCCAAAACCTCACCAGAAAAAAAAAATTGAAATTTCGCCCAAAAGAAAATTTCTGATTTTTCTAAACCAAATCCACTGATGATTGCTGAAATTCCCCAAATTCAGCTCCAGAGAGTAATCGGAATCCTCCGGAAGATTCCGCCGCTCAAAAATTGCGCTGTGGCGCAGCTCAAAACCCACGGCAAAGCTCGACCTCCAGTGGCCGCAATCGGAACAACGCCGAATTGAACAGAGAGAGTGTGGGGCGCGAGAGTTTGAAAAATTTGTGGTTGGAAATGTGAGGAGGAGGAAAGCGAGAGTCTTTGGAAGATTAGAGAGAAGAAGGTTGAGAGGAGGGGGAGAGAGAGGCGCCTCTTTTTGGTTCTTCTTCTTCTTCGTCTTCTTCTTCCTCGGCTCTCTGTTCCCTCTCCCTTTCAGGCTTTTGAATTTCAATTTTGGGAATATTGGATGGTGGATTTGGGGTGGGGAGATGATCTGAAGGGGAAGAGATTGAAGAGATCTAAAATCCAGATCGAAATAGGCAATAAAGGTGGCCCGATCGAGCTGATATTTTAGCAAAATCAACCTTTGCTGCATTGGGAAGGGCGAATTGGGAAGAAGTGATATATGGTCGTTTAGGAATCTGTTCATTTGAGTGTGAAGGAAATCAGCGCCCCCACCCCTCTTTACAGATAGGTTCATATTCAAATAACCTGGTATATGGATCTTTGATCTCATATAATCAAGAAAATTATTGATCAATTCGGACAAAATTAAATTATTTAATCGTGAAGTTCATGTTCATTCATAGATCTAAACTATAAACAACCTGTATGGCTATAAAGACTATACTGAGCTATGAATTTCAAACTTCACAGCACAGAAATTAATCGTTTCAACGATTAATTGTGTTGCCCAGAGATTAATGAAAAAGAGAAAATATTGAAGAAGAAGAAGAAGAAGATATTTCTACTCTTGTTTGGTTTAAACGCAGAAGAAGACGAGTAGTTTGTTGGGCAACTCTCCCAAACGATGTTATTCCTTCTGTTAGCTGATGTGGTTAACATTTTAACTACAGTCCACATGTCTTAAAGTTATTGGTTTGGACCACCATGTCAGCAGTGTCAGGTGGTGGTCGAGGACCGCCTAATAATTTCTCATACAATGTAATAACATGACATAATAACCGGTGAAGCTATTTATGAGAAATATTTAAATGACGTGATTATGTTATATCAATTGTCATATATGGTGGGTTCTAGATGTTACCCAAAAATCTAATTTACCTAAAATTGCTCGTAAACTTATGCATACTTCATAAATTATTGATTGTAGTTGATTGTGACTATATATGCAGGGATATCAGCATGCATCACTTGGAGAAGTCAACAACCGACAAGCTATATATAATATCCTGTTTTAGGGAATCAGAAATTGAGAGAAATTCACTGTGTATTCTCATTGATAATTGGGGTCTCTTTATATAGAGGATTACAATGCATAGAATCTCAATCAAACAAGGAAAGTAATCGTACATTGAATAGGAATCTAGATCCTTCTAATTTAACCCTATTACCACTAGGTCAAGTAACCTAGAGTTTGGGCCAAACAAAAATTAGGGTTTACTTGAACACTCCCCCTTGTGTTGCCCAAACGCGGTGTTTATCTCGTTGCCTCGTTAAAAACCTTGCCAAGTAACAAAAACCCAGTAGGACAAAAATAACCTCGGTCGAAAGGGAAAAAGAGCACAACATACCCTTCACGTTTCGAGGTGAACATGTAGACATATCCCCTTGATGTCTGCGTCTCTCCCTGATGACTGCGATCATGGGAGTTCAGATAATTTTCGCAAGCCAATTCTTGCCACATGTTTCTCGAACGTGGATTTGGGCAATGACTTAGTAAACAAGTCTGCCGCATTATCCTTATATCGAACCTAGTTCACTTTGGTATTTGAGGAGATAGTCTGTTGTTGCTGATTATGCTTGGTGTTGTCGCTTTTGATGTAGCCTTGCTTCATTTATTCAAAACAAACAATATTATCCTAAATGCTCGTAGGCTCATCTTGTGGTAGACTTCAAACCACAATTGTTCGAACATGCGTAATTATGGATCCAATCCATAAACATTCATGAACCACTTCATGAAGAGCAATAACTCTGCATGGTTTGAAGATATAGCGACTACGGTATGTTCTGTAGACCTCCAAGATATCACTGTTTTTTCCCATGGTGAACACTTAACCAGTTTGGGAGCGACCTTTGTGTGGGTCAGAGAGGTACCAAAGATCAGCAAAACCTTTCAAAACACTTATATCGTTTTGGGATGGGGATAGAGAACGCAGGCCAGCGTTGACGGCGTTTCTGGTGTGTGATGGGTCCGAATCCATCATCTCTCTGTAGGGATAGAACAAGCCCATATCAATCATACATCTCAAGTACTGAAAGATGTCTTTTACACCAATCAAAATGGCGTCGCGTTGGCACAGAGCTATACATTTAGCTAACAAGTTCACTGCAAATGAGATGTACGGTCCTGTGCATTAAGCTAAGTACAATAATGCGCCTATTGTACTCAAGCAAGGCACTTCTGCCTCTAGCACATCTTCGTCATCATCCTTCAAACGAAGAGGATCATTTTCAAGATCAAGACTAAGAACGATCATGGGGGTGCTTGAAGGTTTGACCTTGTCAAAATGCCTAAGCATCTATCAACACGATGCTCAAGTTCCAAACCGAGACATAATCATGTTCTCCCAAAATCCTCCATCTCAAATTCGGATTTGAAGTGTTCAGCGGTTTCCCTTAACTCTTTAAGGGCTTCTAATGAAGATTATGTCCAACATGAACAACGATGGAATCCGAAACTTGTTATGGAAACGCGTGGGCATATCCCTTCCCAATCAAGTAGTCATTTTAGCGAGCGTTTCAACCTCTTTGTAAATGCGCTCTGTGGTCTAGAGCCACTTGACTTGGGTAAATGAAGTTCACCATGAACCTTCATGTATATTCCGTATCTAGATCCCTATAGAGATAAGTAGTGACCACATTTATAAGTTGCATGTTCAGTTATTCGGAAACTACCAAACTAATAGGGTAGTGGAGTGCAATGACATCCATTACGAGAGAATATGTCTCATCATAGTCGATTCCAGGGCGTTTTATGACAAGCCTTGCGCCATAAGGCGAGAATACCATCTCTTTTTCTCACTACGCTTTCTAACGAAGACCCATTAGTCAATAGGTTTTATGTTAAGAGATGTTGGCATCACTAGCTCAAAAACCTTCCTCTTCGTTAGAGAATCCATCTTAACCTGGATTGTATCTTTCCATTTAGGCCAAATTTCTCTACGTTGGCATTCATTCATCAACGGAGCGTGGTTCAATATCATCTGACTCAACAAACTCATGCGCAACGAAATGCGCAACTACATCATCAATTATGATGAAGTTTATATCCCACGTCTCATGTACACTAGTGTAATTTTCATAGAGCTCTATATTCTCAGGAATAGGTTATGACGTTGAGGCGTCCCCCAACGATAACCCTAATCCTAAAGATTCTCATGAGACGGATTTTGAGTCTTGATGATCAAATGATTGGAATATGCCAAAGTATCATTCGAACTCACGGGCCTTCCACGCATCCTAGCTGGGGCCATGGCCTGTAACGCCAAAGTGCCACTCTCTATGGTGTTGGCGCCATGCCCACCTTTGTGTATGGTGGCGCTACGTCCTCTCGTAGGGACGTCCATCCTTGCAGGCATGTTTGCAGCATATTTGTGTGATCTTGTCACTTTAACAAGGATCGAGATGAGACATAGTGGGGACAGACTACGACAATTCCTGTCGTTCCTGTTGAACATTTGTGTTCTTATCTCCCTTTAACGACGGGAAGACTGTCTCATCAAAGTGACATCCGCAAATCTAGCGGTAAGGAGATCGCCTAGCAAGGGAATTAAGTGGCGGACGATTGTTGGAATCTCAAATCCAACGTAGTTGGCCATTCGTTTGTGTTCCTGTTGAACATTTGTGTTCTTATCTCCCTCTAACGACGGGAAGATTGTCTCATCAAAGTGACATCCGCAAATCTAGCGGTAAGGAGATCGCCTAGCAAGGGAATTAAGTGGCGGACGATTGTTGGAATCTCAAATCCATCGTAGTTGGCCATTCGTTTGTAAAGACCCATCATAAAGCGCTGTGGCGGCGCAATTGGCACACTCAAAGATGCGTAAGTACGATACTTGTACCCAGTCACTAGCTGTAACGCAGAGGTAGATTGAGTGTGGGTCGTAGACGAATTAGCATAGCTGCATGCGATATTGCATTACCCCAAGCGGATATAAGGAGATTGGTGCGCATTACCAATATCCTGACTACCATCGTAGTCGTTTTCGGGAGACCATTTGGGTGTGTCCATGAGAATATAATGTCCAACATCAATCTCATTGCAATATTCATCGAAAATCTTCGATGTAAACTCTCTAGCATCATCAAGTCCAATTGACGGAATAGGAAGATCCGGGGAGTGAGTCCGTTGTCATATGATATGTGCTAGGAGTGGAGCATAAGCAGCATTTATAGGTGGACAATGGCACAACACTTGACCAGCGTGTTTGCCTGTCAACCAATATCATGAAATATTTAAACGTCCGCAGGTTGGTTGAAACAGTCCACAGAATCCCTACAGATTCTATGTAAGAACATAATGAATATTTTCATATCCTTTGCATTGGACGGTCGCAGTCCTAATTTTCCTAAGGAACGAGCTTTGTAAAATGAGCGAGAGGCTTTAGAAGCAACTAATGAGAATTTTGGTTAGGCCTGAGCGTCTAAAATACTATTTGAAGTAAGTTGGTGATTGCAGCATCACCTAGGGAGCCATCACCATGATGGACGCCATCCATGGCGTTATGGATAAGGACTGCGCCAGCCCTAGGCTGGTGGTGGACGGAGGCGGTGCCCTAGGCAGCTGCGTCGGTCACACTTAGTCCAGAAATCAACTTTTGATTCATGCTTCATTTCGCTCGAAAGAAATGATGTCCATGTGAAGTCTTTAGTAGACGGATCATCATATCATGACTAAGATGATCTCTCCTGTCGTGACAAAGCCAATATGTGTCTAAATCCAAGAGATCTTCTCTCATAACTTTATTGGATTAATAGCTCGAATAGTGACATAGAATCCACTAGAGAGACACATAAACTTCTCTAAGATGCGCTTTCGTTCACAATCATTAGAGGTATTACAAAGGAACTCATTTCCGTTCTCTACATGCGTTTTCGCATGAAATCCGTTGGCTATTCATAGGTGTGATTCGCCCTAGAAGCGTAGAGAGTTTCTGTGACAGTAATTAAGGTGCCATTTGGCAAGTGGAACTTGGGCTATTCCATGTCCTTGAATTAATACTGATGGCCCAGCCATCACAATCACAAAAGTCATATGCTCATAATCAAAATGGAGTCATAAAGAACTAGAAAATTTATTCATAAGCCAACGGAGTTACATCTTTGTCTCTTTGACTAAACAAAATATAATCCAAAATTATAGCTAAATGCAAAACAATGGTAGTCGTCTAACTTCTTTCGGTAATTCCAAAATAAATGTGACCAGGTGAGTAGAGAGATGTTGGTGGAGCAAGGCTCGCTTAAGTACCACTAATCTCAGAACCTTCCTAGACATCACACTTACTTTGAGTGAGCCTACTTTGAAGAAAAGCTAAACCATTGGCATTTACTACAAAAATATATGGCAATTGCCTATTACATCTCTTGGAAAATAAAGACTTAAACAAAATTGGCGATCTATTGATCCCAGCCAGATTTGTAGTCTTCAACCCTTCACTGTAGATCATCTTCTTGATCTTCTTGTTCCATATAGTGAGCTTCTCTTACTTCACAATATGCTTTGTAGGGGGTGATAAGTTCTTCACGAGCTCTACAGATGTGTGCCCAATGATCAGACACTCCACATCGAGAACATATATCTCTTTGCTCAAACTCCATTGATTGAGGCGCTTTGAAAGCGTCATTTAGATGGCTTTTAGTGTTGGTGGCACCACCAACATGGCCAGAGGCGTTGCCTCCCTCTCTCTTTCCACGTTTACCTCTTCGGTTCCGTGTTAACCTATTTTGGCGTTACCTTCCCAAGTAGAGCGATTATATGGACCAGAACGTCCAGAAGTATCCCTAAGATTAGGGTTTTGGTCTTGCCGCCTTCTCTTAGGGGCGCGACTATAATTGGATTCCGGAATATGCTCTATTTCCACGGATCTCGAATTATAGTTCTTCACAAGGATGTTGTCGTGCTTTTCAGCGATATTCATAGATCCAATGAGCTCATGAAACCTTGTGATCCGTCCGACAACAATATCGATTCGATAGTTCTTAGCAACCATCAATGCAGAGACGGGGAAGGTAGAGAGATTCTTCTCAATCAACATCGCATCTGTGATCTCTTTACCACAAAATTCAATTAAAGATTTAATGTGAAGTGCTTCCGAGTTGGAGTCAAGAACTGACTTGAAATCACATAAGGGGAGGCTATGCCATCTCACTTCTAAGTCAGGAAGCAGGGAGTTACGGACGTTGCCAAATCTATCTTCGAGTGAGACCCACAGCCTTCTGGGGTCTTCTTCATTCATACACTCGTACTGGAGCGAATCATCCATATGACGAGTCATTAGGATGATGGCTTTCACCTTATTTGCCTCTAAGGCTGCTTTATTTGCTTCTAAAGCTTGAGCTTGCTCAACAGTTAGCACTTCCTGGCTAGGTTTGAGAATCGTATCCAAGATTCCATCGGCCTTGAGATGCTGGCGGATATCACGAACCCACCTGTGATATTCAGAGCCAGTTGTTCCCAATGGAGCAAAGTCCAATTTGTTCAGGTTACTCATCCTAAAAAAGAACAAGAAATTATGGTTAGTTTCAGAGTGAAAAAAGCTACCACGAAAACAAATAAAATTTCTTAGTGTAGTCACTTCTATGAAATTAGGAATTTCCGAGTGTAGTCGCTTCCAAGAAATTCGATTCCAAGAGGGGTTGGATTAGATCGAAACAATGATATTTGCGGTCGATCGTTTTATCTCAACAAACTCTAAATTTGGAGGACTCTACAAGCTCCAAGCTTGGAGTGAACAAGAACCCCTACAGTTCGGCTTAATTTGGTCTCCCCTATGATAAAGAAAGAGGGGTAGAAGAAGGGAGGTTGCAAGTCCCCGAAAAAGAAGAGAAATTGAATTTAAAAACTCTAAAAAAAATACCTCGAAATAGGTCGCCGGAAAGTGGCCGGGTGCTGACGTGGCACTGATGTTGACGTAGCAGTGGGTCCTGCTGCTGACGTGGCTGTGGGTCCTCCTGATGACGTGGCAGTGGGTCTGCGTTAGTGGGCCTCTGCCTTGGGCTTGGGGTTCTAGGCTTCTTTTCCTTTCCTTTTTTTTTTTTTTTCCTTTTCTTCTCTTTTCTGCCTGTTTTCTGTAGAAGATTTAGTCGGCCGATTCACTCACTTTTAGGCCTATTTTTGTACCTTTTCTTCCGGTTCCTGAATCTTTGGCTTGAGAGGCTTCTGTTACCAAAATTTGGTGGAAATTGGAGGTCTGGAAGATGGTGAACCGGTGGAATATTTGCTGCTAGTTGTATGGAGCTTCCGGTGGCCGGTTCGGTGGGTTTCCGGCCGGTTCTTGAGGTGGGGCTGCGGTTCTGGACTCCTGGGATCAAGTTCTTCAAGGTGTGAGGTGGAGGCAGAAAAGGCTTCAAGGTTTTGTATTCAGATTCAAATTTTTTAGATTCTTGAATCAGGGTTTGGGTATTTGTTTCAGGGTTAGGGCTTCGTGCTGATAACGTGTTTTAGGGAATCAGAAATTGAGAGAAATTCGCTGTGTGTTCTCATTGATAATATGGGTCTCTTTATATAAAGGATTACAATGCATAGAATCTCAATCAAACAAGGAAAGTAATCGTACATTGAATAAGAATCTAGATCATTCTAATTTAACCTTATTACCACTAGGTCAAGTAACCTAGAGTTTGGGCCAAACACAAATTAGGGTTTATTTGAACATATCTCAAATTCTCGTAAGGTATATTTTGAATTACTAAGTAGATGGATATCAATATAAATATGACACATCAACGCCAAAATCTTAGGGCTCAACTCTAATATCATATTTTCCAGGCATCTTTGGTTTACTAAACTCTACTCTCATACTTTTAAGTCATCTTTGCTTTACTATAAAATGTTATTTAAAAATGTAATTTACCAAAATTATTAGTAAACTCATGTTTCTTAAATTATTGACTATAGTTAATTATACATATACTAAAGCCCCTACAGATGGCACTGTTCATAGCACTGTTTGTCTGAAGGGATGGTTTTGCCCCTTTTTTTTCCCGTGATTTACGACCTGCCATTGCAGATATGTATTTTCCACAGTAGAATTTGGGCTTATGAGTTGGCCTTTTTGAAAGTACAATTGCTGCTGAATCAATACTATCGATCCAAGCTTCGCTGTGAGAGATTGATGGAGAGGGAGGATTACGTAGTAGGCCGAGAGCCCCAGATGACTACAATCATGATTTTGTCGCGTACAGTACGTAGGCCGAAGACTAGTTATAACTATATACAGGGATATCAACATGCGTCACTTGGAGAAGTCAACAAGCAACCATCTCATAACAACATCCCAAATTCTCAAGATGTATGTTTGTAATTACTAAATAGATTGACATTATTATAAATATGACATTTCGATCAACGCCAAATTTTTAGAGCTAAACTCTATACCCATACTTTTCAAGCATTTTTAGTTTATTATAAATATCTTATAATGTGGTTTTTAAATGTTATTCAAATATGTAATTCATCTACAATTACTCGTAACATTATGCTTTTAGGAGTTGGTTATTCTTGTGGTTTTAGATTGTAATTTTCTTTTTCTAAAAAAAAAAAGAAAAAAAAACTTCATAAATTATTGACCGTAGTTAATTGTGACTGTATACAGGGATATCAACATACATCACTTGAAGAAGTCAACATGCGACCATCTCACAATGTCTCCAATTCTCATGTGGTATGTTTTACAAATGATATCAATATAAATATATATGACACTTCAATGCTAGAATCTTTTGGCTATACTACAATCTTATACTTTTACGCATCTTTGGTTTATCATAAGTATCACATGTATAGTGGTTTCTAGATGTTATTGAAAAATTTAATTCACCTACAAATACTTGTAAAATCATGTTGTCACGCCCTAATTTTTTAACATAATTAAAAATCAATATAACCTCAAAATTATATATGCGTGATAATTCAGTCATTAATACAAAATACCTGAAAAACTTTTAAACAAAGTACATACTGATACTTTGAACCTACTATATCAGTATAGACCCGCTCCATATAGTCATATATTATGCGCCAAAGAGAAAGAAAACCCGATCCTGTGAGTTGGCTCTCCCGGCCGACCATAGCCGGCGAATCTGCCGCTACGTCTCGGTTCGGGAGGGGTCTCTGCTTTCTTAGTTTTTCTTAGTTTTATAGTATGTTTCGCTGGAATGGGAGGGTTCAGATCGGTGGAGTGTGGTCGGAGCATGCTGGCTTGTGCTATGTCTGTGGTGACGTCGCTCGGTGGTGGTGCTTTTCCATGGCAAGGCAAGGATGGAAGGATGATGGTTTGGAGGGGGGGTATCGTGGTCACTGCGGTGCGGATTTGTTCTGTCCAGACCAATTTGATCTGGGTTGGGTCTCTTTGACCTGACCTGGGCATGGTTTTGGTTGGCTGGGAGGTTGGCATGATGATGGCGGCGGTCAGTCTCAGATTGCGTAGCAGAGGGCGGCGGCGAGTGTTTTGGCGTTGGAGGATAGAGATCGAGGCGGTGGGGGTGAGTTCTGTCGGAGAATGGCTGCCGGCGATGATTGTCTGACGGCAATTGGGGTCTAAAGGAGGTGGCGGTCTGGGCTTTAATCCGAATTGGGCCCGTTCTGGTCCTGGTGGTAATTGGGCTTGGGTACTTCTCGAGGTCCACTAGGTGTTATTTGTTTTACAGTTTTTAGTTTTCTGTTTGCTTGGCATTTGGTGTTTTGTTGGTAATATGGCACCACAAAGGGTGTGGCAGAGATAATCTTCTCTTTCGCCGTCTAGAGGGTCGTTCTTGTTCTGGAGTTGGGTCAGCAGCGGTGGCAAAAATGTCTAGCTGTTGCCTAGACAATCATCCTTGGCCTTCTAGTGGGTCATTCCTATCTGGGTTTGGGTCGGCGGAGATGGCGTTTTGGAGCCGTTGTGGATTGATGACTTTAGTCCCAGGTCTGAATGTCCGGCAATCCGTTTGGTCGAGTTTAGGTCACAACGAGTGTTGGCTTGGTCGATCAAAAGTTGGTCAGGAGGACTCTGGTTGGTGAGTTAGTGTTGACACAAGTGAGTTGTCTAGCTTTTGAGTTCTTGCTAGCTGGACGAGAGGTGTAATCATTGCTCCTACGCTTATTGTTTTTGCCATACAGTTGTAGTGCAAGTCTAGAGTCAGTCATTATAGAGTTCTAGTGTGAAGTCTAATGGCCATTTCTGGGTTAGAAATGTCGCCTAAAACTCGTTGTAAGCAATTCATTATTAATGAAGTTCTTATTTGATAAAAAAAAATATATAGTCATATATTACATAAGCTTACTAGTTAAGTTGCCACAATAAAATAAAATGTAAATGCTTCTCAGAACTTACTACACAACGGAAGTCTTATCAATGGTACAGTCACAAAATTGGCTTCCTACGGTAAAGCTGCAAATACGCTACCTCAGCTTCAGCCACAATTATGCTGACTTGCAGGATTAACCCCTACACCATCGAATAGTGCACCGGGTTGCCACACAACAAACCCGGTAAGCTTATGAAAGCTTGTATGAGTAAATCAAAAACAACCATTAAGCACCTCACACCAACCACAAGAAAACAACCCTTTCAATTTAATGAAACAACCCACACATTAATTCCTTTCCTCAAAGGAGATGCATATGTCACTTCGTGACAAAAATCATATATACCATTTGATCAAATACAAAATGAAAATGAAACTCAAAGTCCCCTATGGACAATAAAAGAAACAATACTCTTGAGACTCTCTTTCAAACCCGTACTTATGAGTCCCAAGTAATCTCAACTATTACCCCCCATAAGATACAATTAAAATCCCGGTAGACAGACTAGAGGTCTAACTAATCGTAACCACTAACCTGGCCAAGGCGTGATTCTCGATAACATGCCATAGTCACATTCGTGACCTCCGATCACTGTAGGTGATCCCCAATCCTCAACCCTCAGGTATTTGAGTCCCCTGTATAAATACCAAAACATTTAGCAAGTCGCACTGGACCCAAAAAATTACCCGAATCTAAAATAAAAGACTGTCCGTAATTGATCCCTATTAATTACTCCCGATAAAAAGACCAAAACATTAAGCAAGTCACAATGGACCCAAAATGTTACCCGAATATAAAATAAAAGGTTCTCCGTAATTGATCCCTATCAATTACTCCCGGTACAAAGACCCACATTTAAATAAGTTACTGTGACCTAAAAATGTACAACAATTCTCAACACTTTTCAAAATAATAGAAATCAACCCTTTTCACAATATATTGTCTCCCGAAAAGGAAACGCGAAAACAATAATATGAACCCTATCACAAATATTGTTTCCAACCCAACAAATCCACCAACACATATATATTTCACGTAAATATATATATATATATATATATATCGTCATTCACTCAGGAATGCCACTAATACCAACTATAATTTGCAATTACATAAATAACTCCTAAAACGATAAGGTAAACCCGTTCGTAAATGAACACACTCTGTCAAGCTCCTCGAAATTCCCGCTGCATCTTCACATAATTAGTTACTTACAGAACGCACTCTGTCAAGCACCTAAGGAAAATACAACCTCGATTCAGTACACGAATCACAAAGTGATTAAAGTTCGAATCCCTAAATCGAACTACAACCCGAAAGTAACTTCAAACAAGGCGAAACCTAATCCGAGACCACCCAAAGTCTCTGGAACACTCCTACTATCGATATGTCAAACTACAAGAAGATTGAATGGTCAAATGCTCACGGATAGAAAACTGAGACGATCAAAACCGTAAAAATTCTAACATAATCATACGATCTCCAAAAATTACGTATTATATATCAAAATGCTCGTATCGACAAGTAGATCGTATATAGAACCAAAAATTGCCCTTCCACAGGTGGTGGCACACTGCCGCCAGCCAAACTCAAAACCACCACAATCCAACTGTCCAAAATGTCAATAATACCAAGTAGAGCAACTTTAATACCTGGAGTTCAAGCCAAATCGACCTAGATCACCGCTGATCGTCGTTACAAACTCCCACGCACTGTTCACCTTGAGTTGATCCTTCTCCGGTGAAAATAACTCAAAGCCACCACCAAGGACCGATGGATGAGGCTTATGCAAGCTCAACCAACTTGGTTTCAAGCCTTGCCTTGAGAGAACCAGTCGGGTCCGACAGCTCTAATCTCCACCGCCTTGTTGCACCGCCGTGGGTGAGAATCGTTCGCTAGAGACCACCATGGGGAGGACCGGAACAAGGAGGCGAAATGATCTGGGTAAGTATCATCGGTAGAGGTCGCCAGAAAATGGAATTCCGAACTGGTCGGAAACCTCGATACGGGTCGGGTCGGTCACGTTTTAGGAGAAAGAACATAGGTTTTTGGCTTTCCGGAAATGGAAGTTTCCAAAATGAAATAGTAAATTTCCAAAAATGGAAATTTCTATTTATAGTGGTTTTTCAAAAATATCTGAAACTTCCAATGGCCATAACTTTCACATACGAAATCCAATTTTCGTGTTCCTCGTAATGACGCACTCTACGACTTTCGTGAAGAAAGTTTTTAGAGAAACTCAACTCATAAAAAGTCAAACTTCGTACAGCCCCTAAAACTGTGAAATTTGAATAATTATTCGTTCGAAAATAAATCCACTTCACAAATAACATACTAACAAAGCATAACACTCATAATTTGTACAACAAGTCCATTATTAATTGCAAGAATTAAATAATGAAAATCCAGATCATTACACATGCTTCATAACTTATATTAACTGTAGTTAATTTTGACTATATACACACAGGGATATCATCATGCATCACTTGAAGAAGTCAACAAGCGACTAGCTCAGATGAATGTCGCAAGTACTCATAATGTATATTTGTACTTACTAAATAGATGGACATTAATATGTGTGTGGATAGGGTGGTTCTAACGAAGACCATTATAATAAATATTTAATGAAGACTTTCTAAACAATAGTTGTGAGACTCATTTTTCAATAACATTTTGGCAAATTAACCGTTAGATGTTTAGATACTCATGAATATATTTTCTGCAAATTTTCAACCAAATTTGAAATCGCTAAAGCATTTATAATCGTAATTTATCATTATGATCATGAAAATGTTCAAGTTTGACAGATTTGGTTCATCCATTGATTGGATCTAGCTTAGTAGCTTAATGATTTTCAATTTAGTTGAAAATTTGTAGAAGTAACCTACTCATGATCTAAATATTTGACAGTTGATTTGCCAATATATAATCAAAAAGTGAGTCTCGCAACTACTAGTTAGAAAGTCCTTATTTTAAAGGTCTTCATTCAAGCCTCTCGCTACATATATAATTGTGCTAATCAAATGGTTAAAAAATTTCCTATTTGACTTTTCGTAGGATTCATATGTGTCTATGTAACTAGAGAATGAATGGTTTATATTATTAAACTATATGCTAAAAATAGAAACATCCTCATTTTAAGTCTAAGGAGATCCCCCCTCTAGATCTCTCATATATATATATATATATATATATATTTATTTATAGGGCCCTTCCACTAGGGGATCTCTTTTTTTTTTGTCATTTTAAGGGATCCCTTGTGGAACCCACTTTTCAATCACATTTTGGCATCTCGACCACTCAGTTTTCGAGTCCCATTATGTAGATCAGTTCTACAAATTTTCAGCCAAATTGATGAACATTAAGACATTCATAATTGTGATTGACGTTGCTAAACATGGATGGCTCAAGTTGGACAGATTCGGTTTGTCCATTGATTTGATTTAGTTAGGTACCTTAATGATCATCAATTTGGCTGAAAATTTGCAGAAGTGATTTACTCATAGGGACCTAAAAATTGAACGGTCGAGATCTTAATATGTGATTGAAAAATTGGTCTAATAAGTGATCCTTTAAAATGGGCAAAAAAAAGAGATTCTTCATTAAAAGGGCCCATATATATGTGTGTGTGTGTGTTTTTATTTGTGAGTGAGACTTTTGAACACCGTAATCTTAGGTCAAAATTCTGATCCCACAGTTTTCAGCTCTTTGGTTTACCTTTCATATGATGTGACAACTCATGGAATACATCATTTGACATTGCTAATTGAAGTTACTTGTGGATTTTTAAGTGCTCTTAGTTAAACATTGATCATAGATTGATCTTTTGATGCGGAACTTGCTTATGACACATAACATATAGAATTATATCACCACAGGGAAAGGTAGTAAACAACCAAGCTAAGGCAAAATCATCCACAAGCACGAGTATGGAGTTTCTTCCGGGGAGGTTTCCTACGGTAAGTGATGCTATACCATGGACGTACGACGTTGCATGTAGATGTTCATTCACAGCAGTGTCACAATTTTGACCTCACTAATCCATCTTTTACTTAAGGATCAAATATTGTTTATTCCTTGAACTTTTGACCAAAAAACACTTCAGTCTTTGGCCTTCTAATTTCACACATTTAGTCCTTGTACTTCAAAATTTCAGACCAATAGGTCCTTTCCGTTTCTCTTCGTGCAAAACCTCCGTTAAGTAGCTGACGTGGCTATATCTTCCTCATTAAAATGTCTATTATAGCCTCAGTTCCTTTTTTGTTTTTATTTTTTTTCATTTTTTTTTTCTTTTTCTGTTTATCTATTCTTCTTCTTCCACCTCTCCATCTTCGCCTACAACTCCTCAATGTTGTGCCCTCACTTCCTCACTTTCTTCTTAAACCCCTCTTCTTCATTTCTCTTCCTTCCTCAGATCTCTCTCTCTCTCTCTCTCTCTCTCTCTCTCTCTCTCTCTCTCTCTCGGTTCTCATGGCTTTGATGATAGACAATTGCGGTGAAGGCATGGAGGGTGAGTCGGTGACAATTGCGGCGATGGAGGGATAAGATTTCATCTTGTTTTTAGGGAGTTGGGTTTTGGATAGCGGAGTAGTGGCGTTGTGATAACGGTGGGGATTGGGACATGGATTTGGAGGCGGCAGTGAGGAGGGTGAGTAGGAAATATCTGGGTTTAGTTCAAGAACATGAAAATGCTCAGATTGACGATGGTGGGGAGAAGACATGAGGAGCCCAAGTGCAGGCGATGAAGAGGAGGAGATGGGCTATGTCAAATAGGTTTAATGGGTTTTGCTTTGATTTTGATTGTCACAATCAGATTATCCCGCCCTCCCTGCTCCCGAAGCCAGAGAAATACCTTTCGGACCTATCACTCGAATTCCGGACAAAGTCGGCCAGAAGCGCCGTAGTTGGATCCACCATCAATGAGGCACTGTGTCAGCTTCAAAGGCTCCTCTTCTTCATCCTCAAGGCCATTCCGAGCCCAACCCTAAGGCCATGACCGATCTTAAGGCCCAGGGCGGCTGCTTTGTTCCAGAAGTTGAGCACTCAAGTGAGTTTGATTTGCATGTGTGTTCGATTTGAATGGTGAAGCTTTGAACTTAGTTAGAAGTTAGGTTATTTGATCAATTCTGGAGTTTTTGTTCGTTGATTTTGGAAGTTTAATTTGAATTTTTTGTGAGGGCCCAGGTCGAGATTTTAGAATGTGTTAGGTTCCTATGTCAATTTCAGAGAGTCCACTATGGTTTTTTGTGATACATGAATGGGCCTTAAATTGTTATTTGTCTTGTATCAATTGAAATTTTTGATTGGAGATGACTCTGCTCATGAACGACATCTAGGTAGGAGACGAGGAGGAGGAGGTACATGTAGATTGGGGAGGAGATGTCGGATTGAGTTTGAAGTTGCAGAACTTGACGACGAAGATTTTGTGGAGCTGGAAGAAGGAAGAAGAAGAGATAAAAAGGGAAAAAAATTATAAAAAACAGAAGTGAGGGCATAATAGACATTTGGAGTCAAAAAATTGTCACGTCATGAGCTACTTAACGGAGGTTTTGGACGAAGAGTAACGGAAATGACCAATTTGTCTGAAATTTTGAAGTACAAGGACTAAACGTGTGAAATTATAAAGTCAGCGACTGAAGTGTTTTTTAGTTAAAAACTCAAAAACTAAACAATATTTAATCCTTTACTTAAATATATGCTAATAAGCTTGTATAACTAATAAGCTTGTATAACTTATTATTAACAACTGCTAATAGCCCATAACTAAGTGATAACAGGCACCCCAGATACAATCACAAAGAGAAAGAGATTATCAACGCAAGAACCTGGTGGCGGCAAGTCAACAACAACAAGGCTGGACTAAACTATACACCTTATTTCCTCCTCCTCTTCCTCAGGTATGAATTACTTAAGTTCTCATGGAAAATCTTTTGCTTCCAAATTAGAGCTTTTGTATGCATATGAGTACAGAGTAGTGTACCAATAACTCAATTGTTTTCCCCCTAATTATTAGTGAATCTATATTGGTTGCAGGATTTTGGTAGCAAGGGGAAGTTCGGATCAGATGACCCTGACGATCCTTACTACCCCTTACCAGCACATTTCATCAACATGGATGACTTCAGTTGATCACTCTAGCATTAATTTGGATTCTCTAATGCATTTTGCTTTGAAAATAAGGATGTAGATGGACATGAAGTCATTACTATATTCAGTATGTGTATTTATGTGCTTTACCTCTTGCATGAAGTGAGTACAAAAAAGTTAAATATCTTTCTTTAAAATTTCTAATTCTATAACGTCTTTCACTTTCAAGTTTAAACTTGTTTTTCTTATCAAAATGTCATTTATGGATTGTTGAAAAGCATACATACATACATATATATATATATATATATATATATATATAAAAAGAAGTTAGAGCTAGCGCTTTCTAAAAGAGTAGGCTTATCAAAATTTTGTCGGGAAAAAAGAAGAAGACACTGCTGGGAAGAAGAGACCGGAGAAAACGTACCACCAATCACGAAGCAAGAGATGAGATCGATAACCATTATGTGGTCCCTCATCTTTGAGCAAATACTATTGACTGTATTTTCAGAAGCTAGAACAAATTTTGCAATTCAAGTGATGAGCAACATGGTTACAACTCCTTAATTGAAATGAAAAAGTTATAAAATCAAATAGAAGCAAATGACCCATAAATGTAGTTAAGTCCTCAGAATCCATGAAAATGTGTTGAGTAAAATATTTGCATACAGTGAGCGTAAATGTCACTCAACATAATTTCACTCGTATTCATTTAGTGAATAGAGTTTTAATTATTTCGAGTTCGACCCATTCAAGACAGAATATGTCTCTTAATTACAATCCCTTGTTACAGGAAAACATCCTTTGATTTTATTTATGAAGAAACCAATTATGGATGTGTGTTTGTTTGTTTTTGCGGCTGCACCTGGATATTTGAATAGGTTGCCTACGTACCCTTGGAGAGGGATCAAGCCACTCGTAGTTCAAGAGTTCCAATGAGTAGATGACTCATTGTAGGGCTTTGATTTTGGAATTAGAGTACTGTTTGGGACGAATTTGGTTTAAGTAGACCAGAGATTCGATTTTGTGTTTAGGACACAATTGCATCTAGATAAATTTGGTTCTAGATTGCCTACATACCCTTTGTAGGATCAAACCACATGTAGTTACGGCATTTGAGATTTAAATGGGTAGATGACCCATTTATTTTGAATTTGTGTTTGGGAGAGGGTTTAAAGCCCTTGAATTTGGTTTGGACTTTATTTGTGTGATTTGGAATGGATTTGATTTTTTCTAGTGTTGGGAGAATTTGACTGGAGTCAGTGATTCATTTGGGACTAGCCCAATTTGACTGGTGGAGTCAGAGATTTTGTATGGAGTTGTGGTTGCATCTAGTCAGTCGCTAGACTGCCTACATACCCTGTGGAGGGATCAAACACTACACCAATTTCGGAATCAGACAACACATATCAGATGACAGCAAACATTTTAACTGTCGTCTGATTTAATCAGACGACAGCAAGAAATATTATGTCGTCTAAGTTTTTGAATTAGACAACAGTTTTTTCTTGGCTCTTGTGCAGTAGCATTTCAGACAATGGCTGATTTTTTTGATGTTGTCTGAATTAATTCATTCAGACAACAGTTATTATGTGATGTTGTCCAAGGTTCATTTATACAATGGTTGATTTTTGCTGTTGTCTGATTATTTTCAGTCACACAACAGTTATTACTTCTCTGTTTTGCAATTACCATTAATACAATGGTTGAAAAAGATGTCGTCTGATTGTTTTGATTCACACAACAGTTTTTTAGTTGTCTATTGTGCCACTCTGTTTCAGACAATGTAATGAAATTGATGTTGTCTGAGTTTCAGGGTTCAAATGGTTTGCGCGCCCTAGTTATACTTAACACTTGGCCAGAATTTTCATTTTCATTTTTTCCTCCATTAGTTCGACAAAATTTTACTTTGATGTCGACTAACCCTAGAAATACAACACACACTCTCTCTCTTCCTCGGCCGCACACCCAATTTTTTGTTATCTCTCCCTTCCATTTCTCCCTGCCATAGCTGGAGACCACCATTTCTGGCCATCAATTCACGACACCGCCACCACCAATCTAACCAACACCTCAATACGATCAAAACCCAAGCCCAGCACCGACTCCTGCCTGTGCACGCGACCCTCCAATCCACGATGCTGCTACTCCCTTACCTTAGTCGATTTCCGACCGCCATCTCGCAACACCTCCACCACCTCTTTGATTCAGTAAGCTTTGAACTCTCCTTTTTGTCAAAATCGAAGCTTCAGTTCTAAATATTATGAATTCTTATTTGCATTTTTTTCTGAATTTGGAGGTCCTGTGGGTCTTCAATGGAAAAGTTTGAGTTTATGGCTTTTTGTTTTTCACTCTTCAATCCATCAATTGATCGGCTTCTTACTTTGAATACTTTATGGGTTTTCAATTTTTAGTCTTCAATTCTTCAATTGCCTCGAACTCAAGTAGCAAAGTAGATGTCCTCAAAGCTCAAGCAGATTTCTGGGTTCGATACTTCGATTTCAATTTTTGATTTCAGATTCTTCAAGCTGGGTTCGATTTCGAATTTCTGGGTAACTTGCTTGGTTTGGCTTTCTTCAAGCTTGGTTCGAATTGCATGATTTGCATGCCACAGGACCATTATTTTACTACCTTTGTCTCATATCTTTTCTGCAATGCCAGAGCTCTAAAGCGGCGATAATTTATGCTTTTTCCAGTTTTCTTCATAGTTGTTATTTCTATCTCTCTGTGTGTGTAACTGTGTATCAGTAGTTGCTTTGAAATCATAGTTGCATTCAAAGCCCCAGAACATATTATTTGCTGTTTAAGTGTTTGACAGAATTGACAAATGGTTCATTGTATAAATTGGCAAACTACTAACTTCACTATAGTTTATAATTAAACTTTTGTGCAGTGTTTTAACTAATTTGGTTAGTTCTGCATATGGATGATGTGTTTAGTGATAGAGAGCGTCAAAATCGAGAAAGGGATAGGCCTGATAGGAAAGTGTCTTTGGAAGTAAAGAGCATCGCCTATCTAATTGTGAGCTTTGAACTCCAAGCTACCCTCTTCTGCCAAAGAAAATTCGTACATGTTTTTTTTTTCTTTTTCTTTTTACCACACACTTATCTCTACATTAGGGACTGTTTGATGTTTTACTAATATTTGTGATGATTATTTAGTGATAGAAGAACAATGTTCTCCATCAAATAAGTGAGGCAAAAGCATTGCTTGCTTCACTAGATGAGAACTCCGAGGCATTGGCTTTTATCATTGATGAGAATTCACTTGCTTACCCCTTAGAGGTATATGTCCAGGACCTCTTTTATCATCTGTTTGCTACACTATTAATACACATCTGCTATTGAATTATTCACTGGGAATGAAGGCTTTGCCTTATTTGAGTTATTCCAAAGAACACTTCTGATGCTTTGTCTCATATGAAAAGAAATATATATATATATATATATATATATATATTCATATGTGATATAAGCAATTTTATTTTGAAGGCTACTTTGTGCAGCATCACCTCTATCTCAAAAGTCCAAGTCAATTAGCAATGACGACAAAAGAGCGAAAAATAACTTGGTCTCCTGTGTGTCACAGGTAAGTGAGCTTCTAAAGTTGCAAAATGAGAAACTTAATTGGCATGTTCATTATCTTAGATTTTATTTCAGGTAAAAAATTTTGTCTGTGGAGTTAAAGATTGGTTCTTTTCTGAACATTTAGTTCTTGGTACTAATAAAGAGTGGTGATTTGTGTTGGGCACTATGCAGATTAGTACTGCTTTTAGATTATTGGGTGTTTTGAGTTTTCTGCTTTTAGTGTATTTTTGATTTCTTGAGTTGGAAGATTTTAGGGGTCTGAGTTGGATGATTGGTTTTGACTGAATAGTGACAAATGTATGGATTCTGCAAGTGGTCTAGCTATGTTGGTGTGTCTTGGTCTGAGATGTAATCGTAAAAATATGATCATGTAGTTTCATTGAAGGCTTATTTTATTTGATTGCCTTTTTTCTTATACTGAATTTTCCTTCTATTTAGTTCTATAGAGGCAGTCATGGGGTGGTCAATGCACACTCATAGATAGATTCACATGTATTGATTTTGATTTGACGATGAGTGCTTTGATTGTTTCTACTCTTCTTTAAGGTGAAAAGAAAATTTAGATATCCCCGCATATATTGATTTTGATTTGAAGATGAGTGCTTTGATTGTTTCTGCTCTTCTTTGAGGTGACAAAATAAAATTTAGATATGCCCCTTCAGTAGAATTGATTTCATGTACTAATGAAACAACTTAATGAGATGCCAAATTAGCTATTTACATATGCCAAATTAGCTATTGGCATACAATTGAATTTTGTCAACAAATCAGCAACTCAGGTGAAAGCAAACATATGTACTGAAAGATTTGAGCTAGTAGCATGTTTACTAGACAATTGAGGAGTATAAATGTGCCAGCTTTTTTATATATCAGCTTTTGTAAAAATTGAAAACTGATTAGTCAACCCTTAAGATTACTTTTATTTAGCTTAATTGACGTAGAGTTATGCAGTGATTTGCAGGAAATGAATTTCTATGCAGTAAATGTTTGGATATTGATTAATTTTGTTTATGAACATTCTTTTGTTTTGTTTGTTGTTCCAATTGAACTCTGTTTTTTTTATGAAGTTGAGATTTTGATGATGATATTTGATTTCACAGAGTTCTGGAACAGTGTGCACTCAGATTTTTGTGATCTTTCAAATTCAAGTATGGTTGTATAAAAGACTATCTGATTTATTGTGTCCGCTCTGTTTGCTTTCTGAAATTGAACATAACTTTATGTCTACTGGTTTTCGATGTAGTTATGGCACTTGATATGCTGTCCAGAAGAGCAAAGAGATTATTAGAAGAGCATGATGGTGAGAATTGTAAAGGTGAAGAAGAAGTGCAAGCAATGGACAATTGTCACAGACTTTGTCCGCTGATAGCTAAAACTGGAAATATTGGTCTTGCTATGCAAGCAATGCATCAGAGTAAATCAATGAAATCAAGAAATGGTAAGTAGATATTAAAAGTGAATGTATTTTAGTAGTAATGAATTGAAGCTGAATAACGTTGTTTGATATATGCATTCTCCTTGATTGCTGACAAAATGTTGGAAATACTTGCCTAAAATATACTTGCAGCTGGTATATGGATTCTCCTTTATCATTAGTCTTTAATTGTAACATCTTTGCTATCGTTTGCAGATCAACCACTTATGGGAAATTTTGTATCAAATTGCTCAAGGCTTTGAACTGAGATGGTGGAAATGAAAGGCAATGTGCAGTCATTGGGAGATCAAGCTTGGAACACCTAGCAAGTTGTATTATTATTTATCATCATGTAAACCTTATGAAATTAGAGAGCCTGTTAAGCTAATGAAATGGATTAATGCTTTATGAAATTGCCTTTGTTGGATCTATTGGAATTTATTATGAAAGTTGCTTTTAGTAAAATATTAGAGTCACTTTCATACCACTCTCAACTGAGTAAAAACAATTGTCCAAGGGAGCTAACACAACTAAATGGATAGCATAAACTGTTGTTGGAGCCATTACAGCACAATAAGACTCTACATCGAAACCATTGTCCAATAAAAACTCAAACAACAGTTTTTTTTCAGAAACATGCAGTATCAAATACAAACAGACAATGCTTTCTTCAATTTTCTGTTGTCTTGTTTAAATCCAGTCCATAGAAAACAACTAGTCAGATGATGTACAACCTTCATTCAGACAACAGTTTATTTACAAGCCAATGTTTTCTGATTGTTCTTCACAAGTTTCTCTCTTCTAGCAGCTGTTGTCTGAAATTGATTTGCACAAGAGTTAAGATACTCATCGCTGTTGTTCTTTCTAGTGTTCAGACAATAGTTATGTAAGTCGTAGCTGTTGTGCAAAATTTCCTCAGACGACAGTTATGTCCTATTGTCTGATTCACCTATCAGACAGCATTGAGATAGACAACAGCAATGTGCCTTATCAGACGACAGTGAAAAACTGTCGCCTGATTCATTTTTTGGTGTAGTGAAACCACTGTAGTTCATTAAAAATTGTAAATTTTCGGTTTTGTACCGAGTAACTAACAGACATTTTTGGTGCATCTATCAGTTGAACATTTTGGTGGACATCCCAGTTTTGATGAACTGCTTGGCATCATCGGCTCCGAAACTTGCGATGGGTATTTGATTTGGACACCATCGAGATGACAATTTGAATTGGGGCCCGAACTTAACTTGAACTGGGCCAGCTTCTCTTAATTGACGAGTCGGGTTTGCTTCCAAATTTGAAAATGCCAATTAGTCACAAAGTTTTGACTTGAGCTTTTTCAAATTATTTGATAACTGATGCCTAGTTGCCTTGTAACACCTTATCAGTTTAACTTGGCTCAAAAGGAGACACCTTCACTCTTTTTTATTTTTCGCCTCCCATTTTGGTGACTACAGTAGCTTGACTTGGTTAATGAAACCAACAGAGTATTGGTAATTAAATAGCCAATTTGGCCACCCATTTGATTGATTTGCTTTGCTGCACCATAACTTCAAGAGTCTTTGAGAGATTCCACCGCTTGAGCATTAAGCAATAGGCCACCAGTAATGCATGTGTTGCAGTTTTTGTTTTTGGGGTGCAAGTGGATGATGACGCTGCATGGCTTCTCAACAAGTGACTTGTTGCCATTAAATTGATTATGTTCATCCCCACCGTTTTGAACAAAGAGTAGAAAAGCCAAGAAAGTTCATGGTTGGTCTTCTTGCTTTCCCATTGCTGTTTATTTCTTTGTTGTTAACTTGTTATATAGTCTCGGTGTATAGAGAAAATCATGAAGCGAACACCATTCTGACTTGCTTTTTGCAAATGTTATGCGAGTCATTGCTTCACAGAGGTAGTCCCACAATTTTGAGGCTTTGAATAGACATGTTCAATCCTCCGTACAAGCTGGACAATTCATATCTTTCCTCAATTTTTGTGGCCGCTGCAGTCTAACTTTTGAGCCACTTTGTTATGACTCTGGTGACTCATTTGATGCAGGTGGGAGCAACAACTTGGCGTCGAAACGCGTCGAAACACTACAGGAAGATCCTTCTAGAGCAGCTTCCCCATTGTTGTGAACTCGGGAACTTTGCAGAACCATACTTGGTGTGAACTGGCAACCCCCAGGCGTTCACTAACATACTCATTTTTGCCACCCATATGCAGGATGCACCGAGATACAGGCATAAAAAACAAGTGTAGTGAACACAGGAACTTCGTAGAACCGTACTTGGTGTGAACTGGCAGCCACTAGGCTTTCACTTGACAAGCTTATTTTTGCCACCCATATGCAGGACGCACCGCGATATGGGCATAAAAAACAAGCAAGCATGGAGTGACACCGCGGCTGTGAATGAGGGCTTGATGTCGACTTTGTGTCTTGCCTGGAAACCGTTGGTGAGATTTGTGAGGATGAGAGCAACGAGAGACTCTTGGAGAGAGGATAGGCCATAGTCTTACATGATCACCTATGTTACCTTCTGCAATCATATAATACAAAACAAAGAGAATACTTGAGTGAAAATTATAATTGGCAACGTATAGAAGAAATTATACCCACTACGCTTTGCTCCTCCCTTGCTCACTGTTCTTTTCCTTTCTCTCCTTGCGTGTTTCTCTCTGCTAGCTATTCTATAGCTTTTCTGCTCTCTCTCTGTTTTTTTTTTTCTATCCCTTCGTTGCCTAGCTCTCTGCTTTTTTTCCTCCCCTCTTTTCTTTTTCCATCGGTGTGGTAGCTCCTTTTATAGGAGAGTAGTGGATGGGGTAGATTTGAGGATGACTCCAGTTTGAATTTGAAATGATTTGATATTCAAAATCAGTTTGACCAAGTTTGTAGGTGTTCGGTGCATTCCCACAAAGCTGCTGGGATTTGAATTGATGATAGTTAGCTTGGCTTTGATCTTATTATAATTGAAAAGTCCAACTAAACATCTTGGACGTTGATTTGCATGCATGCCTCCTTTTTCCAACAATCATCCACTTGTTTTGCTGCAACTGATGATTTTGAATTTGAATGGTACTGCAAATATCTAGTTAGCTATCTTCACTCCAATTTGAACGAAAAGGCCGTGCTACATTCATTTGTTGTCCTGTTGGAGATAAGGATGGAACTAATAACCATCATAGTAATTTGAGCCAGCTCTGTATTTTGACCTCCAAACTCCATCTTTTGGACAAACATGTGAGTTTGTTATGTTATTTCCTTCCGATAAGCGAGACGTCGTATTTTCTAAATAAAGGCCTTAATTGAATTTGTGATTTTTTTTTCATTTCAACAAAATGCAAGTTAAGCATCATATATACTCAACCTCAAGTTCTCCAAACCCCTCATCATAAGCTATTTGAATTCTTTCAGGCTGCCAGGAATTCAATGATGTAGGGTGAATAGTGATTAAACCAGTGGTCTAACCATAACCTCCAGCCACTAATATATTTACCGTACCATTGTGATTCCACATAACATCACTAATGATCCTCTAGAATTTTACCCACAATCTCCATCAATATTAACAAAAAACAAGAAATGAAAGAAGGTCAAGAGAATAAAATTATAAAAGTGCTGAAATTGTAGTCTTGAGATTAGAGCTCAAAAAGAAAAATTGTTCAAAAAACGAATATAGTATAAGCAAGGGGGTCATTTCGAAAACATAAAACACCAAAAAAGTACAAGTTAGAGGATCAACTGACCCTAAACCCTTCGATGCCACAGTAGATTGGTCTCTCTAGGAAGGTTCTCTTGGTTAGAAAATATTCACCTGGTCAATTATTGACTAAGAAAATAATGCTCAACCACCCTTGGATGTAAATCCAATGGCAGAGAGAATTATTATTAAGTTGAAGTATTTTGTTTTCCACCCTTTGATATAAATCTAAGGGTTATTGAGCATAAATTCTTTGGTCAGCAACTGACCAGGTGAACACCACTGCTCTTGGTTACATATATAAATTGTTGTATCCTATGACCTAATTTAGACTTGGTGAAGATAAGAAAATCTGTCACGATCCTCAGAAGACAAAATCTTTAGAGGACATCATCTTCACCATAGCAGGGCCATCATCCCACCAGGAATACTCATCAACCTTTGTTTTACCTTTTCGCATCTGTTCCTGCTATCATGGCATTAAAGTCAAGAAATTAAAACTTAAATAGCCATCTATTATATATGGAGTAGTTGTACAAAATATTTGTATGACTCATATTTCGATGGGAAAAAAATACAAACAGTACCCAACCTATAGCCGACTCCGAATTTCTGTACCCAAGTTTTCAAAACTATCACAATGGTACTCCAAATATCTCGCCCGACCCAACATATGTACCTGCCGTCCATGACGGTGTTAACCCGTGTGCCACGTGGAGTATTTGATGGGTATTTGCGTCATTTACTTACCTAGCCCTTTTTTTGGAAATAATCTGCAGCTTGGTCCAAGTCTTCAGAATATTCTCCTTCTTCTTCTTCTCCCTCAGGCTCTTCCTCCTCTTCTCCTCCTTGTTCCTCTTAATCTCCCCCTTCAGCTCCGCCATTCTCTCCTTGTACGCCTTCTTCACCGACTTGTTTTTCTCCCTCTCCTCAAACGTCGTCCCCTTCCGGCTCACCTGAACCTTCGATGACCTCTGCTTCCGCGGCTGCTTCCACTTCCGCCCGGAGACCTTCCCGGTGATCACTACGTCGTAGCTCGGCCGACCAAAGACTTGTTTGTCCGGCTTGTCCGAGGAGGACACCTCGGATCGCTTCGCCGGTCGTGGGTAGGCTGCGTCGATTTCCATGGCGGCATCTTCGTCGTCGGCGGCGGCTTCGGGGTTCCACTTGCGCTTGTAGGTTTTGCCACCGAAGCCTTCGTCTAGGCAGCTGAAGTCAATTGTGCAGGTCATACAGTGAAATTTGCTCTCTTCTTGAGTCCCTTTGCTCTCTTCCTCTCTGCCTCTCTTTCTCTATCTTCCCGATTTGTTCTCTCTCTCTCTCTCTCTCTTCCCGACTTGTTGCATATTGATCTAGTATTTGACCACTAAAATTTGTTCAGTTCTTCTTATGCCTAGTTGATTAATTAATCAAGATAAAATTTCCAATTGAATTATGAATGGATATGTGGGGATACCTCTTCTTTTCTTCTGGGGCTGTAAAGAGATTTTGATGATGACGGTGGTAGTGGCGGTGGCGGTGGTTATGACGGAGAGGTAGGCTTCTGGTTTCAGAAGGGATAGAGAAGATGAAGGAGAACTGGATTTCTTTTGGCAAAGAAAGAGAAAATGGATTAGAAAGCCAAAAATCATGGTTTTATTTTTCTAGCCGTAGGATCTTAGAGTGGGTGGAAATGAAGGGCTGATATTCCTTTATAAGTAAATACATAACTAATAAAAAAATTTCAGTTAAAGAAAAATACTAATAAAAATTTAAAACTAAGATTAAGGCATGGAATCACTAAAATATCCCTGAAATTATGCCACCTAGCATAACAATTAACACCGTTATAGACGGCGTGTATGGATCACTACAACAGAAAGTCTTTTTAGCGACCATATTTTTTGCGAGGAATTTATTTTCCTCGGTAAATGTCACTTTTTACGAGGAATATGTTGATTCCTCACTAAATGTCATTAGGTTTTCTGCGAGAAACATATTTTCCTCACTATACACCACTTTCTACGACGAATATTTCAGTTCATCACTAAAGGTGACCATAATTTGGTCTTCTAAATCATCATGTTATTAGTGAGGAAATAGGGGACTTCAGTGAGGAATTTTTTCATCGCAAAAAATACATTCAATGAGAAAATAATGATTTCATCGTTATTAGTTTGGCGGAAAATTATGTAAAACCCGCCAAATTCAACAATGACAAAACTATGATTTCCTCGCTAACATTCCATGTTTTGCGAGGAACTATTTCCTCGTCAAAATAAGCATTTAGCGAGGGAAATACACTTTCCTCGTTATTTGTTTGGTGGAAAATTATGTAAAATCCACCAAATCAAGTAGCGACGAAACTATAGGTTCCTTGCTAAATGTCAATGTTCAACGAGGAAACATTTGGTTGCCAAAAGATGCAGTTTGCGAGGAAATAATTAAGTTGTCACTATAGTTTTGGTGGGAAGTTTTCTCGACCCTGCCAAATTTTATGGCGACGGAAATATGATTTCCTCGTTAAAAGATGACTTTTAATGATGAACGATTTCCTCGCTAAAAGCGGACTTTTATCGATGAATGATTTCCTCGCTAAAATAGAAATTTTAGCGACGAAGGATTTTCTCGCTATTGATAAATTTAGCGAGAAATTAATAACTTCGACGCAATAGTTTTGGCAGAAGGTTTTTTGAACTTACCAAATTTAATAGCGATGAAATAAACGTTCCTCGTTAAATTATCGAGGAAATAATTAAGTGGCCGCTTTAGTTTTGGTAGGAAGTTTTCTCGAACCTGCGAATTATATGGCGATGAAAGTATGATTTCCTTGCTAAAAGATGACTTTTATCGAGAATGATTTCCTCGCTAAAAGTTCTTTTTTAGTGATAAATGATTTTCTTGCCTTTGATATATTTAGCGAGATATTAATAATTTCAACTCAATGGCTGGAAGTTTTTTGAACTGCCAAATTTAATAGCAGTGAAACCAAGTCTTCTTCACTAAAGATATTATATAATTGAAGTTTAATGACCAACTAATTATTTTGTCGTGGTGTCATATATATATATATATATATATATATATATATATATAGACACACACACAGACACACACAAAATTTCTCAAGTAAGGATATCCTTACCTAAGCTTATGGAACAGATTTCCAATTTTTGGCCACTTTTCGATCATATATTCACATCTTAACCATTCAGTTTTTAGGTCCTAATGTATAGATCATCCCTGCAAAATTTCAGCCAAATTGATGATCGTTAAGGCATCTAAAACTGCAATTTACACGAATGAACCGAATCTGTCGAACCGGAACCGTTCGTGTACATTGTTGTAATTTGCAGTTTTGAATGCCTTAACGATCATCAATTTGGCTGAAATTTTGCAGAGATGATCTATACATTATGACCTAAAAACTGAACGGTTAAGATATGAATATGTGATTGAAAAGTGGCCAAAAATTGAAAATCCGTACCTAAGCTTAGGTAAGGATGTCCTTAACCAAGAAGGACTATATATATATATATATATATATATATAGATCCTATCCAGAGCGGAGCTCCGCTTTGAAAATTAACGTGTGAAGTTCGAGTTTTGGGTCACTTTTAGGTCGCTTATCCACATCTCGACCGTTCAGTTTTTAGGTACTAGTGTATAGATCATCTTGCAAATTTTCAGCCAAAATGATGATCGTTAAGGCATTGATTACTGCCTTAAAGCTAGTACGGTTCAGGTTGACAGATTCAGTCCGTCCATTGGTTTAAGAGAGTTAGATATCTTAACAATCATCAATTTGGCTGAAAATTTGCAGAGATGATCTATACACTAGTACCTAAAAATTGAACGGTCGAGATGTTGATATGCGACCGAAAAGTGACTCAAAACTCGAACTTCACATATTAATTTCAAAGCGGAGCTCCGCTCTGGATAGGATCTGTATATATATATATATATATATATATATATATATATATATATATATATATATAGGGCCCTTTCATTAAGGGATTCATTTTTTATTGCATTTCAGTATCTCGACCGTTCAGTTTTTAGGTTTTAATATATAGATCACTTTTTCAAATTTTCAGCTAAAATGATGATCGTTAAGGTATCAAACTAGATCCCTTTCATTAAGGGATTCATTTTTTATTGCATTTCAGTATCTCGACCGTTCAGTTTTTAGGTTTTAATATATAGATCACTTTTTCAAATTTTCAGCTAAAATGATGATCGTTAAGGTATCAAACTAGATTAAATCAATTGATGAACCGAATCTGTCCAACTTGAACCGTCGATGTTTATAACTATAAATCGCAGTTATGAATATCTTAATGATTATCAATTTGGCTGAAAATTTACAGAGGTGATCTACTCATATAGATCTAAAAAATGAACGGTTGAGATGTGAATATGTGGTCAAAAAGTAGGTCTAATAAGCAATCCCTTAAAATGGCCAAAAAAGGAGCCTCGCTAGAAGGGCCCTGTGTGTGTGTGTATTTATATTTGAATAACTTATTATCACTCCCCAATTCCTTCCCATTGATCTTGCGCTTACTTTGCATACTTGACGTTTCCACTAAGGGACTCTTCTTTGTGCATATTATTGTATTATACATGACTTACTATGTCATTCCAATTGAACTGCTCTGGTTTTATAACATTCTTTTAAGATGTAGAACTTCGAAGAAAAGTAGACGATCGATCACACTATGTTCAATATGATCATCCTGATAATTCATGATAATTAACAACTAAATGGTACTCAATTTAGCTTAAAATTTACAAAGATGATCTAGGAGTAATGTCTTAAGATTGAACTATATATATTTAGATAATTGAAATAAAATTTTCATAGAAAATCTCGCACCAGCCACTAAATTGTTGATAATATAATACCTTCTTCAAATTGAAAATCATTTAGTTAGCCATTATCATGACTTAAGCCATCAACCCCTAAACCCTAAATCCTAAACCACAAACCCTGAATTAAAGCGGGCTTTCAAAAACCTGTATAAAATTAAAAGCGAAACATTTAAAAGTCTTAAGCGGCAATCAAAACAGAAAGGCGCCCGTTTGCAAAAGATAAAATGAGACGCTACCAAAAAACCCCAATTCTCTCTCTCTCTCTCTCTCTCTCTCTCTCTCTCTCTCTCTCTCTCTCTCTCTCTCTCTCCCTCTCTCCTCTCCCCCTCTCTCCTCGTTGCCGCTCTCACTATCGCCACCGTCTTTGGAAGCTTTGGGAATTGGATCCCCTAATCGAAAAGATGATCTGCCTACCTCCCATCGTGAATAGAGGCTCTGCACTGTTGGAAGGTCGACCCGCCATTAATTTTGGTGAGATCCAAGCACGGTAATTGTACTAGAAGCTCTAACTAGGTGGAGGTCCTGGCCCCTGATGGGTATCCTTCCCACTTCTTCAAAAGTGCTTGGACCCTTTAGAATTTGGGTCGTGCAATCAAATTAGGGCTTTCTATACTCTGCTTGCTGTGAATTTCATACTTTAGGGTCTTGGGACAAGGTAAATTCTAATAATTCGCCTTCCTCTCGTTAATTTCTTCTGGATAAATTAGGGTTTTGTTTTGATGAGACTCTGTAGAAATTAACCTACAACGGATTACTCCGAATTTTAGAGCAGTCAAGATCTGACGAAATTTATTTCATAGGTTTTCTTTTCCCCCAATTCGAATTGAATTGTTAATTGATGATGGTTCTATTTTGATTTGTTCCAGTGAGTGCGAGTCCGAGACCAGGAGCTTTTGAGTGCAGGTCAATCCAAGGAACAGATAGACAAGGATGGAGCTAATCTAGAAAGAGTCATGCAAGAGCTTTCTTCAATTGGTCTAATGCCGGAGGTCGCGGTGGTGATGTCCTAATAGTGCAGGTTGTTATTTATTGAGTGGAGGAACTTTACATACCTATTTTGTTTATGCCTTGTACTTTTCTTCTGAACCAATCTTCTATGTCTTTAAACAGATTATTGCTCTTAAAGGGAAAAATATAGATGACATTTTCAAAACTGTAATGCTAGTTGCAGAGGTAAGTCAAATGTGTAATGATGTTGAAACATTAGCTTTGATATGCTTATTGCAAAATAGATGTGCAATCCTAATGTCATCTTAATAGTTTGTATAGGTTTGCCTGAGCAGTTCGTGTGGAACCTAGAACTGGTGAGAAACCATTCTTTCAAACCAATTAAAATTGCTGAGCATCGCACCGCTACACTAATTAATTTATGCTTTACATATACCACCGATTCATGAACAATGTGAGGAAACAGCAAGGCTTTGTTACTCTTATTATTCTTTAGGCATGATCGCCTCTTAGTTTCTTTTGTCTTTAGCTCCCATTCATAAACAAAGCTACAGCACACCATATATGATAATTATGCTTTAATTGCATATGAGATTTTGTCTTCATGTATGTTTATCACTTCATGTATATTGATCAATTTTCAACCGCCAAACAAAAGACATGAACTTATCACTTTGGCATGGCCTCTGTTTGGTCTTCTTGTATTATTGAACCACCATTTTGCATTATCAAACCACCGACTTATGATCAAAGTGAGAGAGAAGATAAAAGCTTAATTAAACTTATTATTCTTCAAAGCACCTGGACATTCTTTCTTGGTCTTTGTTGTCTAACTCATATTCAAAGTAAGCTTGCAGCACATTTTGACAATCACAGTTCAAATATATATGTTTTAAATCTCTTTGTCCTTATGTGTAGGTCTTGAACATTCCTCCACCTCCAAGTTTAACGTGGCTACTTGAAAGGTGATTTTGCTGCCATGTATGTTTTAAGATTGACTTGCTAAAGTTCAATTCTTTTTTTTTCTTTCTTTTGTTCATGCGCCGTATGGTACCACAATTTGAACAGAGAACAGAAAAGCCAAAAGACTTTCATCATTGATCCTTTTGCTGCTTGCTTCAATTTTGGGGAAAATCAAAACATGAGACCAATTGTAGACTTTCAGATGCTTCAGTTTCTTTCCTTCGATTATAATGTTGCCTTGCAGACACTATACAAGCCGTGATTGGTTAAGCTGTGACCTTAATGATTAAGGTAATTCTCAGAGTCTCTGTCTGTATGTTTCTTGTGCACCACTGTATGTTTCTTGTAATATTCTATGAAACTACTGATGTGGTTTTAGTAAGTGCACCATACTTGAACTTTGATTAGGAGTAAGTATGGTAATATTCCATAAATCCCCAGTCTCTAAAATTATATTCATGAGTTCGTCGAATGTTGTTTTCCAATATCCTGGACATTGAACTCTTGTGAAGGTTGAGGGTTCCAGCAGTCCTTATTATTTAAAATACATGTGACTTCGATTATAAGAATCCTTTTGGTGAAATTGTGAACTTTTTGTATTGTCATTGACTCGTATCAATTTGGCTGCAATCGTTATTTTTTATTTCTATGTTTTTAGCATGTGTGTAAATGATTGACTTGTTTGTTATGTTATTTGAAGCACTTCACACTGATTATAGGAACAAGAATCACATACTAGGATATGATTTATTGCTTGTAGTCTTGTAGATAAGGGGAGCTTGCACTGGAAGGAGCTCATTATTTGACAACCGCGGAGGTCGTGAGTTTCAGTGAGCAGCAGCTTGTGGACTGTGATCATGAGGAAGTGAGAGGCTTGTCTTGTTAAGCTTTCATGAACAAGAGCTAAAGCTGCTAGTATATGCTTTTGCCTTTGAAATATAGGTTTGGATCTTTTCCTTCAAGTCTAAGAATAATGAACTACCAAGAGAGTTTTGTCCTGTAAACCATGTTTGCTGCAATAAAAGTTTCTTCTGTTCCAAAATCCTTGCTATGTTCTTTTATTTCCTTCATTATTTTGTTGATTGTTTGACTAGTTTTGAATAAGAATCCTCAGGTCATTTCGTAATAAACAGACAATTGTAACAAAAAGAATATTTCCTCGCTATAGACTAAAATTTAATAACGACAAAAGATAATTTTCTCACTATAGACTTTAGTTCCTACACCGATAGAAAAAACATTCCTCGTTGATTATTTTTAGGGAGATAACTTTTTCTCGCTAAAATGATACATATTACGATGAAACAAAATTTCCTCGCCGAAAACGGTTTAGAGTGAGGAAAAACTTCTTCGCCGAAAACTATTTATAATGATGAAAATATTTTTGTCGCAAAAGCAGTAGTTTAAATTTTTTATTATTTAAAACTTCTTTAATTACTAATTATCATCAGCGAGGAAATACATAATTTAGCGACGAAATCAAGTTTGTCAGAAAATATATTTAACGACTATTTTCTAATCCTTGAAATTTTTTAACGAGGTAAAATTATGAGTTTGGGTGAGGAAATATATTGTCGCCAAAGATTAACAGCAAGAAAAAATATTTTTCTCGCAAAAAAGGTTTGGCGAGGAAATAGTTTTTTCGTCGTTGAAACTTTTCTTGACGAGCTTTCTCCGACGAATTGAAGACGAAAAAAATTTCCTCGCGGAAATACTACAACGAGGAAATGTTGGTTTTCAACGAGGAACAAGTTCCTCGCTAATGAGGTTTTTTGTTGTAGTGTATGTTGGGTTGCGCTAGATAACCTGGGTACCATTGTGATAGTTTTGAAAACTTAAGTACAGAAATTCGGAGTCGGCCATAAGTTGGGTACTATTTGTATTTTTTTCCCTATTTCGATTGTGTTATCATATATACCTCAATTTGAGGATTCGAATTCCCATGCTGCAATTAGTGTGACCGGCGTTGTTATTGTCACTAGAGAAAATGGCATCCTCCTTCATTCCGGTTTGGTCATACTGAATATTGTTATATGTCTGGAAGGGATTAAAAACATACTAGTTAGATTTTTTTTTTTTTATTACGAAAACGAGAGGAGGACCAACTCATCGTCCTCTCTCGAAAACATACTAGTTAGATGAGTAGAGAGATAATATTTTGGCCAATCATGTTAAGTGCTATACATATCTGAGTTACCTCGAAACTAGAATTCTTAGTGGACTTTATGTTGTGACAACTGGTACTTTTATTACCACTACTTGACATGAGCACATACTTCATTCCAGTCTGGTCATTCTGAATATTGTTCAAAAGGGAACAGAAAATTAATGGTTAAAGAAGTAAATGAATTGAAGAAAGTTAAGTTCAAGTATACGAAGTCAATGAATTGAACTAGGATAACAAAGCATGAAGTCTTTGGCAAGAAATAAAATAAAAGGGGTTCAAAAATATTGCACTTCTACAGTCCTTATAGATGGTGAAAGATGGCTTATATAGGGTGTAAGTAGAGGCGGAAATAAAATTTTAAATTTTAAATGAGTGAAATTTGAACTCATTTTTTTTAGGGAAAGAAAATTCAACTATTCAAGTACATACCTCAATGTATCGATATATTAATATACTAGAGACAACTCCATGCAAAAAACACATACTAGACTAGCTATTAAACAATTTGCAGATGCTTTGAGGTGTAACTCGAAGTTTGCCCTTCTAATTTTCAATTTCCTAGATGAAACAATAAAATTTTACATCTGAACGGAAACTATTTGGCTATGATTATATGCATGTTTAAATAAGTGAATGCATTCATAATCGCATACCAATATTGATCAATAGGGCTGGTTTGACTCCATTGATGACTTGCCTTGATGCTGCTATATATGAATATTATTGTAAGGAAGTATGTACTAATAAAATATTCAGTTTGCATAAAAGAATTAGTACCTGGATTGGAGCATAAATATTGTGACTGGCAGGTGAAATCTGAGCTTGTGGATTTGGAAATGACATTCCTGCGGATTGGTAAATGGATTGGGAGCTGGAGGCTGCTAAGAGGAGATTGCTTCTGTAATTATTAGATGAGTTACCAATAACCACTCCATTACTATTAGATATTTCCTTAGCTCCAAGCTTGTTTTTTTTTTTTTTTAAAGAGGGCCTTAGCTCCAAGCTTGTAATTCAAGCAAGTAATTAAAAGTTATACAAACGGTTAGCCAAAACCCACAGTAGCATGTTCAACAACTTCCCTGAAAAAGCATCTGTCACTTGATCCAATTTACTTTTATCCATACTCTCACCCTATTATGCCTCTTCCACACCCTATTTCATTATATCGAGTGACCTGACTAACTTCTATCATTCCAAATGCAACGAGTCTGAGATCATTACTTCTAGAGTACTAGTTTGCTTAAACTATATATACAATGGTGTAGGTGACACAATTGAAACTGGAGCTATACAGAAATAAGTGCAGAATTAGCCCATATTACAAAGAAAAATAGGTTTAATTTTGATTCAGTACTATGTGTTCATGTGTTTTATGATGTCAGCAACCTCATATATATGTTTTCATTATCATCACACAGCTCTCAAACAAACCTAAATTGGGTGAAACTTGTATATTTATAAGAAATATTTTGTTTAAACTGAAAACACATGTATGAGATTTCATGTAAGGAGTAAAGCACAGGGGAATAAATCACAATTATCCCAAGAAAATAATGTAATATATACATCATATTTTCTCTTTATGAGGAATTGAGGATCAAACCTGTTCATAATTCCATTCCTCCTAGAGCAGTACAAAGATGGTGCACTAGCCTTCATGTTCATCTGATTCTGTTGATGTGGCATCTCCTTATTCTTGTGATTCAGTTGTTCCTTTCGATTGATAGTATATGTAATCAAACATGAGCATAAAAAAATATTACAGAATTTGAGAATTATGACTTTATGAGAACAAAGAGGTTAAAATATACACTGTTTCCTTTTCTTTACTACATATGTATGTACCTGATATGACTGAAACTTGAGTTGCCCTTTAGAGGATGACAAGTCCTTTGTAAGTAGCATTACTTGATTTGCACATTTAGGGGGGTGTATTGTATATGGAATTAGTGGAAGTTTTAAAGAAATCTATGGAATTTAAAAGTCTAGGTGTATTCAATATAGATTTTTAATAGTCCATGAAAGTCTTGAGGTATTCAATTAGGATTTTTAAAGACTTTATGAATTCCACCAAAATCTGGGGGTATTCAATTAGGACTTTTAAAAATGAATAAAAATACAGAGGTATTCAAAATATCATTCATACTTATGGAATTAGAAAATCATGGATAATCATGGACTTTGCAGTGTTAACTATACATATCAAACTCCAATAATTTTCCAGCCTCTAGATCAAAGATTTCAAAAAGTCTATCAAAGTTTCCTCTCCAAAAAAAAAAAGAAAAAAAAGGTCTATCAAAGTTCTTCTCTCTACGCACGAAGAAGTTTGTCATTCATCATATCTCTTTCTTAATTTTTTTTCTTTTCTCTAATCTTTTATGATATCAACATTTTTTATACACAACATGTTCATTGTAGTTGTTGAATGTGATTTTTGTTTTGTTTTTTTTTTTTTTTTCAATTGTGATACTTCGAACCCTAATGGCAATAAAAATGATTTATGAAACCCTAAAACTCAAATATTGTGGTCTAACCCTAAGACCTTGAACCATACTAAATTTTATTTTATTTTATTAATTAATTATTCTCATTAATTTGAATTTATATTATGGTTCAAAAAAAGGTTGAACAATTGAATTTCAATTGATTGATTATAGATCAAGACATTGACCAATATTGCTACAATATATGTTAATCGGTGAAAACAAAATTGATGAGAATAATTAACCATAAACATCAAGTGATCTATATTGTATATTTATGTTGCTGGGAGATTATGAATGAGAACAAACTCGCTAGACAGACTAACAATCATTTATTTGAGTCAATTTCTATTAGAAGATACTGGAGCATTGAAGAGACAATAAGTTATTATTTTGTTTTGTATTTGGGCTGCATTTGTTTTATTTTTTTTGTTTTTTGTTTTTGTTTTTGTTTTTTATTTTTTATACATCATAGGAAATTTGTAGAAGTCATTCATAATAAAGTATATAGATTTTCATGAATCAATAAAAGTCTGTTGCTAAAATCAATGGTTTTAAGAAATCCATAACAGTCTATCAACTTTTTAAAGAGTCTGTGGACTTTTCAAAAAGTCTGTCATTTAAAAAAAGTCTGCACAAATCGAAATACAATACACCCCCCTTAGAAAATGTAAATTCTCAAATTAAAAAATTACACAATGAATGAGGTTGAATGAATTCATTAAAACAACGCGTGTGCAGGGGCGGAACTACCTTATATCATGAAGAGGTCCCGACCCCTCCCCCCACCATTTATCTAATCTTCACTTAATTAACTACATATGCCTCATAAAACTATATAAGACTTGCCTTAATTCAATACTGGACCCCCCCTCAATCAATGGCAGCAAGAAGTAGAGAAAAAAATAAAGAAATAATTTAAAACTAACAATACTTTTTTTTTTTTTTTGGTCGAAGGGAAGAATCAATTAAGAAGGCACAAGGCCACAACAACAGTACAAAGGGACACAGCCCAAAATAAACGCATGAATCACAAAGTCAAATGCCAAAACAAGCAAAGACTTGAGAAATCAAAGAAAAGAAAAGAAACAAACAACTGAAAACAAAGAGCGATAGTAAACTAGGAAAAGAAGAAAAAAAAACAACTGCAAAGCCTAGAAACGGGAAGCACCGAAATCCAACAAACATGAAGCAGCAACAGAAGATTCCGGTTAGCTGATGCCACCAACAAAAGAAATCATGAAGATGGAGGGCAGGGCAATCCATCTCTTGATAGAATACCAACAAGGGAGGATGGCGGACGATCAATCCAGACGTCCGGGCACATTCTCCGCACCGCAAGCGAGGCGAGGTGATCCACCGCCGAATTCGCTTTTCTTGAGACCCATGACCAAGAAATACGCTGCCGGAAGGAGGGAGAGTTCTTGATCTTTGCAACTGCAGGGTAGATGCTCCAGATTTTGCAAGTTGAGGGAGAGTTGATGGCATCGATCAAACACTTTGAGTCTGATTCGATGATGATTGGAGCAGGGGAGAGCTTTTCGGCAAGATTGCAAGCCAGGATGGCTGCACGGGCTTCTGCTTCGAGTGCCGAATAAGCTTGACAAATCGAATGAACACCGTCAATCATCTTACTCCGGCAATCTCTTGCAATTACGCCCAACCCAACGAGGTGAGTATTAATTGCCCAACTTGCATCCAAATTTATCTTTATGTGTCCGTGAGGTGGTGGTTTCCAAAGGTAAGAAGTATGAAGGTGAAGCACACTGTGGGTGGGACGGTTGGGGTTGTGATGATGGACATGACTTTGGGAGATTTGGGGAGGATGCATATGGATGGGATCTGGATGGATCTGGCTTGGAGGAAGAGTTGTGATGGAATTTAGGTGATGAGGTGAGTGAGCTGGATGAAGTAGGTTGGTAGAAATGGGGTTCTGGAGGTGTGGACTAATACGAGTGTGATGGGGTTGATTATAGAGAGAAAGGGAAGAGAGAGAAGGGGGAATGAGTGAAGAAGATGGAGGGGGATAGGGACATACCTGAGTGGATTGCAGGGGTTCACATGGATGCATAACATGAATTTTGTTTCTTGAGTAGAGGATAAACTCAGTTGCAGCCTTGGTAGCAGATGAAGCAATTGACAAAGGATTGATGGGAGTGCCTTGATAGATAAAGGAACAACGAGCTTTCCAAATTTCCCAACAGAGATAGGAGACCATGGTAAGATAATCTGCTTGAAGCTGCTTGTTTTCACCCGCAATAGAAATGATAACTCCAAACCATTTGTCAAAAGTGTCAATTGTTTGTAGATCAACTTTATAGTTCAGGTCAGAGGCAAACCATGTACAAACAACACCATGACATTGTAAAAAGATATGCTCAATTGACTCAGGGTAAAGTTCACAAACTGGACATAATGGGTTTTGGATGATTTTTCTGTTGTATTAATTAAGAAGTATAGAAATGTTGCTTAGGTTTAGATATTTTGTAATAAATTATCATTGATGTTTAATTTGTTCAATTGTTTTATTATTATGAAATTTAATAATGTGCGTCGGATTTCCTAAAATTAACATTATTATTCTTTACATCTCATGTTTTATATCTGGATCCCCCCCAAGTTTCAAATCCTGGTTCCGCCCCTCCTGCGCGTGTGTACACTAATATTATGGTACACCTCACATATAACATATTCATTGTGGAGCTATTAGCTAGATGATCATATATCTACAGAAAAAGACTTACTTTCAAATCTGTAACCTGTTGTAAAGACGCTTTTAAGTGTTTCTCACACCACAACACCTGAGCTAGTGAAGGATCATTGCCTGGCTCATAATCCCTTCAAACAATATCACAAAAACGTACATACTTCTCAAAATCTATACTTACAAGTCTTATTGGAAGATGAAAAAAAAGCATATGCATGTTGCTTAGACAAGGATATATGGTGATAAATGAACATGTACCTGAGTTTTGATGAGAGTACCAATACGTCCATTTTGGATGATTCTAACTCCAATTCGAGAGACTATAATTTACATGCAATTGAATGAAGAAAAAATAGCAAATGAGTTAGCTAGTGAAAAGGTCACTACCAAATGCTATAATACATTATCACAGAAAAAAGTACTTACCTTAATGCTGCATAGGAAAAGGTTCATCAGGTCAGGAGAAAGGGGTATTCCATGAGAGCAAAGGAAAATAATGTGAATTAGAAAACGTTTATTAATATGGACAATACTAAATTCTCAATAAATATACGCCATAGGTATGTATAGTGGATGACTTGTGGGTGAATGCGAAACTTGTTTTTTTTTCGATGTAACTTTGAAACTTGGTTAATAATTCCAAATCCAACATAAAAATCCTATATAGCTTGAATTAGAAGAAAATTAAAGAGAGAGCACAAAAAGTTCAAATGATTCATGTGCATAATTATTTTTCAAAGATTTATTAATGATATCTAGTTATATAATTCTTTCGAAATCATTAAGTTAAAGACAAGTATATATGGTTTAGAAATAAGTATGAAGAGGTCCTGATAGTTTTGTAAGAAGTGTGTGTGTGTCTATATATATATATATATATATATATATATATATATATATATATATATATATATATATATAGAACCATTCTCAGGTGCGGATATCCGCACCTAAGAAAAAAGGTGCGGATTTCCATTTTGTCCCCACTTTCCGATCACATTTTCACATCTTAGCCGTTCAGTTTTTAGGTCCTAATGTATAGATCATCTCTACAAAATTTCACCCAAATTGGTGATCGTTAAGGCATCTAAAACTGCAATTTACACGAACGGACCAAATCTGCCTAACCGGAACCGTTCGTATACATTATTGTAAATTGCAGTTTTGGATGCCTTAACGATCACCAATTTGGCTGAAATTTTGCAGAGGTGATCTATACATTAGGACCTAAAAACTGAACGGTTAAGATGTGAAAATATGATCGAAAAGTGGGTCAAAACTGAAAATCCGCACCAATGAAAAACTGCGGACGTCCGCAGTGGAGAAGGCCTGTATATATATATATATATATATATATATATATATATATATGGTTTATTCAATAATAAATGGTTAACGATCTTATCACTTAATTAAATTTGTGATTAATCACATACGTAATCATTTTAGCCTAAACACACTGAGAGATCTTTTTTCTACTTCTTTGCCAACTACAAGAATCAAATCCAAATTGACAAAACCCTGAACTGTCTCTTATGTGTTTGTGTGTGTGTCTCAGAGAGAGAGAGAGAACTGATTCTCAAGCTGGTTATGCTGGTCACTCTTGTATTGGCAGTACAACCTTCTGATGCACTCCACTAGCTTTTCCTGATGCCAGTGGCAGAAGAAATTTTCAATTAATAAGAAGAAAACACTTTATATTATTGTTAACTTTGGAACAAATTCATTCATAAACTGAGAAAAATACCTCAAGGTTACGACTGCTAGTATGATCAATTTGTAAGTAGAAATATGTTTGGCCCTTCAAAAATACCGATTAGTATTGTGTGTCTATTCAGAATTTGAAGTCCTGATTTTTTCAATCAAGATCAAGGAAATGGTATGATTTCTGTATTTGCTGAAATCAACATGGAAACCTTTGAATTCCGGTGTGGAAAAAGAATGGAATTTAGGAATTGTAAACTAATTTTAAAATCCACCTAAGATGGTCGGTATTGTTTCCATAATTGTTAGGGATAATGACCACTTACCCATAGAATACCAAATACAACCCCATACACTCCACCAACTTATTTTCAACCCCACTCACACAAAAGTTTTCTCTTTTCCTCCCAACTATTCCTTTCATTTATCAGTTTATCCCATAAGTACCTCTCTCTCTCTCCAATTCTTGCTTTTATTTTATTTCTCTATTATTTTACTTTTGATGAAACGTGGTGGGCCCATCTCGAAGTTATTGATCTAAATCATAATTGCAGCTAAATTTCATCCTCTAAATTCAAAGGTAAACAGTTAAAATTACTATTCATAATTTCAATCGTAGATAGACTTGAGTTAAATGTTATCTGCAAAAATACTAGCAAAGAATTGAGAAAAGTTGAGAAAATTGAAAAGCTTCAGAGAAAGTCTTAAAAGAGAAACTCCCGATTACTGGGATATCATTTTTAGACTTCAAACAAGAATCTATAAAATAGAAGAAGATTTTGAAAATCTCTTATATATACTCAAAGAGGAACAAAAACCTCTTGATTATCTGAGCATTGGTTAGATCCGTACATCACTGTTATCACTGGTTATCTGAGCATTGGTTAGATCCGCACATCACTGGTATCAGAGCTTGTAAAATAACTCAGTAGGGGAATCCCCAATGGGCACAATGTCTGATTTGATAATAGAGAGACTGAATTCTCTATTACAATCTTCTGATGAAAAATATCAGAACCTGCAGAAAGAAATATCTAGATATCAAGATCATCTAGAAAAAATACCTGTAATACCTGTTATAATCCACCAATTAGAAAAATTGGAAAACAAACTGGATTATATCAAGGAACTTCCAAAAACAGAAGAAGAAAAGCTAACAAGTGTTAGCAGAAAAATCAATGAACAGCAAAAAACGCTGGATTCTATGAAAAATATACTGAAGGACAAGAAAGTGCCTACAGTAAAAACAAAGAAAGCTAATGGATTCAAACCATTAGATAGACCAGAAAAGAATCATGTTCCAAGTATGATTTTTCTGGATCCATCAACTAGTTCTACTAGTATTCGGTATGAAAATCCGAAAGAAACTCGAGATGTCAAAATGATGAGCATCTTAGGGAAAAAGAAAGGAGTACAACTCCTAAATGCTGAAGAATTCGAATTCAACGAAATTGAACAAGAGGCAAAAAACGCCTCACTTCCAAAATTAGATTTCAAGCAAATCTATAAAAGGGGAAATTTTGATGTTTTGGATAGCCATCACTTCAAATTATTGGAATTTACAAGCCCCTCAACAACATGAGAGACAGATCTTCTGATGATCACTCCTGAAGAAGTTGCCCGAGCAAGAACAAAAAATTATCAATTTATGCATATTGGAGCAGTCCAAGTAGGTATAAAACTCTTGGCTCGAGAAGGCATAAACTGTTCAGTCCTATGTGTCTTACAAGATAATAGACTAACAGATTTTCAAGCTAGTCTGTTGGGAACCCTTGAGGCATCTCTATGCAATCAAGTGGCTTATTTCAATTGCTTCCCAAATTTCTCAACCAGCTTGAAAGATGCAGCTCACTGTCTAAGACTGAGAGTCAAGACAGATGGCATATCCATGAAAAAAGATATGCAAGAACTGGCTATAGTATACAGAATATACTATAAATTGATGAGTACCACAGTAGAACCTAAAACCAGGATATCAAATATCCCAGGTCTTATTACTGGTTTCCTCACCAGCCAGAAGAACCATTCACAACAGATTCACAAGGTTACTTGGAATGAAGTAACTTTTCCAATTGAATGGAAATTGTCTGGTCCGAAAAAAACCAGCAGAAAATGCCAAAGCGGCAATATATGAAAGCAGAAAGACTGGAGATATCAGTCTAAAATTTGATGATCACAGAAAAAGTGACGTTTGTCCTGAAAATATCAGGATAAACAAAAATCTTCTCAGAAGAAGTTACAGCACTAGAGAAGCTAGTGTAGAAACTAGTGTTAGCGGTACTAAATACTCTGAAGAACCCTCAGAGTCCATCACAGAAGAAGATCTAGAAGTTGATCTAAACAGACCAGTCAACATGCTTAGAGCACAAAGCTCTATGATGAAGCAGAAAGCTGCGAAAATCCTGAACGATTAGAAAAACTAATCGAAGAAATGAAAAAGTTCAAACCCGGAAAGGAAAGAAAACTCCTTCCCTATCAGGATATTGAAATGGAAGAGGGAGAAAACTTCAATTCCAAAACAGTCATCACAAGAGAGAAAGGAAAAGTAAAACTTCCTTTTCAGAAAGCCCCTACGGGCAAAAATGGAGAAAGAAATTCTCAAAGATTTGTCACAGAGGACAATATACCTAGAATACCAATTTCTACCCATGGAATTTGGCTAAATCTAGACAAAGCTTTAGACAAGAGAAAAACTCTTGACCAATGGGTTGATAGCCTGATGATGGCTTCTGCTCTAACCCTTGGAAAATTTGAAGCACCAGATCTTCAGGTGTACTATGAAACTACTCTTACTGGAGTAGCAAAGAAGTATTAATTCTCTTTCAAAGAAACTGTCAGAGGGAAAGACTGGCTTGAAGAAATCAAAAATTCAAAGTCTCCGTATGATTTTGCAGTACCCTGTATGATCAGTTCTGTGGAGATCTCTCAAATCTGAGTGAGAAGGCTAAAGAAACAGCCAAATCAAATATCTATGCTCTCAAAATCTGTGACATGACACATTTTGAAGAATACTTGAATGAATTTCAAGAATATTACTGTACAATCGGTGAACTAGAAAATTCTGATCTAGTCAACCTGTTGCACAGGAAACTCCTGAACCATGGAGAACAGCTGTGCGAGAAAGCATAGCCGAAAAACCAATTGAACGATTTTCAGTTGGAGGAATTGCCGATAGAATCAGGCAATTACTAAAAGAACAATGCAAAGCCAATCTTAGAGCTAAGATGGCCAAGAAACAACTCAAAGGAGTTGAAAATTTCTGCTATGGAATACTGGATATGCCAACCAACTGGGGATGTCATGAATCCAAGTTCCACAGAAAGAAGAAAGAAAAATATTACTCTAAAAAATTCAGAAAGAGTAATAAGAAAAGGGATTGGAAATTCAAGAAAAGTTCCAATTACAAGAAACAACAGGATGAAGATCCTAAAAAGAAATTCTTCAAGAAAAAGAAGAATACTCATCAGCCTAAACAACTAAGCAAGAAAGCTTGTAGATGTTAGTTATGCAAAGCTGAAGGGCACTATGCCAATGAATGTCCGGAAAAGGGTAAAAGATCTACGAAAGCTCTCTTTGAAGAATATGAGCTAATAGTAGAAACAGCAAACATGAAAGGCTACGAAATAGCCTATTCTAATGATGAAGAAGACGACAGGTCAGTTTACTCTGCCTGGTCTAAAGAAGAAGAATCATCTGACTCTGAAACAGATTCTGAAGTAGAACACTTCGAATCAAGACAGATGAATGTTTTGAAAATCAAAAACTAGGAAGAAAGTAAGACAGAATCATTAATGTCTTCTTATCAGGTGAACTCTGGTACATTCTTTTGTGACTACTGCCTATGTCACGAAAAGAATGGTCTCCCCATGTTTTGTGAAGAGTCAAAAAAGACTTATCACAAAGAATGCTTCATAGCTGAAGCAAGAAGAAAAACCAAGAATGGCCTTGTCAGCCAATTGGTAGAACAAGAATATGAAGAATATTTCTCTGAACAAAAAGAGATAAAGGTAGAAGTGTTGTTCCAAGAAATCATGGAACCATCTTCCTCAAAAATAAAGGAAGAAATCATCGATGAAGAAAAAATTGATTAAACTATTGAATTGGTTGAACCACTAGAAATTGTTCCAGAAGAATGTAAACCGTTCATTCCAAAGGAACAAGCTCAGGAAAATGAGCTTCAACAATCGAAAATCGTCTCTACTAGTAGATACAGCAACTACATAGAGATTGGACTCAAATTCCCTGATCACAAAAAATATCATCTACATGCATTCGTAGATAATGGATTGGGATTTACTGTTGCAAAGAGATTTGCAATTCCAGAAGAACTCTGGAAAGAAGACAAGAAAAGAACAGCTACTGGTGTCACATTTGATGGAAGCCATCTCACCGTGAACAAAGTAGCCAAAAATGTTCACATCACCATTGGTGGAGGAACATTTATCATCCATAATGTTTGGTAATCTGAAGGCCAAGGATCAGATTTCTTGTTGGGAAATGATTTTATTCTCCAACAGAGATTTTTCCAGGATGAAGAAGCGATAGGATTCAGAAAAAGAGAAAGGGTGTACTGGGCAAACAGGCTTACCCAGGCCAAAAGTGTAGTAGGTCCAAACTTCACTACCCAATATCAGAGATTGCAACAGAATAGTGGTGATCTTGCCCCCTACAAACCCAAATTTGAAACCAACCTCCAAATCAAACAACAACAAGAACTACTTGTTGCAGAATCATCTTCAGAAAAAGAAGAAACAACTAGCGCAGATGAAGAAGCTAGTTTCATTCATGAGCATAACCTCAAGCACTTTCAGAATAAGCTTGAGTCTCAGAAAGTTCCCACTCTTGAAAAAATCAAGAAACTACTCAAACAGAATATCGATGTAGACCCTCAGAAGTTTTGGGAAAAAGACCCAGTGGTCTGTGAATTAAGATTACATGACATGAATGCCATCTGTTATGTCAAAGCCATTCCTCAGTACAAAGAGGAAGATAAAAAAGAATTCAGAAAAGATATTGAAGATCTCCTGAACAAGAGATTAATTCAACCTTCCACTAGCCCTCATCTTGCTCCAGCATTCTACGTGAGAAATCATGCAGAAAACTTAAGAGGAAAAGGTAGAATGGTGATTGACTACAGAGATGTCAACAAGAAGACTGTCAAAGACGGTTATCAAATTGCTCAAGTAAGAGTATTGATCAACCAGCTTAGAGGAGCTAAAGTCTTTTCAAAATTCGATGCAAAGTCGGATTTTTGGCAAGTCAAGATGCATCCTGAGAGTGTACCTCTCACTGCATTTGGAACACCACAAGGACATTACGAATGGTTAGTAATGCCTTTTGGTCTAAAACAAGCTCCCTCGATCTTCCAGAGAAAGATGGACAACATCTTCAAACATGTTGCGGAGTTCTGCGTCGTCTACATAGATGACATCCTCGTCTTCTCCAAAAACAGAGAAGAACATATGAAACACCTCCACGAGGTTGTAAAGCTGATAGTTCAGCATGGAATTATCCTAGGTGAAAAGAAAATCTTTTTGATCCTCGATGAAGTTGATTTCCTAGGAATAAATATCAAGAATGGAGTCTTAAAACTCCAACCTCATATCCTTGAAAAGATCTGGAAATTCCCAGATAGAATTCCTGATGCCAAGAGTCTAGAGAGATTCTTAGGAGTCATAAATTATGGGAGAGATTTCATTCCCAAAATCTCAGGGTTAACAGCAATATTATCTCCTAAGACAAGCTCCAAAAGAAAATGGAACTTCACAGAAGATGATGAAAAAATTATGAAGCAGATAAAAAATCTCTGCAAAAACCTCCCTCCTCTACAACAACTAGAGGAAAATGATGAGATTATCCTCCAAACAGATGCGAGTGATAATTATTGGTCTGGTGTGGTTCTAGCGAGAGCGCCTGGAACTAACATTGAAAAGATCTGTAAATTTTGTAGCAGCAAGTTCAGCCCTGCAGAATTAAATTATCCCACAGGGGAAAAAGAAATTTTGGCTGTCAAGAAGACAATTTTAAATTTTCCAGCTTTTCTTGGAAAACCCTTTACTGTCCGCACCGATTGTGCCAGAGTAAAGAATTTCAAAAATTTTAAACTTGATAAAGCTGCTGATAGAGGAAGATTAGCTAACTGGCAATTGTTTCTTAACCAATATGATTATATTGTTGAATTAATTGCAGGAAACAAGAACTATCTTCCGGACGCCTTAACCAGAGAACTGGCAATGTTCAGCTAAAGAGAAGATGACGAATGTCGCAATCCCAGAAGCAGAAGAACTGGGAAAGAACATGAAACTAATGAGGATCATAAAGAAAAAATCCTCAAAAGGTTCCTGCTAAGCCCAAAAGGCTTGGCCTCAATTGATCAATCCCAGGGTAAAGGATTGGCTAGCCCGTCTCAAACGGCAGATGGTAAAGGCTCATCAAGACCGTTGATGGCTGCTGCTTTGCCAAAAAGCAGACCAACTCCAACTGGAGTTATAAATGTTTTTAATTATGAATTAAGAACCTTTGATGCTCCTGTGTTCAGAACTGGCAGGAGACTAGCTTATCACCAAAAGGCAATCCTGGATAACCTTCTATTTGCCTTTCAAGAAAGAAGCAGTGGCCTGATGTTCCCAGCTTTCTTTGCCTTAGCTGAAGAACTCTATGAAAATGCTAGATCACAGTTTGAAGAACTTCATACACTGCAGAGTGCTGTTAGAAAAGAAAAAATTCACTTCCTTGAAAGTCCAGAAAGTGCTAGGGTCCCTATCATGGCACTTAATGAATCAGACTGGCGTGAATTCCATAGTCTGATAGGAAGTCATAATTCTGAAAACCGTGTTCCTCCAACTCTCTTCATTATCGCAGGACCATATGTTGGAAGATACCTAGTCAATGTTCAGAGTGAACACCCTCAAGAACACAAGCTTTGGCTTGTGGAAAATGGTTTTGTCCATAATCTGTGGACTAAAACAAATGATGATCTTAAAGGTTTGCCCCTTATCATTGTCAACACAGTCAAAAATATTAGAAAAAATGACTGCGTGCTTCGTCTGAAGTTCAGATCCACTCCTCCAGAATAGATCCAAAAGGCAAACGGTGAGGTTGAGTATATTTCTCCATATCATTATGTGAGAATAATTCAAAGGAAAAACCTTCAGCCTGCCTGTGTTAGCTACAATGGCCAGCCAAACTCAAGCATCCCATGGATGAAAGCCATGGATCTGGAATATATCAAAAAGATCATCTCTGAAGATATCAACAATACCTTCCTGGCAGCAGGAGAAAAAACTATCATCACTGCTTACGATCATCCTGACGTAGTCAGCAGTGACCTGTTCCTATCTCTCACAAGAAAGGAGATAGACTCGACACTGGCATGCTTACAGTGGGTTGAAAGGCTTGAAACAGACAACCACTACAAGATGTATGTAGATACAGATGTTGAAGATAATGCAACAACTGCTCGAATGGCCCAGGCAGACAACGACTCATTTGTCCTCGGTCACAATTCAGAAACAGACGAGAACATGTGAAGCAGCAGGTATAGAAAGCACCGAAAGTACTTTTGGACTTTTCCCAAAAGTTGCTTTTGCTTTTCAAAAAAGACAGGTGAAAAACATTTCACCTAAGGAATCTGCTTTTCCCCGTCCGACCTCCACTAGCAGGAGCACTCAGGAAAGCAGGAAATCACGGAGTCGTGCTGTACATTTTGTTGTTTTCAATTGTAATTTGAGTTATGCTCCCTATATAAGGAGCTTTAGCTTCCCTTAGAAGGCATTCGAAAAGAGAGACAGAATCATATTCTCTCAAACAAGAAAGCCATAGTAGCAATGTGCTCTTCTTTCCTGTCTAGGGAGAAGTAGTGTGCTTTCATTTCAAGTAAGTATTGTAATCATTCTTATGGATAGCTAAACCTTAATTAGCTGTTTACCTGAGAATGAGGCTCTGACTTCTTAGCTTGTAATTATGTTTATATGAATAATTTCGTGTGTTCACCCACTTCATCAAGTTTTAATTTCGCAAGTTAGTTTATGTTATCTTAATCATATTCGGCCAGTATCTTATACTATCTTTAAGTTCAGATTTCCTGGATGTTAGGAAAATTTGCCTCAGCTTAGGATAGAAACAAGCAGCAATGATTCCGCCTGTTAAAGTAGCTGTTAGGCAGGAAGCCGTTAGGTGAAAAACTTGGGCATGTTGAAGGCTAGTTTTGTTTTTCTCAGAAGTTGGAATAGAGTTTTCTAAGAAAAAGTGAATTTTGGACCCAAAAGTCAGCATAGGATACACTAGGCACTACTTTAGAAATGACTACCCTTATGAGTTTTTTCCCCTAAAAATTGTGTAAATTGACAAAATACAGGAATGATGAATTGATTGGGCAAAATACCATGAAATTTTAGGCAAACGAGCACGACCCCTAATTGTTATTGCTGCTTAATCTGACCACAACTCCGATACAATCACACCTACCACCTCAATGAATCGACCCACCTCTATGGTCACTAGTCACTACGACCATGACCACATCCTATCACGACTTCTACCCTCCCGCCCTGCCCCAAACTAGCACCATCGATCGTTGATGGCAGTAGCATAATCACTTGTTAATTAGATGATACCACCAATCGGGCCCCACCAATCAACATCACCACTGCAACTGTATGTTGCCACTTATATCTCTCGATCCTATCGAAATCACATTGAAATTCCATCATACTTCAAATCAGATAGTTAAGTAAGAAGAGTCACATTATTTAATAATTTTATTTTTGTTTTTTCAAAATTAAATCATCAAATTCTTTTAGTCCAAGCGCGCAGTAAGAAGATAAATTTCTTTTGAAATCAAAACTCAAAAATATAAAACTATCAAAAAAAGTGAACTTCATTTGAAATCTGTACAATCCCATAAGAGATCCCCACATGTTTAAGAAATCAACCAAACAAGGATCTAGGACCGATCTTTGTAGACTTTGGATGTAGCCCAAGGCCAAACCACAGTAAAACTATTAATAAACAGTGTAGAAAAATAGAAATAACTTGTTATCGTTCTCAACTCTCCTACGCTTACAGCTTGTTTCCGTCAACATGTTCTTTAGATTCCGATTAAGAGGAATAGTATAGCTTTAGTAGCTTTAGTATAGCAGAAAAGCTATGCTTAGAAGGGGAGAATAATCTAAATATCGAAGTGAGGTAGGAAGGCCTTGTCTGATATTTCCCTCAGGTATTTGTGATTTATATACGAGTCTATTTCAGAGGCCAGATACAAGTCTTTTCTATGTGCTTTACATGTGTATTGTAATCCAAAAAAGAGTGCATTTGCGTAGTAAGCTCACTTAAGTAGCCTGCATGCAAGAACGTCTGTTAATTTGGCCAATGCATTGTACCTTGGCTCCAATTGTCACAATTGCCAGAGCGATTTACCGATGAGAATGTGACACGTTAACTGGTTTAATTATTCTGAGACTGTTCAATGAAGGGTAGTTTTGGAATTCAAGTATATAAGGGTATTGTTGGATTATTGATTATGCCAGCTCTGAGCAAGTTTTATATGGTAATTATCTGACCATTTATTAAGGACAGAGGAAATGAACCCACATTAAGACCTCAAAGCCTATTATGGTAGGTTTGCCAATATTTTCCTCTTGTTCTAGATGCATTCTGCCTGGTTTGGTTTAGAATTAATAGACAAAATCTAGATAAATTTTGATGCCTTTTATTTATTTTTTTTTTTTTTTTCAGAAAGCATATAAGAGCATCTTTAGCAATGCTAGTCATTTTTGAGTCAAATTTCAGCAAAATTAGCTAAAAAGACATTTTGACTAGCCACTTTAGAAATATGTCTGTATCAGTGCTCTCTATTTTAGCTTTTTTTAAAATTTATATTATTTTTTAAATGAAGATTAAATAGTTTAAATGTATTTATAAATTACATAAAATAACTTAAAATGAATGTTTTAAGTTATAGAGAGTCTCATCTCGCTCTCTAAATTTAGGAGCGAGATAACTAAAAGTTATAATGGATAGCCACTTAGAGCATCTTTAACAGACTTTCTATTTTGGCTCCTTAGCTATTTTAGAGAGCATGTTTAGCTTTTTATATATTTTAGTAGCTGCACCAGACTCCTGAGTGGCTCTCCATTATAATTTTTAGCTATCTCGCCCCTAAATATAGAGAGCTAGATGAGGCTCTCTATAATTTAAAATATTCCTTTTGGATTATTTTATGTAATTTATAAATACATCTAAACTATCTAATCTTCATTTAAAAAATAATATAAACTCAAAATTAGCTAAAAAAATAGAGAGCACTGATACAGACGTATTTCTAAAGTGGCTAGCTAAAATTTTTTTAGCTATTTTAGTTAAAATTTTACTAAAAAATAGCTAGCATTATTAAAGATATTCTTAGGAGTCTGGTGCAGCTATTAAAATAGATAAAAAGCTAAACATACTCTCCAAAATAGCTAAGAAGCCAAAATAAAGAGTTTGCTAAAGGTGCTCTAATTTCATTTCTTATTATAGCTAGAATGACACATACATCAATCCCAAAATTGGACCAAGTCTTTATAAACCAAGCAAATTAACAAAACTGACAAGTACCACTGATTGAAAACAAATAAACTCGTTTTTTTGTAACAATGAGCCTATAAATTGGACAAAAAACCAGATAAACCTAACTCTCACCGTAGCCATTCCAATCGCCTAAAGAACTCAATTGTTGTACAATTGAAAAAACTAAGAATAAAGTAAATTGAGTGGCTAAAGTCCATTCTATAGGCAACTAAAATTAAGAAAATTAAAATTTTTCTTTGCTCTTATGACTAGGCAAGTCATACCAACTTCAGCAAAAGGATAAATGAGTCGCGTGTTGAGAATATATACATCCCACATAGGAAAAATAGGGCATTGCCTATGAGTTTATAAGAGTTTGGGCCACTCTATCCATTGTCAATTGGTTTTGGATGTGAACCTCATATTACTTTATCATGGTATCGGAGCGGGTACCCACATGTGCATGCCTCACGGCCACATAGGCTCCACATCACCTAAAGTTGTCCACATGTATGGCTTAAAAATTCATCACACATGTGGGGACATGTTGAGAATATATACATCCCACATAGGAAAAATGGGACCTTGCCTATGGGTTTATAAGGGTTTGGGTCACTCCATCCATTGCCAATTGATTTTGGATGTGAACCCCATATTACTTTATTATTGCAGAGGTCCAACTCCTTACTTCTTCAGAGGCATCGGCTTAGCTAGAGGATAAATGATTTGTGTGCATGAATGCAACTTACGCTCAATAAGGGCACGGTCATCAAAGAAGTGGGAAATATTTGAACCCGAAATTATCGTACCACGGGGATTGAAAAACTAACTTCAATCCTTGGTTATGCCGATTACTAAGTCACCAATAATTTAACAAACAAAACCTAGAAAAATAGCACTAAGCTATTTACATGTCCGGCTCGGAACAACCAAGCCTAAAATGGGTCAAGAGAACCAAAAATAAATGCGGAATCTCACAATCAAATGGTATGGACAATGAAAGTGGTTTGTGAAATTTGATTTTTTTTTAATTGCGAAGAAAATAAAATTGACAATTGAAAATTAAAATTGCGACTAAAGATAAAAATAATATAAACTAATCAAGAATGGAAATTAGGTCACTAGGGTATCCTCGTAGCCAAATCTAATGCATAAATATGCTCCGACAATGGTCATTCAATTCATAATGGCATCAAGAACCATACCCAAGGCTTTTCAAGGCTCATGGGTCATTAGATTCCTTAAAGGGTATTCCTACTCCTGATCAAGGGTCGTAGAAACTCAATTGGGACAATCTACAGCCTTGTTAGGGCCTCTAGTTGCACCAAAAGGCGAAGAGTCATAGAATCAAGGATCCCAAGTCAGCCAATACGGAAATCGAAATTGGTATTGTAACTAACCATGTTCTAAACAAGTGTCCTAGCCATAAATTAGAGAAGTGATTAGGTCCCCTAATTTTTTCTAGACATGCTCATCTACACATTCAAGAGTTAATCAAGCTCCTAAGTATGCATCTAAGCCAAATAATATATAATAGAACATATGCCAAACACGAAATTAAAAACCATTAAATCAAAACATATTTATTACATTAAATCCATGCTAGGGCTCAAACCCTAGCTTCCTAAATAGACTACTCACAACCCATCCACAAATCAACAACAATATTCATCAATTAATTAAACAGGTAAAGGTGAAGAGGAGTGAAAAGTAACAAGAAAAAGTCACAAATTACTGTGGAGCAATTATGACAAGCCTTGATTTATGGCTTTCCACTATACTCAATCTCAAGTCTTGATGTAGATGAGATCCCTTGAAGCTCCTTGAAATCCCTTTGAGAAATTGATGAGGATTTGATGGAATTTTGGTGAGGTGAATCTTGGTGAGGAGGAAAATAGATCTTGATGAGGTGATAAATGGATCTTAGTGAGGAGGAAAGTGAATCTTGGTAAGGAGAAGAAAGGGTGTGGAGAGGTGTGATGGAGAAGGAGAGTAATGGGATCTGGTCTTGGTGATGGTATCCGGCCGAATTAGGGTATGGTCTCCCTATATCAGAGGAAGAATGGGTATTAAATATGTGGTTGCGGCTGGTCGTAAGGGAAATGAAGAAGGAAGAAGAGTGATAGCTAGGGACATGTGGCACCATGGGATAGGAGAGAAAAGAAAGAAAAAGAAAATAAGAAAAACAAAGAAAGAAGAAGAGCAGCACGTGGGAAAGCAAAGAGATAAAGGATGGTGATGATGTCACTTCTGATGACGTCAGCAAAATGCAGAATTTTTTTTTTCTTTTTCTGCTTCCTCTTTTCTTTTCTTTTCTTTTCTTCACATTTCCTTCTTTCCTTCACAATGCACTTCCACATATTATCGGACGCAATTGAATCTCGCTCTCTTGATGCTTTGACTACAGTTGACCCGCATCGGCTATTTTGTCTTTTTTGTCAGAAACTCCAAATTGCTCCAGTTTTGCTCAACTTCTTCCGAAATTCACAGCTCCGCTTATTTACTACAAAATAAATAAAAATGAATTAATCACATAATAATTGATTTGAGGATTAACTTAATTCTAGTGTTGTAGATACAATTACATGCATATAAATGCGTGTAATCAATAAAGCTTATAGGTTGAGGTAGCATACTAGAAGATGTCCTAGTTAAAATCTAATGAAAGAAGAAGAAGACAAAAAAAAAATTACTAGAAACTTCCTCTAACGTTAAAGTAACAAATTGTTTATATCATCGAGCAATATATGAGAGGGTGTAGTTATTGCCACTGATTTGGTGCTAAAATCAAAACTCAGGCTTAATAAGGGCACGGTCATTAAAGAATTGGGAAAAAATTAAACTCGAAATTATCATACCACAGAAATTGAAAAGCTAACTTCAATGTTATGCCGATTACTAAGTCACTAACAATTTAACGAATAAAACTTCAAAAAATAGCACCAAGCTATTTACATGCCCGGCTTAGAACTACTAAGCCTAAAATGGGTCAAGAGGACCACAAGTGAATGCAGAAACTCACAATGAAAGTAGTTTATGAAAATTGATTTTGATTTTGAAAAATAAAATTGACAATTGAAAATTAGAGTGGCAACTAAAAATTAAGATACTAAAAACTAATCAAGAAATGAAAATTAGGTCACTAGGGTATCCTCTTAGCCAAATTCAATGTACAAATATATTCCTCCAATGGTCGTTTCAATTCATAATAGCATCAAGAACCGTTCTCAAGGCTTTTCAAGGCTCATGGATCATGAAATTCCTTAAATGGTATTCCTACTTCAGATCAAGGGCCATAAAAACTCAATTGAGACAATCTAGAGCTTTGTTATGGAATCTGGAATCAAGGTTTCCAAGCTAGACAATACGGCAATCGAAATTGGTTTGTAACTACCCATGTTCTAAACATCTAGGTACGAACTCCTGGTGTTTTATCTATAAATTAGATAGAAGATTAGGCCCCGTAATTTGTTCTAGACATGCTCATCCACACATTTAAGAGTTTATCAAACTCCTAATCATGCATCTTAGTCAAATATTATAGATTAGAAATTAACTATACCATACAAGAAATGAAAAACCATTGAATTAAATCATATTTATTACAATGTTAGGGCTCAAATCGTAGTTTCCTAAATTGACTACCCACTACTCAAAATCAAATCAATAACAAACTCCTTGAGCACGACAACTTTCGCCGAGAAGGAGCAAGGTTAGACCATGAAGCACAAGACCTCCGCCACTACAATAACTGAGTTCGGCACTCCAACATCCATGAAGCCCCAAAAAACTTCAATCACATCGATCCACCTCGATCGAGAAACCGCAACGAACTAGCTCCCAGCCACCACCCCGAAAACCACTGCAGCAACCAGATTGCAAACACTAGAGCCAAAAATCCAACCTGGTTTAGCACAAGTGCCGCCCTCCAACTGAGACACAACTATGAGGACGCCACCTGCTTGGTTGGGGCAAAACACGTAGTCACTGCGCCATTTACACGTAACCTAGGGTTTCTTTGAAAGAGAAGCTCTGTCGATTATAAAATAGTCTATATAAGTTAAACACTTGACATAGAGATGATTTATCAAATTGAATAAATGTTCGATTTAATCATGGTTTTGTTAAATATCAATTTGAGTACTTTAAATCAAGTATAAATTTTATAATTTCTATTTCAATATGTCTTCTCTATAAAAAAAATCATGAGATCTCATTTGAGCTTGATAACTTTATGAAACTTATCTCGGCATATGAATATATTATATTTTTCATTTGAATTCTTTATGGGAATCGGTGCGGAAAACTTTTCTTTTTCTTTTTAAAAATAAAAATAAAAAAAATAAAAATAAAGGGTTAGTGCGGCTACCCTCAAGTCTTGATCAATGAAGTTGCCTAATATGAGGGGGAGACATTAAGCCCGATTACAATAAGCATCGAGAGAATGTCTCGAAATGGAATCATGAGTCGTTACAAAATTCTTGTATTCTAACATGCACCAATTAGCAAAGAGTGCTCTACTACTCCATTTGCTTTGACATAGCGATGACATAATGGAAAGATAACTTGATTACAATCATGAATCATAATTACCTTAATCACAAGCTTTCCTACTATGTTGGTGCCGGAGAATAACTCTGGCAACACTTCGTATCATCCTGCCACTAGGAGGCTACTCCCATCTAACAACGGCACGCCACCTCGCTAGTCTAAACAAGGCACATTGAGTATGTATACAGTAACCAAAATCACTTAACCCTTCTAAACAAAGATAGGGACTTATTAACGGCATTGTGCCACTAATTACTAAATAATAAAAATAAAATAAAACCAAAAAATAAAAGAGGACCAAGCAGGTCCAATGACCTGGCCCATGGACTAAACCCAGGCCCAATTACTACCCCAGACAGCAAGAGGAGCACACCAGCCCACTTTCCAGACCTAAAGGTGTCCCTGCAACCCTACTGCCACCGCCACCGCCGCCGCCGTCACATCCTCTGCCCTCCCGCTAGCCATAGCTGAAACCTACCCTCCAACTCCGCCTCCCCAAATCTACACCATACCAGCTTTGGAGCGATCGGAGCCATGTACGCAACAACCATGGCTAACATCTCGACCAATCACCAACCATCCGAAACCCTTTAAACCTCCGAACTCACCATCCAAATCGTAAACCACACCACCACGATCGAAGGCTTTTAGCTGTGCTTAGACGTGGACTGCGAATTCATATTGAACCAATTGTCAGCTACTAGATCTTGATTGCTTGTGAGGGAGCATGATGTGTCTACCACCATAATTCGAGGGAATTTGAAGCCAAAGACCGCCATGAGAATCCCATGATCCCAAGAAGGGAGAAGATCACCCATCTGGCTGCCCTCCCTGTACGCCAATGTGGGAGGCGCCGCCGGACGAGAAGGTGTAGAGGTTTGAAAAAACTAGATTTTGGAAGAGCGTCGTGTAGGGTTTTATTTTCTAATTACTAGCAGGGCCCACCCACTATGTGTGTGGAGAGAAGATAAAGTAGTGAAAAAACTTCTCGTACAACTACTGCATTTTCTGTTTTTTTTTTTTTTCTATTTTACAATTGACCATATTATCCTTATTAATTAATTATATTTCATAGTTTTTTAATATATATAAAGGTTAAATTGGTAAAAAATTTCTGTTTTGGAGAGCAAGCTCTCTTCTCTTAATAATAGTATAGATAAGTAATGGATAACGGTTTTTTTTTTTCCTTACAAAATGCAACTTTTAAAATGTCTTCAAATTCATAGAATCTTTAATTGCAATTTTGTATTAAAAGAATTAGTATTTTAATAAATTAAGAACATGTAGGATATAGGATGAACAAACAGTATATAAGGTGACAGCTAACAGGGTGTAGCTATTATATGAGATGGCCAAGTAGGTCCCTTATCTTCAATCCAAACTCCATAGTCTACAAAAACTTTAGCCAAAATGATATCTTTAAAAACTTTAGACTCGAAAAACTCTATCCGGGACCATGCAATAATTTCCCCTGGTCCAAATATTTTATGTCACAAAATAATAAATAATCTTTATTATTTTCAGGGCCAAATTACATGTTGCCCTTGCCATCAGAGACTGCAAATCCTCTTCTACAAAACAAACTTATTGTACTTCTGATTGGCCGAAATCTTTACAATGTGGAGCTTGACCACTTGCACTTTTGTATAATATTTCAGCCAGAAGATTCCAAGTCAGTGATTGAAACTTGAACCATTTTCATTTCAAGAAACAAGTCAGGAACTTCCATATATGCCTGGCCTCACATGCAAGACTTGAAGATGACTAGTCAATGGTTTTGTTTCAAGTGTGAACTCTTTTATATACTAGAAAGTGTGCCCGCGCTTTGCTGCCGGAATTGCTATTATATGTATTGTTCAACGCAGTAATCACTTTTATAGATGATGATATTACAATTGATCTTATAACATTACGTAACAGAATCTCAGCCTCATTCTATTGTACCTGTCTTTATAATATCATTTGAAATCAGATACACCTTTTCTTGTTTTAACCAATGCTTGCAAGTTAAAATAGTTGATCATCAAATTCGACAATTCATAGTTAAGAAGTTTTCTTGAATGTAGTTGATGTTTTTCTGCGATGTAGTGATCCTTGAATTCCTTTTTATATTGATAGATTTAAAAAACTAAAAGCAATGGAGAAAACGGTATGTATCAAACTGCATTTTTCCAATATCAATGAGATTTTCAGAAGAAAGAAAAAAAAGTGCGAGTTACAAAAAAGTTAACCAAGATTTTTCATGTGATATATTCCAAGAGTAAAAAGTCCTTTGATTTTCATGATCAAGTAATTAACATTTTTATCTAGTTAGTGATTTCTTTCATCCAAACAGTAGGACACCAGATATCAAAGGGCAACGTAGGCTATAGTTCAAGGGTCAATTAATGAAATTATTATGGGAATCATCAAAATTTTCTAAAACCTAGAATCTCATTTTTATTCAACTGGATTTTCAGTTTTGGATCTAATGATTTATTTTATTAACATGTGATTTCAATAATTATTGGTTTAAAGTCTAAGAACACCAAATGCGAAAAAAAGTTCCTAAATTAGGACCCCACTTAGAACGCGCTCCACGCGCTGGAAGCCTAGAGAACGCCATCGTTTGCCGCTATCCCTGTCCGGCTGCACATTGGCCCTAGTGATGGCCTCTGGCCTTGCCGGCGCTCCATGGGTGCGGTCGGACGGGTGTTCTGTTTGATGGGTAGATCTCGATCTAGGGAGCAAGGTTCAGGAGGGGGCTTTTTCAGTCGTTTTTGGTCGAAGGGCGTGGCTGTTTTGTGGCTGTGTGCTGGGATCGGAGCGGGATCTGAACTGGAATGGGTCGGAGAGGCTTTTGGCGGCTATCGGTGGTCGGCAAGCTGGGTGCGATGGCTGGCTGGAGGAGATCGAAGGCTGGTTCAAATCGGCCGTTTGACGGCGACGCTTGAGGCTGGATGCAGCGCTTACGGTTTTTCTTTGATACCAGGTGGGGATCGAGGTGTCGCAGACCTCCGGTGGCCGGACTACAATGGTGAGGCGGTTGTGGCCCGACGCTAGTAGAGGGAATGCATGATTGGTAGCGTGACGAGGCAACAAATGCTTTGGGCCGGGAGGATTGAAATCGGCCCTCTTGCTGGCTTGGTTTCTTGGGTTAGGAATCTACCTTTGTGCCCCTACTGGTGGGCTGCTGTTTCTAGTTGTTTAATTTATGTTTGTTCTTTTTTCACAATGGTTGTTTTCTTGAAAATTAGTTCCTACAGTAGTGGTGTAGGGCTAGTCGGCCTTAGTGTCGGGTTGTGCACTTTTTGTGCCCTGTCTGCTCTATGTAGGTGGCGAGTTCCTTGCATTTGCAAATGGTCGCAACCTCATAGTGGCAGTAACTTGTCTGCTCTGGTAGGTGGCGAGTTCCTTGTTTGGTCAAATGGTCGCCGTCTCCTACTAGCAAGATGAAACTAAGTGTCACTGGATGTATTTTCCAGTGGCATCATGATGGGAAAGCTGTGCGTAGGGTAATTATGTTTTGTTGTAATCGGGTTGCAGATCAAGTTATCTTTCCGTCGTGTTACCGCTACTTTCAAGTAGTTAAAGCAAATAGAGTCGCCAGTAGTGCGCTCTTTGCTAGTTGGTGCTTTGTTAAGTACGAGTTTTTAGTAGAGACTCATGATAGTATTTCAGGATGTTCTCTAGCTACTTTTTGTAATCAGGGGTTCAGGCTCAATGTCCCCTCCCCCCCCTTGTATTCGACAGTTTCTTTAATCAAGGCTATCAGGGCTTAAGGGCTGCCCCACCTCCCTTTATTCAAAAAAAAAAAAAAACACCAAATGCAGAAATTCATATATCTAGAAGACAAATTGAAGCAGAAAATTAAGAGAAGTTACCTGCAACAGAGGAAAGTATCCAGGAATGGTTTGACAATCTTTGGTGTGATGTCAGTTGTGTTGCAGGTTCTGAAAAGAGAGCTGAAATTCGATATTTCTGCTGGCCAATAATAAATCATTAGCTTATTCAACTCAGAATCAGGTTATATTTGTTATTGATTTCTGGTATTGACATGTTATTAGCTAGGTTTGAATAAGGTTTCATGAAAGGGGAAAGCTAACCTGCATATTACTCACAGCCATCAGAGCTTGATACAGCAGGAAAAAAATAAAAAATCAAAGTAGGGCAAAACCGTCATTTCACTGTCCTATGAACAGTACCCAAGTGAATAGCCTACAGAAAAAGGAGGACAGAACTGTCACTTTACTGTCCTATGAACATTACCCTTGTGAACAGTGAACTCATCTTTGGTATATAGTAAATAGTAAGCCATAGGAAACAGTGATTGAATGATTCAAAATATTGGTATAAAAATATACATGTACCTATGCTATACAATAAAAAGGGAAAAAATGGGACTAGAAAATCAAAGATATAATTAGTAGATTACAACTCTGGTGGTATCCTAAAATTAAAAAATAAATAAAGTTCAATTTCAATCATCAAAAAATTAAAAAAAAAGTTTAAGGGTTTCAATTTTTAGAGCGCCGTCCATGGCCAAGAGTCTCTGCACCTGCCTCCATCTTCGATGGAGGAAAATTCCGGCCCTTCCCATGGGGTCGCAGATATCGAGCACGGCTCAGTCCGTCCCACTTGTCTCTTTGTTTCTCTCATTAACGTCGAGATCGGGGGCTCTTTCTCCTTCTGTATTTGGTTCGCTTCGAGGTTTGAGGCCGAACTCCGTTCGGCTGCTAACTGAACTGGTGGCTGTTGGTGGTTGGAAGATTTGGGATCCAGGGCAGTTCACGGATTCGACTGAGCCAGGATTGGATCGGGTTCGGCTGGAGTTCATCCCCCACGGATAGCGGCGAGGGCGCTTTCAAATGGACCAGGTTGTTGGGACGGCGCTGAGGTGGTTGGGCGAGGAACTCGTGTTCGCCCATCGTGGTGGCGTGGATCTGCTGGCATGGGGCTGGTCGGGTTCAGGCTTGGCTAGTCAGAGCCCCTTCGATCTGAGAGGGAGTTGGGTATGGCGGCGCATCTCCACAATCCTGCTTCAAAACAAGATTAAGGCCATGGAGGGCAGGTGTTTGGCGTCGTGGTGACGAGGGTGGGATCGGCCTTCTCTGGTGGATTTCGGGTGGGGATATCGAAGCTGCCCCTCAGATCAGTGGTGTTTGGGTGCGGAGGCTCTCGGGTGCCCGGAGAGGAGCTGTTGCTAGGGTGCCCATGTGCTTGGGTGCCCTTATCAGATTCACATGGGCTTGGGCCTTTGTCAATGGTGCTTTGGCAGACTTGACTTTGGGCTCGGGCCGGATTTGGATCCGTATTTGGGATCATGGTCGCTTACAAATCCGGATCTTGGATCTGAGACAGTTGCTCATATTGATATGGTATTGGTTCTGGTTTTTAGGAGTTCGTTTGCTAATTTTTGAGTTTCTGACACCCTCGGTTACTTTTGTACTCCTGGTGGGCGAATCACCTCTTCTAGGTGATCATATCATCGGTTACGTTTACTATTACATTTACACTGCTTTTGTGACATGTGCAGTGCAGCGATGTCGTTCAACATCAAGTCACATCCTAGTTACCTTTCACTCTAGATGCGTCTGTGCATCTTATTATCATTTATTGTTTTTTCTTTATTATAGATGCGTCTGTGCATCTCGTTTTTCTTTATTGTTTTATTTCGATGCTTTTGCATCGCTCCATGTAACCTTCTGTTATAATTTAATATAGTCTGTCGTCTTTCCTTAAAAAAAAAAAACTCCAGTTTTATTTGACCTCTTTCTGAATATGACTTCAAAAAAATCTAGAAATAAATATATACTATAAAGAATATAACAATGAGTAGCTTGGCATGAATATATGCACGGAAATTCTAATAGAACTAGAACGTGCATACGTACTACATACTTAGGAAACATGACCTTCGATTTTGATAGAAGCTCTCGTCCATACAGAGTGAAGCACTCCAAAAGTATCACGATTCATGACTAAGGTCTGTGCGTTACTCCTTTGGTTTCACCACACCCCATTATAGATGAAGGCAAGTTTCCCAACCTGTTTATTCCTTCTGCAAACACCACACCCATTCCCATATAGAAATGAGACTCTATATGGCAATGGAAAGCCCACACACCTGGATTATCTGCCCTGAACCTCAAAGCTGTCCAACCGTATGGATGAACAGGCACAGTGTTCTTCATGATAGGATTCACCAAATTGTACTTCTTTGGGTCATTGTTGATGTCAAACTTTCCTTTCCCATATCCGAGTACCCAAAAATCGTGACCATGCAAATGCCACGGATGCGTCTCGCTGTTGTTCGGAGTCATGGTGTTTGCATTTTGCAGGATTATGTCCACTGTTGTGTTGAACTGGAGCCTATAAATCCCATCACTTGTTGTAGCATTGCTGTTGTTTGCCTTTTTGTAGATGTCATAGTTCACAAAGTCATACCCTTCCGGCGGAGGTGTTTGATCAAATGCATCAGTGAGGTTTTGTTGAAGTGCAATGAGGTAAGGTGTGTGAGGAAGAGTGAATGAGACATTATTCACCGACCAGCGAGTATTGCCATTTATCTTGTTTTGGGTGTTAAGGAAAACAATGACTCTGTCTGGGCTTTGGGGAGGGGTGTGAATGAAATCTCGGTGTGCCTTAATGGCGAGGCTTTGATTTAGTCGGGGCTGAACATCATTCCAAGCCGGCCCTGCTGGTGGTACTGTAGGAGGAGATCTTCGAGGATGGTTAGGATAGTAATTCAGAAAGGCTAAACCAGGTGCGGTGGTGGTGGTGACATTAAGGGTGTTGGTGGTGGTGGCATTTCGGCTAACAATGTTGGTTGTCATCCAATAATTTCTTGAAGGGTCTTGGTCTGCTTTTATTAGAACCGAATATGTCTCACCGGAATATATGAACAGGTTCTTTACAACAAATGGCTCTACATAATGCCCATCTGCTTCAACCACTGTCAAATTATGACCCTGCATCATAGAGTTTCAATGTTTATTGTATGCTTCTGGTAAACAATTTGCAAACAGAAAATTTTCTACAATATCGTGTTATGTTATGTTGTCAAATTGTACATGTTGTTAATAAGTCCTTTTATATAAACTTCGTATCTATATTGATAATGTGACAGCATAACAAATTAGCATTAGCGGATCAACTTATACCGCATAATATGTATGGTTGGAAATACATGAACATATATGATTTACCTCTATTTGGAAACTGAGGGCTGATAGAGCAGTCAAACTAGCAATCCTTAGTCGATAAGTTTTGCCAGGGACTACAGTCACTGCATAAGGAGAGCAGTCAGGACTAGTTGTGTTACAAACAGCAGGTTCTAAGGTTGGAGTGGCGATGCTAGAGCAGTTGAATCTTCCTTTGCCTTGTATCAAAAGTGACTGAAATTTACAAGAAAGGAAAACTGATTAGCAACCAGAGTTACAATGGGAAATAGTGGTTAAATTTATTACCAAAACTGTTGATGGAAGTTACCTGAGGTTCCCCAACCCAGACAAAAGGATTGGAAGATAGTCCGACCGCATGTTCATAAGTGCTTTTGTGGTACCAATCATTGAGTATGATGCTTCGATCATAATCGTAGAGGAAGGGCTCGGATTCTCCTTCAGGAAGCGCTACTCGAATTGATCCATATAAGCCAGCTTCTCTTTGCATTCCATAGTGAGCATGGTACAGATAAGTTCCAGGCTATAAAAAGGTAAATCATATAAAGATCAGTATAACTTGAACTTGATTTATGAATAGAGTGCTTAATTTTGATAGTTTCAAAAAGGGTCATCGACTCAAAGCACTAAAATGAGCAAAAATTATCCCTCACTTACTCCAACAATAGATTTTTGGGGAAATGATCATTTACCCGATTTTAGGCTAAAAATTGCCCACTTGCTCCACCAACTGTTTTTTACCCAAAACATTATAAGGGATTATTTCCCCTTTACCCAATTAATTCTTTTTTATTTTTTTTTAGACTTTTTTGCCCTCTCCTTCTTTTTCACTTAGAGGGAGAAGTCATCCTCCACCTTGCCGGCCTCCGGTGACCAGTGGCAGGGCGCCGGCGACAGGTGACCGGAATCCGGCGAACGGTGACCGGAATCCGACGACCGGTGACTGGAATCCGGCGACCGGTCCCTAATAATATCCAGTAACCATATTATTGCCCCCCAGTAATCATATTATTGCCTCCCAAAAATCATATTATTGCCGTCCAGTGAATTGTATGAACTCCCAAAACCAAAATAAATACACTACAGGCACAATTGATCAATTTATAATCATATTATTGGCTCCCAATAATCATATTATTGCGCCCCAATACAAAGTCCAATGTTTCTACTGTCTCCCAATAGACCACCAAAAATGCACCTTTTTGTAGGATTCACAGATAATTTGACTTTAATACACAGAAAACAACAGGTAACTTATCAAAACACCACACTATAGTGATCCCTGTCCCTCATATCAAAGTCTACTGGGGACCAATAATGTGTCTACTGCCCCCAGTAGACCATCAAACAAACCCCACAGTTACATTGCAATTCCTTCCTCATTCTCAGGGTTCACAGTGTACAAAAAAAAAAAAAAGTGCTATGGACACCCAAAAATTGCTCTGGGCACCCAAGAGTGTGAAGCCGGCCCCTCCTCCTCCTCTGCCGGACGATGACGACGAGCGCGCCAAGAAGAAGCACAAGCTCATCCTCGGAATCAAACACCAACAACAAAATCGCAAACCTGGGATTGAGGATCTTAGGTTGGCTCCCTTTCAAGGTGGTCTCGGCGTCTCGGGCTGTCTAATCGGATTTGGAATTGGGTCAAGGTCGGGCTTTCGTGTTTGAGGTCGACGTTGATCTCCAGATTTGTGGTTTGTCTTAGTGATTGGCACGGTGGTCCGGTGCTGCTTCTGATGGGGACAGGAATGGTTGCCTGTGCTCGATGATGGAGTAGCCAGCGGTGATGGCCGAGATGCCGCAAAGGAGGCTGTTGCCAGATCGACGACGGTGGTCTGGGTGAGGAGTCGGATGAGAGAGAGAGAGAGAGAGAGAGAGAGAGAGAGAGAGAGAGAGAGATATATATATATATATATATATATATATATATCGTTGACAGTGGTCTGGGTGAGGAGGGGATGAGAGAGCGAGAGAGAGAGAGAGAGAGGGGGGGAGTGTAATTTATGAATTAAAATAAGGGCGAAATTGTCAATAGCTGTTAGATTGGGTAAATGGGGTTAAAAAACTCTTAGTGGAGTAAGTGGGCAATTTTAAAGCTGAAATTGGATAAGTGGTCACAACCCCTAGATTTTTATTCTTACTAACCCAATTTAAATTGAAATGACAGTTTTGCCTTCAATCTAATTAATAAACTACAACCACACCTCACTCTCATCTCTATCTCTCATCCCGAACTCTCTCCTCTCTCTCGCTCTCTTCCGTGCGCGCCGTTGAGGCTCGGTGCTGACTCTCTCTGCCCTCTGCGCCATTATAGAGGCTCCACGCCGTCTCTGTCTCTCTCCTATCTCTCTCCTCCGCGCCGTTGTCGAGGCTCCACGCGGCGCCGTCTCTCTAGAGTACTGCGTTACTAGTAACTCACGAATCAAGAAGACAGATAGCAAAGTTGGATAGGCCTTCATCATTTTGGTACTAAGATTCAGTTTTGAGCGGGGCAGCGGGCGATGATCAGATCAGAACTTATTGCCGGTTTTATAGCCAATACGTATTCGGTTTTCTCTTCTATTCAATCCAATGTTCTAGAGCTTTAGTATAATTAATTATAGATGGTACCATGTTTGTTGACTTGTTCGGCGCCGATGCATAAAGTCCAGCTTTGCATTGTTAACTTATACCAAAAAAAAAAAAAAAAAGGCCAGCTTTGGATTAACAACTTTCCTTTTGTTTTTTGTATCAACAAAAACTTTCCTTTTATTTTAAAATCTAGAGCCTCTAATAAAAATAAATAAATTAAAAAAACTGAAATGATTCTTTGCTAGTTGGAAAAAAAAAAACAAAAAAACACCATGTCCTTGCTCTTTCTTTTATTTTCTTTTTGATAAAATAGGGCAGAAGGCCCATAAGGAAAGGGAAAAAAAGAAGAAAAAAAAGTTTTATTGGGTGCAATAGACATTTTGAATTAATGTAATTTTCTCGTTTTTTTTAATCAAATTTTTATTTATCTAAATTTATTAAGATTAGTTCATATTCCGACAACTGAAAATTCTATTGAGGGGCAATAGAGGTTCAATATTGCCCCTCTATTGCCCCCAATAGACTTCTATTGGAGGCAATAAACATTTCTGGTGGGCAGTGACCGAATTCTGGCGAAAGTTGGCCGGAATTCGGCGAAGTCTCTTATGGTTTCTCTCTCTCTCTCTCTCTCTCTCTCTCTCTCTCTCTCTCTTTAAGTAACAAAGGGGTGAGGGTAAAAAAAAAAAAAATTTAATGGGGTATTGGGGAAGACTTCCTTAGAGTGTTTTAGGTAAAGGGAAATTAAAAAAACTTAAGGGAGTTTCTATCCATACCTCCAAGATTGGTATTTGGACCTCTCTCTTTTTCCAAGTAATAGTTGACTTTGTCAACTCATATCAAATTACCAACAAGGACACAAGAGATGGGAGAAAAAAAAAATAATAAGAAGAACAACTTGGACAAAACTTTCTCCTCCAACATAAACCCTAAAATCATTAGCAACAGTTATTCTTTATCTCTCAAACGTCAATCTTGGTGGTGGGATTCTACTCCCCGACTCAGTGGTGAGATAGAATCTATCAAGCTTGATACCTAGTTAGAAAGTTATACCTAGTTTTAGCTTCTTTTCTGTCAGTTTTTTACTTAGAAATTTATACCTAGTTATCTAATAGAAATTTGAATATTTATGTTTGACCATTGAACAATCATATAATTTTCTACTTAGAAATTTATGCCTAGTTATCTAGTAGAAATTTGAATATTTTTGTTGACCTTTGAACAATCATATGATGATTATGCACATTCATATGTTCTACAGTACCTAGCTAACTTTTGAACTTTTGATATAACTCGTCAACGTCACATGCACAAGTTCATGGAAGAAACACTAAAATACATATGGAATTAAAGAAATAAAATAGTAGCGACAAAATTACGTGAGAGAGAGAGAGAGAGGCTACCAACTGGAGAATTTTTTTAATTTTTTTTAAGGTAAAATAGGATTGTGAATTGTTCAAAAATTGAAGGAGGTCCATTTACTGATTTTGGAGGTATGAATAGAATCTCAAAAAAAAAAAAAGACTTTTATTGATTTTATTGGGCAATGGGCATTTTGAGAAAATTAGGGAGGTGTAGATAGCATATTGGTTATTTTTAAAAGTAAGTTGGAGGTCTATTAAATGGAGAGGTCCAAATACCAATTTTGGAGCTATAAATAGAAGCTCCCAAAACTTAATGGGGTAAGTGGGAAAAAAAAAATCCCTACAAATGAGGTAAATGGACAAATACCCTTTCAAAAAAGTAGTCTCTATATATATATTTGTTCTGCTTATGTACCCATAAGGAAAAATGTGTTTTTGAGAACCACTTTAAATTGCTTATTGGAGAAGAAGCACCTGATTTCTAATGAATCTCTTCAATGTAAGTGTACATACTACTAGATCGTTCACTAGGTTTAGCAGTCAATTGGGGCCAGTAGGAAAGACCCAGGTACAAGACCACGGGCCGGGTTCGCATCCCATCGGGATGGTTCGCGTCAGGGAAGGCACCCTGGGCACAGAGGGGTCCGGACCTGATCAACGCAGTCTATCTAAATATACACCAAAAGGCTGATATAGCTGCAAGGGGACAACATGCGTCCCACATCGAAGATAGGACAAACCCATTTCCCTTGCTTGAGTATTAAAGCATCAGCACAACCATCTTTTACGGGTAATAACTCCTTCATCCACTATTTGTATAGTTCAATATATATATTAGTATCTTACTCAGGCATCGGAGGGATATAAACCGTCAGGTACGGTTTATCCCTCTAACGCTGTGTTCCTGGTACATGATCAAAGAGTTGGATCGGTACCCCACGCTGTATAGCATTCTGAGTGAGGTACCCAGAAAAAGCCACCAGAAACAGTAAGGGGTCTATTTGAGAATTCCTTTTCAGAATTGCTTTCGTTAAAAGCCAAAAAAAGAAAAGAAAATAAATAGAAATGCTTTAGAGGAAGGGCTACAAGCTTTTCTGTCCACAGTCCCTATCAAGCAGTTTTAACGTAAATAACTCATAAACAGAGCTCCTAAAGTTCATTGCAGAAAGTTCCAAACTTACCCTCTCAACAACAAACTGATATTTGAAAGTGTCTCCAGGCAATATTGGACATTGAGTCACTCCTTCGGTTCCATCACTCCATGGAGTTCCAATCTGCAACATGTAACAAAAACAAATTAGATACAAAACACTGGTTCGAAACACGAAATACTCGAGGTAATCAAATATAATGATAGAAATTTGGAGTATTGACGTACCTGTCTGATACCATGCCAATGTATGGCTACATTTTCTGTTAACAAACTATTCTTTAGCTCGACGACGACAGTGTCTCCCCGCTGAGCAAGTATGGTTGGTCCCGGAGTTTTGCCGTTGGTGGTGATAACAAGTTTCTTAAAGCAATCAGGGGACTTGTACTCATACTTCACCTCCCATTTGTAATGCCTAATCCTAGCCTCCACTGCTGGAATCTCAACCAGACAGCAGAAGAGTAAACACAAACCCAATAACTTAAAAATACAGCTATTTCTCTGTAAAAGCGCAACCATTTCTTAAAACTTTGGAGGACACTGATATTATATTTTGATGAAAGGGCTTTGGAGCTGCGCGCCATTTATAGTAGTCTTGGTCAATTTTGGTGGCTAAGCAACTTTGTCTTTTTTGTTCTTTTGCATGTGTAATAATTTGATGGAAATTCCTTTTGGATAAAGACGTCTTTGTTGTTTTTCCAAGTCAGACAGAAAATTTTTCTGTTCATAGCCAACTCTTGGCTGTTGAACAATTGGGTCCTTGACCCAAACCACTAAAATAAGTAAAAATTATCTCATCTATCCTAGCAAGAGATTTTTATTCTCACTTACCAATTTTAAAATAAAATGAATTTTGCCCTTCATATAATTAAAAAATTGCATCTATGCCACTCTTCTCTCTCTCTCTCTCTCTCTCTCTCTCTCTCTCTCTCCGATCTGCAATCTCCACGCCTGACGACGACGAAGAAACTCCGGTCGGAGCTACCTCGCCGGAGTCAAACTGCATCGAGAATGCAGAACTCAAACTCTGATCGAAGCTATCTCGTCAGAGTCCTCGAAGCCGTCCGATTGATCTGATCACCAATCCCGAGGGCCTTCTCCTCCTCTCGAAGTAGCGACGAACAATCTCAGCCGGTGCTCTCTCTCTCTCTCTCTCTCTCTCTCTCTGAGTTCAACGACTACGTCGGCGGCGTGCTTCGGCTTCCTTGCGATGTGCTCTCTCTCTCTCTCTCTATCTCTCTCTCTCTCTCTCTCTCTCTCTCTCTCTCTCTCTCTCTCTCTCTCTCTCTCTCTCTCTCTCTTTCCACGTCTCCGACTTCAAACTTGGTGACAAATTTCGATCCAGAAAGGATTGGCAAAGGTGAGGACCAAGGAGTTGGGGCCGACGTCGTTGTTGGATGGCTTCTTGGGTGCCCAAATCAAGTTTTTTTTTTTTTAATTTTTTTAAGTAATGGGGTAGAAGGAAAGAAAAAATATATTTTGAATGTCTATTGGAGGGAAATAGACGTTTTGAATTGATATAGTCTCTTCATTATTTTCTTTAATCAAAGTTTATTTGTCAAATTTTAAGAAGATTAGTTCTCATTCCAGCTATCGAAAATTCTATTGGGGGGCAATAGATGTCTATTGCCCCTCTATTGGGGGGTAATAGACGCCTATTATGGGGCAATAGACGTCTATTAGGGCAATAAACCTTTCTGACGACCTCTTTAGGGACCTCCGGAGAGGTTTTCAGAAAAGTTTAGTGGGCGGCGGCCGGATTCCGGCGAAAGTTGGCTGAATCTGGCGGTCTGTGACTGGGCTCCGACAAAGTCTCCTATGGTTTCTCTCTCTCTCTCTCTCTCTCTCTCTCTCTCTCTCTCTCTCTCTCTCTCTCTCTCTCTCTCTCTCTCTCTCTCTCTAAGTAACAAAGGGGTGAGGGTAAAATAGTCTTAAAAATAAACAAAAAACGAAAAAAAAAACTTAATGGGATATTAGGGAAGACTTCCTTAAAGTGTTTTGGGTAAGGAGGAATTAAAAAAAATTAATAGGGTAAGTGGGAAAAAAACCCCTAGAAATGGGGTAAATGGGCAAAAACACTAAATAATTTCTAGAAAAATAAAAGGCTCATAAACCTAGACACAAAAAAAAAAAAAAATCTTCACAGACAACTTCAAACTCGGTTTAAGATTCTCAAAATTAATAAACGTTGAGTCTTAAAACCCTAATTAATTTCATAAAGTAATAAAAGTTGTTCCAGGTAGGAATCAAAGATTGAGCCTTAGCTGAGCATAGTAACAGATATATGACATGTTAGTCTCTGGGTTATATGTTAAACAACGTTCTTACATTAATTCAAAGAAAAGAAAAGACTCATGTTAAAAATTAATTGACTTGACTTAAGCCTGGAGGGTCTCTTATTTATGGTCTTTTCAGTCAATGATCTACGTTTAATAAAAATATATAAACATATAGTTCTAAAAAGTTATGAGTGTTCAAGTAAATCCAGAATATGTGTCTGACCCAAACTCTACGTTACTTGACCTAGTGGTAATAAGGTTAGAATTAGAGATAATATCGGAGAATCTTAGAGATATCCAATTAATGTAATATTACGTTTCCTTGTACAACTCTGATTCTATGCCTTGTAACCCTCTATATAAAGAGACCTCTATTATCAATGAAAGTACGACTTAATTTTCTCCTAATTTCAGTTTTCCTTAAGCACATTATCAGCACGAAACCCTAACCCTGAAACCCTAAAATCATAGCCTTTAAACCTTAGCAACCACCGACACCCACCTTGAAGCTCTTGATCCCAAGAGCCCAGAACGGAAAGCTACTGAACCGGTCCTATGAATCATAAAATAATCCCATCCCGGTTCTCCGCCTTAATGATCATCATCTACCACCAAATTTGGCCTGAAGTAGCGCCTAGATTCCATAAATCAGGAACCAGAAACAAAAGCCCAAGAACTGGGAGGAAAAATGCTGAACCGGCCTTCGAGAGCCCATGAACCAGTCAGGTTAGCCTTGCTCCAGCCCTGCGCACAGCCCCCGTGCAACCTTTGCTCACCCTCCGAGCATCTTGCCTGCAGTTCTTGCTAGCTAGCCTCGCTAGCCCTAGACAGCAGCGTGCAAGCACTCGCCTGTTAGCCTCGCAGCAGGCCTCGCGCTAGCCCCGCACACGCCTCGATAGATACTCGATAGCTCAGCTCAGGCCCCTGCCGACATTTGCCAACAACCCCACAAGCACCTCGCAGGCCCCCGCCGACATTTGCCGACAGCCCCCGCAAACACCTCGCAGGCCCCTACCGACATCTGCCAACAGCCCTGCAACCGCCGTGCAGCAGCTCCGGCCAGCAACCACCACTAGCCACTACCTATTTCCGACCACCTCCAGCGACTTTTACAGCAACATTCCGACGACTTTTTCGACAAAATTTTGACACTTTTTAGGTATGTTTTCATGCTCTTTTAGTTCCCGTTTTTGAATTTTTTTTTTTTTTTTTAAATTGTTTTTCTCTTCTTTTCTCATGGACTTGCAAACTCATTTTCTTCTACCCCCCTTTCTTCTTCATAGGGGAGACCAAAAGCCGAACTGTGGGGGTTCGTGCTCACTCCAAGCTTGGAGCTTGTAAGAGTTCTCCAAACTTAGAATTTGTTGAGAAGTTATGATCGACCACAAATACATCATTGTTTTAATCTAATCTAATACCTCTTGAAATCAAATTTCTTAGAAGCGACTACGCTCAGAAATTCCTAATTTCTTGAGAGCGACTAAGCTCAGAAAATTTTATATGTTTTTCGTGGTAGCCTTTTATGCTCCTAAACTAATCTTAATATCTTGTTCTCTTTCAGGATGAGTAACCTGAATAAACTGGACTTCGCTCCATTGGGAACAACTAGCTTTGGATATCACATGTGGGTTCATGATATTTGCCAGCATCTCAAGGCCGATGGAATCCTGGATCGATTCTCCAGCTTAGCCAAGACGTGTTAACTATTGAGCAAACTCAAGCTTTGGAAGCAAATAGAACAGCCTTGGAGGCAAATATGGCGAAAGCCATCATCCTAATGACTCGTCATACGAATGATTTGCTCCAATATGAGTATATGAATGAAGAAGAGCCCAAAAGGTTGTGGGTCTCACTCGAAGAGAGATTTGGCAACGTCCGTGACTCCCTGCTTCCTGACCTAGAAGTGAGATGACATAGCTTCCGCTTATGTCATTTCAAGTCAGTTCTTGACTACAACTTATAAGCACTTCACATTAAATTCTTAATGGAATTCTGTGGTAAAAAGATCACAGATGCGATATTGACTTAGAAGACTCTCTCTACCTTCCCTGTCACTGCATTGATCGTTGCTAAGAATTATCGAATCAATGTTACTGCAGGACGAATCACAAGGTTTCATGAGCTCATTGGAGCTATGAATGTCGCTGAAAAGCATGACAACATCCTTGTGAAGAACTATAATTAGAGATATGTAGAAACAGAGCATATTCTGGAGTCCAATTATAGTCGCGCCCCTAAGAGATGGCGCCAAGAGAGAAACCCTAATCTTACGGATACTTCTGGACATTCTGGTTCATATAATCGCTCTACTAAGGAAGGTAACTGCCACAATAGGCAGACACGGAACTGAAGAGGTCAACGTGGAAAGAGATAGGGAGGCAACTCATCTGGCCATGTTGGTGGTGCCACCAACACTAAGAGCCATCCTTCTGACACTTTCAAAGCGCCTTAATCAATGGAGTCTAAGCACAGAGATGTATGTTTCTGATGTGGAGTGTCCCATCATTGGGCATACATTTGTAGAGCTCATGAAGAAATTATCACCGCCTACAAAGCATATTATGAAGCAAGAGAAACTCACTATATGGAACAAGAAGATCAAGAAGATGATCTAGAGTGAAGGGTTGAAGACTTCAAATCTGGCTGGGTCAATAGATCGTCAATTCTGTTAAGTCTTTATTTTTCCAAGAGATGTAATAGGCAATTGCCATATATTGTACTAAATGCCATTGGTTTAGTTTCTTTTCAAAGTAGGCTCATCCAAAGTGAGTATGATGTCTAGGAAGGTTTTGATATAAGTGGTACTTAAGCGAGATTTGCTCCACCAACATCTCTCTACTCACTTGGTCATATTTATTTTGAAGTTACTAAAAGAAGTCAAACGACTACCTTTATTTTGCATTCGCTAGCATTTGGATTAGATTCTCTTAATGGTTAAGAGACAATGATGTGCTCCATTGGCTTATGAATAAAATTTTGAGCTATTTTCATTACGACTCCATTTTAATTCTGAGCATATTACTTTGTGACTACGATGGTTGGGCCATCAGTATTAGTTCAAGGATATGGAATGGCCCAAATTCCGCTTGCCCAATGGCACCTTGATTACCGTCATAAAAACTCTCTACGCTCCTAGGGAGAATCGAACCCTATTTAGCTATTCGAGCCAACGGACTCCATGAGAAAACGCATGTAGAGAACGAAAATGAGTTCCTTTGCAATACCTCTAATGATTGCGAACAAAGGCGCATCTTAGAGAAGTTTATTTGTCTCTCTAGTGGACTCTATGTCACTATTCAAGATATTAAATCCAATAAAGTCATGAGATAAGATCTGTTGGATTTAGACATATATTGGCTTTGTCAAGACAAGATAGGTCATCCTGGTCATGATATGATGATCCGTCTACTAAAGACTTCATACGGACATCCATTCTTTCGAGCGAAACGAAGCATGAATCAAAGGTTGAATCCTGGACTAAGTATGATCGCCGCCGCTGCCTATGGCACCACCGCCGTCCACCACCAGCCTAGGACTGGTACAGTCCCTATCCGTAACGCCATGGATAAAGGCCATCATGGTGATGGAACCCCAGGTGATGCTGCAATCACCAACTTTGCTTCAAATTGCATTTCGGATGCTCAGGCCAGACCAAAATTCTCATTGGTTGCTTCTAAGGCCTCTCGTTCATTTTACAAAGCCCGTTCCTTAGGAAAATTAGGACTGAGACCATCCTATGCAAAAGATATGAACATACTCATTCTGTTCTTGCATAGAATCAGTGGGGATTTCGTGGACTGGTTCAACCAACTGATGTTGGTTGACACGCAAACACGTTGGTCACGTGTTGTGCCATGGTCCACTTGTAATGTTGCTTATGCTACAGTCCTAGCACATATCATATGACAACGGGCTCACTCCCTGGATCATCCTATTCGGTCAATTGGACATAACAATGCTATAGAGTTTACATCGAAGTCTTTCGATGGTTATTGCGATGGGACTGATGTTGGACATCATATTCCCATGTACACACCTAAATGGTCTCGCTAAAACGACTATGATGGTAGTTCGGATATTGGTAATGTGCACCAATCTCCTTATATCCCCTTGGGGTGATGTAATATCACATGCAGTTATGCTAATTTGTCTACGACCCACAGCCACGCAATGTCTCTCTATGTTACAGCTAGTGACTGGGTACAAGTATCTCATACTTATGCATATTTGAATGTACCATTTATGTGCCAATTGCGCCGCCACAGCGCACTATGATGGGTCCTTACAGACAAATAGGCAACTAAGTTAGATTTGAGACTTCAACAATCTTCCGCCACTTAATGCCCTTGCTAGGTGATCTCCTTCCCGCTAGATTTGAGGATTGTCACTTTGATGAGACAGTCTTCCCGTCGTTAAGGGGAGATAAGAACACAGATGTTTAACAGGAACGACAGGAATTGTCGTGGTTTGTCCCCACTATGTCTCATCTCAATCCCTGTTAAAGTGACGAGATCACACATATCTGCTGTAAACATGCCTGCAAGAATGGATGTCCATACGAGAGGACGTAGTGCCACCCTACACGGAGGTAGGCATGGCACCAATGCCATAGAGAGTCTAGCGTTACAGGCCATGGCCCCAGCTCGGATGCATGGGAGGCCAGTGGGTTAGAAGGATACTTTGGCACAACCCAATCCTTGGATCATCGACACTCAAAATCCGTCTCATGAGAATCTTCCAGATTATGGTTATCGTTAGAGGATGCTTCAATTTCAGAACCTATTCCTGAGAATATAGAGCTCTATGAAAATTACACTAGTATACATGAGATGTGGGATAGAAACTCTATCATGATTGATGATGTATTTGTGCATTTCATTGCGCATGAGTTTGTTGAGTCCGATGATATCAAACCAAACTCCGTTGATGAATGAATGCCAATGTAGAGAAAATTTAGCATAAATGGAAAGATGCGATCCAGGTTAAGTTGGATTCTCTGACAAAGAGGAAGGTTTTTGAGCCAATAATGCCAACACCTCCTAACATAAAACCTATTGACTAATGGGTCTTCATTAGAAAGTGTGATGAGAAAAAGATATAGTAATCTTGCCTTATAGTGCAGGGCTTCTCACAAAACGCCCTGAAATCGACTACGATGAGACATATTCTCTCATAATGGATGTCATTGCACTTTACTACCCTGTCAGTTTGGTAGTTTCCAAATAACTAAACATGCAGCTTACAAATGTGGTCACTACGTATCTCTATGGGGATCTAGATACATAATGTACATGAAGGTTCATGGTGAACTTCATTTACCCAAGTCAAGAGGCTCTAGACCACAGAGCGCGTTTACAATAAGTTGAAACGCTCACTAAAGTGACTACTTGATTGGGAAGGGATATGTCCGCGCGTTTCCATAACAAATTTCGGATTCTATTGCGGTTCATGTTGGACATGATCTTCATTGGAAGCCCTTAAAGAGTTAAGGGCGAACACTTGAAATCCGAGTTTGAGATGAAAAATCTTAGGAGAACACGATTATGTCTCGGTTTGGAACTTGAGCATCGTGTTGATAGATGCTTAGGCATTTTGACAAGGTCAAGCCTTCAAGCATCCTCATGATCGTCCGTAGTCTTGATCCTGAAAATGATCCTCTTCGTCCAAATGAAGATGACGAAGATGTGCTAGAGGCAGAAGTGCCTTACTTAAGTACAATAGGCGCATTATTGTACTTAGCTCAATACAAAATACCGGACATCTCATTTACCGTGAACTTGTTTGCTAGATATAGTTTTGCCCCAACGTGACGTCATTGGATTGGTGTAAAAGATATCTTTCGATACCTAAGTGGTACAATTGATATAGGCTTGTTCTATCCCTAAAGAGAGACGATGGATTCATGTTGAGTCACAAATTACTTATGCAATTGTGCCCCATGATTATGAAAATTGATTTGTCGTCCATGCTATTCTGCCCTTTTTAATTCATTTCCTTTTATTTGTAGGAAACCTTGCATTGAGAATAAAATGATTATTTGAGGCTTGAAATGCGGAGATTTGAAGCTAGGGGAAGAAGACTCGGAGATTGGAAGAAAATTGCCAATCGAGTTTTCCGGCGATTTTTCCTGCAAACTTTTCTGGCGAGCCGCCACTCATGGAGGGTCTTTTCTCTAGCAAAAGAGAGCCATGGTGGTGAGAATCTCCCATCACTTGAAATTCAAATATCTCCCTACACCTTGTCCTTTTGTCACCTTGCCAATTTGAGACCATTTGGGGGACAATGGTGTAAGTGCACTCTTGCACACTTTGGGACCATAGAGGACACACATAGCTGATCAAAGAGAGGCCAAAGACCAATTCTTCAGCAATTCTTGACTCCATTCAATCATCTTCATCCTATCCAAGATCCATTTTCTCTTTAGAGAAGACACCACCATTTCCACCACTAAAACCACCGATCTCCACCTCTAAAACCTCCATTTCCACCACTACAACCTCTATTTCCTCCACCATTCAACACCACAACTCACCTTAGAGATTCTAAATTTCACTTTTCTTACCAATATCAAGAGCTTGGAGCAAGGACAAGGAGGTGACTACCACCACATCATGTTCTTGGAGACCCATCACCACCACCTCTTCCGGCATCATCAATAGTCACCCTTACTCCCTATCTCTTTATGTATTTGATGTTAATAGAATGTTGAAGCTTGTGTATCTAGCTATGTGTGAGTAGTGAACTAGTTGGGGCTATGGTTGAAAGCCCTAGCCAAACTTGCTTGGATTGATGCTTTTGTTTATAAATTGATGCAAATTCATGTTGTCATTCTCACATGCTAAGTCAATAGTTGAATTCATTACTTAGACCTAATCAATTTGAGTTATGTGTTTGCCATGACATGAAGTTTTTCCTAGAGATTGATTACCTTTAGGCAAAAAGGGAGCATGAAAGCACACCATGTGTGCATGTGAGGGTACTGAGCTAAAATCAACTAGAGATAGGATTTGTTTGCTTGCTTGGTTACCTAAACTCTAAGCTTTATGTATTTAGGGGCAAAGGATTGAGACATATCCGGTAATTGAATTTGTCTCTAGGTAGTTAGCTCTAGACTTATCCGGTTAGAGCTAATAAAATGAATGGGGTTTAAGCCTTAGTAGTCCTATCCGGATGCTAAGAGGGTAGTTGGACAATTAGCTTTGCATCATTCCTATTCAATTGCTTTAATGCTTGCAAGGGAGGAAAAAGGTGAAACCCGATGCCCTAACTCCCATCCATTTGATAACAACTTTTTTAGTTTAGCTTAGTTTATTTTACTTGCTTTCATTGTTTCAATTTGAACATAAACCAATCTCAAAATCAAAATCAAATCTCTACACACCATCTTGCACATACTCACCATGAACTTTGGTTCACTAGTGAGCCTTTGTTTGTGATTGTACATTTGCATATTCTTCTAGTTTTTCCTTAGGTTTTCCCTAGCTAGGAAAGGATTTACGAATCCTCGTGGGTTCAACATCCTTACTTAATCCCTTATTCTATAACTTGTACCTCTTGCACTTGAGGGTGGCTTCAATGCTAACAATTCAGACCCATCATATGTCATGAACGCCACCAACAGTGGGATGCGTTCCCTCTCCCCATCCCAAAACGACATTAGTGTTTTGGAATGTTTTGCTGATGTTGGGTATCTCTCTGACCCACACAAAGGTCATTCCCAAATTGGTTAAATGTTCACCATGGGTAAGATCACAATATCTTGGAGGTCTGCAGAACAGACCATAGTCGCTATATCTTAGAACCATATAGAGATTATTGCTCTTCACGAACACACGAAGTGGTTCGTGAATGTATATGGATTGGATCCACAATTATGCATGTTTGAACAATTGTGGTTTGAAGTCTACCACAAATGAGCCTACGAGCATTTAGCTAGGATAATGCTGCTTGTTTTGAACAAATGAAGCAAAGCTACATCAAAAGCGACGAAATCAAGCATAATCAGCAACAATAGACTCTCCTCAAGATCAAAGTAAACTAGGTTCGATCTGAGGACAATGTGGCAAACTTACTCACTAAGTCATTGCCTAAATTTCACTTTCGAGAAACTTATTGGTAGCATCGTTCGCTGAAGTTATCTGAATGACCGTAGTCATCAGGGGGAGATGCAGACATTAGGGGGGGATGTCTACACGTATGGTCTAGAAACGTGAAGGGTGTGTTGTGCTCTTTTTCTCCTTCAACCGAGGTTATTTTTGTCCCACTAGGTTTTTGTTACTCGGCAAGGTTTTTAATGAGGCAACGAGAGGAGCATCACGTTTGGGCGACACAAGGGGGAGTGTTCAAGTAAATCCAGAATATGTGTCTGGCCCAAACTCTAGGTTACTTGACCTAGTGGTAATAGGGTTAGAATCAGAGATAATATCGGAGAATCTTGGAGATATCCAATCAATGTAATATTACGTTTCCTTGTACAACTCTGATTTTATACCTTGTAATCCTCTATATAAAGAGGCCCCCATTATCAATGAAAGTACGGCTCAATTCTCTCCCAATTTCAGTTTTCCTTAAACAATGAGAACGCAATTTATCCCAAAAAAAAAAAAAAAAACTATAACAACACCTAATTTTGTAAAGGCAATCCTTGAATAAGGAATTAGTTTGTGCGCGTGGTTTCGAACTTTCTCTCAAAAAAGAAAGTTTGAATGATTATTTGGTTGAAAATTCTAGCCAGACCATTTATGTCTCCAACTATCCATTTAATTTCAATTTTTGGTAACTTTATGCTCTATCCAAATACACACCCACTAGGCCACCACTACCACCTCTTCAACGTTCTTTCCCAAATCAGCAAAGGTTCAGAAACCGCCATTGCCATATAATGTTAAGAAGGAGATATGGAAGCCCTTTAGTTGAAAGGAAGAATGTGGAAAAGCCCATTTTCCTTCCACGGTGTTTATGAGCAACAAGGGGAAGTGATGGCATGATGGAGGATAGACGTGGTAGATGGTGTTAGGTCGAGCCTGCTCTACCACCAGATTGGTAATTTAGTAGGGACCTCACCAAAGAGAACATAAAAAAGTAGGATAAATATCTTTTGTGGTACATGAGGTATGACCAATTGGACACTTTGGTACCTAATCTTCAAAAGATGACAATTTGATACCTGAACTTAGTCTTCGCTTGACATTTTGGTATTTCTGTTAATTTTTCAGTTAAAAATAAAAATAAAATTGACATTTAGAATATATGTATAAAAAATAAAATAAAAAAATAATTTTGTGGGTGGATGGATGTTCTATTTTTATGGGTATGAATTAATGTTTTTGGCTTGTGTTGAAAATGAAATAATTGAATTTTATGTTTAAGATATATAATCATCGTGATTTAAACACTCACGAGGCCACGAGACTATTCCATCGAGGTATGTCTAATCCACTGAAAGTAGTCTTGTGGGTGTTCAGATCACATGGACTAAAATTTTTAAACATAAAATCCAATTAGATCATCTTCAGCATAACCCAAAAGCATTAATTCATGTTCATTTGCTCCTAAAGGACCCAGAAAATGATAAAGACCCAGGGTTGATGGTCGTCAACCTACAAAACTCATGTTTTTTATTTTATTATTATAAATATATTCTAAATGTCAATTTTATCCTCATATTTATTTAGAATATTAACAGAAGTACCAAAATGTCAAACGAAACCTAAGTTCAGGTATCAAATTATCCTCTTTTAAAAGTACCGTAGAAGGAATTTACCCTAAAATGTAAGAGAACGATGGTTTGGGATTCGACAAATGTAGGGGTTATTTAAGGTAGTACATTTGTTTCGAACAAAACAATTTTATTTTTTTGGTATGAAATGATTAAAGTCACCACCTCATAATGCCGGTGAGACTTCAATATATGACTACAGTTCATTGAAATTGGAAATGACTTTGTTAAAAGCACAAAATAGTTTTTTTTTTTATAAAAATTTCAACAGCACCTAAAATGCTTCTTTTTGGGAGCACATACCAAATTCTTGTTAAAGAAAAGGGTGAGTCTATTCAGACCTCCCAATTTACTATTTGGACCTGTCTAACTCTCTTCATTTTTTTTGCCACTAAACTTCCTGATTTAATCCTATTTTTATCTATTTACACCTCTGTTATACATGCGATGTTCCAATAATAAAAGGAAAAAAAAAAATTGCACCTCCAAACTCCAATAAGTTTTCATGATCAACTAGGAGCACACCCAAAAAAAAATTTCTTTTAAGATTAACGTTCTCTGTTTTTGATAATTACGATCGACTAAGTTGAACTCTCAATTTCAAACCCCATTTTGTGTTCTTCAAACAATTTGGCATTACTTGATGCAGTTGAAGTTGGATTTCCATTGGAGCAATTTAAAGAACCTTATAATTCTTGATTGCCCAACTAGGTTTGATAAATCTTGGTCAATCCTTTTTGGGTTGAGAGAAAAGTCAGTGAAAGAAGGTTTTGACCCTGTTTTTGTTTTCTGATTTCAAAGATATGTTGACATTGAAATTGCATAAATTTAAATTCAAAGATTTCAAATATCATCTAATGAATAATTTATAGAATCTAATAATAAACTTGAGATGAAACAATGAAGACTTCTCAAGTGACAGGACCCGATCCAAGTTTCACCCCGAAACCCGGATACAAGCATGTGGGGCCCACTTTAAGTGAAATCCTACCGAAAAATCGGCAGAACCTCCCCTAAAATAGGCAACCCAAAATCTCACAAAAAACCTGGACATGATTAATAATAAGTTCCTACTCAGATACACATCCCAATATTTACATTCTAAGTGTAAATGTGACATTCAGCAAGTACGAATTCCACCTTAACCTCCATACGATAACAGATTCTCACGCATTAACATTCTCCAAAATAAAAGGTTATCAGAGCAGTGCTACATAACTAAGCCGATATCATACAAGGTAGGTCAAGTATTAACCTACAGTCAAAACGGAAGCGCTGATTCCTATGCCTCAAGTTCCTAGACGCGATCTCGGCAAATCTGAAATCTGGGCATTTGAAATCGAAGGGCCCAAGGGGAAAACATATAAAATCCATTAGAGTGAGTGGACAAAACTATAATAAGTTATGAAACCAATAATTTGAATGCTTCCCCATTTTCTTATTAATAAAATCCGGCATGCAGCGAGATTTATAATATATTTCCAACTCAATCCTTTTTGAAATATCCTTTTTAAGAAACCTCGTTTGATGACTAGAAAGGACTGCTGTCTAGTCATCTCATGCCATCTGGAGGGGACTGCCGCCCAGATGACGCATCGGAAGGGACTGCCAACCGGATTTAGGAGGCAGTGGTTAGAAGGGACTGCCGACTAACTACCTCATGTCACCTGGAAGGGATTGCCAACCAGGTGACTCACCGGAAGGGACTGCCAACCGTGATGTAGTCTGGAAGGGACTGCTGACCAGACTATTACCTAGAAGGGACTGCCGACTAGGTAATGTACGCATGCGCCGAAGATAGCCTCCTTGCCAACTCCTTTCTTTAAATCCATTTCTTTCCATGATACCACATTTACTCAAATAGTATTCCATAATAAAAAAATAAAAAATAAAAAACTCAATACCATGCTTCATGCATTATATAAATAAAATAAAAGTCCACTCACAGGTGAGTCTCGCAACTAATCCTGTTGCCTGCCCATATCCTCCTCGCTCGAGGGCTCAGTACGTCCTGTAGTAAATGGATATAATATAATTAACCATAATGAGGAAACAATCTCAAAATCAAAACTTATTAATTAGTATTCGTTACTCATAAATTCTTATAAAAATCCCACACCTCAAATTGGGATTTAAATTCTTGAATACGGAATTTCCTAAACAATTCAACACCCTCACTTACTCTTTAATCTTCACAAGGATTGTTTCTATAACGTAGCCAATTAAATTCCAATTCCTTAACCATAATTAATCACCAAATTTCCTTTTCGAAATCTCCAAATTTTTTCTTAATTTTTCCTTTTCAATCCACAATCTCAACTCCAAATTTCTCAACAAAGTAAATCAATTCCGCAATATCATTAATAGCAATTTATCAAGAGATTTAACCCAAAAGATTCATAAACCAAAAGATTCAAAACATCCAAATCCAACATCAAATTTCCATGGAATTTCACTATCCAAACAACGTCAAATCTAAAACATAACTCAAAATCAAATTAATGGGTTTTGGAGGGGCTGGCAGAGCCTCCTCACCACCACCACCACCAGAGGCGAGTGGTTTCACGCGCCACCACTCCAACACCCAAATCCAACCACCAAATTTTACCTACACAATCTCCACAACAAGCCCAATAATTTATATACCTGAAACAACAACCAATTCTAGGAAGAAATAGTCAAAATTTCACTCCAAAATCAAGAAATCGGATGGTTACTGTTCATCACCAATCCCACTTCCTCCGTCCACAACAAGCTGCAACAAGGATAGGAGTAGGGCTGGGATTTTCAAACAGAAAACAGATGGAACCGGTCCGGACCGAGCCGAAATAGGCGGTTCGGTTTCGTTTGTAGTTTTGAAAGAAGTCATTTTCGTCTGCACCTAACCGTTTCCCCCTTATAGCAGTCGGTTTCGGTTCTTCTCTTCTGCAACACTCAAAACCGGCGAGAACCGAGTATATGTTATATATAATATATATATATATATATATATATATATATTATATACTAAAGCATGTGAGTCCAATAGCTTATATTATATATATATATATATGGACCCATTATACCGAACTACCAAAGCTGGCAAAGCATGTGAGTCCATTAGCTTTTGTATATAATTATATATATATATATATATATATATGTGGACCTATTTTACTGAAGCATGTGCAGGACTGCAGACCTACCTAGCATTTAGTCATTATCGATCAAACACACCCTCAGTTCTTCTTCTTCCCCAAATTCAAGTCTTCAGTTCTTCCCCAAATCCATCTTCATCACTTCAAGTCTTCAACGCCGATTCACTTCAAGTCTTCAGCCGAAACTCACTCACTTCCCCAATTTCCAATTCGAAGGACATGGCTTCGAATTCCAGTCCCCAATTCCCAATTTCTTCTCATTCAAGTAGCGAATCTCCTGGGAATGAGAAGAAGAAGTTCAGTCTCACAATCCTTCCACATCGAGTTTGGGAGTGTTTGCATTCATGTTTGAATTTGCTGTGTGGCTTGGTGTTTGACTATTTGCAGACTTGGTGGTGGTTTTAAAGTGTGCAGCTTGCTTTCAATTTTTAGGTTTGCTGTGTTTTTAGATTTGCTGTGTTCTTTGATGGAGAAACTGAGAAAATTGCAAAACATGATAGTGGTTGGGAAGGTGGGAGACGGGATAGCTTTGTTGCTGTTTTGCACTTTTGCTATGTGTATAGGAATCAGTTAGAAACCGTAACCGAACCGAACTAAACGGTTCCGGTTTCAAGTCGGTTCCGGCGAAAAAAAGTAACAACACCGAACCGGAAAAACATTGTCGGTTCCGGTTCCGGTTCCGGCAAAAAAATCCAAAAACAAAACCGATCCCAGCCCTAGATAGGAGTATGTTTAGCACTTCACCAACAACCAAAACTACAAGGATTTCCGGCCGAAAACCGCCAGAAATCGAAAACCCATTCGAAAATTCTCAAATCCCAATCGGAAATCTTCCAAAAATTATCTCAAACCAAGGCTACCCAACGCAAATCACTTACTGAGATGGAAGAGGAAGGAGAAAGGAAGCTTTCCGATCGGTGGGACGACCTGAGGTGGATTGACGGTGATGAAATTGCCGGATTACTTCCTCCTGTCACTGTGCGCACACGAAGAAGGGGAGGAGGAAGAATAGATCGGGTCTTCCCGATTTTGATCTGTTTTAACTCTCTCTCTCTTCCCAAAAGGGAAACCCCTTTTAAAAATATCTTCCAGGAATAGTAATTTCTATTTTTGGTTAAAACTCTCCTGTAAAAACTCCAATTAACACAAACTACATATCCACTAACTCGATTTTTCGTATTCTACGACATTCACAAGGAAATTTCCTAATTACCGGACTAAAGAAAAAGTCACTCTTCGGTCAATAACGGCAAAAAGTAACTAGTAAAAACTTTAAGGTACGGGGCATTACATCAAGCTCCTGGAGCCAGTGACAACCAATTAGGTGATGGGTACGAGAAGAGAGAGAGGGAATGAGAAGAAAGACATGAAGGAATAGTGGGGAAGCGGGAAAGGAGAATAGAAAGAGGATTACAATAGAGAGTTGGAGAGAAAGAGAGATGTCTACTGCTTAGATCATATGATACATGTTTTTCTTTTTCTGTTTTCCAGTTTTGATCAAAACGTGTTTCTTCCTCTTCTTAATCTTTGATTAGATGGTGATTTCAAATAAATAAGATGGAGTAGTTATTTCAAAGTTTGAATTTTAACTTTCTAAATTTTGTGGATAGGGATAGAATTGGAGAGAGAACTGCAAGATGTAAGAGGCGAGCTGCAGCTCCCACGATCTAGATGCAGGTTTTTATTATTATTTTTTTTTATATATTTGTAGAGAGGTAAAATTGGTTTTAAAATTGTGCAAAAAATGAAGGACGTCCAAATAGAAAATTTGGAGGTCTGAATAGAACCACCCTAAAGAAAATCACCAAAAAAATGTTTGTATAACTCAAAATGCAAATACTTCCAACTATTTTTGCCAAACGCTATTAAAAAGGCTTTTGACGGTCTAAATGTACTTTTACAAATTCTAAAAGCAATCCCAAATAAAGCCTACCTTATGTCCTTATCGCACTCTGTAAAAAATGAACTGCAAATTTTGATACGAATATTTTTCATTTAATTTGATTTTGCATACCAGTATTTGGAAATTGAAAAATGCCACATAATATCTAGAATTTTTGACCGATGACTTGAATGAGGAAATAAAACTTGAGAAATAGGTTAATTACATAGAAATGATCTTATACGGCAACATCTTCATTAATTCAACGCATATATATTGAACATTTCCTAAGCTATCGTTACAGCAATCAAGTGATATGTCATTATGTCATTATGGCTAGCATCAAGTGATATGTCAATTCGCTACCACGCTTGCTGGTCTCCAAGTTGGTGTCTGTAGTCTTTATTTGATGCCTCAAAGATCGAGTACAAGCTGTCTCTTTTGATGAAGCTTGATGTAGATGTGCACGAGCGGGCGTACTGGCACTAGTTGGTGCAAAGTTATTGCAGATAGACGGTACGGTGTAGGCTTTTGAGTTCTCTAGATGTCTATGTCCTAAAGAAATTGTATCTCTAAGCGAAAATCTCTTTTATGCCTTGTGTCCTTGTCAGTGGCGGAGACAGGAATGTATATAAAAGGGGGCAAAAAAATTTCTTTCCTTTCTGCCTCTCCTCTACCTGGCAGAGCAACTTCAGGCTGGTTTTGAACATGCAGAGTACCGGGACCTGTCTAAACACGAATCGAGACAATACGGTACTATTTCTCTAGGCTTTCGGTTCCTGGCAGTAGCAGCAAGGCTGCAAATAGTACCATTCTGCAATCTGCAGTAGCAGCAAGGCTACATCTGCAACAAGTAATGAAACAAATCAATTTTCTCCACTTGGTCGGTGCCGTTAGAAGCGTGGCTGATGTGGAGGAGATCAAGACGCGTTAGGGGAAGAAGGCGCTGTGCACTGAGGAATTGAGTGAGTGCCGAACTGAGGGAAGAAGAAGAAGATGAAGAAGAAAGAGAAAAAAGAAAAAAAAAACTGAAGAAGAATGAGATAAAGAGGAGACCGAGAGTTGAGAAAGATTGATTTAAAAAAAAAATAGCTAGCGTAAAGATGACAACGGGGAGAAGGTCAATCTTTAGATTTTGGAGGAGGAGCAAATTTGGGGTTGACTGGCTGAGGAAGAAGAAGAAGAACTGAAGAAGAGAGAGGAAGAAGAGAAAGAAGAAGAGAGAAGGTTAGCGAGCCAGCAATATCAGTCGGTTATAGACTTTGAGTGCTGGCTTTGGTAGTTAAGTTTGATTATATATGCTGAATGGGGTGCCCAAGAAGTTTCATCTCCCATTTTTCTTGTCTTGTCCGTTATTTTGTGGGAGTTGTTTAGTCCAGCCATCATATTTGTGTGCAGTGAATTGTGCCATTGTGGGAACACAATATATAATTGCTGGCTGATGGGGACAAATTGTATGATTGTGAGCCAAGTGTCATGATCTCAATGGGGCAGTGGCCCCCACTCGTCCTGAATTACCTCCACCCCTAGTACTCCTTGTGATATCCTTGTCATTCAAACAGATTGATACAACAAGATGTATGGCTTGATATTTAAATTTGGCTTCATCACATGAGGCTAGGAACTTCAGTTAAAGTTCATAAACGGCAAGTGACATGTCAAATGGAATTATTTCTTTAGTGTCCTTTGTATAGGATGGTCTTGATCCTAAAAAATCAGGCTTTATAGAACAAAAGATTGGCCTTATAATCAACCAATGAAGGTTTTGGTTGAGCCACAATGTCACAATTTACTTTGAGAAGTAGAGAGAGGAGCCAAGTCTCCATACATGGCATTAAAGCCATGATTTTGCCGCAGGGGGATCACGGCTCCGGCGTTGGCCGGCCGGTGGTGCATGACGGCGTCACCCCAAGGCGCGGCGGCGGTGCAATGCTCTCTTTGAATCGACTTTTTATTCTCACTTCTCTTCGTTCTGAAGAAGAGATGTCCCTGTGAAGTCTTTAGTATTATGGATCATCATATCATGACCTAGGTGTCCCAAACGGTCGTGTCAAAGCTTATATGTGTCAGAATCCCATAAGTCATCTCTCATGACATGGTTGGATTCAATGACTCTAATAGTGGTTGCATACAACCCACTAGAGCGACACATAAGTTTCTCTAATACTTGTTTATGTCTGTAGTCATTAGAGGTGATGCAAAGGAACTCTTGTCCATTCTCACAGTGTGTTTCCACATGAAAACCATTGGCTTTTATATCTTTCAAATAAAGTTCGAATTAAGGTATGTCCAAGACATTAAATAAAAGAATCGACACTTTATTAATAACCAATGATTACATCAAAGTTTCTTAACCAAAGTCTAATCCAAAATAAAAATCAAACTTAGACAAATCATAGTCACTCAATCCGTTTGGTAACTCCAATCAAATATGACCAGGGAAGTAGAGAGAAATGTCGGTGAAGCGAGGTTCTCTTAAGTACCACTAATCTCAATCACTTTCCTAGACATCATACGTCATTGGATGCGCCACTTGAGAAAGACTTAATACAAAATTGTCATTTATTGATTAAGGCATAATTGCCATTACATAATTCTTGGGAAAAAATAAAAGACTATTCAAAATAAAAATATGCTGCATTTTGTCTTCATCGCCAGATTTAAAGTCTTTTTGAACTCGATGTCTTGATCACCATTGATCAAGTACTCCATAAAACATAATGTAGAGGATGCTCTCTTGATTGAGGCATATTGACACAATATAAATGGTCCCTAGGACCATTGGCGTTGGAATAGTGTTACCATGGCAAAAAGTGGTGCCATGGTGTCCAACCCCCAACCCTCAACGTCATGACTCATTTGGTCATGTATTTGCAAACTTTGGTGATTACCTTCATGAGCATGTTGATCATATCATCCATGGCGACTTCTTCTAGCCATTGAACGGTGCTCATGGTAGCCATCTTGAGGCCTACCATGGTTTCCATTCACAAAGTTCGTGGCTGTGCCTTTCAACACATGCCATAGCTCCAATTAGTTGATGGAAATTTGTGATCCGTCTTGCATTTACATGAGTCCGGAATAAATCAAAGGACCTCATAGCATAGACAGGGAAGGTATTGAGGGTTTTCTCAACTAATTGTTCTTCTGTGATAGTTTTTCACAGGCATGCATCAATGTCTATGCGGAGAGCTTCCGAACAATATTCCATAACTTTGTCAAAGTTAGAGAAGCAGAGATAATTCCATCATGCTTCTAAGTTCGGAAAATTGTCAATGTTGTTAAAACATTCACGAAGCGCTACCCAAAGGTTTCTAGCGCTATCCTCATTCATGTACTCAAACTGGAGTGCCATCTCCATGTGGCGCTTCATCAGAGTAAGTGCCCTGGGATTATCTATCTCAGTTTGTGAGTCTTGAGCGGTTCCTTTAGAGTAGGGCTCTTGGATTGTAGGCAATAAATATCCCGTGCCCGTAGAATCCAATGGAGTAAAATCAAACTAGTTCAACTTTGATATCCAAAAAGGAGAAACAAGAACGGATTAGTTTCGGAGTCAATGCTTCCACGAAAACTAATATTAAGATTTCCGAGCCTTAATGCTACCAAGAAATCGATTTCCAAGAAATTTGGATTAGACCGAAACAATGATGTTTAATATGGTCAAAAATAGATGATTGTGGACGCTCTTAGTTCATTGATTACGAACGCTCTTAGTTCATTGATTACGAACGCTCTTAGTTCATTTAGCGTGAATCCCCACAATTAATAGAACCCATGTTCGTATATTGCAAATCCTGAAGAAAATAAAGAAATTTAAAAGACAGGAAAGCAGGAACTTTAATCACAAAAACTTACCTGTTGAAATTCGGAGCAGATTTGCTTCTGCACAGCTCCCACTTCGAATAGTGTACAGGTCTCAAAACGATTCCAATAGGGCTGAAATTTTGAAGTCAAATAGAAGATGCATAGACAAACAACTTTGATGAAGGAAGGATTTTGATCTGAGGTCCCGATAAAGAAGTTTCAGGGGGTGAAAACGAGCTGATCTGCACAGGAACGAGTGTGCTGCTGTGCTGCATGGGCAGCGGGCGTGCGATGATGATACAGGGGCAGTAGGTGGCACACGGGTGCTCAAGGGCTGCAGGGGCAGCGCACGGTATGGCTAGCTAGGGCTAGGAGCTTGCGAAAGTTGGTATTGGCTGAAACAGGAAAAACTAGGCCTGGGCTCGGGTCGGGCCGGGCCCAAAAATCACTAAAACCGAGACCGAGACCGAGAATATCGGTTCGGGCCGGTTCGGCTTTTTTCGAAATGAAAACCGACATAAACCGAACAGGTTCGGGCCAGTTCGGGCTTTCGGGCTTCTCGGGCTTTTTTCGGGCCCAATTTCCAGTTCAAGAATTTTGCCTGTTTTCCCCTGTTTTCCATATACAATTCTGCACCCTGTCATTTGCCACTCATTTTGGTACCCGGAAGACTAGAATGCATATCCAATTATCTCATTAACATAACAGTAATCATGCATTATTACAAATTTATATAGTTTGCAACACAAACTCACAAATACATTGTCCAATAATTATACTGGGGCAGTAATTATAACAGTAACCCCAGAAACTAATAATTATAACAGTAACTCTAAAAAAAACAAAGTAGAATGTACAATCCTAAGAGATAATACTTGGTGAAATTTAAACCCCGGCCTTTCTCTGATTTCTGCATAAAATCTGACTCCTGATTTCCATAACTCATCTGAGAACACAAACTGACCATCTCACTGAAAAGCAACCCACTCCCTGCTTAACAACCTATGGCAAAAGAAAAGAAAGCAACACAACATTCATAAAAAAAGAAGCTCTATGCTATTCTGAAACAAGGCTAATTTTCTCAGTCCTCATCTGTCTCTCTCTGTTTCCAGTTGAACAAGATGAGCATTTTCTTCTTGTTCTTGCTCCTCTTATCGACCTATCACTCTCATCCTCTGTTTCACTGGGCAGCTCAAGTAGCAGCAATCAAGCTACTTAATTAGATTTTTGGATTATCCAGAAAATCTAAACCCTAGCCTTTCTCTGATTTCTCATTAATTATTCGGAGTATCCTCATACAGCTATCAAGCAACAATTAAACTGGACCAGATTTATTTTAAAAAAAAATAATGATAATTACTGATGTTCTTTGAGAGTCAAAACCCAGGAAACAGATAACTGTCATGATCTGGGTGGAAAAGAATTCTCTCCTTCATTTTCATATCAACCAAGCAAGGATCATCAACAATCCAAAAGGAAAAAACCCAAAAGAGCAAACTATTCATCAGATGATCATCTTTAACTTGACAAATGAATCCAAAACTATTTCCATCTATTTGAATTCAGACTTTTATCCAGAAAATCTAAAGCAAGAAGCAAAACTATTTCCATCTATTTGATAAAAAAAATACTATCAGAATGAAAAGGCAAAGGTCTTGAAATCTCACCCCTCAAGCTAAGATTTGTCCCCTCAAGCCGCAGAGTGCAGACCATCAAGGCTCAGGGAGAATCGAGACTGGAGAGAGAGGTTGAGACTTGAGACTGGAGATCGAGACTGAGACTGGAGAGAGAGGTTGAGACTCGAGACTGGAGAGAGAGACTGGAGATAGAGGTTGAGACTGGAGAGAGAGTCACTGAGATTTGCCGATTTGGGTATCGAGTATCGACTGGAGAGCGACGATATCGAGTACTCGAGACTGGAGAGCTGGAGAGCGGAGAGCCGGAGAGTCGATACTGGAGAGCTGGAGAGCGGAGAGTGGAGAGCGACGCCGCGACGGTATCGAGTACTCGAGATTGGAGAGCTGGAGAGCGGAGAGCTGGAGAGTCGATACTAGAGAGCTGGAGAGCGGAGAGTGGAGAGCTGGAGACTGGAGAATGGAGAGTGGATAGGGCTGGACGGCTGGTCGGCTGGACTAAAGAGTAAAGGAGTAGGGTTGTTCAGTGTTCACTTGTTTATATATTTTTTTAATATTTAACTTATTATTATAACACCCAATCATGAACTGACATGTGGCAACTGCTACAGTATGCGGGTCGGTTCGGGCTTTCGGGCCCTGAAAATATCGAACCCGAGACCGAACTGAAAATTTCAATTCAAGTCGGGCTTTGGACCGAACTGAAAATTTATATTTTAAAACCGAACCGATTCGGGCTTTTATACTCAGTTCGGGTCGGGCCCTCGGTCTTTCGGGTCCGGACGCCCAGCCCTAGGAAAAACTGGGCAAAAAGTCGTTTCTGCCGGTTTTTCTGCAGGAGGACCAGTTGGTTTGATGGCCTGTTCAGGGGCTTCTGGACCGGTTCTTAGTGTTCCGCTTTAGGTTCCTGAATCCTAGGACAGAGACGGTGCTGCTGACAAAATTTGGTGTCAATTGGGTGTCCGGAAGGTTGTGACATTCTCTCTTATTACAACTCTAGAACTAAACCCTAGTTTGAAGAGGCACACTCAATGTCGATATCATTCAACAGTTATTGAGTATTACAAATTTACAATCACTAAAGAAACTAAAATGTCCATGATCCTTTGGTATAAAGTTTTAACTCTTGCAAGTGACAGATCTTGGACGCAAATGCATAGAAATGCTCCGACAATAAAAGAGATAGAAAAGATGTAAGGACTGAATCAAGAATGCATAAGCTGTGTAGTTAAAACATCTTTCTTTATGATCTCATATCTTATCCAAATCCATTTAATGAGCAACCATGGACAAGAACATCACCTTTTGATAGGCCTCTTCTGGCCAATCTGTCTGTCCAGTCTGAAATTAGAAAAAAGAATCAGAGAAAAGTAACTTACGAAAAGTTTCATGGGTGACGTGGGCAAACAAGGCAGCAATCTCCTGTTTAAAATCATCAAGGGAACCAATCTTACCAAACTGATCAAACATCTCGAGAGCATCAAGGAACGTAGCTCGAGAATAGAAGTCCTTCCTGGCATAGCTTGCATCCGCTTGATCAATTATGCCGTTGAAGAATGTCGGGGTCACGATGTCGGCCACCGGAACATCACTGGTACTGGGAGGTAGAGGCGCCGTGTTGCAAGGCCTCGCTTGGCATCCCGTCCCGCAGTAGTCGTCGCCTGTGCCGCAGTAGCAGTATCGGCTATAGCACAGGTCTGCAGCATAGCCACAGTTTTGACCCTCTACTACACGTACACTTAGGACTAGCACCAGAGCTATTCCAACCAGTCAGGCCCGGCCCTGAGACGTTCAAGGCCCTGGGCAAAGAATAAAATTGGGCCATTTATATAAAAAAATAAAAATAAAAAATAAAAAAAAATTTTCATCAGCCTGGTCAGTCCTGGCCCGGGTTTTGCCAGAATCGAGATTGAGCCCGAAGTAATCGGTCCCGACAGCCAAGTGATTGCTTCCGATCCAGATTTGTCGGTTACAACAGCTGGAGCTTCTCCAGCAACTTTTTCGAGCGGATCTCGACTGGTTTCGGCGATTGTACTCTCAGAAGGGTAGAGTCTCAAAGAGAAGACTTCATCTTCTTCATCCTCTTCGTCTTCTATGAACCCTTTTCTTTACTTTAATTCGGGCCCCTCGTTGCACTCTCTTTCTCCTTAGCTTTTTTCACTCTCTCTCTCTCTCTCACACGTTGCCATCCATGTGGTGCTCATCAATCAAGGGTGAGCATGACATATTTAGTCAACCGATCCTTTTACAAAAAGAGAAAGAGACAAGCTTTTTGCATTTTTGATGTACTATTAACCTCTCAAACAACAAATTTTTTTTTTGCTCCATCTACTTCAAAATTTGGGCCCTGGGCTATCGCCCTGCCTGCCAACCACAATGACAAGCTACTGCTGCTGCTTCCGTATGTTTTTCGGTATTTCACAAGAGAAAGCAGGTGAACCCATGTTGATTTTCGTGGTAGCCAAGAGCTGGATAGAATGAAGAAGAGGGGTGATTGGATATTGCAGATGAATTAAGGTGCAGAGTTGGTTGGTTATTTATAGTGGAATATTTTTATTTTTTTTAAATAAGGGCTAGTGCGGCCGCCCTTAGGCCTTGATTGATGAAACAGATGAATACAAAGGGGGGGACTTAAGGCCTAAACCCCAAATTACAATAAAGATCAAGGGGACCTCCAGAATAATAACAGGAGTCTCCACTATTATTATGTATTCAAACGTGCACCAAATAGCAAAGAGTGCCATATCGACTACTCCATTTGCTTTACAATAATGATGGCATATCGGAAAGTTAAAGCAATGCCATAAAACCAATAAAGTAGCTTTCCCAATATGCTGACGACTAGGAATAAATCCGCCAACACGACGTTTCATCCTGCCACTAGGAGGTTGCACCCAATTCATGATCTGCAGCCTCACTAGGGCAAACAAGACATACTGAGTATGCAACCTTGTAAGACCCCGGAAATTGGTTATTAATATCTTGGAATTTCCTTGAATTAACAAAGTGTTCGTTAATACGATTTCATGGTTCGAGGGTGGAGTGAAATTATTTTCGGGCGAACAATTATTCGAAATGCACATTTTAGGGGGATTACGAAGTCGACTTTTTATACGTATGGAATTTGGGAAAACTCCCTTCACGAAAGTCGTAGAGCCCGTCGATACGAGTTCGTACATATGCGGAACGCAAGAATCGGAGTTTGTATGAAGAAGTTATCGCGTTTGGAAAAGTTTCCATTTTGGGTATAAATACCTAACTATTTTTGGAAATTTTCCAAAAGTGTCAGTTTCCATTTTTGGCAGCCGGCCCTAATCTCTCTCTCTCCTCTCCCCAAGCCGAAAACAGAGCATTTCTTCTCTGGCGTCGTTCTTACTCCTCCGGCCACCAATACTCACATAACTTCTTCCCTTATCTTCGCCTTGACCTTGTTCGGCTGTCAATGGCAGCCTTGAGCCGCGGCACGGCCTGTAGCGGCGGTGGGAAGCTTGTTTTGGTTTTGGTCCGATTTGAGCTCGACTGCGATAACTCGAGTTTCTTGGCTTGTTGAACTCGCCTCAACCTCCTGATCAAGCTCCAAGAAGGACAGCACCTGAAGTGAAGGTTTTCGCGTTCGTCAGAGCATCGTCGGTTTCTGGAAAAAATTCCGGCCAGACATGACTGTTTTAGTAATTTTCAACCACTTCCTTTCGTTTTCAGACTTCATGCTAGTTAGGAAAGTTGTTCAATTCGATGAAACGAATAGGAACAGACTGGCCCCGACACCGTTGGCGGTGGTCGGCGGCGGCTCTGCCTCTAACTCCGGCGTCCATTTCTGGCCACTTCTGGGGGTCCCAAGGGCAATTTCTGCCCATTTTTATGTTCTACATGTCGATACGATCACTTCGATATATAGCATGTAAATTTTGGAGATCATATGATTAAGTTATGAATTTTACGATTTCAATCGATTTCGATCGTTCGATTTGTGATCTGTGAAGATCGAATTGTCCGATAGACTTGTAGTTTTGATATATTGATCATAGGACTGTCCCGATGACTTTGTGTGGTCACGGGTGAAGATCTGACCATTGGATCTTCGTATAAGTACGTTTTATGAGTTGTGCGCTAAGTTAATTATCGTATTTGGTTAGGTGATTGACGGTTTGAGTTGGCGGGCGATTGTGAATCGTATTTTGAGCTGTTAAGAAGACGCAGCGGGATTAGAGGTGAGTAAATCTCACATGGTTCATTTATGAACGGAATTTCATTAATTACATTTAATTGTTATGTTTGAAAAATGATTTTAAGAAAATGAGTTTTTAAGTATATAAAAAAATGAATTTCTCGGTTTTTACTACATGTGAACTATAGTTGGTATTAGTAGTCATTCCTGTGTGGGTGACTACGTATACACACACACACACACACACACACACACACACACACACACACACATATATATATATATATATTTACGTGGAATATATATTGGATGATATGGCATTGGGTGAAGTATTGATTTGATTGATTGATTTATCATTCCGAGCATTTCTCTTGAAGATATGAATTATCATATATTGTTGAGTTTATGTTGATAAAGAGTAATTGAGTAAAGTGTGATCCTTTCATTTATTGTCCATGAGGGACTTGAATCATTATTGATTGTGGTGTCGATTTGTATGACTTGATTGATTCATGATTTGGGGAAATTATTAAGCATGTGGGATTCGATTTTGATGATGGCTTGGAGATGAGAACATATTATTTGGAATTGGTTTTGCTATTGTTGAGATTGTGGGAGATGAGCAAACAATATTATGTGACGATCTGTGTGAGTATATGTGTGGTGATCTGTGTGAATACCTGTGTGGTGACTAGTGTGAGGGTATCGGATCGAACGTCATAATCTTAGGTGGATGACGGGCTACGATTGAGTAAGTGAATCGGACGCCATAATCTTGAGTGGATGACGGGCTACGATTGAGTAAGTGAGTCGGACGCCATAATCCTGGGTGGATGACGGGCTACAATTGAAACGCGTTATTTTGTGAGATCGTGTATGCGGAGTTGAAGGGTGAATTCTTGATTTTCGCGTGAGTTGGTTAATTTATTTATTTATATTTCTTTTTCATTTCTATCGTGTGATTTCTTTATCTACTTTCTTTTTCATTTCATTTGTTTGATTTTAATGTAATCTCCTGAACTAAACTATATGCAGGGATTACTATGATTTCTTTTGTTTGTTTTAATGTGATCTCCTGAACTAAGTTTCTATGCAAGGATTACTATGATTTTTATTGATTGTTTGAATGTGATCTCCTGAACTAAGTTCTATGCAGGGAGTACTGATTTTGTTTAATTCTTATTGTGTGTACGGTTGTGGGTTATGATCCGTAGCGATCGTGAAATGAGTTGAGATGTCATGATTTTGGCAAACGCTTTATGTTGAGGGGAGTGAGTGTGATTTTGTGGTTGTGCTGTTGGGGCAAATGATTGGTGATCTGATAGATTGTGGAGACGTAAAGTGTTTAACATATTTGGAGTTAATTGTGTAATTGGAGTTTGTGGGAAAAGAGATAAAATGAATTGAGAGACAGAGCGTATGGGTTTTAGTTGGGTTGAAATTATTGAGCATGATATTGATTGTTATGAACTCAATGTTTTTATTATGATAATTGCATATTGATTTTGTTAGACTGAGATGGTGAAAGTATGTTTTCGTGGAATTAAATGTTAATGTTTTAATTGTCTCATGAATTGAGGAATTATAAGCATGCGTGATGTGAGTCACTTTCATTGAGTTTACTCATACGGGCTTGAAGCTTACCGGGTTTGTGGTTTGCAATCCCGGTGCACTATTTCTATGGTGTAGGGTTATTGTGCAGGTTAGAATATCGAGTGATCGTTATCGAAGCTGAGGTAGACTTTCCGTCACGTGGGTGTAGAAGGGCGCTTATACTTGTAGTCTTCCGCTGTGTAGTGAGTTGGTGAGTGTGGTTACATGTTGAATTTATATTCAGTTTAATTTGTAAGCTTAGTTGTTTAGTTACTTAATTTAAATGAAAAATTTTCTATGTGTTTTCTTGTGTGTTTTTGCTTTTCGGATTTGAATTACTGTATTCAAAATTCGGGGTGTGACAAACCTGGTACAAAGCCCACATGACCCTACCAAGAGTTGGCAGGAATTTATTGGTAATAGAATACACCTAAACTTAATACAAATTATTAAAACTAAATAAAACATACTATCAGCCCACCAGCAGAGGCCCAAGGACTAAAGACAGGCCCACCAGTCTGGCCAGGCCCACGACCCATGCCAACCGTGACTGTCAACGAGTCTTTGTCAGAATTGCGACACAACATCTTAGAACCACCACACCATCGGACCGAAGCCGGAACCATTGGCCAGACCACGCCACCTTTGACTCTTGCCGCCGTCAAACCACATAAAAGTCCAATCAGGGTCGTTGAAACACTGCAATATTGTAGTGCTCCCAACAATTGTGGCAGAACTACCATTGTTGTCGGATTGCAGCCAGATCTGGAGCACCCCGTCGTTTTGGCATCATCTCGTACTAGCCCAGGCTTCCACATCCTCGGCCAAAGGCGAATAGCCTGCCTGGGTACGGTCCAAGTCGGCGGTGGCCAACTTTCTCTCAGGAATGGTGTCGCCGCAATTAGCAAAGCACAGTGCCAACAAATCGGATCGCCAATAATGTCGAGGAAGCATTCAATCAGCAATTGTTGCCAAATCGCCTTCGATTGAGTGATGCCGCCAGAGCGCCTTCTGGATTGACCATCCTGGTCTCCCCCGGGTTTCCTTGACAACGGCGGTAGCAGAACGTTCCTCGGTTGCAGACTGAAAAACATCCACCAACATTTGTCCTCGTCCAAGCTTGAACTCCACAGCGAGCCTTCACCGGCGGACTCTGAAATACTACCTACCCGTCCGACGACGACGTCCCGAAGACGTGCCGCCGGACGGAACATGGGAACAGAACGGTTTACTCTTCTTCGAATATGAAACTTCCTTTCCGACAAATGCGGAGCAAAACGAGTACGGATCTTATTCCTTCTTAGCTAGTCATATTATATAGTGGAATATTTATGATGGAATAGATGGGCTACTGTTAAAAACTCGAAATTAAGTGACCGCGGGGACGTACCTACATAGAACCAACTTTCTAGAAGTAGGGGATGGAAGTGGTCAAAGGGGAGACTTCTGACTTGACTTGTGCCAATTATTCATTTTCTCCATCCACTTACTCTGGACTTGTGATCCAGCCTCCATGGACATCAAACGCCAATAACGTAACGTGTGAAAATTACATAGTCAAGCATACATAGAAGGTCAAACATTGTAGCCTCCTTTGCAAATCGACACCCAAATGTGGAAAGTGACACAACTGAGACGACCATGAACGCACACCTAGAGGCAGAGGACTAACATACATAAACCTCATTCTAAATTACTCCTTTAGAAAAAGTGCCGCTTTGATTAGCCTACGCAAGTACTCGCGAAATTTCCCAACTTCCATCTTCTAGGATGTTGTTGACTAACGTATCATTCACACGTCGCAAACCCAGCAAAGATGCAAGTAATAAGACTACTCGAATTAAAATGCAAGTAATAAAACACAAACAAAAGCTGTTCTTGGTATCATATTCAGTCACCCACTAGAACACAAACATGGATTAGTGTCACTACCGTTTTCCTCCTTTAAAATCCTTCCTTGAAAAGTTTAATTGGTCAGGCATCTTTTTTTGAAAATCGTCACTTCCGTTTTCCTCCTTTAAAATCCTTCCTTGAAAAGTTTAATTGGTCAGGCATCTTTTTTGAGGATTTTCAATGATCAAACCACAAAATTCACCCCATCTAACTCTATCAGAGCAGAAACACCACAAATTCATGAAATCCAATAAAACATCCTAAGACTTTACATGGTCCCTGATGAACCGTTCCACCTCAGCCACCTCGCCTATAATACCCGCACCTTCTGCAACCGCAACTTTGTTCTGACACTGAGTGAATGAAAATGGTTCACCAAGTACTCCAAGAGTAAAGTCATTTGCAATATCAGCTGTTGATATTGCACTCCTTGATGCCCGTAATTTGTCACTGCAAAATGTTAGAAGACAAACATATTAGGCAACAATGTACAATTAAATAAATATATAATTCAAAAACAGAATAACGATATATCCACAGAGCAGTCTACAGTGAGCCAGGAGCAATTGACGACTTGAAAGAAATAAACAAAGCAAAATTCAATGCAAAATCTTGAATTGGACACGCCAAGGATCATAAATAGAAAACCACATAAACAAAGACACTGCTATTATCAGAAGAAATATCTTTCTCCAAAATATGAAATAACATATCTCTTCTCAAAAATTGAATATCACAATAAAACATCAAGTGGTAAGTGCATAAGTTTAACTAAGCATATCCCATCAAGTCATTCTCAAAAACTTTCCATAAAATTACAATAAGTTATCGCACAAGAGGTAACAATGCTTAATTTTTTCTTTTTTCTTTTTATAAGAATTCGAATCTTACATTTCCTTCTCCAATTGTTTGCGAATGAACTCCTTGCTATGTGCTGTCACTTTGTCTGTCTTGTTGCAGAGAATAAGAATGGGAATTTTCTTCTTCACCACACTTGCCTTGGTCAAAAGATCGTACAGGTACCTGTTGCAATTAAAGTAGCAAGAATTTTTCATCACTTGCTAGTTGCACAATCAGGCTGGCACACTTAATCATGGTAAAGTAGGTGCCAAAATAAGGCAAGAAGTATCTAAATATAGCGCAGATGGGAAGGAAGTAGGGAAATTTACTCTGAAGCAGCACGCAAGTTTGGTAAGAATTCCAAAGCATCCACCACAAAAACTATACCAGCTGCTTGAGGCAGGAACTCATCTAGTTTGGGTCTGAGACGAGAATGTCCAGGAACATCAACAAGATGCACAGGCTTTAACTTTCCATTCTGTCAGGAGAAGACAAACAAAAGCATAGAACATGTTAAAGTCCGCAACATCGATCACAAAAACAACATCAAAAACCGAAGGAATGAATGTTTCTTAAGAAGGCATAGAAGGTAATGATGCCGTACACAGAACTAAAGTGACTAGATAAGTTAGATCTGAAAAGGATACATATAAGCACATGAGGAATTTATATATCACCTTTGATTTTTCAGAATTGAGCACAAAAGTTCCCTCATTTGGTTCCATTGATGTCACAGTACCTTGGTGAGCAGACCCATCCCGAAGCTGGAACATGAACCCGATCATGTCAGAAACATCAAATCAACATTTTTCAATGAATAGTTTAAGAAAGCCAGAATAGAAAAGAAACATAAGTTAATAAAAAAGTCATTGAAACTTTTTACCCAGATATTGCTTATTTTTCAGTCATTGAAACATAAGTTACTGAAAACAGGCATGAAACTTGACTTGACGAGATGATAAAAATATGAAAGGCTGAAATATAAGATATATAAGCAATGGGTAAACATTGAAGATGAGAAATAAGACAAGACTGGTGCCCATATGACAACCAATTAGTAAAAAGCTTGGAGAATCTTTTTAACTTTCTTAATTCACCCAACCAAAATAACAAGAAAGCCATATAACATAAATGCATTTTGTTTACTTATCACGGGCTACACATGACATTAGCGACCAAAAAACAAAATGACATTAGCGGTTTAGAAAAGTCAAACAACTGGTGAGTCTAATATGGACCTATACAATATGTTTAAGAAGAAAAATAGCCAGTAAGTTCTGTGCTTACTTGATAGAAAAGAACAGTCTTTCCACTCCCGTTAAGCCCACTCAGCAATATGGTATTAGCTTTTTGCCGTTTGAACAACCTACCTACATCACAAAAGGTATAACGAATAAATATCAATCTTGGAAGTATTTGAAAAATAAGATAACAAAATTATGTGGATAAATACCTAATAAGAGTAAAACTGAGGTTACTAGCAAGATGGCAAGAGCAGCATAGATCTGAGTAGGTGGAACCTGCTGAATGTACTCATGTGCTTGAGACCATAATGGCTCTGCCTGTTTCTTCCATTGTTGCAATGCTTGAGATGACCATTGCTCTGCCTGTTTCTTCCATTCTTTGAATCCTTCCATGTTCTTATGGGAATTTAAGAGACTTCGAGTTTAATTTACAGTGAACCTTGGCCTCTTAACTGAAGTTGAGACCCTTTGGGATGTTTCAAGAACAAATGGAATTCAATTAGGAAACAATCACCCTGAGGAGAGACAGAGACAGGGTATTAGGAACTCAGATTGAAGATTTGGCATTTGAATATGAGAGATAAGATTAGGGCAGTTTATTCAGTAAACAGGAAAAATAGTGTGGAGCCATCCACAGGAAAAATAGGGCAGTTTATTCGTTTAATTCTGATAAGTAGAAAAGAAAATATGATCTTCCCAACTAATTTTCCTAAAGCCATCCACAGCATCTCCCTCACACAGTTTGCAGGACGTGGTTTAAGCATTAAGAATATCTATCTACCTCAATTTCGAATAAGAAAATAAACAACCTAATATAAGTGATTTCGGCAAAGAATAGAGGGTTTGTCTCCCATGATGATCAATCATGTAAAATCAACCTTAAAAAGCAATCTGCAAAACTCATTATTGTGATTTGTGACCACATCCTGTTCAGACTTCCATAGCCTAATTAATCAAAGAGATTTCCACTAAGACAAGCTGTTTTTCTTTTGAATCAAAAGAAGGCCAACCTTTGATATCTGATCCCTAAATGTTTTGAACCAAACCCAAGTCAATGAATACACCATAGATTTGATTCCAGAAAGAAAGAAAGAAAAAAATGCCACGAAATGAGATATATATAAAGTGACAAACCTTCTGAACAATCTAATATACATTAGCAAACAAAACAAACAAGACCAAATTCAAAGTTTTATAAAAAAGTTGACCTATCCATAGTTAAGTAAACCAAATCAAACCCACCTGATAATTCAGGTAGAATCAACAATAAGAATATCAGAGATGAATACCAAATGCTTAGAAGCACAAACCCTACTCATTCCAATCTCTATCTTAAGCAGGACAATTGCAGTAAATGAAAAATTGAAACTTTAAGCTTCGTATCCCAAATTAAGCAAGGAACAAGCTTCAATAATGCTTAAAAGTAAAAACCCAACTCACAGAAGAATACCATGAGTACGAATAAAAAAAAAATTGAATCCGAAAGAGTAAGGTAAAGAGAGCAAGCTGAACCTTTCAGTGACGAGAATCCACGAATTGAAGGAGGTCACCAGCGACGAGCTGAAGAAGAAGGCGCAGAGGAAGGCGGAGAGAGTCCACGACGAGCTGAAGAAGACGGCGCAGAGGAAGGCCCGGCGAGGATCCACGACGAGCTGAAGAAGATGGCGCAGAGGAAGGCGGCGACAATCCACGAATTGAAGGAGGTCGCGACGAGCTGAGGAAGAAGGCGATCTGAGAGTCCAAACACCGAAGAAGAAGGAGGAGGAGGAGATGTCTGCCTCGCGATAGAGAAAAGAGGAGGACAGAATTGGCAGTTAGATTAATTTCATTAAACTATTTACTGTTGTTGCTCCCTGTTTTCCCGAAGCAGTTTTTGAAAAGCTTCTCAAATTCAGCTTTACAGAGAAGCGCTATATTCTTGACCCAAAAGTAGAAGCAGCCTCAAAAACACCTCAAGAATCAATCCCAAACTAAGCCTAATACTTTGTCTCACTCCGTAAACATGAGACCTGCAAATTTGATACGAATGTTTCTCTTTTTTTTTTTTTGGAGCATTAATACGAATGTTTCTCATTTGATTTTGCATACATCTGGAAATTAAAAAATGCCACATAATATCTAGAATTTTTGACCGATGACTTGAAGGTATAGAAACTCTTAAACCTGCGAATTTTCATTTTTTAGTAACAAGCTGATGAGGAAATAAAACTTGACAAATAGGTTAATTAGGTAGAAATGATCTTATACGGCTCCATCTTCATTAATTCAACGCATATATATATTGAACATTTCCTAAGCTATAGTTATGGTAATCACGTACACACTACCTTAATCTGAAACTGTAAACATTATTATGTCTATCAGACTATCACCAAGAAAAGGTCCAATATTAGGGCTACGTACTGCATCTCTATATATGACTCTATCAAGTTGCACGCGTAGTTCTTACTATTTCTCTGCGAAAGAAGTGTCCGCAGTAATGTTACGTTTCCTTCTTCGCAGAAGCATGAGACGTGATGATGGATCCATGACATATAAAGGGAAATGATTAATGCCTGCATGTGAAGGTACGTAGTTGGATCCCCAGGACCATGTCTTGATTGGTTCCTTTAAAAGACCAACTTTGAACAAATCAAACTGAAAAATTTGACTGCAAAGGTACGTACGTAGTAGTTGATCGAAGTGCAGTTGGAGGATTAATATGCTTCTACATGAGATATGCATGTCTTCAATCCCTGGCTATCTTGTTGCCTAGCTTGTTAGTGGTTGTATCTTCTGAATAATAAAGTGATATGACGAGAAGTTTGTACAGGAAATACATGGCTTGATATTTTAGATTTGGGTTCATCTGTTCATCACATAAAGGCTAGCATTAAAGTTGAAGTCCATCAGCGGCAAATGATATGTCAATTCGCTACCACGCTTGCTGGTCTCTAAGTTTAGTGTCTGTAGTCTTTAGTTGATGCCTCAAAGATCGAGTACGTGCAAAGTGGAAACTGTCTCTTTTGATGAAGCTTGATGTAGATGTACGTGCACGCGCGGGCGTACTGGCACCAGTTGGTGCAAAGTTATTGCAGATAGACGGTGTAGGCTTATGAGTTCTCTCCAAACGTCCATGTCCTAAAGAAATTGTATCTCTAAGCGAAAGTCTCTTTTATGCCTTTGTGTCCTTGTGATATCCTTGTCATTCAAACAGATCGATACAACAAGATGTATGGCTTGATATTTAAATTTGGCTTCATCACATAAGGCTAGGAACTAAAGTTGAAGTTCATAAACGGCAAGTGACATGTCAAACGATATGTCAATTTGTCATGCATGTTGGTTGCTAAGATCGTGCTTATAGTAGTATTGAATTAGAAATTGAAAGAAAAGAAAAAAAGGGCAACGTACTCTTTTTCAACATTTCTCTTCTCTCGATCTCTCTACTCTAATATCTACCTTGTGCCCAACGAATTTTTGCTTCTTTTCAACCACGCGATATTTCTTTTGGGTGTGGGTTTCATCGACAGAGGTTTTGGTATGAAAAATATGAGAAACCGAGAAGTTGAACAAAAAATAATAATATATTCTTGGTTCCACACTTCCACAAGCTAAAAAGCTCTCAAAGTAACCGAGTCGATAGCGCCTGTCAGTTCCACTTCCACTTGTCAAAGGAGTATATCCAAATCAAGCCCAGCTGTATCTATTTCTCTTCGCGATCGTTTTGTTTGTGTTTGAGATAAAAGGAAGATTCATGTATTATCATAGCCAAAATAATACATATATATCCAATAACTTTCTTAAGCTCATACCCACAATACATGGTCAAGCAACCTAAGGAAATTATAACTAAAAACGCACTTAAGACCCCCACAAAAAGATTGCTCCGCGTTATTTGGAGAAGACGAAGAATTAGGGCTGGCAAATTCTACCGATCCAAACCAACCAACCGATTACCACCCGAACCAACAATGTTGGTAACCAACTATGTTGGTTACCGAGACTTTGGTACGGTAGTACCGAACCGATTTCCAGATAATGGTACGGTACTGGTACTGATTTTCAGATAAATACGGTATACCGTACCGTACCGTATATTATATATATTATTTATTTATTTAAATATATTTTACATCTTTCGATCTGAACCGTTGATCATTAATAGTTTGATTTCAAATCTTATTATAACCGTTGATTAGAGTACAGAACCTATTAACCTAATCCAGTTCACTCACTCTTCCCCTCAGCCACTCTTTCCCTCGAGGCCTCGAAGGCTCGAACCCAGACATCTCCCGATCTCCGCCTCTCCGCGGCTCCGCCCTCTCTCTGCTTCTCGTTTCGATTCAAACCCAGAAATCTCCGCCTCTTCGCCCTCTTGACCTCTCCTTTGAAGTTCTTTCGATTCAAACCCAGAAATCTCCGCCTCTCCGCCCTCTCGACCTCTCCTTTGAAGTTCTTTCGATTCAAACCCAGAACTCTCCGCCTCTGGACCTCTCCTTTGAAGTTCGATTCGAATCAAACCCAGAAAATCTCGTATCAATTCATTCGATTCATGTCCTCTACTCTCTTTTTGGTCAGTGCTGCTGCTCAGATCTTTGTTTGACTCATGAAGATGCTAGTAATAAGTTTCTTTTTTCTGGGTTTTTGTATTTTTTGTCCCCTTTATACCAGTTTGATATCCAAAGACTCAATCTTTTTTATTCAATTCTAGATTCAGGATTTGTTTTTCTTGATTCTGCTTGCCTGCTTGGTGGGTGTTGTGAATTGGAATACCCTTTTGGATTTTTGCGTGAGCACCCGGTTGTTTATGGATTCTCTAATAGTTTTACTAATTTTATGTGCTCTTTTTGCTGTTGGTTGTTTTAGGCTGATGGAGAAGGAGAGACGTGAGGAGCTCTCAGATGAGTGAAGCCTCAGCTCTGGGTATGTGCTTTTTTTTGTTGGTAAAGCTTGTTCTTTTATTTTTTTCGTTTCCTGCTTTGTAATGCATCAAAATTTTTGAATTTGTGAGAAAGGTTGTGGATTTTTTAGTTTTATGATAGACCTGTGTTGTGGTTTTCTAAGATATTTGATGTTTTGAACTTTTGTAGAAGAAGTTGAAGTTGGTTTGTGTCTGTTGCCAAATGTGTGCTTAGGAAAAAGCATGAAATACAGTGAAAGATTCCATTTTTATGAAATGGTAGGAATAATATCCTCGTTAGGTTGATGATAGGTGCATTTGACAGAAACTGAAAGCTATTGTGAACTGTTATATTTATGTTTGATGTTTGTATGTTTTGTTTCTATCTTCTTCTTTTTTGCAGCTATAGGTACTCAACTGAATTTGCAGAATCAACTAATCAAGGCCTCGTTTGGGTGAATTGTGAACTATGAATTATTGACTTAAAAATTGTATGAACTATGGAGTGATGAAGGGAGTTGATGTATGAGTGAATAAGTGATGAACTCAAGTAGTGAAGTTGATGTATGAGAGTTTTTAGTTTATTTTTCATTTCCAGGTTGGCCCTTCAAATTGATGTGAGGATTGCATTTTTTTCATTTGTTGACAGGTTTGGGCTTTTAAAATTTTAGTTGGGACTTAGCTGAAATCTGGCCCAATTTTAAACTCGGTACTAGGCCCAACCAACCGAAACCGAACCGAGATATCGGTATACCGAAAAGTTGGTATACCGACTTCTGTGGCCGGTAATGGTAGGCTTTTTTGTGTACCAACTTAGTTTGGTACGGTACGTGGTATTGGGCTTCAAGATCCGGTACCGTACCGAACCCACCCCTACGAAGAATAGTTTCTTTTGCGAAGAAGAGTAGAACCGCTATGTTTCCATGTTCTATCTGGCGACATGTCTTCGGAACGTCATGCTCAGACACAGTGGCAGATCTAGGATTTGAAAATTGGGTGGGCTACATATTCAAGTTTTTTTTTTTCCGGTACAAATGTAAGAACAATGTATTGACGTCGATGGATGGTGGGAAGCGAGAGTATTTAAAAGAGAACAAGCAGTGACTGATAGGCTATAGAAACGAGAGTGAGAAACCTGAGAGAATAAGAAAACGAGGGCTCAATTTCTAATGAGTAATGGAATGGACGAAGAGGAGACTAGAGATTGGTCCCTAATTATTTTTGAGTGGGCTTCAACATCAAGACGACAACATTTTGATGATACTATATATAGAAAATGTTTTTTCTTCAAAACTTTCGAGCGGTCTTGAGCCTTCCCCATCAACTATGTGGATCCGCCAGTGGTCAGACAGGTAGGTGTAGAATCTCCGTCCACTAGTGGAGATCTGAGGCAGTGTTGAGGCTGACGTGGGAATGAATGATAGAGGAATTACGGCATTCTATGGGACTTTCTGATTCAGGCTTTCAAAGACAGGACCCAACTTCGGCCTCAGTTGTGGAAGCCGGGTGGAGGGCGATGGCACTCTAAGTCCAGTTCTAGTTGGAATATAGGAGCAATGGAGATCTGGCCACTAATGCTGGACCTGTGTCCACAGTAGGAGGCTTCGACGGGCTTGACTCGAAGTCAATGTGGTTCGGCGATGGAAGGTTTCAACAATGGCGTGGTTTGGCCACTGGTGCCAACCGTGGTTCGCTGGCAGAATTGTTTGACAATGGAGGTGTTGCACGCCCGTGGAATACCCGTGGTGCTGCATGCGGCAGAGGGTGATGGGATGATTGTGTTGTGGGCCTGTCTTGTCTTGATGAGCCTTTGCTGGTGGGCTGGGTATCTAGTTTTAGTAGTTTATTAAAAGTTTAGGGGTATTTTATGTACAATAATTTCCTACCACCTCTTGGTACGGACATGTGGGCTTTGTCCAGGTCTGCATACTCAGTATGCCTTGTCTGCCCTAGCGAGGTAGCGGATCATGTATTGGTTGGAACATCCTGGTGGCAGGATGAAACAACGTGTAGTCGGATTTCTTTCTAGTCTTCAGTATATTGGAAAGAGTTCCGTTCCCCTGGTCAGCTATTGACCAGAGATTATTTGCTCAACTACCGTTCGATTGAAATCAAACGATTGACAGGTATCTAGATTTTTAAAAGATGAGATCTGTCAACCGTCCGATTGAAATCAGACGGTAGTTGATCAAATAATCCCTGGTCAGTAGTTGACCAGGGGAACATCTCTGATATTGAGAAAGCTACTTTATTGGTTTTACAACACTGCTTTACTTTTCGATGTGCCACCATTATTGTAAAGCAAATGGAGTAGTTGATATGACACTCTTTGCTATTTGGTGCATGTATGAATACATTGTAGTTGTAGAGACTCCTGTTATTATTCGGGAGGCCCTCTTGAGGCATTGTATTAAGGGGTTTAGGCACTATGTCCCCCATGTGTATTCATCAGTTTCATAAATGAAGGCTTGAGGGCAGCTGCATAACCCTTATTTCAAAAAAAAAAAAGGCACTTTATTCAAAAATGAGTCTACAAACTTAGAAAATTACTTTATTGTTGTTTATATACAGTTACTAGCAGAGCAAAACAAAAGACTATGGTTGATGATACCCTTAAAAGACGTTTGTATGGTCGTTTGAGTACGCAATTATGATATGAACCAAATGCCACATCTTAAATTTGCTTAATAGTATGTCTCATTGCTTGTAAGCTACTAAAAAGACACCGATCTAAACAAATCTTTGATAATTACCAAATGCCTTGATAGCAAAATGAAAATTTCGGACTGATGCTCAAACCATAAAGCGGTTGAAGCTTGGTCATTCCTTATTTATGAATGTTCAGCAAGATGACAAAACTTCCGCAAAGCAGGCTGTACACCTTTAGGATTGGAACTCCATGTCTCACATGTACACCTTGCTAGGCACAAGATGTCGCCAACCCTTCATCAAAAACCATTGGTGTTAAGTGTTGTTCTTTTTTGGAGGTGGTTTAGGGGGTTGAGGCGAATATCGGTGAGAGATTTAGCATTCTTTAGTGGGATCTTGCTATAGAAGCTCTTAATATTGGTAGAGGATTAAGGTGATTTGATCATAGGCACGATGTTAATAGAAGTCTTGTTTGTTTATGTTGACCAACCATTGGATAGTTTCAACATTTGTTAAGAATTCGCTAAATGTTTTTAGCTGTTTCAAACACAAACTTAACCTATAATTCGGTAGCACATGATCAAACATAATACAATGCCTCACTCATTCCCAACCGAAATGTTGCTCAGCTGAAGATGGTCAGAGGACTTCACTAAATTCGGAGAGTAATTTCGCCGACCTTAGTGAAGTCGCCGGAATGTGGCGGCACCGGCGGGAAAGTGCAACTGCGAGTGTGTTAAAAAAAGAAAAGAAAAAAAAAGGGAGGGGTTACAAATCCACTGCCACGTGTTGACTTCAAACTGACTTCTCCATTCGCTTTTCCTACTCATTTACGCACCCAAAGGCCAAAACCACCATCTCCGATCTCAAATTCTCCGACGAGTCAAAACCCAAATGGACCCAGCCGCACCCGAATCCCAATCCCTAACCCTCTCGACCGATCCCCTAAGCGACCAGTTCTCCTCCCTCAACGACCTCGCCCACGAGCTCGCCTCCCTCCAGGACCTCGCCACCCGCGGCTCCTGGCGCTCCATTCTCGACAAGGTCGCCGTCGCCCGAGCCCAGTCCCTCCTCAACAAGCCCCACGACCACCTCGTCTACTTCACCTACAACGTCCTCGCCTTGACCAAACTGCGTCGTTTCACCGAAGCCGCGTCCGAGATCGACTCCCTAGAAGACCTCAACAGCTCCCGGTACCGTTACGAGGGGTATCCGAATGTGTACCCCAACCGGGTCGGGTCTCTGGTGCCGTTCTCGCTGCGGTGGCTTTATGCGTTAATGCCGATCAAGTTGGGCCGGCGGCAGGATGGGCTGGACCGGCTGTACGTGCTCTTGGACTTTGTGAGGAGTAAGGTGAAGGAGAAAGGAGAGATTGGGAGTGTGAGTGTGAGTGTGTGGAAGAGGAGGGAGGTGTTTGTGATGAATGGGATAATTGGGGTTCATTTGAATCAGAAGGAGTTGGCTGCTTGCTTCAGCTTGATTAAGGACTTGTTGAACCGGGATTACACGGACCCGGTTCTGGTTTCGAAGCTCGGGTACATTCAGATGCAAATGGGGGACCTAGAGGGAGCGAAGAGCTCGTTCAATGTGGTGCAGGGGTTGGTGGATAAGGAAGGTGAAGTGGGAAGTGAGTTGAGGAACTTAGTGAGCAGGAACAAGGCGTTGATTTACATGGTGGGGAAGGACTATGTGTCGGCGGTGAGGGAGTATGAGGAGTGCATTGAGAGGGATGGGAGTGACGTCGTGGCGATTAATAACAAGTCTCTTTGCTTGATGTACTTGAGGGACTTGTCGGATTCGATCAAGGTGTTGGAGAATGCGCTGGAGAGAGTGCCTACGGTGGCGTTGAACGAGACGCTTGTGGTGAATTTGTGTAGTATGTATGAGCTGGCTTATGTTAATCATGGGGATATTAAGAGGACGCTCAGTAGCTGGATTGCCAGGGTCGCTCCTGATGATTTTGATTCGGCTTCTACAAGGATTTGATATCAGGTAGCTTCGTGCCTTTCTAATTTGGGCTTATGCATATTGTATGTCTCACATTGTTGAAGAAATGAGTGAGCTTTTGAGGGTAGGACTGAGCTTTGATACGTGTAATTTGGTGCGAAGTGAATAACCCACTTCCTTGGATGTTTTATGAATTTGGAAATTAGTAATGATCAAGTAATTCGTGCATATTCTTGTGAAATTCTAATTCATCTTTCAATTTGAAACTTGAAAATTGTTAATTTAATTCCATAAATCTTCTGGCACATTTTAATACTATGATTGTGTTCTTACAAGCTCTGATAGCTTTGCTAAACATATTAGGATATGTAACAACTAGGTGAAGCTTATGCAGCTTTGAAGAAAACGTGAGCGTTTGCTGATGAGGTTAATGGTCTGCTCAACTTTTTTGTTAGTCTCAGTATCATTGTTCTTATCTAGTACCAGACTTCCTCTAGGAACATAATATGATGCCTACAACACAAGGTGGATGACATCTAGGATTATGGTGGGTTTAGAAGGAGATTTTTAGAAATAGAGTAGTGATCAAAGACAGGAAATTTATAGTTGCTGTATAGTTCCTGAGAAGTTTGTGAAAGAGAGGACAAGAGAGAGAACAAGGTAGGAGAGGACTTATCAAGGCGCCAAACCTTCAACAGCGCTTGGTTTTCATTCATTCTGAAATATGATTTTCTGCATAAGTGATAGCTTCAGTACTGGTGGTGGTGATTTTCGTTTTTACTCAGATCATGTATTTTAGTATAACACAATAAAACTTGATATACAATCAGTTTTTTGCTAGAAACACGAAGATTGTCTTTATAACTATTGCTGTGCTAGAAGCTTTCTTCTCCCTAGTTATGATTAGGTGTGCTGTTTACATTCATTGTTTCATGTTAAAGGTGGATTGTTCATCTATGGCATCCCTTGAGAATAAATGCATTGTGCAATCCTGTGCACTTTTTCAACCAAATAGGCGTCGTTTGGCTTATTTTAATTGTTTTGAATGCACTACTGATCAGGATTTTGGTGTTAATGAATTGGCATCTACTTACGTTTGAACAAAAATTATAGTTTCTTTGATGAAGTTAATGGTATTTATCTAGAATGAGGCTTCTCTTTGTAACTGAAAGCCATATTTGATGTACTTATCTACACAAAATCCTGTATTTGAAGTTTTAAACTACTAATTCTCAAGTTGGTCGAAAGAGATGGCTGGTTTTTGTTTCAGTGCATGTTTATGAGAAATCTTAAAGTTTTTCTTTTCCTGACAAACTACCATATAATAAGGAAGTAAAGTAAAGACAAACTTCCATATATAGTTATATGCCTGAATTATATTAACTATAGTGCTAATGCAGTCAATCATCACAGGCATTTGATTACTTGGTTACAGTAAAAAGTGGGGGTGGAGTTCGGTTACAGGGTTGCCCATTGATAAGTGGATTGGAAATATTCATTGGCGAAACGCTAATGTTCATAGTGAAACACCCAAGGAGAGCTAAAGTAGGAAAAAATACAATAGAAGTTTTTGTTTTTGTTTTGAAGGAAGTATGACACTCCTAAAAGCTTTCTTTGCTTTTGGTTTTGCTTGTTTTCGTTGTTTGTTTCATTATGAGCATGGGTGGTGAGCCCTGTGAATATGTTTTAGTTGTTCAGCAATAGCTGACTGCTCGGCTCTGGTCAACTCCAGGACCAAATTCCAAATTCTGCCACTTTCTCCAACCATAGCTTTTATCCCAGCAGTTTCAAATGCTTGAGTTACTGATTGCATTGGTACAAAAATTAACCTTGCACCACTCAACAATCTTGTCCTTCATTGCAAGATGAAGTCTTGGACAACTAGTGATTCAGGTTCATATATTGAAAAAAGTTGTCATCTCTTTGGATTCCAATAGGAGTCCAGTCAACTCTTTTTCCAGACCAAATTGCTTATCTGAGACTATATTGTATATACTAAATCCTAGACTTGTAGATGTACAAACGGATAACTGTTCCATTTGTATATAGCATTTTACCTTATATATGTATGACTATGAGCAGTTAGCACACCTAGTAGGGTGCTTCTGTCAATAGTTAACTGTTGAGCAAATGATAAACCATGTTGAGAAGCTAAACACAAATGGTTGTGGCCTTGTATTCTCTAAACCATACGTTATGCCAGAAACTCTAATAAATTAGGCTCTGGTAAAACATATGGTTGGAATTGCTACCCTTGACTAGCTTATGCTTTCATTTCAAAGAATGCATCTGTACTCCCTTGTCCATTCCCTGTATTGATTCGGAATATAATGCAGGGGAGGTATGCTCTTCCATTATTACAATGATATGATGTCAGTATTGATAATTGCAATACCTGAAGATGAAAATTATTTGAGTAGGCTCGTATTTGGTTATCCAGATTTCAGGGATTTCTTGAATATGTTGTGCTATTGTAGAGTCTGGTCATGATCTAGTGCTAGCTCCGGAGCACTCTTATTGGTCTATACGTCCAAGTAAATTCATGGTTAATGTAGTCCTTATAATGATGCTGATCAATTACTAACTGTAATGGCCTTGATTATTCAGTTCTGTTTGTCATCTTTGATTTGTTTTGTCCCACCTTCCTTCTAAGCTCCATATGGATTTGTATTATTCAGTATCTGTAAACCCTCATTTGTACTTATCTTGCTGTTAAATTATCATCACAATACATTTTCTGTTTCTTAGCTCAATTCCTTTCACCTATCCCGCCGCACCAGTGAGATTGCTTAAATGTAAAGCTACATGTCCATAACCCATTCTTGTTCCTTCTGAAGTTGTCTCTTGCGTAGTCCTACTGAAAAAGCATGTTCTGTATATGTCTACTACTTTACTTAGTCAAGTGGAATGGTTTTGTTGAATGACTATGATTATTTCGAAGAAAAAAGGCTGAGTGAATAGTTAGAATTTGGTAGCAACAACTCTTATTTGAAATTTAAAAGAAACAAAAAAGAGGTTTCTTCATAAAGCAGAGGAATTCTGGAGCAGAGGTTAGTTGGGGAGAAATGACCATAAGAAGTGTTCAAAGGAGGTACGATAACCAAAGAGGGTTGTTTAATTTTTGACTAGTAATTGGCCAAAAGAACATCTTGAAAAAAGAAAATTTGAAGTCTTGACTGGTCGCACATGAAGCAGTCATTGCATAAAGTTGAAGTTGCAATGTACTTGTCACGTTCACCCACTCTCCAAAGTAGGTGAGCATGCGCTGTTGAATGTTAACTATGTTTATCATTCAATAGCAAGCTCTCCTATTTGTTTCGATTTTGAGAGTGTAGGAATTCGAATTTGGAACTTCACTTGAATAATAGTAAATAAAATATTGAATTCAAAATTTTACGAATTCAAACTCCTAAAATAAGCACTTGCAAGATATAAAAGTGCATATATAGTGTATCATCCCGCTTACGGAAAATTTTCAAACATTTAGAATGTCCAAGAATTGGAATTCGACTTGAACTGCAAATGTTTGAGCGTAATCTGCCTTATGTTTTACAAAAAAATAGGTCTCTCTTCAAAATAGTTGATGAAAATATATTGAACTGTTGGATAAGAACATGAGACCTCATTAGTATTGGAAAGATACGTTGGTTCGACATATCTCCGTAGCTACGTAAAATTTGACGTAAATGGATAAATTCTACAACACATTGATGTATCAATACGTCATATATATTAAATTTAATATACGGGTAGATTGACTTTATGCATAAGTAGACTAGCTTGACTTGATTTCAAATTAGTTTACCACTGCATCGAGCTACTTCACCCTTGTATTGAACTAATTTACTTAATGTATCAATACATTAATATACCATACACGAACCCATATCTTCATATTGAAGATTTTTTTTTATAGCATGCAACAACTAATAAACGAACGAACTAGGACAGTACGACCCGTAAACGGTATTGGTAGACATCCATTTCCACAAACGTAACCTAACCTTAAAGATTTCAATTTGCTTCAATTTTCCCACCAACCCCCGAAAATGGCCAAGCACAATCTCTTCTTAAATAATCTTCACTCACAGCGAAAACAATCCCCTGCTAACTCCCGTCCTCCTCCTCCAACTTCCCATGGCCACTTCCTCCTCCTCCTCCACCATCGCACGCCTCAGCTTCTCCACAACCCGATTCCCGGGACCCGAACCCGGCCCCGACCCGAAATCCCTATCTTTCCATTCTCGCCCCCGCACGTGTCTTCCTCTCAAGCACAGCTCGGAACGACCGTCAAGATCTGTTGTGAGGGCAGTCGCGGTTACTGGGAGTGACCAAGCAATGGAGATCGATATTTCTCTCAGCCCGAGAGTCAACTCCATCAAGCCGTCGAAGACCGTCGCGATCACCGACCAGGCCACCGCTCTCGTCCAGGCCGGCGTCCCCGTGATCCGATTAGCCGCCGGCGAGCCCGATTTCGATACTCCTTCTGCCGTGGCTGAGGTACTTGCTGGCTCCAATACTATGTGAATTCGAGTGTGAAATTACGGTTTTAAGATTATTGCGTTTTGAAATAGGCGGGGATCAATGCGATTCGGGAGGGGTATACCCGGTACACACCAAATGCAGGGACTTTGGAGCTGCGCCAGGCGATTTGTCATAAGCTGCAAGGTTGGAGTTTTTTCGAATTTTTTGTTTTTCGATTTTCGTTGAGTTTTGGAGTTTGTGAGTGATGATTGGGTTTGTGCAGAGGAGAACGGGATATCTTACGCACCGGATCAGGTTTTGGTTAGTAATGGAGCCAAGCAGTGTATTGATCAAGCAGTGCAGGCAGTTTGTGCACCAGGAGATGAGGTTAAATGGCTCAATACCCAAGCCTGAATTATCATTTTCGTCTTTATTTACTTAAAGTTTGGAACTTTGCACGAAAACAGAACTTCAGTGTCTGATTGAATGATGAAGAAATGCCTTTTTGCTTATCTGTTTTTCGGTCTGTGGCTCTGTATGGTAGTGGTTGTCAGTCGGTTGTATTGAATAACTGTTGTGATTGTGGCTCATATTTGCGCAAAAACATGTAACTCACAGGTTATAATTCCAGCTCCATTTTGGGTGAGTTACCCGGAAATTGCAAGGAAGGCTGATGCAACTCCTGTGATTCTTCAAACGAGCATATCTGAGAATTTTCTATTGGATCCCAAGGTTCTCGAGTCCAAGCTCACTGAAAGGTCAAGAGTGCTGATTCTTTGTTCTCCATCCAACCCAACAGGATCTGTTTACCCCAAGAAATTGCTTGAGGATATTGCTCAAATTGTAGCAAGGCATCCCAGGCTTCTGGTACATTCACTCTACCTAAACTGAAAAACCTGCATTTTGATACCTCTTATTTGACATTTGAATCCTGAAATTCTAACCTGTTTCGTTCAGGTCCTGTCTGATGAAATTTATGAGCACATAATATATGCACCAGCAACTCACACGAGCTTTGCATCTTTGCCAGGCATGTGGGAGAGGACTTTGACAGTCAATGGGTTTTCTAAGGTAGTTATATACTCAAGACCATGACGATTTCATATTGTTCTTTGTTCAGCATCTCTTCTATGATAAGTTTCAGATATACTGTAGAAAAAATTAGGTTTGAATCTGAAGCTGACATTTAGAAGGTGGTACCTTGTAGGCCTTTGCAATGACTGGTTGGCGACTTGGATATATTGCTGGTCCTAAACACTTTATCGCAGCATGTAATAAGATCCAGAGTCAGGTATTTTGACCTTCACTAATCCTGTTTTCCCTTATATATATATATATATGTGTGTATATTTATATATTGTTTTCATACAAATTTCATTTTTTCTTGTTATGTTCCTCTCATTTAACCTGTGGTGATGGAGAAACTGCATTTCTATGCATTCTTAGCTTTTACCTGTTTATACATTTCTGCAATTTGGACTTTTCTGTTTACATTTTTTTGCTGCGTAGTTGTATCGAGAGAGTGAAAAAGTTAGGTAGGTTCCCGCTTTACTTCTGTTGATTCTGTATTGCAAAATGTTGAAAAATTGATAATATCATAGCTATGCAAGAGGCAAAGTATCCAACTGCATATGTGCTTTGATTTTAGTGTTATTTTTTCAGCGGTTCAGAATATATGTTCCTTGATATTTAAACCCACTACTTATTCCTAGAGTGAAATTTATCATAGGAATAAATAGTGGGTCTAGATAGTGGGGAGGAGAGCCTCAAGAAATAGGTAGTATCATGTATTAATGTATTAATGTATATGGTTAAGACTGAGAAAAGCATAGTAATGGGGAGGAGAGCCTCAATAAATAGGTAGTATGTTGGAACTCATTTGGGACTCTTAACTAAAGCCTCATGATTCTTGGCCATTGCTCATCTTCTCATTAACTGACTCAATTGTGTTCTGAATTGTGTGTGCTCTGTTCGGGCTCTAGATTTAGCATGAGAACAACTGATGGGACTAAATAACATCACAACCGAGAATGGGTGATGGACTGGTAAATGAAATCAAAGTTGATTTGTTGATCCAGGGATTAGAACAGTGTTATACAGAGAATCCCATAGTTGCTATCATATAGTGGATTGGCCATATGGCTTACAACTATTCCCAAAGCTTAAGGTATTTGAATGTGAGACACCGGTTCTATATTGGTAGTTGCAGGTATTTGTACTCAGGGGCTTCCATTCATGGTAAATTTTGTTAGTTAGCCATTGGAATGTCCAAGTATTACCGCTTTTTGCTAATTAATTCCATCCAATTGAACATTTGTTTCGTCGAGTCTTCTTGTTTTCTCTTGTTGTTCTTTGGTCAGACCAATGAGTATCATTGATGCTGTTAAGCTCTAGGTATGCACTATGCAGCAGGATTTTGGTCTTTCTGTTGGACACCTTGATCCTCATTTTGAGTCTTCTACTCCTTGTTGTCTTCTTCCTTTTCAGTTCATTATCATCTTATATGTCTCGTGTGCCCCCGGTGGTGTTCCTCCTAATTTCTCAATCAGTCTGTAGATTGTGGTTTGAGGGTCGTGACCGGTTACAGTTTGAGGGGAAATTGAAGGAATGTACACCGTTTATTGGCTCCAAGGACTATCTTCAAGGTTCCTGCCAACGATTATTCCATATTCTAAAACGTACAGGATTAACGCCCATTTAGTAGTCCCGTACACATAGTTATAGTTAGAGTACAAACCTAGGAAACAATTAGCTGTACTTGTGTATGTGTTTGTGCTGGTGTGTGTGATTGTTTGCATGAAAATATCTTAATATATGCCACTATGTGTGTGGGTTTGGGTGTGTGACCAATCCTGGACACTGCTCAATTATAACCAGTCCTACTAAACTTGCCCTTTGCCATCCTTAGTTTAAACTAAAACCTAATGAATGTATGTACAAGCAGAAATATCGGAGCAGAGGTTCATTGTTACATACCATCGATAACTAGATGATAGATGGCTAATTTCTATATTTGTCATTGGAAATAAGGAATTATTAGTTAATTTCTGCCTACATTAGAGGTCAACATTTGAATAAGTATGCAAGTGAAGTTTTGGGATTATCTATCATTACGCATTTGTATGTAGATGTAGTGTGTTTGTGTTCGTAGACAGCTAATCCCAATGCAACATGTCATAGTCCACCTCAGGTGCTAGTAGCATATCACAGAAAGCAGGAGTTGCAGCCTTGGGTCTTGGCTATGCTGGTGGAGAGGCAGTTTCTATCATGGTGAAAGCATTCAGAGAGCGACGGGATTTCTTGGTGAAAAGCTTAGGTGAACTTGCTGGTGTTAAGATTTCAGAACCCAAGGTGCCTACTTTGGTTTTCTTGTTTTCTCTTTCTTATTTTCTTTTGCCCCTTGTTTGGTGAATATAAATTTTGCATGGGATTCAATTTCTGTCTTCACTTGATTTTTACTCTTTCTATTTCTTTGATATTATCTTATTTCTGACTTTCAGGGAGCTTTCTATCTCTTCCTCGATTTCAGCTGTTACTATGGAACAGAGGCTGATGGGTTTGGTAAAATAGAGGATTCTGAGTCCTTATGCAAATACCTGCTTGACAAGGGTCAGGTATGTTTTACTCTGCTGCTTTCGGATTACTTTTCCAGAAAAGCAATAATGGTGCCAATAGTTTGTGAATCTCTCGATGAATGGCATAGCGAGTTTCAGTTCTCATACTTGGGTTATTGCTGTTGTTGATTTGCAGGTTGCACTAGTGCCGGGGGATGCATTTGGAGATGACACCTGTATACGAATCTCCTATGCAGCATCCCTCTCAACCGTACAGGCAGCTGTGGAAAGAATTAAGAAGGCACTCATAGTGCTGAAGCCTGCTGCCCGTAGTTGACCTAAACAAAATGCCACTGGCCGGTAATGTTGTAATTGCTCCAATTGTGCCTTCAAATTCTGTATTCTAGCATTTGCGTTTTGAAATTTGCCCTTAGTAAACATGAAGACATCCACAATAACGAATCCAGTCCTGTATCTTTAGTTATGCATGTAATTAAAGGTGTGTACATTTTGCTGAATCTGATTTTTGGACTTCTACCATTTTTTGGAATGGGGTGTCATAGAATCCCATTATGGGCAACATCATTCTTATGGTTTTTTCATATAAAAGTTGAAACCATGAAGTGAGGTTTCTTGATTGATTATTATATGTGAAGTATCTGCAAATTGTTCTTGTAGTCCTATTCACATTCACTCCGTCTTACCTGAAAAGTAAATCAATTGTGAAAGGCTTATAAGTTGTCATGATTCCATCCTTAAATATGATGAGAAAGGGGAGAAGGCATCATGTTATTTGAATTTTTCTAATTTTTTGACATTTTAACTTGGACAAATTTAAGATTAATTCAAGCTGAGGCTAGCTCGAGCTCATCCCACAATTGACCCGATCTGACCTTTGAAAAAGTACTTCAAACTTGAGCCGAGCTCGAACGTGTTAAAACTTAAAAAACATATCAGCCGAGCTTGATCATATTGGTATATCCTTGGCTCAGCTTGGCTCATTTACAATGTGAGTTTAATTCCTGCACATTATCCCTTCCACTTTTAAGTTATATGTTCCGTGTAATATTGCATTAATCGTTTGGTGATGATCAGGTTTGATAAAGAGAATGAAAATGATGGTTGACGAAATCTGTTTATGATACGAATCACTAACTTGAATTCACTTCACATCTGCATCTAGCCAAAGCAATAAGTGAATCAATGAATCATGTGATAAGGCTTGTAAGTTTCTATTCGTTAATAGGAGAAGGAGCTAGATCTCCTCTGGAGAGGGGAAAAGAGGAGAGACAGGAAAGAGAGAAAGCATATTCAAAAAATATATAGGGAGCATACTCCAGCCTCAGAGACGTTGCTTCTCATGTTCCAACATATTCAGCTACATATTCTTCAAAACCTCTCAGAAAGTAAAGGTTCCCAAAAAGCAGAGGATTAGAAAGAGGAACAGCAATTTTCGTCCACCTGGAAGTGCTTTTTGTATGACATCTTTAACAAGCTAAGCACTAAACGACTCCTCAAGCTATTAGCCTAAAATCCTGACTTAAACTACAAGTCAATCAAATCTCAAATAGGAGGAGTTCCCTTTCTTCTCCTCTCTCCTTTCTCTTTTCCCCTTCTTCCTCGACCCTTTATATAACCTGCACATAATAATGGTTATGAAAATTACCAAAATCCTGACAAACCCAATTGAAATAATAGCTAGCTATAGCCTCAAATGGACTACCCTTCTACATCATCATGCAAAGAAAGCACATCAACAGAGATTGTGTTCTTTGACATAGAAACAAATGTACCCAATAGAGTTGGACAACGGTTCTGGGTATTAGAATTTGGGGCAATTGTTGTTTGCCCTCGAAAGCTTGTCGAGCTAGACAGCTATAGCAGCCTCATTAGGCCAGCAGACTTGTCTGCAGTACCCTCAAGGTCCGGTCGATGTGACGGGATCACTAAGGATGTTGTTGCAAATGCACCTACGTTTGAGCAAGTTGCTGATAAGATATTCAGCATTTTGAATGGCAGAATTTGGGCAGGTCATAACATCCAGCGGTTCGATTGTGCTCGCATTAAGGAGGCGTTTTCGGACATTGGTAGGCCTGCGCCTACCCCTGTTGGGATGATAGACTCTCTAGGGGTACTAACTGAGAAGTTTGGCAGAAGAGCTGGCAATATGAAGGTATGTTGCAAGAAAAATTTGAACTATATAGGTATTTTGAGGTTTAGTTATATCATGCATGCACTCAATTTTTATTTGCTTTTGGCTTCGAGAATGTTCTAAACTAATATTAACTTGATCTGTATATGTTTAGATGGCATCATTGGCAACTTACTTCAAGCTTGGGCAGCAAAAGCACAGGTGAGGAATCACATTTTGGTTTTTAGTAATCTCAAATCGTTATCTGAATACTCCCATGTGATATCAGAATTCAGATATACAATATTAACGTTTTATTGTGTATCAATGAAACAGGAGCCTTGAAGATGTTAGGATGAACCTGGAGGTCCTCAAGAACTGTGCAACTGTGCTGTTTCTGGTATTTTTATTGGACCTTATATTTTCATTTTTCTTCTTATGAGTAAGTGAAGATTTAATTACGCTGTGATATTTACTAGGAAGCAACCCTTCCTAGCGTGTTAGATGGCAACTGGCATGGCTCTCCAACAGTTACAACTCGCAGTAGAAGTAATGGGAAATTGCCATGCCGAGATGAAACAACAAGCCGGAAGTCTCCCCCAACAACTGCTTTTATCGGATATCAAAGAGCAGTTCCATATACTCCAAGGGGGAGTTTGGGAAAGGTTATTCAAATCCTCTATTCATTAGTTATTTTGTAGACTAGCTGTTTAACAATATCAACATCAGAAATGATTTAGAAGACAATGTAAGTGGTAACTACGTATGTGAGACTGTTTGGCAAGAGACTTGATAGCATGCATTTATTTTGAATACAGGTGACAGAAAGGGTAAAGAATCTATTGTGTAGAGCACAAGGAAACCAGCCTCTTAGTAACATATTGAAGCATTCTCATTCACTACTCCGGTGACGAACTGACGATTTACTAATCAAAGGATGGAGAGAAACTAATGAGATGATTCCCAAACCAATGCAATGCCATGGACAGCAATACATGCTTGTGTAGACAGATGCCTAGTCGAACTTGTTAGCACTAACTGTCTACAGAATTAGCTGTTCGATTAAATTTATTGATTTGTTATTCATTTATTCGAGCCTTGGAAATGTCCCACAAGTTAGATAGCACAATGCCAATGCAAAACAATAGTGCAGCTGTGCTGTTACTCTTGCAAATCACTGCCAAATCCAATTTCAGGAGCCATTTATTTGAAAAGAAAATTCACAGTCTCAAAGTACGGATTTTGCAATTACATATAAACATTTCTAGGAGTAGTAGGCAACCAATTTATTCCGTCTCACCTTGCTGGTTGTCTACTACTATAAGTGAGAAGATTGAAACTATTCTCATCACACTAGTTACGTCCCATCTTCATGTATTTACAAAAGTAGGATGGGACTATAGATCGTAGTATCACACAAACGTTAAGCAAAGCAACAAGTAATGCAAACAAGATTGATCGATACAGATCAACACACATTTTCGAAGAAATTGATTAACAAGTGGTAGCAATTTTTCCAGAGAAAGTTGCAGCCACAGCTTCTGCAACAGTCACAAAAACCCTTCCTCCGATTTTTCCCACAAAGTTGGAGAGCTTCAGTTTGTGAATCACTTGCCACCGAGGGTTTGCAATTGCTAACTGAGAAAGAGAGAGAATGGACACTGGTTTTTAAACGAAGGAGAATGGAAATAAAATGGGGTAACCAAAAGTGTGAAAGAATGAAAAAGCTACCTAGCTCATTTACCTCAATTCCTTCTGATAACAAATTCCTCTGCAGGTCATCTAGGGTAGCTATTCCAGATGTATCAATGTTGATCAAATCTGCACAAAAGTAACAATTAGTGAGACATATACAGTAACAGGAAAATGTGATTTTCTTGAGAGTTAATTCCACGTACTTTTAATTTTCTTAATTAACCACTTACTAGACATGTCAAGAATGACTATTTGAATGGCATCTTTGGTGTTATTTCCTTTCAGGCCTTTTGCTTTGTTTGCAGTTATCCACCTCACAATTCTTGCATTTACAAATACAGATATAATTAAGAAAACATATTCTGCTTTCTGATTAGATTTTTGAGTACTAAATAATAGCAGTACCTTTCTCTAACGAAGTTGGCATTTGCAAAACAAAACAAAGCAGACTTGACACGAACTATCATGATCCCAGGAACCGTGACAGCCATAGGATATTGTTCGGTGTCACAAAACATATCAGTTCCAGGAAGTTTTCCAAGAGTTTCTGTCCCAGGTCGAATCGAGATGAGAATTATCTTTGTGAATGAGATTGCTACCTGCAACGACATACTCACATTATCTTTGGATAATTAAATGTAATACTCTATCATTGGAACTATAAACCCCTCAGACTATAGATCTATGTTCTTAGTTGCACACAAAGTAAGAGTGATTAGTTCATATGTTACCGCGACTAGAAGGCCTATCTCCACTGATGCAAACAGCACTCCAAAGAAGGCTCCTATAGAAGCTAGGAAGTCAAGCTTATCCACCTTCCAGATATTGTAGATTTCATTGACATTGATCAGTCCAGGAAGAGCAGACAGAATTATTGAAGCAAGGATTGCTATTGGAGTGAAATACAAGAGCCTTGTCAAAAATTGCAGTGATATGATCACCGTAATGGCCATGACAATGTTTGACACCGGAGTTTCACAACCGGCACTGAAGTTTACGGCAGTACGTGAGAATGAACCTGTTCACATGACAAGGAATTCAACTATATTTTGTATCTTGGTGTAAGCTATCATTGGTATATAATATAAGGCTAAATTTTCCACATATATGGCAAAATATGAGGAGTAGAACATATGGAATGAAGTAAGACTTCAAGCCTTTTGACCAAAAACAAAAGTTTAAGCTAGCGCAGATAGGTGCATACTTTTACTTGTCTAAATTGGTGAAAATGTTGCTCAAAGCTCCTATAAATAATAGGAAAAGATAGAAGTGATTAAATCGAACTTACCAGTTGCAACATAGCAAGAAGTAAGAGATCCAACTATGTTCATGAAACCCATTGACATCATTTCTTTGTTCCCATTGATATGGTACCCTTTTATGGATGAAAAGGATTTTCCAACCGCAATTGCTTCCTGAATTTTGACAAATTCACTCATATATTAATGAAAATGCATTAAGTCAAGACAAACTAATTTGGTACTTCAATTTTAAGGAACGATTATAACCAACCGTGAGTGCAACAAGTGCGACTATGAGTCCAACTTTAGCCACATCTCCAATATAGGGGCTATTGAGCTGTAATAGATGAACTGAGCTAGGATTCAAGCCCTCTTTGATATGTTTTACAATCTTAATCCCATGCTTATCTGCCCTCGTGAGATAAACAATAAGAGTTGACAGTATAACAGATAGGAGAGGAGCCATGGCTGGCAACCAGAAAAGTTTCCTGTTCTTTCTTCCCTGCCAGGATCACCAAGAGTCATGAAAAAAAAGCCAATAAGGAACAAGTAGAATGCACATGAGGTTAAGACTTCAGAGTGTTACCACAAATCTTGAGATTAGGATGAAGCACAGGAATGAGCACCCAAGCATAAAATTATGAGGATTCCACTGTTAAGAAACACAAACAAAAGAAAGAGCATATTATGGAATAATCAATATATAGTCTATGTATAATTGTATACTAATTAATAGGGAGTAATATTTATAAGTTAAATGCTCTCGTGATAGACAATCTGACACGAACTTTTACCAACGGCACAATGTAATTTTTATTTATTTATTTATTTTTTAGTGCATGATAAAGGGACTCTTGTTTGAATGTGTGGTATAACATGTAAGATATTCGGAAAAAGAACACTAGATAATCCTTTAGATCATAAAGAAGGCAAAAGGGACTGTACAGGATGATGAAACGAGGACCAAACAGCTTCCATGACAGAGATAACATCAGTACTGTTTGGAAAGTGAGTGATTCCAAGTAATCCTTTCAGTTGTTGAAGGCCAATTATAATGGCTGCTCCTGCCACGAACCCTATGATTGCAGCATGGGAAAGAAAATCCACAAGAAATCCCAATCTGATGAAAAACCAAAAGAGAATTTCATTTTATGATTAAAAAGTACTAAGCATGCTATATTCACTATTCGGATCGAGCTAGTAATGATACGTGAACCACATTTTGGACTATAGACCACGGGTAGAAGTACTACCTGAAGATTCCGAAGGAAGCTTGAAAGATACCCGTGAAGAAAGTGGCAGTCAAAACAAGCTTGGTGTAAGCAATTGGATCAGCACCAGGATCTTGTAATTTCTGAAGCATTGAGGGCAGGAGCAGTGAAACCACAGCTACAGGTCCAATTGCTATCTCTCTTGAAGTCCCCATTATAGCATATATGAGAGGTGGTACAACACTAGTATCTGATAAGATCACAAGCAAAGGACTGATGAATATGGTTCAGCCCCATATAAATTCCAAAAAAAAAAAAAAAGGTAACAATTACAAGACTAGTTAAGTAATTATATTACTTACAAAGGCCATATTGAGGATCAAGCTTTGCTAAGGTTGCATATCCTATGCTCTGCACAAAATTCACAATAATTAAGACGTACAGCAGTATAATTAACTCAATTCTAATGTACATGAATGTTTTCATTTGTTGAAGTCCACTATGTCACACCATCTGCCATATTATGTAGTCAGACTATAATTTGAAGGAAAAATTCTACATTATGTTAACAATATGCATGATATATATATACACACACACACACACACAGCCGTTCGAGAGCGGATGTCCGCAACCCAGAAAAAATGCGGACGTCCCTCCTCTTGCGTCGGGAAGGCGGCGATCGCTGCGCTGCGGGTGCCGGACGCACCCTCTGGACATCCCAGACGGCCTCAATCAAGCAGCAAAGGCGAAGGTGATCGGAAACTCAGTGGTGTGTGGCGAGCTCGCCGAAAACCATGGAAGCCCATCGAGCTCGACTTCGAACCCTTCGTCGACGAGTCCAGCCGCTTCTGAACTGCTCCAAGTCGTGCCCTGGTTTCATCTGGCAACAGAAACTCCGCCGTCGCTGCCCGATTGAGGTCGGAGGAGCGACGTTCACACTTTTTCTGGGTTGCAGACGTCCACTTCAGAACCCACCCCTACACACACACACACACACACACATATAATTACAACTTTTAAGACTTAATTACTCACGCAAGAACCTGCTTTATCTAATGAGGAATTTATTTACCTTAATTAGGACTTTTTTTCTAGTTAAAACGTGCGTTGTCAAAGTGTATTATGAGTCCTCAAAGTGGTAATATTACGTGAAATAGGACATATATGTATGAGAAAAGTACTTGGCCGGAACATTAGCATGTAAAAGAACATTACCTTTATGTGCCAGTTTAATTATATGCATGGTCATAAGTTTTGCTTACCTGGGGAATGCAGAGACTTGCTATGGTTAGACCTGCCATTAAATCATGCTTGAACTTCGAAATGCTATAGTTACGACCCCAAACAAGGATAGGAAATATCTCTCGCTGGACTGAAACTACGCTTTTCAGCATCGGCTGGCTCTTGAGGGACGAGTACTTGCTTCCACAGTAAGAAATGGTTTCCCTCACAGAGTCCATGAGCTCATGCCATAGACCTGGGGGTTCTGGACCATTCAGTACCCATTGAGACCTATCAACACTACTACTGTTTTTTTCAAGGTCAAGCATATGCTCCTCAGATGAGGCATCAGTAGTGGTTGATTGTTTGAAGTGTTTGGGGGAACCGTGAAGCATGACAATATCTTTTTGGCTCTCTTCACCTGAAAACTCTACAGACTCACGCCACGGACCCGACAGCCGGGGGGCGTTAAGCACCCAATTAGCCTTTTCATCGTCGCTGCAGGCAGCTGCTGAAGAGGCCATTGTTGAGTGAAATTTTCAGGGAAACCTGAAAAGGTGTAATGTATATATGCCTTTCAAAAGATGAAAGACAGGCACTAGAAGTGCAAAGTTTTTGATGCCAAAGTGCATATTGAGTTGAAGGACCTTATTAATTCAATGGTTCAGAACTTAATATTTATTTTAGGCACTACTGAGCTCATAAAGTTCCCCCACTCACCCAATTCTTCTGAAAACAATGACCCTTACATTTACTCAAATTTGGAACCATTTTCTTTATTTTTCCCATAACAGCACATAATATGCATTAAACGTCGGAAATAGGGTCATGTTATTGGTGCCTTCTTTGTTAATCTTGAAATTTCTAGCTCAGTTCACTAGGTCAAAAAATAAATTAGACGAAAGTTTTTCACTGTCGTCTGATAAGGCATGTTGCTGTTGTCTATCTCAATGTCGTCTGATGGGTGAATCAGACAATAGGCGGTAACTGTCGTCTGAGGAAATTTTGCACAACAGCAACGACTTACATGACTATTGTCTGAACACCAGAAAGAACAACAACGATGAGTATCTTAAACCTTGTGCAAATCAATTTCAGACAACAGATGCTAGAAGAGAGAAACTTGTGAAGAACAATCAGAAAACATTAGCTTGTAAATAAACTGTTGTCTAAATGAAGGTTGTACATCATCTGACTAGCTGTTTACTATTGATTGAATTCAAACAAGACGATAGAATAAGCGTGTAGCCATTGTATATCATTGTTTCATAATATAGCATCTTGTAATAAACTGTTGTCTGAAATCAAGTCAAACAATAATAGCTTTCCTATTCTCTGTGGTCTTCCTCAACTTCAGACAACAAATTATTTTAATTTTTTGTTGTGTTATATCTAGTTGGACAATTGAATAGGTTTGAAAACTATTGTAGATGGATAGTTCACACAATAGTTTTTTGTTTCTCTTTTTGTTATGTTCATTTGTTAGACAATGGTTTGCTATTGATATTAAATTGTCAGCTATAGAAGAGAAAAACATACATTCTGCACAATAAAAACAACACATCCACAAACACATCCTTGATTCCAGAAACTCATCCATTAATTCCAAAAACTATTTCATTCCAACACAGGAATTAACATATCCCTTGTTTAGATAGTTTCATATCTACATTTAAGTGCTACAGACTAGTCTAACAAAAAGTGAAAGTACCTGTACAAAACTTGATTGAAGCTTGAGCATCTTTGATCTTCCTAAGTTTTTGGGTAGTCTTGCATCATATACTAACCGAGTTGAGGACTTGAATGAAGTCTTACTAGCATCTTTGTATCTACAGTAAGATGAAAAATACTAGGTCAGGTGATGTATAATAAAAGGCAAAGGAAATCCCAAGCCCATTATCTCATCTACCACCAATCTAGCATGCACTAAGAATAAAAGAATGAAGAGTAGGTAGCACAAGTACTCTGAGTCAACATTATAGACTAAAGTGATTAAATGATTTGGAGAAGCAAATGAGAAAAAAACTGAAATAAGCAGGAATTTTAAGTTACAGAATCCCTAATTTCTTGATAGCATGCAAATAAACCAAATTTAATAAACCAAAATACATGCCCCAATAGCTGAAAATATTTAAGGTTGTAATAAAGAGAATATTTACTTTGGGTTAACAAATTCCTTTATGGCACCTCCTGTTTTTGTTTGCGACAACACACTTCAATCACGCGACAAGTTACAAATGTAGCTGATTACAATTTCCACCTCTTGCCAACTGTTATCATGTAGAAGAGATGTAATAGTTGCAAATATATATGCACTAGTTTATAACAGTTCTAAGCGTACAAATGCAGCAGATACAATTTGATGTACCAATTCACTTGACCAAGTTCTTTACATTTCAATATATAGCAAAAATACCATCAAAACCATTGCTAAATTCCTAGAAAATCTCTTTTACAATGTACAAACTCCCATCACTAGGTTAGCTAACAGTCATTGCAGTAGCCTTTGACATCCTCCAAATGACAACCAAATCAAATGACCATTTAGCTAGAGAACTAAGAAATCAAAGGTTGGATCCTAGGCACGCTGACAGAAATAGATATGATATAATCTTTAGACCATGACTGATTTGATTGCAAAAAGTTCAAACCAAATTTCCTTTAGAGTGTGCATAAAGCTATTAAAAGTTGCCTTCTCCAGTTCAGGCTAATAAAAGGACCTAATTCCCTAGTATGAATTTTTGGCTGATATACAAGAAAAGACAGCACTTCCATGCAGAATGACTAATAGGAAAGTCAAATGTTGCAAATGTAAAGGGCAGGTCAGCATTGATTATAGCATCAAAATAAGAATGTCAAATATCCAAGTGCAAGAGCCACTTTTGTACTAATCTAATTGCAAACTGAACTTGCTAAAATGCCATCCCATAAACAACTCTAGTACACCTAATAATTTAATGATCAGGATACTTTGCATTAATTAGTAGATCAAGTCCAACCATATCCAACACTCTGTACCCATGAAAGGCCATTTACTCCTCTTCATTTACAAGTAAACAATAATTTCAACAAATGTAATAGCACGATTCCAATTTATTCAGAGAAGTTATTTCATTTATGGAGTTTAAGCTATTTGAAAGCTTAAACTGTTGACTTATGTACTTATAAGCAGTTTCTGAAATAACCTAAGCAAGCAATCATTTTAGTTACTGGCAATTAAAGCGTTCAATCAATAAAGGCATTCAATTGATACAACCAAGTAAACAATAATAGTGAAAGATACCTTGAGCTCAACAATTCATTGTGAACTTCACTAAACGAAATAGTTATGTGGATTTTCTGCATCAATTTCTGATTTCAAATTGACCCAGCAACTTTTATTTCTCCAACTTCTATTTTCCAGATTCCTGAAGCCTTAACACCTCCAAATTAAACAACTAAACAATTTACATAGATGAACTTACCCACAGTTGCAGAAATCAGACTAACCCAAATCCAAATGAAGCTGAGCGTAGCTTCTCTACTTGTTCTTGGTCACTGTTCTGCCTCATATTGTCGATTCCGGCTTCGATAAATTATTAGCTGAAATGGGTCTCATGGGCAGTTGGTTAACAGAATCTTGTACACTTTTGGAAGCCAATGGCGTTATCTTGTATCCAATTTGCGATTCCTCTACAACATCAATCCATCAAAGAACCCACTTTACCAATCCACCCCGCCCAAACATTCAAAATTCCTAAATTTCACGAAACCCATAAACATGAAAGCAAAAATCGATTACCTGTAATCTAGAAGATCCTCAGAAATCATAACTGGCGGAGAGAGTGACAGAAATCTGCTCAAGCTCAAATCCCTTAACGCGGTAGACCACCCTGGGATCGGTGTCTGGCAAGTCAACTGTGTCGGTGCACAGGTTGAGGTTGAAGGGCACTGTGATAGGCTAGAAGGGCTACGAACCTGGAGAGAAGATCGGTCTGCACGTTAGTGGTGGTGGTGTGTTGAAAAGATGGTCGGTGATCGAAGAGGTACCGATTAAGGAACAGCGACGCCATAGTTTTAGGGGTTGCGTGCTATGGTCTGGTCATCTCGATCGACTGAGGGGTGGCTGGGTTTTGTTCTCCGTTACCTAGGCTATCTTTTGGTGGTGGCGGTGTCAAAAGACGACACACAGAAGTCGAGCTTTCCAGCGTGACAGAGAGAAGATGAGAGGAAAGGGGAGAGAGAGAGAGGTCTGCGGCCAGAGCGAGGAAGAAGGAACAAAGGAGGAAAGGCTAGGTTTACCTTTCCCTTATATACTACTCTAACATTTCACCAAAATTTGGTCGAACGGAGGGAAGTGAAATTTGAAAATTTAATAAAGTGTTAAAAGCCAATTCTTGGGCGCCAACATATATATTGAACCCTAAAACTCACACAACAAAAACTCAAGTGCATTGTCTGAAAGAGAGTGGCACAACAGAAAACTAAAAACTGTTGTGTGAATCAAAACAATCAGACAACATCTTTCAGCAGACATTGACTTAAAAGATATCGGACAACAGACACCTAATAACAGTTGTGTGATTGAAAATAATCAGACAACAGCAAAAATCAACCATTGTATAAATGAACCTTGGACAACATCATTTAATAACTGTTGTCTGAATTAATTCATTCAGACAACATCAAAAAATTCAACCATTGTCTGAAATGCAATTGCACAAGAGCCAAGAAAAAATTGTTGTTGGATTCGAAAACTTAGACGACAGAATATTTCTTGTTGTCGTCTGATTATTTCAGACGACAGTTAAAATGTTTGTTGTAGTCTGATATGTGTTGTCTGATTCCGAAATTGGTGTAGTGGTTGCCTCAGAGGTGATGACATTCATCAAGACCATTGAACTAGCTCGGGTTAGAGACGGAAAATATATTTGGTTGGAAGTAAATTTGTCTATCATCCTTGATTTTCTTCGCACTCCTAATTTAGTTTTATGGGTGTTTTACATCGAGTGACTCCATTACTTGTATTACATTCTCAAATAAATTTTCACTCATCTCATATAATTCGGGAAGGTAATCAAATTGCTGATGCATTAGATAATTTTGGTACTACTTCTACAAACTTGATTTGGTGGGACTCTGTTCCACCTTTCATCCTTGCACATTGTAACAGAGACCACTTGGGTCTTCCAAACTTTCATTTTCTTTAGTTCCATGTTTGCATAAACTTGTGTATTGTGTGTGTGTGTGGAAGGGTTTGCTTTGGGCCCCCTCCTTTGTACTCTTGTTTTCGTTTCTTAATATAAGAGGATGTGATGAATCTCCTCCTTGCATATCCAAACCTTAAGGGAAAAAAAATAATAACGTTGGAAATAGGGTTTACCTACACACTGTATTTAAGTGAGTATATAAGAAAGGAAGAGCATGTATAGGGCCACCTGTATACGGGCTAGAGCATGTTTAACCCAATTGCTGTTCCCTCACCAATGGTTATAGAAATCCTAAACCCTAACATGCATCTCTATATATAATATCGTTATTATCCAAATCTGAAACAGGTCATTTTTGATTTGATTAACAAGTAACCCTTAGGATTTGTACAAAATTATTTTTTGGCGAATAAATTTGATGAGTTGCTTTCAAAATCTTATAATGGATCGGTGGAGAAGGGACTTTGGTAGAATCCATACTTTTCAAAATCACTTGGAGGTGCCAATTGATAATTAAGGTGGTGATTGTTTATGCTCAGTTGACCTCCCACTGAGTTTGTTATTTGTTTTAAAAGCTTAACTAGTGCTAATCTCACTAAAATAAGTCCCTACAGGAACTCCATTGCATGTAGCGAGATCACAAAGGATTTTGAACTAACTTTGCATGTTTTTGAACTAACTTTACATGCAATGGTAACATGCCAAAGTATCTTAATTAGTACTAATTGTCACTCAAATAAGTCCCTACACATATTCTAGCATGTTGGAAACTATATTCAAAGTAAGGTACCTTTTATTGTAACGACCAGTACGTTGACAAATTCGAATGTGAGTTGTGGCACCCGTGATTGCGATTCAGTTAATTATTGCTACATTTATAAAGATCTACTGATCCAATATTAATTTAGTTAATCAATTTAGAGAATTTTTATTGTTAATTTCCTTACTTAGCTGATCGTTATAGTTTAAATTATTTATATTCATGTATTTCTAATTTAAGCACATGTACTCACTAATTTTTGTCAATTATCATGTTAATTGATTAAGTATCTATAGTGGATCCTCTTTTATAATGATTGTGCTATTAGCGTAGCATACAAAATCATATTACCAGTGATGAAGATTTTCACACATAGTTGACAAATATGTTAAGTGCTGGACAAGATTGATTAAATGACTAAATTCAGGGGGGGGGGGTGTATTCATTTAAGAGTTTACAAGATTTTTTTTATAGTTTAGAAGTCTATGAATATTCAATTGAGACTTTTTTTGTGTTTTGAAAGTTTATGGCTATCCAATTGAGATTTTAAACAATCATTTAAAATCTTGATGTATTCAATTAAGATTTAAAATTATCCATTCAAATATGCTGATATTCAAAAGTATACGGATTTTAAAGGATTTCATTAAATGCTGGATTTTATAATGCTTTTTATACATATCAAAACTCAAAAACAATCTAACCACTTCCCAAGTGATTTTGATGGATTCTTTCTCACTCAAAAAATGAAGAAGTTCTTCACAAAAAAAAAAAAAAAAAAAAAAAAACAGGTCACAATAGGTGCCACTCATCTATTTTGTTTTAGACCTATTTTCCCACTACATCTTCCTTTGCCTTTGCTCTCATCTAATAATTTTTTATTTTATTTTTATCACTATAGCTCTAGAAGCCTTAATCCTTCTAGCTAATTAAGCTCACTTTCAATGGTATTATTAAGATGATACATACACATGATTCTTTTGTAAATTAGATATGAAATAAATTATGTCATTAGTTTTCTACTTTATTTTTTGTGTAACATTTTGGCTGCTTAGTTTTCTCGTATTGTTCATATATCATTGTACACAACATAAAGAATGGTAGATTGTCATACTTTCTTGTCATTGATATAGCATTATAGTTGGATCCATACATCCATTGCTTGAGGGAGCTTCTATTCATACCTCCAAAATTGGTATGTAGACCTCTCACTTTTTCCAAGTAATAGTTGACTTTGTCAACTCATGTCAAATTACCAATAAAGACACAAATAAGGAAAAAAAAAAATCTCGTCTTGTCTCTACGAACAGTAATAGTCTTCATCTTGGGAAAAAATTTCTCCTCCAATGTAACTCTAAAATATATATCGCCAAATGTTATTTAACGTTGAAGTCAAAATTTTCTGAATTTGACTTTGTCTTCGTAAAGTGATAGACTTCCTTGCTCACATAGCTGACAATTTACAAGATCTATCATTGCTCTATAAAAAAAATAAAAAAATAAAAAGAGAGAAAATGGGAAATACAAAGACACCTCAGTTGATGAAACCCTACTCATTCTGAATGCAATCAAACATGTGAACGAGCGGCGACAAAAAGCAGTACTCCAGCACGTTTATATGACAAACGCAGCAATGGGTAGTTGTCCACAAGATCTTCCCGCACATCATCAGTGCATAGCAATTTTATGTGGAACTATTCTATAGATATGATGAAAAATTCAACCATCTGATATAAATCTATTGAGAATGCACTAGACTCATGATTGATTATTGTAATTTCCTCCACTATCCCATACATATCTAAAACAAAAAGACAATGCATGTTCATTTCAAGCTGCTATGGAAACAAGTAGGAGAGAATCAGTTTAGGGACAAGGACACCTAAATGCAATGAAAATAATACTTGGAAAATATATTTATACGAGATGATGAGCAAACATGGTATTGTTGCCTACGCTAACCAAGAGTCGACAATTCATTGAAAAAATACTAGCACCTCTGTTACTCGTATATGGAGGATGAACTTCCAAAAAAAAAAAAAGGAATTAATCTTCAAAAATTGAAGGAGATCCAACTACTGATTTTTGAAAGTATGAATAGAATCTAAAAAAAGAAAAAATGTCTTTTATTGATTTTATTGGACGATGGGCATTATAGGAAAATTAGAGAGGTGTAGATAGCAAATTGGTTATATGTTAAAGTAAGTTAGAGGTCTATTAAGTAGGGAGGTCCAAATACCAAATTAGGAGGTATGAATAGAAGCTCCCATTGCTTAATTAAAGAAGAAGAAGAAGAAAAAAATTAACCTACCAAAAACATCATAAGGATTTGTAAAATCTAAACAAATACTAGTAAATCAATCCATTAGAATCAATCAGAGTCCATATAGAATTTAAACAATCCGTGGATCAAGTAAATCCATGGATTATAAAAATTCAAACAAAGTCTTTTAAAATATGAATTGAATACACCCCCTCAGTTTGCCCCCTCAAACTCTGGGACAAATATCAGTTTGGTCCCTGATCTTTTTTTTCATCATGATTGTTCCTGCACTTTCCATCAGTCGCATCCAAATTTTAAAATCGCCTCCATTTGTTACATCACAAGCTAACTTGGTACCGATATGAGGGCCAATTTTTCAAACTTTAACCCTAAATTTGGACTTTTTTGGACAAAAAGTCCAAACTATCCCTCCTTCTTTAGATTTTTTTTTATTCTTTCTCTTTCTTCCTCTTCCATGTTCCATTCCCTTTATTCCTACTCCTATTTCTTCTTCTTCTCACTTCTAAATTCTACCCCAGAACCCTAATCTCCAATCAAAATCCTATATTTCCTCCCATTTCGCCACCAATTACACCACTGCTACTCGGGATTAATTGTTGTCATCGACGAATTCTTAAGATTCTTGAGGTTAATTGGAATAGGTTGAGTGGCAATTAATGCTAATGGTGGATGGCAACTTGTTTTGGGGAAAATATGTTATGGTAGAGTGTTTAGAGATTTTTAAGGCTATTTCATACGTATTTTGCTACTAATCTTGATTTTTCTAGTTACGTCGGAAGAGAAGTCATGGCAATTATTTGTAATTAATCTTGCTCCGGTTAGGGACCGGTAGAAGCATATTTTTTCATTTTCTTTATTATCTCCCAAATGCAGTTCTAAATCTTTTCATATTTTCAAAGAGGAAACTTGGGTGGCGGATACTTTTGCTAATATTGGTTTGTCATCATTGGAATTGGTTTGTGGAATGAGGCTTCTTTTGTTAGGGAATTACAATGCCTCCCGTCAAGACTTACAAAAAATACCGATAGAAAAAGTAAATAAACCACAAGACAAGCAACAAGAGAACACTAAGATTTAACAAGGTTCAACACGTTTATCCTCCTGAGAGATACTTGTTCTTCACTATTAGAATAATTACATACAAGATATAGTTGAGCTAAATCGCCACAAATCAAACATCCATGCTCATAGAATTTCCAAAGAACTCACTCTCTCACCCAATAGCTATACTCACTCTCTCGCCCAGTAGTTACACTCACTAGAGATATACACTCTTTTGTTGATGTCATATAGACCATTTACTACCCCTACCCTAGGCACCTCAATTGTAATCCAATTGGTCGTGGGAAAACCAAGCATGCTCATTCACGAGAAAATATCATATTCCTAAATGGAATAAACTTCGACGAGCTACTTTTATCTCATATTATTTTACTTCTATTGAGCATAGGTACTAACCATCCGTGTCGACGTTCTGTTGTAGGCTTGGGGTATGATTGTTGTCCGCCTTCTTCTGTTTGTAATCTTTTATTTGTTATATACATTGGGTTGATGGCTTTGCTCTTTCCAATTTTATTTTTCTTAGAAAAAAAAAAAGACAAAAAACTTATTCACAATTTTAATTATCCACTCAAAGTTGGACCCTAAAAAGCTTTTTTTCCTATCTTATATTTATATGAGGGTAAAATCTTTATATGGTACCCGAACTATCACGAAATACAATTTTTGGTACCTACAAATTTTTAGGGAGTCTAATGGTACCTGTTATCCCTCCGTTAGCCATTTTAGTACTTCCGTCAATTATTTCGTTAAAGTAGGGTTAAAATCATAAAAACCTTTTTTTTAATATATTTTTACACATTTTTTACAAACCTAAATTAAACGAGGTAAAAAAACCAGAGCTAGATAGGATTGAATTTATTGTATATCTAAATTTACCTACTACCTCCATTGATTTTTTTATTTTTTTTCTAAATGTTTGGAACCCAGTCTAGCTGCAAGGCTCATCCCCACGCCCATTGGTTAAACCTATTAATTGTTTGAGAAAAAAACTTATCTCATTAGTTGACCCAAAATAATATATGTTAAACAAAACTACTTAAATTAATTGCCCCATGTATCCCGAGAAACAGTGAAGAACATGTTGGGTATTATTTATAATTTTCTTTCCTTCATCGCTGACTTCCAACAGTTTCTATTCAAGAGTCTCTCCAGCTTTTCTGATATTTGAACTTCAAGTGTTGGAGGAAAATATGCTAGCCGTCGTTGTAATTTTGGGGAAAGGGAGTTCTTTATGTGATATGACCAATGAGAAATTGAGAATGATCGGAGAGTCCTTTGGTGTGAATGTGATTTATGCTGAAGGAAGCTAACATGATTGTTTCCACGAAAATAAAGTACTGTATAGTTACTATACACCTATCATGCGCATTACCATACAGTGGTACCAGACAAAAGATTCTGGAAACAGATACTGTTTCGATCAAATAAGGTCTTACTGACTTCTCTCGCAGAATCTCAGAATTCATAGCTAGATCTAGTGTAGGGATATCTGGATTCTTTGCCATCTGACGTATCTGGCAAGACATCAACTGAGATGAACAAACTGGCTCAGAGCTGCAGCAACTTCAATGCTTGTTCCATAACTCAAAAGGCATGCGAAAAGTAAAATGTCTTTCTTCGAGTGGGTGCATCGATCTGTGCTTCCTTCATGCCTATATCTGCATTGCTGCTTACGCACGGACCCTTTATCCTTCACAATCCCATTTATTGTTGGCAAGAATCAATCTGGAAATCAGTGGTAATGCAGTTAACCCAATAGTTTGTTTTGCAGATTTTCTGGTCTATTTTTATCCATGTGAAACTCTACAATTCCACTTTTCATGGAACTTTACATGGAAATGGTACGTAGGCCAGGCCGCCAGGGCAAGAGAAATGGAATTATTAATTATATAGTTAGAGAGTTTTGTTTAATGAGAACCACTAAAATGAGGACCTAATTGAGAACTTTCTAATCAACTGTTTGGGAGACCTATTTTTTAATTAAATTAGAGCAAATTAACCGTTAGATGTTTATGTATGCATGAGTAGATCACTTCTGAAAATTTTCTTCTAAATTGTTAATGGTTAAGGTACTAAATTAGATCAAATCAATGAACGAACCAAATCTGTCAAACATGAACCGTTCATGTTCATAACTGATAAATCACGATTATGAATGTCTTAACAATTTTCAATTTGGTTGAAAAATTGCATAAATAATCTACACATAAATATCTAAACATCTAACGGTTTATTTGCATAAATGTTATTGATAAACGGGTCTCACACAAAAATCTTCAACTAATCTTCATTTTAATAGTTCTCATTAGAATGGCTTTCATAATAATTATTGAGTTCAAAAGGGACCAAAATGTCCACTGAAAACTCTATCCAAAAAGAATGTCCAATGGAAGCAAGAAAATCAAGGTCAAAATTACCATACAGTATCGACCATAGCTTAATAAATAAGCAAGCTAAATAACTGTTAGACCAGCAATAAATTGCAATCGGTTGAATGCCATAGGCCCTGAAGCAGAAATATTACAGCTTTTCTAGTTGTATTCACTCTCATCTTTTTCTCAGATTTTTCCATTTATATCCCCCGTAATTCACATTTGGTAGTAGAAATATATTTCGGTGATACTCATTAACTTGCTAGTGAGTATCAAACTATCAACTGAATTGCTCCAATTTTCGATGGCTATTCACATATTTCAGTGGCAACACATGTAATTTGTCACCAATGACCCCACCCCGCCTATATAATATTTCACACATACACTAGAATAAAACATATCCGATATGAGTGTGAATAATTAATTAAATAAATGTGGAAAAATATTTTTCTAAAAAAATAATTAATTAAATAAATGTGCAAAAAGTTTTTCAAAGGAAGTGGGGAGTTATTACATAGTGGGAAGTTTTGTCATGAGAAAATATATATAGCTGGTAAGTCAGAAGTTACCTGCTGAGGAGTGAAAATTTGTTTTCTTATCTTTTTTAATTTTGATTTTGTTATTTACTCTTATCCCTTAATTATTAAATAAAATTTAAAATTAATATATGGTGTAAGGATTTATATGTAATTTCACACGCACTTTGGCTAACAAAGCTTATTATCTTAATAATAGTATGTGTGTGTGTGTGTGCGCGCGCGCGCGTGTACACACGCTCACCTAGGAACAGTTTTAAAATAATGTGAGGGACAAATGCATCTCAACTACATATATTAAATAAAAAAACTGAAATTATAACAACTTAAAACTGTCCACTTGTTTTCAGCAGTCCGATGCACTTGTCCCTCACAGTCTCTCAAAAACTGTTCCTTAGGTGAATTCCTAAAAACTAAACGGTTGAAAAGATGATATGTGATCGAAAAGTGAGTCTCACAAAGAATCCCTTAAAATGACCAAAAAAATGAATTCCTTATTAGAAGGCCCACACACACACACACACACCTAAACTTTAAGAAATCCCTTTTATGGTTATTTTAAGGAATTCTTTGTGGGACCTATTTTTCGATCACATATCGTCATCTCGACCGTTTAGTTTTTAGGAATTCATGAAGAGATCACTTGTAAACTTTCAGCCAAATTGATGATTATTAAGGTACCAAATATATATCAAATCAATAGACGAACCAAATTTGTCAAATTTGAACAATTCAGCCAAATTGATAATCATTTGAGTATTCATAATTGTCATTTACTAATATGAACATAAACGGTTCAGGTTGAACAAATTTAGTTCGTCCATTTATTTGATAAATTTTGGTACCTTAACCATTATCAGTTTGGCTGAAAATTTACATAATTGATCTACTCACAACTGAATCCCCTATAATGGCCAAAAAAATCGAGTTTTGGGTCACTTTTCGGTCGCATATCCACATCTCGACTGTTCAGTTTTTAGGTACTAGTGTATAGATCATCTCTGCAAATTTTCAGCCAAATTGATGATCGTTAAGGTATCTAACTCGCTTAAACTAATGGACGGATTGAATCTGTCAACCTGAACAGTACTAGCTTTAAGGAAGTTATCAATGCCTTAACGATCATCATTTTGGCTGAAAATTTGCAGAGATGATCTATACACTAGTACCTAAAAACTGAACAGTCAAGATGTGGATATGCGACCGAAAAGTGACCCAAAACTTGAACTTCACACGTTAATTTCAAAGCGGAGCTCCGCTCTGGATAGGATCTGTATGTGTGTGTATATATGTGTGTGTGTGTGTGTGTGTGTGTGTATATATATATATATATATATATATATATATATATGAGTCGCGGACCGATCACCGCCAACTTTGATCCCAACTCACTTTTTTCTTCTCCTCTTCCTCTTCTATGTATTGTCTCTCTTTATGTATCACTCTAGCACACATGACTTACCTAATTATGTATCACTCTAACACTTGGCTATAGTTACATTATTAATGCATACAATCAAATTTTCCCCTAATTATAAAATAAAAATAAAAATTTATAAACTATGCTAATTTGTTTTTTGGGGTCAATATTTACCCCTGCCTTATATTTGGTGTTAGATCACCGTTAGAACAAGAAGTCAGCACGTCATGTTTCCTCTTTCATTATTGGTGATGTACACTTTGGAAAAGATCCCAAATCTTTTTGGAATGGGTTAAGTAGATTTTGAATCCATGATATCACCGAGTGGAAGCACTTTCAAAGAGAAACAGTTTGGATGTGAAACTGGGGGGGGGGGGGGGGGGATGGGGATTCAGTGCACCGCCGTACGATTGTACCGACATAAATAAATGGTTAGATTATATTAAATATACTCTTAGGTTATTAATAAAAATATTAATTAATTATAAATATCAAGAGTTGAAATCATCTTATAAGAGCAAGTCCACTGGTTTGCTCTTGACTGGGCATAGTCAAGAAAAACCTGACTATATGACCTTGAGATGGATTTTGCTCCTTCCACCGGTGGTTTTTTGCCCGGGCAAAACCAACCCTTTCTTGACTACAGCCAAGAAAATAGTCATCCCCATGACTATTTCCATGATCGGCCAAACCCAGATGCAAGCTAGGCCCAGGCCATATTGTGGCTGAAGTGAGGAGGAGCTCAGCAATGGTCGACGCGCCAAATGGAGGGAGTGGAGGACTGGGCATCGACGCGTGGCGCCGCAAGGATTCACGTGGGCGACGTCATCACCAGACCCTCCACGCGTGGCGCAGCAAAGGCAGCTCGACTGACACCACAGAGCGGCTGGACGATTTGCTCCACCTGGGTTGCTTCGATCTCGGCCTGGGGGAAGATTCTGGGCGGTTTGACGCCACAGAGCGGCAGGACGAGGTGAGGCGACCTCGGGGGGGCCGGGTCCTTGGCCGGAGGACGGAGAAAAATCCGGGTCGGGTCGGACGAAAAACAACGGGTCTGGTGCAGCTGCGAGAGAGAAGGGGGGAAAATGAAAAAATGAAAAATTTTGATCCTTTGAAACAAAATAAATTTTTTTTTTTTTGCTATATATAGAAAATTTTCAGATTTCAAAAATTCATACGAACTCCGAATATTGCGTTCCATGTATGCACGAGATCGTATCGACGATCTCTATAACTTTCATGAAGGAAGTTTTCCCAAATTATGTATGTGTAAAAAGTCAATTTTCGAGGCCCCCCTAAAATTATATAATAATGAACAGTGTTGATCGGGCAAGAAAAACAACGGGTGTAAACCCATGTCCAGTGGTAGTGAATAGTAACTTGACTGGTCGAATTCTTGACTTCTCGACTTTACATTTTCTTGACTACAGGTGCACTTGCTCTAAATATTGAGTAATTTACACCGTCAGTACCATAGAATAATTTTTAGTGAAACAGTATTACCGAGGTGGTGGTCGTGTCTCACTGGCTTCAAGCCACTTCAATTGTAATCGTAGATTTGTAGTCAGATAGATTTTCGAAAGTACATAAAATAATCGGCACTTTTGAATTTTTGACTGAATGGGGACCCATAACCTAATACTAAATTAGGAATGCCACAGAAGGTGACTCATGAGTAAAAGATTCATGATAGCTTTCCCACAAAGAGGTCTTCAGATACATTGAATCTAGACGCTTTTAATAAATATGTAATAATTGCACAGCGAACAAAACACATTACAAATAGTTCTTTCATCAAGCAAAAATGTCTTGTGTCAGAATGATGAGTTTCATAGGTCAGTCACGTTAATGGTGATGATGATGTTGTAAGTGATACATATTTTTTAAGGTCTTACCAAATGGGTCTTAAATAGATAATTATTCTGATGAAGCGAAAATATTTTGTGTTAAATGAAAATGGAAAAATTGTTGATGATGTATTTTTTTACAATAAACATCATGAAACGGATCTTATTCTTCACATTGAACACAAAAATGTCTTCAGTTAAATAATGAGTTTCACACTATTTCCGTGTTAATGATAATAGTAAATTTTTTATTATGCATCTTTAATATACAGTTCTTCCCATCAAATGAAAATGTCTTCCATTCAATTAGTTTCGCACCACTTTCGTTAGTGAGATTTAAAGTTGGGTTCAAATAAATAACAACTCTTTAAGAATTGTAGGCAACAAAACTGGTTCCATTCAGGCTATGTCAACTTGTAAAATTTTTGGATGATAAAATATTTCTTAGTCTATAAAGATCCAAAAGATTTGTCTAGTTGCAAAACTTGACATATGCTAAGTGATGAAAAGTGATTTCTGTGAACTTTAATAGGGTTTCAACTAATAATGGTGGAGAAATTGGATCGAAGTATATCTTAGATGCTTGTGGTTAAGTACTTATACAGTCCATGGATCCGTCCAAATTCAAGATGGTTGGTTTGACTCTCTTTGATTTAGCCAACAAAACCAAACATCATTACGTGGAAGGACTGAAAAGAACAGCAATATCTGGTTATGGAAAGTGCTTCTTTTTAAATTTGGATCCAAGTAGATCTTAGATGCTTGTGGAGTTGTGGTAAACTACTTATACAGTCCAAGGATCCGTCCAGATTCAAGATGGTTGGTTTGCCTCTCTTTAATTTATCCAACAAAACCAAACATCATTGCATGGACATTCTCAAAAACAAAAACAAAAACATCATTGCGTGGAAGGACTGAAAAGAACAGCAATATCTGGTTATGGAAAGTGCTCAATTCTTTTTACAACTTTTTAGAATTTTAGGTATTTATCAAATGTATTGAATGAGAAACCAAGTTTTGATTCTACCTTCTATTTTGTCTAAAGGAATGTTACAAACACTAAAAAAAAACCGTAATGAAAATCCATAAATTTACTTTTGCCACCAAAAAACAAAAGAAGCAATTATCCAGTAGTAATAGAATTCAAAACTTGAAATCAAGCTCCAAAACTAAAAGAAAGAGATGATAGGAAAACAAAACTTTTATTTAAAAGAGAAAAAGACAAGTATTAAAGGGCAATAATACTCAAAATTGAGGAACGACTAGTGATGCATAAAAAGAAATAGGGTAATTGATTTCAAATTTTCAACATTATTTAGTCACAACAATTAAGAGAGACAATTAACTTATTAATTAATCTCCGCCTTCTAACATTTTTTTTTTTGGCTGAATAGAGGGTTAAGAAATGCAATGAACCTCCTTAACGCCTCAAAATTTATTTAAAGAAGTTAAAAGAGATACAAGGAGAGGGGGACTAAGCCAAAACCTCTCTAGTAAATATCAAACACACAAGAAACAAACTAGCGAATGCGAAACTGTGGAAGACCTAAACGGTCACTATTACATGATGATAGTTGTACTAGTCTCATGCTTGTGCAATGCACGTGTGATTGGTAGAGACCCTTCAATTGTTACCACTTCTTTAAATTTATTTTATATTTATGTTTTTATGTTTTTTATTATATTAAAATAAATTATTTAGATGATTGCATTATGAAGTTTTATTTTATAGACCAAAAGGTATTTTACCTAAATATTGAAAGGCGGACATTAATTAGTAAGCTAAATGTGTCTCTTTTTTTTTTTTTTTTTTGAGAGTAACAGTCAACCATTTTATTAATAATAACCATAAGAAAAATTACAACTTATAGATGTAGAAACTACATCAAAATATAAAATAACAGGAGAAGTACTAGATGCAACAAAACATCAGAAATAAAACCTAGCAAGGATACGAAGGGATGCAATTAAGTATTTGATAAGGCACCAGACAGAGTCCGGGCTATGTAAAATAATACCAATAGTATGATCGACCATATTTCCACGCAAAGATATACGTCGAACAGAGAGTAACCTTCTATCAAGGTAACCGCCGGTAGTGTGACCGATCTTGCCTATTCCACGCAAAATAAAGCGCTGAATAGAGAGCAATCTTCTACCTAAGTAACCAAAGAAGCAATTCCAACATGCATATAAGTTTAGGGCCCAAAAACAGTTTCCTAGATCCCAAATGTGAACCCTAACAACTTCGGGCTCATTCACCAGCTGCCCGGCCCCAAGAAGGAAGGCCTAGCCCAAATTCCACTTGAGCAACCAACAAAATAGAGGCCCAGGCCCACCAGGGTACTTTGGGCACCCAAAGGCTCTTTGGGCACCAACCTTGATCGAGGCTCTGATAGCTGCTCCATCGCCCATCATAGGAGAAGGCACCACCCAGTCCCACCACTTACCCGAGATGGCCAAGGACGCCTGACCCTCTGGGTCGTCCTGGTTCTAGAAGGCAACGTAGCCATTGCTTCTCCCCATTGAACAGAGACACGACGACCCCCATCAAGGAATGGGAACCAGAGATCTCCACCACCAAGGTTACTCAGCAATGCCGCCTCATCTTGACTCCATAATAGCCCACGCCAACCGGGATCCCAGACCCGGCCCTAGAGCCAGACTCGATCTCCGGCAGCCCTCCATACACCCAATCGTAGCCTCTTGCCACTCACCACCTCACTCCTTGTCGCTGCCCACTGGTTCTTTAGCCTAGAAAAACCAGGTTGAAGAACGGAGCGCATACAGCCACTAGTGAGATGTGCTTGCCATGGCCGCCAGATTGAATCACAGAAAAAACCTGAATGCTTTGGGCGATTTGAGATTGAGAAACAAGGCCACAAGCCCTGCGTAATATTCATGACATCAGGAACGAGTCGCCGTACTCCTCCGCTAGCATGGAGGAAGGTGCTAGAGACGGCCATCCAAGGAGGCGGCCGCTCTCACCCTAGCAGATCGCTAGGTCGACTGACGTTTTAGTTACTTGCTCTCCAATTTTTTGGCTTTCTGATAAGTAAATCATAGCTAATTGTGTCTCTTAACTGTGACTAAAATAGTGCTGAAAATTTGAAATCAATTACCCTACGTCTTTTTATGCGTCACTAGTCATTCCTCAATTTCGAGTGTTTTTGTCCTTTAATACTGATCTTTTTTTCTTTTGAATAGAATTTTTGTTTCCCTATCATCTCTTTGTTTAGTTTTGGACCTTGATTTCAAGTCTTGAATTCTATTACTAGTTACTGAATAATTATTATTATTATTTTTTTTTTCATTTTTAGGTGTTCTAGCCTTTATATATACCCGGGCACTTCGCGTGTAGAAGACATTTTTGATAGGCATATGTAGATCAGACTGTTTAATTAGGAAAACCATAAGAGATATTTCAAGAGACCAAGTATACATGCATATATAAGAAGGAGACAGCAAACCTGTAGTAAATGGCCTTAAATTTTGCTTAAGAGAAGTTGAGGGAATGATTTCAATTATATAGTAATTGTCTTATACTATGTTTTTATAACAGTGATTAACTGAGATTAAAGTTAATGTGTAGTTATTTTATCTATATCTTTGTTTAGTTCCTTTGAGAAGTTAATGGGGAGTTTGCACGTTCTTTTTTAGTTTTCACTAAAAATAAACTCATTATTATCTTTTTAACTGCATATTGTTTGTTTTACTAATTTATCCTTATAGTTTCAAATGTTATTTTAGGTAAATTAAATTTTGGTGAAGTTTTGAGGGCCTCGCTTTATGGTAGTAAAAATATAAATAAATAGATAGATTGATAGATAGAAAGATGTATAGATAGATTGATATAACATATGAGTAATCCTTCACATTTACCTATGATAATTAAGTTTTGTGTATTATTTGTGTTTAGGGTAATCTTTCACTTATTTGTTTTCATTCAGCCGTTTTGTTGCGTCAACCTTTTGAGGTGACAAATAGTAATATATCTAGGCTGAATCTTTCAGAAGCATATGGTAGTAAAGATAGATAGATAGATAGATAGATGCATGTATAGATAGATTGATATAACATACAGGTAATCCTTAACATTTATCTATGATAATTAAGTTTTGTGTATTATTTGTGTTAAGGGTAATCTTTCACGTATTTGTTTTCATTCAGCTATTTTGTTGCGTCAACCTTTTGAGGCGACAAACAGGGGCGGATGTACTTGGAAGGCTATCTGGGCTCAAGCCTAGACAAGATTTTGGACTGAAAACCCATAGGTATATATGTATCTCTACCTTTCATACCAGCCCAAAGAAAAAAAAAAAATTATCCATCACAGCAGCTCATAGGCTCACCGCTCGCAGCCTCAGTGCCTCACACAGTCACACTCACTGACTCACAGCAACCTCAGTGTCTCACACAGGTTTTATGACTTTCTCAAAGAAATCCCAGATTCCCAGAGGCCATATCTCCTCTCGCCCAGTCTGCCCAGATCGAGAGTCTCGCGTAGATCGAGAGTCTCGCTGGACGCCGAATCTGTTTGCTACGGTGCTACTAGTGGCAGAGTCGCGGAGAGAGACAGAGACAGAGATTCCATCATTTCCATGTTAGCTGAGCCACTGAGGAGTGAGGAACTGCTGAACTGAGGATCTTGAATTCTTGATCATGGTCGATCTCGGTGAGTCGGTGGATAGCCTATGAGGCTTTGATGAATTGATGATTGTATTTTAACTATTTTTAGTTAGAATTACCGACTGAATGACTGATGTCGTTGATGATAAGCTACTGGCTAAAAAAAAAAAAAATTGTGCACTTCTATGTAGCCTAGACAACAATTGAATCCTGGATCCGCTCCTGGCGACAAATAGTAATATATCTAGGCTGACTCTTTCAGAAGCATATGAACAAAACCATCAAGTGGTGATGAATAATAATGATCAAAATGTTAGTTTGAGGATGTTGATGAGGGATTTGGCTTCTCTGTTAGAACTATAATTTGCTAGAAAAAAAAACTGCAAGGGATGAACTTGAAGTGACATCATATTGCCCTTAAATCTATATCTGACGGCTGTGAGAAAAATCCAAACACATTATAGCAAGTCATATTCTAGCAGAGAAGCCGAGTCCGTTGATGTGTCAAAGTGCTCACAGAGAAAAAAGAAAACGGCTAATTGCTATTGACATATTGGGATGGCCGAAGAGGAGTCAACAGCTATTTGCCAAAAAAAAAGAAAGAAGAGGAGTCAACAGCTAGCTCTTTCGACCAAAAAACAAAACAGCGAGCTCAGAGACCATACATACATGTGTAATTGTGCATCATCTTAGTTTGAACTAAAGAGTTGACCCAAATTTTGTAATTATACAAAGAGGAGAAGACGGGGGGGGGGGGGGGTGGGGGGTATGACAGCTCCTCCACCCATCTTTTCTATTCTTTTGGTTTTAAATGTTTAATTTTACTAGTTTTTCATTAAGAAATGTAGGGGTGGGTTCGGTACGGTACCGGATCTTGAAGCCCAATACCACCTATCGTATCAAACTAAGTTGGTACACAAAATAGCCTATCATTACTGGCCACAGAAGTCGGTATACCAACTTCTTGGTATACCGAGATCTCGGTTAGTTTCAGTTGGTTGGGCCTCATACCGAGTTTAAGATTGGGCCACATTTCAGCTACGGCCCAACTAAATTTTTAAAAGCCCAAACCTGTCAGCAAATGAAAAACTGCAATCCTCACATCAATTTAAAGGCCCAACCTGCAAATGAACCACCTGCAAATGAAAAATAAGCTAAAAACTCTCATACATCAAGTCATCAACTTCACTACTTGAGTTCATCACTTCAGTTCAGTTCATCCCCTTCGTCACTTCATAGTTCATACAAATATATATGTGTATATATATATATATATATATATATATATATATAAACAGTTCAGTGGTTCACAAATCACAACTAAACAACTCAATGAAATCATTGCTGAAACAATTCACAAAGCTAAACATATAACAGTAAAAGTGTAAACATATAACAATTCACAAATCACTAATTCTTACAAACAAAAGTGCACAGAGCATATAACATATATATACTAATATACATAACATTTTCATCATCTAACTTGGAAAACAAACTGACATCTTGCTCCAAACCGACCAACTGCCGTGCTCCTATGTTGCTCCAGGTTTAATGAGGCATTGATTAGTTGATTCCTTGAATTGTTGAGATTAGGAACGACACCTGAAAATTTATAATCAGAGATGACTTAAACCGATAACAAATTGAAACAAAAATTGGAACAATAATAGATGACTTAAACAAATAACAAATTGGAACAATAACAGATGACTTAAACCATAAATAGCTTTATTGTAAATTGCTTGCTTCAGCTGCTTCTGAAGCAAGCTTTTGATAATGCCGAAACCCAGAAACTCAGAAAACCAATAAACTATTTCCCCCCTCTTTCAAAAGCAATACTCTCCATTTGATTTCTCAATTAATCTACAAATGCCTCATATAATGAAATGCATAGCTTAAGAGTTAAGAGTTACTGGGATTTCATAAACACCGTCCAAATTCATCTTCATACGGGAACAATTCTAAGTTTCTAACTATATCCAAATCGAAGATATATGCTATCATTACATTCATGGAGGCTTGGAGCAACTCAGAAACACAAAAAGCATAAAACTTTAATCAATTATGATAAAAACACCAGGGTCTAGAATATTTCAATATTACAAAAAACAACAAAACCAAGATTCTGGATTAGAAACTCCAAATACAGCATGTTAGACCAAACAAGAAAAGCAACAAAAGGAAAAAGGAAAACGGAAAACGGAAAACGGAAAACGGAAAACGTACCAGATTTTGGGTCTGCATGGTCTGCAGTCTGCACCTACCAGATTCAAACTTTGCCTTCTTCTCCCTCAAAGATCAAACTTAGTCCTCGATCCTCTGATTCCTCCAAGCACAAAAGGAAAACCATGAAAATCTAGAATAAATTGGTAAATCTCAACAATCTAAAGCTTCTAATCACACCTCAAATCAACAATCCAAAGCTTCTAATCACTAAAATTGAAAACAATCAAAGGTCGTACTCACCAGTAGCAATGGTTCGAAAGATTCGATTGATGTTCAAAGAGATTGAGACTTTGAGAGGCTCAGAGCCTTGCTTGGGTGAGAGAGAGAGAGAGAGAGAGAGAGAGAGAGAGAGAGAGAGAGAGAGAGAGAGAGAGAGAGAGAGAGAGAGAGAGAGAGTGAGGGAGTGACCCAGTGACGAGATAGGGACTTGGTTCAAAAGATTCGATTGATCTTCAAGGAGATTGAGACTTTGAGAGGCTCAGAGCCTCAGAGCCTTGCTCAGGTTCAAGAGAAAGAGAGAGAAAGACTGAGGGAGTGACCGAGAAAGGGACTGAGGGATTAGGGTTTGGAAACTTTTAATCTAACGGTTGTGAATTAAAACTGAAGAAAATCAACGGCTATGATTGATAATATAAGAAATATTTAAAATAAATAAATATTATATTAAATACTTTGTACGGTACGGTATACTGTATTTATGTAAGAATCAATACCAGTACCGTACCAGATACGAGAGCTCGGTTTGGTTATACCGTACCAAAACTTCGATTACCGAAGCTGTCGGTTACCGAAAATCTTGGTTCAGGACGGACTCGGTTGGCTGGTTTGGCTCGGGAGAATTTGCCAGCCCTAAAGAAATGTCTTTACTGTTAGTTCAAGTGGTGACTGATGAGAGGGTGAGAAATTAAGTTAGGATTAGAGTTTGATACTTTTGATTTCTTCTAAAATTTATCAAAAGCAATATATATATATATATAAATATATTTATATATATTTTGGTTGTAAAAAGCAATATTTTAATAAAACTACAATCCTACGGTTAATTTTCAGGTTTTCTTTTGAATTGGCTTGCAATGTGTTCCTCAAACTAACCCCAATTGAAGCCTCAGAGTCAATTTATGTAGGATTTCTTTTTTAATAAAATAAGAGATTAGATGATATTAGTTTTCGGAAACATATGATATATGAATAAGTCCCACTTTCAATTCCGAAGGAGAAAGGTTTGCCACACTCTGAGAATCACCTCTCGTCTCCCTATTTTATTTTATGAGAAATTCTTACGCATCGCAAATGTATCACGTGGCGGTGGTATTGCTCAATAAAATTTTAAGTGTGTTCTAAAACTTATTTTATTAATAAAGAAGAGAAAAATAATACAAGGATGGGGCATAAACCTTACCCAGAATATAAGGAGATGGAAACCTAAGTAGTAAATATCAATATATTCAAAACAACCACCGAACTATGAAAAGAGTAAATCAATAACCATAGTCCCTTCCCACGAATGAAAAGAAGACACTTGACAGTGTCACAGGAGGCATAATCATGGTAACCATGTAAGCATGTATATCACCCATTACGGTCAGCGTCAGAATAAGACATTGTAGAGCAACACCGCATATAAAAGCACCAAGACTCCGATCAAGCATTACGTTGATAATGAATGCCCATATCATCCATAAGCAAGAAAAGAGCTATAGTAGACGGCGGAGTGGCGTACCATTCTAATAAAGTGGGTGCCAAATCCATGTTTGTCAACACTCAACCTATCAGCAACAGTATTCCCTCCGCAGAGCACGTGAGAGCAATGAAAGGTCAGTGAGCGGATACGCATTAAACAAGTGGCCAAGCAATCTGTAGAGGCCACGGAGGGACAAATGAAGAAAGGCAATGCAAGGAAGAACACCATTTGAGTCACTTTTAAGCCATATGTTATGCCATCAAATTGAAATGTGAATTCAACCCCAACAACAACCCATTAGTTCTGCGAAAAAAAATTGACTGATTCCAGTCCTTGACAAAATCCACCGAGATAACGACCATTCTCACCCCTAACAACTCCGGCCACCACATGCAACTGGTTCAGGGTTACCCTTAGCTAAGCCATCTATGTTGAAATTGAACCTACGACATACGATCTTTGAACCTGTCACACACTACGATCTATATAGAGGCTTGCACAGTAATATTGCTGAGAGTGAAAGTTGGTACGTGCTCCTTAACATTCTTAGAGATCTTTATTTCCATAACATAAAGCACAAAAAACAGAAAATTTGAACAGAATATCGGTCGAAGTGATTGCTGTTTTAAAGGTAACTTGCATCCATAGCTTCTCCAACAGCCAAAAATACTCTTCCTCTAATTTTGTTTACCAAGTCTGCTAATCTTAGCATGTGAATTACTTGCCAGTTGCCACCGGGTTGACAATGGCTAACTAGGATATATCCAGAACGAAGAACAAATTGAAACTGAAAATTGTGACATCAAATTAATTACATATGTAGTTTCTTCGAAGAACAGTAGTACCGAAGGTAATTAGATCTAACTGAGACCCAATTCTGATGCAATTCCCCTAAAGAAGTGATTTCTGATGTGTCAATGTTCATTAAACCTGCAACTTTCGAAAGAGATTCATAAAGTTAATTAGGAATAACAACTACCTAATGTTCTATATTGTGGAGCTAACTTGATATATAAGTAAGCATTCATTACTGCTGGTCAAGAACACTACGTACGTGACATGTCAAGAACTACTACCTTGGTAGTTCTCTTGCCGTCTTCTTCTTCTTCTTCTTCTTGAGTAATCAGCAATATTCTCATAACTCTGGCAGATATTCAAAGTAAAATCCTTGAAATCTTAATCTATTGTCAGCAACCAGAAGAGTTTGTTGTTTCTTATACCCTGATCATACAGTAAATAATTGAATAAAAATTGAAACACAAAGATATATAGTGACATAGTAAATCTAGACTGATCAGAAATGTTATTAACTAATTCTTACCATAAATCTAGAAACTGGAATTAAACTTAGGAAGAAGCACCCCATGGTAAGATTATATGGCTGCCAAAACATAAACAGAAGCATTAATGGAGGACATGCTGAATCATTTTAATTGTATGCAGATGTAAAGAAAAGGAAGTGATCAGAAACATTATTATTGGTTGGTAAATTCTTGATCCCAAACCAGCCCTTAAGTTGTTGAAGACCGATGATAATATATGGCGGCAGCTGCCATGAACCTGATAATAGCAGCATGGGAAAGAAAATCCACCAGATAAACCCAACCTAGCCTGTAGACGAAGGAGAACGTACGTGTTACGTCTAGGTAAATTCGATTAAACAGTACTGAAATTTCTTTGGCGGGTTTATATGTTAATGGAACAATGTTGACACCAAAACTATGTAGGACATACGTACATTACCAATTAGTTACCTGAAAATCAGTTTGAAAAATTCCAGCACAAAAAGTTGTAGTGAAAACAATCCTTTTGTAACTGATGGAATCAATCCCAGGATGCGATTTTAAAATCATTGAAGATAAAAGCAGAGAATCCACAGCTACTGCGCCGATCACCAAGTCTCTTGAAGTCCCCATCAAAGCATATATTATGGGAGGAACAATACTTGTATCTGGATTAAAGAACAGTGGCAGAACTGTTAAGTATAGCACAATGAATTTCGTCAATAAAATGACTTGTTGCGATGAGGCAGAATTGTTTCCCTTGTTAGAAACAGTATGCTTAAACAATCACAAACACATAATTTAGAACCTATACTAGATCAAATCATGTACATTCAAAAACTGAATTCTATTCTAGCAGTGTTTGGAAATCTCCTTGAGTTAAATCCAAGTAAGGAAAAATCTCTTTGAGGAAGATTCAAGTGAAGTGAAATCTCCTCTAGACAGATCTTAGAGAGGTAATATCCCCTTGAGATGGATCTAAGTGAGGAAGAAAATCCTTAACGGATCCCTTTGAGACAGATCTAATCCTCCTAAATGGAAACTGATTTCTGCAGAAAACTAAACATAAGAACATGAACCCAAAAAACTTACTCGATGCACTTGCATTGTCCATGACAGCTTTCTCCTGAATCCACCTTGATATTCTCTTAGTAATGGGACTAATTTTGAGAAAAAACTTGTGTTTCAGAAGGGACTAGTCTGACATTAATATAGAAGCTTCACATGACAGTTCCATCCATCAAGAAACTGTCATTTTTCTCAACTGCTTTATCAAACCCTCAACTGCTAATCAACTGCAATGTTATTTGAATTCAAATAGTGCATAAGCTTATCTGTAAAATTAATTCAAAGCTTATACATATGTATTTTAGACTCTGGCCACACTTCATTTACTTGTATTGCATTTACACATCATATAAATTCCAAGTGTTGTCAAGTTCCATAAGCTGCAATGCTTACAATCTCCCACTGAACTTGACACTACCTGAATAGATATATTACAACACAAATATATGAGAATGACCTACTGAAATGTGCACTGTGAGTCTAAAATCTACTTAAGTCATTCAAATTCAATTGACTAATAATCCTGTCAATTATATGCCTGCTGCAAGGAACCTAAGAATATTATGGTGAATGAGGATAGACACCAGTATTCCAAAATCACCTTGTAACAGACTATAATCACATGAATTTTATTCGTAGCAGTACTAGCATACTTGTGCTATAAATGCATTTAATCACAAATATACTTGAAGTCCTACCAAAATTTCTAAATTAATAGAACCAAAGCAAATTATATCTCATTCTGAAACTTTTACCACAATCTGCATATATGTATTGCCATCATATGAATTGCAATATGTACATGTACTTCTTGATTTTAGCAGATGCTTAATAGGATAAAACTTAATAATATAATTGCACATTATCGATCATATCACAACTAAACAACAATAAAGCCATAGTACATACTAACTGGTGATGATTCTGACATGTAATTCAACTCTAGATGATGTCTTTAATTCCCATATGTGCAGCATGCTTGACAAAATCAGCTACTGGTAAAGCTTTTGTCAATGGATCTGCTAACTGATCTTTAGTTCCAATCTTTACAATCTCGATCTCTTCATCCCTAACACTTTTTCTCACTGCAAAGTACTTGACATCAATGTTCCTTGAACCTGAAGACCTCTTGTTGTTCTTTGAAAAGAACACTGCTGATGCATTATCACAGTAAATCACCATAGGCCTTTCTATAGAGCTTATTAGCTTCAAATGAGAAATAAAATTTCTCAACCATAATGCATGTCCTGTTGCTTCATAAATGACAATATATTCAGCTTGAAAAGTTGATGTTGCTGTCAAAGTCTGCTTTGCAGTTTTCCATGAAATGGCTCTACCTGCTAGAAGAAATATGTATCCAGATGTTGATTTCAAGTCATCCATGTCTGATTTATAGGATGCATCTGTGTAGGCCTCCACCTCAAGTTCTTGCTCATCAATTTTTCTGTAAACCAACATGTGATCCTTAGTCTTTTTCAGGTACCTCAACACCTTCTTTCCTGCTATCCAATGTTCATGGCCTGCATTTGATTGAAACCTTGAAAGCATATTTACTGCAAATGATATATCAGGCCTTGTACAGATTTGAACATACATCAAGCTCCCCACCAATCTTGCATAAGGCACATTTTTCATGCTTTCTGCTTCCAACACATTCTTAGGACACTGACCCTTGTGCAGCCTATCTCCCTTAGATATTGGTGCATCACCTGACTTACAACCCTGCATGCCAAATCTTTGCAATATCTTGTCCACATAATTTTTCTGAGATAAACCCAAAGCATATTGCTTTCTGTTTCTGGTTATCTCTATGCCTAGCACATAATGTGCCTCCCCCATGTCCTTCATGTCAAACTGACTTAATAGAAAAGCCTTTGTTTCTTTCAACAAGCAAATATTACTGCTTGCAAGTAAAATGTCATCAACATACAAAATGAGCAAAATAAAATTGCTCCCACTGGTCTTAAGATAAATACACTCATCTAATTTATTTTCCAAAAATCCAAATTGAGTGATTACCTTATCAAACTTGAGGTACCATTGCCTGGAAGCTTGCTTAAGACCATATATTGATTTCTTGAGCTTGCAAACCTTGCTTTCATCTTCTGCAAAACCCTCTGGCTGCAACATATAAATCTTCTCATGCAAATCTCCATTCAAAAATGCAGTCTTGACATCCATTTGGTGCAACTCAAGGTCAAAATGTGCTACTAGGGCCATGACAACTCTGAAGGCATCTTTGGTTGAGACTGGAGAGAAAGTCTCATTATAATCAATTCCTTCCTTTTGATTATAGCCCTTAGCCACTAACCTGGCTTTATACCTTTCTACTTTGCCATCTGCATCCTTTTTGGTCTTAAACACCCAATTACATCCTATAGGCTTAGCATTGCATGGTTTATCAACTAAAGTCCACACACCATTTTGTGCCATGCTATGAAGCTCATCCTCCATTGCTAACCTCCATTTTGCAGTATTTACAGATTGCAAAGCTTCAGCAACTGATATAGGATCATCTTCATCTCCTAGATTAGATTCTTCAATAGTCAGGTACAGCTTGTAATCATCTGATATGGCACATTTTCTGGTTCTTGTAGATTTTCTCAAGGCTACAGGTTGAGACACTTCTACATTTGGTGCTGCATTTGTCTCATCTTGTTGATCAACTTGCTATACTTGCACATCATTATTCATACTTTGTCCATTTTGAACAGCTGCTACTGCATTATCATTTCCAGTACCATTTTGCACTTCATTTTCAACTTGATGTGCTGCAATGTCATCCTCTTCATTTTCTGGAATAGGATTCAAAAATACTTCATTTTCTAAAAATGAATTGTTGTTGCATTCCTGGTCCAGGATTGATGAGGCATTGCAATCCCGGTACACAAACCATTCTTCAAAAGCCTTGTTACTGTTCTCCATCGTTGCCATGTCCTTTTCTACATCTTTTCTTGCATTTGCATTGTTGTCAAATAGTTCATCATAAAATGTGGCTCTGTCTGACTCCACAATCCTTGTGCTTCTGCTTGGACAGTAAAATTTGAAGCCTTTAGATTTTTCACAGTAGCCAATGAAGTAACCACTTACAGATTGAGAATCAAGCTTGCCATCTGCCACATTATGCACTCTTACTTCTGCATTACAGCCCCACACATGGAAATGGTTTAAACTAGGCTTGTAACCACACCATAATTCAAAAGGAGTTTTCAGCACAGCCTTGCTTGGAGTTCTATTGCAAATATAATTTGCTGTTTTCAAAACTTCTCCCCACAGAAATTTTGGCAGTGTAGACCTTACAATCATGCTTCTCACCATGCTAATCAAGGTTCTATTCCTCCTTTCTGATACTCCATTCTGCTGTGGGTTATAAGGAGTAGTGTATTGAGCCACTATCCCACATTCTTGCAAGTACAATGCGAAAGGACCCTTGTGTTGTCCTTGTTCTGTATACCTGCCAAAGTATTCACCTCCCCTATCTGATCTGATACACTTAATCAATTTTCCAGTTTGTTTTTCAACCTCAGCCTTATAGATTTTGAAAAATTCCAAAGCTTGTGACTTTTCTGAAATTAAGTAAATGTAACAAAATCTTGAAAAATCATCAATGAAAGTGATGAAATAACAATTCCCATAGATTGTACTAACTGGAAAAGGACCTCAAATATCTGTGTGAATTAAATCAAGCATTTGTTCACTTCTCTTTGAACCTGTGTTCCTAGCATTTGTCATCTTGCCTTTCAAGCAATCTACACAAGTTTCAAAATCTGTAAAGTCCAAGGCAGGTAAAATATCTTGTTTCACAAGTTCTTGCAATCTTTGTTTTGAGATATGACCTAATCTTTTATGCCACAGGAAAGATGATGCATCACAAAATTTTCTCTTTGAACCTGATTTGCTTAAAAGAAAAATTTTCTTGCTGTCATCAGTTTTAGCTACAGTATTTTCACAATTTGCACACCAATAACCATTTACCAAATCAGCATCTCCAAAACAATTTGAACCATGGTAGAAATACATAACTTTATTATTACTTGAAAAGCTGAAACCATTGTTTGCTACAAATTGAGAACCAGAAATTAAGTTCCTACTAATACTTGGAATACAGTACACATTGTTCAATACTAATACATAATTATTCCTAAACTTGAGTTTGACAATCCCTACAGCCTTCACAGCCACTCTTTGGCCACTTCCAGTACACACCCTTGTCTCATTCTTTCTTGGGATTGAAATCTCTGACAATCCCTATAATGAATTGACAATATGAATAGGGGAACCAGTGTCAAACCACCAAGAGTTGTCATTTACAAAAGCATTTGACTTAAAATTGAAAACAGATTTTAAAAGAAAACTACCTTTCTTTTTCAGCCAAGCTTTGAAACCTTCACAATCTTTCTTAAAGTGACCAAGTTTCTTGCAAAAGAAACACTTAATGCCACCTGCAGGTTTGTTTTTCATTTTATCATGATCAGATTTCACAATGGATTTAGAGGTGCTTACAGCGTTTCCAGGTTTAAAGTTCTTGTTGTTGCCAAATTTCTTCTTGTACTTGATTTTGGACATCAGATTCACAGCCACCTCGTGTCCTTCTTGCTTCTGCATTTCATCTTCAACTTCCACACACAGTGAAATCAACTCATTGATGCTCCATTTTTCTTTCTGAGTCTTGTACAATGTCTTGAGTTGAGAATATTCATTTGGGAGTGAGTCCAGAATCATGTACACCAGGAATGAATCATCTATAGCCATATTCAGTGCTCTCAGCCTTGCAGCAATATCAGAACCTCTCATTATGTACTCTCTCACACTAGTCTTGCCATTGTATTTCATCCTTGCAAGAGACCTCACTAAATTCTGCACTTCAGCCTTATCAGAAATTTTAAACTTTTCTACAATGGAATTGAAGAACTCCTTGGTCAATTCTGAATCAGGTATACTGCCCTTCACATTTTCACGCATGCTTTTCTTGATCATGATCAATGCCATCTTGTTATGCTTATACCATTTCTCATATTTGTCCCTTGCATCTCTGCTAGAACTTTCAGTTAATGCTGCTGGAGGATCTTCTTTCAACACATGGTCATAATCCAATATCCCCAGATTCAGTTCTATGTCCCCTTTCCATTTCTTAAAGTTTGAGCCATTCAGAAGCTCAATTTGATTGATGCTCATAGGAAAGTGCATAGCTGCATGTGAAATGATCAAACAGATTAATCTAGTGTAACTCAATACCAGAATAAACTGTATGTCCCAAATAATGTAGTATATATATGCAGCAATATGAAACTTTATCAATTTCAAGATTTTGACAACCTTTGTGGTGTACTAATCTATGTTGATATATGAATGTTCATTTACTCAATATATATATATATATATATATATATATATATATATAAGATTCAAAACCAAATGTCTGCATCTGTGTTTCTTTGGAAAGCAGTGCAAATTAATTTTAAGTTTCAAAACCTGAAACTTTAGCAATAGACCATTGACATCGTAAAGCCACTTTGACAGCACATATGTTCTTAAAGATTAACATAATGATGTAAATAATTCCATTTAAAACATTCTTAGGCCACTTTGGCAGCACTTGATGCATTTATTTTCACATCAGTTATCATATCAGCATATTCACACACCAATCATCACATAATCTCAATAACAGATGAATGAATATATATGCATATGCGTATAATATGAATCTGATATGAACTTGAATGTGGATCTTCTAATATTTGACAGTTTTTGTCATGCACATATGAACCACATATGGATATTTTGTCGAACTAAAGCATAAGAACAGATGAAATTCATAAAATTAATGTATATTACTAAATCAGTATGGTATGATCAAGAATATACAAGTAAAATATTTTATGAATTACTTGATGCGGATTAAAGTAATTGAAATTCCCAGAATTCATAACTTAATGCAGTTAATTCATTCTACATGTAATTGATCTATGTATGGCTGCTCTGATACCAATTGTTAGAAACAGTATGCTTAAACAATCACAAACACATAATTTAGAACCTATACTAGATCAAATCATGTACATTCAAAAACTGAATTCTATTCTAGCAGTGTTTGGAAATCTCCTTGAGTTAAATCCAAGTAAGGAAAAATCTCTTTGAGGAAGATTCAAGTGAAGTGAAATCTCCTCTAGACAGATCTTAGAGAGGTAATATCCCCTTGAGATGGATCCAAGTGAGGAAGAAAATCCTTAACGGATCCCTTTGAGACAGATCTAATCCTCCTAAATGGAAACTGATTTCTGCAGAAAACTAAACATAAGAACATGAACCCAGAAAACTTACTCGATGCACTTGCATTGTCCATGACAGCTTTCTCCTGAATCCACCTTGATATTCTCTTAGTAATGGGACTAATTTTGAGAAAAAACTCGTGTTTCAGAAGGGACTAGTCTGACATTAATATAGAAGCTTCACATGACAGTTCCATCCATCAAGAAACTGTCATTTTTCTCAACTGCTTTATCAAACCCTCAACTGCTAATCAACTGCAATGTTATTTGAATTCAAATAGTGCATAAGCTTATCTGTAAAATTAATTCAAAGCTTATACATATGTATTTTAGACTCTGGCCACACTTCATTTACTTGTATTGCATTTACACATCATATAAATTCCAAGTGTTGTCAAGTTCCATAAGCTGCAATGCTTACATCCCTCACATATTCCCCAAGCTCTTGAAAGAGGCCTGGAGGCTGATGAGGATGTAATACCCATTGAGACCTTTCACACATGTTTTTCTCAATAATCAATATCAAGCAATTCTTCCAATGAATAGATGGCAGAAGCAACCATAGTTTTAGTTTCGACTGTTTCGAGCTACCCTGGAGAATTTGAAGAGCTCTTTGTTGCTCACTCTCTTGCTTGAAGCACATATAAGGAAATCATAGATAGAGCTCAAGATAAACTACACAGATATTTTTTTTTCCTTTTCTTTTCTTGTAAGTGGTAAAACCTAGTATAAATATTTTAACTTCGTCATAAACAGTATTAATTAGTAATTCAGGGAATTCTTCCGGATCCCTATACTGTAGGTGCACGTTTGAATCAATAGAGAACTCTTTTTTTTTTTTTTTTTTTCCTGTATGCAGTCCACTGAAGTTATATGTTCGATTTAGCTTGTAAGATTATTGAATTGATTGACTAGGATCGATGCTTAACTTTCTTAATTTAAATAATTCTAATGACCAAGTTAGCGTGTATTAGTCATGCATTCTGATAACGTATTAGAGCTAATGTAAGAGACATCTCTTTCCAGTAGATGGTTTTATTATTATTATTTTTTTCCTCCTTAAGACGAATCCTAAGATTGATTTCCATTCCTCAGCTTCAATTTCATTCTGACCTTCGAAACCATATAAAAATAAATATAAAGAAAGGCTGTCAAATTTTAAAGTTGACGTATCCTAATTCAAATGACGAAATTTGGCATATTATTACCGTAGTAGAAAAGAAATTATGACTAATTGAATTGGTTCATTGTAATTGTAACGTCTCGATCTGCACATCTTCAAATCGAAGTCATTACAGTGCCTCGTATCCTTATAACTTGAGTTAAGATTTTCTTAATTAATTCAAATCCTAAAAACCCGCAAGGCAAAAATGAAGAGATTAAAATCCTTTAGTAAATCCATTTCAAAAATTTTACCTGGAATATTTCAGGTTTGATTTCATTTGCTTTCTGTAGGCCAACATATCACATTACGGATAACTGGAGTTCTAGCCTGACAATACTCGAGTATTAGCACTTCCGACCAATAACTCTTATAAAAATGTAACCAATTCCACTTGGTCAGGATCAATTTTTCTTGTATAAGTACTTGATCAATATCAAGAAGACATATTATTTTGCTAGTCGGGTGTGGTTCTTCTAATTACTATGGACACCCAAACGTTATAAGTTATTTATTTCCACCATAATATCAAATATCATAAAGTAATACACAAATTGTTAAGATTTCGTCATACTTCCAATTATTCTCCCTTAAGGAGTGAATTCTCTTCCAAACCATTTAACAACTTAATAAACTTAAATGATTAGTCATGATTTCTGTTTTTTTTTTTTTTTTTAAATGATTAGTCATGATTTCTAAATCTGAAGAATTTATCCGACTTATAATCTTCAAGCATATAGCCAAACATGGACCATTAATTCCATAATCTTGCCATTAACTATAATGATCAGTACGTCATCTTTAATTGACCAAATTTGGACTTGATCTCAAGTCCCTTTCTCTATCAGTTCTAATGGAAGCAATTAACAAAGCAACCAACAATGTAGGAGCAGTACTACTTCCCAAGCATGAACCAGTACATAAAGAGTGCAAGTAATTGATATCCTTAAATCATCCCTTCTCCAAATTGGTCAAAAACAAAATAATCCGGCCATCCTTTTCGTTTCAACAGTGCGGGAATCACTACCTCACAATAACTAGAAATCTCCAGCTTCAGAAAATTACCTTCACAATAAGAAGCCATCGTTGTAAGGCAAATTATCCAAATCCACACTCTACTTTCGACCTCAGGCTTAGAGCACACTAGCTTTTCTTCTTCAACAAGACAGAAACCAACACAGCAGAACACATCCAAAGCAACTTCATCAGTCCCAGACAACTCAAATCAAGGATCTTGCATCCCACTTCCGAATGTCTGTGATTAAGCATAAACCAGTATATTGAGTATCACTACGTATTCTAAATGCAAACCAAAGTCAGAACTTAGTCACTCAAATCCTCCAAACCAACCAACTTCACAAACTCCGCAATTTAAGCATAAATGATCATGCGCCCACAGACACAAAATAAGGTGAGAAACAAACCCAGAAAAGCCAAACAGCCACCGTGCACAGTGGATTTCGATGGAGACCGAAATCACCTAAAATGGCAAATACTCCAAACTTAATCGAAATAAAAAACGATGCATACCAACGTGTAGAGCTCGAAGATTAGAAGAAGTTTCATACCTCATGCACGTCAAACCGTAGCCGGAGCAGCCGGAATTTGCAGAAGAATGAACAATAAACCAGAAACTTTCGGCGTTTTATTCTCTTCCCTCGATCAGATATTGTACAAAATGAGACTGTAGAGACGACGGGAATGAGAATACGAACGGATTGGCACCGGTTATCAGCCGTCATATGGCCGGAAGACCAAGATACAGTCGGGTCATTGGTGCGGGTTTTCGGGTCGAGAAAATGGGTCTCAGCGTTGAGAATTCTAGAGAGATTTGGAGCGTCCGATCTGATGAAGTGGTGGTAAATTTGGACGGCTGAGATCGCATTGCTCTATTTTTCTATCAATTAAATAATTTCTATAATCTTGAAACTTCGGAAAATCATAATAATTAACTTGGATGTCCAAAAAATTTCATGACAATTATCACCGACTCATCGTGATGCGTACTTTATTATTAAAACCTTGAATTGAAGATTTCGCTTCCTTGAAAATTCAAAAAAATGTTCCGACTGCCTTTAACACTTATCGAGATTACAAATGAAATCTCGAACAGTTTCACTTTAGTTTTTAAAATATTTTTTGGGCTCGAAATAATGAACAAGTGATTGTTTTTGGTCGAATGTAAACGATTTGATTGCAACAAAATGGATGAAAACCACGATGAGATTTCCAATTGAAAAACTATGATATAATAGTACTATTAATTTTTTTTTTTTTGACAATGACATTCATTATGCAATTCAACAAACGATACAATAAAAACACACTCATGCTCGTAGTCAGAAAGAATGTTTACACAGAATATACTATCAAGTACACCTCTAAACAAAGTACACTACACATCACACCCCTAGCACATCTACATTTTAGGATTAAACCCAAAACAAGAAAACCTAGACATCCGAAGAGAAATAAAATATAATAGCGAAACGTCTATTTTCCTTGTTGATCTCCTCAATTAAAAAAGAAAAGAAAAAGAAATTGACATCTTTATGTAAAAAGTAATGCAGGCCCAAAAGGTAAAGCAAAAAATAAAAATCTTGAGAATAAATTGACCCAAGACCACACACAAGGAATGCCCAAATTCCACCCAAATCTCCAACCATGGAAAACTCTAGCATGCACGACGTTCTCTGCACCAGCAAAGCCGTCCCTATTGCAGCCGCACCGGGACAGCTACCATCACCGATACTAATATCACCTCCATCAGAACCATCAGCATTGTTGCTGCCACCGCAAGACTTGACACCGCCGCAGTACTAGAAGCCGCCTCCATTGGAAAGCCAACCGTTCCCACTATCGCTGCAAGAACCAAGTCCACGAGCACCCTGACTCGTAGCAAATACTATATCTGAAAGAGTACTTGTTGAGTACTTAAAAACATTATACATACTGTTTCTTTGAAAAGGAAGTCTATTGTTGGTAATATAATTTGATAAAATAAAATCTTTGTGCATTAATTGCAACCCATTGTTTCTACCTGCTGCAACTGATATAAAATTAGGTTTTGCGTACAAGAATTGTGTGCTTAGGACACATTTTTATCTATGTTTCTTCTTAATATAAGTTAGGTAGTGCAGGATTTTAATGGTTTGTAATTGTCAATGCCCTATTCATTTCGGATCGATATTATACGTTTTCTCTTTAAACATAAATTGAATTTGAAGTCTCAAATGATAGGATTAATGTTCTTAAAAAACTAAAGCCATAAATCTTCAGAAGCACATGAAGGATTTGATACCTGCAGAGCATTTTCTTACCTTTAATTTACTTATGCACTCAATATATATATAGGTACTTAAATTTGTTTTCCTTCTTAATTTTTTTGTTGTAAGAGTACCTGTATCCTGTATGGCTGTATGCCACCATTGTTTAAAGAGCTTAATACAACAATACTAGAGAAAGACTACTGTTAAGATGTGCAGTTGTGTATAGATGATGGACCAACAAGAAGAGTTAGTTAGGAAAAATGGTTTGGCATCGATCAGCTCAGTGTTTAAGCACCAATTTAATGAGCTTTCATATATAAACTTTGTAATCCACATTTGTAACCAAACCGAGATATTATCATCGGAAAAAAAAAAAAAAAATCAAAACGAGATATTCAATAACAACTCCTTTCATAATTCACTACTCTCAAACTTCTCAAAGCCTTTAAACTTGAAGAGGATTGTATGCACCGACAGTGCAACTTGCACTGTCGGTTATTTTAATCTCTAAAAAAATAACAGCCACTCATTTAATCGACTCCTTTATATATTTTAATATCAAAAAAATTACATCCATTCATATTGCAAGTACCCATACACTGACGGTGCATATTAGAGAGATAGAGAGTGAGAAGTTTGAGAGTAGTGAATTATGAACAATAAATGTACCTTAGTTTTCAATTTCAGCATCAAGTATTACATATTATTAAACCCAGAAGGGTGGAGAGATGCCAAGCTAAACCACAGTTCTTTGCCCTTTTTATTAAACGAATATAATAAATACATGTACAATTGGAAATTGAAGTATTTGGTTAATAAAGCCTCTCATCACAGATTCGCAACAACAAAATAAAAACCAAAATTTTGGATGACGATGATTATTGGGCCGTATTACCTAGTAATAGAACCCAAATTAGGTCCAGGAGCAATCTCATAATATATATATATATATATATATATTTTTTTTTTTGCGGTATTTGACAAATCTCCCCACTTATTGCTTTGTATAGAAGCTTCTTGTCCTATATATATATATATATATATATATATATATATATATATATATATCCCTATCTGATACACAAATTGAAAATACAAGGACAGAATATGAATTTCTGGAGAATGGAGATTGCAGTATATGAATCAATCCCTACTGGGCAGATATCAGAAATAATAGAAAAAACTCCAGACTTTTGGTTACGCAGTGAAAATCTCAAGATATGAGATTAAAAACACTGTGGGGCTCTTACTTTTGAGAACACAAAATAAATGACAGGACCCGCCCTGAATTTCACCCCGAAATCCGGAGAGGCCCTGCGGGGCCCACCTTAGAAGAAATTCTACAAAAAATTTGGCAGAACTTCCCCTAAAAATGGAATACCCAAAACCTGTAGAAAACATTTACACTTCTAAATCATCCATCCTTATTCTCCTGGAGCCACCCTGCTCCCCAAATAACATCAACTTCCAATTTCACAAATAACAATCTCAACCCACATTACAAGATTAATTTCACAGGTTATCAGAGCAATACTATTCCATTAGGTAGTAAAGAACACAGAAATAGAATTAGTACGCGGAAGCAATGCTGTTGGCTATGCCTCGACTCCATGTACGCCCGACCTCAATTAACCTAGCCTGCAAACTGGGCATTTGAAAACCGAAGGGCCCAGGGGAAAAGTAATTTAAAACACGTTAGTGTGAGTGGACAAAAATAAAGAATTTAATATGAATAAAACAAAATAAAACTTCATACTTTCCCACATTTTTCGATATATAAAAAAAAATCCAGATGCATGCAACATTTATAAAACACTTAAGAAAGTAATCCGAAAAACGTTAAACTCCAGAAAACCGACTAGCCCCGCTAGCCACAACAACAGAGTAAAAGATTGAAATTTCAATACTCGAAAATATAAGACTAGCCCCGCTGGTTAAGAAAACTCAGACTAGTCCCCGCTAGTCAAAAATAGTATAAGTAGGGGAAGATGATAGCCATACGAATGAGCCTCCCAGGCTCGGGTGATAGCCTCCCAGGCTAAAGTACTCCCATTACTCCCGTAATATACCCTGACGCCACTAAGTGTAGCGATAGGATACCGGGCTACAGAATTACTGTCACAGAGACAGTAACCTGCGCCACAAAGGCGGAAAAATCAATGCTAGCATGATAAAATCACCCCTCAGTATGGCACAGGGAAACATAACCGAAAATCCAGTAAATCCAAAATACATAAGGCTTCCCCCATCTCTCGTAAAAGAATTTCCAACGACGTGTCCCACACGCCAAAAGTATCTCCAAATCAATAGCAAAAAGGCGAGAAATAATAATAAATCGTAATCCCCGCAAACCGAAACAAAACCAATTCTAAAATCATCATCAAGGCATTCCCAATGCCAAAATCGAAAGTCGATAAATAAATAGGAAAGATCAATAACTCAACGGCGTGTCCCACACGCCAAAATATTCTCGGGTCAATAATGAATAAGCAAGGAAGTTCAATAATGAACTAATATTTCATTTTGGAAAATACCATGGAAAATACTTTGTTGAAAAACAACATAATTCAAAGTTTCGAATCCGCGCATAACAAAATTAATATCCAAAAATCACAACCGGAATAATTCATAATCACTTCATGAAACTCATTAATGAAAGTAATTCCTCGTGATAAATCAAAATCAGGAATCCGAAAACAATTATATGCTCAAAATGTAATATAATAAATAACTAGAGCATTACTTTAAGAAATAAATGCATGCATCATTATTTAAAAACAAAAGTCCACTCACAGTACTATTCCGACGATCATGCATTCGAGTTCCGTCATCGAGCAATAGCTCGGTACGACGCCCTGTACATAAATATATTCCGTGAATAACTATTCTAATTAAATACGATTCTCAAAATCGAATCCTCATAAATCATCTCCCCAATTCTTCTCGGATTCAGCCCAAATTATACCACTAATACCAATTCGTTAATTTAAAGGTTCCAAGGCAGAACCGAGAGATATCCGACGGTCGGATTCTCGTAATTTGATAATCGAAACCCTAAACTTCAAAAATTCATAATTAATTCCAAGTTTCCCCAAAAATTACCAAACTTCACATACAAGCTCTATATAATTTATATGATTTAATGGGCTAAAAAAAATAGAATTTAAATTACTGTTTAAACGCCACTACTGTTCACGCACCGCACTGTTCACGCATGACACTGTTCATGCGGCGGCCAACTCCTCCTCCGGCCACCAAATTTCAACCACATAATCATCTCAACATTCTAAGCATTTTTCATAACTGTGACCAAGTGAGAAAATACCTTGAAGTACTCCAATTTTGCAGATGAACACAAACCCGGAAATCTCCAAACCCACCAATTTGGAAATCCTTCAAATTCACCTTCCAAACGTGGAAATTTCAACTAGAAGTCTTGAGGGAATATGATCATTGACTAGAGGCGCTCCTAATAGAACCAATTTTCCCTCCAGAGATAGCCGAAAACTGGAGAATTTCACCGGAGAAGCAAATTACTACAGTAACAATGATTGCATAAATTCGGGGTTTTCCGGCCAAATCACCGATACCCACTAATACCATCGTATAGAGGAGGAAGAGACGGTCCAAGGACAACTGGAATCACATCAATCGGACGCCGGACGGTGAAGAAATCGGAAAAAGAAAAAGAGAGGGCGACGCGGGGGAAGAGGGAGAGGGGAGAGAGAGGGTCAGGGTAAGTTCTGAAAATGGGAACTTACCTCGGTAAGTTTCCTTATATATAGAGAGTTACCATGAACAGTAAATTCACCTTTTCACTTATAACTTTCACATACAAACTCCGATTTTTACGTACCACATATGCACGCGCTCGGTTTAACGTCCTCTACAACTTTCATGAAGGAAATTTTCTCAAATTTTGACCCGAACAAAAAGTCAACTTTTATGGCCACTAAAAGTACCAAAACGATAGTAAAAATGAAAATAGTTGTCGTTTACCGTCCAAATGACTAGTAAACTGATAAATTAAGATACGGGATGTTACAATAAAGATCATCATATTGAAAAGGATATGTTCTTTTACAAACTTTGAATAGCGCTAGCTCGACTATAAGATTCACACAAAATCTAATACAAAGTTTGTCTTCGTTCTTGAACTCCTTCACTTGATCAATCTTCAAATCTTGCTCTTCTTTCTTCACCGTCTCTCTACTGATCTCAAGAGAGTTATATGTATATGAGAGCACAATCAATGACACTTATTCATGGGCCAAGTGCCTAACTCTTTTGTGAAGACTCAAGTACAAAACTACCAAGCAAGACTCTATCAAATATTCTTACTTTTTGGAATCCCCCTTTTTGCCGTGTATATTACTCCCATATGTCAACTGACGGCCACAACATCCTCTTCAAATATGTTACCCTAGTACCTATTAATTAGGAAAGAAACTTTCCATAAAGAAACTCCACAAATCTTAAGGACAAAGGCAATTAGAGATGGGGACGGCCTAACAAACCCTAGAGTATCAATACTATGAATTTACCAATCAGAAGACCATTAAAAACGTAAATTCATAAAATCAAAAACTTACTTTCCAGAATCGGACTCCACAATAAATTGTCCCCATGTTTATGCAAATGCATTTACCTGTTTTCCTGAGATCAGTAAAGGGATTCTTTGTATGGGAATGCCAATACGACAGGTACAAAAGTTGTACCTACAATCTCCCCCTTTGGCATTCCTATACAAAACTATTCTATCACAAGAAACTCCTCCTCAACAAGTACTAGAGAGAAATCAAACCTGAAACACTTAACCACACACACTTTGTAAACTAATTATGTCAGTAATAAACATAGACTGGCAATTTAAGAAATCCATTGAAGCATAAGTTCAAAGTCAACTACTAGCTTAATGCATAACAGAGAGCATACAACCACATTAGCCTAAACCATCTAAAGTAAAATAAGGCTAAACTATCTAAGTCAAAATAAGATCAGAATCAGAATAAGACCACTTCTTCTCCCCCTTTTTGGATAGGTATGCCAAAGCTCACGAAGAAGCTGCAATAGAGTCGCCAATAGAGTGGAGCTCCCCCTCAGGATGAGCTACGCGCTGAAGAAGAGCACCCACATCAGATTGAAGCTGGTCCAACTTGTGATTCACCACCGTGAAATGATCAAGCAAGGTGCGGGAAATAGAGGTGGTGTCAACTGAAACACCCTTGGTTTTGCTTTGACTGGTGCTGCGAAGAAGAGAACTCCGAGAGAAAATCTTCAAGGGAGGAGCCAGTTCATCTGATGCTGCAGAAACAACACCCTTGGCTGTGCAAACAGCAGTAATCACAGAGGGAAAAACTAAGGCGGTCTTTTTGTGACGACGACCCTCAACAGCAGCTTTCTGAATAGCGGTATACATGTAGTGTTCAGGAGGTAGATAGGGACCTTTGGCATTGAGAACATAGATGAGCCGAGCTTCTTCCAGGGTAATCTTGTTGCTCTGAGTAGAAGGATACAGCTTGGCACGAACTAAATGTCCCAACAGACGGCAGAACTCACTAAGAGCACCAGCGGAAAGCTCTACGGGAGTGGCATCGGGACGATCCTCATATAGGGCAGCCACAACAGTATCAATGGACAAGGCAGCAAGCTCCTGATCAACCTTAGGCATCTCTGAAACAGGGGTAGGGAGTCCCAATGTGTCACGAATGGTGGTGGGGGTGAAAGGAACGGAGACACCGCGAATATCCACATTGCAACCAATCGGAGTAGCAGCATTAAGTAAATCAACCTGCATTGGCATATTCGGAGAACAACAGGCATATAACTCTCTAACCATAGTAAGGTTAGGAGTAGGCAACAGTTCCAACACATGTTCCCAATGAAAAGTACGCACAGTTTTGACAAATAGAGTACCCAAATCAGTGAAATTGAATTTCTTTTCATAAACCACCGGTCGAAAACATGTATAGGTTTCATAATCAACTCGTTGAGTGCGAGTCACAAAGCGAGAGTCCTTACGTGGTTGAGGAGGCTGGGTCGACCGAGAGGTGGAAGGAGTAGAACGGCCGGAAAGACGAGGACGCTTGGAAGGCGGAGCAGACAAGGAAGGACTGACCGAGCGGCCATGTAACGGAGCCGTAGGCGACGTAGAGACTGGGACCGACTCAGAGGCAGCGGAATCGGAAAGGGTGGCGGCGGCAGAAGAGTGCTTGGACCCAGAAGGGGACCATGGTGCCTGGGCAGTCGACCGAGAAGAGGAATCGGCCAATTCCTGTGGGTTGTCAGCGGAGGTAGGTGGCCCAGAGTCCTTCAGGCGGCGGAGACGAGTGGAACGACGAGAGGGACCGGTGGCCGGAGCCTTGGTGCGCAGGGCTTTATGTTTGATGCGAGCCATGAGGAGATGAAGGAAGGAGAGAGCGGCTTCGAGAGAAAGGGAGAAGTTTGATGAAAAATAACCTAGTTGCAACACTTGAACCAAACCGTGAAAAAGAAATTTTTTTTTTTTTTAATAGAGATGGTCGAATAAGACACAGACAAGAACTGCAAGAACACAAAGGGAATCAAGTAGAAGGTGACCAAGGGATCAAGTTTGGAAACTCTCTCGGAAGTGAGGATGAGATGAGAATGCAAACATGCGATGCAATCACACAATGAGGTTGGACTGAATCCACAGGGTATAACAGACTGACGTTGCATAGCCTTTCCAACAAGAGTAACACCACTGAACCGCAAATATGAGTGCAACAAAATGAGTTTACACGTATGAAGATTTTTCGACAATCACAAAGTAAAAGAGAGGATGACCGAGTATTCTATATCTCTTGTGATGTAGAGTGAACATATCTCAAGATGGGGTGGAAGAAGTTGTGGGAACCTGAAAAGCAAAGCTCACATATGAAATACAATTAAGCACATAAACTTTATTCCCCCTTATAACACCGTGTGGGCATCATTTTGAATTTTTCTTTTGGCCTTTCACACAAAGTGACACGTTTGCTCAAGAAGACTACGACCCTTGTAACGAGTATTATGTTAGCAGCTCCCAAGTCAGATGACTTTAGGGTACTAGATGTAACAAGGACATCCCAAAGAGCACATCTACTCGAGTCAATAGTTTCACAATCCACCGGGGTGACCAAACCATTCCTGTTTCTTCCCAATCCTCATATCGTTCGTCACGACCGAGGCCTGTTTACTTTGGGAATAGCCTGGCCATGCTCCATAAACCAATAATAATTTTATTTATTTATTTTTATTATTATTATTTTTTTATCAAGGAGCAACCAACAAGAGTAATTTCATATATGAGCAATGAGAACAAGTTAACCATCAAGTTAGACGTACCACCACTTTGAGTATGTGTGCATGTGAGGTTTCAAGAGTGTAGAGAATATGTTGTTCAATCTCACAAGTACAGAGTGATGTAAGAACAAGATCAAAACGTGCTAGGCACTGTATTGCACACAGAGTTAAAGGAAGGAGCATGACTCTCGTCAATCTAAGTTCAAAATCAGTTGTCAGACACTTAGGGATACAATCTAGCATGCAAATTAATAAAAAGTGAACCTAAACAATGCAGAAACATAAAGCGAATGCACCTATGCTACCATGAAGACATGCAAAATGAGTGCATGCTGTGATATAAGGAATTTAGGAAAGAGTTTTGAGAACTTAGAATACCAATGGCACTTCTAAGTGATTCAAATCGAGCATTATCCAATGGTTTTGTGAACAAGTCTGCTAATTGATACTCAGTGGGAACAAATGTAAGTTCAAGTATGTCTTTCTCAACTAAGTCTCTGATAAAGTGATATCTCATGTCTATATGCTTAGTGCGAGAGTGTTGCACTGGATTCTTGGAAATATTAATAGCACTTGAGTTATCACAAAAAATGGTCAACTTACCTTGTGAAATTCCGTAGTCACGAAGCATTTGCTTCATCCATAACATCTGAGTACAACAGCTACCTGCAGCCACATACTCTACTTCAGCAGTGGAAAGTGATATGCAATTTTGCTTCTTGCTATGCCAGGCCACCATATTGTTTCCCACAAAGAAACATCCACCAGATGTACTTTTGCATTCTTTCAAATTTCCTCCCCAATCTGCATCTGAATAACCTGCAATTTCTACGTTAGTATCAAAGGTAAAGTAGATGCCACAATTTACTGTACCTGAGACATAACGTATAATTCTCTTCACGGCCTCCAAATGAGATTCTTTCGGATTTGCCTGAAAACGAGCACAAACTCCAACACAATATGATATGTCAGGCCTACTAGCAGTGAGATAAAGAAGACTACCAATCATACTCCTATAGAGAGTTTGATCAACAGACTTACCCGTGATATCCTCACTAAGTTTGGTACTTGTACTCATTGGATTGGTGACAATTTTTGCAGATTCAAGTCCAAATTTTTTCACAAGATTCTCAGCATATTTAGTTTGTGATAGAAACATACCTGCTTTCAGTTGACGAACTTGTAGACCCAGAAAGTAATTTAGCTCCCCACGCATGCTCATCTCAAATTCACTTTCCATGATGTTAGTAAATTCTTTAACATAAGTATCCGAGGTAGAGCCAAATATGATATCATCAACATAAACCTGAGCAATCATGACATGATTTTTATCCCTTTTCACAAATAAGGTTTTATCTACTGAACCTCTATGATATCCTTTACTCACTAGGTAGGTAGATAAACACTCATACCAGGCTCGTGGAGCCTGTTTCAAACCATACAAAGCCTTTTTAAGTCTATACACATGATCAAGTTTACAAGGATCTATGAATCCCTGAGGCTGTTCAACATAAACTTCCTCTTCCAAGACACCATTTAAAAAGGCACTTTTTACATCCATTTGGTACAACTTAAACTTAAGATGACAAGCAATAGCAAGAAGAAGTCTAACAGATTCTAGCCTTGCAACTGGGGCAAAGGTTTCATCAAAATCAAGTCCTTCAACCTGTGTGTACCATTGAGCAACAAGTCTAGCTTTATTTCTAGTAACATTACCATGCTCATCACTTTTATTTTGAAAGATCCATTTTGTACCAATAACATTGAATCCACTAGGTCTAGGAACAAGATACCACACATCATTTCTTGTAAACTGATTCAATTCATCATGCATGGCGTTTATCCAATCATCATCATTCAAGGCCTCTTTAACATTCTTGGGTTCAATGAGTGAGACAAAACCACAATTGGAAATTATGTTTATGTTCACTTCATTTTCAGTTAGAAAACAAACAAGAGCAGAATCGATACTAACCTGTGATGCAGCTTGTCTGCGCGTTTGAATTCTCTCGTGTAAGTTTCCAATAACATCCTGAGTGGAGTGATCTTTCTGAACTTGTTTGAACCCTGTTCTCTGAACTGGCGGTGGATCAAAAATAGGATCATTTGAGGGATAATCCGTTTCTTCATTCAGTTCCACATTTACTCGGCTTCCTGAGGGTTGATCCTCATCTAGATTAACCTGAACAGTACTCACAGCACAATCATCAATAGATACATTATATGATTCCATTACAGACATGATTCGCTTGTTGTACACCTTGTAAGCTCTACTATCTAAAGAATAACCAAGAAAGATGCCTTTATCGCTCCTAGCGTCAAATTTTCCAAGATATTCTCTATCTCTATAAATATAGCAAGGAGAGCCAAAAACACGAAGATGACTTACATTGGGTTTCTTACCTTTCCATAGTTCATATGGAGTTTTGTTAGTACCTGGTCTCAAGAGTGCACGATTTGCAGTATAGCAAGCAGTGCTAATCGCTTCGGCCCAAAGGTTTGGAGTAAGTCCAGCTGAATGCAGCATCACTCTTCCCATATCTAGCAATACTCTGTTCTTTCTTTCAACTGCACCATTCTTTTGTAGGGTAATTGGAGCTGAAAACTCATGTGCAATTCCATGCTCAAGGAAAAAATTAGCAAACAAGGCATTCTTAAATTCAGTTCCATTGTCAGTCCTAACTCTAACAATGCACATGTTTGTAGAATGTTTTTCATTTGTTATTCTTTTGCATAATCCCTTAAAGCTTTCAAATGTATCACTCTTCTCTCTAAGGAAATTTACCCAAGTAAAACGTGAGAAGTCATCAACTACAACCAAAATATATTTCTTACCACCCATGCTTTCGGTTTGTGAAGGTCCAACAAGGTCCATATGGATAAGTTCCAATGGATGAGTTGTAGTGGATGAATTTATTGCTCCATGTGAGGCACGAGTTTGCTTACCTGCCTTGCAACCATCACACATCTTGTCTGGCTTACCACTTAGAGAAGGCATACCTCTTACACTTTCCTTGTGTGAAAGTTTTAGCAGGTCTTGAAAATTTACATGCCCCAGACGCCTATGCCAGAGTTCAAGAACATCATCTGAAGTCTTGGCTTTCAAACATGTCTGTACTTCAACAGATTTATTAGCACGTACATGATAACAATTATCTTTAGAGCGCAAACCACCCATAATATTTTTACCATTATTATCAGTAACAATACATCTTGTTTTATTGAAATTTACATCCTCATAATCATCAGCTAATTGACTAACACTTATGAGATTTGCATGAAGTCCTTCAACAAACAAGACATTTTGGAGATTAGGAATACCTGGAGTATTTACGGTTCCCTTACCCATTACCGTTGCCTTTTTTCCATCTCCAAACGTGACTGATCCACTTGTAAACTCACTGAAAAAGGACACAAACCAACTCTTTTCACCGGTCATGTGTCGTGAGCAACCGCTATCAACGTACCAAACATCACTTTTCTTATCTGCAAGTGCAGTCAAGGCCACAAGACAAGTGGCATCCACATGTTCAAACTCATGGTTGGAACTATAAGATGAAAGCAAACACGTTGCATCAATACATTCAGAAGATATGTCAAAATTATCAATCTTAGTTGAGAAGCATTTGGGTCCCTTTTTAATCCAAGTCTGTTTTGTTTTCGTTTCTAGATCCACGGGGATTGAAGCCAGCTTTGCAATCCTGGCTATCAGGTTCAGACCTTCTTTCAACTCAGCTTGCAGCGAGGCAGGTGAGTTAAATCTCAATGTTCTTCTCTGATTTTGAGTGACCCTACGAAGCATGTTGGACCTAGGACGTATATGTCCTAATTTTCCACAATAATGACAAGTAGGAATGAAATTTTTGGAGTTTGGAACATACCTGGGCTGACGTACATTGGTGTGCTTGTCAGAACTTACCGAAGGATTTTTCTGGTGTGAATGGATGACTCTATGAGGTTCTGTTTGTTCAACCAACTTAGAACTAGATGGTTTGTCACTAGAGCTTTGTGAATTGCTTGATGAGCTCTCACCTTCTACACTTTTTACAAAAATCAAAGGTTTGCACGACTCACCATTATATCCTAATCCTTTCTTATTGCCATATGCTTTGCCAATTCCCATCATCTTAGAGACTTTTTCAGACCTTATAGAGAATTTGTTAAAGCTCTCCTTGACCCTCAATAATTCTTCCTGCAATTTTTCATTCTCAAGGGTTAGAGAAACATTCAAGGAGGATTGAGCCTTTATTTCCACCTGCAAAACCTTTATTTTGTTAATAAGCTCCTCATGCTCCTTGTTCCAGTCTTGAGACTTGGACTTTCCCTGCAAAACTTTAATCTTATCAACAAGGTCAGTTCGTTCATCTTCCAAATTTTTCAAAGATAATTCAAAGTTTTGCTCAAGTTTTTCTTTCTCACTCCTTAAGAATTCAATTTCCTCTTTGAGTTTATTATTTTTCTTAAGAACAATTCTTGAGGCATTGTACAATTGTTTGCATTTTTCATTCGTTTCTTCATCAAACGTGTCACCTTCTAAATCAGAAACATCAGACAATTCAGAATTAAAAGAAGAAGTAAGGGCAAGATTTACCTCTTCACCATCAGATTGAGTGCTATCATCACTGTCACTCCAAGTAGATTTTAATGCCTTGTTACCACGCAAATTGTACCTCTTATTGCCACAATCGGTAGCAAGATGTCCAATTCCACCACACTCAAAACATTTTGGTTTTTCAGGAAAATTTTTCTTTTGAGGGAATTTTGTAAACTTTGAATTTTTATCAAAACGATTTTCAGATATTTGATCCCTCCTTGAACTTGAAATTTTTTTTGAAATATTCCCTGAAGAATTTTTATTTTTCAAAAAATTCTTAAATTCTTTAGTTAGCAAAGCTAAATCAATAGAATCATCAATAGCTTCTTTTTTTTTTATAGAAGAGAATGCAACACTTTTTACCTTCTTTTCTGGCTTGAGTCGCATCTCAAAAGTCTTGAGATTCCCTACCAGTTCATCCAAGGTGTAAGTGTCAAGGTCTTGAGCTTCCTCAATGGCAATCTGCTTGGCTTGGAATTTTGAGGGAAGAGCCCTGAGAAACTTCTTGACAATTCGGTGCTCCTCAAATGGATCATCAAGGCTTCAGCATTGACTAGTAACATTGAGAAGTCGAGCATGAAAATCATCAACCGATTCATCTTCCTCCATGGTCATGTTTTCAAATTCCAATACAAGTCTTTGAAGCTTCTGACCTCTAACCTTCTTGTTTCCTTCATACGTGACTTGAAGCAAATCCCAAGCTTCTTTGGCTGTGTCACAATGGCTAATTCTCATTCTCTCCTTTTTGGACAAGGCCATGAATAGTGAATTTCTAGCCTTAAAATCACAATTCCTGTTACGAACTTCCTCTTCTGTCCATTCTTTTCTAGGTTTAAGAATTCTTGCAGATGACCCTTCCACTTTCTTTGATTCCTCGGACTTGGTTGGGTGTTCCCATCCAATCTCAATAATATTCCACATGTTTTCATCTTGAGAGTAGAGGAACGCTCTCATCATAATCTTACATTGTGAATAGTCTTCACCATCAAACAAAGGCGGGCAATTTATAGAACTAGAGGCCCTGTCACGTTCACGTTCCATCCTTGACCACGGATCAACTAAAAGACTTTAGAACCTGCTCTGATGCCAAGTGAAAATACAAGGACCGAATATGAATTTCTGGAGAATGGGGATTGCAGTATATGAATCAATCCCTACTGGGCAGATATCAGAAATAATAGAACAAACTCCAGATTTTTGGTTACGCAGTGAAAATCTCAAGATATAAGATTAAAAACACTGCGGGGCTCTTACTCTTGAGAACCCAAAATAAAGATCATCATATTGAAAAGGATATGTTCTTTTACAAACTTTGAATAGCGCTAGCTCGGCTATAAGATTCACACAAAATCTAATACAAAGTTTGTCTTCGTTCTTGAACTCCTTCACTTGATCAATCTTCAAATCTTGCTCTTCTTTCTTCACCGTCTCTCTACTGATCTCAAGAGAGTTATATGCATATGAGAGCACAATCAATGACACTTATTCATGGGCCAAGTGCCTAACTCTTTTGTGAAGACTCAAGTACAAAACTACCAAGCAAGACTCTATCAAATATTCTTACTTTTTGGAATCCCCCTTTTTGCCGTGTATATTACTCCCATATGTCAACTGACGGCCACAACATCCTCTTCAAAGATGTTACCCTAGTACCTATTAATTAGGAAAGAAAATTTCCATAAAGAAACTCCACAAATCTTAAGGACAAAGGCAATTAGAGATGGGGACGGCCTAACAAACCCTAGAGTATCAATACTATGAATTTACCAATCAGAAGACCATTAAAAACGTAAATTCATAAAATCAAAAACTTACTTTCCAGAATCGGACTCCACAATAAATTGTCCCCATGTTTATGCAAATGCATTTACCTGTTTTCCTGAGATCAGTAAAGGGATTCTTTGTATGGGAATGCCAATACGACAGGTACAAAAGTTGTACCTACACAAATTTATCTATGTTATTAAATCATGAAAATTCACTCAGGAAATATCAGGAAAAACACATGAGACTATCATCATTCCAACCACGACAATCAACTTTCTTAATTTGTACAAGTTTGTTCGAATTTTACCAAGGGATCCCAGGCAAAATTTATATGCATGTAGTTAAGACATAACATATCGTTGCATGATGGAAGCCAACTTTCAACTCTATTCCAAATTATTGGAAGAATAACTCCAACAAATAAAGGCTGTGGTTGAAGAAGAAGAGAAGAATGGCCAACACAGTAGTAAAGACTATGAAAGACTTATAAAAAAAAAAAATGGTTGTAAATATTTTCCCTTTTCTTAGAAAGGAGATTAGAATATTTGGTAGTGTATCCTCCACATTTTTTAAGGAAAAAAAAAATTATATAGAACAACAATTAGTGTATTCTGGACAACCACACATTTTTCAGTAAACTCAGTGTCTCTCAATTGGATTATTGTACAACAAGCACCATGTTAACATTGAAGCCACCCTCAAATATAAGTGTCAAGTTATAGAATATGGGGATTGAGTAACGATGTCGAATCCATGAGGATTGGTAAATCGTTTCCTAACTAGGGAAAACTTAAGGAAAACTAGAAAGAATGCACACAATTTACAAGTTCACAAAACCAAAGCTCATTACAAGTTGTGGCAAGTGAATGATGTTATGCACAGATGGATAGTGAATGTTTGTTTGAGTGATAGGTTGACTGGCTAAACTAAATGCAAGGAAAGTAAACGAAGACTAGTTAAGCTAAGGTTGTAGAAAAATGGATGAGAGTTAGGGTTTGGATTGTCTACCATTAACCTCCCTTAATGCAACAACGAAAATGAATATGAATGATGCAAAATCTATTGTCCAATTACCCTCTTAGCATCCGGATAAGACTACTAATGCCTAAACTCCTTTGATTTTATTAACTCTAACCAGATAAGTCTAGAGTTAACTATATAGGGACAAATTCAATTACCGGATAGGTCTCAATCATTTGCTCCTAAATGCATAAAGGTTAGAGTTTAGATAACCAAGCAAGCAAACCAATCTTATCTCTAGGTTATTTTAGCTCACTACCCTCACATGCACACATGGTGTGCTTTCATGCTTTCTTTTGCCTAAAGGGATTCAATCTCTTAGCAAAAACTTCATGTCATGGCAAACACCTTAACTCAAATTGATTAGGTCTAAGTAAATGTATTCAACTTTTGATTTAGCATTTGAAGGTGACAAATGAATTTCATCAAATCATAAACAAAACATCAATTACAAGCAATGTTGACTAGGGCTTTCAACCCTAGCCCCAACAAGCTCACTACTTACTCATAACTAAATAAACAAGCTTTAACATACTACAATACATCAAGTAATTAGAGAGATAGAGAGTGAGAAGTGACTATTGATGGTGGTGGAAGTGGTGGTGGAGATGGGTCTCCCATGTTATGGTGTGATGTTGTGGTGGTTGACTCTTCCTCCTTGCTCACTTTAGCTCCTTAATGGTGTAGAGATGATGAATCCTTGAGTAGCTAGTTATGGTTTGTAGTGTTGAGGTGGTTGTGGAGTTGATGGGTGGTAGAAGTGGTGGAGATTGAGTTTGGTGTTTCGATTTAAGGGAGGTGGAGTTGTAGAGAGAAGATGAAGCTAAAGTGAAGTGAGAATTGATGAATGGTTGAAGAGATGATGAAGTTAAGGTCCTTGGTCTCTTCATCAATTATGTCCCCTTGGTCCCAAGATATGCAAGAGATCACTACTAGAATTTTGGCCTTAGACATCACGACAATTACATCGGTGAGGAATTCACGCGATGTAAAAAAATGTCATTAACATCGATTTCTCAAATACCGATTTCTATGTATATTACTGACATCGATATTTACAGTTGACTGATGTCTAAACTTTGATTTAAATTTTTGCGGAAAGACTGAGCAGCTAAGTTAATTTTTTTTTAAAGAAAACGCGGGGATGAAAAGTTGTTTCCCACACTTAGACATATTTGGACTAAAATTGACTTAAGACTGCCCTTACTATTCGACAACCTCCATTCCTCCTCTTCGTTCTACGCCTCCGACCAAACCTCTCATCCTCTTGGTTCTTCAAATCCAAGCAGCACTCGACGCCTCGTCCTCCTTCTTTTTCGAGTCAGACCAGCTCTTGTGCTCGAAGACAGTGAATAGGATCGGAGATCAAGGCCACCGTTTCGGAGAAACTTTGAGCTTCTGAGTCATAGGTAATTCACTAATCTGTGGAATACATGTCTTTGAAGGATTTGTGAGTTTTGAATTACCGATCTGAGCTTTTGTTTCTTAATTTGCTTCCAAGGATTTGTGTTTCATCTACCGAGGCATTCTTCATTGAGCTGGGCAAAGTTCGAAGCTTTGCATGACCATGTAACTGGAGCTTTCTGGCCATTCTTTATCTCTGGTTCGCTCTTTCTCAATTCTTGTCATTGTTTGTCACTTTGGAAAATTTTGGAGATTTTGTTGAGTTTTAGGTTTCGGTTTTTGCAAATTTTGGGTCTTAAACTAAACCATAAGCTTAAATTTCCAAACTTTGTTGGACCCATTTCACCAAACGTAGCATACATGTCCTTGAGTGGTCCGCCAATGTCAAATTTTGCTTGTTTATCAACTAAAAATCTTTACATTGTCGATGTGATTTGCTTCAAGGAAGGTGCATGCTTTTGTGTTTATGCTTCAATGATGGCTTCGATGGTAAAGTTTTAAGCTTTGAGATGAGTACTGATATGGGTATTGATTGTTTTGATTAATCAGTTTCTGGTTGGTTCTGATTTTGTTCTTTACCTATTCATTCTTGAAATCTGGCTTATACTTGCTCTTTTAGGAAAGTTGTTTTAGAATTGTATCTATTGTGTTTTTGGGTTTATTTGAGTTAACTCTGAACTAGGGTTGTCTTACTGGTCTTGGATTCTGTATATTTCTTTTCTAATTGCCAATTGTTTGGGCTCAGTTGTGATTCAGAGATGGAGCGTCTTCTTTCTTTGTCCTTTTGCTTTGATTGCAGCACGTTTTGACAAATTCTCATTCCATTATATTAATCAACACTATTTGTCATTATCTGCAGGTTTTCACCATTTTTCCACGATCAATCTTTCAGAAAGGTAGGCTTTTGATAATGACCTTGCTGCCTTGTGTTTGTTGTTGCCACCATGTCCTGCTTTGATTGTGACCACCATTTACCACCGATTCCAGAAAACAAAGCAATTTAAAATGGCTTCTGCACACATGCTTGCATACTTGGCCTTTTGTCTTCTTGTTCATCACCTCCCTTTTTTACCATCATTTGCAATTGTTAATCATGCAATATATATTTGAAGACTCCTGCCATCATTTTTGTCAAAAAGTACAACAAGCCTTTCATGCTTTGAATTATGCCAAGCAATCCATGACTTAATAATCAATTATATATGCTTGAAAGCTTATCTTACAGCACATATAATCAATTATATATTTTGAAGGGCCATGACTTGCAGCACGTTTTAAGAAGCCCTGACATGATTAAAACTATTTGTTGTTTGGCAAAGCAATTGTTAATTGAACCTTGTTGCTACACTTTGTATTTATCTTCTAACTAAACTTGTTAGCACTCCAAAGATTAATTGATTAAACATGCCATCTTTTTTTGTCTGCTAGCTTCTGGTGTACAAAGCTTAATTCTTTATGTGTCTAGCAACTGCAAGATTGAATTAATTATAGTCACGGGTGTTTGATTTTTGCAAGTTCCAGATTGAGGCTTAATTAACGTAGCTGTCATTTGTTATTAACCATGTCTGGCACTGCTGCAGCACATCACCGCCTCAAATGGCTTAACAAATTAATTCAGAATGTCACTTTTGATTGTCAACACCTCTTCACCACTGCACACTGTACTTGCTAACTGTTCTCTTTCTTTATTCGTGAACATTAATTTATCCTTTTCATTTCAGGCATTATTGTGTCTCCACCGCCTAGCCCTACTGCCAATCTTTCAAAGGTAAGCACCGCAAAGAAATAGTGTCCTACAGTTCCACCCTTTTTTTTGTTAATTCTAACCCCTTGTATTTCCATTTTGCAGCTCTGCCTTCTGACTCTTTTGTTCCATTTTGTTTGCAGGTTACAGAGAGGGATTAAAAACAACTATTAAAGGGTGAGGGTTCGACTATTTCTTTTGGTTGTATGGCTTTGTATGGGTTGTTTTTGTATGGCAGCTTGTATGTGTTGTTTTATATACGATAAACTGTGGTAGTGATTGTAAAGCATGTTCCTTTTGATGTTATATATTGAATTTAAAATTTGAAATTGTTATGATTGAATCTGTGTGTTCAGAAAAACGTGGGGATGTTTATGCTTTGCTTTTCTATCTACTGGCGGTTGGAAGTGGCCTTTTGATTGGTGGATTAGAGGCTTCAGAAAAGGAAGATATATGCATGTTTGGTAAGTGTAGGATTGGGAAAACTATTCCTCTTAATCACCAGCTTAGGATTATTCTTTTTGTATTTTGGTTTTGACATTTTGGGTGCTAACTCACCAACCCATCTAACTGATTTCAATGGTCAGTTTCCAAATACGTGAACTGGTGATGGAGCTTGAGATTATGGTATAGTAGATGAATTAAAAGCACATAAATACAAGAAACTGAAAAGAAAAAATATTAATCTTGGAACTCAAACAGGAAAGAAAAGAGTTGGGGTCTATTGGTGCTAATTAAATCTTACTTACTTTACTGTAAAATTGAAGTGAGATTTATTTGATAGTTGCACCACCATTCGAAACAAACATAAGAAATTTGTTCATATTTTCTAAAGCAGATCAGTATGTCCAGTTTCTAGTATGGTCTATATTATAGTCTACTTTTGTGTTTAACAAAGGTTACTAGTAGATTACAATATGAAAGTACCAACGTTCGAAACTTATTTTTATTGAGACGTCCATTGAAATAATAATCCTTGTTTTTTTTTTCTTTTTTAATTTCCAGACGGCATTAGTCATTAATATTTTAACACCCTCATTTAAGAACATTAGCTTTATGTTATTAACTTAAATATAATCAATTATGTATCTTGTACAAATGTTATCCCATAGTTGTGTATTAATGTTCCAGGTTTAATTGTGAATAAACAGCTGATTTGAACTACGTTTTTTATTGTTTGCACTTCTCTTATATATACTATGAAGCAATCTACATACTTGATGTTTCAAGAAAGGTTGTTGTTTTACTCAATTTATGATGTACTTAAGGGAAATAAGATGTATTGATTTGATTTTGGCCTGGTTTGTATGTCCTAAATCTGTTCACTGGCTGATGCTTTAAGATTGTGTATAATCAGATTGCTTGAAACAAATATACTATAGTTCTTAAATTCTACAGTTATCTGCCAATTGCTTTAATTCAGACTTATATCCGTATTATTTAAAGGCTGCTACTTTTTCTAAACTTCAATATGCTGGCAGGAGAGCATCCTTGTAGAGGAAGTGTTTGAACAATTGAAGCGTACAACAGAGGGTCTGAAATTTGAGGAGCATTTAGTTTCAACAATCACTTCAAGATAAATCCAAGTGTTCAGGTAAGCAATCCAACTCTTATAGACTTTGGTTTGTGCATGAAGTTTAAGAATTCTTGAAGTTTTGAGTTTGGTTTGATGCCATGACTTCATTAATTTCAATTTTTTTTATTGTTTTTATTTTCTTTTAAATTTCAGCAATGGATAAATCTTGGATAAATGCAGATAGGGATACTTTAAAATATGAATTGGGTGTTGAAAATTTCTTGATTTTTGCTGAAGAAAATGCTAGTAACCGTAAGAGAATTCGTTGCCCTTGCGCTAGATGTGTAAATTTCAAAAAGACGTCGATTAAAGTCATTAGGGGACATTTGTATGATTATGGCTTTAGTTTGGGATACACAAACTGGATGTGGCATGGAGAACCTACATTGTCCTCCTGTGCCAGTGCACCTAGTTGTTTAGGCCTGCCTCCAAAGGCTCGATTTGGGTCTGAAACTGTTGATATGTGCAGCCTTCAATGAAGGTGATTATGATGAGGAGTCATATGAGTTTACTAAGTTTGTTGATGAAGCAGAAAGACCATTATTTGAAGATAGTGAACACACTAAGTTAGAGGCACTAGTGCAACTTCATAATTTGAAAGCTAGGTTTGGCATGAGTGACACTTGTTTTTCTGAAATACTTGCCACTGTTGGGTCTTTGCTTCCAAAGAATAATGTATTGCCTCAAACTCATTATGAGGCAAAGAAGACTCTCACCAATTTGGGGCTGCAATATAAGAAAATACATGCATGTCCTAACGACTGCATATTGTATAGGAAACAATTTTCTGTAGCAACTACTTGCCCTAAGTGTGGTGTCTTTCGTTGGAAGTTAAAGAGGGGATAAAACTATAAAAGTTGGCCAACCCGCCAAGGTGTTGTGGTACTTTCTTATAATTCCCAGATTTAAGCGCTTGTTTAGATATGTTGGAACAGCTGAAATGCTCACTTGGCATGAGGATAAGCGAACTAAGGATGGACAAATGCGCCATCCAGCCGATTCTCCTGCTTGGAAGTTGGTTGATTATAAGTGGCCCGAATTTGCTAGTGAATCGAGAAATCTTCGGTTAGCATTGTCAGCAGATAGTATCAACCCACATAGCTCTCTAAGTAGTAGGTATAGTTGTTGTCCTGTAATGTTGGTGACTTATGATCTTCCTCCATGGTTATGCATGAAGAGGAAGTTTATGATGTTATCTCTATTAATTTCTGGTCCAAAACAGCCGGGAAATGACATTGATATTTAGTTAGAGCTATTAATTGATGATTTGCAAACTATGTGGGATGGAGTTAATGATGTGTATGATGCTCATAGAAAAGAATACTTCACTCTAAGAGCTGTTTTGTTGTGGATCATCAATGATTTTCCTGCTTATGGAAACTTGTCGGGGTGCACCACTAAAGGTTATAAAGCATGCCCAATTTGTGGTGATACAACTTCAGCCATACATTTGCCCCATAGTAGGAAAATGTCTTATGGCTGCCACCGTAAGTATCTACCTCGTTATCATCCTTATAGGAGGGAGAAAAAAGCATTTAATAATGAACAAGAATTTGAAGTTACACCTACACCACTATCCGGAGAGGAAGTATTTAAGAGGGTAGAACATATTAACTATGAGTATGGCAAGGGAAAAAAAAAAAGAACTCCGATTCTCCCGGTACTTCTTCTTGGAAGAAAAAATCCATTTTTTTCAACTTGGAGTATTAGAAATCTCTTCATATTCACCATGCTCTCGATGTGATGCATATTGAGAAGAATGTTTGTGAAAGTGTGATTGGTACATTACTAAACATGCCTTCTAAAACAAAAGATAGTGTGGCTACCCGTTTAGATATGGTTGACATGGGTGTTAGACTTGATTTGGGTCCAAATATTGGGGAGAAAAAAACCTATTTACCTGCTACCCCATATACTTTGTCAAGGGTAGAGAAGATAAAAATGTGTACTTCTTTCTTGTTTATGAAAGTTCCTTATGGTAATTCATCAAACATAAAAAATTTGGTGTCTATGGATGATTTGAAGCTGTATGGATTGAAGTCACATGATTGTCATACATTAATGCAACAGTTGCTTCCTGTGGCCATTCGTTCGGTGCTTCCTAAGCATGTTCGAATCTCCATAATGAGGCTGTGCTTCTTCTTTAATGCTTTGTGCACCAAAGTGGTTGATGTCTCAAAGTTGGATAAGTTGCAATCCGATTTGGTTTTGACCTTGTGCGGGCTAGAGAAGATATTCCCTCCCTCCTTCTTCGACATAATGGTACATCTTACTGTGCACCTAGTTAGAGAAGTGCGATTATGTGGTCCCATTTTCTATAGATAAATGTACCTATTTGAACGGTTTATGAAAGTTTTGAAGAGGTACGTTCGTAACCGTTTTCATCCAGAAGGTTGTATAGCCGAGAGTTATGTTGGAGAAGAATCTATGGAGTTTTGCTCCGAGTTTGTTCAACGTTGTAATCCAATTGGAGTTCCTAAGGATCAAAGTAAGCTCTGTGGCCCACTTTCTACTGCGAAACTTAAGTGCATTGATGAGAAAGAGAGAGATCAGGCACATCTTCATGTGTTATCCAATAATGCTGAGGTGGATCCGTATAAGATGTAAGTACATTAACCTTATATTTTTATCTTATTCCTTTATTTTAATCTACTATGAATATTGCAGCAGACATATCCTCATTATTCTTTTATGTGGACAGCGCACATAAAAACATTGTAGAGCAGCTGTATGCTGGGAAAAAGAAGAGTAAACAGTGGCTTATTAGTCATTGAAGAGATTTGGGAGGTATCGAGTGCTAAGGATAAAAATCCGGTGGAGAGTGATATGACATTTTATGGGGTCATTGAAGAGATTTGGGAGGTTGATTATCATGATTTCAAGGCCCCTTTATTTTTGTGTCGATGGGCAGAGAATCAAAAAGGAATTAAACAAGATGAGTTAGGTTTTACATTGGTAAACCTTGATAGGCAAGGCCATAAGAAAGACAAATTTGCTTCTGCTGGTCAAGTGAAACAAGTTTTTTATGTGGAAGATCCCATCGATGCAGAGTGGTCTGTTGTACTAACAACCCCAAACAGAGATTACCGTGACTGTTTCTATGAAGATGATCTAGGGGACACCTCTATGGAACATCAACCGTTCTGTGCAGAAATACCTTCGCCTTGTGATGAAGATGAGAATGAGCCTGATGCCACTTACATGAGAGCGAATGTGGAGGGGTTTTGGGTTGACCAATTCACCTCTCCAAGAGAACAATAGTTAGGCTTGTATTTGGAGTTAAAACACTTTTTAATTGCTGTTTCATGACTTTGAATCAACTATGTGATTTATTTAAGTGCATTTGTTTGTGATAGTCTTTGATGTACACTTCACTATTTACTGATTTAGCAGGTTACTGTTTTTAAGTGTTTTGTTTGCCTATAACATTTATTTGTGCTTTGTCAACAGATAGTTGGAAGCAATGGGTTCTAAGAAGAAGGAAAAGGTTGAAAGAGATAAAAAGCCAAAGAAAGAAGCTGATTTGGAGACTTGTTCTGAGGCTGACAAGGTGGCTGATAAGAAAGCAGAATCTGAATCTGCAGAGACCATCACAAGCACCGAATCAACTAAAAGAAGAGGGAAGCGAAGTGTGGTGGAAATGTATAAGGTTGTGATCGAGAAGGCTTTGGGAAAAAAATTTAAAGTGACATACACCGACACCGGGAATCCCAATGGATGAGTACGACACACTTTGCAATCATATATAGGGATGCTAGCGCGGAAAATGGTGCCCATTAACATTGTAAGCTGGCCCGAAGTAGACGGTGAATTGAAAGATAAAATTTGGATCGACGTCCAGGTATTGATCCATGCTATTCTTTGTCAATTGATTATATCTATTCAGTTTTGTCAGTAAGTGTTCAGTTCACCATGTTGTTATTTCAATTTCTTATTGTTAGTGTAGCTGCTGATCAATAAGGAAAGGAAATTTGTGGTCTGTTTAGTATTTGCAAGTAGAAAAATGTAGAGTTGGAGAAGAATTGATCTACGTACCTTTCAATTTTGCAGCGATATTATGTTTGGATTATAGGCTTATATGCCAGGAAAGTGTTGGGCATAGAGATTGAAGTTATGAATTACTTTGTTTTGGTTGCGTAACCATACCGAACACCTATTTCTTTTCAATTTTGAGGATTATCATAATCCTTTATAATGCAGGGAATAGTGGGGGATTGTGTTAGCATTTTACTTTTCAAAAAGTTTAGAATGAAATTGTGGAAATCATTTTATCTAATCAAAGAGAATTGGAACTGATTTTTCTCCTAACTTTTGCAATGAATTGTGACCAGTATGAATAATGAGTTTTGGAGTGTTCAAGCTACTGTTATTTGGACCTTTTTTTCCAACTTGCGCAGCCAGATTTGTTAGTTGTCAATTTCTTAGTATGTCCAGTTTGTTCTTACATGTCTATTACTCATCTTTGCGCAGGATACATTCAAAGTGGCCCCTGAAAGCAAGAAATTAGTATTGACATTTGCTGGCACTAAATGGAGACAATTCAAGACCAACTTAACAAATAAGTATGTGTTGCCATACTTGGGAAAGAAGAAGAAATTGAGAAAGGCACCAAAGCAGTATGCATTCGTTGGGTTACAGCCATGGAAGGAGTTTGTAAGTCAGAGGACTACAGAGGCATGGCTGGTATGATGAGTTTACATAGAAGGCTGTTATAGTCTATATTGAGTACTTTTATGATTTTAATCTAACTTTCACACATGCACTTTAATATAGATGATTTGAAGTCTTAATTTTCTGTGCAGAAACTTCATAATGACCAAAGTAAACGAGTCAAGAAGAGAAAATACCATCATAGATTATCAAGAAAAGGATATATTGGACTAGAGGAGGAATTGGTAAATTATAATCTATTCTTGTGATACATTTTTTAGCTTAATGATTTCTAAACGCTTTATATACAATGTATTTACTATTAAGTTTTAACCGCTGCACGGAAACATTCTTGGCCTGAAGGAGAGGTTATTGACCGTGCAATTCTATGGAAGAAGGCCCGTGTACTTAAAAATTGGGAGATAAGTGAGGAGGTGACACCGATTGCAACAAAGATAGTAAGTATCACAGAAACGGTTGTTTCATTAGGCATACATGAATCTGATGGTGACATTGGAAAGTAGTTTAAACCTTTGGGAAATGAGTAAGTATTGTTAAGTTTAAATCTATTGTTAATCGATCCTTCCTCAACTTGATTAGGCATATATGAATCTGAAAGTAATCATTTCTTATAACCTCCTGATATTGATGTTTCGGAGTATAACAATAAGCTCTTTGGCTGATACTACATATTTTGTATTAGTTGTGCTACTGCTTCTGATGGGTTTTCAATAATTTATAGTTTATATCTATTGTTAATCGATCCTTCTTCAACTTGATTAGGCATATATGAATCTGAAAGTGATCATTTCTTATAACCTCCTGATATTGATGTTTCAGAGTATAACAATAAGCTCTTTGGTTGATACTACATATTTTGTATTAGTTGTGCTACTGCTTCTGATGGGTTTTCAATAATTTATAGTTTATGACCTCATGTAATGTATCTTTACATATCTTATCAGGATGAATTGATGGAGAAGAAAAGGAAGGGTGAGCTAGAAATTTCAGGGAGTAGTGATGTATTATCTCAAGCACTAGAAACTCATGAACATTCGGGTAGGGTAAGGGGTGTTGGAGTCTTCGTGAATCCGTCTACCTACTTTAAGCTTCCAAAGCAGAAAAGGGTGAGAATTACTAAGGCATAATTACTGGCACGTGATAGAGAGCGTGATCGGGAGCTGGAGGAGACAAAGAAAATAATTCTTGAAAAACAAGCAAAGGCAGAAGAGCTATTACATAAAAGGATTGCTCAATTAGAAGCATTGATAACAGAAAAGGCAACCTATACACCACATTCCCCTATATCAGATAAAGGCAGTTTCCATGATAAAGAAAAGAAAAGGCCAATTGATCTTGATGTTGACAAGGTGCAAGAAAATGTAGATGATGGTGAGATTGTTCCTCCCCCTGCAGATATGGTAAATATATTACACCTATTCCAGTTTCAATGTTTGTCTTCTTTTAATGTGTGTAATCTCATTGCTATTTGGTAATTTGTGAATATGATTTTTCTTCTAGGGTGGCACCTGCGAGTTGGCAGTGAATACCATCAGCAACATAGTTGCTTTTGGTACCGTATTCGATGACGCGGATATTAACAAGACGATACATGGAGCTCCATTGAAGGAGGGGTGTGTTAGAGTGTCGGTGGATGGTGATATTCAAGGCGATGCACCACTACCTTTCCCTATAGTGGGTGAGATGGAATTGGTTCGAGAAGCGGTTGGAAGTCACGTGGCTTGGCCTGAGGAGTTTGTTATTCAAAGACAACCAGTGAAGGTATATATGGATCTATATGCTGTTGCATATTGTAGGTTCTGTCTTATATTGCAGCTATAGGAGTACACATTATAGTTAGTTTGATTAAATGATGATGTGATTCAATTTCTTTGCTAACAGAAAAAGAAAAGAAATATGGATTTTGTCAAATCAATGTTCAATAAAGTTGAGCTTCCTCCATTTGTGCCCAAGCGCTGTAAGTTATTGTACAAACATGCCACAACAATCATGAAACAAACTAGTGAGGCAATAACCACAGTGTTGGATGACAATGTCTTTGGCATACACAAAGAACTCTTTATCTTGGCTGAGAATGTGATTGATCTCATAGAAATGAAAAAGATTGGCCAAGGAGTGATAGCAGCATACATGGTGTAAGCACCTTCTTACTTGGACATGATTTTTGATTTTGTATGTCTCAAGTTTCAACAATTTAATCCCAGATTTTTTTACATAGGCAACTACATGAACTTATTACTGAACGAGACGAGTTGGAAACTTTTGCCTTTAGTGATCCTGCTGCTACATATAATTGCGAGAGATCAAACTTTAGTTCCTACTTAGTGAATCGGTTGAAAGAGGGAAAGACTGATCGCATATTCTTTATGCCCTACAATCCTGGGTAACTATTCTTCATCTCTTTTGGTGGTCAGCTGCAGTTTGTTTAGTCGGTGATACATTATGTAGGCTACATTAATAATGTAGGGAACATTGGATATTGACAATCATATGGGAGGATGAAATCTACATCTTGGACCCTTAGGGAAAATCAATCCATTACCAAGCATGGGAGAACTCTGTGATAAAGTTAGCACATGCATGTCCTTGGTTTTTTATTTTCAATTGTCTATATAACTAAGTTATTTTCTGCTAGATAATGACATAGTTTGGTTGTGCAGTGCAATTAAAAGTTTCAATGCTGAAACGGGTAGCGCTAACAAGGTGTCGAAATTGAAACTATTTCCGGTTAGTATGATATATGTGGTTGATTAAGTTACGATATTCTATTTAGTATGAACTTTCTAATTCAATAATGTGAATAAACAGGACGTACCTAAACAATCGGGTGGAGTTGAGTGTGGCTATTGTGTAATGCGATACATGAAGGACATTATAAATGATGACACGCTTTCATTTCTGACCAAGGTATATACATTATAGTTTGATGGAAACTTTGGTTTAATTATAGTGGGCTGATTTTGTAGTGTGTTTATAGTGGGCAGATTATGACTTATGTGGGCAGATTTTATAGTGGGCAGATTATGACTTATGTTATTAAATATATTCATAGTGGGTAGCGAAGACTCGGCAAGTATACACCCAAGATGAACTTGACGAGGTCCGCATTGAAGTAGCTGACTATTTGCAGACTTTACTATAGATGCTGACTCTACGAAAGTGATTTTGAGTAAGGCTAGTTAGATTTTGTAGAACCATTTTGAAGTAGAACGTTGTACAGTTGCAGGTGAACTAAACTGCATATAGTTGTTACAATGGTCTATTTTGGGTTAGCCTTGATGTAGGCTGGGGTGTTTTTGCCTATTTTTGAAACTATTAACAATTCTGCTGTTCGACAGAAATTAATGCAATGCCCCATATTCAATTAATTCATAATGTCATGTTATCGAATGTGGATTACAAACATTTTAGCAGCTATAATTAATTTCTTGGACATCATCTCATATAAAGGATATGATGTATATACACCTGTTTCAAATCAGTGTTAAACTACAAAAACGATGTCAATAAAGAGATAATACATCAGTTTCGAAACTAAAATCGATGTCTCGTTTTTCATGGATAACGACGTATTGAGTAAGAAGCAATGTTTAAAAAACTGATCGACGTCGATGTAAACTACAGGGAACGATGTCTGGCATCAATGTGGACATCGATTTACAATTTGGGAAACGATGTCTGGAATCAATGTGGACATCGATTTACAATTTGGGACATCGATTTACAATTTGGGAAACGATGTCCGAAATGAATGTGGATATCGATTTACAATTTGGGAAACGATGTCTAATATTAATATGGACATCGTTGTTAACCTAAAACCTGATGTAATATAGTAAAATGGACATCGCTCCATAAAAGGAAACGATGTTTATTATAATAATGCACATCATTTATTATATACTAAGGAATGTATATTGAATCTTAAATAGTAGGATATATGGAAAATATGCGTGAACCTCACAAACGGCAGGCAAAATGAAAAGAATCCGATGCCTGATATCATATAAAACATCGTTTCTAATATGAGTAACGATGTTAAAATGAATACTTCTGCTATTGGACCTATACTTCATTAAGCATTAAATGCCAAAATATGAAGGTTTAACAATATCTAAACACACTAATATATCATCATAATAACTGTTTTACATCGGTTCCATAAGCGTATTTGATGTCTATTGTTGAACTAGACATCGGTTTTTGACCGATGTCTTTTTGTTCGTGATCTTTAACATCACCCACTAAGACATCGGATGGTTTTTTTTTATTTTAACATCGGTTTCTGGCCGATGTCTAAGGTAAAAATCCTAGTAATGCCTTTACACCATTGTCCCCCAAATGGTCTCAAAATTGTAAGATGACAAAAAGAACAAGGTGGAGAGAGATGTTCTAATTTCAAAATGGTGAGAGATTCTCACAACCATAGTCCTCCTTGGCTAGAAAAAGGGTCCTCCACAAGTGAAGACTTGCTGGAAAAGTTGCCAGAAAATCCCATTTACGTTTTTCGCCCAAATTCCATGTCTTCTTCTTCTAGCTTCAAATCTCCGCATTTCAAGGTCCATCTGATCATTTTCTTCTCAATGCATGGTTCCTACAAATAAAAGAAAATGGATTAAAGAGGGTGAAATAACATGGAAGACAAATCAATTTATATAGTTTTGGGGTACAAATGCATAAGTAATTTGTGATTTAACACACCACAATTGTCTGTATTGGTGAGCAGAACATCTGGTTTTTCAAGGATGCATGAGAATAACTTCTATCGATTTATAGTTGTATTACTTTCTTATTTCCAAAAAAGTAAGCTTTATTGTAGTAATTGGACAACCATTTAGTGTAGTACACATGTAATATATTCTAAATCACGATCATGAACAAATCACCGCAGTTAAATCACAAACGTGAACAAATCACCGCAGTGAATTTTTAGCAGTAAATATTGTAGACTATCTCACAACGAATACATGAAATAAAACTTTTTGTGTAAAACATTCTAGGAAAGTGAACAAAAATCTTACTTGGACCACTCGAGTTGTCCATTTGGTTCTTTTCCTGATTCCACCTTTATTTTTCTCTTTCTGTTGATAAGACTATTTCAAAATGAGAAAACAACACGTGTATCAGTAGAGACCAAATCTGACACGCATATATGTCATTCACATCAGTTTCTTTCCTTAAGAAACTGTCATCATATGTTAACTGTATTTTCAAACTAAACATCAGATAATACCTTATAAATGCATTTGTTTAAATTTCATAATTTTAACATATTATAAGTCGGACCAAATATGATTTAATATGGTCTCTATACTTATTCAATGATTGAACTCAAAAATCAGTCATACATATATCTACAATATTCAACTTTATACAATGTCTTGTTCACTAGGATATCTAACAACACAGGCTTGTTCTGCCTTACATTATCGTTTAAATAATCTTCTAGGTTAATTATAGCTATAGCTCCCTCACATAGTCAAAATGCTCTTTTTTTTTTTTTTTTTTTTTTTTTTTTTTTTTTTTTTCAGATTAAAAACTCAAAATCTCCAACTAGTCATTCGTGAGTCGAACTCACAACCTTCCACTTACAAATGGGAGACTATGTCACTAGACCAGATGAACTGGGCCATAGCTCCCTTTGATCGATAGTCAAGATGCTCTTCAGTCATATCTAATATATGTTACCTTTTTTAAACCTTTTCCTTTAAAAAATAAAATAATGTAAATGTAAAATGGGAATTGGTCTACTCATTTCATTTGATAGTTCCTTTATATAGGGAGAGAATTACAACGGAAATATCAATTACAATAATGATAGTAAATGATGATTGAGCTGTAATCGCAATTCCTTAATTCCCTCTTCATCAGTTACTTTGACGAAGGCACATAATGTGTTTTTCCTTTAACATCCCCCCTTGTGCCAAGTCAAAGATGAAATGAGGCATGAATTATTGCCTAAAAACCTTACCAAGTAAAAACAAAAACCTTGTGGGAAAGACAAAAACACCTTGGTTGAAGGAAAAGAGCACAACGGACCTATTACACATTTGATGATACATGTGTGTTAGACTCCCCCTGATGTCTACACCTCCCCTTGATCCTTACATTAATCAAGGGAGCTTGGAAAGTCTTCACATTCCTATGATTTTCACATGTCTCTCAAATATGACCTTAGGCAATGATTTGGTAAACAAATCTGCCACATTCTCCTCAGACCTTACTTGATTTACTTGAATCTTGAGGAGAACCTGTTGTTGCTGATTGGAAAAAAACTTTGGCGATATGTGTTTTGTATTATCACCTTTAATATAACCTAGCTTCATATGCTCGATGCAAGCTGCATTATCTTCATAAATGCAAGTAGGCTCTTTAGTGGTAGAACTCAAATCACTAGTTTCTCGAATATGTGTAATGATAGCTCTTAACCATATACACTCACGAATCGCCTCATGTAGAGCAATGATCTCAGAGTGTTCGAGGTGGTAGCCATAAGGGTTTGCTTGGCTAATCTCCAAGATATCGCTGTGTTGCCAATGGTAAATACATAACCAATTTGGGAACGACCTTTGTGTGGGTTAGAGAAGTACCCAACATCAGCAAAACCAACCAAAATATTATTTGGGGTTTCGGTGTAGTGGGTGGCGCTTTCGCCATAAACACTTTCTTTAGGGATTGCAGTTCATCTGCGGTCCTTCTTGTCTCTCTGTAGGGAAAGAACAATCCCAAGTCAATGGTTCATTTAGGTAGCGGAAAATATTCTTGATACCATTTCAGTGACGATGCGTTGGCGCTAAGCTAAATCTAGCTAACAAGTTCACTGAGAATGCAATGTCTGGTCGAGTGCACTGGGCTAAGTACAATAATGTGCCTATTACACTTAGATAGGGAATTTCAACTCCCAACACCTCTTCTTCATCTTCCTTTGGACAAAATGGATCTTTCCTTGCATCCAAACTTTGACCGATCATAGGAGTGCTAGCAGGATGTGCTTTGTCTATGTTAAATAGCCTAAGTATCTTTTGGACATAAAAAGACTGGTGGATTAGTATTCCACAAAATCAGTGTTTTAGTTCTAGGCCTAGACAGAATTGAGTTTTCCCAAGATCCTTAATCTCAAATTCAGATTTCAAGTAGCTCGTGGTTTCTCTTATTTCATCAAGAGTACCTATTATGTTCATATCATCGACATATACAGCTACAATTGCAAATCCGAAACTTTCTTTATGAATACGCAGGGGCATAATTGATAGGAGCACAAAGTGTGACATTTTTAATATGTATTTTCCCTCATTTGGCTAAGTTATTCTCTTAAAATTACTAACTATAACATAGTTTCTATTTTTAGGTACTTCAAGGTCGAGAATAGAGAAAAGAGGTGAAAAAGAACATAAATGAGTGTAAATGAAGGATAAGTCATTTTAGAAACTTTCCTCTTTCATTTTAGGAAATATTTCCTATTTTGTTTTAGCGAAACTTTCTTCATTTGAACTTTCCAAAGCTGATTTTCGTGTTTTAAAGAGAGTCCATCCCATTGAGAACTCTTGAGTGATGAAATCAAGGAAGTATGAAAGATAAGATGAAGCACAAAAATAAGGAGGAATTCAAGGAGTTTTATTCACATAAATTCTTCTTATTTCATGGAGATAAAAGGGGAGCGTTATATTCAATATTTATCCTAATTATCTTAATTATCTTATTTTCTATTTATTATAGACACTAATTAATTTCTGATTTTCTTGATTATAGGAGTTCATTATGTGCACAATTGGATGAAGAAATTAGTGCAATTTAAAGGAGAAGAATAAGGGATGTATCTGGTCACTATTCAGGGGAAAGAGAATGAGCATATTAAGGGGAAAAGAGATCAGAAAAATCAAGACTTTGTCATGAGCAAATCAAGGAAATTTGGAGGAGAAATCACCTCTAGATGATTGGCCATGATTGCATCACAAGAGAGGAGGATTCCACTATAAATAGCAGCAATTCTTGAAGCCAAAATCAACACTTCTTCAAGCAAAATTCAGTTCATTAGCCTAACTCTCTTCTCTCCAAAACCCTCTCCAAAATTCAGAAAAAGCCTCTTGTCGTGAAGAGCTTTAGGACTTCTCCAAGGCTGTTCGTGTTCTTGAAGGCCTAGCCCTGTGTTCTCTTGACGTTCTCCAAGTTTACTTGAAAATCAAAAAGTATAATCCATGGCCCTTATTTCTGTTTTCATACTGTACCTACATGTGCTAGAACGAGCATAATTAGCTATAATGAGCCACTCTCATTGTACCGCCAGAGGTACTGACTCTCACCAAGGGGATGACCTGCGAAGTCACGGCCAGGCGAGCTACCGCTCGAGCCTCAGATCTCCCCCAGATCACCACTGACGTGCCGCCACGCGCCGCGTCAAGATAGCATCAGAAGCTCCTGACGCTGGGAATCGAAGCACATCAGTCCCACATCGGAAACAAGAAGAAGATCAACCTCTTCCTCACCTATAAAAGGTTCTCTCCTCTCTCCTCATTTATTGTTATGCTGCGCATATACAGTGACTGACTTAGGCATCGGAGAAGTGAAGACTGCCCAACGCGGTCTCCCTCTGACGCCCTGTCTATCGTGTTGCAGCTAACAAGAATCACCTAATCCTAGGAGTAGCGGTCCGCCCACCGGACCCGCGTTAAGCAAGGAGTCGGGTACCGCCGGACTTGAGCATTAACACATACTCTTTAGAATTGAATTTCAGATTTCATTTATGAACTTTGTTATTGGAGTTGGATTTTTGTTGAGAATGAGTTTATGTTAGTAATTTTTAGATTCATTTCTTTATGTTCTTGAGTTGTTTATGATATCTCTTTATAATCTGATTTTGTGCCATCCTTTTATATCTTTAAGCATATGATTTTGGTTGAATAATGATGTTAATCTGCAGGTTAATAAAGCCAAATTTGTGTTCTAATTTACCTAATCATTTTGGGGCATAAATTGAAGTGGTAAAGGCTATGTACAATGGTCAAGATTATATGCTACATGTTTGTGCGTTTGTAACTTCTTATGGATGCATACATGTTTGAATTCAGAATTCTAATTGCACTTAATGATTCATATTTAACGTTGACGGATGCTCTTTAGTATTAACGTGATGTTTTATATGAAATATTTTAAGTTAAGGACTTTTCCTAACTCAGGAGATTAAAAAGAAGAATTAAAGTGGTACTCGATCTCTTCAGACTTGTACTTCGAATTCATTTATGATATTTAGTGTTGGCATGATTTTAGGTTGTATAGATTGAAACAATTCAATGCATGTTGACATGGTTTGAAAATTCTGATTTGAGTGTGAAGAAGTCGATCATTGTAGATACTTTTAGTTGTTTTGTTTTTATTTTGAGTAGATTTGGAACCAACTTTCAAAACCCCCCATTTTATTCTTTTATTTGTTAATTGACCTTTTTGTGTAGGTGTACCCTACAATCCCCGGATTGAACGATCCCTGCTTATCCTATACTGACAACAACATTTTACAGGGTCAAATTGTGAGGCTATTTCAGCCGCATCAATAATTCATTCGGATCATTCTTATATTCCTTCCTAATCAAGTAGTCACTTAGACGGGTATACCACATCCGCCCAGATTGTTTCAATCCGTAAAGTGAGCATTTCAATCTATGAATTACGAGGTTAGTATTGAAATTCCTTTCCGATGGCTTTTAGTAGATTTTCGAGATAGTTATCTATGAGTGATTGAGTTGGGAAATGATTTTCGAGAAGTGATTGATTAAGAAAATATTATGAGAATTATTGATTTCGAGTATCGATTTACATGTTGATATAAGAGTACGAATGATTATCAAGTATTTGAGCATGATTATATTATCGAGATTTCTTGAGTTATGAGATCCGAATTTATCAGCTTCGAAGTTATATTGAGAGTTTCTTTCCGGAAGCATCTATTGATTTATTGAGTATTTGATTTATGCTTTCGAGGATTTATTGAGATATTGAGTCTTATGAGCTTTGAGTTATCGAGATATTCTTGAGTTATGCTTTCGGTGATTTATTGAATTAAGATCGGGTTTCTTTTCGAAAGCAATTATTTTAAAGAGATTGATTCCAGTTTATTGAGGAGGTAAATAAGTTAGCGCATGCATGCATTACCTAGTCGGCAGTCCCCTCCAGGTAATAGTATGGTCGGCAGTCCCCTCCAAACAATATTCTGGTCGGCAGTCCCCTCCGTTGCGTCATTTGGTCGGCAGTTCCCTCTAGCTATCTATGGTTAGTCAGCAGTCCCCTCTAACCATCACCTCCTCGTCTGGTCGGCAGTCTCCTCCGATGCATCCCTGGTCGGTAGTCCCCCCCCCCAGGTGGCATGAGATGACTAGTCGGCAATTCCCTCAAGTCATCGCCTATTTTTGAGATATGAGGTTTTAAAGAGACTTTGAGATGGCTTTTGAAAGGTTTGTTAATACGTGTTTGATATTTCAGTAAAGAGAAGGATTAAGAGTATTTTTAAGATTTTACTGCATGCGAGGTTTTTAAGAGAATAATTTGGAAAGGCACTAATCTTATAATTGTTTTCCTTCGAGATTAATTATTTTTCGTCTACTCACTTTAACGGATTTTAGATGCTTTTCCCCTGGGCCCTTCGGTTTCAAATGTCCAGTTTGCAGGCCAAATTAGCTTGAGGTCGAGCGTACATGAGGTTGAGGCATAGCTGTCATAGCTTCCACATTATAAAAGTTTCGGTCCTTTATCTTGTATTCTATCCTCTTGCACACCCTGTGCATTAGATTACTCTGATAACCCATGAGATTAATATTCTTAAGTATCGGAATTGTTTTGTGAAATAGGAGATGTTGTGATTTAGGGAGCAGGGTGGCTCTAGACAAATAAGGGTGGATTATTTTAGAAGTGTAAATGTCTTTCTACAGGTTTTGGGTAGTCCACTTTTAGAGGAAGTTCCGCCAAATTTTTGGTAAGATTTCTTCTAAGGTGGGCCCCACAAGGCCACTTCTGATTTCAAGGTGAAATCCTGGGCGGGTCCTGTCAGCAGTGGGTCTGAAACGAATAAGTAAAGCTACATGCAATATTGTTTAACCCCAGGCAGATATAGGCAGGTTGGTGCACATAACAAGTGCCCTAGCCACCATCTGTAGCATTTTGATGGTGGCTTCTGCAAGACCATTTTGTGTATTCACATGGGGTACAAGATGCTCTACATCGATCTCAATAGACATGCAATAATCCTCAAATGCTTTTGATGCAAACTCTCCAACGTTATCAAGCCTTATGGACTTGATGGGGTCATCAGGGTGGTGAGCCCTTAAACGTATAATCTGTGCTAGGAGTTTTGCAAATGCAGCATTTCTTGTGGACAATAAAGCGACATGTGACCAGCTTGTCGAAGCATCCACAGAACCATAAAGTACTTGAATGGTCCGCATTCTGGATGGATAGGTCCACAGATATCTCCTTGTATCCTTTGTAAGAATGGAATATTTTGTTTTGTGTCTTAGCATAGGAAGGTTTGGATCCTGTTTTTCCTAAAGACCAGGCTTTGCAAAAAGAGTGATGTTCCTTTGAACTAGTCAATGCGGCATAATAGGAAGGAGGTAGTGCTTCTTGTACTTCAGTAGGCAATGGCTGTATTTGACTAGTACTAGGACCGACACCTAGCAGTTTGGCGGATTTTTGTCCCATTTTATTTTTCACTCGAAAGAAGGGATGTCCGTACGTGTGAGTTTTTTAAAATATGGATCATTAAGTCATGACCCGGGTGCCCTAGGCGGTCATGCCAAAGCCTGTATGAGTCAATGTCCCACATTTCATTGTTGGTGACAACATAGGATTCAATAATTCGGACAGTAATGAGGTACAATCCACTAGATTAGCTCATTAGTTTATCTAAAATGCATTTCCTTCCACATTCATTAGAGCTACTATAAAGGTATTCGGTTCCATTCTCACAGTGTTTTTCTATATGATAACCGTTGGCACGAATATCTTTGAAACTTAACAAGGTTCGATTAGCTCTTGGTGCATACAGAGCATCTGTGACTTTAAACATTGTGCCATTAGGCAGCAAAAATTTGGCAGTTCTTCGCCCTTTTATTACTTGTGATGATCCAATTATCATAGTCACAGAGGAATTATAGGCTATTAATTCAATGAATAATTGCCTATTCCTTAATATGGTGTGGGAAGTCCCACTATCAACTAAGCACTCAAGTTCTCCTCGATTCATTCCTACAAGTAAATAGGAGGTATTATTACTTAATTTGAAAAATATATCTCATATTCTTTAGAGTATTTCTATTCTAGGTAGAATGATAATCTTTTCATTCTAATAATTTTTTTCTCTAGATGTATTGCTTTACATCTTTATAGTGCTATTTTGAACCATGTAAATATGTGTAGTAAATAAAATCGAATAAATTCAACGCTTCAGAATAAAATATGAAATTTATTAATAAGCCAACGATAATCAACTCAAGGTCTTATTCAGAAATAAAATTCATCAAACCATTATTGAAATAAACTTTAAGACCAAGCAATAGTCTAATTAAAAATGAGGTATTATGCCTTTACAACTGTCTTTGGAAAATAAAATAGAGTTAATTAGATCTAAGTCTAAAACTCACAGCCCATATTAGATGCAGTCCGGATGAATTTTTTTATTAATCGCGGTCCTATGACTCAGCTACCACATTAGATTTATTTCATTTTTTATCTTGCTGACTCAACACCTAAATTTTTCATTCCTAACATACCCTTATTTAATATATTTTGCACAATAAACAGTAAAAACCAATATATTAATGGGAATCCTAAATTATTGCAATCTTGTTAATGTAAAATTAGCAAATTTAATGTGTTGACTTTAATTTATATTTATTAGTTTCTTGATTGAATTCAAAAGATGAATATATATATATATATTAAGATATTATTCTTCCTTGATCTTGCCTATCACACATTGTCTTCTTCTTCTTCTTCTTCATCCTTTTTTCTACCGAATCATCGTTTTTTCCCTCTTCTTGTTCCATGCATATCCTATTTCCAACACATACTTCTCATTTCTCTATTTATTTCTAGCTTTTTCTTTCACATTAGTATTTTTTTTGTGTGGCTTCTCCCTTCTTAGATCATTTTTAGGTCTTACTAACATAACATCTTCAATTCGCAGCTACCTTTACTATAGATTTGGTAAGAAGTTTTTGCTTACCTTTAATATAGAATTGATTATGGTGTTAGAGGTAAGATTTGTCCTAGAATTTGATTAGACATTTTTATTTCACATTTACATGCCTTTTTTATAGGTAAGATTTCACAAGTTTTTTTTAAAAAAACAAGTTTCTCTATATATCTGTATCTAAGGTTCTCTCATTATTTCACATTTTCTCTTTCATACAGTTTATCTTTTAATTAGCTATAAGTTCTATATATACATATTTGTACCTTTTGATTAGATTGGGAATATATTCTATGTTTTTTTTTTCCTGCTTCGCATGTCTAGGTAGATTAAATCTCTACGATACAACTTTAAATACCTACTATATAGATACAAATGAAGCAATAATGTTTGAATTTTTGTTCTAATGTTTTTCATTCTATAATGTAGGTATATAAGTATTAGACCTACATCTTAGGTATATTGAGTTTATATGAATGCATTTAGTCTTCTTTGTCTGAAAATTATTTATTGATGAATTGTAAATTTTGGAATTTGAATTTAAATTTAAAATTGAGCTAAAATTGTGATCTAATTAGTGAATTTGAAATTATTTACCTTATTTGGTTCTAAGGGAAAAATGGACTATTAAAAAAAGCAAATGGACCGCAATTAAAAAAAAAATATGCGCGGACTAAATCTAATTTTTATATAACAAAAAGGACTTGAATCAAATTAACTCAATAAAATACAGCAGATCAATCAAAATCTAGAGCATCCATTGACTGAGCAAGTTTCTTGTTGCCATTGAAGTCAGCAATTGTAAAGTTGACGTCTGGGTCATGGCCTTCTTCTTCCGTATAGTGAGCCTCTTGTTTGTTAGACTCCTTATACCTCTTGTAAGTAGCTGCTACTCTGTTGCTTGCTTGGTAGTTCTTGTACCAATGCCCAAAACTCCACACCTATAGCATGGTTCATTGCCAACTCTTTCCTTTTTGACTGAAGGGTTCTTAGGTGCCTTTTGCACCTTGTTTCCATGACCACTAGGGTCAGCACCATCATCTCTGCACCATACATTGGGAGGGCCTCTACGGCCCATACCACGACCCTCATGTCCCTTTCCATGTGGTGCATTGTTGCTACCTGGGTAGAGATCAGCACGTCCAACCCCCTTTGCATTGGGGTTCTTTCCACCTTTCACGTACTTTGCCACAATTAGCCTCAGAAATTTGCTTTGTCCCAACGGGCCTGGCATTTTTGTTCAAAAGAAGCTCATTATGCCTCTTAGCCACTTGCAGTATGTTGATCAGCTTATTGAAGGTTGTGATTCTTTTATTGTCATACTCTAGCCTATACTGGTTCGCTAGTATAAGTGCTGAAGTAGGAAAAGTGAAAAAAGTCTTCTGGATCATATCATCTTTTGTGAGTTCCCTTCCACAGAAATTGAGACGTGCCTTTAGGCGCAACATGTCCTTGTTGAATTCATTGACCCTTTTGTAGTCAAGCAAGAGGATTTCATTCCACTGAATGGTCAGTTTTGGGAGCAAAGTGTCATAAATGTTCCCAAAACGTCCCTTAAGGGCATCCCACAATTCTTTGGGAGTCTTCAACTGAAGGTACTCCCAGCGTAGGCTATGATCGATATGTCGCCTTAGAAATATTAAGGCACTTGCTTTCACCTTGTTAGACGGTACATCGTCTTTGGGGTCGGTGATGGTGGCAATGTAGTCTTTTGCCACAAAGGTGGTTTTCACATTAGAAACCCAACAATGGTACTCAAATCCTTCTGAGTCCAAAATGTCAAATTCAGGTCGAGTTGGATCAACCATCTACATAAACAAGAGAGAAGATATATAAATTACGCAGTCATAAAGACAGCCACCTGAATTATTTTCCAAGAATATAAATTAGATTTCAAGACCAAGATTCGTAATGGTCATATTTTTTTTTTCGATGCTACGTGAAAATGTTTTATCAGTGTAATTATGTATTTATAATGCGCATGAATTTTCATTATCATGGAAAAACTCAATTTATATATAGCATACTAAATAAGGAATAACCATAGCATGTTTAATAATGAATAAAACATAGCATATAAAAATCACAATTATATATGGCAGTGAGCACTACACCAATTTCTGAATCAGACAATACATATCAGACGACAGCAAACATTTTAACTGTCGTATGAAATAATCAGACGACAGCAAGAAATATTCTGTCGTCTAAGTTTTTGAATCCAACAATAGTTTTTTCTTGGCTCTTGTGCAAAAGCATTTCAGACAATGGTTGATTTTTTTGATGTTGTCTGAATGAGTCAATTCAGACAATAGTTATTATGTGATGTTGTCCAAGATTCATTATACAATGGTTTATTTTTGCTGTTGTCTGATTATTTTCAGTCACACAACTATTTTATTTTATTTTAGGTGTTTGTTGTCTGATATCTTTTAAGTCAATGCCTGCTGAAAGATGTTGTCTGATTGTTCTTATTCACACAACAGTTTTTAGGTTTCTATTGTGCTACTCTCTTTCAGACAATGTACTTGAGTTGATGTTGTTTGAGTTTTAGGGTTCAATATGCTGGCGCCCTAGAATTGGCTTTTAAGGCTTGGTTAAAATTTCAAAATTCACTTCCCTCCGTTCGACCAAATTTTGGTGAAATGTTAGAGTAGTATATAAAGGAAAGGGAACCCTAGCATTTCCTCCTTTTCTCCTTCTTCCTCTCTCGGGCCGCACACGCCTCTCTCTCCCCTCTCCTCTTACCTTCTATTCTCTTTCCCTTCCACTTCTCTGTGCCATCGTTGGAGACCACCATTTTTGGCCACCAATTCACGACACCACCCTTGGATCTACTCCTCTACTCAAATTATGACGTCGTTTTGAAATGGATCGGGTTTAAAGCATTTCTAGGTCGCGACCCCAGAGTGTTCAATTGTTGGAGAGCTGATTTCAGCCCTCTCTCTTCCAAAAGATAGCAAATTCGATCCCTAACCTAGAGTTCGAGTTAGGAGTTCGATTTCGATTCGTAGCAGTCAATTTGAAGGTATTGGAGTTCGATTCGCAGCAGGCCATTTGAAGGTATGATTCCAATTGATTCCATTATAAATCTTGAAAATAGTGTTTGAACTTTGAACTTTGATTCGCAACAGGCTATATTTATCTGGGTTTGAGTTGTTCTCGTGTAGACAATCATATATGTATCTGGATCTGAGTGAATGTCTTGCTTTTGGGCATCATTTGTTGATGGGTTGATTGCATAACTGCTATTTCTAGTATGAGCTGTTCAAACTTATGTGATCTTGATACTTTGGTTACTAGAAATCCTGGCTTCATTGACTACAGAGTGGCTCCTCTGTCAAAATTTGGGAACTACTCATGTCAAAACACAAGTGGAGGACCAAGGATAACTCTTAGGTGCAATAGTTGTCAACCAATTCAAGACAATATGTATATTTCCTGGCAGTTCATTGATCTTCCTGATAATCCTGCTGCTGCTGTTGGATTTCAGTTAAATCTTACTGCAAGGAGTCATGCTAATAAAAGACATCTGAGTTTTGTTAGTGGAACCCTAGAGATTGGAAGTACTTTGGATGATAGACCAGTTACATTCAGAGGGAGTAATACAAATATATTGAAACTCAGTTTATTTCCGCGGATATACCATAATCTACATGATCTAAGGCTCATCCAACCTTTGTTTCATGCGTTTGTACTGGGTTCATTCTTTAATGACACAAGTCAGCTCCAAGCATCCCTTCAAAGGCCTAAGGATGGAATACTTAACACCACATTGTACATCAACTTCCTCTCTGACTACATTATGGAGATAGATAAGCAAAATATTATGGGTCCTGGTAGGAAACATGTGCTTCCCTCAAGTAAACAAGATCCATCCTTTCAGTATGTTCTATGTTAATTCTACCCATAGTAACCTGCAATTTTTGTGGTTCTGTTTGTTTTTATTTGATCTTTACTTCTCCTGTTCTGCTGTTGCAATCTTTCCTTAATCCCAATATGCCAACAGATGATTTTCTTGTTGCCACATGTCTCAGTTGAAGTTCAGTTTTTAATTTATGTGATGTTATTGCTCTCTTTATTTGTATGTTACGATCTAATTTTTTCTTCTACCTTAAAATGCAGTGAGCTTCCTTGCTGATCTTGGCGGCTTGTATTGCATCTCCATTGGCATATTTTTCTACCTTCTGGTGCAAGTATGAAACTTGACCCTCAAAGTTTTGCTTTGTTCTTCATCACTATTTTCATGCTTACGAAAAGTTTCAAAGGACACATACTGGAAAAATCTTAGGTTGCAACCAAAATGAAGATAATGTCAATAGGGCAACCAAAATCTTTGATTGTTTTCTCAAAACAAAAAAACCCAAAAATCATGGTCCTCTTTATTTCTTTTGTTTCTGTTTTCGCAGATTTCTGTGCTCTATTTTCTTTTCATTAATTAGCATAGCAAATGATCTCCAAAATCCCTAAAAATTTACCAGTATCCAGTTTAGTGTGTCAGCTTCGTGTCTATAAAATTTTGTTTAAATCAGAGTAGCTTAGGTTAGGTTTTTATTCTCGTTTTGGTTTCTGGTCAGAGTCATAGTTATCTGTTTTGTGTTCATTAGATTATTTGTTATTCAATCTTTCTGTGGGTAATGACCCATGTTATTAACTTGTATTTATTTGGTGTTGTTTTTATTAATATGATCTTTGCTTCAACCTGAATTGGGTTCTTGCCTTAATTGCATTTGTGGATGTGGATTTTGTTATTGAAGGTATGCTTTGGATGTGAATGTGGAGAGGGCAAAAGATGTTCTCATGCATTAAAGGCTATTGCATATGGCACATGACCCTGCCACTAGATTTTTTGGCTGAAATGTTAACCTTTATGAGTAACGAAACTAATTTATATAAACAAATATAATTTTCTGGGTAGTGTGAACTAGCAATAATTGCAAATGTGTCAAGGTTTCCTTTTCATAAATTTAACTCATAATGTTTATTATCGCTGCCTTATGTAGTGGTCACTTGGGTTATTATTTAGAAGTAATGGTGCCCAGGCATGTAAACTATGTGCTTCGATGCAGGTCATGATATTCCTATATAACTTCTGTAAAAGTTGTTGTAATGCCAGAGAAGCTCTCCTGCTGTTCTTGGACGAACTCATATTTTTTTTGTTTTATCTGCTTTAACAGATGAAATGCAATGATGACTTGTTTTCTTTTTGTTGAAGTACATAGCACAAATTGATAAGCATTTTACGATCAAGGGCTTTGTGTTATTTTTTTATATACGATTTCCCAGTTTATCAGTCCCGAGTGTATGCAAACTATTTCATTGACTTGTGTCAATCTACTTTTTATAAGAGCTTTAGTATTTGATCACGATGCTCTCAATACCTTGACAGTTTATTAATTGCATCTACTTTTCTTTCCTTGCAGTGATTTTGCTTACAACTATCTTAGTGGTACAATACTAAAGGAATGGGCTTCAAGCTTGCAGTGATTTTGCTTACAACTATCTTGGGAGATCGACCAAATTGTATTCTTTTTTATTATCATGTAAAGCTCATGAAACTTGAAAGCTTGTTAAGCTAATGAAATAGATATAGGCACTTGGGCAAGCTTAATTCATGTGTAAATGTTAGGATGAATACTATTGATGGAATGAAATGGTTTTTGGAATCAAGGATATGTTGTTCAATTGTACAGAATGTATATCTTCTTTTCTATCTCAGACAATTCAATACCAATTGCAAACCATTTTCTAACAAACGAACATAAAGAAAAAAGAAACAAAAAATTGTTGTCTGAAGCAATGACACACAATAGCTTTAATAGTTTTCATGTTGTCTTGTTCAAAGTCAGTCAATGGTATTCAATTACATTGCTGATCTACAAGCTTCATTCAGAAAACAGTTTTTGTATAAATCAATGTTCTCTAAATATTCATTACACGTCAACATTCTTCCAGGGTCTGCCAACTAAAATTACTTTGCACAAGAGTTTCGGTACCAATTGCTGTTGTTCTTCGTGGTATTCAGACAACAGATGGTGTAGTAGCTGCTGTTGTAGTAAACTTTGTTAGACGACAGTTTTGTGGTATTGTCTGATTCATGTATCAGACGGCATTGAAATAGACAACAGCAGCGCCTATTATCAGACGACAGTGAAAAACTATCGTCTAATTGAAAAATTGGTGTAGTGGAGCAATAGTGAAACTTGCTAAAACATGCTTTAGAATTTCACGTTAAAAACAATTATAGGAGATAGTTATATAAATTACAGGACATGCTCAAATTTCACAAATATATAAATAATATAGCATGCTCAAATTTTTACGAATAACGAAACATATATAAAATAACAAGGCATGCTTAAAAAGATCAATATTATCTAACCAAACATGCTCAAAAAGTTCTAATTATAAATAATTAAATATATCAGAGTATGAAATTAAATAAATAAAAGAGAACATACTTGGTTTCGAAAAAACAAAACGATCCTAGCGAACGTGCGTGTTGATGCAGGCGTGCGTAGCGATGTTTTTTTGGAGAAAGATGCAGATCTGGTGGGTTTTGAGCTCTGAGCTACGCCGTGCGGCTTGGCTTGATCAGGAAAGATGCAGTGCGGCTCGGCTTGACAGATCTGGTTTTTTTTTTAAATTTTTTATTTATATTTATTTTTATTTTTTATGGTTTTGTTTTCTTCTAGTGTAGATGGAAAAAAGAAAAAAAAATATAGGGATTTTTTTCTCTTTTTTTCTTGGCTATTGGGTTTGAGCGTTCTGATAACGTATAAATGTAAAATGAGAAATTGGTCTACTCATTTCATTTGAGTCCCTTTATATAAGAAGAGAATTACAACGGAAATCTCAATTACAATAATGATAGTAAATGCTGATTGAGCTGTAATCGCAATTCCTTGATTCGCTCTTTGTCAGTTACTTTGACGAAAGTACATAATGCGTTTTTTTTTAACAAATAAGTAAATTATTCATGTATCTAGTTAGTGGTTAACACAAGTGTCTTTTGGTGCCATGAGAACATTTGAACCTAAGATTGTGGCTATCTAATTAAGTTTACAACGCTCTGCATTTATTACCTTATCATTAGTTTGATCACTTTTCACTTTTCCACGGTATTATTGTGAAAAATGATGAAAAATAGTAGCTTCCATAAGTTGTATTTTATAAATCGAAACAATATTCAAAGAATCTCATAAAACAATGAAACAAAATCTACATCGGCCTGTAGCTTTTCCTCCCCGATCGAGTTTGAGACTTATTATGCAATCCCCGAAGTTGTTCTTCCCACACCTCCTTGCTGAACACGTATCTCTTCACCCGATCCATACATAATCCCTCCACTCCCAAGCCTACCGATGAGCTCCCCAAACACAACTGGTAATCGTATATTTGACGCGAAACCGGGTCTGAAAGGGTTTCATATGCCTGTTGAAGCTCGATGAATCGTCTTGTAGACTCCTCTTTTGCAGAGGGAGGGACAACATCAGGGTGGAACTGAAGGGCCATGTTTCTGTAGGCTTTCTTTATCTCATGCAAGCCTACCTTATTGTTATTCTCAGAACCAAGTGAAAGCAGCTCATAAAAGTTGCTGGCCTTGTTCTTTTTGTGCATGGCGAACCCATCATGAGCTCTGCATGAAATATAGGCTTTCTGGTTAGATGGCATTGGAACCATAGTTGCTAGCTTAGGATTGATGATTTGGAAGGAGATTTCCATGTTCATTTGCGTCTGTGAAAGAGAGAAAGAAGAAAAGAGATACTGTGTGATCGATGTGTATGTGACAGAGTTGACAGCCCATGCTTGTAATTTATATATGAAGCAAAACGAGAGGGAGTTGCCTCCTAATATAAAAATTAAAGTTACAATTAATTCTATAAATTTTTCTTAATTGAGACCGTTGAATAAGGACTTTGGAATTTAGTCTATGTCATTGCCTTTGTGTGGTGGTTTCCTCGCAGTTGCTGCCTATATATATTGCAATTGATTGATTGACCATATATATCGTATCGATAATGTTTAGAGTATTAAGTTTTGTTTTACTTGACAAATCCAATTCACAATTCACCAAAAGACCTTTGTTTATAGATGAAGATTAGGGATGGTAATTGCAACTTGTACCTATCATGGTCGTGCATGTTTATCCTTTCCATTCAATGTCGATAAAATTCTAACACATTTACTCTTTCTTTAATTCATCGTGTTTCATAAGTTGACACTAAAATAATGTATTTCCAAATCCGTATCACGTTCTCGACGTCGACTTACATCAATTTTGTTATTTAAAAACCTCAATAAAATTAACCACTAAATTTTGAACTGACCTTACTAATCATATTGTACGTACTTGAGGTAAATGATCAATGTTATTTACGAGTTCGTGTGAAATACTGGTCAATCTAAGTAACTAACTTAGTGTAAACTCAAGTTACGCGTGTTATACATGCATATACGGTGTTCAAAATCATGACCCTAGCTAGTTGGAATTAGCCGTTCTTTAGTTTGAATAGAAATAAGATTAGCAAACCCATTTAGGACTGATTAAGCAATCTCTTCCTACAAGACAACACTAAAAACAGATTACCATAGATTTAGATATTTGAAAAACAGGCTACGAAGACCACAGATAAATTGGTTTCATTTTTAAATCCAGACCAATTCATTTCATTGTTTATAGCTGTCTGCTTCTTCCTTCTTTTTTCTTTTTCCGTTTTTCCGTTGCTTGCTGAGTTGGTCAATTAAGTAGCTGATGAATTCCATGTGCGTGCACATACCTAGCATTTCTAAAACCAACAAAATCTAACCATCATAAACAACGTCGCTTATATTCAAATCCATGGCCAAGTCGACCAATTAAGATATATTTCTTTAGAATTGGAATTTTGCAGGAGTTTTTCATTGTTTATACTTTATAGAACGTGTTTCTAATTTTGTATCTGCCGGCCGCCTTCTCACTATTTACCTGTTGTTGTTAATCTTTGGTTATTACCATAAGCAATTATACTACTCGCTTGGAAACTTCTACATATAGCTGGTGGGGTTTAATTTAATAAAACAATGTTTCATCTCGATAAAGAGGTTAATCTCCTGACTATGCATATCAAGAATATAATACCATATGCATTATTATAATGAGCCTTTGAATATCAAGTTGGTGCGTAGGCTTTGCAGAATTAGCACGTCAAATTCAAGTTCCATATACTTGGGGTGTTCATACTCCACTAATTCGATCTTTAAGTAAGCTCAGCAAATGCAAAAGGCTGGCGGCTGGATATTTCATAGACAATACAAAATTACAAATACACACGAAGAGTTCAGTGTTCGGGTCAAGAATTATTAGGTTGGTTTTATATGACAACTTAATGATGCATTATTTTGTTGTTTGGTCGCAAATTAAAGAGAGAATTGAAAATGAAAAATGCATGATTTAAAAGAGTCAAAGACTAAGTATTGGTTTAAATTTACGTGAAACCAACACGAAATGAAACATGTTAAAACATAGTATTGTCAGATCTGCATGTTAACGTTTACATTGATAACTTGTCAACTTAACATAGAGAATTGAATATCTTAAGTAGATTCGTGATCAAGTATCGATTCAATGGATCAAACCAAAGTGAAAAGATTAACATTTATTTGTTTATCAATCTGTTTGTTTAACTTTATATATTTTGGCATTGTCATGAACCTTTATATTTGTCCAGATTGTCATGAACCTTTATATCTGTCCAGTAGTAGAGAAGGTCCAACCGATAGGCGGCAACCAAGAACACAGATAAGTCTTGAGAAATTCTCATAACATCAAATAGATTTTGTATTTGGTTTACGATTCTCCATTAAAACAGGAAAGTTTTGTTTTCTGGGATAAAACCGGCCACAATATTAATCCACAAGCCAGTCCAACATCACATGAACATGTTCTTGTTTTCTTTTCTTTCTTTTATTTTCTCAATATATAATCCACCTTGTACTGGGAAAGGACTTCGAGTTAACATCCAAGTATATATACATTCTATACAGGGACGTAGCCAGGAATCGAAAATGGATTGGGCTAGTTTAAGCTATATAAAAACTTGCCAGTTTCCAACACTACCACTATCTGCACAACAAAAGCAAGGTATTCGATTAGCCAACCTTACGACCTCATTAACAAAAGTTTTCAGCATGTTTTAGAACTATTAAAACAGATTGATAACATTGTGGGCAAGAGTCAACAAAAAAAATCATCAACAGATTGAAGCAGTTCCTTTTCTTATTTTCATGTAAAGCATTACAACTTTCAAGGGCTAATCAGGCTTAGAGGAATGAGGTCGTAGAAACGGGAGGAATTGATGAAGATATTCAATAGTTCAACTAATGTATTTGATTCCTCTAAGCCTAAGGTACATGGCAAACCCACAAACCCTAAATTAAATGGGAAGCTGAAAAGAGGATCGAAGAGCGAAACGAGAAGATCATACGAAGGTTGACCAAATGGTAAACCCACAAACTCGAAACAAAATATGAACCTATAACTCGAAACGAAAACTGAAAACAATCGAATTAAGAAGACCTTGATGGCACAGCTCAGTGGTTTCTTCCTTGACTAATGTAAAGAGATCATGATCTTATCCTTGATTCCTTATGAGTTATGAAAACTAAACAGAGCACTTGTGATTCGATAAACACAAGAAAAAGAAAACAAGAACATCTACATAATCTGAACTTCTGAAGTTGATTCTACTTGAGATTCTAGTTGTAGATTCGGTTAGAGTAGTAGAATTGAAACAAGCTGAGATTCTAGTTGCTGGCAATGGCAGTGAACAACCCAACAACTGGACTGTTGCAGCAGCGGAACTGTGGGACTGATCACTGATAGACTTGGTATAATTTTTATTTATTTATTTATTTTTTATAATTTAGGTTGATACCTATACTTGGCAATTTTTTAGCCCAAATCTCCCTTGGGCTATAGCCCAAGTAGCCTTGGCTGTAGCTACGTCCCTGATTCTATATGGGGCCGGTTTTTAACCTAATCCTAATATGACAGAACAGTAATTCTGAGAGTAACATTGATTTTCATGGGCTTTCTATCCTTACCTTACCTTGTCAAACCATGTAGCTAGAAATCTATTTCCTTAATGTTATAATTAGTTGATAGTTAATCTGTAATTTATAATAAAATAATCGGCCACCATGGCCTCTGCAACCCACAAAAATTGCTTAGTAGAGGTGTACATATATTTTTGAAACAATATGAAGTTTGGTTTTTTTTTTTTTCAGGATGAGAGAATTGCGCATGCATGAACAATATTAGTCTTTACGAATTTGTATCTAAATTGCATTTCATCCTTATTTGACACACAAATTGATATGCATGGTACCTGAATTTAGAGAACAAAAGAAGTAATACAGATTACAGAGTGAGAATTGCAGAACAAGAGACAAATGAAAGACATATATCCAATATAAGAGTATGATTACAAAGCTTAGAAAAAAATGGTAATCTGGCAAGCTTTATATATGAAAGCGTTAATCGATCTTTATATGTTAGAGCTTTAATCAATATGTTCTAACAAACTCGTGACAATATGTCTAACATAACGACTGGATATTAGGGAGTAATACAAGTGCACCAGCTGTGTATTTTTTTTTTTGTGGGTCTGAAGTGTACCAGCTGTGTGGTTTCAGATTTGTAACTAATTATTATATAGAAAATTACAAAGAAGTGTCACTTTGAGACTTATATTAGTCATAAGGCCACCGAAATTATTTTGTACACATAAGGCCACTTTTGGGCTCAAAATCATTAGCTCATTTTTATGTTATACCTATTTTACCCTCACCTGTCTACCATTTAATTTTCAATTTCAGTTATTCTCTCTCTCTCTCTCTCTCTCTCTCTCTCTCTCTCTCTCTCTACCACGATGAAAATCTCTCTCTCTCTCGCAAACCGAGATGAAGCTCTCTCTCTCTAGCTCACTGAGGATGACGAACTCTCTCTCTCTCTCTCTCCCCGCCGGCGCACCATCCAGTCTTTGCCGGCGTCCAATTTCTGGAAACATCGCGAGTCTTCGATAAGCTCTCTCTCTCTCTCTCTGCCGGCGCACCATCCAGTCTTTGCCGGCGTCCAATTTCTGGAAACATCGCGAGTCTTCGATAAGCTTTGCCTTCACCAGATCTTCGTTTACCTTCGCGAATCTAAGTCGACCTCTCTCTCTCTCTCTCTCTCGCCTCACACACACAGAGTTCAATTCCAAAATGGAGACATGAAATTGACCTCCTCCAATCGATGCCGGCGTTCTGGTTGGAATCCTTTGACGACTCTAACTGCAGTTGAACGGCCCCAAAGCTCCGATCATCGTTCCGATCTAAAATGAATGGTGGCTGCGTTAATACTCCTCAGAAGCGGAAGTTGAGGTCGGATTCATCGTCGCCGATGAAGCCGAGACCGGTCTCATCACCGATGAAGTGTAAATTGGCTCGCCGGAACCTCAGTGCTTGCATCAATACTCCTGCAAAAGTGAGATTTTGATTGGATAGTATGAATTGAATTCGAGAAACGATTGGGCAAATCAAGAGTGCTTAGTTGTGTTTGGTTTTGCAGGGAATTGAGAAGTATTTCAGTCAGAAAAAGCCTCAAGCCTATTGCAAACCACCGGTTGTTGTTAAGCCGAACTGAAATCCCAGAGGCAAGCCTTGTTCAAGCAAAGTCAGACTAAGTTTTGGGAGAAAATGTGTTTGTTTTGTTTTTAAATTAGCAAATTGTGTTGAATTTGTAGATAAGGAGCAGATGAGGATAGTGAAGGAGGCATTACACTTGTCTACGGTTCCCTCTAGTGTTGCGTGCCGGGACGTGGAGCAGAAGAGGGTTCTGGAGTTCTGCAAGTCATGCATAGAGCAAGAGAAGGCTCATGGATACAGTTTTGGATTAGGTAGAAACTCATTTGTTGATATTTATCATTGAATTTGATAGCTTTGTTTGATTTTGGTAATTCCTCTAGTGAATGATGCTCATGGATACAAGTTATGTTGATGGATTATGATATGTGCAATACATGCAAGGTTGAGCATTGCAAGCCTTCAACATTGTAAATTTATAGTTCTTTTAATGTTTCATAGTAGTTTTTGTGTTGGTTGGTAATAGCTTTCTCAGTCGGTGATAGTAGCTTTGTTAGTCTCTGGTAGTATTTTTTCAATCTTGCGAATAGATTTTGTTTTGTGTGGTAGTAGTTTTTGGTGTTGCTGTCAGTAGCTTTTAGTGATGGTTAAAGTAGTTTTTGGTGTTGGTGAGAGTAGTTTTTGTTGTTGGTGACAATAGCTTTTGTTTCTAGTGACGGTAGTTTTTGTTGCTGGTGGGAGTAGCTTTTAGTGTTGCTGAGAGTAGTTTTGTTGCTGGTGACAGTAACTTTTGTTTTTTTATGACAGTAGTTGTTGTGACCTCGTCGGAGAACTCATCAGAGTAGTTTTTGTTGCTGGTAACAATAATATTTGTTGTTGGTGAGAGTAGTTTTTAGTGTTGGTGACAGTAGCTTTTGTGACCTCACATAAGATTGCCGGAAATTTCATCAGACTAGCTTTTGTTGCTGGTGACAGTAGCTTTTATTGCTGGTGACAGTAGCTTTTGTGGCCTCACCGGAGGTTGCCGGAAATCTCATTAGAGTAGCTTTTGTTGCTAGCCACAGTAGTTTTTGGTGTTAGTGATAGTAGCTTTTGTGGTCGCCGGAGACCCGCCGGAGGTTGGCCGGAAGTTGGCTAGAGACCCGCCGGAGGTTGGCTGGAGACCCCACTGGAGAAGAGAGAGAATGATTGTTGACTTTGTACTCTAGTGGCATTTATGTAAATATGTTGGTTTTTCATATCCAAAATGTAATACAATTTTTAATTTAGTGGCCTTATGAGGGAAAAAACTAGTTGGTGGCCTTATGGCTAAAAAAACATTTAAAGATGCACTTATATGTAATTAACCCATTATTATAATATCAAGTTTTCCACATCATCATAAGTCAGATGCTTGATTCATCCATCTTCCTTCTCTTTACCATCCTCAATGGTTTTTCTATAATTAATTTCAAACTCTTTACTCAGTATGTTCTAACAAACTCATGACAATATGTGTAACATACTAACTTGCAATAAAAACTTTTTAGATCCTTTAACAAATGTTAATAAATAATTTATGGATTAAATATTGTTTAGTCCTTAAACTTTTACCCAAAAAACACTTCAGTCATTCGCTTTCTAATTTCACACGTTTAGTCCTTGTACTCTTTAATTTTGGACCAATAGGTCCCTTCCGTTACTCTCCGTCCAAAATCGCCATTAAATCGCAGACGTGGCATTCCTTCCGCCTCAAAATGTCGATTATGCCCCCGCTTCCATTTTTTTTAATAATTATTATTATTATTATTTTTTAATTTTAATTTTTTTTCTTCTTTTTGTTTGTCTCTTCTTCCTCCATCCTCGCGACCTCCACCACCCCTAACCCATCCCCACAGCTCTCTCCAACGTCCATCTCTGACCTCCCTCGCTTGGCAACACTTGCAAACCCTTCTCAATGGTTAGAAAAACCGACGCCTCCATGTTGCCCCACCACTGCTACACCTCTATCCTCCAAGCCCATTCTCCAACTTCAGACCACCTCCTCTGCATCATTCGATCCGGCCAGCAGAAGAGGGCTGAGTGAGGTGATGGTGCCATAGAAGAGGAACCCAACTTGAAAAAAGGGCGCTGCAGAAGAGGAACTCAACTTGTGTAATTTTGGTTGCAAATCTGCAGCTATTTCTCACCTTGACCCAACGTCGTCATCCACCCGATCTAGGGCTGCGATCTCCTCATTGAGCTTGTCCTCAACCGCCTTGGCTACCGTCAGCCTCAGCCTCCTCCTCTGTATTTTGCTCAGAAATTGGTGATCGGAGGGGGAAGGAAAATAGCCTCCGAAGAGTTGGGTATTAGGAATTATAGGGGATTTGATTTTGGGGTGGGTATATGGCTTGCCTTTGATTTTCTGTTTCTGAAACTTGTGATTTGGAGTTGGGGATGAACTTGTGGGGTTATATGGCTTGCCTTTGTTTTCTTTGTTTATGGGAGGTGATGATGCAGGTGGCGAATGGGGAGGGCAGTGTAGGGGATGCCGCAGAGGAAGATATTGAGGGAAGGAGAGTCTCTAACCACCGAAACCAGGCTGGACCAGAAACAAGAGGAAGAAAGCAATTGCAAAATGGTGAATATAAGACATGACGAACAAGGTAATGGCCGGGAAAGTGCGGAGGGGAAGGCGGACGTCTATGTAGATTGGGGAGGAGATTTCGTGGAGCTGGAAGAAGAAGAGAAAGTAGAAAAGAAAAGAAAAATAGAGAAAGAAAAAATAAATATTAGAAAAAAAGTGAGGGTATAATCGACATTTTAGCACAAATGGATTGACACGTCAGCCATTTAACCGAGATTTTGGACAGAAAGTAACGGAAGGGACCTATTGGTCCAAAATTGAAGAGTACAAGGACTAAACGTGTGAAATTAGAAAGCGAAGGACTGAAGTGTTTTTTGGGTAAAAGTTCAAGGACTAAACAGTATTTAATCCATAATTTATTGACCCTCAGTAGTCATTTTTTGTACTTATCTCTTATGAAAGTCAAGTCAACTGGAATTCTTTTGTTGACTGGGAAAGTTACTTAATTTCTATGTATTTGCTTTTGGTCGTTTGGTTTTGAAACGCTGCGTTTCAGTTAGTTAATTAAGTTAGGCGTCATGTCGTTTGGTCAGCGTCCGGCTATATATGCTGGTATTCTGTAGACGAAAATCATCGAAGCTAATATACATTTCATTTTCTGCTTTAGTTTTCCAGCCTTATCTTCTTACTCTCTCTCTCTCTGTGATTTCCAGTAGTAAGGGTTAGTACCCTAACAATTGGTATCAGAGCCCACATCATGGGGCCAAGGAGCAGTGGGAATCCACCACCATACTCATCAGCACCACCGCGTCCACCTGACCTAGATGAATGGAAGAGGAAGAGGATCCAAATCTCAAGAGAAGAGATAGTTGCGTGGCGCCGTGACCTTGAGAAAACTACGGCATCGTTCTGGTTTGAGATAATAAATGAGTTGCGGCAATTTTGATTGGAGCGATCGGCTCAGGTGATGGAGCCTTTGATGCCGACTTCTTCCGTACTGATCACATCTCAACCTATGTCTTCGGTGATGCACCCATAGTTGTACATGATGCCGCCGCCGCCACCACCACCGGCCATGGTAGATCCCTACCCTTACCAGCAGCAACAACTACCACCTCCGTCGCCTTCTAAACCACCAGTCCCTCAGTCGCAGCACGCGGATCCCTATCGCTACCAGCTGCAACAACCACCACCTTCTCCTTCGCCTAGACCAGCAGTCACCGTCCATGCGTTGGGTGAGTCACCATCCCCAGCCCACATGAGGTACACCTACCACTCGCTCTCAAATGGTGATTTCAATCAAAATAGGAACCAGAAACAACAACATTTCTCTTTGAATGATGATTGTGGTGCTTTGAGGCCTGTGTCTGTTGCAAAATTGACTGGTAGTGATGAGAAGTTAGATATTGGGGAGGGAGAGCATTCTGATAAGATGGTTAAGGTGAATAGTGGGGTTGGTAGAGAGTTCCATGAGCTTGAGAGCGTCAGTGCTAAGCAGGACAAGGGAGGTTTAATTGAAGATAAGCAGTAGCTTATCAATGGAATGTTAGAATTTCATGCCCTCCAACTGTTCGATAAAATGCCGAACTCAGAAGGGTTGTGTGATGCAAGAAGGACCGAGTTGTGTAATGCAAGAAGGACCATTATTGCTTCTATGAGCATTCGAGACAAAGGTGGAGGACTCACTACTCATCGTGACATTGCTGATGCTTCTGACTATTTAGGCCTTCCCAAAGTACGTTTTCACATCTATTATATTGTCCGTCTTGCTACTATAAAGGCACTAGCTGCTACTTTGGAAAGATCTCCCAATTCTATAGAGGCACTAGCTGCTACTTTGGAAGGATCTCCTAATTCTATACAGGAATCCCTTTCTACTTTACCCTCTATATTTGTCTGTGATGCTGGTTTGTTGGCGAACAATGTCAATACTAGTTGGCTCAAGCTTGATAGTGAGGTGGCGATATATTCTACTGATGCACAATCTAGAGCTAAGAGAGTGCAAGGGTTCATTCAATACTTACAGCTTTGTCATTGTGAGATAAAGGAGACTAAACTGTTTTGGAAGGACGCATTTGGTGGACTGATCCCAACCTCATTGTCTCAGGTATTGACTATGTTGAAATTAAATTTTCGAGTTAGAGGAGCTTTTGAGAGTATCATGTCTTGTTTGCTTAAGCTCTATCATAATTGCTTGAATGGTAAAGTTGGAGAAGAAAATTGGCCTTCTGATGAGTGGATTGAGAAATTGAATAGGGATGCCAATAATTGGTTTGATAAATGGTTGAGAATTGAAACTAGACTTTGTGGTTTCCAAGATGCTACTCTTCTTGAAATTTTTGATACTATTCATGTCACTGTAGAAGCTTTCTTTCAATTCCCAGACAAGAAAATCAGTGGCAGAGTCACTAGCAAGTTGGACTGCAAGCCTTCCTTAGAGTCTAAAGACATTGATCCAAAGGAAGCAACCAAACCTGTTAGTGAGCATTATGATATTTTTAGTATAGGCTGCACTAGGCCTCCTGATGATTTCGAAGTTGATGATCAACTATTTGATTTCTACAGAATTTTCATTGAGCCTGCACTTCTAGGTCATTTTTCACAACTGCTACCACCCATCAATTCAGTGAGTTTCTCTGGGTTTGATAAGAAGGCTTGTGACAAAGGTGGTGGCCACATTCTTTTAAAAGATGAACCTTGTAACCTGAGTAAAGAGGTCGCAAGGAATATGAGGCAGCTTCAGGTAAGTATCTCCAACTTGATATCCTCAAGTTGGAATTTGGACACAATGGCATCTGAGATGAATAAATTGCAGCTGTATGTTGGTGCAGTACACCAAGGAATTAAGCTATTTTCTTTGCGAGGCTTGGGCAGTTTACTGGGTGCTAGTATGAGGAACTTTTATCTTGTCCTTGTGGAAACTGATAACTCAATTCAGCACATGGAAATGGTGTTTGTAATGGAAGCTGATGGGAAGAACCATTTACCTATAAGTCGATGGCTCATTTGTTGCTTATTACTCTGTGAGTGCATAAAGAAAGTTCTTACACTTGCTGGCAAGGGAAAACTCAGAGAAATGGTAGCAATAGTCAACTGGTTCTTGTGTGCAATTTCAGAATTTGGCATTTTGGCTACTCTAAATGCATGGTTGAAGGAGCTTGTTAAGGGAGATCAGCAGCTTCAATTTTTCGTAACTTCTGTTATTGTGTTTGTCATGGGAGGAGCATTTACAAGTTTGGAGTTGCTGCAAAATGAATCTCAGATTGATCAAGCAGATCTCAGGGCTATTGTTGCAAGGTTCTCAGATAGGGGTCTATCCAAACTTGTTGCAAGTTGGCTATATGTTTCTTTGAGGTATTGTTTTCCTTCAGCTATCCCAATGGTTACTACTTTTCTTCTTTCTGTGGCATTAGTCATGTGTGTGTTACTGCTAGTGGTGTGATGAAGACTATAGAAAAAGCACACCTTGATGAATTTGCTGAGAAAGCTAAGAAGAAACTTGATATTGTTTTGGGATTAGTTGAGAAGGAGCTGTATTTAACAATGTTGCTGCAATATGGACTTTCTAATGTGGGAAAAGGATTTATATATGATATACTTTGCATGCAACTCTTGCTAGACTTGGTAAGAAGAATGTTGCAAACTTGGACATGGGAGAATACAGAATCCTTGCAAACTCAGATGACTGTTATTAGTTTTCTTGGTTTCTACATGGTGATAATTAGAGTTGATGATGTTCTGAAATTCTCAAGCAGGGACAAAGAATTGATCAAGGAAAATTCTACATATGAGAGTGTGACTGCAGCAAGGGAACATTCGATCTGATCAGTTCCAAGCATTCGTCAGAGGTGTCCAGATTGACTCAGAAGAGAAACTTGAGGACAAGTTCTCTGTGAAGCGGGGTGGATTGTTATGAAAGTCAAGTCAGCTGGAATTCTTTTGTTGACTGGGAAAGTTACTTAATTTCTATGTATCTTCTTTTGGTCATTTGGTTTTGAAACGCTGCGTTTCAGTTAATTAAGTTAGGCGTCATGTCGTTTAGTCATCGTCCGACTATATATGCTGGTATTCTGTAGACAAAAATCATCGAAGCTAATATACATTTCTTTTTCTGCTTTAGCTTTCCAGCCTTATCTTCTTACTCTCTCTCTGTGATTTCCAGTAGTTAGGGTTAGTACCCTAAAATTATCAAGAAAATGGTTTTAACAAAAGAATGTTTTTCTATTAGAAAATCAAGAGATTGTGTACTTCCTTGTTCATGAGGAATGGTTCAAAAGTCAAAACTGCTCCAGAGTTTGTTCTAAATGCCCTCATATTTACGATTGTAATCGTATGAATCAATAATGTTTTAGAATAGGAGATTCGAGAGAAGATTGTAGAGAGAATTGTTGTATCTATTTATTGATAATAGGAGTTCTATATATAGAGATTACAAAGTATAATTTCTTAGAGTACAAAGATTCCTATTCTAATTTGAAGTAGGAATTCTCTCCTATTACAACTATAGAACTAATCCTAGTTTGACAAGGCGCACTAAAGTCAATATCCTTCAACACTCCCCCTTGTGCCGCTCAAACTTGGTGATGACACTTCAAATGTTGCCTCGCTAAAAAACTTGCTCGAGTAATAAAAATCTTGTGGGACAAAACAACCTCGAGGAGGAGAAAAAGAGTACAACACGTCCTTCACTCTTCGAGATCAAAACATGTAGACATCATACCTCCCCCTGATGTCAATGTCTCCCCCTGATTGCTACAATCATGGGAGTTCGGATAACCTTCTCAATCCAATGCTCTTCATATGTTTCTCAAAGGTGGATTTAGGTAACGACTTAGTAAATAAGTCCGCTACATTATCCTCTAATCGAATTTGATTCACTTCAATCTTTAAAAGTGCTTGTTGTTGCTAATTATAAAAGACCTTAGGCGATATATGTTTGGTATTGTCGCGCTCGAGGAAACCTAACTTCATTTGTTCAATGCAAACTACATTATCCTCATAAATACATGTAGGTTCATATGTGGTAGACTTCAAACCAAAAGTTCTTCAAATATTTGCAACTATGGACCCCAACCATTTGCATTCATGAACTGCTTCATGAAGAGAAATAATATCTGCATGATTCGAAGAAGTAGAGACAAGGGTCTGTTTTGTAGACCATCCAAGATATCACAGTGCTTCCCATGGTAAAGACATAACCCGTTTGGGAACGACCTGTGTGAGGGTCAGAGAGATACCCTGCATCAGCAAATCCCATCAAAATGTCACCATCATTGTGATGGAGGGAGGGAGGACACCGACCACCCTTGGTGGTAGCGCGAACACAGGTGGCGTAGCCGTGTATGGCGATGGTGACGACGACTCTTGGGCTTATGGATTCTGATTCCATCTTGTCGTCCATTCTTTTCTTTCTGTATGGATAGAACAAGCCCATATTTATCGTACCTTTTAGGTATCGAAAGATTGTCTGTACACCAATCCAATGGCGTTGCGTTGGCGCAAGGCTACTTTTAGCCAACAAATGAGGTGTCTAGTCTTATATTGTATTAAGTACAATAATGCGACATTGCACTTAGGTAGGGCACTTCTGTCATTAATACGTCTTCATCATCATCCCTGGGATGAAGCGTATTCCTCTTAGGGTCAAGACTACGGACGACCATGGGAGTGCTTCTTGACTTTATCAAAATGCCTAAGCATCCATTGACACGGTTTTCAAGTTTTAAACCAAGACAAAACCTTGTTCGCCCAAGGTCCTTCATCTCAAACTCAGATTTTAGGTATTCAGCGGTTTCCTTAACTCATCAAGGGTTCCAATTATGTTCATCAACATAAGCCGCGACAATGGCAAATCTGATACTTCTCATTGCAAACGCGCTCTGTGGTCTAGAGCCACTTGATTTGGGTAAATCAAGTCTATCAGGGACCTTCATGTATATTTTTGTATCTAGATCCCCGTAAAGATACGTAATGACCACATTAGTAAGCTTCATGTTTAATTATTCGAAAAGCACCAGACTGAAAAGGTAGTGGAGTGCAATGATATCCATTACGGGAGAATATGTCTCCTCGTAGTTGATTCCAGGGCATTATGAGAAGCCTTCCGCCATGAGGCGAGTCTATAATCTTTTTTTTTCTCATCATGCTTTCTAACGAAGACCTATTGGCGCCGTGTCGTCGGGGATTATTATGTTCTAATTACTTGTGTTCTTGTTTTCTGTTTTTGTATATATTACTAACTTGATTTTTATTTTCTTTGTTTCAGATGTGGCACCGAGCTTATGAAGTGTGTTCTATATGCACCATGGAGCATATAGAAAGAAAAGGTAGTCGGGCGGAGCTCTGAAGGATTGCCACCGTACCGTTGGAATGCTGCCGTCGATGAGGAGCCCAGAAGGTCGTCTTGATATTCAACAACGATGAAGGGAAAAAAACAAAAAAGACTTCAGCGGTTAGCGCCCAGCCACAGTCGAGAAACGCCTAGCCCGATTACCCCCCTCCTAGAGTGCCTAGGCGAACGCCCAGCAGCCCGGCGCCTAAGGCAAACGATTCGGTCAAAATCGGAACGTCTCCTCCACGCCTAGCGCCTAAGCGCCGCCTAGGTGGCCGACTAGCCCGACTTTTAGAACCTTACCATGGTTGGGCATTCAGCGAAGACATGTCCAAACATGCAATATCATGGTTACTTTGATCAAAGTAGCATGTTTAGAGGATATCAAGCAAACCAAGGAAATTGGAATGATCATTATGCAGCTGCATACAATCCGGCATTGGAATATCCTCCACACTCTAAGTGGAATGGCTACTCAAATGTCCAACAAGGATCCTTTAATGATTTTGAAGCTTCTTCATTATCATGCCATGATTATCAATCGCTAACACGTTAAGGTGAATCTCTTGAAGAATTAGTTGCTTCTATGAGTAAAAATGTTTCTTCCTTTTTGTAGATTGTGGATTCTTGTATCCAAGACATGAAAACTTATGAGGAAAATGTGGAAACTTATGACCAAAGTTTTAATGAATCTGTTGAGAATATTGAGCGACATCTTGATACAATTTTGGCATACTTGAGTCAAGATTCAAAGGAGCAAGAACCAAGTCAAGAAGCTTCCACAAATGAGGATGATGATTGGCCGGCAGTTAATGAGATTTTGGAGACCATGGTACAGCAAGAGCACCCTCCTACACCACTGATAACTCTGTGGGAGCCACCTACAGCTACAACCTTGCTTCAACCTCATGATGCACCACTTGAATCAATATTTGATGAGGATGAAGGCTTGGATTTGGATGATCCCCATGAAGAGAAACTCAAGGCCGTGACTTTTGAAGATTATGCAGTACGGTATACGATTGAGCTTGAAGCCTGTGTATATAGTGATGATGAGGACTTGTACAATGAGGAAAGCCAGGTTGAGCCCTTAATGACAATGAGTTCCTAGTGCCAGAAGAAATCAAAATACATCATGAGGTCTAAGAACATTACAAGGATGACATAGGTGATTGCTTAGAGAAGGAGACCATCAAAGCTCCTATGTTTGGGCCTCTACTTCTAGCACTTGGTAGACCACCTGATTATTCCTTGCCACATTCAATCTCTACGTATGTTCCTTCTATCCACAACGCTCTTGCCTTTGTCGATCATGTAGAGATGGTGATCTGTGAGCATCCGAAGGCTGATGAGGAGATTCTTCTAACGATGCTTGGTGGATCGAATCGAAGATGGAGACAATGGAAGAAGAGAAAGAAAAAGAAGAACATCCAATCATATATTTCCATTGCATCTAAGGTACCTAAGTTGCTAGCAAGAAACCATAACATGTCATTAAAGAGAGTCAAGCATCTTGTGGAACCAAGACCTAAACCTCCTGATTACTCTTGATGAAGAGTTGCTAAGTCAGGCTAAAGACGTTAAACCAAGCGCTTTTTGGGAGGCAACCCAATTAATGGAGGAAGAAGATTGCAGCATTCAAAGCTTCTAATCATAGGAGATGCTCTCTTCATTCCTTTTTTTTGAAATATTTGCTTTATATTTGTTCGTTTTTATGTTTTCAGTTTGTGTACAGGTCATATAGTTAAGGAAGGTTCGAGGAAAATCACTTTTCAGCAAAACAGTTTTTCTGCCTCACGGATTAGTTCAATTTGAACGGCTACCGTTCACAGTTCACTGGGACATAGAAGACATATCTTATATGGATCTAACTCCCTAGAGTCTACTTTTTAATGGAGTTGATAGATCCAAATTCTGAGTTCTAATGAGTCTGCAGTCTTCAGTTGAGTACAGAAAGGTCAGGGCAGAAAACTAGAAAACTGGGCAGCTGAGCCACATAAAGTGCAAAACAGGGGATACTTCTTGAGGTCCAAATGAGACAAACCTTATATGGATTTGAAGCTCCAGATGTCTACTTCATTCCTACCAAAGGGTTTCTGAATGTAACCTCTGTAGCTTTCCATATTCAGATTTGAATGGACAAAAGTCATTCTGTCAGCATTCTGACAGTTTTCTATAATTTTTTTTGCTAATTTTGCAGGTCTCTAGTTTTCATATCCCTTCGACTTAGAATTCGTACCACATATGTATGGAAAGCCTCGAATATGAACTTTCATTTCCAAGTAGGACCTTTGGATTCCGGTTCTGAATGGATGAGATTCGGAATTAGGGCTGCTGCAAGGTTTTAGCTGAAATCAGTTTGTGAAAAGTGATGTTTCCTATTGTTTTGAGCATTATTGGAGTATCTTTGGAGTGAGTTCGGCATGGAGCTTACATTATTAAGTCAAGGCTTAATAGCCTTGAGGTTGGTGTGTTTAGTTTGTCTCCAAAGATCATGTGCTTTGGGAAGTCTACAAGAGGGAGCATTCTCTACTTTTCTTAACGATATTTGTTTTTGTTGTTTCCTTTCCTTTCTCTTTCTATACTTAATTCTATTCATTCCATGTTATCATTGGTCAAACATTGAGGGCAATGTTTGGTTTAAGTGTGGGGGGAAGGAAATTGAAACTTTTTGCTATTTTTAGGTTGTTAGTTTTTGTCGTCTATATAAATTTTTTTTTTTAAAGTCTAATTTAGTATTTATTTTTGTTGAGTCTTTAGGAGTCTTCCAATACCATGATGAGCATGAACTGTTGATATGAATTATATGGGTACAAGATGATTGCAAGCATGATTTTGGATTCATAATCTTAAGTAATTGCTAATAGACTTTGATAGTTATTATGATTGATTTGTGGTGCAATAAATAGTTAGGGCTGAGTTCCAAACCCTTTTAAAAAAAAAATAGTTAGGGCTTATGTGATGACTGAAAATTTGATGGAAGCATGCTAAGATGGGTTAAACTTGATTTTACCCTTGTGAGTTATTGAGTCTGTATATGTGCTATTCTTTTCTGAGTGATTTTAATTTAGATCATCCTATTTTCTTGACGAGGGTTTGTTGATTTCACATGTCATTTCATCTTGACTATGAATATTGCCCGTAACTTTTAATGTGACTAGAGAATGCTGAAACTTGTCTTCATGCCTATCGAAACTTTTTGCCAATCTAATGCTTGAACCTTTGAAGGTTTAAAGGCACTAAGATTTTTCACCATAGCCAAATTAACCTGTGTCCCTTTTTTTGCACACAAGATGTGCAACCCCCTAGTTAACCCCCTTGAGCCTACATTAAGCCTTTTCTTTCATCATCCACAAATTCCTACCCTTAAAGCTTAGTATAGATATATCCTTACCCTATCCTAAGGAATTAGTGGAGCAAATATTTTTAGAGATATATTTATGTTCAAGGTACTTTTGTAAGCAAGTGTAGGGGTAAGACTTGTCCATAAAAAAAATATATGTATGCCAAAAAGAAAAAGAGAAAAAAAAAAAAAAAGGATATGGCAAAAGGAAAAAAAAAGTGTGTATAGATTTTATTCTCCCCTTTGTGAAAAAGGAGTTTATTTTGAATTGAAGGCTTGTTCAAGAACATTTGGTCTTTGTCCTATTTCACAAGTGTTAAAATTAAAGGAAGGTTTAGAATGAAGCAAAGGCCTAAAAAGATGACGTCTGCCCTTGAAAAAAATTGCTTGCTTCATGTGTTCGAAGATTGATTACCGTGAGGAGTTTCAAGATTTTGTTATCTCTTATGTTCTTTTAGTGCTCCACTAGGTTCTTTAGGATCTATGATGCCCCGGAAATTCATATTTATTTTCTGAGGATTTTTTGGAATCTAAATTGTGATTATTGGACGGTTTCCTGGCTTTGTGGATGGAGCGGAAGTGTTTCGGGCGAATAATTATTCGAAGAATATGGTTTTAGGGGGATTGCAAAGGTTGACTTTTTATTCGTTGGGATTCTCCAAAAACTTCCTTCACGAAAGTTGTAGAGCGCGTCGATACGAGTTTGTGGATATGTGGAACCCGGAAATCGGAGTTCGTATGAGAAAATTATGAGCGTTTGAAAATTTGGAAAGTTCTATATATAGGGGTTTCCATTTCGGGAAAGTGACTATTTTCATTTTTCCCACTTTCCATTTCCGGAAATCTAAAACTCTCCGTTCTCTCTCCTCACCCGCGTCTGACCTGACCCAAACCCGGTGATCTGACCTGGATTTTCTGGCGAGCTCCGGTTGTCTCTGGCTGTGAAACTTGGCCAGCTTGTTTGTAATGTCCCGGACCTAAATTTTACCGTTTACTAGTAATTTGGACGGGAAACGACAATTTCTTTCACTTTTTACTTGTTTAATTAGATACTCTTAGTGGCCCTAAAAGTTGACTTTTCGTTCGGGTTAAAATTTGAGGAAAATTTCCTTCATGAAAGTTGTAGAGGACGTTCAACCGAGCGCGTCCATATGTGGTGCGTAAAAATCGGAGTTCGTATGCAAAAGTTATGAGTAAAATACAAAAGTTACTGTTCATGGTAAAATTTGAATAAATATGGAAAGTTACCCGGGTAGGTTTCCAAAACCGGAAACCCACCCCTCGTTCTCTCTCCTCTCCCCCGACTCTTCCCCCTTTCCCTTCGGGTTTTCTTCCTCCCTCCGATTCTTCACTTTCCGGCCACCATCCGGCGTGCAACCGGTCACCACAGGGGCGCCTCAACCCGCTCTTGACACCAATGACCTAGGATTTTGGAGTTTTGGCCGTGAAAGTTCGGATCGAAGCAAAGATTGCTCCGGCTGCAGTTTTGGGATTTCGCCGATTTCCGGCCATTTCGGCCACCAGGTTAGCATCGAAGGTTCGGTTTTTGACATAGATCATTTCCCCTAAGGTCTTTCATTTCAATTTGCAGTGTAGAGGTCGAATTAACGATTTGAAATTTCTAGGGTTCTTGGAGTTTTCTGGAAAAATTTCACCGGCGGGTTTCGACTGTTTAAAGGTAAAATTGGGTTGTGTTGTAGTTGAGAAAATCGATCAGTGTGTTGAATAGGTGCTACTGTCAAAATATGGTGGCCATCGGAGGTAGTGGCCGCCGGCTCGTGGGGCCCACGCGCTGCCACTGTTGGCGGCGTGTGGAGGCGTGTGTGGGCAGTGTTTTAATTTCAGTTTTTAGCCCTTTAAATTGTATAAATGTTGTGGAGCTTGTATGGGAAGTTTGGTGAATTTTGGAAGAGTTTGGATATGTTTGTGAATTCCCGAAGTTTGGAAGTTTTGGTTGTCGAATTGTGGGAATCCGACCTTCGGGTTTCCTTTGTTCCGATATGGAATACTTTAATCGACGGAGATAGATTAATGGTGAAATTTGGATTGAATCCGGAAAGAATTGGTGATGTGGGATTTCGTAGGGTTTTGGGATTCATTATAGAATCGTACTTGTTTATCGAATTATTGTTTACGGAATATAATTGTGTACAGGACGAGGTACCGACCCATCGCTTGACGAGGATCCTTACGCTTGGGTACCACGTTAGCCGCATACTGTGAGTGGACGTTTATTTTCAAAGAATGATGCATGCATTTATTTATTTGTTTATGAGATAATAATTTGTTTATCGTATTACTTTCCCGAGCATATGGTTATTTTCAGAAATGATTTTGGATATTTGTTTATTTGAAGATTTTATGGCATGCGGGGTCACGTCATTGGTTTTGCTTATCTTACCTTATTTATTTATTTCCGATGTGATTTCTGGATTTATACTATTTATATTATATTTATACTCGGCGATTTGAGATTTTTATGAGATTTTCGAAATGAGATTTCGATGGAGTAAATCTTTATATTTATTTATCTCCTATTTATTTTGAACTTGAGATTATCTTGGCGTGTGGGACACGTCGTTGGAAATTCATTTACGAGAGTTGGGGAAGTTTTATGGATTTATGAGGTTTTCGGATTTTCTTTTGCCATACTTTGGGTGACTTATCATTGCTAGCTTTGATCTTCCGCCTTTGTGGCGAGGTGATGGGATCACCGAAGCCCTCTGCCTTTGTGGTGCTGGTTACTGTCTCTGTGACAGTAATTCTGAAGCCCAGTATCCTATCGCTACACATAGTGGCGTAAGGGTATATTACGGGAGTAATGGGAGTACTTTAGCCTGGGAGGCTATCACCCGAGCCTGGGAGGCTCACTCGTATGGCTATCGTCTTCCCCTACTCATTATACTATTTTCGACTAGCGGGGCTAGTCCGATTTATTTTAGCTAGCGGGGCTGGTTTTATTTCCTTGAGTATCTGAGTTTCAACCTTTTCCTTTATTCGTTTGTGACTAGCGGGCCTAGTCGGCTTTCATGAGCGGAACTCCTCTTATTTTTTTTTTTTTTGTTAATCATTGCATGCATCGGGAATTTTAAAGAAATAAATGTGGGAAAGTATAAAATCCCTTTTGTTTGAAATTGTTTATGTATTTTTGTCCACTCACGCTAACGTTTTTATGTACTTTCCCCTGGGCCCTTCGGTTTCAAATGCCCAGTTCACAGTGTAGCTGTTCGGCTTTAGGAGTTGAGGCTTAGCACCACCGCTGTCATCTATCCCTCGTAGGTTACTTGCTAACCTACTATGTATATCGTTGTTCTTTTGGTTCTAGACTGCTCTGATAACCTTGAGATTTTTTTTGTATTAATATTGTAACCTATGACTTGGTTGTAATTTGAGTTAATTGGATAATTTGATACTCTAAATTGTGGAGTTGTGCGGTTTTGGGAGCAGGGTGTCTCCAGGAGTTTTGGGAGGGTTGTTTAGAAGAGAAATTGAAATTCTACAGGTTTTGGGTTGCCCATTTTTAAGGGAGGTTATGCCTAAATTTTTGGTAAACCTTCTTTAAAGGTGGGTCCCGCGGGGCCACTTCGGATTCCAGGGTGGAATCCGGGGCGGACCCTGTCATTGTTCGTCTTCGCCGTCCGCTACTCCCTTCGGTGTCCTCTAGCGACGAACTTTGGGGTATTCGGACCCGGCAGGAAAACACAGCTCCGGCGATGCCACGACTTCATACTTCCTGTTGTGAGTTCGTAGAAGCCTCCTGGATCGATCTGTGGTGGTTGTTTGGATCGATTCACGTGAGACTTGGTTCAACTCGGATTGAACAGTAATCCACGGCTTGAGAGGTAGTTTTTGACCCTTTACACTTCGATTTTGACTTCGTGCTAGTTATGAAAATGGTCAAGCATGCTAAGATGAACATCTTTGATGTTGGAAGTTTTGTGAAATACTGAGTTTTGGCCGGCGGCGGTGCGGCACCGCCTATGGCGGCATTCTGGTGACGTTCCGGCCATACTAAGAATTGTTTCTGGTAATATATATCTTCTACTCGTCGATACGAGCGTTTTGATATATAATATGCAATTTTTGGAGTTGGTATGGAATTGTTATGATTTTTACGGTTTCATACCGGTTGATTATTCGATCAGTTGTGGTTTTGTCACATCGATCGTAGAAGTTTTCTAGAGACTTATGGAGATCTCCGATGAGGTTTCACCTTGATTGGCGTTACTTATGGGGATTTAGTTCAAAACGAAGGTTTCGAACTTTAATCACTTTGTGATTCGTGCACTGAATCAAGACCCTATGTGTTCAGGTGCTTGTTGGACTTGTTCAACGGATTGCGGTGATTGTGCTTGCTTTGGTTAACGTGTGAAGACGCAGCGGGACTCTGAGGTGAGTAAATCTCACGATATTTTTTATGAGCAAGATTACCCTATTGTCTTGGAGTTATTAGGTTAATTATGACTATAGTTGGTATTAGTGGTATTCCTGAGTGAATGACTACGTATATATATATATATATATATATTTACGTGAAATATATATATGCATTGATGAATCTTTGTGATGATTGCCTTGTAAACCTTGTGTAGGAATATTTGTGTAATGAATTGTTGGAATCAGTGTGATGAATCTTTGTGATGATTGACATGTAAAGCTTGTGTAGGAATATTTGTGTAATGAATCGTTGGAATCAGTGTGATGAATCTTTGTGATGACCAGCGAAATCTGTGTGATGATCAGCTGGACAATTGCTATCTGTGTGATGATCCTCGAAATCTATGTGATGATCAGTAGGACGATGGCTATCTGTGTGATGATCAGTGTGACGACTGCTCGGTAGCGGAGCTGAATTGTTATTAAGTTAACAATAATCTAGAAGACTGCTGTGATGGCCAGGGCTACCTATGGACGTCAGAGTGTGGGGTTACGATGACTTCTATGATTTGAATTGCCTGACTTAGTGTGACCTCTTGAACTAAAACTATATGCAGGGGTTACCATGAATTGTTTTGCTTGTTTTGAAATATGATTGCCTTGTTTCTTCTTAAGTGTATTGATTGATGGTTTGATTTATCTTAAGAGCCATAGTGGTGACGAATTATACTCTGTGGTGAGGATAGGAAGGTGATTTATTGTTTTTCACCTTTGATGTCATGTTGATGACAAAAGCTCCTAGGGGGGAGGGAATGAGTGTGATTTGGAATTCACTGTAGTGCGTTAGAATGACATCAAACATTGCTTGAGGAAGTCTTGTTTGATTGAGTTTGTGTGATGGGACGCTAGTTGAGAATCTGAGCAGGAGGCTTTAGCCACCAGTTGACTTATGTAGGCATGACATGGAAGGTTATGAAATTGATGGCCGTAGGTGTGAGATATGTGCATATCGTGCTTAGGTTTGGGTGACTTAAGAATGTATTTATGCTTTGTGATTTTGAGTTTACTCATACGGGCTTGCAAAATCTTACCGGGCTTGTTGTGTGGCAACCCGGTGCACCATTCAAACTATGTAAGGGTTAATCCTGCAGGTCAGGGTAATCGTGGCTGAAGCAGAGGTGGCATCCTTGCAGCTTTACTGTAGGAAGCCATTTTTGTGACTTTATCGTCGATAAGGACTTCTGTTGTGTGGTTAACTATGAGGAGCATTTACGGTTTATTTTGTTGTTGGCAATTTAATTCGTAAGCTTTTGTAATATATGACTCTACGGAGTGGGTCAATATTGACATAGTGGGTTCAGGGCATCAATATGTATTTAGTTGAAGGGAAAAATGTTTCCAGATATTTGTTATTGATGGCTGAACGATCACGCATGTATAATTATGAGGTTATATATCAATTTTTATTTGTGTTAAAAATTAGGGGCGTGACAGGATCTTTGTTATTCCCTATCCTTTCTTTCTTTTAACCTTAACCCTTAGCCCCATTACAACCCTGAATAAAAGACCTATTTGATCATTGGGGACGGCAGTTGGTCTATGGAGATTTGTGCATGGAGATGAGCCTATGGCTTGGGTTCATTTGGTCTTATGTTAGTATCGTTCGTGAAATCTTTTTTAAAAAAAATGTATTATCAGAAAGAGCCTTTTTTTTGTCATGCTATCTATGTGAGCTTTTTGTTGCCTTATATATATATCATCTCTCTCACATAGCAATATTTAGGATTGTGTACATTAAAGTCAGAAAATCATGAGTGAAAAGAAATTGAGAGCATCATTGTGAGAAATTAAGTTGAAGGTTGTTTAAAATATGAAGATGTTGAGTTTTCTCTTGTTGCATCGGTTTTGATTATCTTCGCATTATATTTTGAGTATGATGGTTATCAAAGTAAATTAGCTCTTAAGTCTGATTATGAGTTTGATTTCATGACTACTTGAGTCTTGTTGACCATACATGTCGGATTATAACTTCTCTGAGATGTTTGGAAGATATTGCGTCCGTGTCTTTATTCTAATTGTTCTTTGTTTGCTAGGGATTAGCAAAGCTTAAGTGTGGGGGTATTTGATAGAAGCATAATTATGCGATATTAATAACGTTAACGTTAATCTCTATACTTTCTTTGTTAGTTTAGTATATTTTCTCGTTCTTTACGTTGTTTATTTGTTTTATAGGTATCTTGGAGCAAAGAAGGAGAAAAGAGGTAAAAGAGGGATTGAAAGGCAAAATCGGCAAATATGTCTGTGCAGATCAGTCAATTTCAACATATCACTGAGACCAACTCACAACGATCCAGAGGATGATCTTTATATTGATGGAAAGCCTCGGATATCTAGTTTTCAGATCTTTTTACGGCTCATCAATATCATTTTTCTAGAAGAAGTTATGGTTCATTTAGTATAAAAAGGTCAGGCTGCGCGTGAATCTGAGGTTGGACGGGAATTTATGTTTTGAAGCCCAAATCACACCGAGCAGCCCAAGGAGGAGTTTGTGCTTCATATTTCAGCTTAATATGGACAAACAACATGATGTGAATGATTGGAATAAGTCATCAAGTTCAAGAGCCAATAGGAAAACTCCACCTAAGCATGTGAACCCTAATTCTTTTAGGTTTTGGATTTCCTACACAACAAGAAAGATCAAGGGAACCTCTAAGCATATAAAAGGAGATGAAATCTGCAGCAGCTCTCGCTCTCTCTCCTCTTCCTCCCCTTCTTTAGTTAGTTTTATTTCTTCTATGTTTAACTAGTTTTTATTAGTTAGGGGACTGCTTGAAGCCCCTAGACATGAACTACAATATGATTTGACCTTTGATGTTATTTTCTTTTAATTCAAGATGAGACTCTAGTTTACTGTGTACTTTTCCATTGATGAATGCTTGCTTGTATGCTTTGAGTGCACGCTTGGTATGCATGTTAGGATTCTACTGCTTTGATTGTTCTAGAGAAGTAATTGTTAGTTTTCACTATCAAGTAAACTAAGTCCTAGGTTTAGCAAGGCACTAAGTTTATTGTGATGCCTAGTGATGTCTCAAACTCTTTTAGACCTTAATGATCTCTACATGTTAAATCTAATAAGCATACCTTTAGGTTGCATTGCTTGGGAATAGTCTAGGTGTAGCGCTTCCTGCTTAGTGTACGAAGTAAGAAAGGGTAATAGGTTGTGTTCAAGCGTACCGAGTCAACCTGAGCATCTTCATCTAGATTAATTGAATTAGGATTGAACAAATTGTCTTCTGTGTGATTGTCCGGGGTGGATGCATCTTTCCTAACTATCTTCATCATATTGTTTTCAAACCATCTTAAAACCAGTTTTTGTTATTTTCAGCTTCTGTACTCTATATTTTCGTATTTGTTTAGAATAGTAAATCAATTCCGAATAATACCAAATTTTTTGTACTAGACACCCTATGTGTCTAGTATATCTCTTTAAATTTTTGTAATTTTTGTACTAGAGTAGTTTAGATTAGCTTTTTAATTAGGTTTTCAACTGCCGTTTGCAAGGAACAGTGGTCACTTTTGTGACACTATTTTGAGTAGTTATAACCTTAGTCCTCTGCGGGAAAGACCCTTATTTACCCTTGATACAATTGACAATCTTAAATGTGAATAAGAAAAATCAATACCTTATAAATTTAGCTATCAACTATTTATGTCAATAGGTTTTATGTTAGGAGATGTCGACATCTCAGGCTCGAAATCCTTCCTCTTCGTTAGTGAATCCAATTCAACCTAGATTGTTTCTTTCTATTTAGGCCAATTTTCTCTACGTTGGCATTCTTCATGTACTTACATGAACATTTTCCTAAAGCATAATTAGCTATAATGCGCCACGCTCATGCCATCACCAGCAGTTACAACAGCTATTAAGGGTGTGACCTATGGAAACACCACCAGATAGGCTATTGCCTGAGCTTCGGCTCAGCCCAAGATCGCCGCTGACGCCCTGCCACGTGCCACGCCAATATCATCTCGTTGAAGTATCATATGATGGGAATAGAAGCATATCAGTCCCACATCGAAAGCAAGGAAGAGATCAGTCTCTTGCTCTCCTATAAAAGGTCTACTCCTCTCTCCTCATTAAATACTCATTTACTTCTTACCTAACGTTATTCTATCAATGTAAATACATTGACTGACTTAGGCATCGGAGTAAAGAAAACGGCCAACCGCAGTCTCCCTCTAACGCCCTGTGTACTTTATTTGATAAATAGCGGAAACAGCAAAAGAAAAAGAAGTAGCGGTCCGCCTCGCGGGCCAGTGTTAACCCAGATTTATCTACCGCTGAATCTCAAACATTAACATTGGCGCTATCTGTGGGAATCCTTGAGCAAAACGTCACCCCATCACAACAATCACCATGACTAACGATAGCGGGGAAATCGTCGATGAGCAAGCGGACCAGTCCGTCAACCCCCAACCCACCAACCCTGTGACTAACGTTAATCGCTCACTCTTCAATACTCTTGTCAACCCCAGCATGCATAGAGCCCCAGGATACCCCCCAGATCCCACGAACTCAAACCATAGCAGAGGCTCGCCAACCACCAGGCCAGGACCTTGCCTCCAAGTATGTACTGGCACTGGTAGACCTCCACAAGGCAAATAAGGAGCGCGAGCAGGAACGCAAGGAATAGGCCAAAGCTCAGAAATAGGTGGCCACGCTGATATCAAAATTCGACAAACTAAAGAAGGTGTTGGAGGCGAATGCTAACCCAGTGCAAAGCGAACAATCACAAAGTACCAGGTGTAGTTGACCAGTGGCAAAAGATTGATACCACCACCAATCATACAGATGCAAGCACCGCTGAACCCATCTGAGCTGGTAGGAATGGGTCCTCAACCTCCACCACGTTTAATGATAGAATAGGACGTGGAATCACAACCGCGCACCAACCTCCATGCAACTAGAGTAAGAACCGAGGGAAACCTACCTGCCCCTAGGTGGGAATTGGCACAACGAAACCTCCAGGCAGGACCCGCTGGCGACGCAACACCCTAATCTTGGAAAAAATGCAACAATTAGAACAAAGACTAATCTAGGCCAAGGCAGGCGCCCCAGCGCCAATCCAAAACCCACTCTTTGAGTCAAGACCAGAACCGTTTACCGTCAGAATCTTGCAAGCCGTCAGACCATCACATGCAAAAAGCCAAAAATGGCACAGTACAGTGGCCTCATTGATCCTTTCGTCCATATGGACACCTTCAAAAAGGTCACTAACAATAAGAGATTCGATGACGCCACCCTCTGCCATCTGTTCAGCTAGACATTGGATAGTGAGGTAGTAAGTTGGTTCTTCGAATGCCCACCCAGATCCATCGACTCATTCCATGCACTATCGAACGCCTTCTTATAGGGGGTTATCCTCTTGGCCGCAGGACATCATAACACAAGCTAGCTGTTCAACGTCAAGCAAGCCGTAGAAGAAACATTGAAGGCATTCGTCACAAGGTGGAGAGCGGCGTCGTCCTGGTGTCGCGACCTTGACAAAACAATGGCACTGGGAGCCTTCAAGCAAGGACTTCGGGACCATTTCTCTACCATCTCAACTACAATTATCCAAACGTCGCGTATGACCATGTCATGAGCGAGGCCGTCCTCCACGTGCAGGTAGAATTCATCACATACGGAGAGGCACCATCACCTTCACAAATGCTAGCCAAGTCAACTCAGCCTTCCTCCATCCAATAGGAAACCGCTAACAAGACTCCCGCCACACCCCTAACTGTAAAAAGAGAGAATGGCAGCAGAACAACTACCCGGGAAAGCGGCAAAAGGATCAGCAATACCACAACAAGGCTAATTGCTCATTCCACTGTGATAACTGCAACAAGCAGGCGGAATCCTCCCAGGGTACGCAGTGTTCGCAGTTCTTACAACTTCATATGAAGAGATATACGATCAGTGCAAGGAAAAAATCCCACCGCCACCCCCCAAGAAAATACCCGAGAGTAGGAAAACCAAGGGACACCGGCAAGTGGTGCAAATACCACGAAGACAGCGGTCACAACACCAACAGTTGCAACGCCCTTAAAACAGCAATGGAGACCCTGTATCGAGATGGCAAGCTGGATCAGTTAAAGGTGCGACAGGCACTGCCAGTAGTCTCCAATATCAAGCCCATGCGTCGCATCAACACCATCGACAGCAAGGCTCCCATCAACAACATGTCTCATAGGGCAAGGAAGCGCTATGCGCGTGCCAACCACCCCAAAGAAGTTTGCAACATTAGCTATGAAAAATCCGCTAAGCTACCAAGATTTGGGTGGGAGCCCATAACTTTCTCCAAGGAAGAGGAACGTGGAGTACATTTCCCCAACAATGATCCATTCCTGATCGACGCTATACTTGACAAGTGGTCAATAGGGAGGATCCTCGTTAACAAAGGATCTGCTGTCAATGTCATTTTCAATGGCTGCTATAACTAACTCCAGCAGAACAGAAAGCTGCTACAGGACCACCAACCGCTGCTTAGTTTCTCCGGCGATGTCACACAACCACTCGGTTCTGACTACATGTGCCTGTCCGTCGGTGCCAGCCCATGCACAGCGAAGGTACACACCGAGTTCATTGTTGTCGACTGCTTCAGTTCTTACAATGCCATCATCGGCCGACCGGTACTCAACAAGCTAAAGTGCATCATTACCAGATACATGCTTCTCATGAAGTTCCCTAAACCCAATGACACGGGCTGTGTGAAAGGAAGCCAACAACTAGGACGAGAATGCTACTCAACAATGGTGACGCGGTCGATGTGTCGTCATGAAATCCTAACGTTAGGAAATCATCTGCCGCTGACAGATAGGATTGACGACCCCAGAGACGACGAGAAGAAGTATGTAAAAAATGAACCTGTCAACCTAGAAACATCTCTACAGATCATCAACATCTCTGACGAATACCTTGAGCAGATAGTCCACGTTGGCGCCCAACTTTCCCCTGAGATAGCGGCAGAACTCACACAATTTCTGCGAGACAACGCCACTGTGTTTTCATGGTCCTACGATAATATGCCAGGCATCTCCCCTGACATCATTACGCACAAGTTAGTATCAAACCATCCTTCTATCCAATCAAGCAGAAGAGAAAGGCCTTCGACGAAGAAAGACATCGTGCAATAGGGGAAGAGGTCGCAAAGCTACAAAGCATTGGGTTCATCCACCAATGGATTTCCAACTTGGTCATGGTAAAAAAGCCCAGCGGAAAATGGCAAATGTGTGTAGACTTCAAAGGTCTTAACAAGACATGCTCCAAAGATAGTTTTCCGCTACCACGCATTGACCAGCTGGTCGACGCAACAGCCAGACACGAGCTGCTCAGCATGATGGACGCCTTCTCTGGATACAACCAAATCAAGATGAACCTCAGTGACGAAGAATGCACCACCTTCACAACCGACAAAGGCCTATACTGCTACAATGTCATGCCTTTCGGGTTAAAGAACGTCGGAGCAACATGCCAAGGGTTGATGAACGTCATGTTCGTAAAGCACCTCAGCAAAATAATAGAGGTATACGTAGACGACATGCTTGTCAAGAGCATCAAGACCAGCGGACATGTGGCAAACCTCTGTATCATATTCGCCATTCTCTTAGCCTACGGTATGCGCCTCAACCCCAAGAAGTGCTTTTTCGGCGTCACCACTAGCAAATTTTTGGGCTGCATCATTAGCGAATAAGGCATAGAGGCCAACCCCGACAAGGTACAAGTCATCCTCAACATGAAATCCCCAGAGTGGAAGGTGCATGTTCAGAGCCTCCGGGGCAAGCTAACTGCTCTATCCCGTTTCATCTCCAAGCTCACTAACAGATGGCTCCCATTCTTCAAAGCCATAAAGAGGACCCACAAAAGGAAATTGATTGGATTCTGGACTGTGAAGCGGCATTCTAGTGTTTAAAGGAATACTTAGCGGCAATCCCACTCCTCTCTATTCCCATATAGGGTGAGATACTTTACATATGCCTCGCGGTATCCACTTCGGTGCTTAGTTGCTCCATAGTGCGAAGAGAGGGACAGGATGAGCTCCCGGTATTCTACGTCAGCAGAGGTATAAATAGATACATCCCCTTGGAGCAGTTCACTATCGTGCTCATCATTGCCGCTAGATGCCTCCACCAATACTTCCAAGCCCATACAATTCATGTCTTGACAAATCAACCGCTGAAGCAAGTAATGTAGAACCTTGAGCACTATGGCAGCCTTAGCAAATGGGCAATTGAGCTCAATGAGCTCGACATTGAGTACAAACCACGAACAGCTATGAAGGCCAGTCTGTAGCGGACTTCGTCGCTTAGCTCACTGAGCGTCAAGATGAACCCAGCATGGGGACAGAAGAAGGTAAAACAACCATGACAACCATCGAGGAGCCGACATCCAAGCAACAATCAGAATGGAACCTCCATGTCGACGGCTCAACCTGCGCTAAGGCTTGTGGAGCGAGAATCATCTTGATAGGGCCAGGGGATTGAACGTGGAGTACGTGCTAAAATTCAACTTCACAGCTTCAAACAACATGGCAGAGTATGAAGCACTCATTGCAGGCCTACTCCTCGCTATTGAATCAGGCGCTAACAGTGTCAACATATTCAACGATTCCCAACTAGTCTTCAACCAGGTCAATGACAGCTTCCAGGCTAAGGATAAACAGTTAATGGCGTACTTAGGGTACGTGAAAACCCTACTCAGGAAATTCAAGTTCCATTCTATTAAGCAAATCCTTAGAGAAAAGAACGCTAAGGCAGACTCTCTGGCAAGACTGGAAACCGCTTAACCACACCAAAGTCCAACAGACACAAGGGTAGAGTGTCTTGACAAGCCAAGCATCACAAAAACCTAGCGGAATTATTCAACATAGAGGTCAATTCCAGATGGATGGACTAAATAATAGAGCACAAGCGCAATGGAACACTTCCAACCAACAAGGTCGAAGCACGGTAGCTCAAGCGGAGAATAACCTGTTATAACATATAGAACGACAAACTCTACCACCAGGGATTCACCCCCCCCCCCCCAACCTCCAATGCTTGACCTCAGAAGCAGGAAGGGTTGTATTGGCAATGATACACGTAGGGGAATGTGGAAATCATTAAGGCACCAAATCTTTGGTAAACCTAACTACGCAGCAAGGATACTTTTGGCCCACCCTCGCGACACCGACAGAGAAGTCTCCAAGTCCTGCCATAAGTGTTGGCAATACGTTGACCTCCCTGATGTCCCATCGGAGCCCCTCTCAATAATCATCGGCCCATGGATCTACTCCACTTGGGGCCTCGACCTAGTCAGCAAATTACCAACCACTAGGGGCCAGTTCAAATACATCATCATTGCCATCGATTACAACTACAAGTAGATATAAGCTGAGCCGCTGACGGCAATCACTACTGCCAAGGTAACACGCTTCCTCTAGAAAAACATCTATTGCCGTTATGGCGTCCCCCACACCATCATCACAGACAATGGGGCACAGTTCAACAATGAGGAGATCATAGCCTTTACCGCTAATCTAGGCACCAAGATACGCTATGTATCTGTGGCGCACCCCTAAACCAATAGGCAGGTTGAAGCGGCAAACAAGATAATCAAGAAATTACTCAAGAAAAAACTTGATGACCCCAAGGGTTTATGGGTAGAAAGCTCCCGAAGGTTCTGTGGGCCATCAGGACAACCCCAACATCCACTAACGGTGAAACCCCATTCTGTATGATGTTCGGAATGGAGGCCGTCCTGCCCATTGAAGTTATTCAACCTACCGCTAGGGTCGAGGGCTACAGTGCCAAGACAAAAGGCGAAGGCATCAACCTCGACAAGGATCTCCTCGAGGAAAAGCGCCACAAGGCTCACTTGCACAACTTGCAAAACAAATAACAGATATCGCGTTTCTACAATTACAGAGTCAAGGCCCGGAATCTCTAACTTGGAGACTGGGTCATGAAGGAACTCATTCCACCGCCAACTGCACTTCGTCCCACTAGGGAAGGACTATACGAAATAGTAGAAGTCGTCAACCCTGACACTTTCTACTTAAGGGACAGGGATGGCGTCACATCCACCCACCCTTGGAATACCGAACACCTCCGGTATTACAACAAGTAATTCTACCGCTAACCCACGAGCATCTTGACTTTCCTAAATTTTTGTACAATATTCAGCTAAGGGAAACTACCTAACAGGTACACTCACTCTTTTGCGAACGCTGATCTCTCAGCTATCAATTAAACGAGGAATTATTCAAACCATTGTTTTCTGCATCACAAACAGTTAACTGGCAACGCCAACAACGTTCACCAGATCACGTCCTCTACTTCGTGCACTTAGAAAAATTTTAATTCCCTAAATGTTTCATTGACAGAAAAAAGTATAAGAAAGCTCTAGCGGTATACTAACACTAAAAAAGAATAAGTATTTGCCAGTGGCAATCCCACACTTAGAAAAAATCAGAGATAAAAATAGCAACATTACTTCATTATCAAATTTAGGTTGGGACTCCCCAACCAAAACATTGTTTCATTACATAAACGCCTCAGCGGTGATGAAAAGCAAAAACCTAAGCATCTCTTAATTCTGCTCGGGGAGCCACAACACCTTCACCGTCTGCCTGGGTGGGCTGTGCCACTGAACGGCTAGTCTGGTCGGACCCGGTGGCGGTAGGACTCGGAGTGATCATCGTGCCATCATCACAGGTGTTGACCACCATGAACTCGCCATGAGAAGCATCGGAGACCATTGGTATCAGCAATTGCTAGGAACCATTACCCGTACGCCGGCCAGACTCACTGTCGGACCGCACACCTTCGGGCTAGGAAGAGTCTAGTCCACCTCCGGCGGTCTATGGATGACTCGACTCCAGTTACAGTTGGGCCACCTTATCCCAGTTGATGATGCCCTTCGCCTCCAGCTTACGAAAGTTGGCCGTAACACTAGTTATGCCGACGGCTGTAAGTACGTCCTTATACTCTTTGGACAGCTTAAAGGCCTCAACAGTCGCGCCGACTACCTTTTCCGTCTCTGCTTCTAGACTCTTAGCCCTACTTTGCAGCCGCTTGACCTCTTCAGATCGGGTGGCAGATTCTCGCTGCATAATATCCAGCCTCGTCACCTTAGCCGCTGTTAATGTTTAAAGTTCAGCGGTAGCTAAACCTTTGTTAACGCTGGTCCGATGAGCGGACTGTTACCTATGATATTCATAGAGCTTCCGCTGCCTGTCAAGTGAAATACAGAGGGCGTCAGAGGGAAACCGCACTGGGCGGTCTTCTCTTCTCTGATGCCTATGTTAGTCAATGTATTTATGTTGACAAAGTAACAGTAGGTAAGTATTAAATGCGTAATTAATGAGGAGAGAGGAGAAAACCTTTTATAGGTAAGGAGAGAGCTGATCTTCTCCATGTTTTCGATGTGGGATTGATATGCTTCAGTCCTCAGCTTTTGGAGCTTCTGATGCTGTCTTGGCGTGGCGCGTGGCGGTGCGTCAGCGGTGATCTAGGGGCAAGCCGGGGCTCAGGTAGTAGCCTGCTTGGCTGTGTTCCCATAGGTCACTCCTTTGGCGGGAGTCAGTACCGCTGGTGGTAGCATGAGCGTGGCTCATTATAGCTAATTATGCTTGCAAATGCCTATATAAGTACAAGTCCCCCAAGTCCCCAGTCAAGGAGGGCAATCTTGGTTGGGAAGATGCCTAGTGGTTGGAAGCGTTACTTCCGCCAGTCTTGCAAAAGCATAATTAGTGTCAGTGCTTTATACCCTTTCGGGTGGGCCCCTGCTAGGCCCCCTAGGGAGTCCCCCACTCCCCAGCTAAGATAGACCTCCGTTTGGCCGGTGTATTGTTTGTTGAGGGGAGCTGCGCTGAGCAGAGGGTGTTAGGTAGCAAACCCACTCTTTGATACCCAAGTGGCGGGGTCAACATACCTGATCATGGCCATCGAAGACTGTGTTGATGCGCCCCCCATATTTTTGAAGCACGAAGATCTTCTGTAATGAAGAGAAGCGCCTTCGATTGCACCAAAACTCTCACCTTTGAGTTGGTACTCTGAATCTCATCCCTGTTCTATTGGATTTCTGTGTGTTTGCTTCTGTTGGTTTCTGGGTTTTCGATTTGGGGTGTTATCTGTTCTTCCCCAGTGTGTGCTGAGGGTGTAAAGCTAGTTTTGGGGGTGGATTTTGGTGTTTGATAAAGTTGGGGTCTAGGGACTTGTTAGATGGTCGAATCTGGGTTGAGTATATGGGTGCGCTTTGTTCTTGTTTTGGCATTTTTTGGGTAATTGTTCTTGATGTTCTTGGATGCAATTGATAAAGGGATAGCATAGATCTTGTGCGAATTGACTGGTTTGGGTTTTAGGGTAGTGGGATGGCTAGCATCGTAGATATCTCGAGCGGTGAGGATTCTAGGTCTGACGAGTCGCTCAACGTGGCGGATAGGGTGTTTATTGACTCGTTGCGTCCGTCTACCCCTGCAGGAACCTCACCGTCCGAACCGCTAGACATTGTGCTGCTATAGACTATACCCTGGGAGGTTGCCATGGGTCATGCTGGTCATCCTTCTAGTTCTAGGGCAAGAGAGGAAGTTTCTGCTAGCAAATGGCTGGAGGAGCGGTTAGCGAGCAATAATGCCTCTAGCGGTTGCGCTGGCGTGGTGAGAGAGGCTGGCCGGGAGGAGGTTGAGTCAGCTTGGGTTCTGCCCGACTGCACCGCAGTTGATGAGGAGGGAGCGCCGATATCGGCTGCTGCCGTCAACCGCGTGAAGCGGGTCTTTCGTCTCCCTGGAGTGGTGAAGTTGCGGCTGCCGAACGCCGATGATAGGGTCTCCATCCTGCCAGCAGGACATGCCGCCGTTCACGAGGCCATCTTCCGCCAGGGTGTGACCTTCCCGTTACATCCCAATCTTGGTATACGAGTTTGGTCTCACCTTTGGGCAGATTTGCCCCAACATGTGGCAGTTGTTATTGGCGTTGAACTCATTGTGGCGCCTATCGGGGTGTGAAGGGTCGACTGTAGCGGAGGTACTTCACTTCTACGAGCTTACCTATGTGCAGCGACAAGGGTGTAGCGGGCAGGTGAACCTCTCTCGCCGCCAGGGGGCACCCAAGTTGATAGAGAATCTGAAAGACTTGATGTCTCCCTGGAGGGCAACCTATTGCGTGGCGGTCTCGGGGTGGGAGTATGACGTCAGTGCAAATGAAGGGTCACCCACGTGTAGGATTAAGTTAGAGTTCCAGCCAATCCGAGGTTGTTGATAGTCATTTGTGATTAAAGTTCGACGGATGCCATTCGTACAATGCGCCTGTATACTATGTTGTGTTTTTTTTTTTTTTTGTAACCCTTGCTTCATTTCTTGTGTAGCGGGTCTTCGCTACAATTTGACGCGTGAGGAGCAGTGTCGTTTGGCGAGGATAAGAGGCTGTTGGCAGAATCGTAACCTGCTCAACCTCCTCTTGCTCATCGGGTGGGAATTGTTGGTTGATCTGAAACTGACACGCGCCGTTGGTAAGCAGTTCCGGCCGACCTATTACTTGTCAACCTCTTCTTCTTCTTTGACTTTCGCGATGGTTGCAGAATCACCGCCGGGAAACAAGGCCAGTCGTGACGTGTTTGAGAAGGCCATCGATTGTGCAGAGATCAACATTTTCTTGGAGTCTATGTACTCCGATGGGCTGGAGGCCCAGCAAACCACCGTTGATCCTGGCACACTAGCGGTGAGCCCATCCGATGTGCTAGTGGTGCTGCCGATGCCGCACCACTCTCATCTTGGCGCTGATGGTTCACCCGTGGTTCAATCGGGAACTGGCGCTGTTCAGGGGGTAGTTGGCTGAAGTAGAGTCCTTGCTGCTCCTGTGTAACCAAAAGAGAGGGTACCCACCAATAGATGTGGGTCCCAATGGGAGAGGGTGGTGGCCTCAAAAGAGCAGGTAATTATCGCGGGGCTGGAGCCGCAGACAAGATCGCAACTTGTTACCGCTGGTGCCACCCGGGTCGTATTGCAGAGGAAACGGCGGCAGAATGATACTGATGAGGAGGATGATGCCATCGACGCGGAGACCATCGGGGCCCGCCAGTAGAAGAGAAAGAGGCATGCTCAGCCCACGGTGACTGTGGCGGCCAGGTGGGAGGGGCAGACGAGCAATCTAGACTCGTTTGCTGCGTATGCTGAGTTCCTGGATGGGACCGTCCGCCAACAGTGCTGCAGCGGTCTGGATGGGACCATCTGCCCAACGGTGCTGCAAAGGTCTGGATGGGACCATCTGCCCAACGGTGTTGCAGCGGTCTCCGTTTAGCTCGGCCTTTGGCAACTTGTCCGTCGGGTTGCATGAATTCTTCCTGGCGGCCTCGAAGCAGCCCGAGGTCGAGCGGCAATTGCGGGAGGAGCTCGAAGTCATGCGTGGGGAACTGGCAGATAAGGAGTTGCAGCTGACCAAGGTGGAATGCGATGCCTCGGATGCTCGCGGCAAGCTGAAGATTGTTATCAAGCAGAACCTTGAGTGGAATGATCACATCAACCAGCTTCAGTAGGACATAGTTCAGTTGAAAGAGAAGATGGCGGCCAAGGTTACGAGGATTGACATTCTTCAGAAAGATTCTGGCGCCAAATCCGCCGAGGTAAAAAGGTTAGAGGGTGTGTGGCTGCCTAGCTAGAGGAGGAGAGGAGCAGTACTGAGGCCGCCACTGTGGATGCCTTCAAGCAGTCTGCAGCGTACAAGCAAGCGTTGATGGATGTGGCGAAGGCCGGTGCTGTTGCCAATGTGGAGCTTTTGACTGAAAGGGGCGCCATTGATTGGGCGAAGGCGTCCGGGTCCGCCAGCACACCCAGCAAGCCGTCAGCCCTTGGGGGCAGGTCCTTAGCAGTTCAGCCTAGCTTGAGCTCCGGCAGTGGGGAGAGTGATGATGACCCGGCGGAAGCCTCTCAGCGGACTTCTGTGCCTACCCAGTCCTAGGTTTCCAGGGCCAATGTTGTGGCAGATCGTACCCAGCCGGACGGGACCATCATGACCCCTAGCCTGACTGCGCATGGCTCCGACCAAACAAGTCGTATGGGCGAGCGGCAACCGCCAGCAGAGGGTGAGGAACAACTGCCAATAGAGGGTGAGCAAGGAGGTACTGAAAATCGTTGAAGACGCTGCCCACGATACCTTTGTTTTGTAATGCCGCGGAAGCCTGCATATGTACTTTTTTTTTTTTTTTTTTTTTGTAATTGAATATTTTTGGGCGGGTGGTCCCAACCCTTAATATATGCAGTTTGTTTGAACTTTCAGTGTTGGATTCTGTTGTTTGCATGTTGCTATATCGCTAGTGTTGACTTGTGCTTTTGTTAATCAATGAAACATTAAAGGAATTAAAATTGTTCCCAAGTGCACGATGTAGCGGACGTAGTCCGCCGAATATTGTTGGCGTTGCCAGTTAATTCTTATGCTTGGACTGGGCGACAATGGTTTGAATAATTCCTCGTTTCATTGATAGCTGTCAGATTAACGTTTTACAAAAGCGGAGTTGTACCCGTTGGGTAGCTTCCCTTAGCTAAATATTGAACAAAAAATTAGCTAAGTCAAGATACTCTTGGGTAGCGGTATGACTATTTGTAGTAATACCGAAGGTGTTCGGTATTCTAAGGGTGGGTCGTTGTGACGCCATCCTTGTCCATTAAGTAGAAGGTGTCGAGGCTAGCGACTTCCACAATTTTGTATGGACCTTCCCACGTTAGGCGGAATGTCGTTGGCGTCGGAACGACTTCCTTCATTACCCAGTCCCCCAGTTGGAGGTTCCGGGCTTTTACCCTGGCGTTGTAGAAACACGATACCCGTTGCTTATTTTGCAAATTGTGCAGATGGGCCTTGTGTCGTTTCTCCTCTAGGAGGTCCCTGTCGAGATTGACGCATTCGCCGTTAGTATCGGGGCAGTAGCTTTCGATCCTAGCAGTAGGTTGAGTTATCTCAATAGGTAGAACGGCTTCAGTTCCGAACATCATACAAAATGGCGTTTCACCCGTGGCGGAAGTTGGGGTAGTCCTGATGGCCCACAGAACCTCCTGAAGCTTCTCCGTCCACAAACCCTTGGCATCGTCGAGCTTCTTTTTTAGCAGCTTCTTGATTATCTTGTTTGCTGCTTTGACCTGGCCGTTGGTTTGGGGGTGAGCGACAGATGCAAAACTCATCTTGGTGCCCAGGTTAGCGGTGAAACATATGAGTTCCTTATTGTTGAAATGTGTGCCGTTGTCTGTGATGATTGTGTGGGGGACACCATAGCGGCAATAAATATTCTTCCAGAGGAAGTGAGTTACCTTGGTGGTAGTTATTATCGTCAGTGGCTCCTCCTCTATCCACTTGTTATTGTAGTCGATGGTGACAATGATGTACTTGATCTGGCCTTTGGTGGTTTGGAATTTTCCGATCAAGTCCAGGCCCCACGTGGAGTGAATCCATGGACCAATGATGATCGACAGTGGTTCCGCCGAGACATGTGGGAGATCAGCATATTGTTGACATTTGTGGCATGTTAATGCTCAGGTCCGGCGGTAGCCGGATCCTTGTTTAACGCGGGTCCGGTGGGCGGATCGCTACTCCGAAGATTAAATGATCTCCGTTTACTGCAACACGAGAGACAGGGCATCAGAGGGAGACCACGTTGGGCGGTCTTCACTTCTCTGATGCCTAAGTCAGTCACTGTATATGTGCAGCATAACAATAAATGAGTAGTAATTGCGTAATTAATGAGGAGAGAGGAGAGAACCTTTTATAGTTGAGGAAGAGGTTGATCTTCTTCTTGTTTCCGATGTGGGACTGATGTGCTTAGATTCCCAGCGTCTAGAGCTTCTGATGCTATCTTGACCCAGTGCGTGGCGGCGCGTCAGCAGTGATCTGGGGGCGGTCCAGAGCTCAAGCGGTAGCCTGCCTGGCAGTGTCTTCGCAGGTCACCCCTTTGGTGGGAGTCGGTACCTCTGGCGGTACAATGAGCGTGGCTCATTATAACTAATTATGCTCGTTCTGGCACATGTAGATACAAGTCCCCAAGTCCCCAGTCAAGGAGGGCAATCTTGGTTGGGGAGTTGATCGGCAGTGTGAAGCATTACTTCCGTTAGACTTGCAACAGCATAATTAGCGTCAGTGCGTTGTCAACCATGGATTTACTGAGCGAAAGCTTTATACCCTTCCAGGTGAGCCCCTGCTAGGCCCGCGAGGGAGTCCCCCACTCCCTAGCCAAGACGGACCTCCGGATGGTCGGCAAATTGTTTGTTGAGGGGAAGCTGCGCGGAGCAGAGGGTGTTGGGTAGCGAGCCCAATCTTAGTACCCAAGTGACGGGGATCAACGTACCTGATCAGGGTCATCATAGACTGTTGACAAGTCCCCGTGTCCCGTAGGGACGATCTGACAGTAACCCCGCGTGGCGGTCATTGTCAGAGTGAGGCGTAGCCTCGGGATTCGCAGCTGGCTGATACCCCCCGCAGGATGTAGCAGGAAACAACGTCGCGTAGACCTGTTCGGCGGTGGTTACTTAGCGGAGTTGCGCTCAGCAACGCACGGGGTTTGCAAGATTGAGGGGGTTATGCCAGCAGTGTCACGTATAGCTGAGGCTGCCCCTTGCAAATTGACAAGTGGAAGTTTTGCTAGCGGGGATTCGCTCAGCGGACTTCGACACTTGGAAGGTGACAAGTGAGAAGTTCCGCTAGCGGGGTTTCGCTCAGCGATGACTTTGCCACTTGGAAAGTGACAAGTGAGAAGTTCCGCTAGCGGGGTTTCGCTCAGCGGTGACTTCGACACTTGGAAAGTGACAAGTGAGAAGTTCCGCTAGCGGGGTTCCGCTCAGCGGACTTCGCCGACGATTGGTGCCCTTCTTCCAAAAGTAGTGGCTTTTACCAGACGTTTCGTTTGATGGTGGTTGACACATGGCGAACCCCTAAAGGGTTAGCGTGCGGAGGTGTGTCTCCTCCGCCTAGCCGTCTCCTCGCCATTAATGTCGAGTAATGATGGATTTCATTGCCTCGGTTAATCCGGAGAGTAACTGTAGTTGTGGGACACGTGTACGGCTGACAGTTGATGTCGTTTTTCAATGGAAGGCGTAGGACTGTTTGACGTTGACATAAAAGGGGGGAAGTTGGCATATTTGACACTGCTCTAAACTTTGAACTGTGCTTCGTCGTCTTCAAGCTTTCTGCGTCTAAGATCGGAGAAGAAGGTTGAGGCGATATTGCCGAGTTTTCATACTTGGAAGAACCGACGACCTCCGGCTCTGAAGACAAGTGCTCACACTGCTGTCAGAGACTTTATCGTTAAGGTTGGTATTCTGACTAATATCCCTGTTTCATTGGATGTTTGCTATAGTGATTTTTTGGGTTTTAGGTGTTCCTGTGGTACGTTCTTTGATGTCCTGTGAGGGTATGAGTGGGTTTGGGGATGGGTTGCTGTTTTTGACAGAATTGGGGTTTTTAGGGATTTTCTAGATGGTCGAATCTGGCTTTGAGGGCGTTTGTTCTTGTCTTCGTATTTTCTGGGTTGAGTGTTGTTGATGTTCTCGGGCACTGACTGATATAGGGATAGGTTAGATCTTGTGTGAGCTAACTGATTTGGGTTTTAGGGTTTTGGGATGGCCGACGTCATAGAGATTTCGAGCAGTGAGGATTCCGGATCTGAAGTGTCGTTCAGCGCGGCGGATAGAAATTTTATTGACTCGTTGCGTCTGTCTGCCCGTGCAGGAATCTCACTGCCAGAACCGCTAGAGGTCGAGCCGCTACAGACCATACCGTGGGACGTAGTTATGGGTCGTGCATCGCGTTCGGAGAGTTCTAGGGCGGGGGAGGCTGCCACTGCTCATACTATGCACGAAGAGCGCCCAGAAAGCAATAGTGCCGCCAGCGGTTCCGCTGGGGGGGAGGTGTAGCGGGGGAGGATACGGAGTCGGCTTGGGTGTTTGAGGATGGCACCCCTGTTGACGAGGCTGGAGGTAAGATGACCGCTGTTGCCGTCAACCGGCTGAAGCGGGTGTTCCTGTTGCCAGGCGTGGTGAAGCTGCGTCCGCCGACGGTAAAGGAGAAGGCTTCGATTCTACCAATGGGCCACACCGCGGTGCACGAGGCTATATTCCGCGAGGGAGTGACCTTCCCGCTGGTGCCCAACCTACAGATCATGGTGTGCGAGTTCGGCATCGCCTTTGGGCAACTGTGCCCCAACATGTGGCGGTTAATGCTAGCGCTAAACTCGTTGTGGCGGTTGTCTGGTTGCGAAGGACCGACCGTGGCGGAGGTATTACACTTCTACGAACTGGTGTACATGAAACGCCAGGGTTGTAGAGGGCAAGTAAACCTCAGTCGTCGCCAAGGAGCGTCCAAGCTGATCGAGAACCTGAGGGACTCAATGTCGTACTGGCGAGGTTCCTTCTGCATTGCCAGGGCGGGGTGGGAGTACCAAGCGGGGACTAATGAGAGGGAGCCGACGTTTAGAATTAAGTCGGAGTTTCAGCCCATCCGAGGTTGTTTTCCGTTTCCGCTGAACATGATCGGCGGGGTTTTTTTTTTTTTTTTACTCGTACTTGTACTGATAATGACCTTTCTTGTGCAGCGGGGGTGTGGTACACCCTAACTCGTGAGGAAGAGTGCCGCGTAGCACGCATCAGGGGTTGCTGGCAGAATTGCAACTTACTGGACTTCCGTCTCCTTACCGGGTGGGAGTTGTTGGTAGCTCAACAGCTGACGCGTGCTGTTGGTAAGTACTCTCCGCCGTACCGCACCTTTTGTGAGGTTGCCTCATGCTAACCGGCCTGCCATTATTTATTTTTGTAGAGACTCTACCGGGGAACAAGGCGAGCCGTGACGCTTTTGCAAAAGCTATGGACCGCGCTGAGATCGACAATTTCCTGGAAGCCATGTATGCGTTTGGGCTGGCGGCTCAGAAGACGGTGGTGAACCCGGAGATGCTGGCGCTGAGCCCGTCCGAGGTTCCGGTGCCGCTGCCAATGCCGCACCACTCCCATCTGGGTGGTGACGGGTTGCCTGCTGTTCAGGCGGGGACAGGCGTGGCGAGCGAGGCAGCGCCGCGGAAAGAGAGAGAGCCGGCAACATGGCGCGGGGTGCCGAAGAAGGCGGTGCTCCCAACGGAGGGTGTCACCATAGCTGGGTTGGAGCCGCCGACGGGGGGTTCGACGCCCGCCCCTACTGGAAGCACGCGGGCGCTTCAGCGGAAACTCCATCAACCCGACTCCGGAGGGGAAGAAGAGGATGTGGAGGTAACCGGGGCCCGCGAGCAGCCGAAGAAGTCTAGGCAGGCCCCGCCCGCGGCTCTCGCTGACGTGGCAAAAACGGTGGGTTCAAGCGGCTTGGACTCATTTGCCACTTACGCCGAGTTTCTCAACGACGGTGAACGGGACTTCCTGTATCACCTTTGCGAGCGGCTAGGGTTCGGCGGCCTGGAGGGGATTGTTCGGTCGATCGCTGTCAGCGAATCGCCCTTCAGCACAGCCTTTGGGCACGTCGCCGTTGGGCTCCATGAGATGTTCTATGCGGCATCAAAGCAGCCCCTGGTTGAGCGGGAGCTCAGGGAGGAGGTGGCGAGCCTACAAAGGGAATTGGGGAAGGCCCAGGAAAAGTTGGCTGATGTCGAGCGACGCTTGACAAAGGCCGACTGTGATGCGGCAGACGTCCGTGGCAAGCTGAACGTTGCCATTGAGAGGCACTTGGAGCGGAACGAACAATTTGCCAAGTTGGAGCAAGACATGTCCCTGCTGCGGGATTGGGCGGCCGCCAAGGATAAGAAGGTTGAGATCCTTCAGCGGGAGTCCGCCGCCAAACAGGCCGAGGTTAAGCGGCTAGAGGGTGAAGTCGCTTGCCTGGAATCTGAGGGGAGCTGTGCTGCAGCCGCTGCTATTGAGTAATACAAGCAGTCAGCGGAGTACAAGAAGGCGTTGACCGAAGCAGCGAAGGCTGGTGCCCTGGCCAATGTGGAGATGCTACAGCAGAAGGGCGGCATCGACTGGGCGAAAGCGTCGATGCCGGTCGTCAGCCAACTAAGGAAGCTCCGCCGACAACAAGTACCGCTCCCCCTGCCGCCCCTGGTCATGTTGAAGGAGCCTGCTCGGGTAACGGGGAGAGTGGCGGGCTTCCAGAGGGCGACTCTCAGTGGACGTCTACGCAGTCCGAGGTGTCCCGCGCTGGGTTCTTGGCAGCCCACACCCGGGCGGATGGCACAATAAAGACCCCCAGTCCCATAGCCCGAGGGTCCGACCAGACGAGCCGTTCCCATCCGCCGCAAGCCGCCGGTGGAAATGCCGAAGGTAGCAGAGCTGACCTCGCCAACCCCTGAAAATAGGAGTAGGAAAGTTTTTGTAGCCGCTGAGGCATAAATATTTTATGTAATTCTCTTTGGGATATAAATGAAATTTTGGAACCTAAGCTCCTATACTCTGTTTTTTTTTGTTTGTGATGATGTGTGTACCGCTAGAGGTCTTGACAATTTCATTTTTGGCCATGAATGAAACATTAAAGGAATTAAAATTGGTCCAAGTGCAATGTGTAGCCGACGTAGTCCACTGACTGGCGTTGCCAGTTGCCCCCAGTGCTAGACTTGGTAACAATGGTTTGAATAATTCCTCATTTCATTGATAGCTGTCTGGACAGCGTTTACAAAAGCGGGGTCGTACCCGTTGGGTAGCTTCCCTTAGCTAAATATTGAACAAAAATTTAGCTAAGTCAAGATGCTCTTGGGTAGCGGTATGACTATTTGTAGTAATACCGAAGGTGTTCGGTATTCCAAGGGTGGGTCGTTGTGACGCCATCCTTGTCCATTAAGTAGAAGGTGCCTGGGCTAACGACCTCTATAATTTTGTATGGACCTTCCCAAGTTGAGCGGAGTTTTGTTGGCGGTGGTATGACTTCTTTCATTACCCAGTCCCCTAGTTGGAGGTTGCGAGCTTTGACCCTGGCGTTGTAGAAACGTGATACCCGCCGCTTGTTCTGGAGATCCATGTCGAGGTTAACGTCGTCGCTGTTGATCTCGGGGCAGTAGCCTTCAACCCTAGCGGTTGGTTGGGTTACCTCGATAGGCAGGACAACCTCAGTTCCGAACATCATACAAAAGGGGGTTTCACCTGTGGTGGAGGTTGGGGTTGTTCTGATGGCCCATAGAACCTCCGGGAGCTTCTCCGCCCACAAACCCTTGGCCTCAGCGAGCTTCTTCTGTAATAGTTTCTTGATTATCTTGTTTGCCACTTCGACCTGGCCGTTGGTTTAGGGGTGGGCGACAGATGCAAAACACATCTTGGTGCCCAGGTTGGCGGTGAAAGAGATGAGTTCCTTATTGTTGAACTGTGTGCCATTGTCTGTGATGATTGCATGCGGGACACCGTATCGGCAGTAGATGTTCTTCCAAAGGAAGTGAATTACCTTGGTGGTAGTTATTGCCGTCAAAGGCTCCGCCTCTATCCATTTGCTGTTGTAGTCGATGGCGACAATGATGTATTTGAACTTACCTTTGGCGGTTTGGAATTTTCCCATCAAGTCCAGACCCCACGTTGAGTGAATCCAGGGACTGACGATAACCGACAGAGGTTCTGTCGGGGCATGTGGAAGATCAACATATTGTTGGCATTTGTGACAAGATTTTGATATCCGCCGGGCGTCATCATCAAGCGTAGGCCAAAAGTAGCCTTGTCGCATTGTGCGATTAGCCAAGGATCTGGCGCCTGAATGATTTCCGCATTCCCCGCCATGTATTGTTGCCAACACGACCTTTCCCTCCTCTGGGGTTAGACAGCGGAGGTTGGGGTGAGTGAATCCTTGGCGGTAAAGTTTGCCGCTCTGCATGTTGTAACGGGTTGCTCTCTGCTAGAGTTGTCGCGCCTTGATCTTGTCCTCTGGCAATGTCCCGTTGCGCTTGTACTGAATAATTTCGTCCATCCAACTAGGATTGGCCTCGATGTTAAAGATCTCCGCCAGGGTTTTTGTGATACTTGGCCTGTCCAGAGACTCTACTCTTGTGTCCGCTGGGCTTTGGTGTGGCTGGGCGGTTGCCAGGCTTGCCATTGATTCAGCCTTGGTGTTCTTTTCCCTGGGGATTTGTGTGATGGTGTGGAATTTGAATTTTTTGAGCAGCGTCTTGGCGTACCCTAAGTATGCCGCTAACTGTTGGTCCTTGGCCTGAAAGCTGTCGTTGACCTGGTTAACGACCAACTGAGAGTCGCTGAAGATGTTGACACTGTCGGCCCCTGAATCAATGGTGAGGAGTAGGCCAGCAATGAGTGCCTCATATTCCGCCATGTTGTTAGAAGCTTTGAAGTTGAATTTCAACGAGTATTCGACGCTAAGCCCCCTGGTCTTGTTAAGATGATTCCGGCGCCGCTGGCCTTGGCGGAGGTGGAACCGTCCACGTGTAGGTTCTAGTCTGATTGTTGGGGAGCCGGCTCCACGGCCGTAACTATTTCCGTTCCGGGCGGTACATCGATCTTGGTTTCGGACTGACGCTCGGTGAGCTCAGCGATGAAGTCTGCCACCGCCTGGCCCTTCATGGCGGTTCGTGGTTTGTAATCTATGTCAAACTCGCTAAGCTCAATGGCCCACTTGCTGAGGCGCCCCGAATGTTCAGGGTTCTGCATTACTTGTCTCAGCGGTTGATTGGTTAACACATGGATTGTATGGGCTTGGAAGTACTGGCGGAGGCGTCTGGCGGAAATGATGAGTGCGAGAGCAAGCTGCTCCCATGGAGGATACCGTGTTTCTGCTCCGTTCATGCCCCTACCGTGTGTGCTTGCAGTTGCCTGCTTCTCTCTCTAGGTTGGCTTCTCTCCTCCAAATTCGATACCTTCGCTTCAAACTCGAACACTTGCTGCTGCACACTCTCATAGGTCACAAAGCTTAAAGACTACGACCCAAGTTTGAAGCATGAAGAATTGTCAAAACTCTCTAATTTCCCCTCTTTTATGTCAACATCGGACAAATCCGGGCTGTCCGGCAAAAAACAACATCGCACAAGATTCGTACACGTACCCCACTATCGCACCCACTATCCGTGTTAATTGAGGCGTTGGCTTGGTTACAAAAGCAACATTTACTCGCATTTATGATGAAGTGACGAGTGTGCTGAGGAGACGTGCACCCACACGCTAGCCCAATAAGTAGCCGACACACGTCGGGCGGTGTCAGAGGTAACGTCTATCCAGTCCAACTGTCAAAGGGATGCATATCAAGTGGCAGAGAAAGTTTCCGCTAAGCGCAACACCGCTAGCGGAACTTCTCACTTTCACCTTTCAAGCGAGAAAGTATTCCCTAAGTGCAACACCGCTAGCAGAACTTCTCACTTTCACCTTTCAAGTGAGAAAGTTTCCTCTAAGAGCAACACCGCTAGCTGAACTTTTCACTTTCACCTTTCAAGTGAGAAAGTATCCGCTAAGCGCAACTTAGTTAGCAGAACCTCTCACTTTCACCTTTCAAGCGAGAAAGTATCCGCTAAGCAAAATTGCGCTAGTGGCGCTCCTCACCACTAATTCTCAGCAGAGAGGTTCTGTGACGACCTCACTTAAGAAATAGGCTATGTTACAGCATGGTTTCTTTGTCCCTCTCTTTTGTGTGTTTTGTTCTCTGACTAGGATTTGGTTTTGTTTTAGATTTATGTTTCTATAGTTGGTTTTTTAATTTATTTTGTTTTAGACATATTTGTTTGGGTATAGAAGCCTAGTCACAATCTAAATAGACAACACGTGTTATTCACTCGGTCATTCCTGTGCCTTTCTTTTTCTCAATGATAAACGTCATTCCTACTTCCTCTTCCACCGCTTCTTTTGCCTTGTACCTCAAAGACTGACCTCCATTCACTCACCCAAAGGTAAAAATCTACACTTTTACAATAGCTTCAGAAAGATTGTTGTGAACCCACTGACCTCGAATTGAAATTCCTTGGTTACTTGTAGCTATCACCAGTAAGTCAATTTTTTCCACCTTCTAAAAACCCATTCATTCAGTTTCAGCCTTTCTTTGAATTTGGGTATAATTTGTCTAAAATTTGGCTTTGGTGGTTGGAATTGCTGATTATTGGGTGGGTGTTAGCATTTGATTTTGGGTTGCCGCTTGTAGCAGTTGATTGGCTTTATTAGCTGCTGAAATCTAAGGCTTTGATTCTAATTTGGTGTGTATTTAGTGTGATTGTTGAGATGCTTTCTCTATGTTTCAGAACAAAGTGTTCGTATAGGATTGAACAATGATTTGTCAAGTTTGAGTTTTGATCAAACTCTCTTGTTGGTAAAAGTGGTTGCCTTTGGAATTTGATTTCATTCCTAATCTGGAAATTTGAATTGATTTGTCAGCCAACTATAAAACATGGTTGATCTCCAACTACTCAATTTCATTGTTCGGATAGTTTAGCTTTATCTTTGTCATGTATGTGGAACTTGTCTTTGAGAATAGTTGTTGGTGTTTGCTGAATGCATGCACAAGGAAAACTTTATGATTGTTTTGGTTTGTCTTATAAAGCTTTAGATCTCTATATTGACAGCCTATCCGTTTCTTTTTGTTTTCTTCTTCTCTTAGAAGGATTTGATTGCAGCAAAGAGACTTTTTACTGCATTAGACTCCCATCTTCAGTTTTGCTTAATGAACAGATTGTGTTCTCATCTTTTCATTCTCTTCTTGCCAAGTTCTAATTGTAGCTGAGAATTCTTAAAATCTAATGTTTACCCCATCTTTATTGTCGGATTAAAAAGATGATTTATATTATCCAATTTCAAAGCAATGGACTATGATTTCAAATGAAATTAAAACTTCTGTATGGCTACATCTGACCCTATGTCTAGCTTTTGCTTGTCGTCCATTCATAAAGGTTTCATGAAAACTTCCTTAAGTCAGTATCTTTATTCATCTCCATTTATTTACTACTTATGTCCTGCAGTAATGAAAGTAAAAGTTTATTCATATGCTTACTGTATGACAGATTCCTCGCTCCTAGTAATTTTATTTTCTGTTTTAGTTTTGTTACAAAGCTATTCTAGAAGAATTCAAATCTGAAATTCCTTAGGGGTGCATCTGAAACCATATTCAGCTATTTACTAAAGTCTTATTTGTATCAAAAGAGTTGTTATAAGCTTCTTTTTTTATTAGGTTCAGTTTACCATTGAAAAACTTATTTACACTACTCTGCCACCAACTTTGTTTGATCATCTGCATATTTATATTTTGTAAAGATCTACAAATTGTGCAATATGTTTTATTTGTAGTGTTGATCACCCCATATGGTTTAATTTATCCAGCTCTTGAGTTTTCTCAACATAAAGGGCTTTTTCTTAAAGAAGCTTTTCCTGGAGAAAGTCTATTTGTTTTCTACAAAAAGTGGATTCCAAGCTTTTATTGAAAATCCTTGATTGTTCAGTTTCATTTGGAGAAACAAAATGTTTCCTGGAAAGACCAATTTTGGTTTTAAATCATTTTATTTGGTTAGGCCCAGGAAAAGTTAAGTAGGGATTGTGCCTCCCTAGGGTGAAAGACCCAAAACCTGATCAGGATCCGCTTGTACGGGGTGTGCTCGGTGGCCTTAATGTGAGCAATGGGCTCTAACTGGAAAAGAAGGATTTTCAAGGATTTTTTGCTAGAATTCGAGTCAAGAGTTTTGAATTATTGTTGCTGGAAGTTGCAGTTAAGGAAAGAAAAGGATTTTTGGACTTTGGTTTATAGTAAACAAAAAATGGGTTCATGATCTTGTTGCTCTCTCGCTGGATTTCCGACGGGTTGATTCTTCCAATGTATTTGACTGTTTATCAAGAAAACTTTGGATTTCAAGCTTGTTCTCCTTTTCTTGCTCAGTTATTTGTGAAACTGATTTAAGTTTATTGGTGTACGTCTTTGAATTGAAGCAAAGCTTTGAGTCTTAATATGTGTTAGTGATTTCTTTTTAAATATTACAGCAGCAACTTCTAAGCTTAATTTCTTTTGCCTCTAATTATTTCCTTGTACACACCAGAAATACTAACAGTATATTTTCTCTCCCTTCACATCCCAAGTGCATTCTACATTAGAATCATTGCTATACTAATCTTTTTGTTGTGCCTACTGAGCTTGTGAAGCTCATTCCCTATGTTCTTGTTATGGTTTCAGGAAAGAAGTCCATGAGTGGACATGTTAGTGAGATACCAGAACTATCTTGAGCAGAAAATGTTGGAGCTTTGTTTGCTTGTGAAGTGTGTGCTGGACTGTGTTTTCCTTGTTTAAGTGATTGCTCCCTGGTGCTGGATGTTCATCATTCTAGAATTTTGTTCTTTTTGGCCTTTGCAATGTAAATATGTTGTAAATGACTGTAGTGTTAACCTGGAGCATTCTTTTGTAGTGGAAAACTGGAGAGCAAGTTGCTCTTTTCGAGCTTATAAAATGAATTACTTTTCTCAGTTTTTGGAAGGGCTTTACATAAAGTGTTTCCTTGGAATTTTTTTAAAAGTCTTGTTCAGTAAGGATTTATAAACATGGCTTTTAAGTCGAGTTTGAAAACATCAAGTTTGCCTTTATTCTTTTGTGATCACAGATTTTTTCTTACTTTTTAAAAAAAAATGCCTTACTCTGATGTCATTTTTTAACCACTACTTTAATCATGACTCAAGGTTGGGTCGTGACAGGCTCCCACCAGCGGCACCTCTCAAGGCAACTCCTCATACCGATAACGACCGCCATGCGGCGTTGCAGTCAAGCTCTGCTTCTCCGGGAAAGAGTCACGGCATAGGTCAACACAATCTTCGATGGCCCTGATCAAGCAGTCCGACACTCGGGTATTAAAGATTGGGCTCGCTACCCAACACCCACTGCTCAACAAACAATCAACCAGCCAAACAGAGGTCTATCTTAGCCGCGGAGTGGGGGGCTCCCTTGGGGGCCTAGCATGGGCCCACCCGAAAGGGTATAAAGCATTTCATTGATCAGAACAAGTCCATAGCTGAAAACCCACTAACGCTAATTATGCTTTGGCAAGACTAGCAGAAGTAACGCTTTAAATCGCTAGGCAACTCCCCAACCAAGATTGTCCTCCTTGACTAGGGACTTGGGGGACTTGTACTTACATGAACATTTTTCTAAAGCATAATTAGCTATATTGAGCCACGCTCATACCACCGTCAGCAGTTACAACAGCTATCAAGGGTGTGACCTATGGAAACACCACCAGACAGGCTATCGCCTGAGCTCCGGCTCGGCCCAAGACCATAGCTGACGTGTCACCACGGGCCACTCCAATATCACCTCGTTGAAGTATCAGAAGCTGGGAATAGAAGCATATCAGTCCCACATCGAAAGCAAGGAAGAGATCAGTCACTTCTTCACCTATAAAAGGTCCATTCCTTTCTCCTCATTAAATACACATTTACTACTTACCTAACGTTATTCTGTCAACGTAAATACATTGGCTGACTTAGGCATCGGAGTAGAGAAGACTGCCAACCGCGGTCTCCCTCTGATACCTTGTGTATTTTTTTTTTACAAATAGTAGAAACAGTAAGAGCAACAGAAGTAGCGGTCCGGCTTGGGGGCCAGCGTTAACCCAGATTTAGCTACCGCTGAATCTCAGACATTAACACTTCAACAGAGCAAGGATTGATTTCATTGGTCTCAATAATCCCACGTCCTCATGTACACTAGTGCAGTTTGTAGAGATCTCTATATTCTCAAGAATTGGATCTAACATTGAGGCGTCCCCCAACGATGTCTCTTAGACATAACCATAATCCAGAATATTCTCATGAGATGGATTTGAGTATCAATGATCAATAGATTAAGGTGTGCTAAACTCGCTCTCTTCTTGGGGCGAGAATCCATCGAATCTATGGTCTCCTACGCTCTCTAGCAGAACCCATGGTCTGTGACGCCATTATGCCACCTTGTGGCATCACCATGCCACCATCTATCGTGGCAGTGCAGTGCCCAGCTTCTCTGGGTGGCGCCATGTCCTCTTAAGGGGACATCAATCCTTGCAGTCATGTTTGCAATACATCTCGTCACTTTTAGGGGATCGAGATGAGACATAGTAGGGACAAACCACAACAATTTATGTCGTTCTTGTTGAATATTTTTGTTCTTATCTCCCCCTAACGACGAGAAGACTGTCTCATCAAAGTGACAATCCACAAATCTAGTAGTAAAAAGATCGCCTGTTAAGGGCTCTACATTGCAGACTTATAGTTGAAGATTTATATCCAACACAAATATATATATATATGCATTCGTTGCTAATGACCCGTTTTGATGTGTTGTGGCGCGATTGGAACATAAACTGTATACTCAAATATGTGTATAAGATATCAGACTCGTACCCAGTCACTAGCTGTAATGCAAAGAAAGGTGACTGGCGATAGGTCGTAGACAAATTAGCATAGCTGCATGCGATATTGTATAACCCCAAGCGGAAATATTGGTGCGTAATACCAATGTCTGGACTACCATTGTAGTCGTTTAATGGCTGCTTTCCACGAGACTATTTGGGTGTGTACATGGGGATATAATGCCCAACATTAATCCTCAATGATATGCAATAGTCATTGAAAATCTTTGATGGAAACTCTCTAGCATTATCAAGTCGAATTGATTGAATGAGATGATCCGAGTAGTAAGCCCATAGCCATATAATCTGGGCCAGAAGTTTATCATAAGCAGCATTATGAGTGGACGATAGAGCGACATGTGACCAGCGTACCTGCACATCAACCAACACTATAAAACAACTAAATGGTCTGCAAGTTGGTTGAATTGGCCCATAAAATCCCCTTGGATTCTATAATGAGAACACATGTGTCCTCTGCATAGGATGGTCTTGATCCAAATTTAGCTAAAAAGTAGGCTTTGCAGAACAAAAGATGGGTTGCCTTAGAAGCAACCAATGAGGATTTTGGTTGAGCTACAAAGTCACAATTAACTTGAGAAGTAGTGAGAGGAGACAAACTAGCACGGGTGGCGTCAAAGCCACCTTTTACCCATAGGGGGATGACAGTGTGGGCATTAGCCAGCCGATGGTGGATGGAGGCGACGCTGTGAGAGGTGGCGGCAATCTGTTTCCCTCCTTGAATAGATAATTGATTCTTACTTCTTTTCGTTCTAAGGAAAGGATGTCCGTGTGAAGTTTTTAATATACGGATCATCATGTCATGACTTGGGTGTCCCAAACGGTCATGCCAAAGCCTATATGTGTCAAAATCCCATAATTCATCTCTCATGACATGGTTAGATTCAATGATTCAAACAGTTGTTGCATACAACACACTAGAACGACACATAAGTTTCTCTAATACCCGTTTATGTCCATAGTCATTAGAGGTGATGCAAATTAGAAATTTATGTCCATTCTCACTATGTGTTTCCAAATGGAAACCATTGTCTCTAATTGTTTCTGGTGGATTTCTCCGGGTACTTCACACAGAATGCTATACCGCTGGGGGTACCGATCTAACTCCGGATCCCTGTACGAACAGCACACAACATTAAAGGAATAAACCGTACCGAACGGTTTATACCTCTCCGATGCTTAAAAGAGGTTCTTGATACACACACACACACACGAACAGCACACAACATTAAAGGAATAAACCGTACCGGACGGTTTATACCTCTCCGATGCTTAAAAGAGGTTCTGTATATATCAAGGTTCTAAAAAACGCTAGGCGCTAGTAGGGCTGTAGGTAGCCCGGGGCCTAGCACCCAGAGGCCTAGGAGGGAGCCTTGGGGGGGACTAGGCGGTTTTTTTATTTTTTAATTTACTTTTACTTTTATAACATATAATTGTATAAATAATTTAGTGTGCTTGTGATTATTTTTCTTTTGTTGAATTATCTCCACTTAATATCCAAGGAATTAATGATAAACATGTGTTGAGATTAATAGATATCCACGTGCATGACTCACCAATTTGAACACCAACTACTTTTATATAATTTCTTTAAACAATATAATGATTTTATAATGTTGTTTTTGAAAAGATAATGACTTTATATTTGATGGGCAACTGGGACATATCAGCTAATGTAGAAAAGTAAGAAATATGTGTCGCGGTGCTCTCTCTCTCTCTCTTTCCCTGATCTGGTCAATAGCGAAGCCAAAAGCGAAAGTCTACTCTTCCAAAGCACAACCCATCGATCTTCGTTGCTTTGATCAAGTCAGAGGATTGGGTTTTTAGTTGAGAGAATGAATCTTCATTGTTGAGTTTTGACAAGGATTAAAAGAAAAAAAAGAAAAAAAAAGCGCCTAGTCGTCCACCACCCAGGCAAACCTGCCCAGAGCCGCCTAGGCGGCTGACTTTATTCCCAACGCCCAGCTCGCTTGACTAGGGGAGAATCGGAACGGTGTTGCTGTGCCTAGCGCCTAGGCGGTGCTAGGTGCTGATTTTTAGAACCTTGATATATATATATATATATATATATATATATATATATATCTCTCAACATGGGAAAGGTATTTCTCATGTCTTCGATGTGGGACGTGGTGTACCAATTTGCCATCTCTGAAGGTTGTGGTGCAATCTTTGGTGAGTTCGCCAAGCAGGCCCGAGTCCCCAGTATCAAAGGCATAGCTAATTGTGGACCTCGTCATGGTGGGTAGAGAATCCGACCCATGACCTGGTGTTTGAGTGCTCGTACGGGGCCTGTGCATAGTTATCAACACCTTGTGGTAGTTGAGTTATTGCTAGTATGTACACTAATATCTTTAGAATAATAAAGTTCGAATTAAGATATGTCCAAGACATGAAATAAAAGAATCGATACTTTATTAAAAGTAGCCAACGATTACTTCAAAATTTCTCATCAAAATCTAATCCAAAATAATGATAATCAAAAATAGACTTGTAGTCGTTACTCAATCATTTCAGTAACTCCATTCTAGTAGCGACTAGGTAAGGTAAAGCAAGATTTTGGTAGAGCTTATGCTCACTTGTAGAACTGTTCTATCATATCAAACCTTTCCTAAGCATCGCATTTAATTGGATGGGCCTAGTTGAGAAAGAGTTATAATTGTCATTTATTGATTTAAGGCAAAATGCCATAGCATAAATTCTTATAAATTAAAGACTATTTAATCAAAATCTGCGGCATCAACATTGTTGTTTCCCTCACCAGATTTGAAGTCTGCAATAGTGAGATTGACGTCATTGTCATCAACATCTTCTCCTTCAGCTGCAAGATAAGCATCATACTCTCTCATATCATTTACACACCTTGTATTGTGCAGCTTGTTTCTTCACTCGCATTACAGCGCTTAAACCAATGCTCTAAATATCCATATCTATAGCATACCTCACTCATTAATTGAGATGCACTTTGTGCATTTGGATGTCCCCTATGGATGTTTGTGGCGGCACCACCACAGCCGACGACGCAGACTTTGCCTCTCCCAAGCTGGCCAACTTTGGCACATGTATGTCCAGCATCAATCTGACAGTTTTCCTTCCTTTGTAGGCCGGCTGTATGGACCCATACGTCCATTTTGTTGTCCCTTAACTTTAGGGTTCCGCTCTTTGCACCCTCATTTAGGTGCGCTATTATAATTTTCCTCGTGAATGCTCTTAGTTCCAACGTGCCTTGAATTATAGTTTTTCACGAGTATATTGTTATCTTTCTCAGCAACTGACATAGTAGTTATTAGCCGACGAAATCTCGTGATCAGTCTAGCCTATATTGCTTTGCAACCATCAATGCTGAAACAGGGAAGGTGAGAGAGTTTTCTCAATTAATTCATGTTATGTGAGCTCTACTCCACAGAATCCCATTAGTCGTGAGGTGATTCTTGATTCACCCATCGGTGATAACCAATATAATTTGAATCTAGTTTAGTGAACTTGAGTTTTTGTAGGTTTGCATTTGACATTCAAAAATCAAGGAGAATAAATTAGTTTCAAAGTTAAAAAAAAACTTCCACGACAACTAATATAAGATTTCCAAGCCTCTTTGCTACCAAGAAATTGATTTCCAAGAAGTTTGGATTAGACCCAAACAATGATGTTTGAATGGTCAATTTTCGATGCTCACGAACGCTCTTAGTTCGTAATTTAGCTTGAACTCCCTAGGATTTTGCTTTTATGAATCGAACCCACATTACAAGAAAGATTGGATGAAGAAGAAGGGATTTTGGAAGTCCCTAAAGAAAAATAAAAATAAATTTAAATTTCAAAAATGGGAAAACTTAATTGTGAATTTCGGAGCTTGAAATTGTCGATACACGCGCGTGTTGATGCAGGTGTGTAGAGTTTTAGGATTGCCGCTTGCTATCAATCTTAGAGTAGAATTGCAAGCTTTTTTGCGATCCTAATTGCGTGGTAGTATTGCAGACGTGTAGGATTGCTGATATTGCTTCGATCCTCGTAGAGGATTGCAGGCTGGTTTCAATCCTAGTTGTGTAGGATTGCAGGTAGCATTGCAGGATTGGATGGGAAGACGTGTAGCAGCAGGTACAGCAATAACTGTGATTAGCGTGGGCTGCAGAGGAGTAGCAAAGTGCAGCTACTAGGGTGCATCGACTAGGGTTGCACGGGTTTTAGGATTTTAACTTTTTGGTTTCAGGGTTAGGGCTTGTGCTGATAACTTGTTTTAGAATAAGAGATTCGAGAGAAGATTATAGAGAGAATTATTGTATCTATTCATTGATAATAGGAGCCATATATATAGGGATTACAAAGTACAATTTCTTAGAGTACAAGGATTCCTATTCTAACTTGAAGCAGGAATTCTCTCCTATTACAAATATAGAACTAATCCTAGTTTAACAAGGCACACTAAAGTCAACATCCTTTAATAAATAATAAAATTTATCTTTCCTTCAAAAAAAAAAAATTAGTGTACTTAAGATGAAAATTAGACTTTTAAAAAGGAGAGTCAAATTTGCACTCTCCAAATTACAATCTGCACTCCCACTATCAATTTTAATTTTAGAAAATTACATAGTAGCACATGACCAAAGATGTAAACACAGAAAACCTACTTTAAAAAAGATTTATACAAATAAGGACATGAGCCGAGGCTCAGAAGTCAAATGATGCAAGCCTGACTCCCAATTTTATGTAAAATGACTCAAATGCTCTAGTTTCATCACAATTTATAGGCTTGCCATTGACCCAATATCTAATACCCAAAAACGGACGACCTAAACTGAACGACGAAGCAAACAAGCAAACCTAATTTCGCAATAGCAGAAACCCAGTGACAGGGCCAAAGTAGTAGTAGAAACCCCAGCGACGAGGCCAAAGCAGTAGCAACTACAATTAAATCCTTGCTCAACTCGAATTTGGCTTCAATGGCAGTCGATAAGGTAAGCCCTTCGTTTATGTTTCTTCGCTGCCTTCGTTTATGTTTCTTCGAATTAGCAGTAGCAGCAAAAATGCTTGTCTGATTGTTTGTGTTGTGATTTTGCTGCATTTAAATTCTTGTACTTCTATTGATTTATGGGTGCTAGTGTTGCTTTCTTGTTGCTGGTGCTTTGTTCTTGCTGTATTTCAATCGAGAGCTCCGTAGCTTCTTTTTTATTTTTCTCTCAGCTTAATATGCGGTGCACACCAAGTGTTTGTGAAAATGTTTGTATGAACATTTTACTGCTTTTGATTCTTGTTTGACCGGTGTGATTCTTATTCGACCTCTCCCGAATGGATAGAATTGGGGGGACTGGTGGGTAAGATTGGGAATTGAATACCCAAGTGGTATTGTTTAAACTGAACCGTGTCGAATTGCTCATCTTCAATTCTGTGTGTGAGATTCATTATCTGTGTTCTAAGGTTAAATAAAATATGGAATTGTTATGCTTTTGTGAAAATTTGAGTGAACAAAATTAGGAGGACTGATAGGTGAATGATTGATTACTCAGCGTCATTGTTTAAACATAAATATGTTGAATTACTGGCCTTTGGTTATATAAGAAATTAGATGCTAAGTTTCACACATTAGTTTATTGTTTACCAAGGGTTAAGAGTGAGAATAGCTCAACTGACCACCTCTCCCAATAAAATATGTGAAACAATAAAAAAAAAGATCAGTGCAGATGAATCCAAAAGGTGGTTTAAGCTTTGGGTATTTGAAAGTAGCAATACTAAAATGCTTGGAATTTTCCTGTGGTGCTGTGAATTCTCATTTGGCCATCTTCTTCTTCTTTTTGATGCAGAGTATAGACCTAACCTAGGTATGTGCCAATTGAGAAAGTGCCCGCATTATATTGAAGCATTTTGGCTTCTCATTTTGGAAGGCCGGCATAGTAAATTACAAATTTGTTACAATTTTTTACGTCTATAATCTTACTTCTCCATTTTAGTCCTATACAAAAGCAAAGTATAGACCATTCGGATAGATACCTTATTCACATTTAAATTGCAAGTAGCTCTTTAAAGCAACTTTTGATTGCAAGTAGCTCTTTAAGGAAACTTTTGAAGTTGGAGGAAATGATTCTACTACATTTGCTTATGAAAAGTGAAATAAAATGTTAACAGGTCTATCTTTAGGAATAGTGTTTGCCTACCAAACCCTAGTGAGACTTTCTCTCAACCCTAGCTAGTCTACAGCCTCCTTGCCTCCACCGTCAACATTTCTACCTTCTCTCCCAATTTTCTCACTCCATGGCTTCCATTGATGCAGTCACAGCAAGCTTTGCTGCCTCCCTTGCTCTTGCTGAGGGCGGTAGCGCCCCTGATCTGGGGAAAATTGGTGGTGGTCCTGTGCGCAGGTCATCCCAATCTTTTCTTCTTGGCAAACCATTGACTCGAAAGCAGGTTGATCCGAAGGCTTTCAAATCTCACTTCCACCAAACTTGGATGGTGGACAAGGAATTCAAGATCTAGGAGAGGGTGGGGGATCTGTTCCTCTTCTCTTTCGAATCTGGTCGAGATCGTAACAAAGTATTACGAGGAGGAGTCTGGTGTTATGATCGCGCCCCTGTGTGTTTTGTAGAGTATGATGGAGTCAAACCATTGCATGAAGTCCAATTCAAGCATCTCCTTGTTTGGGCTAGGGTTTCTGGAATACCACCTCTTTATGAAGAGTCTGAGAATCTCACACTGATTAGGAACCTCCTTGGGGGTTTTTTGGATTATGATAAGAAGAAGTTTAAGAAAGGATTGAATAGGATTTTATTCTTCCATGATGTGTCCAAGCCAATCTTGCTTGAACGAAAAGTCTATTTGGATGTTGGTGTTGAACCGATTCTTCAGTTTCACTTTGAACATCTGCAAGGGAGATGCTCGCAGTGTGGACTTGTCACTCATGCCGGAATTGCTTGTGCGGAACCGTGTATGGCAAACCCTACTCTTAGGGTTTTACATTTTCTTGGACCATCGGCATCTGGAGGTTCGTTCTCTTTCTCAACAAAGGACAAGACTGATCTTTTCACTGCCTCTTCTTCCATCCCTCTGAAAAGGAAACCCGTTATTTGTCGATTGGAGAGGCCAATTTCCCCTACTTCTCCTTCGGTCCCTGCAGGGGATGTTACTGAGACTGATGCTCCTTTGGAGCACGCGTTGGAGAAGGATCAGAGTCCCACGGTCGAACCTCCCATAGAAACTGTTGATTTGGATGGTTCTGCAGGTATGCAGATGGTTCAAGAAGCTGGTTTGTCTTCTAAGAAACGAAATCGCACCAGTGTGGGTAACCCTTCCCCCAAGAAATTCAAAACTATATTAGGTGGAAAAGTTCCAACCTTACAGGCTGATGCATTGGGATTGATTGAAGATGACTGTGATGTTGTTTTGCTAACTTTGAAGAAGAAGACTGGTAGGCCTCTTGGCAACAAGAATAAGATTCAGCGCACTAGTAAGAAGACTAAGGGTAGTCTTCTAAAGCTCACCTATCCTCCACCTACTGGATCTGCTTCTAGCCCTAGAGATAAGGGCAAAGGAAAACATTGATTTCATGGTTTTCCTTTTTGCCTAATGCTAGAAGTGGGGTCTTCTACTACTTTCATCTTTGTTTTCTAGTTGTACACCAATTGAGGTCTCTAGGCTACTAGATTACTGCTTCCTGAGAGGTTGGTAGAGAGGGTTTTGTTTCTTGTTTTTAGGCTCAATAAGTGAGCGAATATGTTTCTAATAAGGGTACCTGTCTTTTGTTAGTTTACGCATATCATTTATGATTTTGGTATGAGACAGCATCTGATGTACGTGCCTTCTGGCCAAGGATATATTAATGAAAGTATCTATTTCCTCAAAAAAAAAAAAAAGTGAAGAATAAAATGTTAAGTCTAAACAAAAAAGTTACTAAAGCTTATACTGCTATTGCATTGTGAGATTCTTCAGAAGAAAGGATGAGAAAACTATAGCTTATACTGCTACTATAAAACAGGATTGGTTTGTTTTGGTTTTGCTACTAGTTTGGTGTTTTGGTGTTATTGTTTAATTATTATCATTTGATTCATTTTGTTGTTCTTTGTGTATGAATTTGCAGAATCAGGAACTCCTGCCATTAGTACAAGTATAATTTGTGGTTGGGTAGTTTTTAGGATTGTTAGTAAGTCTTAATACATTGAATTTTGATGCTGGATCATGTTGGAGCTAGTTACTTATTCCCATTAGCATGATATACAATGAATTAAGCTGGCAAATAAGCAAAAGGGTTGTCTAATCATGTTTTACTTTTGATCAACCCCTTGTCCCTTTCTTGGAAATTCCTGATTATGAATGTTGCTTAGTGTATAGTTGATCTGCATTGACATTTGTTTTGTTCACATGTTAAATTTTGGGACAAATTATGTCAACTAGAATTGTATTCTTAGTAAGGATTTATTGCCCCGACTTTCACTTCAGTGACTGATAAAAGACTAGTATTTGAAATTACTCAATCATGATGCAATGAAACAGTAACGTTCCTAACTAGTGGTTATACATCAGAACAGTTTCTAACACCCTGGAAACATATAATTTCAAAGATTTGCTAAACACGAAAAAGAGGAGAGATGACATATGTGAGCATCTGCTGGCTGCCCTTGGCACGAGTGCAGTAGTAGAACACGAGTACAAGGGCAGTAGCAGGATTAGACCGTAACAAGTGCAGTAGCAGGATTGGACGAGTGCAGAGTGCAGTAGCAGAACACGAATAGCAGAACTGGACGAGTGTGAGTGTAGCGAGAGCAGTAGCAGGATTGAACTAGTGCAGTAGCAGGAGTAGGTGATGACGAGTGCAGTGGCATAACACGAGTACAAGTGCAGTAGCAAGCAACAGGATTTGAACGAAAAAGAGTTTGGATTAAAGAAAACAATTAAGATTTAGTTATCTATGCATGAAGGTTATAATTGTAAATGTTTTATTGACACATGGAAACAAAGTAATATAAAGATATTATTATAAAAAAATATAAAAAAAGTAATATAAAGGAATTAGAAGTCAAAAGAAATAGTTAAAGGTAAAAAAGTAAATTAACTCATGACATGTGGCAAGTGGAGAACAGATTGTCCTTATTTGTAAGATTTAATACTTATAAAGAGATTACAAGTCGAAAGAAGTAGTCAAGGGTGAAAAAATAAATCAACTCATGACATGTTGCAAGTGGAGAGTAAATTGTCTTTATTTGTAAGATTTAGTCCTTATATGTTTAATTCAATTTTTAAATGATGTATTTATTATGTCATCTTTTGTCAATAACTTATATGTAATTTGTTATTTTAATTTTTATATGTTCTCTTCATACGTCTTTCCGATGTTACCCTTACATATTACAAAATTTTTCTTTAGTCTCTCTCTCTCGTATACTCTATTACAATCATAGTGAAGCTGGAGATATGAATTTAATGGAGATGTAGTTGTGGTAGATGGAGGACTGGAGGCGATGGCAACTCAAAGGAAAAGTTGTCGCTGTGGAGGTAGAGGAGGAGGGGGAGCTTTCGGGTCAGCGGATTTGGGTAGGAATATGCCGGCTGAGATGGGTGTGTCGGTTGAGATGGTGATGTCTTTGGATCGGACCCCGGTGGGACTTTGTCGGGGGGGTGGGGGGGATGGGTTCGGTGGATGGTGTCGTCTGTGCATACGGAAGAAGAGGAACTCGTGTTAGATTGTTGAAGTGATTGGCAATGATGGCCATTGGAGAAATGGTAGAGTAGTGTTGGTGGTGAATGATTGATTGAGACGGTTTAATTGGGTGAGAAAAAGAAGATGATATATTTGCAGTGATTGATTGATCGATTGTTGGTGGGAAGATGATATATTTGTAGGAGTTTCTCTTTTGCCTTCAAGAGTAAAATGAAGCTCAATAAAAACATCTAAAACATATGAAGTCATTCTTGAGAAAGCGAAACCCAGAAAATAAAATCAAATTTGTTGTGTTTCAAATAAGTGTAGAATTTTGGTATCAATTTAGAACATTTATGTTTTCAAATTGGGCATCAATTTTGGTATCAATCCTTCTTCATTGTATTCAATAGGCAATGAATCTGAACAGTTTAATACTTTTTTTCTATTTTGGAGATGATGATGATCAATAACTTGATATAGTAGCTTCATATACCTAAACCAACAACTGATATAAAAGATATTGAAGATATTAATGTCAATTTGGTTTTGCTTCTTCAAATTTTTTTCATTTTAGCTATAGAAGAAACATGAGAGAAAACTAAAAGAAAAAGAGGTGAGATCGAATAGGTGAAAAGGCTAGAGAGACAAGGTGTTTTGGAAGCTGAGAATAAGGACAAATGTGAAATAGTATAATGAAAAGGTAGAAATATAAGTAAAAAATATTAAATAAATAAAATAAGAGTGCAGATTGTAATTTGGAGAGTGCAAATTTCACTCCCCTAAAAAATTGTACTCTTTATATGCATTTTGCTCTCAAAAATTAGCTCTGGTTTCTTAATTAGCACTGGTCTAATGTTCAATTGTGAAAAATGGCAAAATTGGAATCAAAATCTCCTGTGGAGCCGCCTCTGATATCCAAATTAGATAGACAGTAACATTGGAAAACATCATTGGGGCCAGAATTCTCCAAGCTATAGCCAAAAGGTCAAGTGAACGAAGATGTAAACAAATTATGTACTTCTACAGCGATGTATACCAAACTTTGCAGAACATGCACATGCATTAAATCATGTATGGAGACACCTGCAGCTGCACCTTTCATTTGAAAAGAACCAGAGCCTTCCAGGATTAGCCAGGTTGACAGAAATATTTTGAGGTCGAGAACTTGCTGAGATCGAAAAGATAACCTAGATTGATCAATCCCGATGGCTGGTCAAAACCGAAAAGACGAAGACCTCTAATGAGAATTCGATTGATGTATAAAAAAAATAAATAAATAAATAAAAAGAGAATTCGATTGCTTAAACGAAGATTTATCTTACGAAATGTTTGAGAACCTATTTACCTAAAGGTTTGTGTGTACTGTAAAAAAAAGTAGGACATTAGGTAAGATGTATCTCGTTGGGCAAATCAGGGAGAAGTTGTTTGATAGTAATCCTCAAGTTAACGTGAGCAACTAGTAGAGCCGTTTCCCAGAATTGGCTAATTTCCAAGAGATGCTTCTCACAGCACCATTTTCAAAACATGTTCATATTTTTGAATCTATAATTTCCATCAGTACTTATCCATATTCATGCCCAAATAAATTCATGGGGTCTGCTTAATTATTATTTTTCCAGATTCGGCACCATGAAAGCATCGTTCTTATCTTTCTTTCTTCGTTTTCTTCTATCCTTTTTGTAAAACAAACAAACTATATGAAAATATATGTAGGTGTAGGTAATAATTGAACCAAGAAAAAGAAAACATGATGAATTCACGGGATTCAGCTTCACCAAAGGTTTCGGAGAACTGTCCAGAACATGCACTAAAAAGCACAAACAATCATCACCAGTTTTCCACTTTAATCGCATAATCAATACAAGATTCCAAATCCCTTTTTGAAAAGTTTTGGTCGAGGACTCAAAGACCCACCTTCTTGACAGTGCTAAAGACATTATTGGTGTACGTGTGTTCTTTATGGTAAGGTCATCTACATCTAATTATTTTGATCATGTACAACATATATATTATAACTTGATCGATAACATTACATTGAAGATTTTGGATTATAAACTTTTAGTCTTATTTTAAATCTCTTAGTGTGCCCCCCGGATTGGGTTTCCAATCCTCCTCTTTCCTTGCTTCATATTCTGTTGTAACATGCCGGTCTTATTCCCCCATAGTATAGTTTTGTTCGGGGGTGGACTCTGGTACAGGCCTTTGCCTTTGTATCTGCTTTCGGTTCTTTTCAATAGATTGCTTGTTTACCAAAAAAAATGAAGTTTATTGCTGAATCGATCACTATGCAATACTATAGCTACAAATTATGAAAGGACCACGAGCAAATGCTTTAATCGATGATATGAAAGTCTATATATGAAAGTCCATGAGCTTCTTATCCTAGATCGGAACATGTTCGTAGGATAACAACAACGTTTGTCAATTTTTTTTCTTCTCTTCAGATAACTCTCTTAGCATTATTATCAACAAATTATAATACAAGTAGATCGTTTGTACGTTAATGTTCGTGAGTTGAAGTTGAGGATACAGTAAAAAGAGAAGAGGGTCTAGAAGATGACGAGACAGGACCACGTTTGTTTTTCAGGCCTCAAAGAAATTTCTATATTAATTTAAACAACCAAAGAGGAATGAAACTTAAAGAGACTTGTCAAGACCATCGAAGACATAAGAAGGCTGGCTGCACAGTTTAACTCAATCTCCTTCAAGCATATTTTAAAAGAAGCGAACTTTGTGGCTAATGCAATAGCTACTCTAGGCCATGATAGAAGCTGTTGTAAATTAGACCCGTGGAGTCCCTACTAAAGCTTCTTCGGCCTTGCTGTTTGACATTATAAACTCTAGTTCCTTCAGAGGTTTTATTCTTTAATAATTATTTTACCTTTTAAAAAAAATGAAAATTAAAGTGAGCTAGCCAATAAGTTTAATATTGATGTTGATACAAATAATAACAGTACTGTAATGACTCATGTCCCAAAGAGACACTTTCATTTAATATAGATGTAAATACTACATTAATATATATATATATATATATATAAATATTTATATATATATTGTAATTAATTAGGAAGAAAGCTCCAACACAAAATGTGGACCAAATCATATGAGAATAATGCCACAAAAAATTTATCAAATTACAATTAGTAAGAATCAATGAGCTATAACCCGATAAGCTGTGCTCTATCGGTTATTTACTATACAGGTTATACATTCGATTGTTATTAATATCATGGAATGTGTGGAGTGGGTATAAAAATAACTTAGATAAATAAAATTAGCAAAGAAAGATTTCCAGAATTACAGATAGAATAACAGTATACCAGGTAGAAACCCTAACCCTAAGATGAAGAACTGTGGTGTAGCAGCCCTGCGTGGCAATGAAGAAAGCATTTCCATGGACTTTTCGGCGGAGGAAGACCACTCGATGTGCGCATGGAGCCGTGGTGCCTAGTATATGACCACAAATCCATTTCGTGGACATGAGAGGTGAGCACATATATGGCCCTCGATTGAGAGATACAGCCATAGATAGGGAGTCTTTGTCCTTTGATCTGTGCCTATCACCATGACAATGACAATACTGCTCTAATTATATGGCCTTCATTTCCCTTCTTCACTTCCTTTTGTTTGAGTCTAGTCACTTCACTTCCTTTATTGCCTTCCATCTCTAGCATTATTGAATTTTGGTAAATTCTAGCATGCTTCAAAGTATATATATAACCATTTGGAATTTTATAAATATGAGATTAGTAGTCCGGAATAGTAAATGCTTTGAAGTGTGGTAAACGTTTTTCACTTCTTACTTTTTTTTTACTTTGTTAAGGGGAATCCAAAGGCTTTCTAGGCCCAAAATAAACTCCTTCGGCGCATGTGAAATGCTCTAACTGTGCAATGCAGCACAGTGCCTGGCCACTTTGGCAGATTCGGGGTTCAAACCTCGGTTGGAGAGCACACCCAACTAGGCAAGAACCAGTAGGCCACTTGCAGTGGTTTTTTTCACATCTTACTTGTTTTTGTAAATCTTACAATATTTAGGCCTCAAGATTTGAAATTAGGTATTTAATTAAGGTCTAGAAATTGTTAATAAATAACAGTTATTTCCCATCAGATCAGAAAATGTGTGCATGTGCTACATTATGTAGAAGTTCCTGCTATATTGCACCACAACATTTTAAGACAAACCTTTACATTTTTGTTCTTTGAAGTGGTTAAATTTAGGACGACATTTGTTGCCTACAAGAGGAGGGCTGAAAAACATGTGGGCACTCAATAATAATTGTATCATAACTGAAAGTGTGATTAAAAATACATGGCACAACTGCACCGAATGGTAGAACCTTGAACTTGGCAAACCCAAAGTTGCAATATGGATTAGATACAATCGATTGGGCAATGTAAATTCTGATTGAGACTTAAAATAATGAAATATCGTGATGATGAGCGGATTAAGTCGGTAGATACAATTAAATAGTAAATTCAAGTTGTGCTCTCTCCCATTTTCTGTTTAGGTATGAGTTCAGAGATATAAATTAAGCGCTTCCTACTTATACCGACATCTATAAGATAGAAACTTACCTATCTTCACTCTTAAATTATGATTTAAAATAATATCAACGTAGCACTCCATCTCATCAGAGTGTGCGTTTGAATGAAGGAAGAGAATATGGAATTTAAATGAAAATGAGGATTTTATAATTTATAAACATGAATTACTTTGTTTGGCATTTTAAACTTAGAAATTATGAATTTTTCTATGGATAGAGATAACACTGCGTTTGGATGAGATAATTATAGGAAATTTTGAGATAATGGAATCCACAACTTCATCAATTAGAATTCCATTTAATTGCAATTTCTATTGTTTGGTTGTATCTATTTAGGATTTGAAATGTGTAAAAAATTAAGAAAATTTAAAATAAATTAAAATATTAAAAATTAAAAAGGCCTTGTTTTGGAAACTAATTGAGCAATATAAAAAAATTTGCAAGAAAATTTGAAATGACATCTATTTCGATGAAAATTGAAGTGGGTAATTAGAAAATCAATTCATTCATTTATTTCCTCAGAGAGATTCATAATTTCTAAGTTTAGAATGCCATTTTTTGAATCAAACCAAAATCGTGTGCCAATATATTCATCACAAGCCAGAATAGGCAGTACATACCATTCCGCTGTCATTTATAGACAGACAAGAAGCTAGTGGTAGTACCCACAAGTGGTACGCACATATAGTTCTACTCATTGTACATTCAAATACGTAAAGATAGTGGATATTCTCTTTTGGTACTACTCTAGAGAAAAAGATACATAGATGCACATCGGTGCTTAGTTTCCTAATACAAGGAATTATTGTAATTTAGACAAACTAAAAAACATATAGATGGGCTTATGGCTAAAAACCCCAGCCTAAATTAGAGAGCCTAATAGGGCAACCCCAAAGAGAAGAGCCCAACTTAAGGCCCAGCAAGAAGGTTGACCCAAGCCCAAACTACCATGCCTACAACCGCCACCCACGAGACCACACCGGGACAGCACCATCCATGAGTCTGTCTCATCATGAACCACGCCGTCGAGCTACATCACAAACCAGCATCCCTACGAGCCCCCCAAGCCACTACCGTGTAACGCCCAGCCCCGACGCGAGCCCCACAAGCCGCACCGTCACCAGAAAACCGCAAGGTTACTGTCGCCACCAGATCACGCTGCCCAGCACAGAAACGACCATAAATGCCCAGAAAGGCCGCCCGAACCTACACCAAACTCGTCTGCCAAGCCACAAGCCAAAACAACTTCTCTCCCAACCTCAGCCCAGGGCTTTGAAGCCAACCAGCACAACATCAACTTGGCAAAGTCGATGTTATCCCGGCTGCCGCCGGACAGGGAACAATTTGGAGATGTTTTTTTTCTCTCGCGGGCGCTAGGCTAGAGAGAACTAGTTTAGAATCATTGATGTTTAGAAATTAATTTTTTTAGAGAAGGATGTCAAGCATTAATATAACTAAATGTTGGTAACAACGTACACGTACATGACTTGCCTAGGAGGGCCACGCAAGGCTACCCTAGAGCAATATAATGTAATTACCATAGTAATAGCATCAAAGAGAACCAAAACCTGGACAATGTTAGGGTAAAAAAGAAAGAAAAAAATACCATAACTTATTCTAGAAACTTGGAACCTCCCATCGCAGAGGGGGCTTCCTCAAATTCAAGTAAAAAATAAACCATACTATTAAAAAGAAGGGCCCAAGGCTTAATTACAAGCCCAAGACCCAAAAAAGCCTAATAAGGCCTAAGACTTAGAGACAAATCTTCTGAGCCTACCCCGCCATCAGCCAACACAGCGGGACTGCCACCACCACTTCCTGCATCCCATAACATTTCTGGCAGACCATCACAGATCTTGTTAATGCTCAAGATTTCTAGTCAGATCTTCTGTAGGTCCGAAGTCTCAGATGATATAGTGTGGGTAAGTTTTAGAGTCAACTGTCAGGCAAAATATACTAGCGTCAGGAGACTGCGGTTGGCTGTCTTTGCCACTCTAATGCCTAAGTCAGTCAATGTATTTGTGTTGACATAATGACGTTAGATAAGTATTTAATGCGTAACCAATGAGGAGAGAGGAGTGGACATATTATAGGTGGAAGGAAGAGTGCCTTCCATATGGTTTCAGATATGGAATTGATGAGGATTAGTAAGTGTCTTCTGATGCTTCAGCGAGGTCATCTTTGAGCGGCTCATGCTGGCCTAAACCTGAGAAGCAAATGGTGTAGCAGATCGCTTGGCTCATCTTGCTAGGATTAGTTTACTTGATGACGTGTGACTAGATGGAACTCCTGCTATTATTCATTATATTCTCTACGAGAATTATTGTAAGTTGTATTCTTTGGATTGGAGTTCATGTTTTATATCCCCTCTGATGCCTTATTTTTCATTACTAATAAATAAAACTGGACGTGGAGTGTAGCCTCCCAGCTAGGTTGGGTGACAAACCCCTTTCAAAAGAAGAAGACGAAGAGAAAAAAAAAACCCTAAACAGTGGATGTTACAATTAAAGGAATTCTAATTAATAGCACGTACATTCCATCATTTCAAAATTTCTCAAAAAATTTATAATTATCTCATCGTTAATATTGTGATTATAAAAAGTGACGGAGTTTTCATTTCGGTCATAAATAAATTCCCATTTTTGTATAGAAACTAGAAACTTTACCCTCGCTTTACCGCAGGATTTAGCGTTATCAATGAATTAGAAGCCTTGATTAAGCTAAAGTAGATCTTAATAATAGGGGACATCATTAGTTTGATTTCCATTCAAATTGAAACTTAAAGCCAAATTATTTTTATTCACACGTTAATATACTATTACACAAAATTTAGGAAGAAAAAACTCATTCAAGTGCAGAATTTTAGCCCAGTACCATGTGGTTTAGTGGCATAAGTCTCTCCTTTATAAGTGAGAGGTTGTGAGTTCGACTCACAAAAAAAGACTAGCTGTTGATGGGATCAAAAAAAAAATGTGTAGAATTTTGGATAACTGAAATTTAGCAGTCACTACTTCTGAAACAAAACTAAACCTTGCTCCAAAAATTGACCAAAATCTTGGATCTCTCTTAAGGTTCAGTGCATCATTGTCATTTTAAAGCTCTACCAATCTTAGTCCCTGTAAAGTAAAATGGTTGATCATTAAATTTCACAGTGCATATTTGACAAATTTTTCTCATGGAATAAATGATGAAAAATACAATGCACCGGAGCAAGTTTACAAATATACCCTTGTATCAACATCCACCACGCGTCACTTGAAAACCATCCACGTACTCCTTTCATGCTCGATCACTCGCCAAGAAACGCATCGATTTCCAGCGTCCACACCGCGCGGACCGATTTCCAGTGTTGTCTAGCACCTTCCTCCACCGTGGATCTCGCAAGGCTTTCTCCAATTGGGCTCGTCAGATCACCGCCACGCGTACGGCCACTCACGTGCAAACCCCAACATTTTCCATTTTTCCTTTAAATTTCTCTCATGTGTTTTTATGTATTTGCATGGTCAATAATACAGCGGCACTACGGGCCACTAGGTTGCGCCACGTGTAGCGGCAGCGGCGTATCACCCTCTATAAATATACCTCCCTGGAGCTACGGTGAAGGAGCAGCACAGAGGTAGGAGTAGCATTTCCAGAGAGAGAGAGAGAGTTTCATTTTCCGGCGAAAAACAAAGCATAAAAAAATGTTCATTGAGAGTTTTAAGGTAGAGTCCCCTAACGTAGAGTACACTGAGAATGAGATTCATTCCGTGTACACCTACGAGACCACTGAGCTTGTCCATGAGAATAGGAAGGGCACTTACCAGTGGATTGTTAAGCCCAAGTCTGTCAAATACGAATTCAAGACTGATGTCCATGTCCCCAAACTAGGGTTTGTACCCAGTTCATGATTTTTTATTTTGGTTTACGAAATTAAAATGATGAGTTATGAAATCCTCGTTTGTGATTTTTCTGGGTGAGTGTTGAATCTTGTTGATTTTTGGTGTTTAATTAACAGGGTAATGCTTGTGGGCTGGGGTGGAAACAATGGCTCAACCCTCACTGCTGGTGTCATTGCTAACAGAGAGTGAGTTTCAATCTCGTCATCTTCCACCTGCATTTAATTTTTATTGGTTGTTTAATTTAAAAGACGTTCGTGCTCAGTTTCAGCTAAGTTTGTCCTTATATGAATATTTTATTAATTCCAAGATATGGATGTTGTAAATTTTCAGAGGAATCTCTTGGGCAACTAAGGACAAGGTGCAACAAGCCAATTACTTCGGCTCACTCACCCAAGCCTCATCAATTCGTGTTGGGTCTTTCAATGGGGAAGAGATCTATGCTCCATTCAAGAGCCTTCTTCCCATGGTATTAATCATCATAAATTATGGGTGCTTAGTTGTGTGTTTAATGAATTAATACAGTGATCGATTAATTGATTTTTTTTTATTAATGAAATTGGGTATGCAGGTGAACCCTGATGACATTGTGTTTGGGGGTTGGGACATTAGTGATATGAACTTAGCAGATGCTATGGCCAGGGCCAGAGTCCTGGACATTGATCTGCAAAAGCAGCTCAGGCCTTACATGGAGTCGATGGTCCCACTCCCTGGAATCTATGACCCTGATTTCATTGCTGCTAATCAAGGTTCGCGTGCAAACAACGTGATCAAAGGGACCAAGCAGGAACAAGTCCAACAGATCATCAAAGACATTAGGTACGAAAGGGACTAAATCCTTCATCCTTGCTAATTAATCACTATAAAGAACAGTGTAGCTGTACAAGCCGGTACAACTCCAATAGTGTTAAATTAAGTGGATGTTTTGTCGTTTTGATGAAAGGTACTTGCTTTGGTGCTAATATATGGTTTACTTTATGTGGTGAATTAGAGAGTTCAAGGAGAAGAACAAAGTGGACAAGGTGGTCGTGCTGTGGACTGCCAACACTGAAAGGTACAGTAATGTGATGGAGGGGCTAAACGACACCGTCGAGAACCTTTTGGGTTCGGTGGACAAGAATGAAGCTGAGATATCCCCTTCCACCTTGTATGCCATAGCTTGTGTGATGGAAAATGTCCCTTTCATCAATGGAAGCCCACAAAACACTTTTGTCCCAGGTAGGCCAGCTAGCTAGCCAGTTACCCTTTGATGAATTTTAGTACTGAAATGTGATTATACTGTAATTACATTGCTAATGATTAATGGTTGCAGGGCTTATTGATTTGGCCATCAGGAGGAACACTTTGATTGGTGGGGATGACTTTAAGAGTGGTCAGACCAAAATGAAATCTGTTCTGGTTGATTTCCTAGTGGGAGCTGGTATCAAGCCAACATCAATTGTGAGCTACAACCATCTTGGAAACAATGATGGTATGAACCTTTCAGCTCCACAAACCTTCAGATCCAAGGAAATTTCCAAAAGCAATGTTGTGGATGATATGGTGTCGAGCAATGGCATCCTCTTTGAGCCTGGTGAGCACCCTGATCACGTTGTGGTGATCAAGTATGTGCCCTATGTGGCAGATAGCAAGAGAGCTATGGATGAGTACACATCTGAGATATTCTTGGGTGGCAGGAACACCATTGTGATGCACAACACCTGTGAGGACTCCCTCTTGGCTGCTCCTATCATTCTGGATTTGGTTCTCCTTGCTGAGCTGAGCACTCGTATCCAGCTCAAATCTGAAGATGAGGTCTGTTTAATATTCAATAGTTGATGATTTACACATTACATTGTTCCCAATTTTTGTATCATATTCATAATCACTAAACTAATTGTATGACCCTTTATGTTTACAGGGAAAGTTCCACTCTTTCCACCCTGTGGCTACTATTCTGAGTTACCTCACCAAGGCACCTCTTGTAAGTCCACTATTTATTCTCTTCCCAATTGCTGATATGAATGATTTTATTGGTACACATCAATAGCTCTTTGTCACTGTTTCTGCAATCTAGTGTTATTTAAAAATCCAGAAATGAAAGGGGAAAATAAAACCAGGATAGGGGGATTAGTTGATATGACATTTAATTCTGTAAATTAATGGAACCATTGCCACTTCACATGAGTGTGAGGAAAGGAGGTGGATCTATTAACGTTGTCCTGTGAATCATGAATGAGTGATTAATGACCTCTTTGTACAGATAAAAAATGTGACCAAAACATGTAGAATGTGCCAATATTAATAGGGTGGTGTGTTGTTGAAAACAGGTTCCACCAGGTACACCAGTGGTGAATGCACTCTCAAAGCAGAGGGCAATGCTTGAGAACATACTGAGGGCTTGTGTTGGCTTGGCTCCAGAGAACAACATGATCTTGGAGTACAAATGAAACAACCTGCTAGCTAGAGATATTCGAAAAATTGAGTGATTCGGAATGTTCAAGAATTAATCTCGCTCTCTCTTTCGCTTTCTCTTTTATTTAGTCTGTTGTTCACAGATGGTGTGAGTAGTCTTTTAATTTTCTATCTGGAGAAGGTACCCATGGCATGTGTGTAGTGCAGTTGCTTCTAGCTCATTCAGAAGCAAAGCAACTCTTTTGTAATTGAAATATATAGATAATATTGGAAAGTAGTTATGTGCCTAATCTTGCACCGTCCTTTCATACATAGTTTTAAGCCGAGCCATTTCTCTCTAATTATCCATCTCTTCTGCATACATATTCAAGATTGCAAAACCACCAAAGCTGAATTAAGAGAGGTACCGAAAAGTATTTGGTCTTGGGGATAACTATAGCATAATCAAATCTCAAGTGCATTGTCTGCAGAACGCATGAATTAAATATGAAGCTAAAACCCAGAAACATTCAGGTATAGCTTAGACTGAGAAATATATAGTTGAATGAACATAAAGATGTTAAAGGAGTTCCAATGGTCCCATCTTGCTCAACTGCTTTCCAATTACGTGGGGAGCTGTTAAAGTTCAGGACCAGAACTTAATTCCCAAATAGCCCAATTTCTGGTCCACCAGATTCTTCAATAATTCATGAGGTGAGGTCCTGGTCCCATGAGTCTTTTATCTTTTAGCTTGATCATGGAATATGTTTAGGGTTCTGTTAGGTCTCTTTAGTTGTCTTCCAAGAGGTTCAACAATCAACACCCATGGAGGGGGCCTATTTTGATGAGAATAGCCGTGTCTTGCTACTCTGATAAGAGCGCTGGTTCCTAGGTTTCACAGGTTCTGCCATTTATTTTCTTTGTGGATTCCTACTCCTATCTATATATTCTGGTACACCATGTGAAGGGCAGTTTGACGGGCCGAGGTTTTTACTAAGGTTATGTGCTTCGAAAGCTTGCCATGATATTTTCCCCACTAGTTTGAAGCTCACAAAGAAAGGAGTTCAGGTGTCTCCAATTTGCTTTTTGTGTTGCATGTTCACTCTTTTTACCTCATCTATCGATTCTAATTCTGCCTTGCCGATCAGGTTCGAGTATAGGCTTAAATTTTTATACAGGATGGTTACTCTATTGTGTTGATTAGCTACATGGTATATAGTAGTTCACCCTTCATACCCGTGCAATACATGTTGAATAAGAAGGTGTCCAACATAATTATTTTTTCTTCGCGGGTGAAATGTGTCCTGTTGTCTATTTGGTCTAACTACCATTGTGAAGGTACTCTATGACATCATAAGAACGGTTGAGTGAGATAGTTCATTCTCCTTTTTTTTTCTTTTTTCTTTTTTCTTTTTTTCTTTCTTATATGAGATGTTTTAGCCTATTCAAACTATATTTTTCATGTTGTTATAGGAAAATATGATTTTAGAGAATGATGAGAGAAATTGTGTGTTTATCATTGATAATAGGAGCCATTTAAATAGGGAATTACAGAGTACATAAAAAATAATAGAATCCGAACATAACTAGGTAATCTAGAACCTTCTCCTATTACAACTCAATGACTAAACCCTAGTTTGAAGAGGCACACATCATGTCGACATCCTTCAACACTCCCCCTTGTGCCGCTCAAACTTGGTGATGACGCTTTGATCTTTGTCTCACTAAAAACCTTGCCAGGTAACAAAAATCATGTGGGACAAATTAAAATAACCATGGTCGAAGGACAAAAAGAGCACAACACGTCCTTCACTCTTCGAGATCGAACATGTAGACATCATACCTCCCCCTGATGTCAATATCTCCCCCTGATTGCTACAATCATGGGAGTTCGGATAACTTTCTTAATCTGATGCTCTTCACATGTTTCTTAAAGGTGGATTTTGGTAACGACTTAGTAAATAAGTCCGCTACATTATCCTCTTATAGGATTTGATTCACTTCAATATTTAGAAGTGTTTGTTGTTGCTGATTGTAAAAGAACTTAGGCGATATATGCTTGGTGTTGTTGCCCTTGATGAAACCTAATTTCATTTGCTCAATACAAGCTGCATTATCTTCATAAATGCATGTAGGTTCATCTATGGTAGACTTCAAACCACAAGTTCCTCGAATATGTCTAATTACAGACCTTAGCCATATGCATTCACGCACAACTTCATGTAGAGCAATAATCTCTGCATGATTTGAGGAAGTAGCAACAAGGGTATGTTTTGTAGATGTCCAAGATATGGCGGTGCTTCCCATGGTAAAGACATAACCCATTTGGGAGTGACCTTTGTGAGAGTCAGAGAGATACCCTGCATCAGCAAACATCACCATCATTTTGGTGTAAGGGAGGATGACGCGGGCCACCCTTGGCGGTGGCAGCTTTGCCGATCATGGCATCTTGTTCTACGCCTCTTGGGCTAATGAGATCCGTTCTCATTCTTCCGTCATTCTTTTCTCTCTGTAGGGATAGAACAAGCCCATATCTATCGTACATTTTAAGTAACGAAAGATTGTCTTTATACTAGTCCAATGACTTTGCATTAGCGCGGGGCTATATCTAACCTACAAGTTCGTAACAATTGAGGTGTCCGGTCTTGTATTGTGATAGTACAATAATGCGCATATTGTACACAGGTAAGCACTTTTGCTATTAACACGTTTTCATCATCATCCCTGGGACGAAACGGATCCCTCTTAGGGCCAAGACTACGGACGACCATGTGAGTGCATCTTTGACTTTATAAAAATGCCTAAGAATTTATTAACACGGTATGCAAGTTCTGAATCTAGACAAAACCTTGTTCTCCCAAGGTCCTTCCTCTCAAACTCGGATTTCAGGTGTTCAACGGTTTCCCTTAACTCTCATAGGTTCCAATTATGTTTATCAACATAAACCACGACAATTGCAAATCCGGAACTTGTCATGGAAACGTGTGGGCATAGTTCATCATATTCTTTCCCAATCAAGCAGTCACTGTAGTGAGCGTTTCAACTTGGTTGCAAACGCGCTCCATGGTCTAGAGCCACTTGATTTGGGTAAATGAAGTCCACAAGAACCTTCATTATATTCCGTATCTAGATCCCCATAGAGATACATAGTGACCCCATTCGTAAGCTGCATGTTCAGTTATTTGGAAACTACCAAACTAACAAGGTAGTGGAGTGCAATGACATCCATTACGAGAGAATATGTCTTCTCGTAGTCGATTCCAGAGCGTTTTGTGAGAAGCCTTGTGCCATAAGGCTAGATTATCATCTCTTTTTCTCATCACGCTATCTAACGAAAACCTATTAATGTCAACAGGTTTTATGTTAGGAGGTGTTGGCATCTCAGGCCCGAAATCCTTCATTTTCGTTAGTGAAACCAATTCAACCTGGATCGCATCTTTCCATTTAGGCCAATTTTCTCTACGTTGGCATTCTTTAACGGAGTAAGGTTCGATGTCATTGGTATCAATAATTCCACGTCTTCATGTACACTAGTGTAATTCTTAGAGATCTCTATATTCTCAGGAATTGGTTCTAACATTGAGGCGTCCCCCAATTATGTCTCTTGGACATAACCACAATCCAGAATATTCTCATGAGACGGATTTTGAGTATCAATGATCAATGGATCAAGTTGTGCCAAACTCGCTCTCTTCCTAGGGCGAGAAATCATCGAACCTATGGGTCTCCTACGCTCTCTAGCGAAACCCATGGCCTATGACGCCATTATGCCACCTTTGTGGCGTCACCATACCACCATCCATTGTAGTGGTGCCGTACCCATCTCCTCTGGGTGGCACCATGTCCTCTTGTGGGGACATCAATCCTTGCAGACATGTTTGCAGCAGGTATATGTGATCTCGTCACTTTTAAGGAATCAAGATGAGACATAGTGGGGACAGATCACGACAATTCTTGTCATTCATGTTGAACATTGACGTTATAATCTCCCCCTAACGACGGGAAGACTGTCTCATCAAAGTGACAATTCGCAACTCCAGCGAAAAAGAGATCGCCTGTCAAGGGTTCTACATAGCGGACTTATAGTTTGAGACTTATGTCCAACACAAATTATATATATATATATATATATATATATGCGCATTCGTTGCAATAACTCATGTTGATGCGCTGTGACGGCGCAATTGGCACATAAACCGCACACTCAAATATGCATAAGTACAAGATATTAGACTCGAACCCAGTCACTAGCTGTAACACAAATAAAAGTTGAGTAGCTTCTATGAGTCATTGACGAATTAGCATAGCTGCATGCGATATTGCATAACCCAAGAGGAAATATTGGTGCGCATTACCAATGTTCGGGCTACTATCGTAGTCTTTTAATGGTGGCTTTTTCGCGAGACCAATTGGGTGTGTACATGGGAATATGATACTTGATATCAATACCCAATGATATACAATAGTCATCGAAAATTTTCGATGTAAACTCTCTAGCATTATCAAGTCAAATTGACTGAATGAGATGATCTGGGTAGTGAGCCCGTAGCCATATGTTTTGGGCCATGAGTTTATCATAAGCAGCATTACGAGTGGACGATAGTGCAACACGTGGCCAGCATGTTCGCATATCAACCAACAACATAAAACATCTAAGCAGTCCGCAAGTTGGTTGAGTCGATCCACAAAATCCCCTTGGATTCTTTGTAAGAATGAAATTATTTCCTTAGTGTCCTTTGCATAGGATGGTCTTGATCCTAATTTTGCTGAAGAGCAGGCTTTGCGAAACGAAAGATGGGCTTTAGAAGCAACCAAAAAAGAATTTGGTTGAGCCACGAAGTCACAATTGACTTTAGAAGTAGAAAAAGGAGTCAAAGAGGAGTCCATGGCGTCAAAGCCATATTGTTGCCGTAGGGGGTAGACGGCACCTACCCTAAGTGGCCGGTCATGCACAGTCTTAGCGCCGTGAGGCGTATGTGTTTCTCCTCATGCTGATAATGTGTTGTAGGAAAATATGATTTTAGAGAATGATGAGAGAAATTGTGTGTTTATCATTGATAATAGGAGCCCTTTAGATAGGGAATTATAGAGTACATAAAAGGTAATAGAATTCGAATATAACTAGGTAATCTAGAACCTTCTCCTATTACAACTCAATGACTAAACCCTAGTTGGAAGAGGCACACATCATGTCGACATCCTTCAACACATGTTCATTTGACTTGGAATTCTTCTCTCGACCAAAACCCTATAATAGGAACATATTCGAGTGTCCCAATGGCCCAATACTATGTAAAAGTAATGCCATGTCCAAAAACTTTGTTATGTTCTCCCAAACAAGTCTAGAATGTAGCCATTGTTATGATGTAGAAAAAAAAATTACAACACAGTTTTTGAAAAATTTGATACTAAGCAGTCAAATTTGAAAGCAAATAATACACAAGGAAAGCAGATCTAATTCAAACTGTTATGACTTTTGCTTAGTAAAAAAAAAAAAAAACTCTCGCTGAGGAGAGCTTCTCTCTTTCTTTTTTTCCTCTAATCCCTTTCCCTTTAATTTCCTGACCTCTGCCCTGGCAGTGGCAAGCTCCTGTTGGAAAGTTCGGTGACGTCTCTGTGTCACCTGGAGGACTGGCGGTGCCGGTGTTGCTAGCTTTTCCTTTCTTGGAGGGTTTTGCTCCCTTAATGGGCTACTCTTGGGCTTGTTTTGTTTTTCCTTTGAGTTTGTTTATGATCTTTCCTCAAAGTTTGTTTGAGTCTTTATTTATTTATTTAATAAAAAAAATACTCTGACGGAAAAAAACTGTTATGACTTTTGTCGTGCCCCTAAAGTAGATGCCGTTAGCTATATTGGATTTGAGTCATAATTTCTAGGGCTTGACAGTTACCCACTTATATGGTTATATGACTTATATCCACCTGAACCAATGGTTATATCATCAAATATGTTTTGGTGGGTAATATAATATAGAAAACCTGGATTGTTGTGGGGGAATCTGGAAACAAAGTTACCCATAAATCCAAAATAAGGATAGTTAAAATAGAGGGAAATTAAGTTAGAAAATTCACAAGTGGGAAAAGCTTCCAATCCTCAGCAGGAAGCATGGGAATGACATGACACCCAAAACCCCAGCATTGGCTATTATATACGATTCAATAGTACTTTGAAAGCAACAAAAACAATTGATCAATCCCATTTGCCTAAACTTTTAATTAATTACATTACATTTATAAACTCACCGTAAAATGTACGCTTTTATAGTTAAATAAAGTTATATTTCCATACCTTTGCATTATTGAGAAAGCAAGAACCAACTGGAGGGCTATTGACTCTGTATAGAAAAATCACAGCAGATCTTTGCAGTTCTGATGTTGAAGATTTGGTTGCATTTTTAAACTGGCCGTTAGAGAAATGATCTAATTGTTTATAACTCCTTAGAGTCTAAACTGACCTACTGAAGAGAATTGTGAGATACTAAAATCATTGTGTTGTTGTTTTGAATATAGGACAGTTGGGAGTTCCAGAGAAATTGAACGGGTCCAGGGAGCATAATAAATTGATCTCAAAGTATTCTATAATGTACTCTCTCCCTTTTGTTTTATGTCCAAGAGCTCTATAATAATAATGGTGATGTAAAAGCAATATATTAGAATAATATTGGTGATGATGAAAGGACCTTGTTGGTTTTCAGAGAAGGAGACTTCAGAGCTTGTTTTAAGTATTATTGGTTCTACTATTGTTCTACATTATTATGATGTCTTCATTATGATGATGTAGTTGAATGCCTTATTTTCTTCTTTGGAAGTATGAAAAAATTATGTCTTATGGTCAAGAAAAAGTAAGAGAGCATACGTATGTAAGATTCTACTTTATACCGCTTTGTGGGTTAGCTGGCTTTGTTAATTATTTTAGATGAACTGAATCAGTTTGTAAAGTGTTCAATTTTTCGTTGGCATGACTCAAGTGGCACTCGAGCTACGATAGCGTCGATTGTGATAGATATCAGGTTAAGATTTTTATCGTACTCCAAAAAGAAGAAAGAATAACATGCTGTAAATATTAATGAGGTTATTCATGTTATAACAATTAATGTTTACATGATTTACACTAATTAAGATTGATTGGTAATCAAAAGAATATAATTAGCAATTGATTGATTTGTAATCAAACGAGTAATTAGTTCCTTAAGGTAGTCCTATATAAACCTCATGGTGAGATGAATAGAAAGACATCCCATTCTCTACGTCATTTCTCTCTTCTCTCAAAGTGCGATGTTTTACAACACATTAACAGCACGAATAGCTCTAACATTCGGATTGCAGATTGCCAACTAAAAGAGGCAAACAACTCTTGGATTGCAGAGAAGAGGCGATTCATCATTTATTCAACATCACCCTACTAGTTCTACAACCAAGTAGGTTTTCTAAATCTTGAGTTTTATATTCATCCTTATTGAGCCTATAGATTGAACATGAAAAATCCTCTATGATGCATGAACCCAAAGTCTTGAAATATTTATATGTATATTTGTTCATGTTTTGGATTGATTGATTGGAAAAAGAAAAATTAGGGTTGGTAGGACTGTAGTTGTTTCTGGTTTCTATAGCCCAAGTGGCTGACCTGAAGTCCCAAAGCAGCAAGGCCTGCCCAGCAGAGCAGATGCAACCACGTCAGCGACCCACTAAATTCAAGGCCCAGAAGCACCTTGCCTAGCCTAGAAGGCTACTAATGGGCTGACTGCACGGACTACCCAGAAGGCCCAACAACCCTGTAACACACTCTGGGTCCCTCGCTATCTAGGACCATGCCAACAACCCAAGTCCATCAAAGCAGAGCCAGAAGCTCAGGCCCAAGAAGCATCGGCCAAGCCGCTGACTATGCCAGTAGTTAAATGGGCCGAGCAAGGAGCTCGAAGGCCCAAGCCAAACGTCATCGCGCCACGTGTTGCCGCATGCGCCAGTAGCCCAATTCAAGGTCGGCAGGCCTACTATCTCTATGGTCTTTCCCAAGTTATCAAGTGGTCGAGCCTATTCCACCTTCTAGACCACATCAAATAAAGGGCAAAAATGACTTTGCTATCTCTGAGATTCGAACCTAGGCATAGGCTGTGCGAGACGAACCACATCCCCACTACTCTAATGTTGCACATTGAAACACGTTATCAACACTCTAACCATATTTTATATATATTCTGCCAGAAGCATTCATTCTAATTGCAAGATTGTGTGACATTTAAATTATGAATTTTTTTTATGCAATTGTGAAATATTATTCCAACTTGTTTTGTTCATATTGTTTTTGCTACTTGTTTAAATTTTCGTACTAGAATATATGTGTAAAAAATGCAGGTACTTAATGAACCAGAAGTTTATGCATAAATATCGAACCAGTAGTTTTGATAAAGCCATAGAAGGAACTTGAAGTTTCTTACATAAATTCACCAAACATGATAAAACCAGAAGATTTTATATGTTTAATCCAATTTCTCAAGCCATGTTATAGAACATGAAGTTCCCATTAGTTATACATATATTTTCACGTTAAGTCATGAAATGTTATGAATCTTCTCCAACTAGGCTCACTTGGTTGGATGCGATGTCTAGGTAAGGTTCGGATGGGGCTGTGTACTTAAGTGAGCCTCGCTCCACCTAAACCTCGTCCCTCCTTACCTGGTCGTATTCAATTAGAGTTACCGAAAGGATTGAGTAATATCCACGATTTAATGTCAAATTTTAGCAATTGAAAGTTTCTGGAAGAAATTATTTAAAGTTGGCATGTTTTCTTGCTTGAAGCAAGACATAATTAGTAAGATATTGAACAAGCCCATCTGCCCAAAACAATACAAGAAGACGCACTTTACTAATTCTCAAAATTGATCACTATCTTGTTGCTCACTGAAATGAACAACAACCTCCTGTTGAGAAATGGTCAAGCCCGTCAGTACCTGAGCAGCACTTTTGCTTAAAGCAAATGATGTTACACATTGTGAACTTAATTGCAAAAGGAGAAATTGTGGCCGTGAAAGAAAAAAAATTTAGCATATGACCATAAGCCGCATAGCCAAGGCACAGAGTTAAAGTGCGTGGCCCCATGTTATAATGCCCTTGTCCAACAAGCCCAAGTGGAAAGGAACACTGGTCCAACCCGCCACCTCATGATCTTTGTTATCGATCTGGAAGAATTGACTGCTGGTCCTGCACCTGTTGTGCAGCCATGTTGGTCTTGTTGAGGCCCACTGCTACACAACCTTACTTTGAGTTACAGTTGGTGACTGGGTACGAACCTGACGTTTCGCACTTACGCACATTTGGGTATGCAGTCCTCGTGCCAATTGTGTCACCACAACGTACAAAATTCGGTCCTCAACAAAGGATGGGCATGTATGTTGATTATAAATCTCATCCATTATTTTCTCTTTAGAACCCTTGACAGGCGATCTCTTTACCGCTAGATTTGCGGATTGTCACTTTGATCAGACAGTCTTCCCGCCGTTAGGGGGGAGATAAGAACATCACCATTCCTGATGAACGGTGTGAATTAACATGGAATGTCCTCACAATGTCTCATCTTGATCCCCAAACAGCACGAAAATAGTGAAGTGCAGACAATTCTAGATCTATAGAGTATAGAATACAATATATCAGACACTTTCTCTAATCTAGCTAAAGTGACAAGATCATATACTTGCTACAAATATGCCTGTAAGGATAGACGTCCCTGTAGGATGTGTGTCCCAGATGGACGAGGTACGACCATGGCGGCTAATCAGTCTTATGTCTCTGCCCAGAAGTGAGGTAGACCATTAGGTTCAAAGGATTCTTATCCTTGAAAGAGGGTAAACTTGGCACAAACGAATCCTTTTGACATCGCAATCTCAAATTGATTCATTTCACGAGATAAATCCAGATTATGGGTACGTCCTAGAAGAGACCATGTTAGGGGACGCTCCAACATTTGAACCCACTCCCAAAAATAGAGGAATCTCGGTAAATTTTAGTGAGGTTTGGAATAGGAATGAGATTATCATCGATGATATATTTGTATTTGCAGTGGCCACCGAAACTATAATAAGCGATGACATTGAACCTTGCTTTGTTGATGAATATCAATGAAGAGACGACTAGCCAAAAAGGAAATAAGCAATCGAGGTTGAATTAGATTCCTTGACAAACAGAAAGGTGTTTGGGCCTGTTGTTGTTACACCTTCTCATGTTAAACCTATAGAATTTAAATGGGTATTTGTAAGGAAGCGTAATGAGAAAACTAGATTGTGATACACAAGGCTTGTCTAGTGGCGCAAGGATTTTCTCAACGCCCTATGATTGATTACGAGGAGACGTATCTCCCGTAATGAATGTAATAACGTTTTGCTACCTTATCAATTTGGTAGTTTCTGAAAAACTGAATATGCAGCTTATGAATGTGGTCACAACTTATCTCTATGGGGATCGTGATATAGAGATATACATGAAAATTCTTGTGGTCACAACTTATGCATGCTCTCAATTAGTTTTGAGGCGTTCACTTTATGGATTGAAACAATCTAGACGGAGGTGGTATAACCGTCTAAGTGAATATTTGATCAGGATGGGATATGTGAATAATAAACTATGCCCATGCATGTTTATTAAGGAAATAAGTTCCTAGTTTGGAATTGTGGCGGTCTATGTCAATGATATAAATTTGATTGATACTCCTGAAGAGATCAAGGAAACCACAAAGCACCTGAAGTTGGAATTTGAGATGAATGGCCTTGGGTGAACAAATTATTGTCTCGACCTGAAGCCCGAGCACAATACAGATAAAATTTTGGTCCATCAACTAAATTATATCCAGAAGATATTAAGACGCTTTAATGAGGACAAAAGCAAGCACACCCATAGTCGTCCGAAGTCTATAGAGAACCGTATCGTCCTACAGATGATAACAAAGAGATATTGGTGATAGAAGTCTCATATCTAAGTGCAATAGGCGCATTATTGTACTTGGCTCAATGCCCTAGAGAGGACATCTCATTCGATGTGAACTTGTTAGCTAGATATAGCTAGCTCTACGCCAACACGCCATCACTGAGTGACATAAAAGACATTTTTCGCAACCTTAGGAGTGTAACGGATATTGGCTTATTATATCCCTACGCATCAAGGAATGGAACAAACCCCCTTGATCAATGGAATGATGCTCACCTTGTTGGATATGTTAACACGGGCTATCCATCAGACCCGCATAAGGCGCATTCCCAAACTAGTTATGTCTTTACCAGTGGGATTATTACAATTTCTTGGAGGTCTACGAAACAGACCCTTGTTGCTACCTCTTTTAATCATGCTGAGATTCTAGCTCTTCACGAAATAGTATGTGAATATATATGGCTAATAGCCGTTACAAAACATGTTCGAAGCACATGTGGACTGCATTTCACTCCACCACTGATGAACCGACCATTATCTACAAGGATAATGCTGCTTACATCGAGCAAATAAAGACGAGTTTCATCAAAGGAGACAATATCAAACTTATTGTACCAAAGTTCTTCTTCAATTAGCAACAACAAGAGCATCAGAAGATTGAAGTCAAGCAGATTCGATATGAAGATAATCGTGCAGACCTCTTTACCAAGTCACTACCAAAGTCTACATTCTAGAAGCATGTACAAGGTATTGGTCTACATAAATTATCTGAATTACCTAACATGTAATTTTCAGGGAAAGTCGAAATCAGAGGGAGTATCCCGAAGCATACCCACTTGACCATCGTGTACTCTTTTTGTCCTTCGTCCAGAGTTATTTTGTCATTCGTCCAGGGTTATTTTGTCCCACTGGGTTTTGTTACCTGGCAAGGTTTTGACGAGGCACATCTTTGGCATGGTCACCCCACTGACTGCATTCTGAAGATGCTTTGATTCGACATATATGCAATTGCTCATTTTTTTCCCTTCGACCACGGGTTTCTCCCACTGGGTTTACCAGGCAAGTTTTTGGTGCGACAACTCTAATGCATCCCTCTTGTAGACATACTACCTACTTATGATGCTGATAAGAAAACTTCACCTATCTCTGCTGTGATTCGACTACTCCACTTTCACGCGCGTTGTGCTCTTTTTCTCCTTCGACCAATGTTGTTTTTTCCCACAGGGTTTTTGTTACTTGACAAGGTTTTTGACGAGGCAACTTAGAAGAGCACAACAGGGGCAACACTATTGACATGAAATATCTAAGGGGGAGTGTTGTAAATATTAATGTGGCTATTCATGTTATAGCAATTAGTGTTGCATGATTTACACCAATTAAGATTGATTAGTAATCAACAGAATATAATTAGCATTTGATTTATTTGTAATCAGACGAGTGATTGATGTAATCTTTAATAGTTATCTTTTGTATACCTAAAGTAGTCCTATATAAACCTCATGGTGAGATGAATAGAAAGACATCCTATTCTTTGCATCATTTCTCTCTTTTCTCAAACTCTCGCAATTTATGTTTTACAACATAACAATTAATAATGAAGACAATTATAATAGATATTAGATTAAAATCTTATCACACGCAAAAAAGAAGAAAATAATAACCTTTAATAAAAGCGTTCATACCAGATTGAGCTAATGTACGATAAAAAAGAAATCGAACATATAAATTAGATTAACAACTTGATATTTTAATACATTAATAAAAAGTACTTGCCGACTAAAGGCTTCTCATAGTTGAAAACAAAGTTTGAGGTTGTTTACTAAAAATCCCTTCCAGGAAGATATAAGAATGAACGAATGAATGAGTAGAAACACATACCAGTACGGATTGTTTTTAGCTCAATTAACGTGGACCTTTACATAAATGCTCTAAGATCCAGATCCAACCTGAAACTTATTCACATAAATATAATTGAACCCTATCACATTGAACCCCAAGTTAAATCCTATTCATATCATGTGGATTTACTAGGAATTTTGCAGAACATACTGCCAATTTATTTACTAATATTTATCAAGATTCTCCAAACTCACATCCAAATTCCAATCAATGATTCTATACAAGACTAACCTCACTATTTGCACAAAGTTAAATTTATAATTGAGGCTGAGGTAGATGAGCATTGAGCTAGCACCAAGTGGGTGAATGGTCCCAGTGTGACAAAAAGGATGGGAGCTTTATGTGAATGTCGAGGGGTCCCATAGTAACACATATACACCAACCCATGTACCAATCAACATAAAACTCCAAATGAATCTCTTTCAATTTTCATTCAGGAAACGTCCATTCTAAGCTGACGATGCCACAGATTCCCCAAACTCTTTCTTGTTCATAAAATGAAATGTAGATGAAATCCACTTTCATTTGGAGAAAAGAAAGAAATGAAAATAAATGTGGAATGGAAAGGAGACTTTTGTGAAAACACCAAGATGACCGTCACTAGTTACTCACTAGTATTTTGTTCTTGTTGTTTTGTTTTTTAGGAAAAACACAAGCACCTGTCACTAGATTTGGCAAGTACCAAATAGAAATAGCAAATAGGTTAATTAGGATATTGGGGCGTTCATCACAAGTGAAAGAAAAAGTGCCAACCAATTGCGGACTTTTTCCTTTTGGTTTTGGCCCAGCCTACTACACACACACACCATATTAGTAAAAAAAAAAAAAGACGTGTATAGTAAGCAAAAAATACGTACGTGTTTTAGAGAAACGGGAATTGAGGGAAAATCGTTGTGTATTCTCATTGATAATAGGGGTCTCTTTATATAGAGGGATTACAAGACATAGAGTCTGAATCATACAAGGAGAGATAATCTCTTGATTCTTTTAAATTAAACCTTATTACCACTAGGTCAAGTAACCTAGAGTTTGGGTCAAACACAAATTAGGGTTTTACTATAACACTCCCCCTTGTGTTGCCCAAACGCGGTGCTTCTCTCGTTGCCTCGTTAAAAACCTTGCCGAGTAACAAAAACCCAGTGGGACAAAAATAACCTCGGTCGAAGGGGAAAAAGAGCACAACACACCCTTCACGTTTCGAGGTGAACATGTAGACATCTCCCCCTGATGTCTGTGTCTCCCCCTGATGACTATGATCATGGGAATTCAGATAATTTCCGCAAGCCAATTCTTGCCACATGTTTCTCGAACGTGGATTTGGGCAATGACTTAGAAAACAGGTCTGCCGTCTGCCACATTGTCCTCAGATTGAACCTGGTTCACTTTGATCTTGAGGAGCTTCTGTTGTTGCTAATTGTAGAAGAATTTGGGCGATATATGCTTGGTATTGTCACCTTTGATGTAGCCTTGCTTCATTTGTTCAATGCAAGCAGCATTATCCTCATAGATGCTTGTTGGCTCATCTGTGGTAGACTTTAAACCACAATTTCTTCGAACATGCGTAACTATGGATCGAAGCCATATACATTCACGAACTGCTTAGTGAAGAGTAATAATCTCTGCATGATTCGAAGAGGTAGCGACTAAGGTCTGCTTTGTAGACCTCCAAGATATCGCAGTCTTTCCCATGTTGAAAACATAACCAGTTTGAGAGCGACCTTTGTGTGGGTCAGAGAGGTACCCAGCATCAGCAAAACCTTCCAAAACACTTATATCGTTTTGGGATGGGGAGAGGGGACGTAGTGCACCATTTATGGCGTCTCTGGCACTTGATGGGTCCGAATCCATTTTCTCTCTGTAGGGATAGAACAAGCCCATATCAATCGTACCACTTAGGTATCTAAAGATATCTTTAACACCAGTCCAATGGCGTCGTGTTGGCGCAGGGCTATATCTAGCTAGCAAGTTCACAGCGAATGAAATGTCCGGCCTTGTGCATTGCGCTAAGTACAATAATGCGCCTATTGCACTTAGGTATGGCACTTCTTCATCATCATCTTTTGGACGGAATGGATCCTTCTTTGGATCAAGACTACGGACGACCATTGGGGTGTTTGAACGCTTAATCTTGTCAGTGTTGAAACGCCTAAGCATCTTTTGGGTATAAGCTGACTGATGAAGCAGGATACCATCTCTACGGTGCTCAAGTTCCAAACCGAGGCAAAACCGTGTTTTCCCAAGATCTTTCATCTCAAACTTGGATTTCAAGTGTTCAGTGGTTTCCCTTAACTCTTTAAGGGTGCCAATTATATTCAAATCATCGACATAAACCGCTACTATTGCAAATCCGGAACTTGTCCTTTTTATGAACACACATGGGCATAGTTCATTATTGACATACCCCTTACCAATCAAATAGTCACTTAGACGGTTATACCACATCCGTCCGGATTGTTTCAATCCATATAGTGAGCGTTTCAATCTAATTACAAACGCACTCCGTGGTTTAGAGCCACTTGATTTGTGTAACTGAAGTCCATCTGGGACCTTCATGTATATTTCTGTATCTAGATCCCCATATAGATACGCAGTAACCACATCCATAAGCTGGATGTTTAGTTTTTCAGAAATTAGTAGCGGAACGTTATTACGTCCATTAAGGGAGAATAGGTCTCCTCGTAGTCTATTCCAGGGCGTTGTGAGAAGCCTTGCGCTACAAGGCGAGGTTTGTACCTTACAATCTTGTTTCTGTCATTACGATTTCTAACAAATACCCATTTGTGACCAACTGGTTTGGTGTTAGGCGGTATTGGCACAACTGGTCCAAATACCTTTCTTTTCGCTAGAGAACCAAGTTCTGCCTGGATCGTATCTTTCCATTTTGGCCAATCAGCACTACGTTGACATTCATCAACGGAGCGTGGTTTGACATCATCGGTCTCAATAATCTCACGCGCCACTGAATACGCGAATACATCATCAATGACGATGGATCTTCTTTCCCACGTCCCATGTACACTAGTGTAATTCACATAAATCTCTACGTTCTCAGGGATAGGTTCTGACATTAAGGCATCCCCCAATGATGTCTCTTGGACATAACTATAATCCAGAACATTCTCATGGGACGGATTTTGAGTATCGATGATCAAAGGATTTGTTTGTGCCTCATTCGTTCTCTTTCTAGGGCAAGTATCCTTCGAACCAATCGGTCTACCGCGCTTCCTTGCGGGACCGGCGACCATAGACGCCACATCATTGCCATACTGGGCAATAACGCCATCTTCTGGTATCACAGGAGTAGCATGATGTCTAGTATTCGAGACATCGATCCTTACATGTACATTTGCAGCAGGTATGTGTGATCTCGTCACTTTGGCAACAATAGAAAAAGAATCAGGCAAAGTATCTGCTACGTTCTGGAGCTCGATTATTCGTCGCAATTCAAGTTCGGACTGTGCGGTACGGGGATCGAGATGAGACATAGTGGGGACAGACCACGACAATTTCTGTCGTTCCTGTTGAACATCTGTGTTCTTATCTCCCCCCTAACGACGGGAAGACTGTCTCATCAAAGTGACAATCCGAAAATATAGCAGTAAAGAGATCGCCTGTCAAGGGTTCAAGGTAGCGGACAATAGTTGGATATTCATAGCCAACATAGATGCCCATTCGTAGTTGTGGACCCATCTTGGTACGCTGTGGCGGCGTAATAGGCACATAGATAACACACCCAAATATGCGTAAGTACGAGATATCAGGCTCGTACCCAGTCACTAGCTGTAACGCAGAGTAAGATTGGGTTGCAGTGGGTTGTAGACGAATTAGCGTCGCTGCATGCAATATTGCATATCCCCAAGCAGAAATAGGGAGATTGGTGCGCGTAACCAATGTCCTTGTTATCATCTGTAGTTGTTTGATAGCAGCTTCTGCGAGACCATTTTGGGTATGAACATAGGGAACTTGATGCTCTACATCAATCCCCAACGACATGCAATAGTCATCGAACGTTTTCGATGTAAACTCCCCAGCATTATCAAGTCGAATGGACTTAATAGGATGGTCAGGGTAGTGAGCCCGTAGAAGGATAATCTGGGCGAGGAGTTTAGCATAAGCAGCATTTCGAGTGGACAACAGCGCGACATGTGACCAGCGTGTCGACGCATCAACCAATACCATAAAGTATTTTAAAGGTCCACATGATGGTTGAATTGGTCCACAGATATCCCCTTAGATTCTCTGTAAGAAAGGAATGAGTATTTTAGGATCCTTTGTGTAGGATGGTCTCGGTCCTAATTTCCCGAAGGAACAGGCTTTGCAAAATGAGCAAGAGGCCTTAGAGGTAACCAATGAGGATTTTGGTTGGGCCTGAGCGTCTGTAGCGCTATTAGAAGCAAAGTGTGTGACTACATCTCCCATCATGGCGTTGGAGCCATGGGAATTAGGATGTATGGCGTCATGGCCATTGGGAGGAACAACCATGGCGTCATGCTCATGGTTGGCACCATTTATGTCGTCATCACAAAAAACTTGGGCAGCCCTATGGCGTCCCAAGATAGCTGCAGCGCCAGATGCTGTGGTGGCTGCTGTCTTACTAAGTCCTTGAATCAATTTTCGATTCTTGCTCATTCTCACTCTGAAGAATGGATGTCCGTGTGAAGTCTTTAGTATACGAAGCATCATATCACTACCAGGATGTCCTAGTCGGTCATGCCAAAGCCAGTATGTGTCAGAATCCAAGAGATCTTCTCTTATTACATTTTTGGATTCAATTAGTCGAATTGTAGTGACATAAAGTCCACTAGATTGACACATAAGCTTCTCTAAGATGCGCTTTCATCCGCAATCATTAGAGGTAATGCAAAGGAACTCTTTTCCATTTTCATTATACGTTTCCACATGGAATCCGTTGGCTCTTATATCTTTAAAGCTCAATAAGGTTCGATTTGCCTTAGGAGCGTAGAGAGCTTCTGCGACTTTGATCAAGGTGCCATTTGGCAATAGGAATTGGGTCATTCCATGTCCTTGAACTAAACCTGATGGCCCAGCCATCGTAGTCACAGAGGAATATGTAGGCAACATCTCCAAAAATAATTGCATATGTCATAGAATGGTGTGCGTAGTCGCACTATCCACGAGACATTGTAGTTCATCCATTCCTAAAAGAAAAGCTCGTAATTAAAAGGAGTCATAAAGAAAAAAAAAATCGACTTTTATTAATAAGTCAAACGGAATTACATCATTGTTTCTTTTGACCAAAGAAAATCTAATCCAATAAACGAGCTAATACGAAACAATGGTAGTCATCTAACTCCTTTCGGTAATTCCAATGCAAATGTGAACAGGTGAGTAGAGATATGTCGGTGAAGCAAGGCTCACTTAAGTACCACTTATCTCAAAACCTTCGTAGACATCACACTTATATTGAGTACGCCTACTTTGAAGAAAGACTAATACCATTGGCATCTACTACAAAAATAATATGGCAATTGCCTACATTTCTTGGAACATAAAAAGACTTAATCAAAATCGCCAGTTTCTGGGTCTTGATTCTTGAAGTCTTCCACCCTTAGATCGAGATCGCCATCTTGATCTTCTTGTTCCAAGTAGTTTGCCTCCCTTGCTTCGCGATACCTCTTGTATGCATCTGCAACATTCTGGGATGCTTTACATGCTTTGGCCCAATGTCCAGTTGATCCACATTTGAGACAAGCATCATTATGGTCAAGTTCCCTTGATCGAGGCGCTTTGGGAGTGCTTTGAGGATGGTTATTTCCTTTGGTGGCATCACCACTATAACCGGAGGCTTGGCCTCTCTTTCTCTCTTCACACGTTTTCCTCCACGGTTCCGTGTATGCCTATTTTGGCGGTTTCCTTCCTCTTTGGGGCGAGAATATGGACCAGAACGTCCAGAATTATCCCTATGTTTAGGGTTTCGCTCCTTGTGTCCTCCCTTGGAGGCGCAACTATAATTAGACTCCGAAATTGACTTGGCTCCCACGGGTCTAGAGTTATAGTTCTTCACAAGTATGTTGTCGTGCTTTTCAGCTACGTTCATGGCACCAATTAGCTCGTGAAGTCTTGTGATATGTCTAGCATTGACATCAATCCGATAGTTTTTTGCTACCATCAATGCAGAGACGGGAAAGGTGGAAAGAGTTTTCTCGATCAACATCGTATTAGTGATTTTCTATCCACAAAATTCCATCAAAGACTTGATACGAAGTGCTTCTGAATTTTAGTCAAGTACAGACTTGAAATCACAGAAGCGGAAGCTATGCCATCTCACTTATAAGTCTGGAAGCAGGGAATCACGGACGTTGCCAAAACGCTGCTCGAGTTCTACCCATAGTTTTCTTAGGTCTTCCTCATTGAGGTACTCATTTTGGAGCGCGTCATTCATGTACCTTGTCATGAGAATGATGGCTTTTGCTTCATTAGCCTCTCTCGTAGCTCTATTTTCTTCAAAAGCAGCAGCTTGTTAAGGAGTAAGCACGTCCTGACTTGGCCTTGGATAGTACTCAGGATCCCATCAGCCTTCAGATGCTGGCGCATATCACGGACCCACTTGTGGTATCCTGCGCCTATTGTCTCTAGTGGAGCGAAGCTCAACTTGTTCATGTTACTCATCCTGAAAAACAACAAGAAAATAGGGTTAGTTTCAGAGCGAAAAGGGCTACCACGAAAAACTATTAAATTTCTAAACATAGTCGCTTCCAAGAAATTAGGGATTTTCTGAGCGTAGTCGCTTCCAAGAGAATCCATTTCCAAGAGGGGTTTTGGATTAAATCGAAACAATGACGTATGTGGTCGATCGCTTTTCTTCTCAACAAACTCTAAGTTTGGAGGGCTCTACAAGCTCTAATCTTGGAGTGAGCATGAACCTCTACAGTTCGGCTTTTGGTCTCCCCTATGAAGAAGAAAGGAGGGGGTAGAAGAAGGGAGGTTGCAAGTCCCCGAGAAAAGAAGAAAAAGAATTAAAATCTTCAAAAAGGGGAACTTTTAGAAAAGTTTACCTTGAAAGTTGTCGAAATCTGGTGGCCAAAGGCAGTGGCTGGGCTGTGCTAGGTTGCTGCATGAGCTGTTATGGGATAACTGCAAGGATGTCGCGAGGATGCCGCGAGGACGCTGTGGGGATGTCGGGAGGCCGCGAGGACTCTGCAGGGAAAACGAGCGAGCACAGGGCTGCTGAGGTAGATGCAGGGCGCACTTGCGGGGTCTAAGTGTCACGGGGTCACGTGGTCAAAGTGTCGCGGTGTCGCAGGGTTGCGAGGTCGTGGTCGCCAGCGCGAGAGCAGGCGAGCGTTCGCGGGCACTGCAGGGGCAACGAGGCTAACCAGGTAGGGTTAGCATTGAGTTGCGATGCGGGGGCTGCTGCAGGGTTTTGAATTCTACGAATTTAGGGTTTCATGGTTAGAGTTTCGTGCTGATAATGTGTTTTAGAGAAACGGGAATTGAGGGAAAATCGCTGTGTATTCTCATTGATATTATGGGCCTTTTTATATAAAGGATTATAATGCATAGAGTCTGAATCATACAAGGAAAGATAATCTCTAGATTCTTATAAATTAAACCCTATTACCGCTAGGTCAAGTAACCTAGAGTTTGGGCCAAACACAAATTAGGGTTTCACTAGAACAGTACGTGTATTATTTGGACATTTTATCAAATAGTACGTTGAAAAATTATGCAAAATATTTTTAATTAATTAAATTTTTTTTTTTAATAAAAATAAATTTATATTTATTTTTGTTCAATAATATGTGTAAAATATGGATAAAAGTAAAAATCGTGTATAGTACGTGTATAATATTCTTGACTTCAAAAGTACGAGAAATTTAACGAGTCCCTTTTAAAAATACGAAGTACAGAAGTATTTTTTTTTTTTTAAAAGTAAGTACGTGTTTTATTCGTGTATAATAGGAAAAATTACTAACTATGAGACACACACACACACACCCCAAGTTTCTAACCACAATTTCAATTTTAAGATGAACAGCATGTGCACACTTTGAAGAAAGGGGGATGAGTGGGGAGGATTTAGTGCACCGACGTGCACATGCACCGACATAAATAGAATAATTTCCAATGAGTTCAATGATTGATCTCGTTCATTTCCAATCTTTCTATGAGTTGTTGTTTTATGAAAAATTAATAATTAATATTTGACTTTTCAATCACTTTGCTATCATTATAATCATCGATATGTATAATTTTATAAGATCAGCCTTCTGTTTATCGATTTAATTGATCACCGTATAACTAATAGTTTTTTAATTAACTTCTAATTAATCCTTTAAAAATAGATAATAAATAGACAATTTAGATCATTAAATTGCATCGTAAACGATTAACATATATTATAAGGGAGACATTTACATTTCTTTGCGGATGTCCCCACTTTAAAAGACACTACGTATTTGTATTTGTGTAACTGTGAACACACTGTTATACGTATATTTTGGGGGTGTACAACTGGTGGCTGAATCTGAAGTCGAACCCTAGAAGGTCCGAAGATTATAGAGATCAAGGACCATGTACATTTAATAATTTCATTTTCAAAAGATGGCATTTTCTGGGCTGGACGACAAAACTGTTGTGTTAGGCATTATCTTGGTAATAATTGAATGTGGGGGAGAGGAGAGCTAAGGCTTTAAAGCTGTGGTTTGTTCACCAAAGAAATGAATAATAATTGTTGAATATGAAATTCGTTGAAAAGGAAACCGATGCATGAAGCAATCCCCACAGAAACATATTCAAGCAAATATATAAAATCCAACTTCATTAATAGGTGAAGTACTTTCCAATCTAGTTATATAGTACACAAAATGCTTTAGCTAGCTTTCCATTGAAATTATAGTCCTATGTAACTCTTCCAGATTACTTAATTACTTGCTCCCATTTTGAGTTATTACTGTCCAGAACTATCCTTCGGTCTGCTATGATGATTGGGAATGCATATGTCATTCCCATTTACTAATCCCATGAATTGGTTACAAATAATGGAGAATAAGTCGGAGCTAAGATTTTTTCTTTCTGCCTCCACTTTTTTCAGCATCCAAAATCTAGGGCTTCACCATGGTTGATGAAGTCTCAGCTCGCTTGGTTGCCAGAGATGCTATCACGGAGTAGGGTAGGACCTCTTTTGGTCCAATGGGCGCAACGATGGTGTCGTCTCACCATTTCGCCAATGGCGACCTGATGTCTGTTACAGGAAAATGGCGCGAAAATCTGACATTCATGGGTACTATAGCCTTGGTTTGGGGGCACGGAAATCGGTTGAGGATTCGAGAACAGAGAGACCGCTATATCTTTCAGTTTTCGACGGTAGAGGATTGGGAATTTGTACTGAACGGTGGACTATTGTTTTTTTGGGAAACCTCGCAGCAATGGAATTTGATGGGTTTGGTGAAGCTACATCAGTCCAAATCAAATCCATTCCGGTCTGGGTTGAGATCATAGGGCTGCAACCGAAGCTTTTCACTGAAGGTACAAATGGTGTTGATTGAAGCAACGTTGGGAGAGGTGATGGCACTGGATAGTCCAGCAGTGCGTCATGGGAAGCCAGAACAGGTTTGGATCCGTCATGCTGTCTAGGCCCCAGTTTGGTAGGTTTTTGCTCCAATGATGTACGAGTTTGTGGCGGGAGAGGAAGCCACGGTTCTTTTCAAGTATGAGCGGCTAGTCAGGTTTGGCAGAATTTGTGGGTTTTCTTGAACACCCTGCTTTTGGATGTTCAAGGCCTCCTCAGGTTGAAACAATGAGAGTGGGGACGAACCCTAACCCTAACCCTAGGGCTTTTGATCGGCCTTCCTCTTCTACAGCTTCTAGTTTGGGCTCCGGGGCTTCAATCCCCAATCCTTTGCGTCACAACCATGTACTCTGAAGTTGTCGACACTACCTGGCAAGCTTGCAGCCAACTTGGAGGTGCAGTTTGCATGTTTTCAGCAGGGGCCTGCCTTGCCGGAGGTAGCAGTAACTCCACCTCCTCCAGTCGCTGCAGCCATCACAGGTAAGAAACGTCCAGGTTCAGAGTTGCATATGATCCAGTCCAAAAAGCGGGTAATTAAAGCCTGCGAGTGATACTGCTACTATAAGCGGTGCTTTAGTCCAACTAGGGTTCGAACCTGAGTTGGCTTTGAAGTGTGCAAATGGTGTCATTTTGGTATCCCCTGCCAAAAAAGCCAATATTGGAAAGCCTCCGAGAAGGAAGAACAATCCCAAACAGACCATTATGCAGCCTAAGAATTGAAGATGTCTTGGGATCCTAAACCCAGGAGGAAAAGCGCCTGCAAGTCTATTATTATGACTTCTAAGGAAGGTATAAAGATGGAAGGGGAGGCTATAGCTTTTGTGGAGGGATGTACTGAGATTGGAATTGAACCAGTTGAGGTGGTTAGCACTCATGGGAGTGCTCTAGAGTAGAGGTTTTTTTTTTTTGTTTTTTTTTTTTGGGGGTCATCAAATAAATTAGGATTGGTTTTTGAGTTGTTTCGGAGCTTTCCCTAGTAGTGTCAGGATACTCTTCTTTGGTTTTATATTTTTTAGATAACATTACATGTTAGGTTGCCCTAGTCATCTGTTCCATCTCGGTTTTAGCCACATGGCTTCTTAAGGATGGCTCAATCTTGTCGTAACTCTTCTTTTGAGTGGGCTGTTTCTTTGTAATGTTATCTTCTTGATTTTAATGGATTGACACCCAATTTTCCTTAAAAAAAAAAAAAAAATCCCATGAGTTTTAAGAAAACATTATATTAAAAAATTGATTAAATAGGAAATCGGTATTCATCTGACTCTGTCAAATTATTAAATCAAATTTTGAGTCATGTTCACTTAAATAACAGTTTTGAAAGATTTTAACAGATAAGTGCATCTAATGGCTAAGAAAAAATTCATATTTTAGGTTCTAATTAGACTGTCCCTGAAAGAGAATGCATGTTAGGCCTTAGATTTTACCGATGTGATATTCATAGACCGTACAGTTACCGGTTAGAGTATAACGCTGGAAGCTAATCCGGTTCACATGGATAATTAGAATATAGAAAAAAAAAAATTGCAACTAGCTCGATTTGGCCTGTCCCATTTGCATTAACAAAACAAATGCACCCACGGACCTTTTTACATTTAAGTTTACATAACCATCTTGCATACATACATATGTGCTAGCTAGAGCTGCAACAGGTATGGACCTGTGCAGGGCAGTAAGAACATATATAGTACTATTATGTAAATAACGTCAATGGGGGCCGGCCGGGCAATTCATTAATCTTGGAGAAAATGGGAGGTTTGCACCAGTAGTGCAATAACTATAATACATAATATGATCGACTATTTTGATCTCCAGTCCTTTTGGGTATGATTAATTAAGCAGCGGCCACAGTCTGGGTTTTACCAGAGGCCTTGGAACTCGGTCGAGTTGCATGGCGGTCCTCTTTCTTCGAGGCCACCCCCTTACACTTCTCTACTCTCTCGTCTTGCTTCATCTGCTGCTCTCTGCATTCCAGGCTGCAAAAAGCTGTATCTCCCCTGCAGTAAATTCATTTTCACTTTCATTAATCCATTACCAGAAAAAATAATAATATACTAACTAAATCATCGATCGCCGGTAGCAATATAATAATGCAAACCCACATGATATTTGAAAATTCCGGGGCTTCTGAATCCCACATCAAATTTTAAAAACTCAGAATACTTGAGCAAGATCACTTAGCAAGTCATGAAATGTGAATCTGAGAATTAAAAAGAGATACTAAAACTATCTCATAAACTCTAATTACTTAATTATTGGTTGCTTTTTTTCTTTCTCTTTTCTTCTTTACATATGTGAAACTATTGCTTGCAATATGGATATTATCATTGGTGTACATGTGACAGAACCATGAAATCAGAAAACAGAAAAAAGGAAGAAAAATCCAAAAATTAAAGAAGATAGCAACAGACACCAGAAGAAACATGATACTCTGCTTATTTTCTTCAGTACTAAATCACTATTATCGTGCTTACGTCCAAAACCAAGTTGTTTCAAATTTCGAACACCAAAAAGGTTCATCAGCAGAGGGATCCGAAACTCAAATCAGAAAAACACGAAAACAAGAAAGAAAACATTTCTGAATCAACAAACACTTTACATACCTATACATGTAGAGGTCGCGGCCGGAAGCCAAGCTCCGTTTGCAGAGGCCGCACGTGCGGAGGAAGTGAGCGGTTTCGACTAGGTCGGAGGCCGAGTTTCTTCTGTGGTTGCTGCTGTTGGTTCTGGGTGACAACATGGCCAAGAAACGGTGCTGTTCATGATACCCCAAGCTGTTAGGGCTCTGATTATAATTAACAGGCCCATCAGGGCCCACCTCCGTCGATGATGCATGCACATCCATCATGCTAGGGTTTTCAGTCGGCTCCTGGTCTTCCACGTTGTTCAGATCGACGGTGATCCCGGTCATGCTTGTCGTTCTCCTAATCGGTGGGCGAGGACGCTTCCCTAACAACATGCTTATGGTTTTTGCTCTAAGAGGTCTAGAATTTCTTCTGGTTTGGGAGAAGAGAGAAAGAGAGAGAGTGAGCGAGGTAGAGAGGAGAGGAAAGGGAGTGAGAATGGAAGGTGGGAGGAGGAAGATAAATGAGATTGTGGGGAGGGGGAGAGTGAATCAGGGCCGTTTATTGCGACCACTGAGTGCCAACAAAACTCCACGTTAGCATTTTACTTAATGCCTGTCTCTTTGTTTTTTGTCTCTTACTTTTATTTTATAAATTTGCCTTCTTTTTTTTGCCTTTCCCTTTCTTTCTGAGTATCTTTAGCTGAGTATCTTACCTGTCAGGTCTCAATTAATGGTGTAATTAATAGATTATTAGATTAATCTCAGATAGATTGATAGCATGATAGTCTCAGCCTCACAGGTATCAAAGAATATAAGATTAGCATGTGTTTTAACTCCTACAACAATACATATCATGGGTACGGCTTGAACTTTAATTATACTTATCTAGATTGGTACGTATATGAATTAGGAAGAATGAAAAAAAAAAAAAAAATCTTTTGGTACATGTATTGTGTTTAATTATTTTTTTTTTTAAAAGAGGATTAAAGAATTTCACTCCTACCCCCATATAGTGACTCAAACCCAAGACCTGTAATGTGTTTATTTTCTTCTGTTATATGGTTTGGCAATTAAAAGTGTGCATTTTCGAGATCACAATTTATTGAACTATTTATGTAACCATCATTAGACCTAGACATTTGGCACCAATGCTTTGACAATTTGCCTGCAACGTGGTGGCCAACACTGACGATTTTCTGTGCTTCGGTCGTCGGTTTAACCTTGCAATTAAATTGTCCATGATAACCAACTTAACCACGAGCTCTTGTATCATTTATGTGATTTCTAGCCCACTTCATCCTTTAAAGTATTATTCTCGACCGAGCTAATTAATTAGAGTAAGTTCACCCGTTGGGTCACCATATCACCTACTATTCACTGCTTTTTAGTGTTATTTTCACCCTCTGGGTCATGAGTACAGTGTATTTCGTGCCCTAAGTCACCCTGTATCACTTTTTGGGTCACCATGGTGACCTGCAGAGTGTATTTCGTGCCCTGGATCACGGGCACAGTGTATTTCGTGACCCAGAGAATGAAAATATACACTAAAAAGCTATGAATAGTAGGTGACACAGTGACCCAACGGGTGAACTTGCTCTTAGTGCACGATTACGCAATAGAACACATTTGGTGACTAGTTTAATGATTAACAAAAATATCATGTGTTTTTTTTCTCCTATAATATCTTCTTTGTCGGTTTATTTGATAATTGGAAAACTAAACCATATTTCATCTGCCCAATATCATTTGGTCTAGTGGCATAGTCTCACTTTTTTAAGTGGGAGGTTGTGAGTTCGACTAATCATATTTCATCTGGTTAATTTTCTTAAATGATAATTTTAAACATGCCTTCAAAGTAAATAAAAAGTTCTGAATGTTAAAGCTCGAAACAAAGAACTATCAAGAGTTTGTAACAAAGAACAGTATATGCAAAACAAACTATCGACAGTTCGACGCAAAGAACACTGTATGCATTAGTTTAGATACCCTTCTCAGGTCATTTCTTTGTTAATGTTCGACAACTCTAGTGGAAAGGGGCAAGTTAAAATTACCTTATCTCTCTATCATTGTAATGTTTTCTCTATTTATGTCTGTTTTACCTTAGTGCATTTTATGACATCCTGAGGAAAGATACTTTACATTACTATAGTATTAATACTTTTATGCTCGAATTATTGAAAGGTAGAGTGCGTAAGAACATTGAGCAAAGAACGAGCTGAACGAACCTAGACAAAGCGTACACTGGTGGGTGGACAAGATACATCACCAACCATGCATTTGAGTATACATTTCTTTCTTTTTCACAAACGTCTGCCATTTGTTTATTTATTTTATGTACACATACTGAATACAATTTTATAAATCAAACAGTCCATTCTTTAAAACTCATTTACAAGGAACATCAATATATTAAAAAGCGTTTAGCTACTTCGATTGTCATTACAATCATTTTGATTATTGTAGTCTCTATAGATTAGATGTTCCATCTTTATAAGAAATACTTTGTTTGCTCATAATGCCCTACCGGTACAATCATTTTGATTATTGTAGTCTCTATAGATTAGATGTTCCATCTTTATAAGAAATACTTTGTTTGCTCATAATGCCCTACCGTGATACAAACCCTCCGTTTTGTGGACAGATGTTACGTGCTTAGCTGAGCAATGCGATAGTATATAATCGTTCGTCGAGGTAAATCAAGAGTTTATCATTGGAATTTCAATGAGCTAGGTAGATTTATTTGTAATGGGCATTACTAACCAATATTTGATCATCTAGAAGAAAAGGAATTAATCAGTCTTCGAGATCACGGCCATTGTTTTCAGAAAAGCACTTTATTGATTTATCCATTCGAATGATTATTGTGAGAAAACTATGATATGAGACGATTGGAATCAACATTTATGTGCTGGATATCGCTTTCAACCTTCTGTTTGATCATTATTTTTCATGATCAACTCGCATACTATCATTTTTTTAATTCTCATTACCACTCTGATTGTCAATACTAGACTTTCTTCTTCTTTTTTTAAGAATTTATAACTAATTTACACCACTGATTCATAATAGGAAGTTCCGTATAGTACACACAGAGATGGCAAAAATCCCCAGAGGGGCGGAGCTTCATTGGATACCCGCCCCTGATGGGGGGAGAATTCGGGGACAAATGGGGAATGGGGATGGGGATCCCCAATCCCCGCTATCTAAGATTGGGGATGGGGCGGGGATGGTATTGTGATTCCCATCCCCAAACCCGCCCCAATAATATATACATATATTTAACTATATATATATTTTAATTTATTTTTTATAATATAAATCATAAATATATACATTTACTACTTTACTTTAATAGCTAAACTTTTACTTTAATGGTGTTTTGACTTTTGCACTCAATGAATTATGATTTATGAATTTAATCATGTTTTAAATTTATTTGTTGTAGATTTTGATTTTAAAAAAGGCAATATTAGAAAAAAAAATATTTTATTTATTAAATTCTTATTGGGGATTTGGGGCGGGTTTGGAGGTTTAGTCCCCAGTGGGGATGGGGATGGGGAATCCCCAATATAATTTTATTGGGGATTGGGGCGGGGATGGGGGTAGAGAATGACCCCGGGGATGGGGATGGTATTGTGATCCCCATCCCCAACCCGCCCCATTGCCATCCCTAAGTACACATCTCAATTTAGGAAGCTCTAATCCTTTGGAAGCAATGCAAAGGATAATACCATATCAATGACATGCTAAATGACTTCTACCACGGACATGTACATAAATGTAAATGGCTGAAAGTAAGTAGTAAAACTCGACCACAGTTGTCTGATAATTTCGGGAAAATTTATTATGCTGTTTAACATTCATATTGAATGCACTGAAAACTATTGAATTGGGGGCCAACTAAAGACCAAAATCAACAAGATCCCAGACCAGCCATAGTCATTTGACATCATGCAGTAAAACTCGTTCTTTCAATAGAACAGCAATTTCTGATTTCAATCTTATTGCTAAAGTAGTGAAAACTGCTACCTTTCTTGTGTAGTATAGGTAAAACTTCCTTTATGGTTTTCATTTCTTGATTTGCTTTTTCAAGAGAATCTTCAAGAAAGATGGGGGGGGAGGATGTTTTTCCAAAAGCAATTACAGTGTCACCAAACATGGGTGCCAAACCTTTTCCACACATATCATGTCTACACTAAAAGAGAAAATAGTCTCCAACACCTGATCAGCAGTGAGTCCAAAAACCCATTCAGAGGGTATGCATTGCCCACACAACCACAAAATGCTGTAGATTTAAAATGTGGTTTGTGGAACAAGATATTCCATTATATTCAGAAGTAATAATTGATGTCTCCTACCAACTTAAAAAGAAGAGATGGGCATGGGGGGTTATGATGGATTCAAAAAGGACTCAAACACCCTCATTACATTTGAGTCCACTTATTAGATACTATATGGAAAATAAGTTACGTGCACTCATCAGGTACATCATTGGGTGCTCCAGAAGGTCCCCTCTCCCAGCCAAAAGCTATAGTTCCATACACATCAGTAAGCCTTACAACTATATATGAGATTGACAATGCTAATCAAACTTCAGATGATAATTCAAGGCAATGAAGTTTTTGTATGCAAGGAAGTTGTTACTTGTAAGATTCAAGTATGCTAGTTTAGGCTAAACAGGATTACAAAATCTACTATTGGGGCTAAACAAGCTTACAAAAGCTACTCTTACGGAAATTCCGAGGCCAAACAACGAATTGAAGCTTTAACATATATAGAAATGAAAAATATGGGATTTAACTTGGGCAACTGACTTTAAGATCAACACTTCTAAGTCAAAGTTAACTTCTATGTAATTGGGAACTGCATTTCTCCCAACCTTAACTTTGTTTCTTTTAGAAACGAAGTATTCCCTTCCTGTACAATTAGGCCAAATCTTCTCACTAAAAAAAATGCAACTTATTAGAGTTAAGTTCAAGTTTTACAGTTGCAGAAATGGCAAGACCATGTTGAGATGCAATTTGCTTATGCATTATTCATCACCCTATTTGTACGTCACAAGAAGCCTAATCACAAATATCGACTAATGATTTAGGCCTTTCTTAATGATTATGCCTTCTCATAAAGATCGGTTATGCAGTTGTTGGAGAAAATAAAAAAAATTCAAAGCAAGTCGAAGATGAGATGGCAGCAATTAACTGAGTTCAGAAAAACTCTTAGCATGATGTCTTTATTGAAACTCTCAAATTGGTAGATTACTCCACAGGAAGTCCAAAAATGATAAACAAGAAGAAAACGAAAAAGAAAACAGAATACAGAACTAGGAAGTTGAATATTCGAAAGAACGAAAGAACATACACCATCAAGCAGTCCCACTCCCACTAGCCATCAAGAACTCGCCTTCACAGACCACCTCACCTCCAACATATGCCTTTCCATCCATCTTTGCTATTCCAAATCGTTTTTGAAACTTGGTTAAAGTCATTCTCATGACCAAAGTGTCTCCAGCAATCACAGGCTTCCTAAACCTCACTTTATCAATTCCTGCGAAGAAGAAACTGTCACGAGAGCCTCCCACTTCAGGTTGCAGCATAACTATGCCTCCCACTTGAGCCATTGCCTGGACCCAAAAAACTACTTTCATCAGCACTCACTAAAAAGCATGTGCACCAATAATCCATGCAACCATGAGGCAGAAAGAGGCATAGGAACATATCAAATGCTTTGATGTTTTTTAAATTTCTGTATTCATCTTACAATGTATACCAATTCATTAGAAAAGTTTAAGACAACGTATACAAAATTTCGGCTCTAGAAAAGGTATGGAATTAGAAGAACTGTCAATGTGACTAATCAAATCAGAGACCAGCTAAACACAAGCTAATGTTATATTGTATTTGTTAAGGAAGTTGCATAATTCATATTCTGGTTGTTACTCATGAGTGATGACCCAGAACCACCCCTTCTTAATTTGTCTCCTATGGTTTTACTTCACACGGTCAATGCAGTATTGCTGAAATGCAAATTGCATCCTGATGATTATCCTAGAAATTAAAACTAAGTGCCTGCTTGGTAACATTATGTAATCATTTTCAATTAAGGATAGAGAAGGAAGATGAGAGGATGGAGACCAAAGATGTCAGAGAAGGAGAAAATGATGTACATAGAATGATTCATAAAAATAGCAATAGATTAACTAATAATAGTTTTATCCCATCTCATTTCTGTTCCATCTCTCACATATTTCCAAAATATTATCCAACTATCTATATGGCTAAAAGAGAAAATCTGAATACCAAAAACAAATTTGTTTTGAAGTGTCCCCTAAGTAACACAACGAAGAAGCTAAAAGAATTACGACAACAGTGGTCTGAGTTAATGCAAAAGGCTTGGTGTTCAGAAGATGCTCTGTGACCACTGCAGAAAGGAAATATAGTTAACCCAGCTAAACACTGACGTTGATTTATTTATATATTAAAAGAAGCAGCTTTTATTGATAAATCATAAAAACATGACGCAAAAAAGTGGACACTGAGGATTGATTTTGATTTGATCAGCAAGCACCAGGAACAGTTGAAAACTCTTTGAAATAAATATTTCGTCATCAGAAAGTTTTTGAGGAGACAAAATAGACGGAACATCTCTTTCAAATATAATCGAAACCAAAAAGTATGAAATAGGAAAGAGATAACATACATATTGGTGATACTGTTTTTCTTTACTTTTCTTCATCATAGGAGAAGAGGGATGGACATCAAAAAAATCTAACCACAGTCCCACTCCCAGTACCATCTCATAGTACTCAAAATGGAATGCAGAAAATAGTTTATTGCCATTCAAATCATTGATAAGTTGGGCACATTGCATCCCTGAAGGGAAAAACAGGTGTATTCAAGTGCAGTTTCAACTTGAAAAGGTAGACCAGGATTTACAACACCCTTTACAGGACAGCAGTTGCCTGTAATGTTTTAAAGGGTGTTCCTTCAGAAAATTGTTATATGATTACTACAGATGATAGTCATAAATGAAGTCAATTAGTCAACTAGCTAGTGAATTTACAATTTCTATCAAGGAAAACAATTACTAGCAGAAACTTCAATAAGATGAAAAATAAATAATGAAAAGAAAAAGTGTAAAACAAATAAAATAAATCTTTCTTGAATTGCCTGATAGAAATATAGCAAAATTTCCTAATTAGGGTTTAGGGTGCAATCAAGTTTTGACAATTGGGAAGCTGACCATGACTAGTTTTAAGATGAACTTATATACTCTAATCATTTCTACCTTCTAATTTGGCCTGTAATACCCAGCATTTGGTTTTTGCTAACAATAATACTAGTCAAACAGTCTATTATATTTCTCAATACAAAATCCAGGAGACCAGCTCAGTTACTCTGGCACCTATGGAAAGCTTTATCATAGACTAAAATCCTTAAAATTTCATGGATTAAATCAGAATATGCCCCTACCAAATTTGTCCCCAAGGCCCACACATAGACTGAAAACCAACTTCTTTTTTTCTTTTTTTTTTCTTTCTGAAATGGTTACAGAGATTAAAGTGTCTTCTATGCACATTCTTAACCTGGCACTATTTCCACAAATACAAACAAAGAACCATATGGGAACTCTTTTCGTCGCTAGAATATGAAGCATGGACATGAGCTGGCCCAAAGACAAAGCAGTATATTTTTACAATGGAATTGGGTCTCTCTCAAATATGTTTTGGCCATGCACTGATAAGTATTATGCTGCTCAAGATCATGTATTGCACTCGTGAAACAAGAACAGGAATGTGGTGAAGTAAAGAAATCATAAATTACAATTCACAAGACACACAGAACTTGAAGAACCCTCCGCCTTAGAATTAAAGAACCCCTTCTACCACAACCAAACTAGTAAATCCATACTTGTGTTAGGAACACAAATCTTCCTTTTGAAAGCACACAATTAGAACTTCATTAGCTGCTCTCTCACAAGAAGTTGCAGGTGAGGTGGCTGCCCAGAAACCGGCAACCCCGACCTCCTCCGACCTCGATTGCTGCCCAAAAGAGGTCTGGGACGCCTCCGGCCTCCCTCCGGCCAGCCCCGCGCCGCCGTCACCACCTGGAACAGCCTGCTGCGTCGACGTCTGCACTTTAGCGAAAGTGCGGACGTCCGCCTGTGATCGGGCCTGTATGTGTATATATATATATATATACACACACACTCACACCCAAACCCATACAAGCATGGACTTCACAAAACATAGGGCAAGTGAACTAGTGGGTGCAAAAAGAGTATACAAGTACCCACCAAAATCAAGCAACTCTTGATACAGTATCGCTTATTTGATAGGATCATGATACAGTTCTACTCATTCGCAGTTTCTCTCTTGATAGCAGGTGGGTGGTTCTCTATCTCGCTATTTGTGTGGCTTCTAGCCCCCTAATCAATATGCATTTATCTTTAGAGTTATAGAGAACCAGGAACTTCATATGCAATTCCCCAACCTACCTGGAACTTCATATGTTTTGTTGAATCTGGTACAGTGCACACTCTTGCATTATCAATTCTACTCCTTTGCAAGAGAGTCAGTGCCAAATTTATTTAGAAAAAACCAGTCTCAACATGTAAATCAGGATTGAAAAATAAACAATGTCCTGGATCCTTCTTCCGTGGTTACTCATTCAACTTGATTCTCATACAATTGGAAGTCTAAAGAATAGGTCAGGAGGCACATAATTGAAGAAAACTTCATATAATATCTCTATGTTGAAGAAAACTTCATATAATATCTCTATGTTAAAGAAAACTTCATATCATATCTCAGTGTTATATCAACTTTGTCCATAAGACAAACATTGAAGTAAGCACCATTGGTTTACCAAATACAAGTACAGTTGGCATTGAACCAAGTAAACTTTGATGCCCATCTTATCCACTTATATTATAATTAGAAGAGCAATCAAATTATGTGAAATCTACCTTGTGCAAAAGCATCCTTCTTGGAATCAAATTCACAAAAGCAATGCCAAGAGCGTGTTGAAATACTGAAATATGAGAATATGCTTTTGTACACAATGACAGGCTTTACATAAAACCACTCTAAGTTTCCTTTTTTCAATAAATAGGCATATTAGCATAGCACAATGAATAATCTCTATTCATTCTCCCGACTAAATTTCTACTTGCTCATAAGCCTAGTATAGTCTCCTATGTTGGACACACTTAGACACCAAAACAAGTGCAACGACGTATCCCAATCCCAGAAATCAACATTGCTACGCCCAAATCAGCCAGCCAATGAACAAACATATGAAACACAGCGATATTTACAAATCTAATACAGAAGTCAAGCAGCAATAGTTATTACTTATGGCATTAATTCTCCCTAAATAATGCATGCAAATGATGGTAAGAGGTTCTATAATCTCCTTTAACGTGGGAATCTTTGTGCTCTGTAATTCCATGTTATCAATAGCCTTGTTTCCTATCAAAAGACAAAGTATTTATGTTGAATGCTTGTGATTGTTATGCACAAGCACAAACTATAATCAAGTGCACATGTAAATAAGCAAAATGCACAGGACTTATTTTGATCAACAAAACTGCTGATTTTTTTGGGTAACTTATATGAGCATAAAACCATAGAATGAGATTTAAGCAGTAATACCTCAACCATGAGAACACCGGGCATAATAGGCCTCTCTGGGAAATGGCCAGGGAAAAAGTTGTCATTAATCGTCACATTCTTAATAGCAACAGCTGAAACACCTGGGTTGTACTCAATAACTCTATCCACCAAAAGAAATGGAAACCTGCAAATACCCAAAACCCATAAAGATCAAAACTTTACAAACAATCACTAAAAACATCCAGTACCCACCAACCAAAAACAGCTCAGGAACCAAAACCACTCACCGGTGAGGCAAGATTTCACGTATCTGATTGATATCAATCACTGTAGGAAAAGCTGGGAATTCTGAGATAAGATCCAGATCAGATTAGTCTCACTGCATGATTTGCTAAAACAGAGAAAAGCAATGAAATTGAAATCAAGAATGTGCTTACTCAATTCAATGGGGATGTCTTTGGGGGCATCTTCTTGAGAAGAACAGCAAACAATGAGATTTGATTGGCGATTGGATTTGAGAGAGGGGAGAGGAGAGGCTGAGAGGGAAAGAGAGGCTGGGGATTGAAGGAGCTTTCTGGGTTGAACCAGAGACTGAGCAGGAGTGAGAGAGAAGAGGGAACTCGAGGTGGCTGACATTGTTTTCAAAATCAAAATGCAGAGACAGAAGTGAAGTCAGGGGTTTTTGCTTAAGAAGCTGTTGAACTAAGTTGCACTGTCATATATTCAAGAATAAATATCACAGATTGAATATGCTCACTCAACAGTAACATGTTCTATACTTTAGTCACTAAATTTTTGAATATATCACTTTAGTAACTCAAACTTATATATCATATGTCACTTTAGTCATTTAGTCTTTGAAGCAGATCAAGATCTTCCAATTTCTTAGTAGAGAAGAGGAGTAATGAGACGAGCACGAAAGAGATGACAGAAATTTGTAAAATATTTTATTTTATTTGTAAATAGAAATAGTGATTGGACAAAAGTAGCCTCAATTTAACAGTTTATAACGGTAGATTTAATAGCAGTGACTAAAGTGATAGATGGTATATAAGTTGAGTGACTAAAGTGATATATTCAAAAATTTAGTAATTAAAGTGTCGAATATGTTATAATTCAGTGACTATTTATGATATTTAATCTATATTCAAAGACAAAGTCAATGAGTTCAAACAGTCTCTTATTTGTGGTTAAAAAAGAAATAAAGTTTGGAACTTCTTTGGGTACGTGGGTTTTCTAAGGTCAAAGATTGTTGCTTACCCACTAAAATCTACTGCATGAACTTGAGACTTAAACTGTAGATTTTGCCAGATTGCTTCTAGCTCAGAGGTCATTGAAGTTATCGAAATCCAACTTTGAGGCCATCTTTGAGAATGATATTCCAGGTAGAACAGGTGGGAAGCAGTTGGATTCTAGTGCAATATGCCACATTGACATCGTTGTTTCCTAAGAGAATTTGATTTACTTGTGCATAGAATCATCCCAACCAAATATGCCACATTGACATCATTGTTTCCTAAGAGAATTTGATTTACTTGTGCATAGAATCATCCCAACCATATATGTTAGGGTTTGTTCAAAATTTACAAACTTAGGGAGCCACCGGCGTTGTTCCCGAGGTATGCCAGAAGGGTTTTTTTTTTTTTTTTTTTTTTTTTTTTAAAGTCAAATAACTCATTCATTAAATGCAAGAATTGAAATTTTTCCGAAACTGCTGAAATTTCCGTAAAAAGTACCGAAACGAAACTCATATGCTATATTATTTCTGTCAGGAGTTTCCCAAAAATTTCTACGAAATTCTTAATTTTTAAAATATTTACACATATATAAGAAATTGACACCGAAATTTTCACCAAAATTTTGTATATCACTGACAATAAGTTTTACTTTATAGAGAAAATATTGCATTTTGATCTCATCTACAATGAAAGTTAAATACTCCAAAAAAATATTGACATCAAAATTCATGTACTTGGGAGTAGTATTATATGATACTAAATGGAAGCAGTCTAACCAGCTGGATCGAACCACATATTAAAAACTCCTATTAGTAGCAGTTTATATTGATTTTTTATATTGCTTTTGTTAGAGAAAATCACTCTCCTACATTGATTTCCTCTCCACAATCAAAACTGATTGTGTAACCTCTTCACAATCAAAACTGATTGTGTATTTTGATTGTGTAACCTTTCCACAATCACAACTGATTGTGTAACCTCTCCACAATCAAAATTGATTGTGTAACTATAGATTAGTTTTGAATATTTGCATTTATAGCATTGAATTCTGTTGGTAATAGTAGAGCAGATCTTAGCTATATAATGGTACAATTGTAAACATACAGATCAATGAAAAATCATATTCAACATGGTATCAGCCTAGGATCCTTCCCTGTTCTGTTCTCCTTCTTCCTTTTCCAATATTCCTACATCTTCCTTTAGGTATCATACCTTCATCTTGCAGCAGCAGCATTCCTTGTCCCACCATCAACCACTGACCATAATTGTCATCCTTTCTCTCAGTAGCAGCAATAGTAGTATTCATTTTCACAGCTGTCTTCCTTGTCCCACAACCTCTGTACATGATGTAACACAACGTGCCTAGGTTGTTCTCTTCTCCTATCTGGGCTTCCTATTCTTCTCAAGGCCCACAAAGGTTTTTTAGCCCAAATACTGCTCCCCCTTTTACTGGAGTCTGACTTGATACACATTTACGCAAGCGTACATATCGTTATCAAAATAGGGAAGTATTGTACCCAAGATTATCGTACCACGGGGATTAGTGGGTAACCCACAATCCTTGGGTGGTCGGAACTAAAGTCACTAAGCAAAATAAGGAAATAAATAAAAATGTTAATCTAAGGCACCAAGCCCTAGCAATGCTCGGTTTTGGTTCTCACCAAAGCCTAATCAAACTAAGAGCCTAGTGGTGGATATGCACAAATGAGTGGAAGAGTTCAATATTTTGAGAGAGGATTTTAGATTAACAAAATGTAATGAAATGTAATGAAATGTAAAGAAATAAAAATAAAAATAAAATGTAAACAATGGAAATGAGAATGTTGGGTGCTAGAGAGGTTCCTTCACCAAATCTCATGTGTCGGAAGCTAATCTAATGTAGATGCATATTTCCTATTTTGGCGGTAGTCGTATCCAAGGCGGTTCAAGGCTCAAGGACCTAAATTCCCTTTCATGGTATTCCTACTCCGGTTCAAGGGCCGTAGGAACTCACTTGGCCTGAATTAGATCCGGTTCAAGGGTCACTAATTCACATCAAGAGGCGTAGAGATCGAGGAATTAGACTACTAAGCGACCCACCCGCGCAATCACACAACGGGTGTAAATCACCATGCTTATAACCCCTCGAATACAAAATTGAAGGTTTCTAGCTTAAGAATTAGAGGGGGTCAAGCCTCTAACTCCGTCCTAGGCATGCTCAAAATACACACCCTAGAGTTGGCTAGGCTCCTAGACATGCATTTTAACCCAACAAAAATAGATATAAGCATCCATCATATGAAAATTGCATCATTACATTAAATTAAACATCTTTTACACAAAATTTGGGCTAGGGCACACAACCCTAACCCCCAACAAGGAAATTACTCACAACCCATAAGCATAGACATCAAGATTACAAAATTCAAATAGCAAAGAGTAGAGAAGTGTGGGAGAGAACAAAGATAGTCACAAATAGCTAAAAAAACTAGCATGACTAGCTTTTAATTACAACTCCCACAAAATACCCAAATATTGAATCTTGTAGAGGTTGAGCCCTTTGATAGATTCTTAAAGGTTTGTGTGAATAGTCCTTCAAATCTCAAAATAAAATAGAAAGAAAAGTGGAAAAAATGGAGAAAGAAGATGGGAGGGCTGCCTCTGTTTTGGTGTGTGGTGCAGCTACTGTTTTTGTTGGTTTCTTCCCGATGAATGTTGTGGCCATGGTATATATATTATCAAGAAAAGGGTGACTGGATGTCTTCATGAGAAAAAGAAAGGCTAGGATGAGGTCAAGAGATTGAAGCTCCTCCAAGAAATGGGCACGTGTCTTGGGAGAAATGTTTGTGTGGCTGGTTAATTAAAGGAGCAAAACACGTGCAGCTCCATTGTGCATGTTGATTGGCTAACTTTGGTTAATTACAATGCAAAGAGGAAGGGGGTGACACGTGCAGCACATTAACCAAGCTATTACTAACTTTGTTTAATTAATCCATCAATCAATGATTGATTAATTAAACGGCCACTAATTCACTTCATGCTTTTCTCTCTGTTGGTGTTGACCATAGTTGACTGCATCGACAATTTCGTCATTTTGTTGGAAACTCTAATTTTGCTCTAATTTCACGCATTTTCTCATAATTTCCGCAATTCCGCTTATTTCCTACACAATAAATAAAAATGTATTAATTACATAAAAATTGACTTAAGGGTTAACTTAATTCTAGTATTTAGAGTGCAATTACGCGCATAAAAATGCATGTAATCAAAGTCTATTATGCTGCTGATCCAACTTGGTACCCGGACACCGGTGCCACCCATCACATGACAGCTCTGCCTGTCAACAATCCACAATCTTATGGTGGGCCTCATAATGTATATATGGGTAATGGGGACTCGATGCCTGTTTCCTATACTGGTAACCTCCCATTGTCATTAGGTTCTTCCAACTTTTCTTTACAAAATGTCTTTCGCATTCCGTCAATTCGTAAAAATCTTCTCTCTGTGGCTCGTTTCACCAAGGATAATCTTGTCTTCTTCCTATTTGCTCCAGATTTCTACCAAATCTATTGTTTACGTACTGGTCGTTTGTTATTTCAGGGCCCATGAAAAGATGGCACTACTGCAAAAATTGAAACACACAACACTCATCACACAATAGAACAAAAATCTGCTGTTGTGTGTTAACACGAACTCTATCATACAACGGTATAATTCTGTTTCTGCTGTGTGAATGTAAGTAAATTGAAAACTTTTTTTTTCCGAAAGGTATTGCACAACTTATTTAAGATGATTCTGTTATGTAATGGGAGACCCAAAATGGGGGGAAATGAGAACATAGTTCCTGCCAGAACGAGCTCCCTAAAATGAAATTTGAACTATCCACACAACAGTTTTTTGTTATCTGTTGTGTAACGAAGTGTTGTATGAACTTAGAGAAATCCTACTAGGTACACCTAATGCAAGATACACAAATTTGTACAACTGATTATCATAGTTCTGTTGTCTGAGCACGAAAGCAAGTTGCACAGCTCGGCAAGGTTTCAATTTTATGAAACTTATGTACAGGCACAAACGGCAAATTTTCCCTCCCAGCCTGCTTTGTCATCATACACTCACACAACGGTCCACTACTTATCTCTTGTTGGAAAAACTCAAAACAAATTGTAGTCTCCCATCAAAACCTGTATTGCCACCAAACTCGACAACCACTCTTACTCCTTCTAAAACAGCCCCATTTACTCCCTCCAACCAATAACCCATAAGCTCGAAATCAAACCTTAGAAATCAAACCCTAACCCCTCTCTCGCTGTGCCCCTTCTCTCTCTCTCATTTCACTCCAAGCTCTCTGCGATTCTCTAAGTCACAAAAGCTAACCCATCTTTTCTTTGATCTCTGATTTTTAAATTTCAAGATGAGTGGGATTCTCCACATCCAAGGCGGCATCCATATTGGAGCCAAGTTCTGGGAGGTGCTCTGTGTCGAGCACGGCATCAACGGCTTTGGTAGGTATGAAGGCTACGCGCTTTAACTTGAGAGGATCAATGTCTACTATAACGAGGCCAGTCGCACTAGCTAGGTTCATGCCCATGAATAGCGTCAGATCTAGATCATACAGCCGGATCTTCAAGTCAGAAAACTTTGTCTTGGACTTATACGCGCCGAGCACAACTGGGGTAAAGGTCGCTACATCGAAGGGGCTGAGTTGATCGACCAAAGGTTTCTCTCCCAAACCCTATAGTTGGTCTAAAGTCTTTTTATCTATCCAATTCATCACTTGAAATGAAATTGATGCTCAATTCTAATCTTTATATCTGCCTGGGCTTATGCTAAACATCTTGAAGTGAAGAGATTTAGGATCTGCTATCTAGCATAGAGGTGGAGGCTTTGAATTTGGATGACCGAAAGGAATGACTGCAATTCTAAGGTAATTTCATGCTCCGGGTCTCTCTCTAGCTTAAGGTTTTATGGGTTTTCATTAATTGTGCATTTGTTAGAACTGTAAGTTTGGATTTGGAGGTATTGGTTTTCATTAATTGTGCTTTTGTTTTGCTTCTATATCTCTCCAGTTCTAACCAGCAACCATATATAATTGAACATTGTGCTACTTAGCTTTCTTATATATTTATATATGTTTCTTTTTCCAATTTGTTTGGCATATAGATGACTTTGAACTTTCGAGGTTTGCAGATTTTTGAGCTGCAATATCCGTTGCAAACAAATTGCAGTGACAACAAGTGCTTAAAGAGCTAGAAGCATCGGTCAATCTTGCTGGGGGTTTCTATATAGTCAAATTGTACTTACTTTTGATTAGTATATATTTGTTGGATTTGATCATCTGCTACAAGCTTGGCCAGATATTGGAGACTTGCTGTGAATATATGGGGACAACATCATTGCTGGTAATAAGGCAGAAGTCTGGTGCACTAGTTCTTCTTCTTGTTGTCGAGGACTACTGAGCTCACTCTCTATTTTGAAGGCGAGGTTTATGTGTTTTTTGCTGTTACGCCCTAGAAGGTCACTCTTTGTTTCTTTCTTGCTTTGAGCTCTATTTTTATTTACTTTTCTCATTCAATAATGCCCACAGGTCTAATGCTCATCTTTTGCATACTTTGTAGAAAGTATTCCTTAAGACGAGAAGAGGATTTGTTCGCATAGCCATGAAGAATGGCTATCCCCTGGTTTCAGTTTTCTGCTTTGGTCATGTATCACCTTCTTATTATCTAGTTTTTCATGGTATACCTAGAGAGTTATTGGTTTCAATTCTTGCTGCAGTTGTATTATAGTTGTTTTGCATTTCTGCCTTTTGCTTTACTGGTCTAACGTGTATGGATGTCAATAGTTACATAACTATTAAGAGCAGTTTGTTGTAATTTCTGCTTGGCCACTTATGTTCATTAAAGGGGTGGCATAATGTTTATTAGTTCTTTAGTGGTTGAGTTATACTTTCCTTGTCTATCTAGCATTTCAACTCTCAATGAGATGATGTTCTCTTTTTAATCATATGATCTATGCTGCACTGGGGGGAGTTATTCCTGAAGTTTGCTAGAGCTATCAGATTCACCCCTATTCTCTTTCAGGGAATGTTTGGGTATGTATTTACTTGTTTGATATTGTATTATTTACTTTTAGTGTCTCTTTTTTTTTTTTTTTTTTTGCCTACTTTGTCAAGGGGAAACTCGAAACCATTTTGGAGTGTTAGCCAATCCATAGTCGCAAAATTTCCAACTATCATCGATTTCCAATAGTTTATGTATACTCACAGGTCCAATGCTCATCCTATATTTTATCCTGCCATTTACTTCTTAGTCCTGACTAGTGGCGTTGGATAATCCCTTTTGTTTGTGATATGAAACCAAGTAAATTGTTTATATGTTTCTGCCAGCTATAATTTGATAATTAAATTCACAACTTTTGTCTGGTAATGTGGGTTTCCGGGTTATTTATACATAAATTGTTTATATATACTCTCTTCTTATTTAGTTATTTTGTCAAAAGGTCTGGTTCTATTTTCTGTTGCTGAAAGTTCCAGTTTTCTGTCAATACTTTTGACACAGTCATTGTCAATTTGTGTCCATTTGATCCCACCTTCCTCAACTTTGTTTATTTGATTGGACAAGAAAGGCATCTGGCTATCTCCAGCATGATCCCGATTTCACATGACCTTTTTGTATCTTCTTAGGTCCAAATTGCTTTCTTTCTTGTTTTCCTTGCTATTTTGCTTTGCTGATATGTGTGGTTTCTTTTTGTTTAGGCTTCCTTCTTTTCTAGCTCCTCGCTTAAAAATATGTGATTTTGGGTACTCAAAGGTATTATTCTCTGTTTTTTATTTGTTACTTATCCTTTTCTTTTGGATAATGTCTTTGTTACTATTACCTAATGTATACTTTGTGTCCACACTTTTAATAGAAAGAAAAGGAGCTCAGAGCTAGTCAAGATGACCTTCTAATAGACCACTTGTTTCTATATCAATTGCCTTGATGGATTATTGTAGCTAAGCCAATCCCCTGGACCAATGTCTTTCCTGTTAGAAACTTAAGGCCTACCTGATACCTGTCTCATCATTTCTTTTATTACTCTGTGCACTTTGATGGGATCTATCCTGTTAAGCTAATCGTTTTTCTTTCCACGAGACATACGGATCGGATCTGCTATAGCAGGAGGAGCAAATCATTTCTTTTATAACTCTGTGCACATTGTTACTTATTCTTTTCTTTTCTATTCTCCTCATACATAGGAGGAGCAAAAGCAGCTCATGTACCAACAAAAGCTGAATGCTTGGCTGGAATCACCATTAGGATGGAAGGTTTGGGATTAGACCACTCAATGGCTGTTATGTATAGTTTAAGACACCTTAAATAGTGTTAAAAGAGAGATCAGGTTGTGCATCCCTTTCAAAATTTCAGTTGCATAGAGTTGGTTCTTCTAAAAGTTTAATTTGTCACCATAGTAATCATTAGATCATTTGATGTTCAGAAAGTTCAGCGTGTTAGTTTACTCTAGCATTTGTTTTGGATTACGTTTGATCTTCCCACTTTTTTTGTCCCATAATTCATTTATTTGTGCTGCTTGAAACCAAAAAGTGTGTCATGCTTATGATTCCGGGGGATTTGAATACATATATAAGTAAATTTTTCAAAATTGTTGAATCTGATCATAAAGACTTTGAATATGTGAGTGGTCACTTTTGATGGCTAGTACAAGTTTAAACTGCAATTGAAAAGGTGTTCGACTATTAAAGAAAAAGCAAGTACCTTGATTAAACTTAATAAAACTCTTTATCTTGCATATCATCTTTCTTGAAATCGTTCAGTTTTATTTTCACATTTATAAAGTTGAAGTTTTTTAAGAGTTTCAACTAATGTAGTTTCTATTGTGTTTTTGTGTTAAAATGTTGGACTGCAGATGCATGGTCATATGGGGTAACTTTATATGTGATGTTGATGGGATCATATCCTTTTGAGGATCCAAATGAACCAAAGGATTTTAGGAAGACTATACAAGTATGTCATTTAGCCTTATCACTAGCTAATGATTCTTAATGTAAATTGCATGGGTCAAGCTGTCAAAATATATCATCTAAATAGATTCTTAATTATGGGATCATTTCTCTCAAATGCTGCATCAATGATATATATATGCATCACCATATATAACATTCATGAAATGCCAGATTGTATATTCTTCTTTCCAAAGATTTTCTTCCACATATTGGTCTCTTATTTTTAACAGTGCATAGTGGGTTCTGCTTTTCTCTTGGACAGTGACGGTGCAGCTGCATTAGTGATAGTGAGTGGGGAGAAGGCACTTGAACTTGGGTTACATGTTCTTGTTCTTTGATATAGCATTTTGATAATGCAAAGTGCTTTCTCTTAAAAAGAAGGTAATATCAGTCCATGCATCTTTGTATATCTTTCTTCAGCAACCATTAAACCATGTTGTGCCTAGTGCAAACATTGTTGAATTTCTTCAAATCACTAAACAAGTTTGCCCCAACATACAATTAAAGCTTGTTTATTCTGTTTGTGCCCCAACGAGCTTTTTATGTTAATTTTGACTTGGGTTACTTGAATTTTTTTTTCAGTGGGAGAGGAGAAGCAACCATGTTTATACCCAAGTGGATATTGATGAGATGAGGAATGAGTGGGCTAGGTTTGTGGTTAATAGATACGTGTAGAAGCCATCGCATATGTTTTTGGAAAGCATGATGAATTTTTGCTTGTGCTGATAGATATCACATGAAACAATTATCAGCTTTTGATTCATGCATGCATTGGTCTAGCTAGACTAGGAATGTTTTCTTTGTTTGTTTGGTAGTTTAATTATCTACTTTGGATGTTTAGTTGTACTTGACAAATTCAACTTATATAGTTACACTAATGATATGGATCAATGTGGCTTTATATGTATTAATTGTTCATTTGGTAATATGTACTGTTTTTGTGGTAATATACATGCAGCATTGTTTATGCAAAATTATTCCAGCTAGTTAGGTCATGATTGAACAAACAACAGTTTACAATCAAGTTGTGAGAACCAAGCTCAAACAACATACCCTAAAATAATCACTCACACAACTGGTTCATAATGCTCACACAATGGTTTATAAAAAGAATATGTTGTTTGAGTTCTCCTCAGTTGTCCAAGTTTCAGTCATACAACACAATGCAGAATAATATGTTGTCTGATTGTAAAAGGATTCAAAATTAAGGCTTCTCGTGCAACAGTTACTAAATGTTAGCCAATTCGATTACAATATTCACAGCACAGTTAAAACAATATAGCTGTTGTGTGAACTAACAACCAACAACAGAAAATAACAAAATTCTGTTGTGTGAGATTCATAACACACAACAGAAATAAAATTATCTCTGTTGTCTGAATCAATTAACAGACAACAGATAATTTCATTGTAGTTGTCTGTTACTTATCTCAGACAACAAAGAACAAATTATATCTGTTGTGTGTTATGAATCTTAGACAACAAATAAACAATATAGCTGTTGTGTGTTATGAATCTCAGACAACAAAGAAATCACAACTGTTGTGTGTTATGAATCTCAGACAACAGCTAAATTTCATTTTCTGTTGTCTGAATGGCCATGTCAATGCCGAGGCATCCCCGCGCATGCTATGCCAGGCACATGCCTGCGCAGAATTCGCACAACAAAAATAATTATCTGTTGAGGAAATGAATATTGCACTCGTTTAGACCACAGTGAAACTAGTCATCACACAACACAAAATGTCTGTCGTCTGATTAACTTATTGTAGTAGTGTGGTCTCTATCCGCTTAGCTTGTCTTCCGAGTCCACAATCCCCCATGCTCTCTCCTCTGTTGACTCGTCTCTTTGGCACAATCGCTTAGGTCATCCCTCCTCTTCCGTTTTAGCTCGTTTAGGATCTACTCTTAGTTCCACACTTTCTTTTAATTCTTTTTGTAATAATTGTGCTTTTAGCAAGTCCCATCAATTACATTTTCCTTCCAAACATATTTCTGCCTCTTCTCTATTTTCTATAATTCATAGTGATGTCTGGATGTCTCCTACCTTGTTTGTCACTGGCTTCAAATATTATGTTCTTTTCACATATGAATACCCCCGCTATACATGGCTTTATCCTATGCGCCAGAAAAATGAGGTCCTTACTCACTTTCAAAAATTGGTTGCCATGATTCACAATATTTTCCACAGTTCTGTCCAATACCTTCAAAGTGACAATGGTACGGAATATGTCAACAATGCCTTCTCCCAGTTTTGTGACTCTTCGGGCATCCAACAACGATTTTCTTGTCCATACACTCCACAACAAAATGGGCTTGATGAAAGAAAACATCGACATATTGCCACTATGGCTCGCACTCTACTTCTCACCTCGGGTACTCCTCAAAATCTTTGGGCTAAGGCTGTTCTCACATCTGTATATCTCATTAACCTTCTTCCCGCTCCTACTCTAAATTGGGATACTCCTCACACACGTCTCTATGGTCATCCTCCTTCTTATTCATCCCTTCGTGTTTTTGGTTGCTCATGTTTTCCTTACCTAGGTACAAATGTTCCCAACAAATTATCTAGTCGTAGTGTCTAGTATGTCTTCCTTGGTTATAGTCCCCAACACAAAGGTTATCGTTGTCTCGATCCAAACACTGGTCGTGTCTATATCTCACGTCATGTTTTATTTCACGAAACCAATTTTCCCTACAAAACCTTGCAGGTACACGCTAATTCATCTTCAGTTACCTTCGAGTTCACTCTTCTCTCCAATCGAGTTAACATTGCACCTCCGCAAGCCATCCTGCCGAAGTGTCATCTGGCCCAAGCCCAACTTATCACCAAATTGAGCAATCTACCCTTCCTTCTCGCTTAGAGCAACCCATTGACCTAAGTCCAAGTCTGCAGCCCAATGCCCCCAGTTCACACTCTGGTCAAAATCCACCCTTGACGTCTCTCGAATCAGATAGGCAGTCCATCAATCTCGTTCTTCCACTTCCGTCATCGCCGCCTCCTGGTCGTGCTCCTCCTGTTGCTTCTCCGATTGTGACTTATCGCCGCCATCACCGACCGGTGGATGCACCCGAGCTGCCTGCTCAGTCCACTGTCGCTCAGCAACCAAACGATGACGCTTCTCTGGTCATTGTCGAAGCTCCAGTCGCCACCGACCCTCCATCGTCGGTCGTTGTACCTTCCCCTCCTCCTCCACCAGTCTCGGCGCCTCCTCCGCCTCCCCTAACACACCCCATGAGGACTCGACTCCGTGATGATCATCCAGCCCAGAATTCGCACTGATGGCATTATAAAGTATCCCATTCCAAAAGCTCTTTTAACTGTTATTAATTCCATGGAACCGACTTGTTATACTCAGGCTTCCAAAGATGTGAATTGGGGAGCTGCCATGACTGAGGAGATTAATGCTTTGTTGAAAAACCATACATGGTCCCTTGTTCCTGCCTCTCTATCTCAACATATTGTGGGCTGCAAATGGGTGTTCCGCATTAAGCGAAACCCGGATGGCTTAGTCGAGCGTTAGAAGGCCCGCCTTGTTGCCAAAGGATTCCATCAGCAGCACGGGATCGACTATGGTGAAACCTATAGTCCTGTTATCAAGCCTGCTTCCATTTGGACCGTTCTTTGTGTTTCTATGTCTAGGGGTTGGCCTCTCCATCAGCTAGATGTCAAAAATGCATTCCTCCATGGCTATTTTCAGGAAGACGTTTACATGACTCAGCCTCCTGGCTTCGTCGATTCCTCTCAGTCCTCCTATGTCTGTAAGCTTCACAAAGCACTATATGTCCTCAAACAAGCACCCCGTGCTTGGTTTCATCGCATGAGCTCTTTTTTGCTTTCTTTTGGTTTTCGACATAGTAAACCTGACTCATCTTTATTCATCTATCAACATGGACAACATACTATTTTTTTTTTACTCTATGTTGATGACATTGTCATGACGGGCAGCAGTGATCAGCTTCTTCAAAGTTTTATTGATGCCTTGGGCCGTGGATTTGACATTAAGGATCTTGGTCCCCTTCACTATTTCCTTGGTTTACAGGTCAGGCCTCATTCTAACGGCCTTCACATCAATCAACTCAAGTATGCTCATGATATTTTAGAGAAACTTGATCTGTTACTCAGTCAACCAGTGAGCACCCCAATGTCGGCAAAGGCTGTTCTCACCACACATGATGGGGATCTTCTTGAAAATCCAACTACCTTTCGTGAGATGGTTGGCTCCTTGCAGTACCTAACCATTACACGCCCTGACATCGCCTTTGCGGTCAATTCTGTGTCACAATTCATGAGTCAACCTCGTGCCCCGCATCTCATTGCAGCCAAACGTATTCTCCACTATGTCAAAGGTACAGTAGGCCATGGTCTTAATTTCAGTCCTCAACGCCAACCTGCCCACCTTTCTGCTTACTCTGATGTTGATTGGGCCGGCTACCTAGAATCTCGCCATTCCACCTTTGGCTATCTCATTTACCTTGGCAATACCCTTGTCTCTTGGTGTTCCAAAAAGCAACCTACCATTGCTCGCTCCAGTGCAGAATCTGAATATCGATCTCTTGCTCATTCCAGTGCTGAGACAACTTGGTTAGACTTCTTACTATATGAACTTGGTGTCCATATTCAGTACCCCATTTTGCTTTACTGTGATAACCTCAGTGCTACATATATGGATTCTGATCCGGTCTTCCACACTCGCACCAAGCACATCGAGTTAGATTACCACTTTGTTCGTGAAAAGGTAGCTCTTGGGAGTCATCAGGTTCATTTTGTCCCTTCCGTCGATCAACCGGCTGATCTTCTTACTAAACCACTTCACAAGTAGCGCCATAATCTCATGTGTACCAAACTTGTGCGTCCTGAGCCGCAAAGTTTGAAGGGGGGTGTTAGAGAAAATCACTCTCCTACATTGATTTCCTCTCCACAATCAAAACTGATTGTGTAACCTCTCCACAATCAAAACTGATTGTGTGTTTTGATTGTGTAACCTCTCCACAATCACAACTGATTGTGTAACATCTCCACAATCAAAACTGATTGTATAACTGTAGATTAGTTTTGAATATTTGTATTTATAGCATCGAATTCTGTTGGTAACAGTAGAGCAGATCTTAGCTATATAATGGTACAATTGTAAACATACAGATCAATGAAAATCATATTCAACAGCTTTTGTAGTATTTGTTCATTTTCATTCGCTAGGTTTTGGTATTACTCCCCCCTTTCATGTTATATTTTTCTAATTATTAGTGAAAAATGCGTGAGAACCAAGCCTCTCACTGGGTTCTAGCCATCAATTTTTTTTAATACATTCATATTATCAATTTACAACACATTTATAATTTCATATAGTCATATAGATGAAAACTTTAGTTTAACAACCTACTACTTAATTACTCATCCATATTAAATATCATAACTCTATTATATATGTACAATTTTAGAGAGATTGCGTTGTAAATAGGTTTATTATGACTGAGTTTAGTTTATATAAAAATTTCATTCAAAAATTTAATTTTATAAATGCAATGAATATGATTTCGTTATTTTTAACTGAAATTTTCTCTCAAATTTTCTAAAGTTTGAAGTACCAAAATCAAAATTTGAATCCTTGATTAAATGGATCACATATTTATGCTTGTAATATGCATGAGGAAACAAGAGTCTCATGTCCAAAAACAGAAAGGCTATGTCGCTTACAAAATATTAATTGAAAAAAATAATGCTGCTACTGAGACAAGTTTGTTCCATAAGAACATAAATTTATTTTGATATAAGGATGCTTGGTTATTAGCATTTAAATCCACATTAAGCATCAGAGATAAAAGCACTTTGCTATTTTCCTCATTTTATTTTGATAGAGTCCAAAGGCCGCTGAATTTATCAACATTATTCCAGATTATAGAAGTTACTAATTGAGTTTTATGTAGTTATTCTCAATCATCCATTTGAGGGTCCAGAGATTGTACTGACACTTATAAGACCAGTATGCCCATCCAAGTAGCACGGCCGTAAACATCTAGTTGTGCTTTGGCAAATCTCTGGTAGTCTTGCATAGATGCTCCATTTATTGCCCATCCTGCAATCCATTCCCCTGTAGAGTGCACAAAGTACGGAGCTTAGTCTTAACTAATGTAGGTTATCATGCCTTTGTATTGTAAATTCTTGTTTGTTTGAAGAAAAATCAAACAGAATGGTCATAGATTGATAAGTGTTGATTGCTTCGATCATGTCTTACCAACAAAAGTGAGGGGTCCATTAAAATTGATCACAGCAGTGAGATCAGAACCTCGTTGGTTGTAGATGAAATTAATATTTTGTTGCACACTGAAGCCGTTGAACTTGTCTAAATATAAGCTGTAGTAATGCCTTGGGCAAATGAGATGAGCTCCTTTGGATCAGCACTTCCCAAGCGGTTTGATAGGATCACATAGGCACTTGAAGTGTACTTCCTTACTACATCATATCCTACTTTGTAATACTTTTTGAGGTTGTATATAGTCACACATGGTGCTAGAGGCTCATTCAGCAACTCAATTGCTGCAAAAGCTGGGTTACCAGCAAATCTACACATAATATAAGTTGTTAGGCTCAAGTCTAAGCTTAATAATGAGAAATTACTCTTACAAACATAAATGGGTTGATCATTTAATGAATTGAATTGTTCAATTGTTTAGCATGTTATGTTATGGAAGTATTATTCCATGGGACTCATTTGGTGCTCAATTTAGAGTTTGGCAATGTAACATGCATGATATACATATACATGCGCATGTAGTGCATGACATAAAATTAACCTTGCTGCTAAGAATTCTATAACTTCCACAGTCTTGTCTATGTATTTATCTTCCCATTCCTGAGAGCCATCTCTTGTTCCATTGTGATCATTGCCATTTTGGGAACCTTCAACAGCATGTAGGTCTATAATCACCTTCATTCCAGTGTTTCTGCACATATCTTCAAAGAATACTGTGAACCTGTAATTAATAGTTCTAAGTTCTAACTTTAAGCATTACATTCTCTATTTGTGGTTTATGTATAGCAGCGTGTGGACATGCTTAGTGTGCACTTATGTATGCAAGTATATCTACGGACGTGTGTTGTATGATGATCAATTTTTCAGTACTCACTTTGCCCAAGTTAAAGCATTGTCCAAGGCTTTTAAACAGTCTCCAGCTCCCCTAACAAAAGGCGATGTCCGTGTTTGACCTTTATATGCAATCCACCACCCAACTAGGATCCTCACCGCATTCAAGCCATTTGATGACATGTACTTGAAATCGTCTTCAGTGATGTAAGTGTCCCAATTATTATATAAATGAAGCATAGAATACTTATACATATATGCATATGGATTTATTAATTCTTGCTTGGTAAAGATAAACGTTCACTAACATGCAGGACTTTGGAAGCTACTTCTGAACCATAACGTACTGAAACAAATTTTAGCTACTCAAATGTTTTCATCTAAAAAATATTTATAAGCTTCCGCTGTGTTTTTTACAAAAAGTTTTTTTTTAAAACAAAATGCCTTGCGGTTCTCTAGAATGTAGATCGATCATTTGATTTATGTTTTAGAGACTCGCGACACTGTGATGTGCTCAAGCTGGAGATGTGCAGTTTTGGGTGTTACAATAACCATTGGTGAGTTGGTATTCACCTCGTAAAGTTTTTACTATTGTCATAATAAAGGCAGATGGATCACTGTCTTTCCATCCTGATACTCCAGCTGGACCATACTCCGCAGTCACTTTATTCTCCAGTTTGGCCAAATGACAACATACACAGGGATGATTGTCATGTCGTCAAACTATTTACTAACATACTAATATATCAAGTATACTAGCTGCTTCTAAATCCTAATCAGAGAATGTACGTACCTAGACATAGTTACCATTGGATGATCGAATGCATACTCGAAAGGTTTTTTCATCTTGTGGTTCCTCAATTTCAGTCTCAATCTGAAATATCTCGATGTCACCAAGTTCTTGCATGGTTCTCTTTACTAAGACCTTGCTGCTAACCTTTGACTTTCCCACAAAAGGTTGATCTATCATAGGTTCTGAAGTTGAAAGATGATTGATTGGTCCTCCACAGCTGCATGTGCATGCATTATTGATTAAACAGAGGTAAAAACAACAATCAAAGCATTGAACACAAGAACTAAGCATAGTTTGGTACACCAATAAACAAAAGTCAAACTAAAAATGGTACCTTGAAAGTTTCCAAGCACTGGGTTCAAGCTTGTCAACAAGAATAGTGGAACCACCACCTTGATTCACGGACAAATACTTCTGCAATTTTTGTGGACTTAAATTGCACTCGAGTCCCATCCTGCCAATCAACAAAATCAAAAGCTTTTCTTGTTGTTAAAAATTATAACAACTAATTAGTAGAGAAGTTGGGCTAATGCTAAAGGAACTGATAGTTAAGTTGTACCAAAAAACGTTTCCTGGGTATATTATCAGAGTTCTAATTGCATCTAGCCCTCTACGACACGCTAGTTCCCCAAATTCACATCTTTGAGTGGCAACTTTAACTCCTATGCCAAGGAAAGAGAAGCAACAAAGTAAATGGTTAAGTGATAAAATGCCATTTTTATTTCGTTGAGGAACTATTCATGGGCTACATATATATACAACTACAAGGAATCCATTATTTGGCAAGGTCATGCATTCACACAATGAATTGTACATATCGACACCCATTCACTTGACTTGACTAGCAAGCAACTTGTATATATTACAAAGTACTTGACCACATGCAATTTGTACTTACTTCAAGTCAAGCACATCAAGGAACTTGAGTTTTTGTACTTTCTAAAAGACGTGCAGGAACTGTTTAATCTCCAATCTCTTGACTGAGTTATAGCCTTGAATATATTTCGTGATGGCGTTTACGTTGGTGCTACGCAAACTCCTCAAATCTTATGTATAACTTATAATCTCATATATATAAATCAACTATACATATGTTTAGTCTAATTCTGGATTTGGAAATATCAAAAAATCAATGACCTTTCTTGGTGCATCCACTATATCATCAATTCATTTATTGAATTTGGTAGCAAAGATTTGGAACGCAATAAGACATTAAAGTGATTGATGAGTGGAGATCGTTCCAAGTATTACATTCTGAAGCTGTTCATGGTCCCTAGGAGTTTAGTTTGGTGGGATTCGACTTATCCTTTCATTGTTTCGATGACTTGCAATAGTGATTGTTTAGGTTTTCCCCAAGGAATCCCGGATACGATTCTTGAGCCTAGGCTGGAAGTGCTAACTGTTGAGCAAGCTTAAGCTTTGGAAGCAAATAGAGCAGCCTTGGAGGCAAATAAGGCGGAAGCAGTCATCCCAATGACTCGACATATGGATGATTCACTCCAGTATGAGTATTTGAATGAAGAAGACCCTAGAAGGCTGCGGGTCTCACTCGAAGAACTCTTTGGCAACGTTTGTGACTCCCTACTTGACCTAGAAGTGAGATGACATAACCTCCGCTTCTGTGATTTCAAGACAGTTCTTGATTACAACTCGGAAGCACTTCGCATTAAATCCTTAATGGAATTCTGTAATAAAGAGATCACAGAGGCGATGTTGATTGAGAGGGCTCTCTCTACCTTCCCTGTCTCTATTTTTATGGTTGCTAAGAACTATCGAATCAATATTACTGCAGGACAGATCACAAGGTTCACTACTAGCAAAACAACCAATGCACACTGATTTTAATCATACTGATTTAAATTAGCTACAGATATCAGTATAAACGATTAGTTTAAACAGATATTTGTGTGAAAAGATTAATTGACACACATATCTGTATGTAATATGCTAGACTGGGACCACAAGAATATTTATTATAATTATATGTACAGATGTGTGTGTGTTTAAGGAGAACCCACAGATATCAGTGTGAGATGTTAAATTAATATATTTTAACTTACACGGATGTGTGTGTGTTTAAAGAGATCCACCGATATCAGTGTGAGATGTTAAATTAATAGATTTTCACTTACACAGATGTGTGTGTGTTTAAAGAGACCCACATATATTAGTGTGAAATGTTAAATTAATATATTTGAGGAAAATGCTTAAGATCTCAAAATGTTATACAAAAAACCTATACCAAATGAAGTGGCATGTGCCACATCATCATCTTAATCCTAATAATTTTCTGCATGTCTTCCTATTTTATTCTTTTTCATTTAAAATAAAAATCAACAATTAACATTTTTATTTTGATAGAACACCTCCAGAGTCCTTCACAGTGAAGATGACCCGCCATAGCCATGAAATCATGGATACAATCATAGACGAGGATAAAATTATAGACAAGAATCCGATAAAATTGTCAAAGAATGGCAAATCATGCAAAGACACTTTACTATTCCTCCGGCCTCTAATCCAAAGCCAAGAATCCTTGCAGCATCGACATCTTCCTCAACCTTCCTCAAGTGCCTTAATCAATAGTTGAAGATTCGAAGGTCGATGCTTCAAATTTCTAACGATGAGCAACATCTTAGTTAGATTACATGACTTATTTTAATTATGTTTAATTTTTTTTTTCTCTTCTCAAAAAAAAAAAAAGAATGTTTAATTTTTCAAGGCTAGGTATCTATAAGCATCCATCTCTTTCTATACATTTGTGAATTGTTAGATTTGCAGAGTTATAAATTGCTTTGTTTGATCATCACGTCTTCCTTTTAGACAAGGAAGTTATTTTAATTTTTTCTTTCTTTTTTTTACATTTTTAGGTTAATTGAAAATGAATATTATAAGATAGATAATATGTTGCAGATTATTTAATTGAAGGTGATGACTGGATATATGCCACGTAGTATGCCACATCCTTTGGTATTAGTTTTTTGTATAAATTTTTTGTGTATGTAGCACTACTCTATATTTTAACTTACACGGATGTGTGTATGTTTAAAGATACCTACAGATATCCGTGTGAGATTTTAAATTAATATATTTTAACTTACACTGATATTCATGACAATAAATATACATACAGACATCTGTACGTAATAAAATTAGGAAATTGAGATTACAATAATGACCAATTGTGAAATAAATTATAATTACAGATATCTGTACAATTAAGATAATATTTACTGATGTCCGCGTGAAAGCATTGAGCCATTGACTGATGCCCATGTGAAAGTATTGGCATGGGCGTTGCTTTGGTCTTTACCAAAAAGAAAATTAGTAATAAACTCATGAGAGCTCTGCTTTTCTCTTACGCCTCCCTGTGAGCTTTACTTTATTTTTGAAGGGCACTTCTTTCCTGCACCATCTTTTACCAACCCATCCTTTCGATTTCCATCTTTGATTTTCCATCTCTCTTGTTTTACCTGTTTTTACTCTTAATACTCCGTTGATCTAGATTTTTGATTGCATTTTCTGATGGGATCTCAGAGAAAGACGAGATCGATTTTTCTGAGATTGTATTTTGGATTCAAATCCACTATGTGCCTTTGGGGATGATTTTTGTTGGTACAACTCGAAGTACAGGCCAGAAAGTTGGTGAGTTCATGGAGGTGGAAGATACGGTCATGATATTTGACTATGAGATCTCAGATCTGGGTTTTCTCTTACGTATCTCAAATTTCAGATCTGTTCCCAAATCTCAAATCACTTTTGTGGTACTATCGGTTTCTCTCATCTAGGCTTTGCGATGTATTAGCTACTCATATGATCTTGGTGCTGGCTTTTGATCTCAGGTAAGGGAGGAGCTTATCATTTTGTCAGTCATGTTTAATCCTACCTTGAATTTAATTGTTCAGTTATAGTGATCTTTGTCTCAGGTTTGGTTAAATCTCGTGGGCAATGAATAAGATGAACTGAGATATCTTGAGTGTTCTTGGGGTGGATGTTGCTGCATATATGGAAGACGTGATGTTATGAAGGAAGACTTGCAAGACAATTGCAGATTGGGACGGTGATGACTAATTCATTATAATTACCATTAAACTAGAACAAGAAACCAAATTATTAATTATTAGTATTTACCATAAAAATATGGAAATATGTAAAATTAATATTTCAAGCATTCATTCACACTGATTTTTTTTTTTATCGGAATTCACACTGATCTTGATTTGATGGTAAAAGATAAATGAGAATCTAATATGAGTGGGTCTCATTGAATTTCTCACACAGACTTTCATTTCTGTATGCAAAAGGCAAAGACCACCCCACCAAAATGAACAGATAAATAATCTGTGAATGTAGGGTTGCTAAAGACCATTGCGCACATATTTCAGTAAGTAATGAAGCCAATACATACGGATTGGAATTAGTGTCTAATGGCTTTTTTGCTGGTAGTGGTTTCATGAGCTCATTGGAGCTATGAACATCACTGAAAAGTATGACAACATCTTTGTGAAGAACTATAATTCAAGACTTATAGGAATAAAGCCTATTTCGGAGTACAATTATAGTCGCGCCCCTAAGAGAGGGCACTAAGAGCGAATCCATAAATCTAGGGACAATTCTGGACATTCTGGTCCATATTCTTGCTCTAATGAGGAAGGTAACCGTCAAAATAGGCGGACACGAAACCGAAGAGGTCAACGTGGAAAGAAAGAGGGAGGCAACGCCTCTGACCATTTTGGTGGCGCCGCCAACACTAAGAGTCATCCTAATGACTCTTTCAAAGCAGCTCAATCAAGAGAGCATGAGCACAAAGATGCATGTTCTCGATGTGGAGCATTCGGTCATTGGGCACACATTTGTAGAGCCCGTGAGAGTATTGTCATCGCCTACAAAGCATATTGTGAAGCAAGAGAAGCTCATTATGTGGAATAAGAAGATCAAGAAGGTGATCTCGAACTAAGGGTTGAAGACTTCAAATTAGGTCAAGATCAAGAGACTGGCGATTTTAAATAAAGTCTTTATTTTTCAAGAGATGTAATAGGCAATTGCCATATATGTTGTACTAAATGCCATTAGTTTAGTTTTTCTTCAACTAGGCTAATCCAAAGTGATTATGATGTCTAGGAAGGTTTTGAGATAAGTGGTACTTAAGCGAGCTTTGCTCCGCTAACATTTCTCTACTCACCTGGTCATATTTGTTTTGGAGTTACCAAAAGAAGTCAAACGACTACCTTTGTTTTGCATTAGCTAGTATTTTGATTAGATTCTCTTAATAGTTAAGAAAAAATGATGTACTCTGTTGGCTTATGAATAAAATTTCGGGTTCTTTTCATTTTGACTCCAAACAAAATTCTGAGCGTATTACTTTGTGACTACGATGACTTGGACATTAGAATTAGTTCAAGGACATGGAATTGCCCAAATTCCTCTTGCCAAATGGCACCTTGATTATTGTCACAAAAACTTTTTACGCTCCTAGGGCGAATCGAATCCTATTGAGCTATTCAAGCCAACAAATTCCATGCAGAAACGTATGTAGAGATTGAAAAAGAGTTCATTTTTAATACCTCTAATGATTGCGAACAAATGCGCATTTTAAATAAACTTATCTGTCGCTCTAGTGGATTTTATGTCACCACTATTCAAGCCATCAAATCCAATGAAGTTATGAGAGAAGATCTCTTAGATTTAGACACATATTGGCTTTGGCACAACATGATAGGTCATCCTAGTCATGATATGATGATCCATCTACTAAAGACTTCACATGGACATCCATTCTTTCGAGCAAAATGAAGCAATAATCAAAGGTTGATTCCTAGACTGAGTGTGACAGCCACCACTACCTCTGGCACAACCGCCCCTATCCACTCTAATGACGCCATGGTAGGCGTCTCTCATGGCCATGACACCATGGATGATGTTTCCCATGGCCATAACTCTATGAGCGGTGATGTAATCACTAATTTTACCTCTGATAGCATTTTCAGTCGCTCATGCCCAATCAAAATCCTTATTGGTTGCTTCTAAGGCCTCTCACTTGTTCTGCAAAGCCTGTTCCTTATAGAAATTAGGATCGTCCTATCCAAAGGATACAAAAATACTTATTATGTTCTTACATAGAATCAGAGGGGATTTTGTGGACTGATTCAACAAACTTGCGGACATTTAAATATTTCATAATGTTGGTTGACAGTTGACACGCAAACACGCTGGTCACGTGTTGTGCCATTGTCTACTTGTCATGCTACTTATACTACACTCCTAGCACATATCATATGACCACAAGCTCACTCCCCAGATCATCCCATTCAGTCAATTGGACTTGACAATGCTAGAGAGTTTACATCGAAATCTTATGATGGTTATTGCATATCACTGGGACTGATGTTGGACATTATATTTCCATGTACACACCTAAATGGTCTCTTGGAAATGACCACGATGATAGTCTGAACATTGATAATGCACACCAATCTCCTTATATACTCTTTGGGTTATGCAATATTGCTTGCAACTATGCTAATTCATCTACTACTCACCGCTACTCAATCTATCTCTACAGTACAGCTAGTCTAGGTATAAGTATCTCGTACCTACGCGTATTTGAGTGTGTCATTTATGTGCCTATTGCGCCGCCACAACGCACTAAGATGGGTCCTCACAGATGAATGGGCAAATACGTTGGATATGAGACTCCAACAATTGTCTGCCAATTAATACCCTTACTAGGCGATCTCTTTACAGCATGTCTTGCAGATTGTCACTTTGATGAGACAGTCTTCCCATCATTATAGGAAGATAAGAACACGGATGTTAAGAAGGAACGACAGAAATTGTCATAGCCTATTCTCACTATGTCTCATCTTGATCCCCACTAAAGTGACGAGATCACATTGTTTCTGGTGGCTTTCTCCTGGTACCTCACACAAAATGCTATACCACCTGGAGTACCGATCCAACTCCTAAATCCTGAACCAAGAACACAGCATTAGAGGGGTAAACTGTGCCGGACGGTTTACGCCTCTCCGATGCCTGAGTAAGATACTAATATATGCGTAGATCAAGTAAATAGTAGATAAAGGAGTTATTACCCGTAAAAGGTGGTTATACTAATGCTTTAATACTCTAGCATGAGAATGAAGTTTCCCCTATCTTCGATGTGGGACGCAGGCTATTCTCCTTATGCCTAATCAGCCATCTGCAATGTAATCAGATGGGCTGTGCTAGCCATGCCCAGGGCCCTGGGTGCCTGTGGTGACATCCTATATGAGCCCCGCTATGGTGGGTCGTGAAACCGACCCATGGTATAGTACCTGGGAGTCCCGATGGGCCCCAGCCGATAGTGCCAAACCTAGTGAAGACTTCCCTAGTATGTACAAGTCCCCCAAGTTCCCGTTCAAGATGTTTCTTGGGTGGGGACTTAATATTTTAGTCACAAGGTTTGGCATTGGTGTGCCTGTAGGGAGTCCCCCAAGTTCCCGTGCAAGAGATGTCTTGAGCGGGTTACGCTGTAGGTAGCTAATCTACAGTGCTCCCCATTTAACCCATAAAGGTTAAAGAAAACATCTGGGTACCGTTGGAGGTCTTGAGCCTCCGGTACCAACTGGGGTTTTCTGAGGGCTTGAATCTCTGGTACTCGATGAGGTAGAATGAGGAATTGGGCCACTGATACCCGGAAGGGTAGAATGAGGGCTTGAATCTCTGGTACCCGATGGGGTAGAACGAGGGCTTGGGCCACTGAGACCTGGAAGGGTAGAATGAGGGCTTGGACCTCTGGTACCCGATGGGGTAGAACGAGCTTGGAACATTGAGACCCGAAAGGGTAGAATGAGGGCTTAAACCTCTGGTACCCAATGGGGTAGAATGAGGACTTGGGCCACTGATACCCGGAAGGGTAGAATGAGGGCTTGAACCTCTGGTACCTGATGGGGTAGAACGAGGGCTTGGGCCACTGAGACCCGGAAGGGTAGAATGAGGGCTTGAATCTCTAGTACCCGATGGGGTAGAACGAGGGCTTGAGCCACTGATACCCGAAAGGGTAGAATGAGGGTTTGAACCTTTGGTACCCGATGGGGAAGAACGAGGACTTGGGCCACTGATACCTGGAAGGGTAGAATGAGGGCTTGAACCTCTGGTACCCGATGGCGTAGAACAAGGGCTTGAGCCAAGTACCCAATGGGGTAGAACGAGGACTTGAGCATCTGATACCCGGAAGGGTAGAATGAGGACTTGAGCCTCTGGTACCCGATGGGGTAGAACGAGGGCTTGAGCCTCTGATACCCGAAAGGGTTGGTGGTGCATGTCAGCCACGTGGGGCAGAGTGAGCTGTGCAATAAATGCCCGTCCCATCAATTGACAGTTTCGAGGGGTGGGGAGATGCGTGGGACACGTGTAATGATCCTATGGTTAAAGGTCTTTCGTCTTCGAAGGCTGTGATGCTTGGAGATTGAATTTAAGAGGGAAACAGACTGTTTCCCTTCTCATTATTTGCAAGTTCTCGAAAAAAATATTCTTCTTTCGGTTGCTGTCATTGTAGAGAGGAGAGACAAAGGGTTTGAAGCTCAAATCTTTGGAGACATCTTAGCTGGACAAGCGATTGTAGCAAAAGAGGTAAGAGAATGTAGTTTTGGTTTGTTTACTTTGATCTATTGCAGTTTATGCTTGGGTTATGGTTTGCTTTTCTGAGTTTCGTTTGACTTATGTGGGTTTTGCGTTTCTGCGAATTATTCTTGTTGCACTAAATCTGTTCAGAATGAATTGTATGCCAAAGTCTGTAGAAATTGCCTAGTGCGATGATTTGGTATTTTGATATGGGTGTTTTTGGGTAACATGTTTGATTTGCTGGGTTTTGCTTGCTTTTCTGGGTTTTGGGGTTTGATTTTCTGGGTTTTGGGAAGTGGGGAACGATCCACACTTCACCTAAGTCCCAGATTTAGACTTGGGCTAGTCCCTGTGTTTCTGATTCCAGATAACGAATTTGTGGCCAGGGTTGGCATAGTTCTAGGATGGAAACAGAAACCAAGGCTGGGGATGCGGGGTCGTCGTATCAGTCTTCCACGAGACAAGCGGAGACAGATATTGACCGGTACCTGGCTCGTAGTAGTACCCGTAAGGAGTTGGCAGAAAACACCGGATCCTCAACTGGAGTGTTTTCGGCTAGTAGTGAGCATACCGATAGGACTGAAAGCGAGGATGATGTCGGGGAGAAGCAACTAGTTATGGTGGCCATTCCTGAGGGTATACCTAAACCAAGATATACGCTAGTAGACGGGACTGTGTGCAACAAGCCTGGGAGAAGTATACAATGAAGGAAATCATCGCGATGAGGCTAAAGTGGGGGATACTGGATGAGGTAGAACTTAGGCCTCTCAAGGATGGTGAGCTGGCAGTGAATCCTCCCCCGAGATGGGTGGCGCTGCATGAGAACCAATTCCACCAAGGGTTGTCATTACCGCTGCCCCGGTGCCTACAATATCTCATGCGGATGCTGAACCTGTCACCGGGGCAGTTAACCCCGAATGCTTGGCGACAAATTTTGAGTATGATGGCCATATGGGACTTGTGCCAGCAAGGGTGGCCCATCATCAACGAATTCCGAGCCATGTACCTGGTCCTATACTCGAGGAAATAGTCTTGTTAAGGGACCGTGACGTTTGCTGCCCGGGACTACGAGCCCCTCTTCACTGATATGCCCACCTCTCAGAGCAAGAGGTGGAGGAATAAGGTGTTTCTTACTGGAGGACATTGGCAGATTTGGAATAAGAAATGGAACTAACGGGTACGTTTCAGGCCATCGGGGACCAGTCCTACTCACTGTCTGAGGTTGAGAGAAAACAGATAGCCTAGGTATATGTTGTATGGAGTGAAGAAGAAAGAAGCTCCTATAGGTTCATCTGGTACTCCGTACTGGATAGGCTAGGCCTAGGGAGACTCTCCGGTGAAGCTGGTTTCCTGTACACATACATCCGTATTTGTACTATTATATATATGCCTTTTTTTTTTTTTTTACTTGGAGATTGATTTTTCACATTACTTGCAGTGAAAGTGCCGAAGAGGAAACCCCATAAAGGCAAGGAAGACGAAAAAATGAACGACAACGCGCTAATGGACATGCTTATGAGCCAAGGAAAAGATGCCCTGCACATTGATGTCGATCTCTCGTCGAAGGCTACAGGTCGCTTACTTAATGAACTTCTCCTTGAGATCGACGACTATGGGTACGGGCATCCTGATCCTAAGGCCCCTGTTACCCAGAGCGACCAGCCTCTTGTCGGGGACGTTGTCACTATTGCCGATATCAGAAGAGGAAAGAAGCCGGTGTCGGGCTCCATATCTTCTCTGTCTGCCTGGTCAACTGGGAGCGAGGAAGTTTTGCTACCTGGCAAGAAGAAGAGGTACCATAGGCACCGCCATCAGGGCGGGAACAAGGAGGACGTTACCTACACTGGTATTGACGTTAAGGGGGCGGAGCCAAAGAGGCAGAAGAAAAATCCTCTGGGACCGGAAGCGTCGTCGTCGCTTGGGCTCTTATCTCTGGCAATTCCAATAGTCCCTAAGAAGCCCATCAAGCAATTGCTGAGCGAGTACGGGGTCGCTGATGAAAAGTTAGTGCGCTCGATGCTCACCAATTTGAAGGATATAGACCTCGATCGGGTACGGGCAAAGGACAATACCCCACAAGAGAATCGTCGCCTCGCCCGGGAATCAATGATGCGGGTACAGGACCTACTTTATCCTTATTTTCCAACTGTTTGTACTATTCATGTGTGCTAATAGGGCGTTTGCAGGCACTATTCAACGTGTACGCGATTGATGCTAGCGAGGAAGATAGGCACTTGAAGGAGGAGGTTAGCAGTCTCTTCGGGCAAGTGAAGTATCTTTATGGGGAGAAGGGCAAGTTGGAGAAGGAGCGGGACTCCTTGAAGAAGAAGATAGAATCCTTAACTCCTATGGTGACCAAGCTGGAGGCAGCGAAGCAACGGATCGCGAAGCTCGAAGGTGAGTTGTCCGAGGCGAGGGATAAGGTGAAAAGTGCCTGAGACTTTGAGAAGGAAGCTGCAGAGTCTGCGACGTCATGGAAGGCGAGAGCAGAAAACCTGGAGGAACGTCTTCCTGTTGAAAGGCAAGAGGCCGTTGCCGAGTACAAGGGATCTCAAGAGCTTATTGACATGCTCCTTGCTGCCCAAGACAAAGCCGTTATCATTAAGTATAAAGAGTGGGTGGTGGCCGGGTATATGGATGAAGCCAAGTTCAGGCGGGGGCTTCTTGAAAAAAAGAAGAAAGAATAGGAGGCTGCCTCCCAGGGAGGTGCCGGTGGTTCTCAAGGTACCGGGGCTGGGCAGCAGTAGTAACACTAATTTTTTTTTTTTTTAAGTAGAAATTGTCCTTGTCTTGCACAATGGCTTGAATAGCCGGTAGCCAAGGTTAATTTTTAATTCCTTGCCTGGTAGTCCAGGTTAATTTTTGTGAATGGTGATTTTTTACAACTTGAATAGGAATTTGAAAGGAATTACAATTTCTATGATTTTATGCCTCAGTTTAAGTGTTTGTCCCTTGCATTACTTATTACCGGAATAGAGTAACTGACAATAGCTGCGTCCAAGAAATGCCCGGTAACTGAAGGTAAAAATGTAAGAAATGGTCTGAATAATTCGTTTTTCCATTCAAGTACCACATGGTGGCTAATACAACATAAGTACCCGATGGGTAGCTTGCCATAGCTGGATGGTCAAAAAGCAAAAGCTAGGACAAGATGTTGAGGGAGCTATTTGTAATAGTAAAAGAGGCGCTGTGTATTCCATGGATGTCGGGAAACGACTGCGTTCATGTCCCGGATGTAAAAGGTCGCGGGTCCTACCTCCTCGACGATCTCGTAAGGACTTGTCCAGGATAGATCAAGTCCCCGGGGTTCTGGGTAAACCTGCTTCATGACCCAGTCCCCCAATTTCAGTGTCTGGGACTGTACCTTGGCATCGTAATAACGAGCAATTCTTTGCTTGTTTGCGAGGTTGTGCATGTGAGCCACATCTCTTCGTTCTTTGAGCAAATCAGCATCAAGCTGTAGGCCCTCTGAGTTGGTACCAGTGTCGAAGTATTCAATCCTGGGACTCTGGATTTGAGTTTCAATGGGGAGAACCACCTCAGACCCAAAAGCCATGCAGAAAGGGATCTCTCCGGTAGCCTCAGTCGCCATGGTCCTGATAGCCCATAGCATTTCTGGGAGCTTAGAAGCCCAAAGACCCTTGGCTTCATCGAGCCTTCTTTAGTATCTTCTTGATTATCTTGTTGACAGCTTCAACTTGACCGTTGGTCTGGGGGTGAGCAGGGGATGCATAGAGGATTCTAGTGCCCAGGTTCTCGGTGTAAGCCCTTAGTTCATCATTGTTAAACTGGGTGCCATTGTCTATGACTATGGTGTCAGGGACCCCGAACCTGCAGTAGATGTTTTTCCACAGGAAGTTTTTCACTTTCTCCTTGGTGATAGCGACAAGAGGTTCTGCTTCTACCCATTTTGTTTGGTAGTCAACGGCTACAATGGCATATTTGAATTGTCCCACTGCTGTGGGAAGCTTACCGATCAGGTCCAGGCCCCATTGGCAGAATGGCCAAGGTGCAAGGAGTATGGAGAGAGCAATGGGCGGTGCCCTTGGGATGTTTGCATACATTTGGCATTTGTGGCAAGAACTCGATATTGTTTGGGCTAGGGCCGACATGATTGTCCAGAAGTATCCTGCCCTCAGGGTCTTGTGTGCAAGAGACCGGGCCCCTGCATGGTTACCGCATACACCAGCGTGTATATCCTTCATTATTTTGTGGTCGTCCTCTGGTGTCACACACTTCAAGTTGGGGAAGCAGTGACCTTTCCTATATAACTTTCCATTCATGGTCGTGTATAGAGCTGACCTTAATTGGAGTCGCCAGGCCTCTACCTTATTGTCCGGGGCTAGGCCGTCAACCATGTACTTCAAAATTGGGTCTATCCAGGAGGCAGTGTGGTCCATCGTGAATATTTCTTATACAGTTTTAGAGGTGCTTGGCTTTTCTAGTATTTCGACCGTGGTAGACCAGTAAGCTGGGCTTGGGGAAGTAGCCGCAATCTTTGCAAGAGCATCTGCCTTGTCATTTTTTGCCCTGGATATTTGAGTGATAACATAGGAGGCAAATCTTTGAACTAGCGCCCTAGCTAGGGCCTGGTAAGAAGACATGTGTGACTCTTTTGCTTTGAAGTTACCGCTGACCTGGTTCACAACCGACTGGGAATCCCTGAAGTTACAAAGGTGCTGGACACCTAGTTCCCGGGCGATTTGTAGACCTGCTACGAGTGCCTCGTATTCTGCAACATTGTTGGATGCCTTGAAGGCGAACTTGAGGGCGTAGACTTGATCGTCCGGGTTGATTAACAAGACACTGGCTCCACTTGTCTTTTTGTTAGATGCGCCATCAACATACAATCGCCAAGTGCTTGGTGGGGGTGGGTCTGGGGCTAGCGGTTCAGGTGATCCCGGGGGCGGATCATGAGAAGGAATCAACACAGAAATAAAATCTACTGCTACTTGGCCCTTAATAGCTGTCCTGGGTTGGTACTTGATGTCGAACTCTCCCAATTAGATGACCCATTTAATTAATCTGCCCAATGTCTCTGGCTTCTGCAAAACCTGCCTCAATGGGTGATTAGTGAAAATAGTGATTGAATGTGCCTGAAAGTAGTGTCGTAGCTTCTGGGCCGATACTAGGAGGGCCAATGCTATCTTTTCAATGTCCGGGTACCTGGATTCGGCACCAGTGTAACCTTTCCCAGTGTAGTACACTGGGTACTCGCAATTAGAATCTCATCTAATCAAAGCTGAGCTTATCACTGTAGAAGATGCCGCGAGGTATATGTAAAGCATTTCTCCGGGGACGGGTTTGTAAAGCAGCGGTACCGCTGCCAAGTATGCCTTCAGGCTGAGAAAAGCAGCCTCGTGCTCTGCAGACCAGGATATTACCTCCACGTGTTGGGTTTTTAGTAATTTGAAGAAAGGAGTGCACTTGTCTGTGAGTCTTGAAATGAACCTCGATAGGGCAGCCACTTTACCTGTAAGGGACTAGACATCATTCTGGTAAGTGGGGGATATCATGTCTAATATAGCCTGCACCTTCTCCAGGTTAGCCTCTATTCCTCTGTGGCTAATGATGTACCCAAAGAACCTCCCGACCTCGACACTGAAAATGCACTTCTATGGATTTAGGCGCATACCGTTGTGTAATATGATGGAGAATACAATGGACAGGTTGGTTACGTGGTCTTCTGCGGTTAGACTTTTGACCAGCATATCGTCCACGTATACCTTCATAATGGTCCCGATGACATCTACAAACATGGAGTTGACAAGTCGCTGATAAGTAGCACCTGCATTTTTCAATCCGAAAGGCATGACCTAGTAATAATAGAGACCTTTGTCAGTGGTGAAAGTGGTGTGCTCTTCGTCCGCGGGGTTCATCCGGATCTGATTATACCCGCTGAATGCATCCATGAAGCTGAGTAACCGATATCCAGCGGTAGAGTCGATTAATTGGTCAATTCGTGGGAGAGGGAAGTTATCGTTAGGCCATGCTCGATTGAGATTTGTATAGTCTACACACACGCGCCATGATCTCGGCGTCTTCTTTGGTACCATGACCACGTTGGCTAACCACAAGGGATACGTCACTTCTCTGACAAAATTGATGGCCATCAATTTATTCACCTCAACCTGGATAGCTTGGTACTTTTCTTATGTGAAGGCCCTGCGCTTTTGTCTTACTGGTGCCGAGAAAGGTACAATGCTAAGGTTGTGCAGGGCCATGTCAGTTGGTATACCGGCCATGTCAGTTGGTATACCAGGCATGTCCTCGTATAACCAGGCGAACGCGGATGCGTTGGAGCGGAGGAACGAGATTAGGTTTTCCCTGATAGCCGGAGCCAACTTAGTGCCTATCTTGACAATTTTGTCTGAGAACTCCTAATATAACACCACCTCTTCGACGTCTTCCACTGCACCGGGCCGTTCTTCATCAGAGTCGGTATCATCTTTGGGGTCCTTGTACTTGTCCGTGAGAAGGTTAGAAACTACGGTCAACATTTTAGACTTTCCCTTGCCTCGAGTACCGTCAAAGAATAGCAGTGCCTTGCCGCAGCTTGATCACCCCAGATTGTCGCTATTCCCACTGGAGTTGGTACTTTCATCATGAGCATGTGGCCTGCGATGAATGTCTTCAAACGCCAGAGTGTCGGTCGAGCATTATAGGACGAGGCACAGTTGACGACAATGAACTCTGTTTTGATGGTTGAACAGTTTGGACTTTCTCCTATCGTGATCGATAGGTAATCTGATCCGAGTGGCTGGACGATATCTCCTGAAAAGCTAATGAAGGGCTCATTATCTTGTGACAGTTTGGCCCTTCCTCTGTTCAAAGCTTTGTATGCATCCCGGAGTAATACGCTAACAGAGGCCCCGATGTCTACGAGTACTCGGGACATTATGTAATAGTCCATTTGGAGCGTGATCAGGAAGGGATCATCATAGGGCACCTTTAGATCAGCTTCTTCCTCCTGCAGGAATGTGACAGATTTCCACCCAGTGTCGCCGTCTTGTTGCAGGGCCTTGTGGAAATTGAAAACTTCCGGGTGGCCGAAACTGGAATTTCGCTTCTTCCTCCGTGGAGGTAAATCCTTCGGCCCTCCACCATGGATCATGAAGATTTGGCCATATACTTCAATAGCTCATATCTCTTTAGCGGGTAGGTACCGCTGAATCTTGCCCTTCTGAATTAGTGATTCGATCATATTCTTTAAAGCCATGCAGAGGTTGGTATTGTGCCCAGCATCTTCATGGTATGTACAGAACCTTTCGGTATCCTGCTGGGTAAGTTTACTATTTGGGAACTTCCTCGGTGGTGGTCCAGGTATTTCATCCTTGTTCTCGTTCCATATAGTTTCATACGAAGCGTTGAGGATAGTAAACACCTCATACTGGGGTGGTGGTGGTGTTCGCGGGGCTTGTTGTGCCCGGCGAGGCTGAGTGGTCGCGTAATCGCTAGACCTGGACGAGGACTCTTTGCTTCTCTTGCTTGAGGTATGGGGTGATCGATCCTGATTATGGACCCATTCCCTCTTTCGTGGCTCATCCCTGACCACTGGGGCAGGGCTGAAGACCCTTAGCTCTGGTCTGATGTTATCCCCATACGTTTCGAATTCGGCTTGAGCGTGCCTGATAACTGTAGCCATCAGCTCGTCATAGCTAGCCGGGGGGTGATGGTTAATTTCGTAGAGAAACTCTCTGCACCTTAAGCCCCTCCTGAAAGCCAGCTCAACCAGCTCTTTGTTAAGGTCCCAGCACTTAGCGGTAGCCGCCTGTCATTGGTTAACGAAGGACTTCAAGGTTTCATTTTCCCCCTGTTGAATCTTTAGCAACCCCTTCGGGGTATGTATCCCATCAATACGTAAGATGAATCGAGCTATGAACTTGTCCGCGAGCTCCTTGAAATTCCCTACAGAACCGGCTGGCAATTCATAGAACCAACCCAAAGCTTCCCCTGACAACGTCTCCTGGAACATATTACAACACACCTCATCCGTGTACCCTTTGGCGCTAGTTTGTGAGCGGAAAGCCTATAGGTGCTGGTACGGGTCCCCTACTCCCGTATAGTCTATCTTCAGTGGCTTTGATATGTTTGTTCAAATGACGCCTCTAACCTGTTGGGTAAAGGACCCGGACGGTCCTCGTAAGTGGTCAGGGGTAGCCAGGTATTCCTATTCTCTGCCACCTCTACCCTTGCCTGCCCCTTGCGTGCAGGGCATGCAAGGAGTTGCTCATTTGCAAGAGTAACACCGTGTTTGGATCAATTACCGGTGGGTCACTTTGAGCTGGCTGTGGTAATGGTGGTTGTGGCAAATGCCTCAAGCTTTCTGGGAACAAGTCTACCGGTACCTGGATCATCCGGTGACCATGTTCCATAGACAGGGTTAGAGCGAGGAGGTGTCTCCCATTACCGGGGAAGCACTTACATCTGTTGCTACCTGGGATGCCCTAGCTAGGGCTTGGGTGAGTGCCTCGTTATGCTGGTGCCTTCTGTCCAGTGCTCGGGCCAGCGTAGTGTTTTCATCTTCCAGCTCCTGCAGTCTCTGTTGCGAAGGGAGGTTTGTTTCCCTATCGGTTCTTTATTGTTCTCGATCGATCCTGGCTTATTCCCAGAAGGCTCTGATCTCTGCTCGCATAGACTCCAACTCTGATACCGGGGCCACTTGGTCTTGGATGCCCGATGGGTCATCTACGTTCTGCTGGTTCAAGAATCCGAGACCATGCGCCTCTCCTCCGACACTTGGTGTCCCTACTGATGAAGTACCCGGGGAAAATATCAGTGCCCGGGCGACACTTCTACCCTCACCTGTCGTTTCTTCCGGCTCGGTCATGGATCTCCCCTATCTGGTGTGCCAATGTTTCTGGTGGCTTTCTCCGGGTACCTCACACAGAATGCTATACCGCCTGGGGTACCGATCCAACTCTTAAATCCTGAACCAAGAACACAACATTAGAGGGGTAAACCGTGCCGGACGGTTTACACCTCTCCGATGCCTGAGTAAGATACTAATATATGCGTAGATCAAGTGAATAGTAGATAAAGGAGTTATTACCTGTATAAGGTGGATGTACTAATGCTTTAATACTCTAGCATGGGAATGAAGTTTCCCTTATCTTCGATGTGGGACGCAGGCTGTTCTCCTGATGCCTAATCAGCCCTCTGCAATGTAATCAAATGGGCTATGCTAGCCATGCCTCGGGCCCTGGGTGCCCGGGGTGACATCCTATATGAGCCCCGCCATGGTGGGTCGTGAACCCGGCCCATGGCATAGTACCTAGGAGTCCCGATGGGCCCCAGCCTATAGTGCCAAACCTAGTGAAGACTTCCCTAGTATATACACACATATATCTACTGCAAACATGCCCGTAAGGATGGACGTCCCTACGAGAGGACGCAGCGCCACCCTACACAGAGGTAGGCATGGCACCAACGCCATAGAGAGTGGCACTCTGGTGTCACAAGCCATGGCCCCAGCTAGGATGTGTGGGAGGCCCGTGGGTTCAAATGATACTTTGGCACAACCCAATCCTTTGATCATCGACACTCAAAATTCATCTCATGAGAATGTTCTGGATTATGGTTATCGTTGGGGGACGCTTCAACGTCAGAACCTATTCCTGAGAATATAAATCGAGCTATCTAAAAATTACACTAGTGTACATGAGATGTGGGATAAAAACTTCATCATGATAGATGATGGATTCACGCATTTCATTGTGCATGAGTTTGTTGAGTCTGATGATATAGAACCACGCTCCATTGATGAATAATGCTAATGCAGACAAATTTGGCCTAAATGGAAAGATGTGATCTATGTTAAGTTGGATTTTCTAAGGAATAGGAGGGTTTTTAGAGCTAGTGATGCTAACACCTCCTAACATAAAATCTATTGACTGATAGGTCTTTGTTAGAAAAGCGATGTCAAAAAGATATGGTAATCTTGCCTTATGGCCCAAGGCTTCTCAGAAAACGCCCTGGAATCGACTACGAGGAGACATATTCTCTCTAATGGATGTCATTGCACTCCACTACCCTGTCAGTTTGATAGTTTTTGGATAACTGAATATGCAGCTTATGAATGTGGTCACTACGTATCCTTATGGGGATCTAGATACAAACTATACATGAAAGTTACTGGTGGACTTTATTCACTCAAGACAAGTGGCTCTAGACCATGGAGCGCATTTGCAATGAGGTTGAATTGCTCACTAAAGTGACTACTTGATTGGGAAGGGATATGCCCGCGCCTCTTTATGACAAGTTTCGGATTCTATTGCAGTTCATGTTGGTAACATAAATTTCATTGGAAGCCCTTAAAGAGTTAAGGGAAATCGCTGAACACTTGAAATCTGAGTTTTAGATGAAGGATTAGGGAGAACACTATTTTGCCTCCGTTTGAAACTTGAGCACCATGTTAATGGATGCTTAGGCATTTTGATAATGTCATGCCTTCAAGCACCCCCATGATCGTCCATAGTCTTGATCCTAAAAAGGATCATCTTCATTCGATGGATGATGATGAAGATGTGCTAGAGGCAGAAGTGCCCTGCTTGAGTACAATAGGCTCATTATTGTATTTAGCTCAATGCACACAACCAGACATCTTATTTACAGTGAACTTGTTAGCTAGATATAGCTCTGCGTCAACGCTACACCATTTGACTGGTGATATGAGCTTGTTCTATCCCTATAAAGAGATGTTGGATTTATCACAGGAATGCAGCCAACACTAGCCTGCGTCCTTTATCCCCATCCCAAAACGACATTAGTGTTTTGGAAGATTTTGCTGATGTTGGGTGCCTCTCTGACCCATACAAAGATCGTTCCTAAACGGGTTATATGTTCACCATGGATAAGACCGCAATATCTTGGAGGTCTACAGAATAGACCCTAGTCGATATATCTTCCAACCATACAGAGATTATTGCTTTTCACGAAGTAGTTAGTGAATGTATATGGATTGGATCCATAATTACGCATGTTCGAAGCAATTGTGGTTTGAAGTCTACCACATATGAACCTACGAGCATTTATGAGGATAATGCAGCTTGCATTGAACAAATGAAGCAAGGCTACATCAAAGGCGACAACACCAAGCATCATCAGCAACAACAGACTTTCCTCAAGATCAAAGTGAACTAGGTTCGATTTGAGGACGAAGTGGTAGACTTGTTCACTAAGTCATTGCCTAAATTCCACTTTCGAGAAACATATTGGTAGCACCATTTGCGGAAGTTATCCGAACTCACATGACCATTGTCATCAGGGGGAGATGCAAATATTAGTGGGAGATGTCTACATGTTTGGTCTCGAAACGTGAAGGGTGTGTTATACTCTTTTTCTCATTCGACGAAGGTTATTTTTGTCCCATTGGGTTTTTGTAACTCGACAAGATTTTTGACGAGGCAACGAGAGGAGCACTACGTTTGGGTGACACAAGGGAGAGTTTTTAAGGACACCTAGTTTGTGTGTCAGGCCCAAACTCTTATTACTTGTCTGAGTCGTAATAGGGTTAGTTTTATCGATATCTATTGAGATATTATGATCATTATATGATTCAGTTACCTTGTAAGACGCAGATTCTTTGCTTGTAATCCTCTATATAAAGAGGCCCTAGCCTATTATCAATGAAAGTACAACTCAATTATGTCTCAATTCAATTTTCCTAAAACAATGTATGTATAAAATCTTGCTCTGCTAAGGAGGTCCTTAACTTAGCTTAAGGAACGGATTTCCATATTTTGACAACTTTTCAATCACATATTCACATCTTAACTGTTCAGTTTTTAGATATATATGAGTAGATCATCTTTGCAATTTTTCAATCAAATTGATGATCGTTAAGGCATTCAAAACTGCAATTTACACGAACGAACCGAATCTGTCCAACCTGAACCGCTCGTGTAAATTGCAGTTTTTGATGCCTTAACGATCATCAATTTGGCTGAAAATTTGTAGAAGTGATCTACTCATATATACCTATTAAACGGTTAAGATGTGAATATGCGATCAAAAAGTGGTCAAAATCTGGAAATCTATTCCTTAAGCTAAGTTAAAGACCTCCTTAGCATAGAAGGCCTATATATATATATATATATATATATATATATATATATATATATATATATATATATATACAGATCCGATCCAGAGCGGAGCTCCGCTTTGGAATTAACGTGTAAAGTTCGAGTTTTGGGTCACTTTTCGGTCGCATATCCACATCTCGACCGTTCAGTTTTTAGGTACTAGTGTATAGATCATCTCTGCAAATTTTCAACCAAATTGATGATCGTTAAGGTATCTAACTCGCTTAAACCAATGGACGGACTGAATCTATCAACCTGAACCGTACTAGCTTTAAGGCAGCTATCAATGCCTTAACGATCATCATTTTGGCTGAAAATTTGCAGAGACGATCTATACACTAGTACCTAAAAACTGAACGGTCGAGATGTGGATATGCGACCGAAAAGTGACCCAAAACTCGAACTTCACACGTTAATTTTCAAAGCGGAGCTCCGCTCTGGATAGGATCTGTATATATATATATAAAGTTAGCTACTCTTTGTCTAAAACTCTTGTAAAATTTTGTACTAAATACTTGTTACTCTTAATACTTTATACTTTTCCCTGAAAAATAGTTTAGTCCCTCGCCTTTTAAATTAAACTGAATAGTCCTTATTCTCCTTAATTCTCACACAACAAGTCCCAAAATGACTTTTATACCCCTCACTTCCTTTTTTTTTTGTCTCTTTTGTTTTACTATCTCTCTCTCTCTCTCTCTCTCCCCAACTTCTTCTCCGACCTCGAGTTTATCCACATCAACGGCGACCCATGACCGGATTCTAATCGTTGATGGATGCCTACCTCTTTGACCCGACAGTCATGGCCGCAATGACCGAATTCTGATCGACATCATCAACCACCTAAATCTCCCACAACTCCCTGCTCTAGTTCCCCAACCCCAATTCCAGCTCCGACCAGCCCAACTTCGATCCCATTTCCAACCAGCCCGCCTCCACTGAGCTCCACTCCTAGCCCGTCTACCCAGATTTCAGCCCACCTCCACCAATAACGATCTCCAATCCAAGCCCACCTTCGCCCGACCAGACTTCTAATCCATCTAAAGCCGCCTCCACCGAGCTCCACTCCCAGCCTGCCTACCCCAATTTTTAGGGTTTTTGACGCCCAAGTCACAAAATTTCCAAAAAGGCTAAAGCTTGGTGGCAACGGAGTCACAATCCAGAAACTCATCCATTTCCTCCAACACCTTCTCTGACCTATCTCTATCAAATTTGACTCGTGGGCGACAAAAGCATCAACTCTTATCAATTTCAGTCAAAACGGCGCCTCTCTTCTTCTGCTAAAGCAATTGGGCAAATCTCGCAGAGGACGAAGAAGTAGAAGATGGGGTCGATTAGGGCTTGATCCAAGTCGCCGCATTAGGCCTGGAGCTCCGAGAGGAGAGTCAGAGCCTGGCTCATATTTTGACCAGTTCAGAGCTTGTTGTTGAGGAAGGAGAGGTCTGAAGTCGGAGGCAGCAGAAACTGGACCACCGAGTCCATGGTTTTAAGCCATTCCAGTTCATTGGTGCTACTGGCAAATTCGAACGGAGAACAAGAATCGATCTCAGAGAGAAAGAGTCAATAAATAAATAAATAAAAGAGAGAAAAAGTAAAAGAAAAGAGACCCAAAAAAAAATGAGGGGTATAATAGTCATTTTGGGACCTGTTGTGTGAGAATTAAGGAGAATAAGGACTATTCTGTTTAATTTAAAAGGCGAGACTAAACTGTTTATTAGGGAAAAGTATATGGAGTAACAAGTATTTAGTCCTAAAATTTTCCTACATCAATAAAATTTCAGCTTTTGTGTTACTGTCCCTAAACTTGCAACATCACTCCTATAATATACAATTGAGAAGTAACTATGGTTAACAAAAAGTAACTTCAGTTAACTAACTATGGTTACAAAAATAACCTAACTAGGGTTACAAATTACACTAGGCCAAAAAAGCTAACAGACAACGGACCAAATTCGTTGTGTGATTTGGACGATCTCCGTTGTGTATCGGAGCGTTGTGTGATGAAAAATGGCACAACGGTGGAAACCCATTATATGAAACACAAACAGTCAACACTTATTTGGTTAAAAGTGTTGTGCCATCTTTCGGCAGATGGCAGCCAAAGTTGTTGTGCAGTCATGCTGCACATGTCATTGGCATCATTCACACAACGAAAGTTGTTTCCAAGGCGTTGTATAAAAGGCGAACCAGACAACAATAATTTATTTTCTCTGTTGTATGAGTTATCCTCACACTTCACTTTTGGAAATTTTATTGTTGTGTGTTAGTTTTGAGATAGCTTATTCTAGTTATTACAGTTGTGTGATTGTCTATAAAACAACGTATGTTTGTTAGAACCGTTACATGGTTATATAAGGATTCATTGTGTGAACATCCAAATTGTTACTTCAGACAACATTATTAACATTAGAAATTCTATTGTGTGATAATCGTCTTTTCTGGATTTTGCGCATTGATAATAATGCTCCATTTTACCTAATGAACAGTGACTAATTGTAAAGAAAAGACACTGGAATCTATGAAATGAGTAATCCAACTCATACTATTTGAAGAAAAGCATTCAAACATTAAAATGGAGCATTTCCCAATCATCTAAGCCAACATTGAAAGAAGAAAAGCATTCAAATTCATGCCCATCTACTTGGGACATCAAAAGTTGATACAAATACAAACTATTTGTTATAAAACATGCCACACAGTGCATGAATATTGTACCAGCAGAGAAGCACAAAAATGATGCTTTCCTTCAGCAATTAGTGAAGGATCAACAAATGCAACCATGTCCACCATTTTATAAGCAACCATCTGCTCATAGAGGTACCTAAGCATCAACCATTTACACCAAACAAATTACGTTCAGCAAACAAAAATTCAGCAACCATATGTAATGAACAATTTGAATATTTTCTACCTTTGGTACACAACAATACAAGTTCCAGAAACTTCCCTCATGCTTGCAAGTCGTCAAACATCTGATCCCATTATAAAGGTCTTGCGAGAAAACCCAAAGACTTCAGGTTCTATGTGGAAGCTGATGGTACGTCCATCTCTGAATTTGTCCTCACCCCATTGGCATAACATCTTCAATGATTCTGGTAATTTAGATGCCATTGATGCCAAGCTAAATTGAACCTCTGAGTCTTGTTCCTCTGTCTCCTTCTTTTTCCTCTTCTTCTCAACATTATCCAAAACAAGTTTCTAGTACAAAAATAAATGCAATGTATATGTTCTACATCTGATCTAAAATTAAGCAAATTTATTTTAACAAGTGAATATAAGCTTAGTGGCTTAAATTATACTAACTTCTTACCTTCACAAGTGACCTTATGATTAGGTCTTTAGGCCATGCTACCCAACTCCCCATAGCTTGCTTAACAATTTCAATTTCATCTTTAACAGGGAATGAGACCTTTGCTTTTTCCTTAAGCCTCATAGATGGAAACATGCATATTGCCATTGCCAAGTGGAGCACCATGAATAACTTGGGAGCTATCATGACACTCCATAACAGTGGCATAGACAACAATATGGTCAACAGAACCTAATGCCAACTTGCATTACTTGCATTTAATCTCAGCACTAGGTAACTGAAAAGAAGAAAACAGAAACCAATCAAAACATACTTATATTAGAGTCAAAGAGAAACAGTTCATATCACAATCCTGTTATCCTTAATTAATCAGTAATAGTATATCCCCACTCCCCCAACTGATCGATTATCCCATGCAAGCTTAACTCAACTCGACCCTACATATATATATATATATATATATATATATATATACAGATCCTATCCAGAGCGAGGCTTAGGGTTTAGGGTCACTTTTCGGTTGCATATCCACATCTCGACCGTTTAGTTTTTAGGTACTAATGTATATATTATCTTTGCAAAATTTCAGTAAAATTGATGCTCGTTAAGGCATTAATAACTGCCTTAAAACTAGTACGGTTCAGGTTGGACAAATTTAGTTCGTCCATTGGTTTGAACGAGTTAGATACCTTATAGATCATCAATTTGGTTGAAATTTTGCAGAGATGATCTATACGTTAGTACCTAAAAACTGAATGGTCGAGATGAGGATATGAGACCGAAAAGTGGCCCTAAACCCAAACCTCGCTCTGGATAGGATCTATATACCGATTTTATCCAGAGCGGTTGAAATTAAGTGTGAACTTATGTTTTGGGTCTCTTTTCGATCGCATATCCACATCTCGACCGTTCAGTTTTTAGGTACTAGTGTATAGATTATCTCTACAAATTTTCAGCCAAATTGATGATCGTTAAGGCATTGATTACTGTCTTAAATCTAGTACGGTTCAGGTTGACAGATATATGTATATATATATAGGCTCAAACTGGCTGGAAAATGTGTCAACCCCCGATTCTATCCACTTTACCTTCGAGACACTCTCCGAGACGTTTGTTCAACTTCGAAACCCTAAAACGCTTCGCTTGTATTCGCTTCCAAACACCACCGATCACCTCTTCTTCTTCGACCCAAACAGTTTCAAAGCCTTGGAGAACCTCATAGCTGAAGGTGGCTCCGCCAAATTGTTCTGTGACATGACTAACATCAGTTGTTTACTAACACCAATCTTGCCTAGGCCTGCAGAGTTGTTGAATAACAGTAAGCTCAAACTTTTTCCTGTAAACCGAGAAAGAAGAACAAACCTAAGAAAGTTCTTGCAAAAAAAAGCCCAAATTTCACCAGAGAAGTAAAGCGGACCTGGAATCGGCTCTTGATAACGTCGATCGGTGAAGTAACAGTTCGGGAAAGAGAGACAAGGGTGGTTGATGGTCAAGACAGACCAAGATCTGTGCAAATCCACTTAAATTATCCAAAGCAGAAGAAGAAGAAGTCTATCAGTCCTCTCTCACACTCCCTCGCAGTGGATTTGGGATTTGGATCTCTCTCACTCTGACAAAAGGTTTGTTTACAGAAAAAACTTTATCTTTGTTCAAATGAATCTGGGCTTAGTGGTATAGTGCTAAAAGTTGAGTCTTTATGTATTGTTCTTCGATTTTCTTGTTTCTCTGTGTAATTTGAATACAAATTGAAATTGTGGTTTTGTTTCTCTGGGTTTATAGGAAAAAGTTTAAGCTTACTATTTTAGTTAAGTCTATACTTGATCATTTTCATCGTTTCAATTAAGAGATTGGACAAGTGTAGGCACATTTAACACCCTTGTGATCATTCTCATTGGTCTGCAATCTCAGCTCCAAAGCCTTCCTGGTTCTCCCCCGAAAGGTATATCTCCTCAATGTAGTTTTAATTGAAATTTCTGGGGTTCTGATGTTTATTATGTACCTTTTATCATCACGTGATTGAATTTTTTAAACTTTTGCTAGGTTGCTGTTAATCCTGTGTCTGGTTAACTTGATAAATTATATTGATCAAGGAGCAATAGCCAGCAATGGGTTCAATGGGAGCATTGAGATTTGCAATGAGAGCGGAATTTGCCATGCCGGTACCAGAATTCAGTAAGAATTTTATTGACTACTGTTAGTGCTTTAGCCATCGTTTGTTTATGGAGATTGGTTTTATTAACATTTTGCAAATTTTCCCAACATTTCTTTATATTGCTGCCTTCAGTTCTTTATGTGATCATTCTCATTGGTCTACAATCTCAGCTCCAAAGCCTTCCTGGTTCTCCCCCGAAAGGTATATCTCCTCAATGTAGTTTTAATTGAAATTTCTGGGGTTCTGATGTTTATTATGTACCTTTTATCATCACGTGTTTGAATTTTTTAAACTTTTGCTAGGTTGCTGTTAATCCTGTGTCTGGTTAACTTGATAAATTATATTGATCAAGGAGCAATAGCCAGCAATGGGTTCAATGGGAGCATTGGGATTTGTAATGAAAGCGGAATTTGCCATGCCGGTACCGGAATTCAGTAAAAATTTTATTGACTATTGTTAGTGCTTTAGCCATCGTTTGTTTATGGAGATTGGTTTTATTAACATTTTGCAAATTTTCCCAACATTTCTTTATATTGCTGCCTTCAGTTCGTGTGTTCCCCCTCCTCCTCCAAGTTGGGTGGATCATTATTGGTATCTCTTTGATGCTACGTGTTAGGGGCCGCACTTGTAATGTCGCAAGCAACCGTGTCCAGGATCATTAGTCAAGCCTTTGGTTGGTTTGCTTGTGTGGTAGGGATGTTTTGGTAATTTACAAATTTTGTAATTTATTTTATTTAGCATTTAGTCTCCTCAGCCGGCCTTTTTTATGTTTCCTCCTGCCATGTTCATGTAAGTCCGATATGCTCTTTAGGGAGGGGTTCCTAGTCAATATAGTTTGGACTACGGAACTAGTATAGGTAATCACATGTACTTTTGCCTCCCTTACCGTCTTACCATTAATAAAAGAGGAATTATTCAATCATCTGTGTCCCGTGAGATTGCTCCTTGATCTTTCCTTTCGATTATTCATTTATTCTTTGTGGTTGCCAAACATTTATACAATTGTGTTCTTACTTGCCGCTAGCACCTTTTCAATATCGTGTGGTTTTCAATTGTTCCTTGCAAGGTACTCACTTGGTTGACTTGCTTACTTGCAAGTGCCGTGTGGTCCTCTTCGTGCATTGCAAAGTTGGCCAGTGACAGTTGGTTTCAGAGCCAACTCGGCTCAAGAAAGCTCACTACGATGATAGGCAAAATGACAAACCAACAAAGATTCGATTGGTATGACCAACAACTAGGAGAACTTGCGGGGGTGCCGGACAGATTGATTGATATCACTAATATGTTGGACCGCGTCGACCTAGATGGGTTGGCGGTGCGGATGACAGAGGTGGAGAGCCTAAAGAACCGAGTTATTGCCCTTGAAAAAATGTACAGCTCGAGGAAGCGGAAGGGAGAGAAATGAGGAAGAAGCTCCTGTTCCGAACGAGCAAATGGGGGCGATGAGTGATGCCCTTGACACACTCCAGGTGACCGTGGACAATATGGCAGAAGATGTCCGAGCCACTATTGATGCTTTCAAGAACGAGCTAGTGGAGATGAATACTAAGCTCAACCTGACCATCCGTGCGATGGGAAACCAACCGGTGATGGACTATAGGAAGGTAAAGATAACAGAACCTTAAGCTTTTGGAGGGGCGCTAGATGCTAAGGAGCTTGAGAATAACTTATTTGATATGGAGCAATACTTTCGAGCAGTGAAGCCAGACTCGGAAGAGGTGAAGGTGAACTTGGCGACAATGTATTTGTCAGGAGATGCTAAACTATGGTGGAGAACCAAGTACAATGACATTCAAAGAGGAGTATGCACCATTGACACTTGGGAGGATCTTAAGAAGGAGCTTAAAGCTCAATTCTTCCCCTAGAATGTAGAATACATTGCCAGATGGCAACTAAGGGAGCTCAAGCACACCAACAACATCTGAGACTTTGTGAACAAGTTCTCTGTGCTCATGCTTGACATCCCGGACATGTCAGAAAAGGATCGATTGTTCTATTTCCTTAAAGGCTTAAAGCCATAGGCGAGGACAGAACTTCAGCGACAGAGGGTCCAAGATTTGGCCTTTGCACAGGCTACTGCTGAAAGGTTGACGGACTACATATTCGAAGAGAAATCTACTAAAAAGACTTAGCCGTTTTCAGAGCGAGGTTAGGGTTTAGGGTCACTTTTAGGTCGCATATTCACATCTTGACCGTACAGTTTATAGGCACTGATGTATAGATTATCTCTGCAAAATTTCAACGAAATTGATGGTCGTTAAAGCATTGATAACTGCCTTAAAGCTAGTACGGTTCAGGTTGGACAGATTTAGTCGTTCATTTGTTAACGACCATTAATTTCGCTGAAATTTTGTGGAGATGATCCATACATTAGTACCTATAAATTGAACGGTCGAGATGTGAATATGCGACCTAAAAGTGACCCTAAACTCTAACCTCGCTCTGAAATTTCAAAGCGAGATCTCGCTCTGGATAAGATCTGTGTATATATATATATAGAGAGGCTCAAAATGGCGGGAAAATGTGTCAACCCCCGATTCTATCCACTTTACCTTCGAGACACTCTCCGAGACACGTTTGTTCAACTTCGAAACCCTGAAACGTTTCGCTTGTATTCGCTTCCAAACACCACCGATCACCTCTTCTTCTTCGACCCAAACATTCGCCAAGGCTCCCAGGCCATGCTTGATCATCTCAGAAGCACGAGGTTTCGATGCCGCACAGCTTGGATTGCTTTAATTTGGGCCTGAGATTGTATTAAACGTTCAGTCTTGGCAGGTTTGATCCAATTGCAGTTCTTGATTTTTGCTTTGTTTGGTTATCTTTGGAGAAAGTAAAGGTTCTGATTTTGGTTTTATTTCATTTTCCCTCTCTGTTTGGAAATTCATATATCTCTTACTTGTACCGTGTTTTTAGAGTAGTTACGAGCTAGCAAGTGATCAAGAGGCTTTGAAGAAATTGGTGGAAGTATTTCAGAAATCTCACGAGGTACATTTTGAATTGTCTGCAATATCCTGCTATATATATATATATATATATTAGGTTTATTTGAATGATTTGTGTACTGTATGTAATCATAAATTGATGATGGAAACAGATCGCTCATCATTACTCAGAATGTAGAAGTATGTATCTGATTTAGACTCCTTGTGCAACTCCTGTGATTCCTTGTAAAAGTCAATTGTGAGTGATCGAATATACTTGAAAGACTAGTGGGAGGTGCGAACCTAAAACAATAACAAAATGAACCTCATTAATGAATAATAATGCCCAAAATTTAATGCCGCACCAATAATCCCTTGCCTGAAAAACTAGAAAGGTTCTGTCCTCATTTCAAATGCATTGAATTGTATTATTATGGTAAACTCACTAGGGAACTAACAATCCAGTTGAACTCGGAATTGGTAACTTTAAATGGGATCTCCGGTCTGTTTGTTTCTTCTACGTTCATCTGCTAGGTGAATGGGATAGGTGATATACGAGTTGTAATACCTTCTGCACTATTCGGTAAAGGCCAAGTAGAATCTTTGTAGGATTCAAATCAAAGTAAAGAGACAACTGAAGGAAAGGAAAGTTATCAGAAAGAAGGGTTAAACTTAGTATCAAAAGTCTTTGTCACTAGTATAATTTTCTACAGATGATTCATGTGGTGGTCTTTATTTTTGCATAATACAGGTTTGTGAAGTAGTGAACATGAATATGAAACTGATAAAAGGAATCTGAATGTACGTACGTAGATGCTCTTTAATTTAAATTCGTAGGTGTTTATCTCATCATGAATTTCTTCTAGACATGCTAGACGAGCTTTGAAGTACTATTGGAACAGTTTAGTCAGTACTCAGTCTCACTACCCATGCTGTACGTCTCTTATATTGATGCACTTGTAATTACTGAATAGTCATACTTAAGGTGCCATTCCTACTTTCCTAAAATCCCATGCCAAAACAAGAGAAGTTCATGAAAACCCCATAAGATATGTCTTCCTATGAACTGCCACCTTCTGGCTTTTTACTTTGTTTTTGTAGACTCTGATCCGTTCGAAATTGTCGATATGGTCTATTTGACTTCCTTTCACATATTTCCAGAATCACTTCCTTATTTGAGTTACTTCTCAAGTCACTTGTCCTTTCCTCCCTACTTTCAGGTGGATACATGTATGTGGCTGTAACTATTGAACATGTAGACCTACATCCTTTCCTTTATTACAGTAGAAAATATATCACATGGAATTCATTCACTTAAATTTAGCATTCATTTTTTTTCCCCTGCATAAGTATCTACTTACAACTAAGTTTATGTTTATGCAGATTTGCTCATCTGTAGTGAATAGTGAATAGTGTTAAACTAGAGATCTATACATTGTTTCTTAATGTTCTTGACATGACTTCTTATCAGTATTTGGCTTTCAAATTCAGTCATCTACACTTGATGAACAACCTGAACTAGAAATATCCTTTATAACTTCCAACATGATAAGTTGATGGTAAAAGTTCTGATCCATTTTCTTTGTCTTCTTTTTCAGCAGAATAATCCTCCCACATATCTGTGTTTGGCTGAAGGATATGTTGATGTATACCATACATCAAGGTAATTTCAGTATCTGTTTCATTCCCCCGTACGAGGTAATGGAGGTATGTATCCATATATGTAGACGGCAGAGCAAATTTTTCCGAATTCATCCATACCTTCTGACAAATTATGAAATATAAGTAATACCCGAAACTGTTAAGGATGTAATGGAAGAGGATTTGTACATCTTATGGGTCATTTAAGCATAAATACTACATTTTTCTCAAACGAAAAAAGCATACGTGAATGTAAATTGGCTTTATCACTCTTCATTAAATTAAATGCTTTGTCAATTTCCAGTTGTATACAATTGCTCTAACTTCTACTGTCAACCTCAGGTTCCATGTCTATTATCAATGACGCTTTTGAATGGTTCTCATGGTTTTCAGCAGCGTATATGTTAGAAGCAAGTGTCATTGGTACAAGAAGTTTAAACATATCTGCGATCAAATCTTTGGTTAATGACCAAATACTTGGTATTAATTTCAGAGTCAGTCCTGATGCCTAACCCCTTATATATCCTTTGACACCTAGTAGGCTCCAGAGCCTATATGGGGATGGCTGCAAGCTGGTTCCTTATTTTCTTTAGCTTTAAAATCTACAGAGGTCTTGTGATCTTTTGCAGTTGACATTCTGGTTAGTTTAGCTGGTTGGGTTTGTATTTGTTCAATATTGATTACATTGACTCATCTTCTTATTTTCTGATATTTATCTGGTTTTCATTACGAACGAATCCAACATAGAGTGCTGGGAGACAAGTAGCTGTGGACTCAAAAAGTTTCACGCCTCAACATTTTATTAAGCAAGTGAAGGGCCCTAATTTAGGTAAGTCCTTCTAACTGACTTATGTTTCCCTATCTAGAGTGCTGACAAAGCAACCACTAACTTTATCTCAATCAAGAACTCCAATTTCCTCAGTGATAAGATTCATTTGGTTGCATTAATTATTTAATTCAACCCCAGAAATAAGGAGAAAATAATTAAGTAGCATTTTTTTTTTTTTAATGTTCATTACTTCAGCTTCTGACATTTGATATAAAAACTAAGAAAATCTGTAGTGGACAAGATTTAAGAGCTTGAGTGCTCGCACTTCATTTGATTGCTCTGATAGAAATATATTGAATATACATGGGGTGTGCATGTTTATTTGTTTTGACTAATTAGGTTATAATTTAATATTGCACACTTATAAATCTCCACTATTACAAAGTGAAGTGGGTATTGTTGGTTCCCCAAGCTTTAGATCAAAGGCTTTATTGTAAACAAGATTGATCCAATAAAATTACCATGGTTGCACCCCAGGTTTTAGCAGTTCTTCCACAACCTATGTTGGTGATTCATCCTTGAACTGAATCGAAAAATAATTGCAGATAGACTGTTGCTTCCCACAAGATTAATTGAAAAATAATAATACCAGTACTGAAACAAGTTTGTTCCATAAGAACAGAAAATATTTATAGGTTGAGTACAAGAATGCTTGGTTATTAGCATTTAAAACCACATCAAGCATCAGAGAAAAAAGAACTGTTCTATTGTCCTCATTTTTCTTTGACAGAGTTCAAAGACAGCTGATTCAGCATTATTCCAGATTATAGAATAAGCTAATTGAGTTTTATATAGTTATTCTCGATCATCCATTTGAGGCTCCAGTGATTGTACTGACACTTGTAAGACCAGTATGCCCATCCAAAAGTAGCACGGCCGTAAACATCTAGTTGTGCTTTGGCAAATCTGTGGTAGTCTTCCATAGATGCTCCATTTATTGCCCATTCTGCAACCCATTCCCCTGTAGATTATACAAAGTACGGAGCATAGCCTCAACCAATGTAAGCTTATCAGGCCTTTGTATTCTAAATTTTTGTTTGTTTTAAGAGAAAGCAAACAAAATAGTCATATATTGACAAGTACTGATTGCTTCGATCATGTCTTACCAACAAAAGTGAGGGGTCCATCAGAAGTGGTCACAGCAGCGAGATCAGAACCTCGCTGGTTGTAGATGAAATCGATGTTTTGCTGCACACTAAAACCGTTGAACATGTCTGAATACAAGCTGTAGTAATGCACGTCTATGACTGCCTTACTGAGGCCTTGGGCAAATGAGAGGAGCTCCTTTCGATCAGCAGGTCCCAAGCGGTTTGATAGGATCACATAAGCACTTGAGGTGTACTTCCTTATTGCATCATAACCAGCTTTGTAATAATTTTTGAGGGTGTCTAGAGTCACAAGTGGTGCCCAAGGCTCATTTATTAACTCGATTGCTCCGAGAGCTGGATTTTTAGCATATCTGCACATTTGTTGGTTGCAATCTCGCTTCATTAGTGTGTGTGTGTGTGTGTATTGTACGGATGCATGTGAGAATTTAAAGGCATTAGACCTTTCTGCTAGGAAATCTATAACTTCCACGGTGTCCTGTATGCTGGAATCTCCAAATTCCAGATACCCATCTCTTGTTGCACTGTGTTCCATGCCGTTTTGGGAAGCTTGAACTGCATGTAGATCTATAATCACCTTCAACCCATATTTTCTGCATATATATTCAAGGAGTAAAACAGTAATTACACTAATTTGAAGCATTTTTCTCTCTGGTTTATCTGTAGTTCTGTACCATTTTTTTATGTTCTATGCTAGTGTGTGCTTATAAATGTTTGATGATTTTTCAGTACCCAGTACTTACTGTGCCCAAGTGAAAGCATTGTCCAAGGCTTGCAATGATCCCCCAACAAAAGGCTTTGGAGGTGTTGGATCACATGCAATCCACCATCCAACTGGTATCCTCACAGCAGTCAAGCCGTTGGATGACATGAATCTGAAATCCTCTTCGGTGATGTAAGAGTTCCGGTGGTCCTATATATATTAAGCATATGTGGGTTTAACGTCAACTACCATTTAGTATTGACTGCATTCCTCTATCTGTTTAAACAGTTGAGTTACATCAGATCCGTTCTGCTTTTCTTTTTGTTAAGATGCAAATTTACCTGCAGGACTTGAGGGGCTTTATCCGGACCATAACCATTTGCTATTTGGTATTCACCTTGTAATGAGCCCACTATTGTCATAGTAAACACGGATGGATCACTGTCATCCCAACCCGAGCCTCCATAATCTGCAGTCAGTATCGTATCTGATATTGCCTGATCACAACAAAAAACTTGTGTCATTAATTTTCTAATTCCTCTTTTATTCAATCTATAAAAGTTCAAGCCAAATTGTAACTAATTTACAGTTCATGGAATATTCATCGTATTGTCTGTCATATAATTAACATCAAGTACTAGAGCAGCCCCTTTCAAACACATGTGCTGATCTAACAACATAATATCTGATATAAACTCAATTTGCTAGCTCATGCTACCAGAGGGAAAAGTACCTGGAGAAATAAGCCATTGGATGCTTGAATGCGAATCCTATTTGGCTCGCCATCTTTCCTTACAATCAGAAATGTTTCGGTGTCACCAGGTGCATCTCTCATTGCTACTATCCTGTTGGTTCCCTCACTTGACAATCCCACAAACTGCTTGTTTGATACTCGAAAGTTGAAAGAATTTTCATCAATCCTCCACAACTGTATTTGTTACACAAAGGAAGAAAAATCAGTTGAAGCATGGAAAGTACATATGAAGCTAAAGCTAAGTTACCACTGATCCGGAGAGCTCACCCTGAAAGTTTCCCAATCAGAGGCTGCAGTGCGATTAATAACAACAATGGAATCACCCCCATTTTCTGCTGCCAAATAGTTCTGAAGCTTTGTGGACTTCAATTGCACCTTTGTCCCATCCTTTTAATACATCATTAAAATCAAAAGCTTCAAATTATTGATCAATATGGTTGAATATCCCATTAAAGAACTGGAACAAACTAGGACAAAACACTACTAGCCAGCAGAAACTACTTTACCAAAAGATCTTTGTTAGGTATTTCATCGAAGAGAGAAGGTTTCATCCAACCCTCTACAACAAGCCAGTTCCCAAGATTCACAGATTTTAATGGCAACTTCAAGTCCTGCGCTGATGAAAGAGAAGCAAAACATGACAAGTAAAGAGCCAAAACAGGGTAGATATTATAGTATGCCATATTCTTATTTCAATGAGAAATGGAAAGACCTCAGCTACATACATAGTAGCAAAAGCTTGGCAGAGTTAAAGCATGTACAAGATAAGTATACTATTCAAACTTTATTGACTTAATTCAAGTAGTTTCAAGTCAATATTTCAAGGATGGGGACACCATGGGGCCGCTGTGCTTTAGTTAATTAAAACATTTTGTTTCCAGCTGAAAGCATGGGATTACATGGTTAGGCCGTTAGGATGGTTAAAGTCTTATAGATGGTGCCTTTAGGGTTGGGTGCTTCATACCGGGCATGGCTGCAATGCGTCGAGACCAAGTTGCACCAAGATGGATGGTTAAAGTCTTATAGATGGTGCCTTTAGGGTTGGGTGCTTCATACCGGGCATGGCTGCAATGCGTCGAGACCAAGTTGCACCAAGATGGATGTGTAGTGTTTTGCCGTTTCTTATGTTTTTCCACTCACCTCTTGAGCCAGCAATTGGAAATAAATTTTGATGCACACACACGCTAACACTATAAAGCCAATTCTGGTGTCCTCGACTTCACCAAGTTATAAAATGTTCATAATACCATTCAGCTTAAAGCCTTAAACAGTATAACCTCATAATAGGATCATCTTAAAATATTATTATGATACAACAAAACCACTTCTATGATGATTTGGATAACAAAGCCATTTCTATGTTCACTATTATAACACATGCATTGTACTGGTACGAAGTTAGTAGATTTTAACATATGAGTTTTTCTTTAAACTGAACTTGTTCTTGACTTTTCTCAAACACCAACGACTAAAATAATAATAGTCTGAAAATTGTTTCCATTCTTAGAAAGAGAAATTGTAAAGATTATAGAGAAAGAGAGCAAAATATGTATTTACGTTCTCAATCGGACCTCCATAGGCGACTCCTTGATCTATTGGTCCTTGGTCTTCGCACCATCCAACCTTAAGAAGATGAGAAACACATGCCCGAAACTGAGATTGATTCAACAAGCAAAACTTAAGAAAAAAAAAAAAAAATAAGGAAAATGAAAAGAGTAATCAATCTAGAAATCATGTAACAAATCTGAAGTGTGAATCTATAATGTAATTTACAAAGATGAAAGTTGATTCCAAGTGAAGGAGGAAGAAATAAAGGAATGGAACAAGTCCAGAAAAGAGTCATAAAAAAATGAAATAAAATAAAACAAGTCCAAAAAGAAGAGATCAAGAGAAAAATCTCGTTGGGTTTCAAGCATTGATGTGAGTGTAAGTGGACACTTGTCCACTCACCATAGCATTGACGGACTTAACTCCATCTAATTTGTTCTCTGTTTGAATCCCAAATGAACGGCAGCAGTTTGTCAACGCACCCAAAAGAAGCTCGGCGTAAGTTACTCTCGGATTATATATTCACCTAGGAATCTTTTTTTTTTTTTTGTTAATGATTGTATTAGAAAATCCAAATGATCAAGCAAAATACAAGAAGTACATAAGACCCCAGTAAAAGAGGCACATAGGCCCAGATAAAAAGGCACATAGGCCTAACAAATATAAACTAAAACCCACAATGGGTCAAACCCAGTTACCAGCCAAAAGCCCAAAGAAAAATTATAAACCCTAATCCTATCAAACAGCCACCGAATCTGCTGCCGCAAAGAAATACCGCCGCCTCATTCATGCCGCTCCATGAACAGAATCCACCACCGTAGAACCAAATCATGCCACCTCCTCCACTTGTTGGAACACACACAGGGCTCAAGAACACCCAAGAAGTAAGCAGATCTGGAAGCAACCATAGTCAATCCCGTCCAGAGAAAGCATGAACAGATTTGGGGGTAGAACTCAGAGAGAAAAATTTGGTGACTCGAGAGGAGATTTGGTCTGTGGAGAAGGAGAAAACGTGAGATGGAGAGGAGGTGAAGATGGTGGTGAACATGGAGTTTCCCATCACTGGAAATCTCAGGTGAGGAAAGAGAGGAAGGTGGCAAATGAGGAAGTGAGCAGATCTGGTCGAGAAAAGAGATTGGGTGAAGGTGGAGATGGAGGTGGAGGTGATGGGGGCAGTGGTGGAGGTGGTGGCGGGTGGGGTGGGAGTGGTGGTGGACTCTCAAAATAATGGTAGATTTAGAGAAGATTTCTAGAGAGAAGGAGGACCCTCTCTCTCTAGAAATTTTCTCTCACAGGAGTCTCCTAAAGTTTCATTTCTTTGAAGAGATCAATTGTCAGACTTACTTTTTAATCACATGCATATTGAGAATTGACAGTTAGATTTTTAGGTCTCTATAATTAGGTCACTTAAGCAACATTTTTAGCCAAATTAAAAATCATTGAGTTATTCATAATTGTGGTTTACCATAATAAATATGAATGGTTCAAGTTGGATAGATTCGGTTAGCCATTTATTTGATAAATTTCGCAGAAAATTTGTAGAATTAATCTACTTGTAGAGAGCCCAAAACAATGGTCAAGTGTCGGTATGTTATCAAAAAGTGGGTCATACAAGCTATCTCTTAAAATGGTAAGAAAAGTAGGTCCTATGAATAGATCAATAGTCTATATATATGAGGGTCATTCCACTAAGAGCCCTTTTTTTGGCCATTTTAAGGGACTCCTTGTGGGACCTACTTTTTGATCGTATTTCGTTATCTACATCGTTCAGTTTTTAAGTCCTAATGTATAGATCTTTTTTGCAAATTTTCAGCCAAATTGATGCTCGTTAAGATATCGAACTAGATTAAATCAATGAACGAACCGAATCTATCTAACGTGAACCGTTCGTGTTTATAATTATAAATAGAAGTTATTAATGTCTTAATGATTATTAATTTGGCTGAAAATTTGCAGAGATGATCTACTCATATATATCTAAAGAGAGTTTCTATTGGGACCTCCAAATCTGCTCTCTTGACCTCACTCTATTATGAATTATTAAATGACATATATAACCTACTATAAAATGACTATTAAGGACAATAATTATACTAAAAATATTATATTTATTTTATGTAGACTTTCCAATTCAATAATATTATATTGTATTTCTTATTATTTTCCTTATCTATTTTCATTTTCTAATTTCACTACATACTCATTAAAGCATTCATATATATTTAATAAGAATTAAAAATATGATTAAGATCATATGACATAAAAATGTATGATATATATGTTGAATGCATATTGGTGAGTTTATGATTTATGACCTAAATCTAAGTCAACCAATTATATTTGCAAAAAAAATAAAATTGTAGTTTAGAAAAGAAAAACTAAAAATATTTAAATAATTAATCATGTGGTACAAAAATAGAGAAGAAAAAACATTAAAAACCAATGATTTTTTTTTTGCACAGTTAAAATAGAAAAAAATTATATAAAAAAAAAACAGAATAGTTCATGGCATTTTCTTATTGATTAGACATTAATTTTTGAAACCCTAGTTTGATTAAGAAATGTATATTTAGTTAAGATTTATAAAGTGATTAAATCATTGAAATGACAAACTTTTTATTTTAAAGATAACAATTTGTTTTGAGGTTATTTGAGGAAGTTTAGTGAGATTTAGTGAGTAAATTTAGTATTTGAAAATTTGATAAGAGGTGTAAAAAGTATATAGGTCAAATGAGCAAATTTGGAGGTTCCAATAGAAAAACTCATACCTAAAAACTAAATGGTTAAGATGTGAATATGTAATCGAAAAATGGGTCTAATGAGCTATCCCTTAAAATGGCAAAAAAAAAAAGGATTCCTCACTAGAAGGGCTATATATAAATAAATAAATATATATATATATATATATATATATATTCTAGTGAGGGATCCCTTTTTGGCAATTTTAAGGGATCAATTATCACTTGTCGGTCACATATTAAATCTCAACCGTTCAGTTTTTAGGTCTATATGAGTAGATCACCTCTGTAAATTTTCAGCCAAATTGATAATAGTTAAGGCATTGATAACTACGATTTACAATTATAAACATAAACGGTTTAGGTTGGATAGATTTGGTTCGTCCATTAATTTAATCTATTTCGATACCTTAATGATCATCAATTTGGCTGAAAATTTGCATAAGTAAACTGCATATTGAGACTTAAAAATTCAACGATCGAGATGACCACATTTCAGCGAAAAGTATGTCCCACATAATATCTCTTAAAATGGTCAAAAAAGGAATCTCTTAGTAGAATGACCCCTTTATATATATATATAACATACTGGTGATCTATTCATAAGACCTAAAAAAGCTGAAACATCGATATGCTCATATGTAATCGAAAAGTGGATTTACAAGCGAACCTATAACAAGTCATGCTTTTTACTATGAATCAATCGGCAACAAAAGCTATCCATAAAAATAAATGTACAAACATTTGTCGGTGATTTATTTGTTGGAAAAAGCCTCCAAAAAGTGATGAAATTTATTTTTCATTGTAATTGGTTCAAATTGAGACAATATAGACTTAGGAGTCAATCTGCATAAAAAATAACTATATAGATATGATCCTTGGGTTTTCTCTCCTCTGCAGGTTTGAGTCGGTGGCGGTCTCTTCAGCCTCCATGGGTGGTTTTTTCTTGGGCTTGTCCTAAATTTGAGGTTTGATTCCTCCTTTTCCCTTAGTTTTCTTGTTTTCTTCTTATTTCCCTTTGTTTTCTTCCTTGTTGGTCCCTGCTGAGTTGTATCTTTTTCACCCCCAAATCTTCCTATATCCAGATTTCTTTTCTCTCTCAGATCCATTTTATTCCTTGGTCGTCGCTGTTTCTAGCAGCCTTTCTTATATGCCTTCCGCCGCCGGTTTAAGCGGGGTTTGCTCGCTAGCGCACATGGGCCAATATCCATCAGTGCAACATCGAATTGGCTATCATGTGGATAACTGTCCTTTAGATCCTTTTCTGGACCGGGTTTTTTTTTTTTTTTTCATTCCGTTTTTCTACTCATTTGGTGATGGAAGATGTTCTCCGATGTGGAGGTGACATGCGATTTGGTTTTTCTGCTCCTTTCGTTTTCTCTATTGTACAATGATGTCGCTAAAGTGGCATGCGAAATTATATCCCAAGTGAATACAATTTCAAATACATCACATACTTGGCAAAAAAAACTAAGAGTTGGACAATATTGATTGGAATTGATAAATATAAAGACACCTGTGATGAAATTAAAAATGAAGTGACACAGACGATTTAGAATCCGACTGCTCTAATGTGTAAAGGCTGTGAAGTTCATAAAATCTCCATCTTCCATTTCATTTAACGGTTAGATTTAGAACCACATCATCTAATATCTATGTTGAGGCTTTTTGTTCAAACTGAAACTTGATTGCCGTTTAACTGCATCAGAAAAAGAAATCCTCTCTTAAAATGACTAGGGTCTGAGTATACGCACACAAAACCAATTGAAAATGCAATAGGGCAATCAGGATCCGATGAAAATAAACAATGGCGCATATGGTCTCCGAATCACAATATCGCTTGATGAACAGAATAGGATACAACTATCCTTTCACTCTCCGCAACCACAATTAGCTTTTTTATTGTTTCATAAGAGTTATAGGAAGCCCCTGAACAAGCAATTCTTCACCTCAGTCATAATATAGATGACAAGAAACAACTTCAAAAAACATGAGAAGCACCAATGACCAATTTTAGAAACGAAAAACCTTGCAGGTATATTTGAATTCCGAAGTCCCTGTAATAATTACCTGAAACAATTTGTTGGATATATATATACAAAACTGATAGCCTTAAGCCCTTATAGTATGTTTGTGAGAGGTCAACTGACGAAGACTAAATCATGTCAGATGATATTGTTTCTTAGGATTATCTGACCTCTTTGGGCCTTCATTTGTACAAATTTAAATCAACTACTAATCCTAGCTAACACTTTAGATGCAAATCATGCAATGAGCCTATTGTGCTTGTTGCATTATCATCTTCGGTTTGGGTTCGAATTTAAGAAACAAATTTGTTGATTTAAATTTGTACAAATGAAGGCCCAAAGTTCCCATATAAAGAAGTTAAATTGAGTTTCAGAGAAATGTCTGCAGTACAATACAGTATAGATATTTCAAAGGTGAACGAATTCTTTGCAGTAATAGATAATCTCCCTACGATTGTAGACGAACTCTATATCAGGCTAACTTTGCTAATCTCTTAATGCATGGAGCCGATCAATCATAACAACATCTATATTGGACTGATTTACTTAATGTATCGTATATTAATATATCATAGATTAATCCAAATTACCGCAAACTTTAGTTTGACTTTAATATTTGCCTCGCCAAGAACATATAATTGATATTATTATTAAACTTGACCTTTTTGCCTTTAATCTGCACACCTAAGAAATTCGTAAAAAGTAAAAAAGTTGGTGGATTTTTACGATCCACCAGTTTCATGAGGTTGGTGACTCCGTGACTAGGCCTCATCGAAAAGCCCGCGGATCAAGTGGGCCGATGGAGGCCCGCCGGCCCTGAGGGCTAAAAGCCCGGCCCGGCCTGTTAAAAAGCCCGCCTCGGCGGGTAGTGGGCCGGCCCACCAAAAGCCCGCAAAAACCCGGCCCAGCCCGCCAAAGGCCCGCTAAGCCCGGCCCGTAAAAGCTGGCTAGGCCCGGCCTGTAAAAGCCCATAAAATATTATATTTATATATGTGTGTGTGTGTGTGTTTATATATATATATATATATATATATATATGTAGATATTTGTGTGTGTGTTTATAAACACACACACACACACACACACACATATATATATAAAATATTTGTGTGTGTGTGTGTGTTTATATATATATGTGTGTGTGTGTGTGTGTGTGTGTGGAAGTTCTTATACTTCTATATAGAATATGTATATTAGTGCATATATATATTCTACATATCGGTTGACCAATTCGATCGGATTCTAAAATATGGTGAAATTGGCTAAATTTTTTACCACACCCATAATTTATTGTAATAAACTCATCCAACGGTCGGTTTTTCTATTTTCTTTGAATTGATAGGGGTTGCTCTTTGGAGTATATGATATATAAATATAAGTTTATAAGAGTAACTAAGTTTGACCTAGTGGATCGAATTCGAAACGAGAATCAAATTGGCTGAATTTTCTACAACCACCATAAAACATTACAATCTCTCCATCGAGTGTTTTGTTTCTCCGAATTCATTTTCCATTTCATGGTTGCTTTAGAATGAACCTCAATAATTTAAATGTAATGTATAAGTCATACAACTTTAGGAGGAAAATTGGTATAGGCCAATGTGTTTGTAATTAAAATTAATTTTTTTTATCTTATGTCCACACACATCCATCGATGGAATATTTACAAACGTGATGTGAAAAAATAAGCACGTTTCGCGGTCGTCATGTCATCGGTCAACCAAGAAAACATACAAGTGACGACGGTTGACCAATTCGATCGGATTCGAAAATATGGTGAAATTGGCTAAATTTTTTACCACACTCATAATTTATTGTAATAATGTCATCCAACGGTCCATTTTTCCATTTTTTTTGAATTGATAGGGGTTGCTCTTTGGAGTGTATGATATATAGATATAGGTTTATAAGAGTAACTAAATTTGACCTAGTTGATCGAATTCGAAACGAGAATCAAATTAGCTGAATTTTTTACAATCACCATAAAACATTACAATCTCTCAATCGAGCGGTTGATTTCTCTAAATTCATTTTACACTTCATGGTTGCTTTAGAATGAACCTCAACAATTTAAATGCAATATAAAAGTCATACAACTTTAGGAGGTAAATTAATATAGGCCAATATCTTTGTAATTAAAATTGAAATTTTTGTCTTATGTCCACGCACATCCATCGATGAAATATTTACAGACGTGATGTGAAAAAATAAGCACGTTTCGCGGTCGTCATGTCATCAGTCAACCAAGAAAACATACAAGTGACAACGGTTGACCAATTCGATCGGATTCGAAAATATGGTGAAATTGGCTAAATTTTTTACCACACTCATAATTTATTGTAATAATCTCATCCAACGGTCCATTTTTCCATTTTCTTTGAATTGATAGAGGTTGCTCTTTGGAGTGTATGATATATAGATATGGGTTTATAAGAATAATTAAATTTGACCTAATTGATCAAATTCGAAACGAGAATCAAATTAGCTGAATTTTTTACAATCACCATAAAACATTACAATCTCTCAATCGAGCAGTTGATTTCTCTAAATTCATTTTCCACTTCATGGTTGCTTTAGAATGAACCTCAACAATTTAAATGCAATATACAAGTCATACGACTTTAGGAGGCAAATTGATATAGGCCAACATCTTTGCAATTAAAATTGAAATTTTTATCTTATGTTCACGCACATCCATAGATGGAATATTTACAGACATGATGTGAAAAAATAAGCACGTTTTCGCGGTCGTCATGCCATCGGTCAACCAAAAAAACATACAAGTAACGACGGTTGACCAATTCAATCGGATTCGAAAATATGGTGAAATTGGCTAAATTTTTTACCACACTCATAATTTATTATAATAATCTCATCCAACGGTCGGTTTTTCCATTTTATTTAAGTTGATAGAGGTTTCTCTTTGGAGTGTATGATATATAAATATAAGTTTATAAAAAATATTATCTTTAAAGATTTATTTGTAAATAAAGTCCACAAGGCCCGCCCCGAAAAAGCCCGCGAGGCCCGCATTAAATGGATGAGGTTGGATCCTTCAATTTACAATAAAGCCCGGCCCGGCCCAAGCTCGCTACTCGGCCCGTTGATGAGGCCTATTGGTGACTTATGAATTATGATATGTTGATCAGCATGCATGTTGCAGTGAAGAAATGCATGCCAACCACATGTATACTACTCATCAAGTTTGTAATATGATAAGTTCTATATATGGCAATATGCATGAATTTATCTACTACAAAGACTAGGCTTATTAATGTACTCTTAAAAAAAAAAAAATAGGTTTTTTTCTAATAGAAGTCGATTGTTATTTAATAGGAACCAACAGCCAAATGATCATAGCTTACACAGCTTACATAAGAATTCCGGCAAGAAAATCCGATAAAACATATCTAAGCTAAAACAAACTAATTAACATTATTGGGAAGCTCACAATTAAGCAAACCTATCCAAGCATGCTTCGCCTCTTATGGAAAAAAAAATCATTCAACTAGCCCGCACTTGCCAGGCACGCGATTGTGGTAGAAGTAAGGAACTAGAAATGTCATAGAAAGGCTCGTAGAAACTTGATCACACTTGCACAAGCTTAAACCCTCACAAAAACAACTAAACAATAAACACCTCCTTCCCATCCGAGTTGGAGCTTAATTCCACACTTACAGTATTACCTTTTGCTTCAGGAGTTTTAATTCGGTGTCTAGAAGGACGACCCCTCTTCTCTAAAGCTGGTGCTATCGAGATCGGGATCTTTACCAACTCACCAAGCTGAAATTCCCGAGGTATAATTGCCAAACTAGGCTTGGAGCTCTTCTTTTTCACTCCTAAAGCCAACTTTGGGCCTTTTTCAGAACCCAAAGCCAACTTTGACCATTTTCCAACAGATCTAGGCCCAACAGAAACCCAGCAGATCCTTCCTTATCCACCATGCAGCCCAGTCAGCCCTACACTCAACCTTGATTTAAAATTAGGGTTTCCCGCTTTTTTCGGAATAGCCAACACTGCAACTCTTGCAGCAGCCGATGTCGACCCATCCACCACCACCACCACCACCACCAAGGACATGTCAACCGCCTCCAATAGTAAACCACCTCTCGTCGGCACCGTCTAGGTCTGTAAGACCCCGGAAATTCATTATTAATTTCTTCGAATATCCTAGAATTAATAAAGTGTTCGTTGGTACGATTTCGTGGTTCGAGGGCGGAGCGGAAATTATATTGAACAATTAGTCGCTCGGAATGCTACGTTTCAAAGGTTGAATTTTTATATGTTAGGATTTTGAGAAAACTCTCTTCACGAAAGTCGTAGAGCGCGTCGATACTAATTTGTGCATATGCAAAACGCAAAAATCGGAGTTTGTATGAAGAAGTTATCACATTCGGGAACAATTTTCATTTTTGATAAAAGGATGAAAGTTTTCAGAAATTGCAGAAAAGCCCAGATTTCCAAATTTGGAAACTCGAGCTCTCTTCTCTATCCTCCCACCGAAATCACATTTTTTCTTCTTCCGGCCATATCTTCCTTCTCCGGCCACCTTTGGACGAGCAACCACCGGTTTGGCTTCGTCTCTTCCTTGCGTAGCTATCTGTGGTGGTTTTGCGGCATATCTCCACCTCTACAAGGTGCTGCAACACAAACACGATCCAACTTGCAGTTTAAGTCAACGCTGATTTCTTCCTCCTCCGGTCGCCATAGCTCGAGCCATCTAGCTTTCCAGAACACCCCGAAGATGGTGATCATGCTCCTAGAAGGATCCAAGCTGAAGTAAGCTGTGGACAGAGAAATCAAGCTCGCCAGAAGACTGGGATTATTCCGATTTCAGTGGCTTGCGAGGTAGTTTTCGACCTTTTACGCTTTGATTTAGACTTGATGCTAGCTAAGAAAGTTGTTGGGCATGTTGAGAGGAAGAGTTTCATGTAAGTTTCACCACCTAACTCAGTGGTTGACAGTGGCGGCGCTGCCGCTGTCTGTGGCGGTGGTTTCCGGCAACTTTCGCCACCCCAATGACATTTTTGTCCCTCTTTTCAATCTACACATCGATACGAACTTGTTGATGTACAATACATAATTTTTGGAAATCGTATGAGCAAGTTATGATTTTTAGGGTTTTTGATTCATTTCAATTTTCGATCCGTAAGGATCTGGCTGTCCAATCGACTTGTAATTTTGTTATATTTTTCGTATAAGTATTCCGGAAACCTCGGGTGGTATCAGATGAAGTTTCACTTCGATTGGCATTACTTTCGGGATTTTAGTGCAAACGGGGGTCCGAAACTTAATCGTTTTTTGATTCGTATACTAAGTTGTGATGTATATTACTTAGGTGATTGACGAAGTGTATTCGATACCTTATCTCTACTGTAAGAGAAGACGCAGCGGGATTTAGAGGTGAGTAAGGTTTATTTTCGAACAAATTTACTTAATATTCAGAATTAATTGATAATTGTAAATTGTTTCGTAAATGAATATTTGTTTTAAATAATATGAACTCGATCGACTATGGTTCCTAGGACTGTGGTTCACAGGTATAGAAAATGGATTTTTTAAGTATAAAAATGAGTTTCTTGTTGTTTAATTGTGAACTATAGTTGGTATTAGTGGCATTCATATGTGGGTAACCACGTATGTATGTATGTATGTATATATATATATATATATATATATATATATATATATATATATATACGTGAAATATATATGTTGATGGAGTGACATTGTGATGTGTGTATGAACGTAAATATATATATATATATATATATATATTTACGGAAAATATATATGTTGATGGAGTGACATTGTGATGTGTGTATGAACTGTGAATTGTTCAGAATATTAATTTGTGCGTGTACTCCTTTTGGAAATACGTTATATCTTGGAATTGTTGATTTTGTCAAGTTAAAAGAGTAATCGAATTTTGGTAACATTGAGTCATGTGGAGTTTTAAATGTTCGGTCTGAGGACCTTTTATCACATTGGTGATCGAGGCAATTATAAATATCGTAGGTTTGAATCTCGGCTGAGGTGACAAGCTACGATTCAGTTAGAGCTCTAGTCTGTCTGCCATTGTATGACATGGGGGTAATACGTGGTTACTTGTGACTCATGAATTCACATTTTTAAAAGAGAGTTTCAAGTGGTTTCTTTCTTTTATTGTCCAATGAGTAGGGATGGCAATGGGGAGGGTAGGGTAAGGGGATTAAATTACCATCCCCATACCCGACTTCATTCTCTATCCCCATACCTTCCCCAATCCCCGTAGTAAGATACTGGGGATTCCCCGTCCCCGTCCCCATTGGGGATTAGTTCCCCGTACCCGCCCAAATCCTCGTTAACAATATTACTAATTTATTATATAAAAATTTATACAAATAATTATGGATTGTAAAATATGAAGTTAAAATCAAACATCAAAATAAAATAAATTTCGTATTTCAATCAAGGAAAATTAACATGTTGATAAAGATCTTTTATTAAAAGAATCTTCCTTTTTTTGAACATATTTATTAATAGAATTTAAATATTGACAAAAAGATGAAGTTTACATAAATATTTATTTATAAATAATATCAAATATATATATAATAAATAAATAATATATATATATATATATGTATTTAAGATAATTCTAATTGGGTGGGTATGGGGATGGGGATCAAAATACCATCCCCGCCCCGTACCCGATTTCAGAATTCGAATATTGGGGATCCCCATCCCCGTTACCCGATATCCCCCGAATTTCTCCCCATTAGGGTCGAATACCCATGGGTACCCTACCCAATGGGGATTTTTGTCATCCCTACCGATGAGGGACTTGATTTTCATATTATCGTGTGAGTTGAAATAATATGATTTTATCACTTTAGTGATGTATGTTACCTTAAGGGGTAAGGATATCGAGTTTTGAAAATAAGTCATGTTGTGAGATCATTTATTTGGAGTTGACGGGTGATCATCGACTTTAGAGTGAGTTGTTTGACTTCTTTATCTATTTTCATTTTCATTCTAATTGTTTGATTTTAAATGCAATCTCCTGAACTAAACTATAGGGTTAAATACTAGTTAGTACCCTGTGGTTTAGGTCTAAAATCAATTCAGTCCCTGGACTTCAAATTTCATCAAAAACACCCCTGCACTTTCAATTTTGATCTAATAGGTCCAATTCATTAATATTCTGTTATGGGTTCAAGTTGAGGTAAATCTATGGTATGTTAATATTTCTCATACATCAATTATTTTTACCACTTTAGGGATTGGTAACTAAGAAAATTTACCACTTTAATGACTCATGTTACCACTTTGAGGACTAATATTACTATTTTGAGGACTCATTTTATAACTTTTAAGGCAATTGTATGCATGTCATACGTTAACACATTGTATAATTTTCCGTTCAAGTTGTAGTCGGATTATTTGTTGAAAAACTATTTATTTTTAACAGTAGGACTCACTCCTAAATTGACTATGCAGATCACCTCGACACCACATCATAAAACATAGGCCATATATAAGCCACATTAACAAGTTAAATAACTTAATTGTTGGAAAACTAACAAATTGGACCTATTAGATCAAAATTGAAAGTGCAGGGGTGTTTTTGATGAAATTAGAAGTTCAGGGACTGAATTGATTTTGGACCTAAACCACAGGGTAGTAATTTGTATTTAGCCCTAAACTATATGCAGGGATTACTATGGTTTTGGTTTGCATACTGTTGGTGATTTCCTAAACTAAATTTCTATGCAGGGATTACCGGTTTTCATTTAGAATGATTTGATTTGTCACGATTGTGACATGTATGTTCCTACAAAGAAAAAGAAAAAGATTTTGTTGTTGGAATTAATCATTGCGTTAATTGTTGTCCTCGAGTCGGAAAGACCTTTTTGGGGTTATTTAGGTTTACTCACACGAGTTTAAGCTTACCGGTTTTGTTGTTTCAACTCGGTGCACTATTCTATGACGTAGGGGTTATTGTGCAGGTCGGAGTAGCAGTCATTGAAGCTGAGGTTTGGTTGTTGTTGCAGCTACGTTAATTTTATTTTTCCGCTATGTAGTAAGTGTGTTTACTTATTGAATTGTTGTTCAGTTTAATTCGTAAACTCTCTGTAAATTAATATGTGACTCTAAAGAACGAGTCTGTATTGATGTTGGTGAGTTCGGTTTGCTTTATCACTTAATTTAAATGAAGAATTTTCTAATTGTTTTTCTTGTGCTTGTTAAGTTATTGCGTTTCGGATTCGATTTTCTTTATTCGGAATGTGGGGCGTGACATAGCCTCCACGACTGCCGCCACATCAGCTTGCATTCCAGGTACAGTTTCCAACCCCAAACTCGTACAGCCCATTGTGTCTCAACCTGGCACCTCCAAAGACATTACCTCCGCCTCCAACCGCTTGTCATAGAGCCCACCGCCATGCCCGAAGAACCGACACACCTCACAAAGGCCATGGAACTTTTCATAATGCAGCTCCACCATCACCGATACCGTCGGTGAAAACTCAAACCGCCGCCACACCAAAATTCTCCGGCAAACATCCTAAATCACCCGAATCCGCTGGACTGGGTCCTTTCACTGCATCGCTCCCTAATCAACCCGAACAACATCTCCCAATGCTTGTCTGATTAGTGTTAAGGCTTTCTCGTTATGCATAGAAACGCGTAAACCCTCACTGCCACCCAAACCTCAAGATCAGAGATGCCGTAATAATAAGCCAGCAGTAACATGGAGTTGTTGTAGAACCATGGACCCTCAGCAAGGACCCAATTCTTCACCTCTCGTTCCTTGAATTGGAAGACGAAGATGTCATCCTCCTCTTGCCGGATCAAGACTCGCTCCTTTACATTCCAAACATTGGAGATTGCCGCCGAGAACGACGGGATCACCACCGCCTTCTTAGACAAAAGTCGGCCACATAGGTAGAAGAACGAATCATGGATAGCATTCTCTCCTCTAACATGGCTCACAATGGCCTCCTCTGATAGTGTAGGAGGAGCCATCACTCATCACTTATGAACTCACAATCGGTTGGTCGGCTAGGGCAAATAAAACCCTAGTAGAGCAAAAGTCATCTTAATATTTCCTAAAAAGACTAGGTTTATTAATGCACTACTTTTTCCTAAGGATTAAATACTTGTTACTCTCTATACTTTCTCCTGTAAAACAGTTCAGTCCCTTGCCTTTTAAATTAAACAATTTAGTCCTTATTTTCTATAATTCTCTCACAATAGGTCTAAAGTGACTATTTTACCATTCACTTTCTCTTTTCTTTACTTTTTATTTTTCTTTTTTTTCTCTCCAAAATTAAACAGACCTCTCCTCTCTCTCTGACCTCGAGTTTATCCACACCACAGACGGTGACCTATTTTCTGGTCAACGTAGATCGTTGATCGGACCCAGCCACAACATCAACTTCCACCTCCTCAACAACGTCGTCTTCGTCTTCGGGTCCTCCTCCTTATGCTACTTCACCCCACCGACGAGAGGCACTAGCCCAGGCTCCGCTTTGGGAAAGCCTGTTTGGGAGAAGAAAAAAGGTTTTTTGATTGTTTCAAATACCAACCATGGCGGAGAAAGCGTTGGCATCAGTGAGCAAAACCCTAGCAGCCAAATGCGGTGGCGGCAAAGTCCAAAGAGGACACCATTGAAAAGTAGGCAGAAATTGAAATTCTAACTGAGCTTTGTGGTGATTTGGAAAAAAAAGCTTGAATCAATCAGAGACCCTTTTTTCTTCTCCCTATCAGGCTTCTCCTACAAATGGATCTTTTGGAGATTAGCGAGACCAAAGAACAAGAATTGATCTCAGAGAGAGAGAGAGAAAAATAAAAGAGAGAAAAATTTTTAAAAAATAAAGGAAATTAAAAAAAAAAAAAAAAGACTGAGGGGTAAAATAGTCATTTTAGACCTATTGTGTGAGAATTTAGACCTATTGTGTTAGAATTTAAGGACTAACATGTTTAATTTTAAAATTTTAGACTGAACTGTTTTATGGGGCAAAGTACAGAGAGTAACAATCATTTTCCTTATCTTTTAGGGATATCTTCACATATGGTATATGAACTTTAGGCATTTCTAGACTTTGGTGTACCAACTTTCATAACTATCAGAATGGTATATCAAGTTTACTCCAATATTTCATTTTGGTGTACGCCGTTAAATTTTCCGTTATCATTGCCAAAAAAAAAAATTCCATTATCTTTCCTTTAGTTTTGTCATTTATTTATTTATTTTTATTTTTTGTAAAGATAACGGAAAATTTAACGGCTTACACCAAAATGAAATATTGGAGCAAACTTGATACACCATTCTGATAGTTATGTAAGTTGGTACAGCATAGTGTAGAAATGCCTAAAGTTCATACACCATTTGTGATGTTTTCCCTATCTTTTTTTACAATAACCTATTAATTGGGATGTGGGATGATCTTTTGTTCATTGCAGCTGATTCGTCCGTTTTGGACCTTTGGTGATGGTCGTGGTATGGAGTGAAATCTATAGCGAAGTAGAATATGTTTCCAACATATTAGTTAAGGTAGACAGCTAATATAGTGAGTCGTTTAAATTGATATAGTCTGTGACAAAAGGATTGTCGGGATGGTTTTGGGAACACCCTTCCACTTATTCATGGTGGTTGAGGGATTGAAAATCAATATGGAGTTTTGGGATTTTAGGCTTTTCAGTTTCCGGGTTGCAATTTGGGAAGGAATTAGCTACATAGTGAGTTGTTAGGCTATTAGAGAGTTTATTACAACCGTTAAGTTGGCTCAGTCTAGATTTAGCTTGGAGTGGTCAGATTCCCTATGTTGCTAACCATTGTATGAATTGATTCTATTTATAAAAGTTTGACGTCTTTCCCCTAAAAAACAAAAAAACTGTTAACTATTCTTTGAATAAACACTTTAAGCAATTTACCTACTTTACAATGATTATAATTTTTATTAAAAGAGTTAATGAAAATAACCTTTGATTCTCCATCTTCTAGAGTTTGCTTCTCCATATGATATATACTTCGACTCATTCCTACATTAAGTACCATGGTTGTCATATTGGACTTGTTAAGTTGTTATTGACTCAGTCCCCGATGACTACTAGTTTCGACTCCCAAAAAAAAAACATTACTTTAACACCATCTTAGTTTAGCATGCGTCACTGTTTTTCTACACTCTAGCAGCAACAGTCACATCGACTTCGTTTTCAAGAGTATACTTTTGATTATCATACCAACAAAAAGACTCAATCAGCTTTTAACTTTTGATCTAAAGTTTCTACAAAAGACTCAGTTTTTATTGATTACCATAAAAACAAAAACACACGAATACACCCTTTCATATAAATGGAGCTAGAAGAATTGATAAATAAGTAACTAGAGAGTAAGAAAGAGACTTTTAATCTGAAATGAACTCTGATTAATCTAGCCACAAAGCAGAGGAGATGGAGTCCTAATTCCTGGTGGGCTTCAACAACGAATCTACATTGCTTGTTAAAGACTATATATAGGTATAATTTTTTCCCAAAATTCTCCGGAGGGCCTGAGCTCACCACATGCGGATCCGCCCGTGCTACAATGCACAAACCTTAATTAGTTTCAAGTTTCAACACCATCTTAGTCTTGCTCTTTAAAGCCCTATGCGCAAATAAATAGTACCGCGCTAATTAATTTGTTGTTTTGCCTTGGGCTATCTCATTGTTGTTTTGGCATTGTACAACATAGTTTCTTCGGATTAGTTCTCTTTCTAGAGAGAGAGAGGTTTTCACCATCGACTAGCTAGCACCGCTTCAGTTTGCCCGACATGCACATAAAGAAGAAGAGAGGAATTCACATCACAAGACAGATGGGAGAGAGAAAGAAAAGAGGGGGACTGGAAGAAGTTTCTAGTATATGTATGATATAAATACGTTAAGAGCTTAATTATTTAAGTAGAATTCCCTAAGTAATCCTACTCTACTAAGTTAATAAGTTATGGCTTCGAGAAATGAATGAATAGTGCGTACCTTCATTGTAGAATATTCTGTAAATATTTACTTTCCTTGTAGATGTAGATTACGTTTTCTGTATAATTGTAGGAGATGTTTTCCTATTAGGACTACTCTTGTATCTCTTTATATACCTCCTATTTTAGAGATGAATAATATTGAAGCATAACAAACACATCAAATTCTTATTTTCAACTTGGTATCAGAGCAGGTTCAATTCATTTGAACTTGCACTGTATTCTGAAATCCGAAACCTGAAAAGCAACACAAAAACCTTGAAGTTCGAAAGAAGCCTTGAAGGTCACCATCAACGCATTAAATTGTTGCACACCTCTTTTTGTTTAATTACAAGCTGCTGCACACTTTGTTTGATTGAATATTAGCCAACAAGACCTCCTACTATTTGATTAAAGTCTTGCTGCACCTTATTGAAAATAAAAAAGAAGCCTTGCTGCACCAATTGTTTGGTCACATACAGGCCCTTGCTTTCTACTCAATGGGTCCTTCCTCAGGCCTCTTAACTCCTTCACCATGCCGTCATCTGGGTAAAATAAATCCATATGCAAAAATAAAGTGTCCGCTCTGTGGAGATTTGGGTCACAGCAAGTAACGGTGTTATGAAGTAATTGACTACCCTGATTGGTGGGATTTCACCAAGAAACCGCGAAAGAATCTTGGAAAAGCTAACGTGATTACTGCAGAGGAAGAGCAACCATCTAATGCCTCCGCTAATGTAGCACAGTCAGGTATAAGGGGTAAGGTGTTTGTAAATAGTTCTTGGATAATTGATACAGGTGCATCTGACCATATGACTAATGATCCTAGCCTCTTGAAAAAGCTGAAACCCTCATTACAAAATATTGTTTCTACTGCTGATGGTACTCCAACTGCAGTAACCGGAGAAGGCTCTGTTGTCCTATCTGACACATTAACGCTTGACTCTGTATTGGTTGTCCCTTCACTAGCATATAATCTCCTATCTGTTAGCCAGATTATCCTAGCACTAGCATGTATTGTGACTTTTTATCCCTCTTTCTGTGTGTTTCAAGACATTCTGACTCGGCCGATTCTTGGTTATGGTGTCAGAAGGGGGAAACTCTACTACTTGGATCTGACAGCAAGTGGAGAGCAACAGCTGTTGGGACAAGTGAATCAGGTCAATGGGGTAGAGAATGCAAAGGAAACAGTGTGGTTGTGACATCGTCGTTTGGGTCATCTGCCTTTTAGTTATCTTAAGAAACTACAACCTCATTTATTTTCGGTTGTTAATGATTCAGATTTTCGTTGTGATGTATGTGAACTGGCTAAAAGTCATCGAATTTCTTATTCACGTAGTCTCAATAGAAGTCCCATTCCATTTATGAAAATTCATTCTGATGTTTGGGGTCCTGCCAAGATTCCGTCTTTCTCTGGAGCTCGATATTTTGTGACTTTTATTGATGATTGTACTCGTATGACTTGGGTATCTTTATTGAAGAACAAGAGTGATGTGTGTTCCATGTTAAGAAAGTTTCACAAGATGGTGTGTACACAGTACCAACAGAATATTCGATTTTTCCAATCTGACAATGGTGGAGAATATATTAATGGTCCTATGCAGGAGTTTATGCAATCTCATGGAATTCGACATCAGACTTCTAACTCATATGCTCCTCAACAGAATGGGTTGGCAGAAAGGAAGAATTGACAGTTACATGAAGTTGTCCGTGCCTCTTTGTGTTGGCATGCGTGTACCTCGTGAATATTGGGGAGAAGTTGTGAAGTCCGCTGCTTACCTTATTAATCGTACTCTTTCTCGAGTAATTGAATTTAAAAATCCTTAGCAGAAACTTCAGAAACTTGTGTCACTTCCATCGCTACCAAATCTTGAACCTCGTGTGTTTGGATGCGTAGCCTATGTTCATATTCCCAAGCCTCAACGCAGCAAGCTTGATCCCCGTTCCCGTAAGTGTATATTTGTTGGATATGCATAATTCAAAAAAGGTTATCGATGTTATGATCCTCTTACTGGTACTATGTATGTTTCTTTTGATGTTGTGTTTTGCGAATCTGAGCCTTATTATTCAGGAGGAGTTTTCGAGTCTTCCCTTCAGGGGGAGACAGGTTGTGAAGGAAATTCTTAAGATTCATATGTGTTTGAAGAATTTGAAGAATTAGGAGTTTTAGAATCAAGATTTGGGGTTGGAAGTTCAGTTGAAAACGAATCTACTGGGGTAGTACAAGATGAAATAGAGTTTGAGAAAGATGGCTTAATTAGTGGTGGACCCATGGGGCCCTCCTTCTGTGAAGACAGACGGCAAGGTGAAGATAGCTTAATTGACTTACCTAGCTCCTGCCAAGACCGACATCAAGGTCAAATTGACTATCATCACTTGGGGTCCTCCTCCTGCAAAGACAGATGTGAAGAAGATGGCCAACTGAGTAACTTACCCAGCCAACATCATGAAGGTAGTGGACGGGTGGAAGGTAGACTAGTTTGTAGACCCGTGGGGCCCTCGGATGGGCAGGATGAATCGAACATGGAAGGTAGACAAGGTGCTAGAACTGTGGGGTCCGCGGGTGAACAATTTGTTGACTCCACAAGCACAAGCCGACGGCTTGATTCCAGCCAATCCGTTGGCCCCAGCCGAGCACTTGAGAAGCCACACAATGCTGAAAGCCAACGCTATGGTGTGTCAGAAAGAACATCACAAGCTAACAATGAACAGAGTATTCAGGGCCCTTCTCTATCAGAGTCTTTTTCCCCCTCTACATCATCTGCTGAAGAATCCGCTGCGAATGTTCCTTCTCAGGTACCTTTAATTTCAAATAAATCATCTAGGGTAGGTAATATTGAGTCTAGAAAATCACAGAGGGCTACCAAGGGTATTCCTAAGAAACAATATGAACTAGACATTAAAACCAAAGCTAAGTATCCTATAGCTAATTACATGTCTAACCATAGGTTGTCTGGCTCACATGCACTTGTTGTTGATCAATTATCAACCGTATCTATTCCTAGTAGTGTACATGATGCTTTGGCGGATCCTAAATGGACTCAAACAATGAATGAAGAACTAGAGGCTTTGCAGAAAAACTCGACCTGGGATATTGTGACTATGCCTGCTGGAAAGAAGACTGTTGGATGCCGATGGGTGTTTACAGTAAAACTTAAAGCTGATGGGAGCATTGATAGGTACAAAACCAGATTAATTGCCAAAGGTTACACTCAGCGCTATGGAATTGATTATGAAGAGACGGTTGCCCCTGAAGCAAAGATCAATACTGTCTTTATCTTGATTTCACTTGCAACAACTAAAGATTGGCCTCTACATCAGTTTGATGTGAAGAATGCGTTCCTCAACGGTAACTTGGAGGAAGAAGTGTATATGGACATGCCACCAAGAGTTAAAAATTTACCTTATGATACTGGCAAGGTTTGTAAGTTGAAGAAGTCTCTTTATGGGTTGAAGCAGTCTCCAAGAGCTTGGTTTGGAAGATTCTCCAAATCCATGAGGGTGTTTGGATATAAACAAAGCAACTCAGATCATACTTTGTTCATCAAGCGTAGTCAGGGTAAGATTACCGCTCTGATTGTATATGTTGATGATATGATTGTCGCAGGGGATGACTTAAAAGAGATGGAGGCTCTACAGAAGTATCTTTATAAGGAGTTTGAGATGAAGGATCTTGGCCAATTAAAGTACTTTCTGGGAATTGAGGTTGCGAGGTCTAAAAAGGGGATTTCACTGTCCCAATGTAAGTATGTGCTTGACTTGTTAGCTGAAACCAGGATGCTTGACTGTAATCCTATTGAGACACCAATCGAGATGAACCACAACCTTGCCATCTATCCGGATCAAGTTCTAACTGATAAAGGAAGGTACCAACATCTAGTAGGAAGGCTTATTTATCTCTCTCATACTAGGCCTGATATTGCTTATGCTATGAGTGTGGTTAGTCAGTTTATGCATTGTCCCAGTGAAGAGCATATGGATGCAGTATATCATATTTTGAGATACCTTAAGATGACACCAGGTAGAGGTTTGTTGTTTGAAAAAAAGGGTCATGAGTTGGAAATTGTAGGGTACACGGATGCAGATTGGGCTGGTGATAAGACAGACAAACGGTCCACATCTGGGTATTTTACATTCGTTGGAGGAAACCTAGTGACTTAGCGCAGCAAGAAACAGAAGGTTGTTGCTAGGTCAAGTGTTGAAACTGAGTTTCGAGGTATGGCACATGGAGTTTGTGAGATGTTGTGGATTCGTATAGTGTTGAAAGATTTGAGTTTTAAGCTCAAGAAGCCTTTGGATTTGCATTGTGATAGCAAGTCTTCTATTGAAATCGCTCATAATCTTGTTCAGCATGACCAGACTAAACATGTGGAAGTAGATCGGCATTTCATTAAGGAAAACCTGGATAGGAAGATCATCTGTTTCCCTTTTGTGTATACAGAAGATAAATGAGCAGATGTTCTTACGAAAGGAGTGTTAAGGAAAGTGTTTGACAACTCAATTGACAAGTTGGGCATGATTGACATCTATGCACCAACTTGAAGGGAAGTGTAGAATATTATGTAAATATTTACTTTCCTTGTAGATGTAGATTACGTTTTCTGTATAATTGTAGGAGATATTTTCCTATTAGGACTACTCTTGTATCTCTTTATATACCTCCTATTTTGGAGATGAATAATATTGAAGCATAACAAACACATCAAAGAGGAAAGATCCCACATTGGAAAAGTGACAAATAAAATATAACTTATAAGTGGGTAGATCTCACCCAATTGTACCGAGGCTTTTTGTGATTAAAATCCAACACCTAACGGGTGGTTAAGTTGGGACAATATCGGTACAATGGTGGGCCATGGGCCACACTTGTCGCTGTTTAACATGGTATCAGAGCGGGTCCTTCTCCAATTGCGTCTCCACGTAGGCACGTATCATGAGCCCAAATTGGGGTTCCCTGTATTGCCATCGAAATTACCAAGTGTCCAATGTGGGCCTTGGATTGTATTGACCAAGTCTCCGATATGAAACTTGTGTCCCAATTTCTAATGTGGAAATTGGATTAATTAATTTCACATGCAGACCTAGAGTTAGGTTGCACGTGAGGGTGCGTGTTGGAGAGGAAAGATCTCACATTGGAAAAGTGACAAATAAAATATAACTTATAAGTGGGTGGATCTCACCTAATTGTACCGAGGCCTTTTGTGATTAAAACCCAACACCTAACGGGTGGTTAAGTTGGGACATTATCGGTACAATAGTGGGCCACGGGCCACGCTTGTCGCTGTTTAACATTCATCAAAGGATGATAAGGTTACAAATCTTTGGAGTCTACTAGCTAGCAAAAATTGTGTTTGATAAATTAATTTGGGGTTCACATCTAAAACCAATTGGCAATGGATGAAGTGACCCAAACTCTTATAAACCTATAGATAAGGTCTTATTTTTTCCATGTGGGGTATATAATCTCAACACGCCCTCGCACGTGTGGAAAATTTTCAAGCCATACACACAGACAACATGGGGTGACGTGGAACCCGTGTGACCGTGAGGCATGCACATGTGGAATAACCCGCTCTAATATTATGATAAAGTAATCTGAGGTTCACATCCAAAACCAATTGACAATGGATAGAGTGGCACAAACCCTTATAAACCCATAAACAATGTCCCATTTTTCACATGTGAGATGTATAATCTCAACATTATCTATAGTGCCGTCACCACGGCTTATTTGTTAGATATATGCAACATTGCTATGTAGGTTTTTTTTTTTTTTTTTTAAACTGGAACGATAAACTTTATTAATGAAGCTAAGAAGTTACATTAGGTAATGAGAAGTGCCTCCAATGTTGGGGGACAGACCCACTCCAGGAGATAAGCAAACTAGTGCCCAGAGCACATTTAGCCAAAGAATGAGCTAACTTACTAGCTTCCTATAGGCATGGGTGAAAAAACAATTATGCAAGGTAGAAAGAGAATAGGAGATATCATCTACCACTCTACAAAACTCTGACAAATCTTCATCCTCAGCTTGCACCGCTTGGACTAGTTGCAGACAATCCGATTCGAAAATGACCGGAGCGAGCTGCAACTGTTCCACCAACTGACATGCTAGACGACCGGCATAAGCTTCCACCAAGACTGGAGTTAACACCATATCCACCCATACGTGCCCATGCTCCTGCAACAACCTGCCCAGTTGTATCCCTGACAACCACTCCCAGCCCCCTTCTGTGTGAAACAAAATCGAAAGCACCATCGATGTTAGCTTTGAGCCAACCTACAGGTGGTGGACACCAAGGTAGAGCTTTCCGGCTTCCTTTCGGTAGGGGAGCAGCACACACTTGTTTGAAGAACTGGAACAAATTGATAGCTTGAAAGTAATTAAACTTGATTGAGAGCTTGGGATTTATCATTCCACACCCTCTGGTTCCTCTCTTTCCAAACCGCCCAAAGCAACAGCAAAAGAAGTGAAAAATCCTCCCGGGAAGCAGAGGAATGGCAGAACATCAACCACTCCATTATAGACCCAAAAGAAGTGAGAACCAACAAAGCATGCAGCGCCGGAACCATGCCAATCAGCTCACGTACAAACGGACACTCCATCGAGACATGAGTTATGGTCTCTTCCTCCTCAATGCAGAAATAACAACCCTCAGCACAGCCTACGACCACGAAGCTTAGAACTGGTCGGTAAAATGGAATTACAAACCGTCCAATGGTAGACTTTAACCTTCCATGAGTTAAACATACATATCCATATCCAGAATAAGTTTTGGAAACGTTATGCGTTTTGGATTCGCAAAGTAGTAATGAGGAAGATATGTCTTGGCAAAAGATCAAAATAAAATAATATCTATTCAAGCATAAACAATTAAACATACATGCATGGTTTCAATGCATTTAAAGTGCAGCATGCATATATGGTGTTATCAAAGGGCTTGACTATCTAGCAATATATATCCGAAATCTTCAATAGGAAGGAACTAGAAATTGCCAACACACCATATGAATGGTGTGAGTTATTAGATCAAAATCTTCCATTATCTCACTCTCAATTCTAATTTAATTAAGGTCTAAATTACATACTTGAATTCTGTGGGTAATTTAATTGGGAGGAAGGGATAAAATGGTAAAACAGGCATGAGGAGCAGAATAGTAATAAACACAACATCAGGGGCACAATAGTAAATCAATATGGGTGTTACTATTCATTTAGAGTAAGAGCTTTAGTATATGTAATGAGAAAAGTGAAGCCATTTTTGATGTTGTCAAAGGGCTTGACTATCACCTATTGGCCTCATGACAATTTTTGTATTTTGATGTGTACGTGAAATTAGAGTTTATACGATAGATTTTCTATCTAACATATATTTGGTAACAGTAGAATTTTTTTTTTTTTTTTTTTTTAAAAGATGATCAAAGGGTTTCACTCCTGCCCCGTGACTCGAACCCATGACTTCGTACATAGATAGTGGGTGCTCTAACCACTGAGCTAACACCACTTCGTCACAAGTGAATAGTATTTAAGATATTTCATCAGTTATGTAGAGAAACAAAGAGAAAAAGTGATGGATCCTTTTGCATATTATAATTAACTTTTCCTCATTTTTTTTCCTTTCTATAAGAGCAAGTTCACCCGTTGGGTCAATAGGTTAGGGTCACAGGGTCAAGACACTGTTCATTGTCACTGGACATGTGTTTCCACCTGTTATATTTATTAACCGGTCAATTATTGTTCATTGAATTTTTTTATTAATTTATTTATTGTAAAATTGAAATATATTTGAAGTAAATAGATCATTTGCATACTGTTTGTGAGTCCAAGAAAATTAATCGAGCTTAATTGATATCGTTAGATAAATTTATTTACAATCTTTTTAATTATAAAAGATGCTCAAAAATATTTTTAGAAATTTTCACAAGTGAAATCCACGATTTAAGAGTTGAATAATAAAGTACATGACACAACGAGTTTGTGAAAATTTTAGGGAAATTTTTTGGATACCCGAGCTATTTATAATGATTTTTCAAAATTATGGGATCTCAGAAATTATCATAGGAAAAAGGAGAAATTTGTGTTGTACGACCTAGGCCATTGAAATACCCACCGACTTCATCGTAGCCATCCAAATTCAATTATTGGAGAGGCTATATATTGGATCAGATCGGGTCAAATTTTGGCAAACCACGATAGAAGCTTCTGGACTTCTGACTCGTGAGCACAACCCAGAAATCCAGAAAGAGAATCTGACTGTTGCTCTACCGTCCGGCCATCTCCTGGAGGCGGACCACCTGCTTTCGATCCCTCTCCTCAACACTGACGTCCTCCTGGAAATGGATTATCCAATCCATGACAGATAGCAATGATACGAGGCTGGAGAAGTTTGAAGTTTTTCTGGCGGTTTCGAGGCAATTTCTGGCTGCTCCGGCGGCCAAATTAACAGCATGAGGTAGGAAAGTTAATCCTCTCAACATGCTCTACATATTAATATTCTCAGCTATTGAAATCGATCAAGTTTTGATGATTTGGTTTCTGGGTTGTCCTGGGCTCCGTCGCAGCTCTTCGGCACTGGCAACATCTCAGACACTCTTGCTTAGTTTTCGTCGCGGCTGACTTAATACACATTTACGCAAGCATACGTATCATTGTCAAGATAGGGAAATATTAAGCCCAAAATTATCGTACCACGAGGATTAGTGGCTAGCCCACAATCCTTGAGTAGTCGGAACTAAGTCACTAAGCAAATAAAAGAAAATAAACAAATAAAAATGCTAATCTAAGGTGCCAAGTCTTAGCAATGCTCAGCTTTGATTATCACCAAAGCCTAATCAAAACTAAGAGTCTAGTGATGATTATCTACAATGAGTCAGAGTTAAATATTTTGAAAGATGATTTTAGATTAACAAAATGTAATGAAATGTAAAGCAATTAATACAAATCCAAAGAAATTAATAAAAGGGTCAACCAAATAGGTGGGACTGTCGAGTGCTAGGGAGGTTCCTTCATTTAAATCTTATGTGTCGGCAACTAATTTAATGTAGATGCAAATTTCCTACTTTGGCGGTAGTCGTATCCAAGGCGGTTCAAGGCTCAAGGACTGAAATTACATTTCATAGTATTCCTACTCCGGTTCAAGGGTCATAGGAACTCACTTGGATGAATTAGAGCTGGTTCAAGGGTCACTAATTCACATCAAGAGGCTTCAGCAATCCGCCCGCGCAATTACACAACGGATGTAAATCACCATGCTTATAACCCATCGAATACAAGATTGAGGGTTTCTAGCTTAGGAATTAGAGGGGGTTAAGGCCTCTAACTCCGTCCTAGACATGCTCAAAATACACACCCTAGAGTTTACTAGGCTCCTAAGCATGCATTTCAACCCAACAATTATCTGATATAAGCATCCATCATATGAAAATTGCATCATTACATTAAATTAAACATCCTTTACACAAAATTTAGGCTATGGCACACAACTTTAGCCCCCAACAAGAAAATTACTCACAACCCATAATTATGAACATCAAATATACAAACTTCAAAGAGAAAAGAGTATAGAAGTGTAGGAGAAAACAAGAATAGTCACAAATAGCTAAAAAGCTAGCATGACTAGTCTTGAATTACAACCCCTACAATTACCCAAGTCTTGAATTTTATAGAGGTAAAAAGCCTTTGATGAATCTTTGAGCTTTGGGTGAGTAGTCTTTCAAATTCTTAAAAAAAAAAATTAAAAAAAACTAACTAAAATATAGTAAATGGAGGAGGATGAGAGGGGAGTGAGACCCTGTTTTTGGTGGTGCGGCGCCGTGTGGTTCTTTCTTCTCCCCAAAATGTGTGTGAGGGTTCCAAACTTCCAATACATATAGCTACTATGAGACTGATTAATTGGAAACGTGGTCGTTTTGAAGGGATATGAGATAAGTGGTTGTTGACGCATGAGAGAAGGAGAGGATTTTGTCTTTGGCGTGTAGTGAAGCAAAAACACGCTGCAATGCTTCCTAACTTAATTACACCACCATGCTTAATTGTATTGTTGCCATATGTCAACAATGGTTTTAGACCCTTCCAATTAAGCTAACGTGTAGCACAAGATTGGCCTTAATTAACCATTGGTTAATTAAAACTAACGGTTAATTAAGATTGTAATTTTCCTTTTCTTCAATTTATTTATTTTCCCCAATTTACTTCCGCATTTCTTACCGTGCCAACTAGTGCTTGACCGATGCTCTACTATTTTGTCATTTCGTCAGAATACTCCAATTTGCTCCAATGTAGCACTTTTTTTTTATCTCATTTATGCAATTCCTCTAATTTCTCACACAAGAAATAAAAATGGATTTATTAAATAATAATTGACTTGAGGATTAACTTATTTCTAGAGTTTTAGATATAATTACATGCATAGAAATGCGTGTAATTAGCAGCCTTGCTGACGTCAGCCACGATATGGAGTTTTGCCGAGCTGGCAACCAGCCTGCTTGGGTCAGATTTTGGGTCAAGGCGTTGGCCTTCTTCTTGACCTAGTTAAGCAAATATCATATTCATGCCGGTCAAGAAACAACCGGTGAAAATCATTTTTCTGGAAATTGAGATCACCACCTCAGCTACCTTAGGTGGAGGCCGGTCAAGAGACCGCCGGTGAACTTGCTCTAAGAAACTCCTTACTCTACGTAGAAAATGACTAAATTTTTTGGAAAGTAACGTGCAAAAACGAAAAGAACAATGAATTCTCTATAGGCATGTGACAAACGACAATAGATGAAGGATAAAGAGCAAGACTATGCATGAATATGAGCAAGCAAGCTAGGGACTATTACATATTTTACAAATCCTGGTTTGGTTTCAACCCACTGAGTAATCTATAGCACCTCTTTTAATGTTCACATGCCCACCGCTTGGAAAGTTGTAATCAAACTAGAAATGGTAGTCGCCAATCTTAGAACATCGTCACTTTTTTGGGCAAACTTGGCTCTTCGATCTCATGAAGAAACATATATTGGCCTACAGCTGATGGCCACGTGTCGGCAATCTGCAACTCATCATCTCAGTATAAATAGCTGCACTTAGAGCATCTTCCACCATAGGCCTAAGGCCAAATAAATCTAGCCTACCAAAAAGAGAATATTCCCTCCAATATGCTCATTTGGCCTATCAACAAAAAACAGTGCTGCCACCATAAGCCAAATTCTATTAGCTAAAAATAAAATATCATCATCTCCAACGGCTATAATTTGAAAATAATAAGAAAAATGACTAGTTTGGCTCACAATTGTATGATGATTGTTGTAAATAACGCTATAAACGGCTAGTTTGACTAATAATGTTATGATGATACTTGTAAATAACGGCAAAAAAATTTCTATAAAAACTTGCATATTATCATTGTTTCCATCACCTCATTTTTCACTCAATTATATTCCATCTCTTTTTCAAATTTAGTTCACTACAATGGATCCATCCCAAATATCATCATCCTCTCTATCTTCAAATGGAACCATTGAGTATTGTAATTCTGTCTTGGTCGCATTTGATTGAGAGCAAGATTTGTTACTTTGTACGTATGCTAACAACAATCTCCTCTTGGCGGAACATCTCAACGACAAAGAGGACGATGTTCAATAAAAAAGGAGAGGCGTAATTCCTGGTCGCATAGTTATTTATCGTGATCGAGAAGCTGCTGCACACAATTTGTTTACAGACTATTTTGCGGAGGTCCCCCGATTTGGTGAGGTAAAATTTCGCAGATGTTTTAGAATGAGTAAACGTTTATTTCATTGTATTGCTGACACAGTCAAAAATCATGACAACTTCTTTGTGCAACAACGCGATAGAATTGGTAGGTTCGGAATGTCATCCCTTGTAAAAATCACAGCTGTTTTTCGAATGCTTGCATATGGTGTACCAACCGATTCTCTAGATGAATACTTAAAAATTGGTGAGTCCACAACAATTAGATGCATGCAAAAGTTTTTTCAGGATATTGTAGAGATATTTGGGTAGCAATATCTTAGAAACCCAACAGCCATTGATGTTGCAAGACTTCTTCATATCGGTGAAGAACGTGGATTTCCAGGAATGTTAGGAAACTTAGACTTCATGCACTGGAGGTGAAAAAATTATCCAACAGCTTGGGCATGTGCTTATGTAGGGCATAGTGGATTGCCGACAATTATTCTTGAAGCAGTTGATGATTATGATCTTTGGATATGACATGCATATTTTGGCTTACCAGGCTCCAACAATGACATCAATGTTTTGGAAACATCCTACTTATTTGTGGAGCTTGCTGTAGGTAATTCACCTCCATATACATATTTTATTAAGGATAAGCAATATGATGCCGGTTATTACTTAGCTGATGGCATCTACCCTAAGTGGTCCACGCTTATTCAAACTAGTCATGATCCTCAAGGTCGAAAAAAACAATTTTTTGCCACGAAGCAAGAATCATGTAGGAAAGAAATTGAATGTGCTTTTGGCGTTCTTCAATCACGTTAGGCAATTGTTAAGGGTCCAGCACGTTTTTGGAATAAACGTATTTTACATAATATAATGACTACATGTATCATTATGCACAATATGATCATCGAGGATGAGCGTGATTTGATAGCTCCAATTAGAGAATTTAATCATGTACCTGCCCCTACTGTTGAGATAGTTGTTGATGAAGATGCACGATTTAATCAGTTTCTTGCTCAAAATAGGAAAATCAAAGACAAGAAGGCTCATTTTGAGCTTCGGGATGCATTGATTGATCATCTATGGGATCGTCAAGGTAAAAGTGAAGCTTGAAGTAGTGGATTAGATGTTTAATTTTGCGTTATTTTTTCTTTGATGTTGTCTGTTTCGCTTGATGTTCTCCTGTATTCATTTATGTCTCCTTGATTGTATTTTCTAATTATAATAAAATAAATGATTTAGCATTATTCCAAACAAATTTCACATATCTCATTTTGCACACATTTCAAAAATATGTATCTCAATTATTCTATTATCTGAACACTCAATTATGAACTGGACAACATTATTTCACATTGTCCAATGACATTAGATAAGATAGGATTGCCCCAACTATTAGATTAGATTACGTAAATGCATCAACACTGTTGTATTTAAATATTTAAAATGAGTATTTATTTATATGATAACCATAAATACTCCTCTTCTCCCACAATACACAACACACCAATTCACCTACTACTTCAATGTCTTCTTCTAAGCGTAGGTTGAATTTTATAGTAGAGGAAGATTTACAATTGTGCCATATATATCTTGATCTCTTTCAATGTCCAATTAATGGTATTAACCAAAAAAAGGATGCGCTATGGGAGAGGATTGTTGTTGTCTACAATGAAGACAAGCTTGAGGAAAGGATCAGATCTGGTGGGTCTCTTCAAAGTCAATTTTCTGATCTATGCTTACTAGTCAGTTCGTGGTCATGTTCGACAAATTGAGTACCAAAATCCAAGTGGTGCGTCAGAATAATATATCCTAAGTATCGCATAATCATAAGTTGTAGTATGATTAAGTCTTAGACTATCTAAATGTTAATGGTTGTTTTTTTTTTTTTTTTGTTGTTGTTGTTTTTTTTTTTTTTCTCACTTTCTAGTTGAATAAAGCTAAGGAATCTCTCCTGAATGATCCAACTTATAAGAAGAAAAAGTTTCAATTTGATCATGTGTGGCCCCTTCTAAAAAATGCTGAAAATGGCTTGATAATGCTGCCATGCACGACGCTAAACCGCGTAGGAGAAAGGAGTCATCTAAAGAATCTGAATCAGGTTCTCGCATATCAAAGTCATCTGAAACTCCATCGTTTTGTGTTGATTTGAATGCAGATGAAGACGAGCAAGAGTACATCAATGATGAAGTTGTTTCACATGATCGTCCCATGGGAACGAAGATGGAAAAGATGAAAAGAAAATCCACTAAGGAGAAGAAAAAGAATTATGAGAAGATCATGGTTGATGATTAAACGATAAAAGAGTTACTTGAAAAAAAATATGCTGGAGAAAACAAACTTCGCTTCCAAAATTGAGCATTACACATCAAACAAATTGAATATCCAACGCTAGCCCGATGAGGACAAAATCATGCTAACCAGTTTGGATTCCATAACATATCCAACGGATCGTGACTTCTTGAAGATGAGAAAGGCGGAAATTATGCAGAGACGAGCTCGTGAGTCCCAATCACAAGGACCACCCGCTACATATTTGGCTATGGTAACTTTAGTAACCTAAACCCATTCCAAAGTGGTTCTGAAGCTACATTTCATTATGGAAATTTTGGTAGTCCCTTACAATTTCCAAGTGGATTCGGAGGAGCAGTGGGGAAGTGTCCCATGCTAGAGGAAGTATTCAATTTGGAACAAGTAATGCTGAAGCTGTGCCTGAAGACAATCAAAGTGGTGGATTTAGAACAAGTGATGGTTATGGAGGAAGTGATGCTAATCTGCTGGAATATTAGCTAATTTTAGTTTTTTTTTATGTGTATTTCAATAATTGTTAGTTTCATTGTTTTACTTTAGTCAAAATAGCCAAATTACCTCCTACCTTTTCCCATAGCTGCCAGTTTACCCCCTGACATTTCAATTTTGATTTTGCACACCCTAACTTTTCTAACTCTTACCGATTCACACCCTACCGTTAATTTTTAGATTTTCCATCCAATTTTTCAGTTAACTTGTTGGGCATTTTCGTCTTTCCAATTGTCACCCAAAAAAAAAATAAACAAACCAATTGTTCAAGAATATCAATATGTACAAATGAGGGTAATTTTGGCAACTATAGGAAAATTTAGGAGATAATCTGGCAGCTATAGAAAAAGTTAGGGGGTACCAATGTATCATTTGTACGTATTGATATTCTTGAACAATTGGTTTGTTTAGTTTTTTTTTTTTTTTTTTGGGTGACAATTGGAAAGACTAAAACGCCCAGCAAGTTAACGGAAAAATTGGATGGAAAATCTAAAAGTTAACGGTAGGGTGTGAATCGGCAAGAGTTAGAAAAGTTAGGGTGTGAAAAATCAAAATTTGGGGTAAACTGGCAGCTATGTGAAAAGTGAGGGGGTAATTTGGCTATTTTGTCTTTTCTTTATGTTGTTTATATTTTAACACTTCGCACTCTAGTACTCTTTTTCCCAGCTCGAAATATATTTCCGAGTATGGTTTTGACGAGGCTATTAATAAAATTAGTCTATTTTACTCAAATAAAAACATGTGTGTATATATCATAAAACTTGAAAATTACACCCAAAAAAAAAAAACAAATATGAACAAATCAAATACTAGGCTCATATTGAAGATCTCAATAAGATCTTAACAATGGTGTAATGTTTATATTCAGAAACAATATAAATAACATATTTATATAAGAAAACTATTATTTCATAAATGTATAAAAGATAATATATGAAGAAATAAAACATAAAAAACAGATGGGACCCACAATTTGGCCTATGAAATGGGAAGCCAAATTTGGTCTTCAAAATGTTAGCTGGCCAAATTTTTTTTTTTTTGAAGCCCGTGTACTGGCCTACGGTGGACGAGAGAGATAGGCCAAAAATAGAGATATAGCTTACGGGGGAAGATGCTCTTAGGGAGGGAAAAGACCAGACTTGCGAGCCTTGATAATCAATCTGGCACATATCTCTCCCTCTTTTCATTTCTTTGCACTAGCCTCAGTCATGGAGGCAGATACAATGATAGTGCTTATATATTGTTATGTGTTCCTATATATCTTCATTCAACAGTCATCTCTTTGTGTAATCAAATATATGGTGGGCTAAATGCGAGAATGTCTTTTGCCTATCACGAGCCTGGTGGTCCTGCAACTGTTTCCCATGACTAGAGAGGTGGAGGCGATGGATACAAAGGTGGCTTTTGCATTTCTCTTAAGCTCCGGCTTAACTCAGACGGTGACAATGTAAGCGTTAAATAGTAGGATTTCAATCTCTTTGCTTTTTGTGCTCTAACAATAATACATTAACTATAACGTTGAAACAGGGAGCAAAAGAGGAATCTTGATGACATGAACAATGATGCAGAAGACCACTCTTTGAGCTAAGGAGTATAGTAGTTGCGACAAAAAACTTCTCTGATGGTAATAAATTGGGAGAGGGAGAATTCAGTCCCGTATATAGGGCAAAAACTCTTTACTACTAAAATTTAAATGCCAGAACATAATTATGTTGTCATTGTTTACTTCCAGTAGTATGAGCATGTTTAATCAAAGACTTTATATGTGGTTGTCAGAATGTCAGTACATAATACACTTTTTTTTAAAAATAAGTAGTACTCAATTCATATAATAACTCAGGCCAGAACGACAAAAATACAGATCCCCTAGTGGGGTGATTCACGTACCATGACATTTGAAAATTTCCGCTCCTTTATTCAGAAGCCTTGCATAACCAAATCTATTCGAAACAAAAGGTAATAGTGTATGAAAGTTTCTATTGCCAATGCGCTCAATTGCGGTGTGCTCTATCAATACCTAGATGTAAGGAACAAACTATCATTCTGTAGGTATGACACCAGAAACTCAAACTTTCTCCTATGATCCCCATAAGTGCATGTAGTTTGATCAGTCCTTTGAGATCCCAAATACGAAACCCTATAGAGCCAGAGCCTATTAGTTTGATCCAAAAATGGACCCAAATCCAAAGAATACACTCAAATGTTTGGGGTGCCCAAATCCTATTAGATTTCATCACCTAGTCGAATCTGGGCCACCCAATTGAATCAGTCCTCCAAAATGATTTGGGCATCCCTATTGTGCCACCGTTCCACAACTTCGCCTGTGCTAGTTTAACAGTTCGCACCACCACCTTGCCGGTTTCTTCAAGCCCATGCCCTGACCACCTTGACCACTGCAATCTCTGCTGCTACCAGGACCACTGCTGCTTGCTGACTACCATTGTCGCCTCTTCAAGAATAGCCCAGCCTTTCACCAGCGTCCATTCCATGCCACCAGATGCCTCACAAATTCGACGAGCCATAGCAGCCCTCGCCTCAGCAGCCACAGAACGGGGCACTAAACTCTTTGCCTTTGATCCTGCATATCAGAGCACCCCGGTGACACCTCTATTGGCCTTATGTCGTTCTCTGCTTGGTCGGACTCAACTCGAATTCTGATCGAAATCATCCGTAGCGAAGAGACTCCAACTCACTACTGGACATTCATTGTTTTCTCCCAAAACACACAGGTGAGATGCAATAGAAGGGAAGACCAGAGGAGAGCTCTTTGAAGGGAAGAGTCATTGGACCACCAAGAGAAGAGAGTGAGAGGCAAAGAAGGAGACTCTGCTTGGTGTCGGCGTCGTCCACCGTTGTTGAGGCCCCCAGCCTTTGCGGCTAGGGTTTGATAAGAATTGGAAAAGGATTCGTCACATTCCCTTTTCCAAACTCATGTTGTATTACATAATACACTTTTTATATTACTATATTTAGCTTTATTGAATGAGTTCACGCATTACCTCAGTAACTCAGTTTGATTTATGCATGATGCATTGTTCTCTGCTCTTCCTGACATTGGCCGTATTGATGAAATGCATTTGGTACTTTCTTTGTCTTTAGAACTTAAGCTTTTCTTCAATCAAAGTCTCTCTTCATGTACTCATGAAGTCAGGAAAGACTACAACAGTGTTAATAGAGTGAGCAGAGGTCATGTTCCAAGATTGTACTCTAGAGGTTATATATATGTATGTATGTATCTATATGTGTGTGTGTGTGTGTGTGTGTGGTGTGTGTGTGTGTGTGTGTGTATTTCTTTTTAATTTGGTTTTGGTGTCAAATGTACCAAACCGTTGAAAACTTTTTCTTCCTCTTCTTGCTCTACTTGTTGGCATCCATCTTTGATGCATCAGTAGATAGAGTATTCTCTTCTCTACGTCTTTGCACTATAGGGTTTATACAACATTATATGGATGGTTAAGAAGCTGAGAGAGAAATGAGAGCGTCTCTCTCTAAAACCTAGAGAGAGAAAACAGATCTAAGAAAACCTATCTCCCTCCCCCTTCTCTCTTGCCCGGATCTTAATCCCTCCGGATCTAGATCGAAGGCTTGATAGTTGGGGGTGGCTTCTCTTGTTTGGCTTCTCTGTTTTCTAAGTTCCTCTGTTCTTCATCTTTTTCTTTGCTTCTCTCATACCCCTGTGGTGATTTATACCCATCTTGTGCTGATTTTGCTGGCTTATGTCCAGTTCTAGAGGACTTTGTTCCTCCTTTCTTTGACGATCAACCCAAAAAAATTTCAGATCCCAAAACTCCATGATTCCCCTCACCCATCACCTCACACCAGCTCCCGTCCATCTACCAAAGACCTGTTCCATGAAGGTTTTCGTGGCTACCTCTTAAAAGTGAGAATCACTTACCAATGGGTGCTCACGCATGGGTGTTTCACCCCCCACTCACCACTAGATTTTTCTTCGCTATTGGCTTCTATCCCATTTCAGTGGCTTTGTTCCCTTCCCAGTTCGAGTCTCTCTGGTGGAGAAGAGAGAGTCAATGTGTGGTATTGGTTCCTTTCTCTCATCCCCTTTAACTTTGGTTTTGACTGGATCTGCTTTTTGGGATTGGTCTGGCAACGGTTATTCAGTACTCATCACCTCAATTTAGCACTTCTCGCATCCTCTTGGCTTCTGGCGGCCGCGACGGCGACTGCAGCGGCGACTGTGCGGAAGAGTTTGGGCGGCGGCGGTTGTGTTAGTATTGTAGGAGTTGATGTTTTATTTAATTTTTAGGGTTACACTTTTTTACCCTATCCATGTGGATTATGGTTGAATTATAATTTTCCTTATTGGGTTTATTTGTACTTGGGCCTTGTTTTGGGCACCTTCCATTGGGTTTACTCCCATTGGTAATTATTAATGAAGCTTCATTAATATCCAAAAAAAAAAAAACATTATATGGATGATACGAGAGTTGAAGTATCCTCAAGGGAAAGGAATCGAAATATTCTGTGGCAAAAATTCAGCAATAGCACTTACTAAAATTCCAGTTATTCATGGAAGAAGCTAGCACATACAAATCAAGTACCACTTTATCAGAATGGTTGTAACATGGATAAATTATTGTCAAGTCATGCAAAACAGAATTTTAAATTCCAGATACTTTGACCAAAGCACTGAAGCTTGAGAGTTCTTCAAAATGAAAGAGAAATTTGGTGTTGCCCCGATCGAAATTTAAAAGGGGATCGAAATTTCTTGTTTTTCGGTTTACCTACTTACCCTGTATTGTGGGTTAGCTCTTGTAAATTTTCCCCTGTGGAAGTATACTGTCCCAGTTTGTTCTATTAATAAATTTTCTTTATTCTTTAAAATGCACTACCCTTTTGTTTTCTGTTGTTTTTTTTTTTTTTTTTTTTTTGCAAAGTTTAAAATGCACTACTCTGTAGATACATTTTCTTACTATCTTCATGTCTATCTTTCTTCATTGCAGGGGATTTGGTAATGAAGAGGTTGTCAAGGAACTCTAGGCAAGGACAAGTGGAGTTCACGAACGAGTTGAAGCTTAAGATACAGTAATTGAGTTTGTTAGAGAGCAAGAGTAGTAGCTTTTGACAAAAAAAGCCCATTATCCCATGATATTTACAATGTTGGAATTATAACTGACCAACAAGTCACAGCTCACTGCAATTAGTAGCTTCTGTTACAGTAAATTAGTACTAGACTCCAAACACACCCTCTGGATGTGGATAATTACGTGGGAAGTTATTCCACTTAATGTGAAGAAAATTGCTACACATATTTTTTTTTTGATTTTTGATTTTTTTTGTTAAATTTCTTTTGTTTTTCTTTTATTTGTGAATTGACCATTTTGTCTTTATCAAATATTTCAGTTCAAATGTTTTTTAATATTTTAGGGATATTTTAGTAAAATTTTTCTGTTTTAGCTGACAGACTCTCTTATCTTAATAATAGTATAGATAAATATGGTGCTTAACCATGCATTAATCTCAGATTCTCAGCCTTGGAAGCGATTTCATTACACAGAAAATATCAATAAAGTTGTAGCTTTCTTGTTCATTTTCTCTCTAGGATCTTTTTCTTTCTTCATCTTCTTTAGCTTAAGACCTAAAATTCCAGCAATACATATGCAGTACATCTTTGTCACCCTTTGCGTCACCATATAACTCATTGACCTACTTCATTAGTTCCTCCAATTTTTTAGTGCTAGTGTTGGTATTCAAAAACAACTCTAGCTCTACTTGAAACTTTATCAATAGTTGGTTAGGATGGTCAAGAAACTTAAATTTTGATACAAGAAGAACAGTAGGTAGTACAAATTTACTTACATCTCTTCACATTCTTTGCTTAGTTTTTAACATTGTGTAGCGAGATGTTGCCTATCCAAGTTATTTAGCATGTTGTTTGCTTCATCAGTCTCCCTACTCCGTCAATATTTCTTAGTGTGATTATGCTTTGAATCTAAAAAACAAAAAGCAAACAAAAGTGAAAGAGTAAGAAATGATATTGATAAAGACTAATCTCACTTCACTGATGAAAGTATCTTTGTTTAACTAAGAGATCACGGACTACTTTGAACTAAATTCACTTGCTTGAAAAATGTACACAACCGTATTCTTAATTTATTGTGTTTTTGTTTTACTTTTGTAATCCCGTTTTACGCAACAAGTTACTAGTCCATTTCTCATATGAGGAAAAGAAGCAAATTTACCGTAAAGTTTCGACCCAAAAAAAACAACAGTTCCATACCATACCATTGCATGTGATAAATCGAAACAGCAAAATGCTCTAAATTGTTTTATTGGAAGATGCCAACAGTTGAAACTGCATGTTATAGCTACTCTACGGATAAGTCTAGGGCGTAGGTAGGGCAAATGGCCGGACAGGCGAAAAAGCAAAGGAAAGCACAAAGCAAATTGACCCAAATTAACCAGACCACCACCACTGTAGGGATAGATCAGATACACTGCAGCATTGATGAAGCAATAATATTAGGTAAAAGCTTGGACATCGATCGAGGCCAGAGGTCGTAGAGCAGGGTCTGCCTAGAACTGGAAAGGGACTCGGATACAAACCAGGGCTCCGAGGATGCAAATTAAGAAAGAGTGAAAATGGACGGGTTCAGTTAATATCGGGCATGCATGCAGCTGCTTCATCGAGGGCTCTGTGATTCTGGGGACACGACTTGACAGGACCTCTGAGCAACACTCCAAAAGGGAACGTCCAGTTCGAGTTCAACATACGAGGAGGAGAGGGTCTACGGCTTAAACCAGCTTGTGATCTCTCACATTTCATTTTCATGCAGTTAAAAAGTCTTATTTGCAGGTAATACACAAGCACCTTATTGACTTCACTGTTAAAAAAAAAAAACACGTCATTGGCTTAATTTTTATTCCCTAGTCCCTACAGGTGAAAGGAGACTCTCGCAACTTCTTATTAAAATGTTATAAGAAAATTATCAAGTTCCTTAATTTCCACATTAGTTCGTTCAAGGTCCAAGTTTCGTCCAAGTTACTTATACACATGCTAGCAGATAATCTTACTTTCCGACTTCAGAGTATTAAAACTCTAGAGCATTATAGAATTTTTATTATTTTTTAGTTCGTTTCTCCAAGGTTGTGCTCTCCATGTGGTAGTTTATATATATATATATATATATTTATTTATTTATTTATTTATTTATTATTATTAAATAAACAACTTATATATAACAATTAGTTTATTGTGAGTCGAACTCACGACCTTCTACTTATAAAGAGGAGACTTATACCACTAGACAAAATAGTATTAGGCTCCATGTGATAGTTTTTTTGTTTTATTTTATTTTTCATAATATTATTTTTGCAATAAATTACCACACATAGTGAAAACAAACCCGCAAGTTCAAAGAAAGAATGGCGAGAGGGCCTCCGAAACTTTCGGAGAGACCCGGCAAGGCGAAATTCCGATTTCGTGATGGCGGCAGTGAGTCTCGTGCTCTCCAGACCATGCAGAGGCGAGATGGCGGCGGCTTGGGTGTGGAGAGACCGTGGTCTCTTCTGCAACGGTGCTGAGCTCTCGATCGAGGTTCAAAAACGCTCCGGTTGAGGCTGTTCTCGGCTGAGGGTGGTGCTTTTTGACATGGTCTGGCAGTGAGTCTCGTGCTCTCCAGACCATGCAGAGGCGAGATGGCGGCGGCTTGGGTGTGGAGAGATCGTGGTCTCTTCTGCAACGGTGCTGAGCTCTCGATCGAGGTTCAAAAACGCTCCGGTTGAGGCTGTTCTCGGCTGAGGGTGGTGCTTTTTGACATGGTCTGGCAGATCGTGTCGGAATGGTGATGTCGGTGTCGGCGCTTACAGCGCTGCTTTGCGTTGTGTGGCTGCGTCGATTGATCACGTTTGGGGTCAAATCTGGGCGGATGGAGGCGCTGATGGTGAAGTCGGATCGAGATGCCATTGAGCCGGGCTGTAGTGCTGTGGGTTTGCAGCGATCGATGATGGCAGCAAGAGGATCAAGACAAACTGCCATAGCATCGGCGATGGCTACGTCGGGGCTAGGATTGGCTTTATTTGATCAGGCAATGCTGGTGAGTGCGGCGGCTAGCTGCGGGGAAGCTCCGGAAAAACCGGCGGAAAATCCTAGCTTTGAACTAGGGTTGACTTTGACCAGGCTAAGTTAGGCTTATGGGCCGGATGAGCTTGGAGCTGCTTTCAACGGGCCATTGACTGGGCCTATTGGACTCAACTTTGGAGAAGGGCTGCAGACCTTCACGAATAGCCCGAGGAGCAACCTGTGGGGGGCTAACGATGGTGCCGGTTCCAACCCTAAGGAGGCTAACGATGGTGACGGTTCCAACCCTAAGGGGGAGGGACTAGTGCTCTCTTAGTTCTCTCAGCTTTTAGACATTCTGGACTAGCCTTTTGAAGTAGGGGTAATTTCTATAGGCTTTTCTAAGATGTTTTTAGTTGATATTTGTACCACAATTGCATGATTGGCAGATTAGACTAGATGAATATATTTTCCTTAGAGAGCGAGATTATTCTTGCTTAGTTTTAGGCTTGTTGTTCAGCGAGCGTCCCTTTAGATTTTAATGAGTTTAGAGTGACTTAGATAGGTTACCCGGTTTGTCTCGGGTTTTCTTATGTAAGTTCTGTTAGACTCTGTCCTGTTTTCATGGCTTTGATATCTAATAACATCAAATCCTATTAAAAAAAAAACCCACAAGTTCAAAACATTTATCTAAAAGAGATAATCTTTTGAGATCTTAACTACTATTAAAATAATATCATTAATTGTCCGGTCACACGCTACGCCTATAGTTTAGCACCTCGCCAATTTTGTTTTCTTCATCTCTTATAAGTCGGATTTTGTGTACTGTAATGTTTTCTTTCGCTATTGCACATGTAGAACAAATTGAAGTCCACAATTTCCAAACATGTATCCATAAGAGATTGATCGTTTGAATGCCGAAAAAAAGAGATTGACCTTTTTAGCCTTTGATCTAATATTGATTTTTTTTTTCCTTTAGAAAATTGGACGTTAGACAGTTATTTACTAGCTATAATGATATTACAACTGAATGATCGATATCTCTTTTCCACTTCTTTGGATAAATTTGATGAGACAAGTCATTTAAATAGCTAGCTGGAGTAGTACTTATTTATATATAACCCTAGTCCCTAGCTAGAGTAGAGGATAGAGAAGCATATTAATGGCTTAAAACAAGTAACTTTCTGTTCCCAGCTGGTTCATGTCCACTAGTTGATCTGTGTCTGCATAAATTGCGAAAACTGAAAACTCTCTTGTTAGGTCCGTGACATTGTTTGCAGAAAAAGGATATAATCATTGTCAATGTTTTCAATATAGAAATAAAAGGATCTACAAAATAAGGGAATGAATCAATGAAAAAAAATATATATATATCAACCTTATAAACTTAACGTGGGAGAGTACTCCAACGACCCATAGAATAAAAGTTAATGTCTATTGGATGTAACGAACAATGATCCAAGACCTTTCCCGGCATTAAGTTTGCCAATACTTTGTTGTGGTACGAGATATCAACTGTAATCCGAGATACATTGCGCAAAGCTGATTAGAGAATGTCAATAAAAATTACTCCTAATGTGAAATATGTCATGCAGGGTCAAGACTAAAACAATGGAAGAGATAAGAATAAATTTGGTCAAGGCCAAAAGGAAATACCTAATCACCCCATCCTCCCCTGTCGCCTAATCGAGGATGTCGTCAACATGTTGCGGCTGACAAGTTTAACGGCTTAATTGGCCATTCAGATAAAACAAACGGTCTGATGATAAAATGTTCTAATAAAAAAAACAATCCAACCACCTTAAAAAGCATTTTTTAGAACAAAAAATCAACCACGAAGCACACCACACCGCCTCCTCCTCGATTGAATCATATAATGACAAAAAAATCATTGCGCACTTGTGTGCTATTTCGATCAACTGACGAAATATCAATGACTTCAAAATTCACAATAGTGTGATAAAAATCTAAAAAGTTATTAAACTGAAAATCAACTTGTTTGTTTTTTAGGATCCCGTTCGGAGGATCACATTGTGCACAAGTGCATAACACATTATTGACAATTTATGCACATATCCAATGTAAAATAAACAAAGTTCCGTTGAATGGTTGATTAATACCCACAATGCACAATAAAAGTTACCTTTTCTAATATTTTTGTGATCTTGATATATCACTTTCCTTGTCTGATTTTGGGATCCGGGCAAAACCAAAGTCAAAGTTAAATTCTCAAACAGTGAACCTTCCATCATGACCATACACTGCACACTCTCCCTCAAATTCAAAAGCATCCAAAGCTGAGGTCTGAATCGTTCTCCTGTAGTTACGCCTTTTGAGGATCTGTACTGATCAATCTATCCTATTGCCCTATACCTCCTCCCCTTTTCACTCTCACTCTTATTAAACCAGTGCTAGCTGCTATAATGACTAGTATCAATTCTTCCAACAACCAAAACCCACATTAAGCACAAACTGCAGAGAGTTCAAGGGGAAGAAGAAGAAGAAGAATATCTGATTCTCCAGAACTCAGAAATGGATGTTCGATTTCGAAGACCCCAAACCAGTCCAGATAGAGCCAAAGTGTGCATGCAGCAACTGCAGCCAAGAGTAGCAGTCAACAAACCCACCATCAAAAAGGTCCAAATTGTCTACTACCTCTCAAGAAATGGTCATCTTGAGCATCCTCACTACATGGAGATCACCCATTTGCCCAATCAACCTCTTCGTTTGAGAGGTACTTAAATTAAATCCCAGCACTTGATTTCCTTAAAAAAGAACTCTCAGATTTTGATTTGTTGATTTTTCATTATGCAGATGTAATGGATAGGCTCACTGCTCTCAGAGGCAAGGGCATGCCCTCACTATATTCCTGGTCCTGCAAAAGGTGTATAATTTTTTAATAAATCATCAATCTTTTTAGTATTATGGAGTAATTAGGCTAATGTTTTGTTCTTTACACTAATTAGGAGCTACAAGAACGGTTATGTGTGGAATGATTTAGCAGAAAACGACATAATCTACCCAGCAGACGGAGCTGAGTATGTACTTAAAGGCTCTGAGCTAGTAGAAGGCTGCTCTGGTAAGTAGTAGTACTCACTCTGTACCCTTTTGGTTTCATCTGACTTTACTGATCAATAATTATATTTTCACAGTCAACTAAATCACCATCTTGATTACTTTTTGCAGAGAGATTGAACCAGATTCAAATAAGCAGCCCCCAACAAATTCAAGACTCAAATTTTGGGTCCAAGAGGAGATCACCACCACTTGCTCCAACCCCAAACAGTAACCACAAGTTTCATGAAGACCATGATCAATATGATGAACAAGAAGAAGAAGAAGTTGACTATGAGGACGAGAAAACAAGCTACACAAGCTCCACAACAACAAACTCTCGCTGCTCCAGAGGAGTCTCCACAGATGAACTCGAAGAACAACAACCACCGCAAACCCACAAGACTCCCCCCGAGTCATCTCCTCTCCCAAATGCACCAGCTTCAGTGTTGAACCAACAAAACCACAGCAACAATGTGTCCATGAGGTTCGAGGACGGCGACCCCATTGTTACGAAACAGAGCTACTCTGTTTCGAAGGCAGGGCAGGGCAAGAACTCTGTTCTGCTCCAGCTCATTGCTTGCGGCAGCTCGGCCGTGGCTAAGGCCAAAAGCACACCGTGCGTGAGTCAAGGGATTGTGAAGAGGGAGAGGAGTAGTCAGAGTTTTCGTAAAGAGGTGGTGTACAGGAGTGCGGTGAAGGTTGCCATAGAGGATGAGGATATGATTACTTACATGTCTGAGAATCCAAGGTTTGGGAATTTACAGGCGGAGGAGAAGGAGTATTTCAGTGGGAGCATTGTGGAGTCCATGAAGGAAGATCAAAGAGTACATTCAGCTGAGCCTGTGCTCAAAAAATCCAATTCCTATAATGAAGAAAGGTCAGTTTTCATGTTCTTCATGCAATATGCATATAATATTTAGACCTTATTTGCATAATTTGTAATGTGTAGTTAGAGATTATCGTGGGTAATTGAAAGTTTGCAATGGGAAATGAATCTTGTATGATAGGTTGGTAAATTTTGTTGGTTATCAATAATGGGTAATGGGTAAGTTGCAAGTGGGTTTTATCTTTTATTTTTATTTTATTTTATTACAAAGCTTGGTTCTTGATTGCGGGTCCTTCATAGTATAGGTTCAAGTAACTTTGCTCCGTGATGAGTAATTGATAATTTGTAATGGCCAATGAGTAGGATGAAATAGGTCATTCTGATTTTGTAATGGGTAAACTTTAATTACCTAGCTTGGTCTATGATTACTTCTTCTGCATAATTTGGGTTTAAGTAACTTTGCCATGTGATTAATTTTGGTCATCAGGAGCAACAAAGTGGGGCTAGAAGAAGAAACAGTGGAGGAGGAAGAGAAGAGAGAAAAAGCAGCAGTGAGAGGAAATTGCATTCCTCGCAAGTTCTGTTCTACTGGTGCATCATCAAAGCCAACCAGGAAGTGAAATGATTGCCATAGATCTTAATAATGTGGGTTTAATTCATGCAGTTTGTTGAAGTCTGTAATTACTACTAGCACTACTTAGGGGGGTTGAGGAACTTTGGTTGCTGTGGAATTAAAGCGAAGAGTTTGGTAGGAAATGGTTGAATCTTTGAAAGCAATGGGTATGCGACTTTGTTCATTGGCTTGTTGCAGCAATCATAGCATTGACTTCACTGTTTGTACCTTCATGCACATCATTAGTTATTGTGGAATGTGTATGCACATGCAACCATGAATCTGGGTTTTTGAAACGAGAGAAACCGAAACAACTCTAAAAGTTAAAAGGAAAAATGGTCCGTATGGTACCCCCTTTTGTCTCTTTATAACTTTTGGTACTTGAGCTTAAAAAAAATATCAATATGGTACATGAGGTTTCTTGTCCGATTGAAGATTGATATATATGGCCGTTATCTCCGTTACAGTGTCTGCTAGTTGTCAATTTTTGAAGGGCATTTTCGTCTATTCATGTCTTAACTCAATTTTTTTTTCTTGAATCAAATTTTAAACTCAATTTTCATGTCTCTGTTCATCTTCCTCTCTCTTTTTGCAAATCATCTCCATAGATGAAATCCAGAAGAAAGAACAGGGACCTTAAGTTGCTCTCTCTCTCTCTCCTTCTCTCTCTCTCTCTCTCCTTCTCTCTCTCTCTCACACACACACGCACATTTTTCTCATGAAATCTGAAAACGTTCACCTATTAAAGAACCATAAATCTCCAAACTTCCTTTACATTATAAAACACATGAAATTGCAAAAGTGGATAAAAATGACTCAATACAATACATCCCTTAATTAATTAAACCCAGCTCCCAGATTCTAAGAAACAAATCTAAGCAATCATCCTCATTAAATTCATGGATTAAGAAAAACCCACCTGAAATCAAACCAAACCCATTACAAATTTACACCCAAAGATTCAAAGAAAGATTGAAACTTTTACCAAAGTGCTGGAGACCGCCATTACCATCTTCTTCTTTTGCTCTCTTGTTGGGGACATCCTTAAGTATGAAAGTGTATGCAATTTGTGGATGATGTGCCCTACTCCCAAGTTAGGAGGTCAAGTTTTAGTAAAGGGGAAAAGTAAGAGTATCGTACCCAAGGGATTGAGTAACTCTACCCTACCCTAGCTAGATCACAGTGAAAATAAACCTAGAAAACACATGCGAGTCTACATTTTTACAAGTTCACAACCTTAGCCCTTTGGAAGCTAAAGATCATGAGGATGGTATTAACAATTGTGGTAGTGAGCGGCTTGGTTGATTTTAATTTGGATAAAGAAAATTAAGTTGCATAAAATAAAAAAACAAATAAAAATGTAGAGACTAAATCAATGAGAAGAATAGAGACTTATGTATCATACCTAACCTTATTCATGCACAAAATGTAACCCATATTTAATGTAATAACATGCTTTGATAAATTTCCCCTTAGTGCTTTGATGAAGCTACCAAGAAACCAACTAGTCATGTAATTTAACAATCTCTTCCGAAGCAAAGCTAAATTACACAACCTTTATACCCATTCAAATCTTTTGAATCCTAAATGGTCTATGGTGCCGTGAGCCTAAATTCTTCCGGAACCTGAACTCACAACATCATACTTTAATTTCAAGGCAAGAAATTCAAGTAACTTAGTTCTTCCCATAGTAATAAGCTAAGCCACCACCTATTTAGCTACATATGCTCACTGAATCAAGAGTTTATCAAGTTCATGTTTCCGATTCATTAATTTCTTAAAGCATGCTTCTAGGTGATAAATCTATAAACACACTTAGGATACATGAAAGTATAGTAGCCAAAAGATTCAAAACATGCATAAACATTAAACCACATGGAAATTTACATTATTTGCACATAAGTTTGCCCTATCCTCAAATCCAACTACTCACCACACATGTTATTATAAATACAAGCTATGAACATCAAATTACAGAGAGAAGGAAGAGAAAAGAGAAGAACTACCCAACCTCCCACCTAGCTCTCAAAGATGTCAAATGATGAGAGACTTTCTTCAAGGTATGGGATTTTCGGTTTTAACAACCCAAAACAACATACACATCCACAAACCTCAAGAACAAGGGCTTGGATATGTGAAAGCAAGTGTTGTGATTGATTTAGAGTGTGTAGTAACTTCGGTTTTGGTGAAACTCAAGTGCCTACACACCTATTTCTCACACAAAATTAAAGAACTATGTACAAGGTCTGAAAAACTAACCTAAAATTAGAGAAAAGAGAGATTTTGATGCTCCAAAATGAGGGAGCTAAGGGGATGCACGGTTTTGAAAGAGAGAAGCGTCTATTTAAAGGCCAAGGCAATTCAAATCAAGGGTGGAGATCAAAAGGAATCAATGGTGAGATCTAATTGACAAATGTGTAAGCACAAAATGTGGATCTAGTCTTTGACTCCACATAGAAATGACCTAGAAAGCCCATAGATATTTTGGTGGAGGAGAAAAAGTAAGGGTAGAAGGGTCATTGTATAAGGGAACAAGGTAATAAATAAGAGACAAATGTGTAAGGTGTAAGAATGTGACTACTTGCCATCTTTCAAATTTTGAATTTCAAAATAACCTAAACCTAAAGTCTTCCCACCTAAAGTATCAAACCCTAGTCAGATCTTTTTTATCCTCCACACATGGTCTTCGCCGGCCAACTTGGCCGGAAATGTTCGGAATCCGGCGTTGACCTCTATTGACTTCTTTTTATCCGTTTGAGCACTTTCTTCTCCTTTCTTCCTTCACTTAGATCTCCACCGAGACTTCTAAATTGGCCTTTGACTTCTTTATACCAAATGTTCCTCCATGGTGTGGCCAAAAATGTTGCCGGAATCCGTACAGGTCCGGTTTTGAAGTTTTTGTCTTCTAGTGCAGAAAATTGCACTGATCTTTTGAAGGCCTTCCATTCCTAACCAGCTCTTGCACTCTTCATAACAAATGATCCTTAGGATTTCTAGAATGGATATAGAAAGTTTCAACTCATTTGGAGTTCATTTGGTCAGTCTGCCGCTCCTCTTTCCTTGCCTAGCTCGGTTTCTCCTAGTCGGAGTAGGAAAAGGTTCTAAGATTGACTTTTTAATGCATTTCTAAGCTTCTCCATCATTTTCTAGCATGATAAGGAAAATATAATAAATATATATAAATAAACACAAAAGTTAAGCAAAAGTGCAAGATTAGGGGAATAATTACTAGGTAATTATGGACCTAACATCTCTCTCTCTCTCTCTCTCTCTCTCTCTCTCTCTCATATCAACACCATGAAAACCCAGCAGCCTAAGCTTAAGACCCATTTTTTTCTCTTGTGGGTTCTTCGGCTACTATACTGGAACAGTCCTCAGCTTCTAACATTTGATTGGAATTGGCTATAGTATAGATTAGAATGAAGAAAGTTATAGAAATCTGGTGGTGGTGGAGACAGCGGAGGTGGCGATGGAACCAAAGGCGTTGGAGGTGGAGAAGCCTCTTGCACTCTCTTCCTTCTCAATGGCAGAGGTTTTACCAAAAAAAAAAAAAATTCCCCAAACTCTCTCTCTCTCTCTGATACTTCACATAGCTCACAACAATGGTGAACACCACCGGCAACAAAATCTTAATGTTAAAAGCTCCGCCGCAAGGTTCATCGTGGCCGGGCCCCTTAACCAATGCCAAGATCATCGATGCCTTGCTGTACATCGACGAAGACTACTACGCTAGCGCAGCCATTATGAAATAGGTCGACCTTATGATGGAGGAAGGGCTCCGTTGCAGCGCCAAAAGGCCCGCCGATTGCTCCCACTCGTCAAGTCAAATTTCAAGAATAATCCAGTTCTGGTGAGAGAGACGACTGCATGAGAGCTTCCAAGCCTCCGATGAACTGTTTCTTTTCCTCTTGGGCCGGGTGATTCTGTCAATCAGCTAGTTCTCTATAGATTTTTAGGAAAGAAAAAAAAACAGAGGACCTAAGGAAGAATAAGGAAGAAGAACTTAGGAAAAAAAACGTTCAAAAAAGAAAATTGAGGAAAAAACAAAACAAAAAATGAATAAAGAGTAAATTGGTCATTTTATGATCAAAATTGCCAACTAGCAGATGCCATAATGGAGATAACGGCCATATGTACCAATCTTTGGTCGGCCAAAGAACTTCAGGTACAGTATTGATATTTTTTGAAGGTCAGGTACCAAAAATTATAAGGAGACAAAGGTGGAGTACCATACGGAATATTTTTCCAAAGTTAAAATGTATGTATGTATGTATTATATATATATATATATATATATATATATATATACGCACACACACCGTCCTTTTTGGATAAGGATGTCCTTACCTTAGCTTAGGAACGGATTTCAAGTTTTTGACCACTTTTCGATCACATACTCACATTTTAACCGTTCAGTTTTTAGGTCATAATGTACAGATCACTTATGCAAATTTTCAGCCAAATTGATAATCGTTAAGGCATTCAAAATTGTAATTTACAATAATAAACACGAACGATTTTGGTTCGACAGATTCGGTTCGTTCATTGGTTTAATCGAGTTTGATATCTTAACGATCATCAATTTGGCTGAAAATTTGCATAAGTGATCTATACATTATGACCTAAAATTTGAATGGTTAAGATATGAATATGTGATCGAAAAGTGGTTAAAAACTGAAAATCCGTTCCTCAGGCTAAAGTAAGGATATCCTTACCTGAGAAGGACTGTGTGTGTAAGGACAACTCTGCTACCCTACTACCATTACTCGCTTGTTCTCCCTGCCTAGCTAAACTGACGTACATGTAGGAAAAATTCAAAATCCGACTTTAACCAAGAAAGACTTATTGAAATTATGATTGTCAATCAACTCAAATTTCAATTTAATCATCAACGCTGGTGACACGAGATTGAAGAATATAAAAAGTTCTAATGATGGAAATGGGCTAGATTGTTATTGCAACCATGCATATAACGTCGCATATAAGATTGGCATAAACCCAAAACAAAACTAGATGAATAGTTGAGAGGGTAGACTAGTATAGGAACATGTCGACATCCTTCCACAAGGAGAAGAGCCCGGCTACCTAACTAGTGCAACCAAAGACCTCTCATGGTTATGCTGGGTGAAGGCAGCGGCCTAGGTTTTTCTTGGACAATGCCAAAGTGTAACTTAAATTTAATTATGTATTAATGATCAAACAAATGGACGGTCCCTCAAAAAAATTTATTCATTACCAACATTTTAAGAAGGATGGTGCTATTCACATACCAATTTTCTCTATTCACACACCCTCTCTATTTTTTCATTACTTTAATATAAAAAAAATTACAAATTACCCTAACTATCCTCCCTTGTAATTATATATATATATATATATTTTTTTTTTTCTGTTTGGTCAATCATGAATTAAACATCATTATACAATAAATCAATTTTTCTTGTGAATGTCATTGCTGATTAGAGAAAGAAAAACCGATGGGCAGGACGAAGTTCAATCTGTCAAAAGTTCTGCAATTAGTGTGGCAAAGTTTAGGGCTCAGATGAAAAATCACGAAGTAACTGAGTGTAGAGATTTAGGTATGTCATGACTGCTATAGAAAACTGAAGAAAGGTATAAGCTTATCACCTAAACCAAAGGAGATCCAAAACCTCTCATATCTGATTAAGCAACATTGTTTCAAGACACCATTCCCAGTGACATAAAGCATTCTGTAGAGTGATGATATGACTGATTTTCTCAACTCTTTAATCTATGTCTAGTGTAGCAAAAACATAAAACAATAATAAGAATGTATTATGCAAGGCCAGAATAATCAAAATATGATTGAACATACAATTGTCAATAATGTTAGTCAGCATCTTGTAAAATGATTACCTCATCAAAATTTCATGATACCACCAGTACTTTATACTACAACACTATAGTTAATCTGGTTTGCAATATCCTGAGGAATCTGAAGAGAGAAGACTCTGGAACCTCTGTTTCTAATCTCAAAAGAATAGGAAAAATCATCTCCACAAGTCAAATTTACAATAGCAGAAGAAAACTACATGAGAAAACACATGAGCGCTTATAATAGAACTTGCATCCAAAGAAAATACAATAGCACTTCAGGCAAAAGATTGTTGATACGTAATGGCACTACGAATATGAAACAAATAAACTTCAAAGCATCACATTAGAGATATCGAATGCCTATGTTAGAGAAGTTTTTGATGAAAAATAAAAGAGAAAATTGCAAAGAGTTTTGAAGTTCTTTGTGACTGTGGGAAAATAAGGATTTAGGATTTGAGGATGATTGACTTGTCAAATAGAAAAAAGAAATAAAATTACAAAGGAAGGTAGTTAGGGTAATAGGTAAATTTTTTTTTTTTTATAAAGTAATAGATAAAAAAAAATAAATAAAGTAATAGATAGTGAGTGTGTGAATAGAGAAAATGAGTGTGCCAATAGTACCACCCTTTAAAAATTGTAGAATGTGGAGGATGTATTTTTTTATTTTTTCATTAAGGAGAGAAAGATGGGTCATAAATAATTGCTAATATTCCTCTTTCTCCAAACTTTTTAAGGCTAATAGCCAAAACTCGAAAAGAGCAAATTTCTTTCCAATAGTCAAAAAGAAAAAAAATAATAATTCCATAATAATATGGATAATCTAACGCTCTAAACCCAGAAATATGTGAATCCATTCACCAACTTGTAGACCTGATTGGAACTTCATCATCCAAAGTCCAAACCATTTTTTGATGTTGGACCAAAGCTGTTTTTCTCGTATAGATGGTGCAACCATACCCCTATCCGTGGCTTATCTTACTGAATGCTGACCATAATTAAGCCTCGAAATTGCGATACCAAACTTGGTTGAAACCATGTCTCCTCATTATCATTTGACATCCAATATGCACTATTTTTGCTCATCTTGATGGTGTGATCATATATGTGCTTACCAATTACCTATCGTACTAACAAAGACTAATATTGACTCTCTACCTGTCATGTATCATTAATGACACTTTTTAAATCTCTAAGAACTTGGCGACGACTTTTTGTTATTAGGATATGGGGGAGCCAACAACCTTGAATTGTTAATGATTGAGTAGCTTTCGGAAAGCTTTGACTAATCCCTTATTTGCTTAAAAACAAAAACAAAAACAAATTGTTGTTGCTGCAGCCGTACTCAGAAGCTTCTCTCAATCCGTTTCAACAGTGTTCGTAATAGAGAGAAGAAACCATCAACCACTCCTAATTTTAATTGGATCGGCACTTTCCACACCTCAAGTTTCATAACTGCAATAACTGCCATTTGGAGATCTCCTCCCTTATAAATTCCTGCATTGACAAAAACATTCCAATCAGCGGGAAACCAATAAGTAATTACTGTGCACTGCTCGAATAAAAAGATCCCCAACAGCTCTACACATGCAACAACTGACCTGAAAAAAAATATACATAAATAAACCTCTCCTATATCTTTCTCACCACCAGGATACCCCGCACCTTTTATCTTTGAGAGCTTCTATCTAATCAGTCAACATGAGCGGAAATGACCGTCACGGCAAGAAGAAGAAGTTCGCCATCATCGGCTTGTCGGCATTGATCCTGGTAGCCATGGTGGTTGCTGTGGTTGTTGGGGTCACCAGAAGCCAAAAAGCCGAAAAGGACGAGATGAAACCAGCCACAACATCTAAGGCAATTGAAGCTGTCTGCCAACCAACAGACTACAAGGAAACCTGCCAGAATAGCCTCTCTGCAAAAGCTGGCAACGTTACTGACCCAAAAGAGCTCATCAAGCTTGGGTTCCAGATCACCATGGACAAAATCCAAGAGGTGATCAACAATTCCTCCACCTTGAAAGATCTCGCCAAAGATCCGATGGCCAACCAGGCCCTTGAGAACTGCAAAGAGCTCTTAACGTACTCCATCGATGATTTGAAGAAGTCGTTCGAGAAGATCGGCCCCTTTGAAGTCAGGAAGCTCAAAGAGTATGTCGAAGACCTCAAGATCTGGCTCAGTGCCTCCATCAGCTACGAACAGACTTGCTTGGATGGGTTCCAGAACACCACCGGTGACGCCGGGACCAAAATGCAGGACATTTTGAAGCAATCACAAGAACTCACCAAGAACGGACTTGCCATGGTCACTGAAATTAGCAACCTCTTCGGAAACAGCAACCTTAAAACCCAACGTCGTCTCTTGGCTGAGGCTCCTATTGACCCAAAAAAGGCACCTAAGATCATCCCCTCATGGATCGACGGACGCAAGCTTGACCTTACCACTGCCAATCCCAGCTCCCTTAAACCCAATGTCGTAGTCGCCATGGACAGAAGCGGAAAGTACAAGACCATCAATGAGGCTCTCAAGGATATTCCCAAGGACAACAGTCAGAAGATGTTTGTGATCTACATCAAGGAGGGTGTGTACAACGAGAATGTGTTGCTTGACAAGCACATGACCAATGTCATGTTCATTGGTGATGGCCCTACTAAGACTAAGATCACGGGTAACAAGAACTATGCCAATGGTATCCAAACATTCAAAACCGCCACTGTCGGTGAGTGTCAATATATAATTCGTGTGACATGCAGACATTTTTTGATAACTTAACATATCAAACGGTCTAACTTTGTGACGCATGCAGCTGTGATAGGAGACTACTTCATTGCTAAGGACATAGGATTTGAGAATACAGCCGGACCCAAAGGACACCAAGCTGTGGCATTGCGTGTTCAATCTGACCTGTCCATCTTTTACAACTGCCGGATAGACGGTTACCAAGACACTCTCTACACTCAAACCCACAGGCAATTCTACCGCGACTGCACCATCACTGGAACCATCGACTTCATCTTTGGTGATGCAGCCGTCGTGTTCCAGAACTGCAAGTTGATCATCAGGAAGCCCGACCCAAATCAAGACATCATGGTCACCGCCCAAGGAAGGAGCGACAAGCGCCAGCCTACTGCCATTGTCCTCCAAAACTGCACCATCAGCGGTGAGAAGGACTACATTGAAGACAAGAACACCAAAATGGCCTACTTGGGCAGGCCATGGAACACCTACTCCAGGACCATCGTGATGCAGTCCCAGATAGATGATGTGATCAACCCCCTGGGTTGGATGGAGTGGACGGGTAAGATCAATCACCAAACATGCTGGTTCGGTGAGTACTCAAACAGGGGACCTGGTGCGGCCACCAACAAGAGGGTGAATTGGTACAAGTTGGCCACCCCTGAACAAGCCGGTGAATTCGCCCCTGGCAGAATTCTTTTTGGTGATAGGTGGATCAAGCCCAGCGGTGTCCCTTATGAGGCTGGAATGATGCGTATCTAAGATACCCAACTATCCATCACACCTGCTACACATACAGACTAGTATTCTAATAAAACAATAGCACTATAAACATAAAAAACATATAATTAATATCATTTGAAGTTCAAATTAATTATACCATTATTGCGTTGTTATGGCTTGAGTTTATCAGTAACTTGGATTTAGCCATTTAGGGTAGGCTGAAACATCCCACTTTGCATAATTGAGGACTGATAGCAATTTCTCCGTACTAATTTGTTAATTTCCTATTTTATCGCACATGTTTTCCTATCGCAGAATTTCACTTCTCTATACTAACGAGTTCTTTCAGTGAATTCATTTCTCAGTGTTCCCTATTAATTTTTTTTTGTGCCTTTTCGTCATTGTTTATCTTATGATTTGTTCACTATCGTAATCACTAGGAAAAGTAATAGATGCACGATGTTGTGGCGCCGAAAGTTGTAGTGTTCTATGGTTTATTCCCTTCTGCAAGTCGAGAGATCTTCTCAAATCGTCTGACAGTATATCCTCGTCTAAATGTTGTCTTTTTACCCCCATTGCTTTGGTTTGGACGCTTCAAATGCTCTCCAGCATGAAAAATCTCTGATTCCGATTTATGATTCTACATCATCACCTCACGCCCCTGAAAGCTTGGAAGCATATAATCTACAGAATCTTGCTTAATGAGGTTCTCATTAGTCTCATGCATCACAGAACCTGATAAGAAGGCACTGTAGGTCCTTTTGTAAATGGTCCACCGCAATACAATAATTTGAGCGTGGTCTTTTAAGTGCTGCTTCTGCTGTAGCAGCTCTTCTTTCAAACTCCTTGGTGAGAGAATCCAAATCAAGCGTTTCCTTGGAAAATTTGTTATTACTAATTCATTGTTCATATATATCTAGCTAGCTAGCTAGATTCTCTCCATCTCAGCTTTAGCAGATGAAATTGTGTAAATGCATGCAAGTAGAATGTTCATTTCTGAGACTCTGCAACTCCCCCATCATCTGCCTCTGATTTTCTTCTAATTCATGAATGAGAGCTTCGTAGTAGCACTCCAGTTGGTCTGATTTTTTCGCAAGGTACCCTTGCAAAAGAGAAACATTATAGTTAGTAGCAGCATAGAATGCAGCTGATAGAGTTAAAGACACCACTGTAAACAAAATGCATATCAAGGTTCACAAAAGCCGTTAGCCATTACCCAATAAATTTTTAACCTGTATCATTATCCTTATTACATATGCGAGCATATAGGATGTCCCTAATTGTTTTGTTTTGGTGTATGGTCCCTAAGAGTTGAATCTAAAAGATAAGTAGAGAACCGATAAGATGGAATTTAGCAGCAAACCCTAAAAGATAAAACATACTTGTATAGCATTAAACTGTAGGGTGAAAATGACTTTCACAATTATTGTTTAGGGGTTGTGACCACTTACCCAATTTTTGGCCAAAAATTGCCCACTTACTTCACCAAGAGTTTTTTAACCTCATTTACCCAATCTAGCAGTGTTTGACAGTATTGCCCTCATTTTAATTAACAAATTAAACTCATATCTCTCTCTCCTCCCCCTCATCGATTTCTCTCTCTCTCTCTTTCTCTCTCTTTCTCTAACCTCGTCTCAGGCTCTCTTTCTCTCTCTCTATGATTCACCACGCCCACCACTCCACCGTTGATGTCGGCCTCCGCCGCCGCCGCTTCGTCCCACTGTCGGACCACCAGAGGATGACGCCATCTAACTCCACGATCCCAACCCCTCTGGGCTTCGCCGGTTTTGTTCATCAGATGTCCGGGATGCTCTCCACGCCGGAATCGGGTCTGGGCTTCACCGGTTTTGTTCGTCAGATGTCCGGGAAGCTCCGAAGCTCCACGCCGGAATCGGGTCTGGGCTTCCCTTGCAGGTCTCAGACGACGTTAAAACTGTGGTCTATTAACGATCATCAATTTGGTTAAAAATTTGTAGAAGTCATCTATTGCTGGAGTCCTAAGAATTGAATAGTCCAGATGTCAATATGTAATCGATATATACATATATATATATATATATATCTTCAAATTAGCTTCATTTTTCTAGTACACAATAAAAAGCAAAAGGCAAAGGAACTTGAGATTGAAATTTTTTTCAGAAGTAACCAGAATGGGAATATGGTTAGATTGATGTCTCACAAGTGTGGATGAACTGGTAACTGGCCACGAATCTAACCATTGTAGAGAACATAAGCACCGATCATAAAGCATTTCAATGCGAGTTGCAACACCTCTACTATTTGTCGAAGTGAAAGGAAACTCTTTCAGATCAACAAGAATCAAATGACAAGCATCTGTTGTGGCCCGAAAATCATCACAAGATATCTGTCTAGGTAAGTTGCCTCGCGATTTTTTATGAGCACTAAGAACAGCATTAAAATTACTAACCACTAAAAGAGGACCCATGAAGCTAGTGACGACCTGAGCCAAAGATAACCAGAGTGAATGGCGCTCAACAACAGTAATCGCCACATAAACAAACACCAGTTCATGAGCAACAACAGTAGCAATAAGTTGGATTTTTCTCTCTCCCGTAATATGAAAATGGATCAATGTTCCTCCTCCTCTTTCAGACACTCACCACCAAATTTCTCAGTCTCTTCTCCTTCCATTCCAAATGCCTTTTTCAACTCCTACCTTACCTTGACTATGGAATATACTACGGAGTTGATCAAGGAGATCACACTGGCTTGTACTCTGCTCTACCCTGATGCCAATAAAGTCTAATGGCTCTACATTAATGAGACAAAGCATATATAAAGGCAAATTAAATATACAAAGAAGAGTAACATAGATAACCAGCCAATGTCATGTCACGACAATATCTTGTAAGCAGTAAGTAGAGACTATAAGAAGCAGATCGAGTGAATAGAATCAATAGCACACAGGCTTTGATCATATATTACAGTATTTATACAGAGAGTTTGAGTCCTATCACTACTAGGATAAAGTTCATAGACATCAGTTCACAACTGATGTTAAAAAAAAAAAATTCCGATGTCTTAGTGGGCGATGTTAAAGATCGCCAAAACTAAGACATCGGTTCACAACTGACGTCTATTTTACAACGAGACATCGGTTTAAGGTCCAGAACTGATGTAAAAACGTTAATGTGATCACCATTTTGGTGTGTTTAGCTATTGTCAAACCTTCATATTTTGGCATTAGATGCTTAATGAAATATAGGTCTAACAACACAATTATCCATTTTAACATCGTTTCTGATTTAGAAACGATGTCTGATAATATTTTACACATCGGTTCTCATAAATTTTTGCTTGTGGTTCATAAGCTTTTCGTGTGTTTGGTACATAATATTTCACTAGACATTCAATCTACATTCTGTAGTATAGTTTGAACTGATGTCCATATTTATGCTAAACATCGGTTTTGTTTATATATCGATGTCCATAGTTATTCTAGACATCGGTTTTTCTTTATATATCGATGTCCATATTTATTCTACACATTGGTTTTTTTATATATCGATGTCCATAGTTATACCAGACATCGGTTTTTGTTTATATATCGTTGTCCATAGTAATCTAGACATCGGTTTTGTTTATATATCGATGTCCATAGTAATGCTAGACATCGGTTTTTGTTTATATTTCGATGTCTACATTTATACTAGACATCGTTTTTGTTTATATATCAATGTTCATAGTAATGCTAGACATCGGTTTTTGTTTGGTAACTGATGTATTTTCTCATTCTTGACATCAATTTTTGTTTCCAAACTGATGTATTTCTTCTTTTCTGACATCGGTTTTTGTTTTCAAACTGATGTAATTTCTGTTTTCTGACATCAATTCTTCATCAGTAACTGATGTTTTTTTCATATCCCTTTCCTGCTGTATTTGGTACTAGAAAGCTGATCCACAAATAACATAAAATTCAAATGTACTCTAAATATTAGGGAATTGTATTAATTTCTGTTAAGGCCAAGCAAAACAATGATGAAATTGACACATCATATACATTAAAAATAATGCCATGAAACTTAACCCTCCATATACATTAATATCAAGGCCAATCTTGAGAAGAACAACAACATTATTCTTCAGATACTTCAGCACAGCGTTCCTCTTCTTCTTAATCGCCCCTAGCCTCACCTTTATGCTCTTTATATCAGATTTGCTGCATCAAAAAGACCCAAAATCAGAATCCAAAACAAAACTTAAAAGAAACAGGAAACCATACTCTACATAAACTTGGGCAGAAAGACAAACTGGGTTTAAATTTATCATTAAAAGCCACAGTCGACCAGAGAGTAATAAAAAGCACATACTTGAATAAGTGATTGAGATAGTGCAAAGCAGCAAACAAAGTAAAAAGCACATACTTGAATAAATATTGATTAACAGCAGCCAATCCAGTTCCTGAAAACAACCTAAATAAATTCTGAAAAGCTAAAGTCAAAGAAAATCCAAGATGGTATTAATTTTACTCCAATTGGGCTCCGTTAAGAGTGGAATTAAAAGCTACAGACTCAATAGTCAATTCAATGAGTGCTTACCAATGCCGATAAGCAAAGCAGATAACCCCTTGTTCTTTGTCAAGCCTCCCATGAATATCTTTATGCACAAAACGAATGATGGAACCCATTAGCTTATTCTTGACGTATTAGCCTATTTCCTCCTTCAATTCCCATGGAACAATGCCATCATCCGTTTTGTCTATGATAGGCTTACCATTGCAAGTAATCCTGTTCTTCCTCCTCTATTGCCCCACTTAACTCTGCCGCTCGCAACATCAGTTTTAACTCCTCTTCAGTAACATATGGTTCATTGATTGAAAACCAACAAGAAAATAAATACAAATAAAATAGAAGTTGAGGATAAATACAAATAAAGAATATGCTAACCATAGAGGAAAAATAGGAGTACAAAAATCTCACCTTCTGAACATAAACCAGGAGATCCATTGCATATGCAATGCCTACTATGTTATCAACACGCTGCTCAAAAACAGGCACCCTACAAGAAAGTTCAAAATATTATGAACATAAAGGCATCATGGAATATTCACTGCATCAATTAATCCTGCCTAACCTAACAAGCAAAATAAGGTGTATAAATCTTCTTGGGAAAATATAATAATAATGAAAATTAAAATTATTAAAAAGAAAAGTCCTTGCATATCTTGAATATTGATGAGTCACCCACAAGTCGTGAAAATCAATTAGCGTTGCACTGGCATCAATTGCAACTACATCTACAAGAGGTGTCATCACCTCTCTAACATGCGTATCTTTAATCTCCAACACATTTTCAATCATATCCTGCAAAAGATTTTGTTTTTACTAAAAAGTACATCTTACATAAAGTTACACACACATCAGCGATCAGAGAGAACACATTATTCAACTAGTTAGAGCAAATGAAGCTGTAGCCATTTCAAGCTTCAAAGGAGACAAAAAAAAATTACTGGCTATAAAAAAAATGTGTACAGTTGTCCCAAAAGAAATATATGTGTGCGCAAGCGCACTCACACACGTACATGTGAGGGATCTAGAGAGTACATCCTCTTTAAAGTATCATCGCATTTGTACTAAGACTACCCTCCTAAAACTTATAAAGAGATTCAATACAAATGCTTTGATATCCCACACCCACCCCTTACTTTTTATGCTCTCCATATACAGCAGGACCTTAACTCACACACAATATAACAGCATTATTCTGGAAATAATAAGTATTAAGTTTCTTGCATATATAAATAAAAAAATTATAGATGCAACTGCAGGATACTTGATGGCAGAAGCATTGAATTTTAAACTGATAGCTTATATGAAATTGATTGAATTTCTTCACTATTAGCATTCAAAAACAGCAATCATGGTTTACCAGTTGGAATTACCAAAGCAATAAATACTTCAGCAGAACAATCTTAGAAAAAAAGCTATTGGAGTACCTGTTCTTCCTCTTCTATTGCCCTACTTAACTCTGCCGCTCGCAACATCAGTTTTAACTCCTCTTCAGTAACATATGGTTCACTGATTGAAAACCAACAAGAAAATAAATACAAATAAAATAGAAGTTGAGGATAATTCAAACTTGAGTATTCAAAAGAAAACCTTCTTCCTTTCAACCCTAGAATTTTCAGCATCCCCATTAATAGGTATGTACCAACTCTTCCGACAGGATATAGTACCAATGAAAGCCAAGCCACCGGCCTAACCTAGAGGCATTAAACCAATACACGTCGAATTAAGCAAGGCAGGCAGGAGTAACATAAGTTACGCACACAGATTGCACCACTATACCAAAAGGCAGGGACGTCTAACTAGTATTCACATGTAGAACTTAGTTAAAGTTAGAGAAAGAATCTAACTTACCACAAACCTAGCAACTTCTGTGGGATTGTGAACAGAAACACTTTTGGGAGTTATTTCAGTGAGGAGCAAAATAGGAACCTTACATCATTAAAGGGAGAAGAGCATTATCAGATATCAGTCCCATACAAAAAGAAATTTCCTCATATGTCATGGCCTTCCCTAACAAGTGAGGAGAGGACAAAACAGAACAATGATTTTGCATTTTAACAAAATTTCAGTCTCAACACCCAATGTATATAACACTAACATCTGACTCGATAAGAAGTCCAGCAAATTTGATCAATCTCTCTCTTGAGACTGCTTATAGAAAATAACCTAGTCAGTCATAAATGAAAGAACATCTCTTCGGTGTCCGCTCCTGATACTAAATATATTTTAGTGTTGTGTTTTATAAGATTACTGATATAGGATAGAGTACAAGTTATTGGCATTTTCAACATTACAAGCTTGATCATACAAAATATCTATGATATAAGGACCACTAAAACATAAACTGACCAGTACCCAGTTTGTCACAAACAAACTTTAAAACCTCCAGCTATGTATCGTATCAGGCAGGGAAAATGAGACATACAGTCATTACTCCAGTTGCTGCACAAACACCAGCTTCACCAAATATCACTGTTGCAGCCTCTGTAACTAAAGCAGTTGCTTTAATATTGACAACACTGAGTACACAAGTAAATTCTACAATAAGAAAGAAATGTTCAACTTCATGACAAAAGAAAGGAAAAACAAATACCAACAAATATGAGAAGGAAAGTACGTTGTGCCAATAAGTATGGTTGACAAGAACCGAGTCACATCATTGCGAAGCAATCTGAAGACACCATTTTCAGGCTCTTTCTCAGCCAACTCACGCACCTGACACAAATTAATATCAATTAAGTAATTTTCGTTCAAGATTCTACCAAGGTTAGATCAGTCACATTCTTTCAAATCAATGGTTTGGATCATTGCCCAGCTTATGAAGATTCTAATGTGTGTAAACTCACTGGATAATGATACATTTCAAAGACAACACAATATTTAGATATAGGAACCCAGAAGGCCAAAAGCCCAAAACCTATAAAGCTCATACATCTCGAGGCATAATGTGCTAACTGAAGATTCTAATAGATTAGTTACTCACATTCTTTCAAAATTTTTATGGTTTAGATCATTCACGTTCTTCCAAGATTCTAGTGCAGTCTATCATTCACAAATTAATGGATAAACTTTAAACACAGAACTATGTCTAGATATAGGCACCCAGAAGGAAAACACATAAAGTTCATACCTTCCAAGGCCATAGTGTCTTCGGCCAAGCATTTCTGAACATCAATATGCATTTGTCAACAACCCCATAGCTTGCATTGACCACACCCTCCACAACAAAAGCTCTCCTAGACCCACACACCAAAAGCCCACAAACCATAGCTGCTAAAACGACTCCACACTTCACCATTACCCTAACAAAATCAAAACTCGAACCCGAAACAGCATTTGTACACTAGAACTCTCACTATCTTTACCTACAGCTCTCAAACGAGCTCTATTAGCAAACAAGTCAACTCCTTCGCATCTTGGACCTAAGAACCTCCCAAAATCGCTAGTGCCAATGCAATTCGACACCAATCGAAATGGGTATTGATTACTTTGCACCAAAACCTTGGTGGGGAAATTTTTCTGCTTATGGTAATACAAGAAACTCAATGATTTCGAACCAGAAATGAATCTGGGTGGGCTTAGAATTGAAGACTCAAGCGCCATAGCACCCAAAACCAGAATTTGAACAAGACCCAGAACGCAGAGTAAACTAATCAAAGCCAAAGAATCAAATGAATGATTTTTTTTTTTTTTTTGGGGAATATCAGAATTGGATGTTCAAGTGTGGATGGGATGGGAGGCTAACGTTGTGGGAGGAATAGAAGATGAAGAGACTTGGGAAGGAAGAGGGTCATGGTTGAAGGGAAAGGGGTTCATTATAAACATGTTCCATGGTGGGCTCGACGAGGGAACAAGGCGGAGCTCGGGCATGGACTGCGTCATTGGTGGATTTGGTGATTTGAGGAGAGAGATGAGAGAAGAGGTGTGCCGGAGGAGAACGGAGACGGAAGCAGAGAAGGAGGAGAGTGGAGACGGAGGCCGAGGCGGAGAATAGTTGGGTGATGGTTGGAGGCGGAGGATGAGGAAGAGGAGGTCGGGTGCTGGTAGGGTGTCGTGGTGGGTAGGGTTTGAGAATGAAAAAATGTCGTGCCAATCAATATGACTAAGTGTTGGGGAATTGAAATTTTGTTCCCCGCATTGAAAATTTGGTAACTTAGCCACTTTCCGCGTTTTTCAAAATTTTGAAAAAAAATGTAGACATCGGTTAACTATTAGAAATGATGTTAATTGTACAGATAGAAATCGGATTTCTAAGAACCGATGTTAGAAATTTTTTTTACATCACCTCAAATCCTAACTGATGTCTATGACATGATGTCTATTAGCATTATTCTAGTAGTGTATACAAACTAAATCTTATCATGCTTGATACTTAAGCAATAGATACAGAACGTGGAGAGCGCGTATAATTATTAAGAACATTCAGGAATATACGCAGACGTGGTTCTTTCCTTATTGTGTTCATTACACCCCCGCAAGCGAAGTGGCCTAGGAAGGACAGGAAGCTTGAAAACTAAGAATGTGAAGTGAGAGGGAAGAAGCCCTTTGGTAAAGATATCAGCTGTTTGATCAGCAGTACAAACATAACCCACTTGAAGCTCATGTCGAACCACCTTCTCACGAACATAATGAAAATCAACTTCAACATGATGAGTGCGAGCATCACCGGGTTATAAGCAAGAGAAATGGCACTGATGTTATCACACTAGAGCTGAGGACAAGCAAGAGACAAATGCAAATCACGAAATAATGCACGAACCCAAGAGATAGCAGCAGCAGTATAGGCAAGTTGTTGATATTTGGCCTCTGTACTGGACCATGAAACATTCCCTTGCTTCTTGGAGCTCCAACAAACTAAGTTGGAACCAAGATACATACAATACCCACCAGTTGAGCGACGATCATCAGGATCACCCGCATAATCCGCATCAGAATAAGCAAGAAGATTAAGAGAAGAAGGCTTGTAGAAGATACCATGATATGGAGTATGCTTAACATATCACAAAATGCGCTTGACGGCAACCCAATGTGTAGAAGTGGGACGATGCATAAATTGGCAAACCTGGATGACGGCGAAAGAGAGATCAGGACAGGTGAGAGTGAGATATTGAAGGGCACCCACAACACTACAATATTCAGTAGGATCAAGAAGAACTTTACCATCATGCGGACTAAGACGTTGACGAGAAGCAGATGTAGAAGCTGGTTTGGCATCAAGCATGTTGGTACGCTTCAAAAGATCAAGTGCATATTTAGACTGAGATAAAGAAAGTCCTGTAGAGGTACGAACAGCCTCAACCCCCAAAAAATAGCTAAGAGAACCCAAATTCTTCATAGAAAATAACTTGCCCAAATCAACAATCAAATCAGCTATATGACGAGAATTGTTCCCAGTAATAAGAATGTCATCCACATAAATGAGTAAATAGATAAGAGTAGCTCCTTGATGAAAGATGAAAAGAGAGTGATCAGCCATAGAAGCCACAAAACCCAAATCCTCCAAATAAGCTTAAAAGCAATGGAACCAGGCACGAGGGGCTTGTTTTAAACTATAAAGAGACCGCCGTAGCAGGCACACATGATGAGGAAACTGAGTATCAATAAACCCAATAGGCTGCCGCATATACACATCTTCAAATAAATTGCCATGAAGAAAAGCATTTTGAACATCCAATTGTTGAATAGGCCAGTTAGCACTAACAGCAATGGCCAATATAATACGAATAGTAGTATGTTTCATAACAGGACTAAAAGTTTCAGCATAATCCAAACCTTCCTGTTGGTGAAACCCATTAGCAACCAAACAAGCCTTGTAACGCTCAATGGAACCATCAGACTTGCGCTTGATACGGAAGACCCATTTATTTGGCAAGATGTTCATAGAGGGTTGAGGAGGAACCAAAGTCCAAGTCCCAGCACGTTGAAGACATTGAACTCCTCAGTCATGGCCTCTCTCCAATGAGCATGTTTAACTGCTTGACTATAAGAAGTGGGCTCAATAAGATTAGCACAAATAACAACAGTTAAGGCATATTTCGGATTCGGTTTCCGAAATATTATCTTTCCCATGAGTTAACATGGAGTGAGCATTAGAAGAAGCTTGACCATGAGTACTTGACGAAGAGACAATAGAGGATGGTGCAGAAGGATTAGTTTGAATGGGAATAGGGTGAGGAGGCGCCTGGGGAAGAGGTACGGGACGACGTGAGTAAACATGCAAAGGTAAAGGAGAAGGAGACGTGGTGGCAAGGCAGTAATGTGTTGAGAAGGAGAAGATGGAGGAGCAAGTTGTTTTGAAGGCAAAGACGTAGGCATGGGAGATGATGGGGTTCGAATAGTAAAAGGACTAGATAAGGACAAGTTAGATGGAGGTGGTTGAGGCAAGACGTATGCATGGGAGGTGATGGGGTTGGAATATTAAAAGTACTAGATAAGGAAAAGTTAGATGGATCGGTTGTTGAGAGGATAGAGTTTGGGATGGACGTGACAACAAATCACAAGAGAAAAATTCAAGGGGTTGCTGCGATGAAGACACCCCCTTAGGCACAACATCAATGGTCTCTTGAAAAGGTAAAGAATTTTCATCAAATAAAACATGACTGGAAAAATAAATACGACCACTCAACCTATCAAGACATCTATAACCCAAATGATTAAGAGAATACCCTAGAAAATTCATCACTTAGACCTCAGTTCAAGTTTATGAGTATTATAAGGACATAAGTACGGATAACATGCACAGCCAAAAACCCGTAAAAAATCATATTGAGGAGCTCGACGAAACAATTTTTCATAGGGAGAGAGACATAATTAAGGACACGAGAGGGCAAATGATTAATCACATATAAAGCAGCATTGAGAGATTCGACCCAATAACTAGATCCCATTGAGGCATTAGAAAGCATAGTTAGAGCAGTTTCAACAAGATGACGATGTTTGCGTTCAACTAAACCATTTTGTTCAGGGTGATGAGGGCAAGATAAATGATGAGTGATTCCATTTGTAGCCAAATAATTTTTGAACAAAGTGCTGGTATATTCACCACCCCCGTCAGTTTGGAAAGCCTGAATGGGACATGAAAACAATTTTTCAACATGAGTACGAAAGTGAACAAAATGAGAAAACATTTCATGCTTAAATTTCATGGGATAAATCCAAGAATACTGAGAGAAATCATCCACAAAGAGAACATAATATTTAAATCCAGAAATGGGAAAAAATTACAAACAGTACCCAACTTTTGGGCCACTCCGAATTTCTATACCCAAGCTTCCGAAACTATCATAATGGTACCCCAAATATCCCACCCGACCCAACATTCGTACCTGCCGTCATGGACGGCGTTAACTATCATGCCACGTGGCATTTTCTTAGGAATAAAACCGACCCTCTGTCTTTACCTCCAGGAAAAAAATACAAATAGTACCCAACCTATGACCGACTCTGAATTTCTGTACCCAAATTTTCAAAAACTATCACAATGGTACCCAGGTTATCTAGCCCGACCCAACATATGTACCCGCATCCCACGCTTGCTCATCCCACCCAGCGCCCCGCGCCTGCGCAGCCCACCCGTGCCCAAGATGATGGGAGAGTTAGGAGGAAGAAGAAAATGAAGAGAGTTTGAGGAAGAAGAAGAAATATGGTGAAAGGACGATAATACCCCTCAAAGTTTGACAGTTGACTAACTCCGTAACGGCCAATAGTGTTTTAGCTACTAAAGTTGGGTCGGGGTCCGAACTTCAGGTACCAAAGTGATAGTTTTGGAAACTTGGGTACAGAAATTCGGAGTCGACCATAGTTTGGGTACTGTTTGTATTTTTTACCCTCCAGAAATTGATAAACAAGACGAGCTCCAAACATCTGAATGTATAAGTTCTAATGGAAAGTGAGAAACAGACTTCGACAAATTAAAAAGCAATTTATGACTCTTGCCCAATGGACAAAACTGACAAAATTCTAAAGAAGGAGAGCCTAAAAGAGGTAATAATTTATTGGAGAATTGACGCTTCATGATAGGAAAGGATGGATGACCAAGCCGGGAGTGCCAAACTTGAGCATTGACTCAAACACCAACTAGACCAAACAATTTGTGTGATGAAGGGGAACTATTTGAATTGAAGGAGAAAGGAAAGAGACCATCATCAGTCGACCCGCAGAAAAGCGTCCTCTGTATCGCACGATCTTTCACAAGAAAACAATTGGGATAAAGGACAAAATAACAAGAATTATCATGCATAAATTTATTGGCAGAAAGAAGATTAGAAGTAGCATTAGGGCAATGAAGAACGTCTTTCAATAGAAAGGAATTGGAATTAAGAGAAAGGGAAGAATTGCCAATGTGTGAAATTTTCAAACCTAAACCACCAGCAATACCATCAATAGAATCATCGCCATGATATTCTTGAGGATGAGCTAAGCGACCCAAGTTATTTGTGATATAAGCATTCGCTCCAATATCAAGCAACCAAGTAGAAGAACTTGGGAGAGAATTTGCTTGAGCAACCATGGCAGTAAGACGTTGGGTTGGAATGCGACCCTCATAAGACAAGTTCATATGCTGAAAGCAATCCAAAGCATTATGGCCAGATAGTCCACAAATCTGACATAGAACACGGCCCGCACTAGAAAAAGACTGAGAGGAGCCAGGTACAATATTTTGATGAGAAGGTCTAGGACCAAGAAGAGAGCCAGCAGTACGGTTGTTGGCACTAGAGAAAGAATTGCTGCCAAGATTATTGAAGCGAGCACCACCATAACCATGACCATTAGCAGAATGAGGAATACCACCAGAAAAGAACCCACGACCCCGACCGCGGACACTACGACGAGATCGAGATGCAACAAGAGTTGTGCAACCATTATCAATAGCAGGAATTGTGTGAGTTGCCAACCTGCGCTCAGCAGAGTAAAAGTGCTTCAAGAGCATCATAAGTAATAGGAGTATCACGGGCTTGGGCAGTGCTAACAGTTGTTTCATACAAAGGACCAACATTATGCATGATAATAGAGACAAGATCATTATCAGGAATAGGATTACTAGCAAGAGCCAAGTTATCAGCAATGGCATTGATTTTGTCTAGAAAATCAGAAATAGACAATTCACCACGAGTAGTGCGAAGCAATTCACTACGTAACTGGATAATACGGTTTTGAGATTGCGAGGCATAGTGTTTTTCCAAGGCCCACCAAGTAGAACGAGAAGAAGTAGAGCGAGCGACAGTTGCAAGGACAGAAGGAGTTAGGGAGCCATTGATCCAACTGAGAATCATTTGATCTTTGAGAATCCATGCTTCATACTCGGGATTCACAGCATCAATTGCTTTCCCTTTATCATCCTTGAGGTGAGCAGGAGGACATGGAAGAGTGTCGTTAGTGATGCCCATTAGACCACGACTCTTCAGGATGGGAACAATCTGAGCAAGCCAGAGAGGAAAGTTATTACAGTTATGCTTGATGGATATGAGATTAGTCACGGTGGGAACATAATTGGAGGAATTTGAATCTGTGGAACTGGAGATAGCCATGAGGGAGAGAGAGAGAGGAGAGGAAAAAAAATATATTATAAGGTCGTTTGACGCTTATAGCTCTAATACCATATAAGAAGCAGAGTGAATAGAATCAATAGCACACAGGCTTTGATCATGTATTATAGTATTTATACAGAGAGTTTGAGTCCTATACAAACTAAATCTTATCATGTTTGATACTTAAGCAATAGATACAGAAAGATACAGAACGTGGAGAGCAAGTATAATTATTAAGAACATTTAGGAATATATGCAGACGTGGTTCTTTCCTTATTGTGTTCATTAGAGAACTACCCAAAATGGCAGTTATAACAACAGTTAAAATGCAGCACTTAAAATATTGTAATAACTAAAGCCTCTATTTTTTTTTTTTTTGACTTAAAAAGTACTTCATTCATAGAGGTAAAAGCTACCTCAATTGATTACAATCATACTTTAGGACGTCCTCCAGGAAATCCGGAGGGTTAACAAACCAACTAGATTCATGACTAGCTGCATAAGCTACGTTAGCCAAACAGTGGGCTACACGGTTGCAAACCCGTGAAGTATGCTGCACTATAATGTCAGTTCGGTGGGTGAGTTCTTGACGAATATCATCAAGTAGACCTTCATCATTGACATAAGTGAATTGTGCAACAGCAATGCTAGAAACTGCTTCCAGACAGTCAGTTTCGATGATGACATTGCTAATCTGCATTGTAGCGACCAGCTTCAATCCCTCCTTGATAGCACACAACTCTACTTGTCTTGCAAAAGCAACAACTAGAACTAGGGAAGCAAATGCAGCTCGAAAGTGACCTGCATCATCACTCAAAACACCTCCTACACCCCCGTGAGAGATATTTGGGAGGAAACTACCATCAACATTTAGTTTCCAAGTACCCATGCCTGCCAGTTTCCAGATTGGCTTCTGTTTTGGATGAATAGGTTTATCTACCTGTTGTGCTTTTCCAAATTCCTCCAGCCTAGCCAACGAACTAAGTACCAAACCCTTAGTAGATTGTTTGGTATTATTCCACAACATATTATTCCTATTCTTCCACAAGGTCCAAATGATCATGATGAGTTTGTCAAACGACTCCTTCTTTAGATGCAGAGCGTGTTCAAAAAGCCACTCTTTAAAGTCCATCCAAGGTAGGAAACATCTTCCCAAATTAAAAGGGGATGCATTCAAAATGGCAGTTGCTATAGGGCATTCACAGAAAACATGGGAAGTGTCTTCATATGCATGAGAACATAAAAGACAATGAACATCACCTGTGTATCCTTTAGTACTGAGGTTAGCCCATGTAGGAAGGAGATTGGAGCAAGCACGCCAAGCACAAATTTGAACCTTCCCAGGTACCTTTGCCTTCCAAATCTTCTGCCATAACTCTGTATACGGATTACCCTAAGATGTAGAGATCAGCACATGCTCTAACACTTTTTCCCTAGCAATCCAATAAGCAGTTCTAACAGAATAAAAACCTTTTTTTTTCCGGACTCCAACAAGGTTTATCATATAGGTTTCGTCTACTAAGAGGGATACAAAGCACTTTCTAAGAAACCTCAGGTAGGAATGCTGCATGAACTGTAGCTGGGATCCATTGTCTTGTGTTTGAGTCAATCAAGTCCGAGACTAACTCAAACACACAACTTGGAGGTTTCTGAATCAAAAATTGCTGACAATCGGGAATCCATTTGTCCTTCCAAATATTTACGTGAGCCCCATTGCCAATGCTCCACTATATTCCAGCTTTCAGGACCGGTCTGCCACTTAAAATACTTCTCCAAGAGAAGGATGGAGAGTCCCCCAGTTCAGCTTCCCAAAAGGAGCAGTTGGGATAATATTTTGCCTTGTACAACCTTGAAATTAAAGAGTGAGGATTGGACAACAACCTCCATCCTTGTTTGTCAAGCATAGCAAGATTGTACGCATAAATGTTCTTGAACCCATACCACCTTCTTGCTTTGTGAGACACAATCGCTCCCAACTCCTCCAGTGTATCTTTCTCTTGTCATCCGTGTCTCCCCAAAAGAATGATGCACAAAGTTGATGAATATCATCACAAAGAACCTTGACAATAGGTAACAGTTCATTGCATACAATGGCATAGTTTGACCCACTGCTTTAATAAGGATTTCTTTACCAGCTGCACTTAAGATCTTTGCCTTCCAATTGACCAATTTTTTTGTCAATCTTTCCTTGATACGAGCAAAAATAGCTGACTTGGATCTCCCAACCCGCATAGGTAGTCCCAGATACTTGTCATGCTCCGTGACACATTGAACACCAAGAATAGAAGCTAATTCTTGTTTCCTGTCATCCTTAACATTATTACTAAAGACAACACTACTTTTCTGGAAGTTTACCTTTTGTCCTGAGGCTTTCTCATACGTATCCAAAAATAAATTTGTATTGTACACATTCCTCATTGGTCGCAGACCCAAATAGGATACTGTCATCTGCAAAGAAAAGATGATGCAAAGTGGGTGCTTGAGGACACATAGTAAGCCCCTGAATGGTGTGTTGTTGCACAGCTCTGGAGATTAGGGCTGACAGCCCCTCACTACACAGTATGAATAGATAAGGTGATAAGGGATCCCCTTGTCTGATGCCTCTCGTAGGGGTAATTACAGAAGAAGGCTCACCCTGAATGAGAATAGAATAGGTCACAGATGTCACACATTTCATGATGATTTGAATCAAGTGATCAGCAAAACCCAACTTTGTCAGAATGGCAAATATAAAGGACCAATCAAGTCGGTCATAAGCTTTAGAAATATCAAGCTTCAGAGAGAAAAAACCTACATCATGATGTTTCAACTTATGCATAAAGTGTGCAGCCTCATTGGCTACTAAAGTATCATCCGATATCAATCTACCTGGAACATAGGCACTCTGCAATGGGGACATAAGTTCAGGAAGCCATACTTTGAGTTTGTTTGCTACAACTTTCGAGCTAATTCTACAAATAACATTGCAGAGAGCTATAGGTCGAAAATGCATTGCTTCCTTAGGTCACTGATCTTTGGTATTAAGCATAGATAGGTATAATTTGATTCTAACCACATATCCCCATGAGTAAGAAAATTTTTCACTGCCAGACAAACATCATGATTGACAATATCCCAATACTTTTGATAGAAAAAAGAGACATACCATCTGGACCCGGACTTTTGGATGGGTGCATCTGGAAGAGGGCTCTCTTGATCTCAACATTTCATTCATTTGATTTGTGACCTTACATGGCGTAGCATCAATTACCATTTGCAAAGCATCCATATTTACACTTTCTGCTGAAAAGATTTTCTGAAAATATGACTTGTAACCTTTCAATGTCACACTGTTCAGATTGCCATACATTGTTTTCACCTAACAGTCCCCTGATTGTATTCTTACTCTTTCAATTGCTTGCTTTCCTATGGAAATAAGCAGTGTTCCGATCGCCTTCTTTTAACCAAAGAGCACGAGACCTTTGCCTCCAATACTTCTCATGGAGGGCAAGTAAATGACTATATTGAACATGCAACAAACGTTGTTCTTCATACAGGTGGATAGAGTGAGGCTGCTTCATCAAATCATTCAGCTTTTCCTGGATCACTCTCATCTCAGTTTGTTGTTTGTTGAAATCAACACGATGCCAATCACTTAGCTTTTGCCCTACTGCCTTCGTTTTACTTCCAATTTGTTGTAGATAGTTTCCTGTCGTAGGCATTGCCCACTCTTGTTTTATAATGTCCAGACATTCCTCCCTACCGAACCAACTTTCTTCAAACCTAAAAGGTCTTTTAATCTTCCTCCGAACATGGGGTTCCTTGTATGCCTCAATAAGCAAAGGACAATGATTAGACTCTGATGGACTTAGGGTGATAACCCGGCTGTGTGGGAATTTGTCTCTCCATTGTACCGTTTGAAAACCTGAATCAAGACGCTCCTTTGTGTACCTGTTTGGCCATGTGAAACGACTACCAACGAAGCCCATATCGCTGAACCCACATCCAGTCATGGTGCTGCGAAATCTTGTCATGGCTGCCAGAGCTCAATGAGGCCCTCCCGACGTATCTTTTCTTACCATCACTTCGTTGAAGTCACCTGCCATCAACCATGGCAAAGAACAGACCTGGGCAGCTAGGGCATCAATCAGCTACCATGTTCGATCCCTTCTTCCACTGGCAGCTACGCCATATATGCCAGTAAAGCGTCAGATCTCGGTTCCTGCCTTGCCAACCTCGACGTCAATATAGTTAGGAGAATGGCTTCTCACATGTACATGAGTTTCCTCTGTCCACATAATGGCCAGACCCTGTGAATCTTCCTCATGAGAGACACAGAAGCTATCCTTAAAACCAAGTCGGTGTGTGATTGAGTCAATGGTACTCTTTTGTGCTAGGGTTTCAGAGAGAAAGATAAGGGTAGGTTTCTTCGCGAGCACAATATCCACTAGGGCTCGTTGGGTTTCTGCATTTACTATTCCTCTGCAGTTCCATACCAGAATGTTGCCTTGAAGCATCCCGGTAGACTTGGTACCACCGTATTCGGTAGTTTGGATGGCAGCGCACAGAAGACGGCGGCGCCTTAGGGTTTTACTGAAGTTGATGCATAATGAGATAAACTAACTAAAGCCTCTGTAAAAGTGAAGGTTTGAAAGAAAATCAACAGGATTTGACATAAACACGACTTTCAGCACAAACATACTAAAGTATCCAAAAAAAAAAAAACTAAAAAAATGAAGGAATACCCTGAGTAGTGAGGATCTCATCCACAACCACGGCCACCTTATTGAAATGCTCCTATTGCCCATTTCCAAGAGCAAGCACTCTGCAACAAAGATTTTGAAGCCATGCTCCCTTCGCTTTACCCTATAATCATATCTTTTTTTTTTTGCTGAAGCAGGGTGAGGGATGAACCCTGACACCTCAAAATATTAGAGAAGCATGGAAAAGTTATAATGAAGGAAACTAAGCGAAAACCTCACACTACAAAAAAGAATTCCAATGGCTTCACTATTTTGCATCGGTGTAGAATTGCCATCGCCAAGCCTACTCTTTCATGACGGATAGCGTGACTATTGCAATTGTGCAAAAAAATTGCGAACGTAATAATTGCCTTTGCCACTGGTCGTCGCCAACCACTGTTGGTCTACTTTGGCAAGAATTAATTGTATCAAAATATTAATGTACAGTTTGCGAGTGTAAAATACATGCCATCGCCTTAGGTGGACAATTTTGGGTGACGTGAAGTCTGTGTGGCTGTGAGACATGCACTGAGTTATCTCACGTCTCTGATACCATGATGAAGTAAACTGGGGTTCACATTCAAAATCAATTGTCAATGGATAAAGTGTTCCAAACCCTTATAAACTCATAGGCATATCCCATTTTTCCCATGTGGGATTTATATATACTCAACAATATTTTTTGAACTATTTCATCTCTTGGAATACCTCTTCTTTCTTTCTTTGCTCTGCTCTCTTTCTTCTTTGAGTCCATGACTCCATCTCGATCCTACACCGATCAGTACTTTCAGATTTTTTCCTCTCTCCATTGCCTCCTTCAGCTATTTTCCTCTCTCGATATGTCAAATTTGCAGTGGAATGCAACGCTGACCAAATGCGCCTATTTAGGTCAAATCAGGCAAGTTTACAAGGAGATCTACCAACCAATGGTTCCTCAAAAGCGTCCTCTATAAAACCCAGAGAAAGTATGAGAAACAAAAGGCAAAGGTTAGGGTTTAGATATGATTGGGTTCCTTTTAAATTTCTGTTAATTTGATTGGGTTTTCATATCATGTGAACTATCACATAATCTAATATCTTTTTTTTTTATATATATATACGAAATATTCACATAATCTAATATCAAATTATAGATATGATGCATTAGATTTTAGTCTAATTTTGCAAATTGAAAGAGCTATGAGCTCCCTTTGTAACTCCGTCTAAGAGATTTTATGTTTTCTGGCTTTACTTTTGCTAAATATTTTAGTGTGATGAGGTTGCATTGGGGAAGGCGTTAAGCAAATGTTAGATTTATATATATTTATTTTATTTTTAACTTTATTTTTTCTCAGACACATATTGGTATTGGTATTTAATAAGTCCCTATATTCTGATAAATCAATTTTACCCTCTCATTTGTCAAGATTATGTGTATATGTTAAACAAATAAAACAAAAAATAACAAAGGGTGTCATTTGCTCTATGAAATGATACTGTTATCAAAGTGTGTCTAATAAGAGGTTGGCTATCTAGTAGCCAATCTTCTAGTAGTGATTCCTTTAATTGAGGGCTACGACCATTAATCAATCCCAACCTAAGCATATCATATAAACAAGGTTTTAAATTTCTCCCAAACTGCCGAAATTTCCGTAATTTTAAAGTACCGAAACAAAATTCATATACTATATCATTTCCGTTAGGAGTTTCCTAAAATTTTCTGATATTTTCTGTACATTTCTGCGCAATTCTTAATTTCTGAAATATCTACATACATAAAATATATTTAAAAATTCACAACGAAATTTTGTCAGAAATTTCAGTGAAATTTGTATGTCACCGACAATGATTTTTTTTTACTTGATACTTTCATAGAGAAAATATTTTTCATTATTATTATTTTTTTATATATATTATTTATTTATTTATTATTATTATTTTATTTTTTTTGCAATCAAGTTGAATACAATAAAAAACATTTTTTCTTTTATTTACTAGAAAGTTCATGAATGCTCCAACCACACCATGATTCCTTCTTGCTTCGTCTTAAATGTTGTATGCTTCATACAATAAAACACCATGTTGGGTTACTCCACAATATCTGATATATGGATTGCATGTGGGAAGAGATCAACACACATACAATACCCATGTGATGAAGTACCCAAATCATTTCCAAAATTTATGTACTTGGGAGCAGTATTGTATGATACTAAATGGAAGCAGTTCAACCAGCTAGGTGCGCTCCGCTCAGTTGTAAATTTCTAATTATTAGCGAAAAAATGGTGATGGCCAAGCCTCCCACTGGGTTCTAGCCATAAAAATAAAATGTAAATCACATTCACATTATCAATATACAGCACATTTATAATTACACATAGATAAAAACACTAGATTAGAAACCTACGACAATACTAGGTTTTTACTCATCCACATTAAATATCATAATTCTATTATACATGTATAATTTTAGAGAAATTATATTGTAAAAACGTTTATTATAGGTTAGTTTTGTCTATGTAAAATTTTCATTCAAAAATATCATTTTATAAGTGCAATTAATGTGATTTCTTTATTTTTAACCGAAATTTCTACCGAAATCAAAACCGAAACCGAAATTTGAATCCTTGCATATAAAGAATTGATGGAAGGTAGCAAGCTCAAACTTCGCTGTCATGCATATGTATCCAGCAAAAGAACAATTTCTGAAAATGTCACTCAAAGATTCAGAATCCTTCCCACAGAGAACACATTTAGAAGCCAAGGCAATACCTATTTTTGGCATATACCTTCACAATACTTTACCCTATAACTGTCATCACAATTGCCATATTATAAAAAAAACAATGATATAATTTTTCATAATCAGAGAACCCTTCTAACGTACGCTTGTGTCACCAATTCTCTACTTGGAGAACTCACTTCTCGTGGGACTATCGATTTCTTTTAAACCAAATTTAATAAGTAGAATAAGTAAACTATTCCGACCTTCTCTTTAACTAAGAGGATTACAAGGGTCAAGAAGTCAAGGAAAAAACAAGCGTTTTCCAAGATTTACCTGAAATACTTTCTTTTTCAAAACTAATTGAGATATGTAGTTGATTACACAGCAATATAGCATGTAATGAATATGGAAGGTAGAAAGAGAAATATTAAAGAAGGAGGTTGATAGTATTCCTCATCTAGTTTTTAATTTTTTAGTAAATTAACCTTTATATAAATACTTGATCCCATGTGAGAATACACCATTTCTAAATCCTGAACTCCTGACCCAAGAATTGTGCATCTATATACATATAGTCACATGCTTTTCGATCTTCACTGTTACCCCGAAACCATCCCCGCAATAGAAGCAAAATAGTATTCCAGCCATTAATGAAAGATGTTGTATACGAAGCTTTTGTCTCTAGGATCCACAGCATGCACCATAATTCTTACTATTATTTTGTAAAACTTAATCAGCTCAAACTTTTATGACCTTGGATCTGCGTTGGCAAATTATATTATTTGATGCTTCCTCGTCCATTACTCCAGCACATGCACATGCACGTAGAAATGCATATATCATTTACCTTGTCAATGCTGCTTTCGCAGTATTCTGGGTAGGTGAGGAGGTTATTAGAAAATCTTGTGACACAATTTTTCGAGTGAACTTCTGTTGTACTCTCCGAAATTACTAATCATCTATGATCCACGGACCACGGACATACTTTCACTTGTCATCCATTTTACTTTAATTTCATTGTTATTAGCTGACCAAAGTTGAAAGTTATCGTTGAAGTTGCCACAAAATGATGGAAATTAAAACAAGTAATTCAAAGAAAAACTAATTGGTAAATTATCTTAATTAGCAATGGCTTCTTAAGTATGCCACAAATTATTCCTTTACATATTGTAGATAAATAATATAGAATTTAATACGGTATATTATTGATGTGCGAACTTACAGTTTAATGTTCAGATTGAAGTAAATCAACACTAAACTTTTCTATTTGTTTTGATTAAACAGAAAAGTAGAAATTAAAATGCAAACTCGAGTGCGGATATCACAGATACTCGAGTTTATTGTCATATTGTAAATTTTCAAAATCCTAAACCCCTAACATTGACCAATTAATAAATTAGTTTGAGCCCTACAAACTAAACTATTATAAAATGTGGGCAAGAAATGACATCTCACTCCTTTGCAATTAATGTCAAACGGAGGAAAGGGCACAAGAAATGGTCCGCAAGACGCTCTTTCTTTGCTTGAATGGCGGTGCACGTGACCGACCACCCCACTGGTATGTGTGTGCTTCCAAGACTCCAAGCTAGACTTTCACTATATGAACAGAGCGATCTCCCATTCGCTTTCACTTTGTTCTTCTAGTTTCACATTTCAGTTTCGTCGGGTCTTTCCCTTCTAGCTAGCTCCCACATAATCACTCTGTTTATCTTTGAAGGCGATGGCAGTGTCTAGGGTGCTGGTGTTGCTTGCTCTCTGTGTGCTTCCGGCACTTGCCAGTGCAAAAACCGTGGGCAAACCCTTCCATGTCCAAGGTCGCGTCTACTGCGACACTTGCCGCTGTGGTTTCGAGACCTCTGCCACCACTTATATTGCTGGTATGTGCACCTTCTTCCATAGTCCATATATAGTACGCACACCGCCCCTAAATGACTTGTTTTCCTGGTTTGAGATTATTAGTAGTTCAACAGGCTAGACTAACATGCATGTGTCCGGTAAGGTCCCATTTATATCGTCAATGAGTAGAGCTAGGCACCAACTAGTGCAAAATGGTTTGTTTAGATCGATGTTCATAAGAAATACTTCAGTTTAAAGTTGTTGTAGAACATAAGCTGGTTGCGTTAGTGTTTAATCATTTGCATTGATTAATTAAATAGATCGAATTAGGGTTGACTAGTATTTGATACAAAACACAAAAGTAACGTACACGATAACTAATTTGTCGATCGCTAACGCGAATTACCATCTGTTATGATGCAAATGCTAGCAGAACCATCACCATTCTATATCATTAATTTGTGTGCGATCGGTAAAAAGAGTTCAATCTCCAGCATTACTTAATTTCAATTGATAATTATATATGGTGTGCTTTTTAATTAGGTGCAAGGGTGAGAATTGAGTGCAAATACAGGAAAAGCTTGAGCCTTGCATACAGTGTAGAGGGCGTGACCGACGCAACTGGAACATACCACATTTTGGTTGAAGACGACCACGAGGATCAGATTTGCGAAACGGTCCTCATTAGCAGCCCAATCAGTGACTGTAAATCAGCTGACCCCGGACGTAGCCGTTCCAACGTGGTACTTACCCGCTTCAACGGCGTTGTTAAGGCCAAGCGTTTTGCAAACAACATGGGGTTCTTCAAGGATCAGGAATTGCCTGGGTGTTCCCAACTGCTCAAGCAATACTTGAACTACGATCAGCAGGAATAGAAGAGCTAGCTATCTAGTCCTTCTTATTGTTAGTCCTTTATACATTGATCTATATATTTTTGATTTCATTTGGGTTGTTCTTAGTTGTTGTTATCTAAATCATTGATCTCAATGATTCTGTGTTGGGTGTCGCTTTTCGATCTTTATTTTGTGGACATTGCATTAATCCCTCTTGATTAATCCGAGACTATAAAATGTACTTTGGTCGCTTAACTGTGGCTCTCAATATGGTCGAGCTAATCCTTCCTGCTACCATCACCTAGCTCAGGCAAGTCAAATAATATTTGATTTACGTAATTTAAGAACTTCATAATTTACTACAAACATATACAAAGTTACAAACTCTACAGTTGAAGGCACTTTTTTCTCTAAGTTGTTGCATTACATGTTCTCTTGCTTTCACTTTACTTTTAACTTCATTGGCTCCCCTATCCATTTCACTGGAATAACACCAATTTCGTGCGGGATCGACAACAATTTTCTCAAGCGAAACAGCACTCTCTATTAATTACAACAGGCATCGGCAGCACTCTCTATTAATTACAACAGGCATCGGCATTAGTGTGTGGTATCATTCCTTATAATTCAAGGATGATTCTTCATCTTTCTGATGTGGGATTCCAAATGGCTCTAATCTAAACCATATTTTTCCAACACGACCATGGTATCCACCTATTTCTACTATCTTCAGGTGATGATAGTGGTGGTTCGCACATTTTTCCATTTCTTGTATCTCCCTAGACCTTGGGCTTTCCCGCGTCAAAAAAAAAAAAAAAAAAAAAATTAAAAACTTGTTACTCAAACTTTTGCCTGAAAAACAGTTTAGTCCATTGCCTTTTAATTAAGTAGCAAATTACCACTACCTACACTTTTAACCCATAAATTACCATCAGCAAGCCTTTTTTTTTTTAATTCCCATGTGCTAGTGTGCAAGGCCCATGTGCAAGGTATTATCCATTGCGGTCAGATTCCTTTCATTTTTTAATTATTTCTACTGACAAGTAAATTACGAAACTGCTCTTGTGATTTGGATAATGTGAATTAACACTACTGAATGTCAGTAGCATTATGTAAAAAGAATATCTCTACATTCCATCTTTGTTTTTCTTAGAAACAACTCATTTATTTAATAATTCCAAAAACTATTTGTACATATTACAATATGAAACTTGGACACTATCATTTATCTCTGGTTTTGCTGCTTCCGCATACAAGCAGTAGTGTACTGAGGATTAGTAGTATGTCACCCCCAGCAGTATACTGACTCTCAGTAGTGTACTGATTCGCAGTAGTGTGATGGCCCCCAGTAGTATACTAGCCTGGCCTTCTCGCGTTTGCTCACTTCAGCATTGCTTTCATTAGCTCCATCCTAATCCAATAAGAAAGTACCACAAACCCAAAACTAAAGCATTACACAACACCATTAATCCAATAAGAAAGTACCATAAACACAAAACTAAAGCTACTGACCCTCAATACAAAACTGAGAATCCACCAAATACAGGGAAAAAAAATTGAAATTCAATTTTATTCGGCACCAATTATTTGGTCATACTTTCAGATAAAAAACCAGTGAAATAGCTTACCCATGCCAAAACCTGTGACAACATGAGGCTAAAGGTATTGACCCTCAGAATTTCTCAACCAAATCTGGATTCGCAGCCTTGCTTCGCCGAATTCGTAGCCTCCATTCGCCGACTTCGCAGCCTCGGTTCACCAGTTGCTTTGGAGCCTCGGTTCGCCGGATTCGCCGCCGTTGCTTCGTAGCCTTGCTTCGCCGGATTCGCAGCCTCCCATCGCCAGTTGCTTCGCCTCCTCGATCCGCCAGCTACTTCGTCCCTTACCTTCGTCGGAGCCCTAGATCGATTTAGGGAGGATTTGGATTTTGGGATGGTTTGATTTTAGAACCGATCTGATTTTGGGAGAAATGGGTTATGTGAGCTGAGTCTCAGTGGCATGTTTTGTAATTTTCCTAATATTTGAGTGTTTTTTCTATAAAATGGGCTGACAGCCTGTTTCAATTATTGGCCGCATGGGCTATTGGTTTTGGAGTCTGCTATTGGTAAATAGTAGTGTCATTTTGTAGTTATTGGTAAAAAGCTATTAAATTAAACTAGATAGTCCTTATTTTTTCTAATTCTCACACAACAGCCTAAAATTACTATTATATCCCCACTTCCTTTTTTTATTTCTTCTCTCTTTTTATTTATTTATTCTCTCTCTCTCTCTCTCTCTCTCTCTCTCTCTCTCTCTCTCTCTCTCTCTCTCTCTCTCTCTCTCTCTCTCTCTCTCTCTCGGAGAGTTGGTGTAGGCATACTCCGCCATTAGTGCAGACCATCGTCCTCGACCCGATTCCCCTGTCGCCTAGTCTACAACGTCTAAAGCCTCTCCTGCGACTCCCATAATGACGAGAAGACCAACATGTCTTTTCAGTCTACCCCCGTCCTCAGCCCCGTCGATTCCCCTCACCACTCCCAAGCCCTTGTCGGTTGCCACTCCCGCGACTCCTCCGCCATCATATGATTCAAAAAACAAACTATATCCCAATTCCAATTGGTATATCAACATAAATCCATCACATTATCACCTCTACAGAAAGCTAGACAGAAACAAACACTAACCTAAAGCCAAAGAACCCGACTTGGTGCTCAATCCAGAACCCAGCCCACCACTGTACCCATAACCTCAACCTCTCCAACAACACCCTCTCCGGTTCTTTGTACAAAGGTCTGAAAAACTTTAAGCAATTGTAGAGACTAATACTCGCTGGAAACAAATTCACCTGCGAAATTCTAAAATTCCAGTCGGAATTTTGTTCGATATGGAAAATCTCCTCCAATAGACCTCTCTAACAACGGCTTCACTGGATCGGTGCCGGAGAATTTCGGTGACCTGAAGTCTCTCTCATGCATGCTCAACCTCTCGTTTAAATCACTTTTCCGACACGATTTCGAAATCACTGGAAGATTTATCGGTGTCGATGAGCTTTGATTTCTGCAAAAACCAAGCCCTGAGTTCCTCGGGTAACCCAAATTCCTCGCCCAGATCCTATAACAACACACAAGGTCGTGATCTTCATTGCGACAAAGGTGGTGATCTGTACCGGATATTGGGGAGGGAGAGAGAGAGTTTTAGGGTTTTGTTTTTAAGAGGAGAGAGAGAAAGAGCTGAGAGAGAAGTAGAAAAAATAAAAATAATAAATAAAAAGAGAAAAAAAATTATTTAAAAAATTGAAAAAATAATAGTCAATTTAGGCTTATTGTGGACCTGTTGTGTGAGAATTAGAGAGAATAAAGATTATTTAGTTTAATTTAAAAGGCGAGAGACTAAACTATTTTTCAGGCAAAAATTTGAAGAGTAACAAATATTTAATCCAAAAAAAAAAAAAACAAACGAGTTGGCAAATGAGGAGATGCCTTCATGAAAGAAGCTAAATAATAAATAGCCCATTCATAATCTGCAACAACCATGGGCTCTAAATGCTCAACGTTTGCTAACATATATAGGAAATGTAGGCTGCTCCCCTGACATCCAGGGTGAGACTTTGTATCTGAGAAAGAAACATGATGGGTGGGTGAAGAAATGAAATAGGTTTACGGATTTTGAAAGGAAGAAGGGTAATTGTGATTAATTTATGAATCTACACACTCTTGCGATTCTAAATCATTTTAAACAAAGTTGATGATGTGACTTATCATGTCATGTCATTTATTTCATTATTTGTAACTACAATTTTTTTTTTGAGTAAATGAAGATTTCATTTATAATCGCAGGCCAGAACGACACTTACAAATTTCCCGAAAAATGGGAATCATGCACCATTCACTTAAGACATTGAAGCTCATTTAAACAAGGAGCTTAGCAAACTACAACATTATCCTACAAAGAGATAATTTTGTGTGAAAACTTCCTTTGCCAATGCGCTCAATTGCTGTGCGCCAGAAGCTTCCATTATCAAGATGTAAAGAGATAACATCATAATCTACAGGCTAAAAAAGTCAACCATAGACGTAGTTTGTTGGATAAAGTCAACTGTGTCCCAAATACGAAACCCTAGGGAACTAAAGCACAAGATCTTGGTCCACAAAAGGGCCCAAATCCAAGCAACATCTGCAAAGACTGTGGACATCCAAAATTCCTTGGGCCTTAGCCTCGGCTTGAGCCGCCCAAATGATCTGGGCACCCGGCTCCTAAGCAGCCATTCTCCTGTAGCCATCTTGGTCCCGGCCGCCGCTGCTGCTGCAACACCTGTCACACCTGCAAATCGATGCGTCGTCGGCTGCTACCTTGGACCAACCACCGATTTCGCCGCCACCAGCCACCATGATCTCCCTTCCGGCTTCGCAACTCTCAGCCTCCATCCCTAGCTGAAGCAAAACCACTCTTCCTTCTCTGCCGCCTGCAGCACCAGGCTCAAACCACAACCACCTTGTTGCCTAACAGCTGCAGAGGCTATGATCCGATCCTTCGCCACTATCACATCTAGAATCATACGTCGAACTCCACCATTCTTTAGTCGCCCTCTAGGAGGTCGGATCCGACCCGGATTCTCATTCGGTTTCCAACTTGAGAGGCCACCAACGCCATTGTGGTGAGGCACGATGGAACTCGATAATATAGCCTCTTTGAGGGAGAAAACTGGTTGGAGAATCGCTGAAGTAAACTGACGTTGAAGGGCAGTAAGACGACGGGAGGCAGAGATGCTACTGCTTATTGATGGTGACAAAAACCATGGATGGAGTCCCCAGCCATGACGGCTAGGGTTAGCAAGGAGGTGGAGAGCCATTTTTACAAGCATATTCTATATGGCTATGAGGTAATGACAATATTGATTACTTGTGTTTGTTATTTTTGTGACTACAAAATTGATACACAAGTTGGTGCCTCAAATATTGTCAAAAATTGTCTCGAAATAATAGATCGAACAGATTTTGATACACATAGCCACCAACTATAAATCGGAAAATTTAAGCCAATAAAATCCTGCCAAAGACTGTGCCTGAATAAATGGAAGCAATTATTAGCCATCCCCTGTCCCCAAAATGTAGGAAACAAAGGCAGTTGCCTAGAGAGCCTCCAGCAGCTAAACTTTCTCCAAGTTCTTATTTTGGCTGTGGCTAGCTATCAGGATTCAGGAGCTCCCTTCCTCTAAATATGCTCCATTTCCAACTCTATATAAGCTCTTAACATTGCATTTCCTCTTCATCAACAGCGGGCCTGTATCTCTTTCTTCGTCTACATTCTACACATACAAAGATCAACATGGACCGTTCAATACGTCTAGCTGCCTTCCTTCTCGTCCTGGTTCTCATGGGAACTGGTATTGTTCAGTTTCCCTCTTGTTAATTACTTTGATCAATTAATCATTGTAACTTAAGAAGTTATTAGCTAGGCACGTATTAACTTATTGTATGCATGCTAATGTTGGTAGAGATGGGGCCGACAATTGTTGCCGGGGAAAATCTGAGGACATGTGATTCTCCGAGTGGCAAGTTCAAGGGACCTTGCATTATAAGTAGCAACTGCGCACTTACCTGCCAAAAAGAAGGCTTCGCCGGCGGCCATTGCCGCGATTTCCTACGAAAATGCTACTGCGCTAAACCTTGTTAGGTAGATTGTTCAATATATGTATAGCATAGACTTTCGCTAATATTATACGTGCATAAATAATGAGCATATGTGAGCACTGGGTTTGTGATTATATGTTCTTGTTCTTCCAAGTGAACATTGCACACATATTAGGGCTGCCACTTGGTTTGGTAATTACCAAACTAACCGAATACTAAATAATACTTTAAGTTTGGTAAACCGACTTTTTGGTAACTGAGACCGATAAAATCGAAATCGAAAATTACCGAAAAAGTTGGTTTAATTTTGGTAAATACCGAGTCTACCGATTATCTAAATATATTAGCTTTATATATTATGGTTTTCAATACACATACATGTATATTAAGAAATAAACATAAAAATTTTCATAATAGTATGAACGTTACTCAATATACTACATTAATAGTACATATATTTTAAGTAACCTGGTCCAAGATGGTTAAATAACCTAATTTTATTGAAAATGGCTAAAATTTGATGTCATGTATACAAAAGAAAGCTATGATTAGTAGATAAATACAAAGTTTACGGCTATAAAATTGAAAAACCTAATTTTGTTCGTTTTAATTTATATTACAAAGAATTAGTTGTTCTAAAGTTGGTAATATCGAAAACTGAAATGCCGAATTTGGTAGATATGATTAAAAACCGAAATTTTTGGTTGGTAATTGGTACCTCAATTTTTGAAACCGAAAACTTTAGTTTTGAAGTTGGTAATACCTAGCTATAACCGATTCAAACCGATAGAGTGACAGCCCTAGCGCGTATGCATGACTTACTTTGGCTAGTTAAAAGAAAGATCGTTGACCAAAAGAGAAAATAAAGTTAGCAGAAAGATTGGAACTAAGAAGACGCCTCTCTATCCATATTGATAACCACCAAGGGTCCAAGACCAATATCACATATACAATGAAAAGAACATGAGATCTGATTACACGACAAATTTTTGGTGCATTATATATTACGTGATCACCTTAATTTCAAACGTCTCTCGTGCGCACGGTAAACCCGCTTCATACAATGAGAAAGTAGTTTCCTGCATGTTCTACTATTATATAAAGTTCGTCTAAACTATACACTGAGGTACGTATCTACATACATAGTAAAGAGAGTGTTTTTAGTTTAGAGTTGGCCGATCTTTGATAATTTTATTTATGATCGTTTATAAATTATTTATAAGTACTAAAATCCTCCACAATCAAAATAAAATTAAAATATATATGTATATATATAATTTTGGATATCTCCGATTTTAAAATCGAAGAGGCCCCATTAATGTTGGAAGTTGAATTCCAATCGACAGAAGAAGAAAAAAAATTTAAAAAAATGTTCAAATTGAAAGAGGATACTTCCCCAATACGACGTCGTCACGTTCCGAGCTATTGAAGAGTTATAGCGTGGTTAAAGCCGAAAGGAACAGCCACCTCTGTGTGTTCCCCCGCTAATTCGTAAAGAGCGCCATCTCTGATTCCCACAAGCCATTCGATCCCTCTAAACCCATTTTGGATCAACTCAGCTCCCTAATTGTTCATGTGAGTTTTTGCTGTTTCTTTCTTTCCCTTTTGTTTCAAGCATGATCCTTTATTGTTTTTCTTTGGATTCTTTTATTCTTAATTGGGAACCGCATTTCAGATAAACTGGAATGAAATAAAACCTGTTGCTGGCTTTGATCTTCAGTTCAGTTAGGTGGGTTGTGTTGTGTAGATAAATTTGAGAATCCATGGTTGGTAAAGTAACGTGCTTTAAATTTGTGAATACTTAGCTTACTGAAGCAGGAACATCCAATTAGATCATAAAGTTATAAGCTTTTTGATGGAATCAGATTCCATTTCCTGAACTGCACATTAGTTTTATTAGTCACTAACAATTCTGTGACTTTGTTGTTTGAAAGATATAGTTTTTTTTTTTTTTGAGAGAGAGAGAGAGATAAAGAAGGGGTTGATTTTGGGGAGCTGAGCTACAGTGGAAGTGTTTTGGGGCATTTGGAAATGAGGAACAAAAGAGAATTTGAGTGGGGATGAGGTTGACATCTTGTGGGGAAAGAGTCTGCTTCAATTACTTTGGTTTTGAGAAATAGCTTCTTTTTTTTTTGCTATTCAGTTAGACTGGAATGTTGCAGTTTATTGTTGTTGTTGTTGTTATGCTTGGTGTTTCTTTCCTCTTTGTTTGCTGTGTTGTCTCATGTATCTAGGAGTTCTTATCAGTGAATGTCTATTTCGCTTGTGTTTTTCTTTTAAATCAATAAACATCTGTTACTTATCAACAAAGAAAATAAACGAGCTTACTGAGGGTGTCTCCAACGTTCTGTCCTTTACTATTTTCCAAAAGAGCAGAAAATGTTTGTTCAATTTGGTTCAAAGCACTGTTTGATTTTGATTTGACTGGCTTATTGGATATCTAACAGAATGGTTGCCGCTGCTTTTCGCCACCCCGTTGGGATCATTCAGCTCCATGGTTCTCTTAGTGATGCTGGTTCTGCTAGCAAATGTGGGCATTCTTCTTTCAGATTTATCTCCAAGAATTTTGCAGTTGATGTTGCTTTGCTTGGAAAAGGACATTGTAGCTATAGACAGGGTCAACAGCATGTAGTTCGTGCATTATCTTCTCAGGCTCAAACTACTTGTCCAAGTTCATCCAGCTCCCATGGTATTACCATCAATTTTTTAGAGACATCAAAATGTGTTCATATTCTTTTAACACAAATTATACTTGTGTGAAATTTAGGCATTTTCTCTTAATTGTATTCCCATACTCTTCTTTGTAGTTGAGAGTGCTTTGATATTAATTCGTCATGGCGAATCTATGTGGAATGAGAAGAACTTGTTCACTGGTTGTGTTGATGTGCCTTTAACAAAGAGAGGTGTAGATGAAGCAATAGAAGCTGGTAAGAGAATTAGCAACATCCCTGTAGATATGATTTATACATCTTCGCTGATTCGTGCACAGATGACAGCCATGCTTACCATGACCCAACACCACTGCAAGAAGGTATCTTTGCTCAAATTTTAAGCTTATCATTGTAACATTTTGACTTTAGAAAATTCTAAATTGAAATAGATAGTTTTCAGCAGATAAGTGCTTCAAATGCAGAGGGCATTAAGCATCATGATATGATTATATCCTATTTATGGCAAGATTTGTACCTTGGACCTACCTCTACCCCTTCCTATCCCTTGATAGCTACCTGAAGCACATTGTTCATAATCCCTCCTACTAATTTAATTTCATAGACAACATCAATTTTTTGTGATTCCTTGCTCATTCCACTGACCTGTCATGTGTATGCATAGAATATTGCAGACAATTGTTTGAGATCAGAAAGTACAGTTTAAAGGAGTTTAAAAGTGTTTGAAGATAATAAGTACTAACCATATGGGACTATTACTATTCATATTATATGCAGTTATCCATCTCAGACTTTTGGTTGTTATCACTGGAGATGTTTGCCTAAATGTTCTTATTGTGCTTTTATCAACCACTAATGGACACTGTTCTCTGTTGCTACATGCTGATGACTATAAATAAGCACTCTATGAACATCCCCAGCAATGGTGACTGGTTGCTGATCTCGTTGGTTATGCTCTTTAGAGTTTGTCCACCATAGGTTTAAATAGAAAACATATACTTTAGCGACTAAAACCATTGTGGGCAGCTCAAAAGTCTTGAAATACTTATGTTGTGCGCTTAGGGTCAAACAGGTTGGTCTTTTTTTGCTTTAATTTAAACTCCTATCCAATATCTTAAACATTGTAGCAAAAAAGACTTAACATGAAGATGTTACCGTGAGTTAAATGATTTATTATCTAGCTATTCTAACAGAGATAAATACTAAGTTTGATAATTGTGATTGCATATTTCTTAAGAAATACACACAATCTGTTATTCAATTTCTAATGTACCATGAAGGGAAGTTATATATATCATCCCAATTTATGGTTTCAGGTTCCAATCATTATGCACAACGAGAATCGACAGGCAAAGTCATGGAGTCAAATCTACAGTGAAGATACTGAGAAGCAATCAATTCCAGTTATAACTGCTTGGCAATTGAATGAAAGAATGTAATCTGTTCTTTCCCTTGCACATCATTTTACATTGAACAAATTTGAGTAAGTATTACTGGCTGTTGTCTTCTACAGGTATGGTGAATTACAGGGTCTCAATAAGCTAGAGACAGCTGAAAGATATGGAAAGGAACAAGTGCATGAGTGGCGTAGGAGTTACAATAGTCCTCCTCCCAATGGTGAGAGCTTGGAAATGTGTTCCCATAGAGCTGTAGCTTATTTTAAAGACCATGTAAGTAAACTATATTATTATAATATTTGGTATTTACATACAATGCCTATGAGGAGCTGAGTGCCGGTGATGTGTTACCGTTTAAGCACTTAATGAGAAGAAATTACATTGCAGATTCAACCACAACTACAATCTGGAAGGCATGTGATGGTTGCTGCCCATGGGAATTCATTAAGGTCTATAATCATGTATCTCGAGAATTTAACTTCTCTAGAGGTAACAACCTATATTTATAAAATGATTACCTGGGTAATACTTTATATTATCCAGAAATAACTCTTAGTACTTCATTGGAAACAGGTTGTTAACTTAGAATTACCAACTGGGCTACCACTGCTTTATATCTATAAGGAGGGGAAATTTATGAGGAGGGGAAGTCCAGTTGGACCTACAGAAGCTGGTGTTTATGCTTATACTGAGGTATGGACTCTCCGCTCCATCTATGTTGTTAAAATGCTCAAACTTTCAGCCAATTGTTTCTACCCTTACCTTATAACATCATGTAATTGCTGTCAAATTCGTTTCACTTACTACTGGGGTTTTGAAATTAATCAGAAAACATACTTAGTGGAATGAAAGAAGTAAATGCTCGGGGGAGGCAACCTAGTCTAGGGAGTAGCTGTCCTCCTTACTATGGCTTGGTAGTCCGACAGAGAAAATTTAGAATGCTCTTCTGCTATATTCTGTCTAAACTATCCCTTCCACATGTGGCAGCAATTAATAGTTCATGGCACTTGCCAAGCCAGCTCTCATAAGCCTGGTTGAGCTGAGCGCCATACGACTCTGGATTGGCTCAGATATTTAATCAATACCACCATGAAGTGGCTTGTCACATTTGCAACCCTATGGGCTTGAGAAATGTATGAGTGCACTGATATGCCTGTTAAATGGTCAGACATTTTTCTCGTCCTGCTAGTGACGTTATCTTTCGTTGTAGGTGTATAATGTGTCTCTAGTTCTCTCTTGTACTTTTGGTTGACAACAACAATTAAACCCCTTAAGTCAGGTAGGTTTAGGGTCAAAAATAGTTTTGTAATGAGTCAACAAACATTGTGTCTCTGACTCTGCTATATGCTTCTATATGTTTCTCTTTTTGCACTTATCCTTGATTCCTTGCAAAATATTTTATAAGCTGCTTGTTTCGATTTCTGCATGCAGAGCTTGGCCCTTTACAAGCAAACGTTGGATGAAAAGTTGTATTGAACCATATGAAAACAGGTAAGCTCCTTAATAGATCAACTGCCCTGAACGTTCTTACTTGTTGAAAGAATGGATGCTTTGTTTGTTCTTAGTCACATATATGCCCTGTTTACAGGGATAACTGTCTAAAAATTGGATTTCTAATGTTCTTTTGGCATGGATTGGTTGGGTAGTTCAATGTTCTTAAGAATCTGTGTTGTCTTATCCACCAGATATCTATTGAGCCGATATATATGATTTAGATCTTATCATTTCAAGTGTACCTTTTATCTTCTTAATAGAAAGTGTAACCATTATTTGCCTCATATATGTGTTTTTGCAGAGGCAACCTATTTTTACTCGGACTCAGGAGCGTATGAAACAATTGAATCCCATATGCAGTGAGTTCCATGCATGTATAAAATTACATGCCGCTGATTAAATGTCAAACTCAGACACTGAACATTACGAACCGGCCTTGCTGTGAAAGATTTTGTAGAACAAAAGGTTACATCATACTTAATGGCGTTGATCTCATAACCATCGTGTTAGAATTTGGTAATCTTACTCATTTTCAATGACTTTACTAGGTAGGCAATGGTTGACAATCTCAGAAGTAGATTTCTACTTTTCAAATTGGAGCTGTAATTTTATTTGACAACTTTGCTAGTAAAATAACTGCATCCAACTATGTCAGAGAAACTGAAGCATGGCTCAATTTGATTGTCGGGAATCTCATAGAAAGGATTATGAGTGTCCGACTTCATTCTGTCGCATCCTAGAGATGCAATGTGCAATGTATTTGCTTCCTCTTCTCAATTTCTTTTGGCTTATTGCCTTCTCTGTCACGTTTCAGACTAATCACGTCTAACTAGTGAGATTACAATATTATGCCATCAAACAATATATGAAATATCTCTCTGTATTTCAAAATGTACAAGAATTCTGAGCGATTATTGTCCATACATTTCTCAGCTTTTACCACAAATGTGCTGTAATGGCCCAGGATATTTTCTCATGAGGTTAATGACAATCTTGTACATATAAAGATGATCCCTCTTCCGCATTTTGGCAGATTCCTCGCCCCTGCATACATATGTTTAGGCAATCCACCCAAATCATATGCCATATAAATATGTTCCGTATTGCGTCTTACTCTTCTTTTTCATGAACAAGTCACACGCAAGTTGTTTCATCTGTCTTAAATAAGCCAGTCAAGTTGTTTCATCTGTCTTAAATAAGCCAGTCGAGCTTCATAAAGAATTATCTCGCAGAGGTTTTGCTAGCTTTGAAGTTGGTTCACTTGAAACTCGCAGTATTAAACAGAGAATAACACCTGTTTCAAATGAGATGTTGGAGAAATCAATATCCAATATATATGGATTCTTCAATTTTAGATTCGAGCAGCTGTGTTGCGCATTTATGCCTCTATTTGCTTCTGCAATATCTAACCTGTCTTCCACTCCGAATGATGTATAGTTGTGTATGTGCTATATATGGAATAGGGTTTGTTTTTATTTTCAAAATTAATTTAGTAGTAATTAACTGACATTCAAAGTATTTTTGTTATAATAACGGCAATAATATCTGAGGGCATGGTATAGGTGCTTGCTAATGCTAACTACTAGCTGGCTCTTGTGATTTGTGTGGAGGAGTGCACTTTCTCTACTAGTCTCAATGCTGATTTGGAGAATATTTTGCAATTAAGGTGACATTAATAAATATCTGTGTTTCAAACTTTCGATACATATACTCTAAACACTCCTATATAATTGCGTAGATTAATGTCACCAATTTTATTACATGTAGACATCGACATAGGATTACATTGCATGGACAATATTTACATGAAAAGGAAAATTCCAAAATTGATCTTTTGTAATAACATTGTACCTGTAATATTTATTATTATATACTATGAAGTGTAGATGATGATGGCCCAACATTTTTTTCGAGGTGTTTTTATTTTAATTTTTTTTTAATTTTGAGAATATTTGCGGTTAATCCTAGATGAGAAAATGGTAACAACTGTGATGGTTACCAAGTACAAACCTACACACACATTCAAATTAATTTCGCATTTGCAATTTGGTGTTCGACAAAAGTTGCAACTCAGAATCTCAGGTCAAATATGCTCTAAGAATCAATCATCCTCATGAAAAAAGAACGGTTTCAAAAGGCCACATTGATTATGGCAGTCTAAGAGACATTACACTAAACCATTGATTATGGCAGTCTAAGAGATATTACACTAAACCAGTTGATGCCCTTTGGTCTTTCACATCTCTAAACCCGTTGTCCATTGACCTTCCAATGACTATTACCTCGTTACTATAAACCAAGCAGTATAAAAGCTTTGTATATTAATCATCATCATCATCCATGTTTCAGCCCTTATTCTTTTACAGTATCACTAAACAATGGCATTAGCAGCTATTCTTGCATGCTTAAGCTTCATTCTTCTCTCATTTTCGGCAGAGGCTAGCTATGGTGGTTTCACTGTTGATCTTATACAGCGCGACTCACCGCTTTCCCCCTGGTACGACTCATCCACCACCCATTTCGACAGCTTGCACAACGCTTTCCGCCGCTCCATCTCACGTGCACATCGTTTCATCAAGCCAAGCACGAATACAATCGAATCCAAAATAGTCCCAAGTGGTGGAGAATACTTGATGAACATCTCCATGGGAAACCCACCGGTTGAGGTTCTCGGAATAGCTGATACGGGCAGTGATCTTGTCTGGACCCAATGCAAGCCATGCACGCAATGCTTCAACCAAAACCCACCTCTCTTCGATCCTAAGCGCTCCTCCACGTATCGAACCGTCCCCTGTCAGTCCAACTCATGCTCCAATCTTGAAGAAGCCTCTTGCGGTGTGTACAGTAAAACCTATTGATTTTATCTCCCTTAATCAAAGCTTTTCCTAAAGGGACTAAGGACCATCCATACACTATTTTCACTTGTATGATTTTCATAAGCTGTGTCATTTTGCACTTCAAAAATAATTTTCTTTGAGATTTGTATAGAATTGTATAGTGACATTTTATACGATAAGAAAATAGGCTTTCAGATTTCACTTGTTTTTTCATATAATTATGATTCCTAATTTCTCTCTTTGTTTGTATAGGTGGGGACCACGGTGACACTTGTGTGTACAGTTATCGTTATGGAGATCGTTCGTTCACTCGGGGGAGTCTAGCTCAGGAGACCATCACCATCGGCTCCGCTTCCGGTCGGCCGGTTTCCCTTCCGAAAATCATTTTCGGTTGTGGACATGAAAACGGTGGCACATTTGATGAGTCCGGCTCCGGCTTGATCGGTCTTGGCGCTGGTCCACTTTCTTTCATTTCTCAACTAAACGGAGGGAAATTTTCCTATTGCTTGGTACCCACGTCAGCTAAATCATCCGTTGCAAGCAAAATAAGTTTTGGTACTGCCGGAATAGTCTCAGGCGACGGTGCCGTCTCAACTCGTCTTGTTTCCAAACAACCCAACACGTTCTATTACCTTACTCTTGAAGCAATTAGCGTTGGAGAAAAGAGACTGTCCTACAAGACCAGCCAATCCACTAAGGCTGTTGCTGTCAGTTACGGTAGTGAGGGTAACATAATCATCGACTCCGGGACTACGCTGACCTTGCTTCCACCTGGGTTCTACAACGACGTCGTCTCGGCTTTGGAAGTGGCGATTAATGCAGAGCGTGTTAGTGATCCGAAGGGGGTTCTGAGTCTTTGTTTTAGAAGCAAAAGTGATCATGACATTGATGTCCCCGTTATCACTGCGCATTTTAGTGGTGCTGATGTGAAGTTGAACGCTTTGAACACGTTTGCTAGGGTGGAGGATGATATGGTTTGCTTTACGATGATTCCGTCTGATGACGTGGCGATCTTCGGAAACTTGGCTCAAATAAACTTCCTGGTGGGTTATGACCTTGAGGAAAGTACTGTGTCCTTTAAGCCAGCTGATTGCACCAAGCATTAGATTAACATCACATAGTGATTCTTCAAGCTTCTGCAATAATTTTCCTGTTAAGGGTAGTAGAAATATTGGATCAGAAAATTCGAAGGGTAATTATTATCTTTATGGCTGTTAGCTATGCATATTTATAGAGGTTTTGCCTTCAGATTATGCACAGCCATGCATATAACTTACAGCACTGTTCATGCACAAACAAAAACCTTGTCCACAGGGAAAAGTAGGCAAGTAGCCCATTCATCAATCCATAGTATCAAATTTTTGGAAAATTATAACATAGTTCTGGAATGGTACATGCGGTGGTACGAGTTGATATAATTGGTCCAAATGATTTATACTTATTTTTTATTGGTTATCTGAATATTTTTTTTTTCACGCCATGCATAGTCCTCACCAAATTCGAGTAATATGATTGGCTCGTACCACCATATGGCAATGATACGTGGTACTCTGGGACTACAGAAAAGTTTGAACTTCTGTAAAATCTGAGGATTATTGAATCTGGCATTGTTATCCCAAACAACCAATTAACTAAAGATCAATATGGGTTTTACAGGGAAAATAAAAACGTGAGTCACATTAGGTTAAGCTGCTCTTAGTGCCATATCTGCATAGGCAGATTTGTCGATTCCGTCTTTCAATCTCTCTTTTTTTTCTTTTCTTGTTAGGTGGTTCTAGTGTTGGATCTCCAAATTTGATATTTGGACCTCTCATACTTTTTTTTTTGTATCGAAAGAGGTCAGCCCGGTTTTATAATTCAGCAAGCAGTACCAAATGACACACCCCAATGGGGTCGACAGAAAGAGCCGTCCTTTAGGACATACAAACATCCTATTCTAGAAAAATAGAACTCTTCATACCCAGAGTACACCCACCTTTTAGACATTCCACCCACCATTATTCTAACAAAGACCTAGATGCTTAGAAGCATTGTAAAAAGGTTCCAACCAAACATCTGATCTTTGTGACCTAAACAAAAATTAAACAGTACTATGGGCCCTGGGACCCCAGTCCAGCCAACCCCACACCAAATGGGTTGACCAAATTGAGGCCCTAAGAAAAAGCTCCGTAATCTAGTTCAGGGCCCAACCACTCTAAATTTTGGGAAGAGCCCAAGATGCCAGACATTAGCCTAGGCGCCTGCCGAAAGAGAGCCGAGGCAAAACTGCCCTGTCAGTGCCATACATGCGATGAACCAACCTTAAAAACTCCTTGACCAGATGAGACTTTGGAGAAGGGAGATGCACGCCATCAGCCGCTGCGCTCGAATCCCACGCCTTCACAAAGATGAAAGGACAAAAGGAGGAGACAGCCTGGCCGATCCTTGCTACACACGACACCATGGAAAGCGCCAGAAGTACTCTCCATCTAGGATGGAGGAAGGTGCAGATATGCGCAACCCAAGGCGGCGCTCTCTCTAGGGTTTTCATTCTCTATTGTAAATAAAATTGGACCTCTCATTCTTGTTAAACCTCCAATTTACTTTTCTGAATACTTAAAAGGCTAAGTATCCCTCCTTAATTTTACAAAAATACCCTTGAATAATTAAATCTATATCTTCAACAATTTGTTGTTGTTGTTTTTTATTTATTTTTTATATATATATTTTTATATATATCTATCAATTCAACTACGAAGAATTTTGTGAGAAACTGTCTACATCTTCAGTGTACTTTTAGTGACGAAACCATAAAATGATTCTTGGAGGGGTCGAACAAGCAGACAATTATAAAGATTTTTTTGTTAATCCAAATCTGTTTTAGAGAAACGGGAATTGAGAGAAAATCGCTGTGTATTCTCATTCATAATAGGGGTCTCTTTATATAGAGGATTGCAATGCATAGAGTCTGAATCATACAAGGAAAGGTAATCATACATTGAATAGGAATCTCTAGATTCTTCTAATTAAACCCTATTACCACTAGGTCAAGTAACCTAGAGTTTGGGCCAGACACAGAATAGGGATGTACTTGAACACTCCCCCTTGTGTCGCCCAAACACGGTGCTTCTCTCGTTGCCTCGCTAAAAACCTTGCTGAGTAACAAAAACCCAGTGGGACAAATAACCTCAGTCGAAGGGGAAAAAGAGCACAACACACCCTTCACGTTTCGATACCATACATGTAGACACCTCCCCCTGCTGTCTGCATCTCTCCCTGATGACTACGGTCATTGGAGTTCGGATAACTTCCACAAACGATGCTACCAATATGTTTCTTGAAAGTGGAATTTAGGCAATGACTTAGTGAGCAAGTTTGCCATATTGTCCTGAGATTGAACCTAGTTCACTTTGATCTTGAGGAGAGTCTATTGTTGCTGATTATGCTTGGTGTTGTCGCTTTTGATGTAGTCTTGCTTCATTTGTTCAAAACAAACAACATTATCCTAAATGCTCGTAGGCTCATCTATGGTAGACTTCAAACCACAATTGTTCAAACATGCGTAATTATGGATCCAATCCATAAACATTCACGAACCACTTCGTGAAGAGCAATAATCTCTGCATGGTTAGAAGATATAGCGACTAAGGTCTGTTTTGTAGACCTCCAAGATATCACGGCATTTTCCCATGTGACCACTTAACCAGTTTGGGAATGACCTTTGTATGGGTCAGAGAAGATACCCAATATTAGCAAAACCTTCCAAAATACATGTCGTTTTGGGATGGGGATAGTGGACGCATGCCAGTGTTGGCGGCGTTCCTGGTGTGTGATGGCTCCGAATCCATCATCTCTCTGTAGGGATAAAGCATGCCCATATCAATCGTACATCTCAAGTACTGAAAGATATCTTTTACACTAATCCAATGGCGTCGCGTTGGCGCAGAGCTATATCTAGCTAACAAGTTCATGGCAAATGAGATGTCCGGTCTTGTGCATTGAACTAAGTACAATAATGCGCCTATTGTATTTATGTAAGGCATTTCCGCCTCTAGCACATCTTCGCCATCATCATTTGAACGAAGAGGATCCTTTTTAGGATCAAGACTACGGACGATCATGGGGGTGCTTGGAGGATTGACCTTGTCAAAATGCCTAAGCATCTACCAACACGATGCTCAAGTTCCAAACCGAGAAATAATCGTGTTCTCCTAGAATCATTCATCTGAAGCTCGAATTTCAAGTGTTCAACGGTTTCCCTTAACTCTTTAAGGGCTTCCAATGAAGATCATGTTCAACATGAACCGCGATAAAATCTGAAACTTGTTATGGAAATACATGGGCATATCCCTTCCCAATCAAGTAGTCACTTTAGTAAGCGTTTCAATCTTATTGTAAACGCGCTTTGTAGTCTAGAGCCACTTGACTTGGGTAAATGAAGTTCACCATGAACCTTCATGTATATTCTGTATCTAGATCCCTATAGATATACATAATGATCACATTTGTAAGCTGCATGTTCAGTTATTCGGAAACTACCAAACTGACAGGGTAGTGGAGTGCTATGACATCCATTACGAGATAATATGACTCATCGTAGTCGATTCCAGGGCGTTTTGTGAGAAGCCTTGTGCCATAAGGTGAGATTGCCATCTCTTTTTCTCATCACGCTTTCTAAAGAATAGAGGTGGCAACGGGTCAGCACGGCCCAACCCTGCCCATTTTAAGCCGGCCTAGTCGTGCTTCGTGCTGTGCTTGGGCCGGCCCATTTATTATCGTGCTGGGCTCGTGCCGGTCCATTTACTTAAACATTAAGCCCGGTCCGGCCCATGGCTCCTAGCCCATATCGTGTCGGGCCGTGCTCGTGCCTACCCACTATAAAGCACGATTTTAAAATCTTAATTTGAATAAATAAAAATTAATTTTATTTAACTATTTAGAAAATTAAAATAAATTAAATTCTACAATATTTTACTTAATCTTAGCTTTTTAAGATTAGTTTTCTAATTTTTTTGTATTCCACTACAAGAAAGAAAGGAAAAAAAAAATAACTCAAAATATATTGCTTGTAGTATATTATTGTGAAATTAATCTTTATTAATATAATGAAGATTTAGTATCATATTATTCTTTCCTTCATTCTATAGTTGTATTATTATGACATAAGAAAAAATACTCTATGTCAAAACAAGAATATAATGTTTTATTTCACTATTTTGACAATATAAAGAAATAGCATTGGTGGAATTGTCATGAGATTTTAAATAAAGAGGTCTAATATTCAAATCTCATCATTGTGGTTTTTAAATATTTTTAAAAATAAAATGAAATTTTGTGTTTGTAACGGGCCGGCCCACAATATGTCATGCTCGGGCCCATTACTGGCTCAGGTCGAGCCGGGCCAATGGGCCAATATTCCTAGGCCCAACCAAGCCCGTTATTCTAACATGCTCGGGTCATGCCGGGCCACTAACGGGTTTGGGCCTTGCCGGGCCTCTTTTAAGCCTGCCGTGCTCATGCTTAGCGGCTCGTTTGCCACCTCTACTAACGAAGACCCATTAGTCAATAGGTTTTATGTTAGGAGGTGTTGGCATCACTGGCTCAAAAACCTTCCTCTTTGTTAGAGAATCCAACTTTACATGGATCGCATTTTTCCATTTAGGCCAAATCTCTCTACATTAGCATTCATTCATCAACGGAGCATAGTTCGATATCATTGGACTCAACAAACTCATGCGCAATGAAATGCACAACTACATCGTCAATTATGATAGAGTTTCTATCCCACGTCTCATGTACACTAGTGTAATTTTCATAGAGCTCTATATTCTCAAGAATAGGTTCTAACATTGAGGCGTCTCCCAACGATAACCATAATTCAGAAGATTCTCATGAGACGGATTTTGAGTCTTGATGATCAAAGGATTGGAATGTGCCAAAGTATCTTTCGAACCCACTGGCCTCCCACGCTTCCTAGCTGGGGCCATCGCCTATAACTCCAGAGTGCCACTCTTTTTGGCGTTGGCGCCATACCAGCCTCTGTGTAGGGTGGTGTTATGTCCTCTCGTAAGAACATTCTTCCTTGCAGGCATGTTTGCAACATATTTGTGTGATCTCGTCACTTTAATAGAGATCGAGATGAGATATAGTGGGGATAGTCCACGACAATTCTTGTCGTTCTGCTGAACATCCGTGTTCTTTCTCCCCCTAAAGATTGGAAAACTGTCACATCAAAGTGACAACCAGATAATCTAGCGGTAAGAAGATCGTCTTGCAAGAGCATTAAGTGGCGGACAATTGTTGGAGTCTCAAATCCAACGTAGTTGTCCATTCGTTTGTAAGGACCTGTCATAGTGAACTGTGGCGGCGCAATTGATACATACATGGCTCACTCAAATGTGAGTAAGTACGATACTTGTACCCAGTCACTAGCCGTAACGCAGAGGTAGATTGAGTGGTGGTGGGTCGTAGACAAATTAGCATAGTTGCATGCGATATTGCATCACCCCAAGCGGATAGAAAGAGATTGGTGCGCATTACCTATGTCCAGACTACCATCGTAGTCATTTTTGTGAGACCAATTGGGTGTGTTCATGAGAATATGATGTCCAACATCAGTCCCAATGCAATAACCATCGAAAGTCTTCGATGTAAACTCTCTAACATAGTCAAATCCAATTGATTAAATAAGATGATTCGGGGAGTGAGCCCATTGTCATATGATATGTGCTAGGAGTGTAGCATATGCAGCATTACAAATGGACAATGGCATAACACGTGACCAGCGTGTTTGCATGTCAACCAACATCATGAGATATTTAAACGTCAGCAGGTTGGTTGAATCAGTCCACAGAATCCCCATGGATTCTACGTAAGAACAGAATGAGTATCATATCCTTTACTTAGGATGGTCTTAATCTTAATTTCCCAAAGTAACAAGCTTTGTAAACGAGCGAAAGACTTTAGATGCAACCAATGAGGATTGTGGTTGGGCTTGAGCGTCTGAAATGCTATTTGAAGCAAAGTTGGTGATTGCAACATCACCTGGGGCGCTATCACCATGATGGACGCCATCCATGGCGTTATGGATAGGGATTATGCTAGCCCTAGGCTGGTGGTGGACGGCGGCGGGTGCCCTAGGCAGCGGCAGCAATCACACTTAGCCAAGGAATCAACCTTTGATTCATGCTTCGTTTCGCTCGAGAGAAAGGATGTCCATGTGAAGTCTTTAGTAGACGAATCATCATATCATGACTAGGATGACCTATGCTATCGTGACAAAGCCAATATGTGTCTAAATCAAAGAGATCTTCTCTCATAACTTTATTGGATTTAATAGCTTGAATAGTGACATAGCGTCCACTAGAGAGACACATAAACTTCTCTAAGATGCGCCTTTGTTTGCAATCACTAGAGGTATTGCAAAGGAACTCATTTCTGTTGTCTACATGCATTTTAGCATGAAATCCATTGGCCATTCATATGTGTGATTTGCCCTAGGAGCGTAGAGAGTTTCTGTGACAGTAATCAACGTGCCATTTGGCAAGGGGAGCTTGGGCTATTCCATATCCTCGAATTAATACTGATGGCTCAGCCATCGTAGTCACAAAGTAATATGCTCAGAATCAAAATGGAGTTATCATGAAAAGAACTCAAAATTTTATTCATAAGCCAACAGAGTACATCATTGTCTCTTAACCATTAAGAGAATCTAATCCAAATGCTAGTTAATGCAAAACAAAGGTAGTCGTTTGACTTCTTTCAGTAACTCCAAAATAAATATGACCAGGCGAGTAGAGAGATGTCGGTGGAGCAAAGCTCGCTTAAGTACCACTTATCTCAAAACCTTCCTAGACATCATACTTATTTGGGATGAGCCTATGTGAAGAAAAACTAAACCAATGGCATTTACGACAAAGTATATGGCAATTGCCTATTACATCTCTTGGAAAAATAAAGATTCAAATAGAATTGGTGATCTATTGATCCCAGCCAGATTTATAGTCTTCAACCCTTCACTCTAGATCATCTTCTTGATCTTCTTGTTCCACATAGTGAGCTTCTCTTGCTTCACAATATGCTTTGTAGGCGGTGACAATTTCTTCACGAGCTCTACAAATGTGTGCCCAATGATCGGATGCTACACATCGAGAACATACATCTCTTTGCTCAGACTCTATTGATTGAGGCACTTTGAAAGCGTCATTTAGATGGCTCTTAGTGTTGGTGGCGCAACCAACATGGCCAGAGGCATTGCCTCCCTCTCTCTTTCCACGTTGACCTCTTTGGTTCCGTGTTTGCCTATTTTGGCGGTTACCTTCTCAAGTAGAGTGATTATATGGACTAGAACGTCCAGAAGCATCCCTAAGACTAGGGTTTCGCTCTTGGCGCCCTCTCTTAGCTGCGTGACTATAATTGGATTATGAAATAAGCTCTGTTTCTACGGATCTCTAATTATAGTTCTTCACAAGGATGTTGTCATGCTTTTCAGCGACATTTATAGCTCTAACAAGCTCGTGAAACCTTATGATCCGTCCTGTAGTAACATCGATTCGATAGTTCTTAGTAACCATCAATGCAGAGACGGGGAAGGTAGAGAGAGTCTTCTCAATCAACATCGCATTTGTGATCTCTTTACCACAGAATTCCATTAAGGATTTAATGTGAAGTGCTTCCGAGTTGTAGTCAAGAACTGACTTGAAATCACAGAAGCAGAGGCTATGCCATCTCACTTCTAGGTCAGGAAGTAGGGAGTCATGGACGTTGCCAAATCTTTCCTCGAGTGAGACCCACAGCCTTCTGGGGTCTTCTTCATTCATACACTCATACTGGAGAGAATCATCGATATGACGAGTCATTAGGATGATGGCTTTCGCCTTATTTGCCTCTAAGGCTGCTCTATTTGCTTCCAAAGCTCAAACTTGCTCAATAGTTAGCACGTCCTGACTAGGCTCGAGAATCGTGTCTAGGATTCCATAGGCCTTGAGATGCTGGCGAACATCACGAACCCATTTGTGATATCCAGAGCCAGTTGTCCCTAATGGAGCAAAGTCCAATTTGTTCAGGTTACTCATCCTGAAAGAGAACAAGAAATTAGGGTTAGTTTTAGAGCATAAAAAGTTACCACAAACACATATAAAATTCCTAAGCGTAGTTGCTCCTAAGAAATTATGAAATTCTGAGCGTAATCGCTTCCAAGAAATTCAATTCCAAGAGGTATTGGATTAGATCGAAACAATGACATAAGTGGTTGATCATAAATTCTCTACAAACTCTAAGTTTGGAGATCTCAACAAGCTCCAAGCTTGGAGTGAGCACGAATCCCCACAGTTAGGTCTCCCCTATGATGAAGAAAAGGGGGTAGAAGAAGGGAGTTTGCAAGTCCCTGAGAAAAAGAAGAGAAAAGAAATAAAAACTTCAAAAACGGGAACTTTGAATAAAAAAAATACCTCGAAATAAGTCGCCGGAAAATTTTGGCAAAAAAAAGTAGCAGGAAAAGTGCCCTAAAAAATCGACGGAAATTCACCGGCGGTGGTTGACCGAGTGCTGACGTGGCAGTAGATCCTAGATGCTGACGTGGCAGTGGGTCCCGACTGCTGACGTGGCAGAGGCTGTTGGTCAGTGGGACGAGTTGATTGTGGGCTTCTAGGCTTGGCTTGGGCTGCCTCCTCCTCCCTTTTTTATTTTATTTTTTTATATTTTTTTTAAATAAATTTTCTGCCATTTTTTCTGTTGGATGTTCACGTTGCCGGTTCAGGATCTTCCAGACCGGTTCTTGGGGTGGCGCAGCCGGTTCTGGACTCCTGGGGTCGAGGGCTTCAAGGTGTGAGGTGTAGGCAAAAAAGGCTTCAAGGTTTTGTATTCGAATTTGAGGTTTTAGCTTCTTGAATCAGGGTTTGGCTATTTGTTTCAGGATTAGGGCTTCGTGCTAATAACGTGTTTTAGAGAAATGGGAATTGAGAGAAACTCGTTGTGTATTCTCATTGATAATAGGGGTCTCTTTATATAGAGGATGACAATGCATAGAGTCTGAATCATACAAGGAAAGGTAATCATACATTGAATATGAATCTCTAGATTCTTCTAATTAAACCCTATTACCACTAAGTCAAGTAACCTAGAGTTTGAGCCAGACACAAAATAGGGATTTACTTGAACAAAATCATAATTTTTTTGTTTGTTTGTTTTGCAATATGGATGGTTCTAGAAAAGAGTTCGGTTCTCAAAAAAACAATATCAAGTAAATATAATTAAAAAGAGTTGACCTTGGATCTAAGTAAAACTGCACCAAAATATTCAACGAATTTAGTTTGAGAAAATTCTAAATCAAATTGTTTTGAATTTATTTTTGTATTAAACGATTGGGCCATGTATAGAAATTAATTATTTTTACTTTATTTTTTTAGGTAAATTAAAAATTATATAGGTAATATAAGGAAATTTTGAAGGGAAAAAAAAGTTTAATTGAATGTTATATTAATGTGATCGTAAAAAAAAATAATTAATGGGGGAGGTAAGAAGAGTTTTTCTTTTTTAAATATATATTTTTCTCTCTTTGTCCTTATTTGTCTTTTTATATAAGTTGACAAAGTCTAATGACAATTGAAAAAAAAAAAAAAAACAGAGGTCAAAATATTAAATTTGGAGGTCCAACTAGAACCACCCTTTCTTGTTCTTTTCTCCAAAATACGTATAAGGGTGGTTCTAGTTTTTTTTTTTTTTTGGCAAAGAAGGGTGGTTCTAGTTAGACCTCCAAATTTGCTATATGAACCTTCCATACTTAGTACACCTAGTGTTCTAAAACTCGGCCGCCTAGGCACTGGGCGGCGGCTCTCCGACTCGCCTAATGCCAAATCGGAGCTGTTGGGTAGACTGGGATTAGGCGGCTGCCTAGGCGGGTGACTAGGTTCCTAGGCAGGGTTGGTTGGGTGCTAGGCGGCCTTTCTAGGAGGATTTGCAGGTTATTTCATGGAGTTTGACGGCTTAAAGAGAGAGAGAGAAAGTGGAGGAATCAACTCTGATCGGAGTAGTATAAAAACCACAAGGTTAAAATATCGATCGTCATCGCGGCCTTCGTTCTTGTTTCTGATTGTTTTGTGTGGTTATTGATTAAACAATAAAGAAATTGAAGAAAAATCAATGAAGAGAGATGAGAGAGAGTGTGGAGGTGGTGGCTACTGGTTTACTTGTTTCGTGAATGAGAGGACGAGGAAGAGAAATGAATGAACTTTATGTTGGAACATGTGGGACTTTAGTCCCACATAGAAGAAAGGATTAAGGGTGGTAGCCTTAATAAGGCCATATCCTTGCAATCAATTAAATGGATGACAAGTCTTGATATGGGCTTTGGTGGCTTTGCTGGGCTTTTCCTCTTGGGTTTCCCATAGGAATAAGCATATATATAAAGTCATAGATGGGCCTTGGGCATTGAGGCTCTTGGGCTCGGTTTGATTAAATCTAGTTTTATTTTTTGCATTAGTATTCAATTTTCTGATAAATGCAAACAGTTGCAACAGATGAAATAAAACGATGCCAACTGCCGACACAACTGTTTGCATTAACCTCTATAAATGGACAACCTTGGGTCGTCATTCATCCATCGAAAAATCATCATCTTCTTCTTCCTCCTAAATCGTTTCTGAGAAAAGCATAAAAAAAAAAATCCGCCAGGGTCAAGTTCTTGTGCAAGAACTTGACCAGATAGTTCCTCTAAATAGACGTCCGAGAACTACAGCACAAGAAGGGGCGAATTTCTGTCTTAGGTCGCTACGTTGCAGACCTCTATCTGATCAAGTTAGTGACTTTAATTTATGTTCAAAACTATTTGATTTCAATTTTGTTTATTAGTTGATTTTATATATATATATATATATATATATATTTTTCATATTCATATATATAAATATCATGTTCATACAAGCATACACTGATTGTATCTAACACTTTATTGTTTGAGAGAGAGAGAGAGAGAGTGTGTGTGTGTGTTTAATAGAATAAAAAAAACTTTGTGGCTGGTGTTAGCTGGGAGAGAGAGAGAAAAGATAGGATGCTAAGAGCATCTTTTGTAGACTCTCTATTTTGGCTCCTTAGCTACTTTAGATAGCATGTTTAGCTTTTTATCTATTTTAGCAGTTGCACCAGACTCATAAGTGGCTCTCTATTGTAACTTTTAGCTATCTCGCTCCTAAATTGTTGATGTTTGGATCTGTGGGGATCTAATTAATGACAAGTAGAGAGAGAGAGAGAGAGACACGAGAAGTATAGTGGTTCATCTCCACCTTAGCGGGAGACTACGTCCACTTGAAAGCTTAACAATATGTGTTGGACCTTGCGGCCCAAGAAGATTACATGAGATGTAACGGGATGTCATTTAAGTGGGAGGAGGGTTCCCTTTTATAGGTAAGGGAACCCCTCTCATTTACATTTTCTTAGATGTGGGATGCAAAACCACTATTCTAGTATAGAAAAGCTATGTTGTGAGGGCAACTTGGCAAGGCCAGGAAGGTGGCTTCCCGGCGACGTTTTTGCCACTTCCGAATACCGTAGCGTAGCTTGAACACAGGGCTACAGGATGCATGTCTCGGTTGGGCCTCACCATGGCTTGTGGGTGTCCCAAAGAGGGTGTTGCTTATGCTTGGTGATGTAGCAAATCCTCCATGCATAGTGAGAGGTATCTACATAAATATAGAGAGTGGGATGGGGCTCTCTATAATTTAAAACATTCCTTTTAATTTATTTATGTAATTTATAAATACATTTAAACTATTTAATCTTTATTTAAAAAATAATATAAATTCAAAACTAGCTAAAATAAAGAGCATTGATGCAGATGTAATTCTAAAGTAGCTAGCTAAAATAACTTTTTAGCTACTTTAGCTAAAATAACTTTTTAGTTACTTTAGCTAAAATTTGACTCAAAAATGGCTAGCATTGCTAAAAATACTCTAAGGCCAACAAAAAGCATAATTGAATGCTGCTTATTCTCTTTTTGTTGGATAATTGAATACTTTGTTAAACGAAAAACATATTATGTGCCTTCATCAAAGCGACTGACAGAGAAGGAATCAAGGAATTAGCGATTATCATCAATCAGCACAATTACGAATCAATCAGCATTTAATGTTATCATTGTAATTGATATTTCCGTTGTAATTCCATCCCTATATAAAGAGACTATGAAATGAAATGAGTAGACCAATTCCATCTCAATTTTACTTTAACACGTTATCAGCACGCTCAGAGCCAATAGCCAAGAAAAAATCCTAATTTTCTAGTTTCTTTCTATCGAAAAAAACCCTAGTAGAAAAAAATTTCTGTTCTCCCGCCACACAAAAAAAAAAAAAAAAAAAAACTGACAAACAAACAAATTTCTTCCTGTCCAACTGACCTTGCGGCATCCTCCAGCCTTGTCATCCCCGTCCGGCCTCTTCCTCGGCTTAACTTTGCGCGCTTCACGCCTCTGCTCACTACCTCGCTACCCAGCCAGCCTCACGCCTAGCAGACCTGCAGCGTTGCCTAGCCAGCCCACACAGGCCTCACCGAGCACCTGGCAGCCTCTAGCCTTTAGCCCACTGCCCCGTCGAGCAATTTGGAGCCTCACCTGCTCCCCTTCACAGATCCCAGCACCGATCCCTGCATCACCAGCCCAGTCGCTCGCCTCCACCCACCTGCAGAGTCCCCGCGCCAGAGCACGATCCAACTTCCGATCTAGCCTCCGCGCTGTCTTAGCTATAGCCTCGAGCCGCCTTCGCTACTGTCCATTTCCTACTCGCCAGCGCGGCCTCCACCTACAAATCACCATCTGTAAAGAACCAGAAAACCAGCAGAAAAACACGAGGAAGAAGAGAGGAGAAAAAAAAAAAAAAAGAGAGAGGAAGAAGGAAAGAAAAAAAGAGGAAAAAGGTGACCCGACCCAAAGAACAGGACCGGCCCTAAGACAAAAAAAAAATAAAAGAAGTGGCCCAGAAAAAGGAATCCAGCCCATAAAGAATTTTTTTTTTTTTAAAAATGCCTGGTCTAGAGTGGTGACGTGGCCCAACACAAACAAAAGAAATAAAACAGGCCCTGTGGCCACAAAAAAAAGAAAAGAAAAAAAAAGGTTTTGTGGTGAGGAAAAAAAGAGCAAGCAGCCCAGTTTTTCTCAAGCCTAAAAACATTGCTACGCACGCCTGCATCAACACGCGCGTGCGCTAGGATTGTTTTGTTTTCTCGAAATTAAGTATGTTTTCTTTATTTTGTCTTTATGATTTTAATCAAGCATGTGAATTTTATTTATGTTTTCTATTTTTAAGCATGCTTTATACTTCATTGTTCATGCTTTTATTATATTTTGTTATTAAGCATGTTTAGTTAAGATAATTCTGATCATTTTAAGCATGGCTTGTTATTTATATAATTATGTTTAAGCATGCTTTATATTTTATTGCTCATATTTTTATTAAGAATTTTTAAGCATGTTTCGTGATTTTTATTTTACGCATGATATATTATTGCTATTAGTATTTGTAACACATATTTTGGTGTTTATTTGTGAATTTTTTTTTAGCATGCCATGTACTTTATTTTTATATATGCTATGTTTTATTTATTATTACATGTGTTATGGTTATTTTTTAAATGCAACATATACAATCCGCTTTGCCATGATAATGAAAATTCATGCTCATTATCCATACACACTTACTGTGATAAAGCATTTTCACATAGCATCGAAAGAAAAAAATGTGACCATTACAAATCTTGGTCTTGAAATCTAATTCACATTTTTGGAAAATAATTTACATGGATGTCTTTATGACTGCGTAATTTATATCTTCTCTCTTGTTATATTTATGGCTTATCCAACTCGACTTGAATTTGACATCTTGGACTCAGAAGGACTTGAGTACCATCGTTGGGTTTCCGATGTGGAAACTGCCTTTGTGGCAAAAGACTACACTGCCACCATTACCGATCCCAAAGATGATGAACTATCTAATAAGGTGAAAGCAAATGCCTTAATGTTTCTAAGGTGACATATTGATCCTAGCTTACGCTAGGAGTACCTTCAGTTGAAGACACCCAAAGAACTGTGGGATGCCCTTAAGGGACGTTTTGGGAACATTCATGACACTTTGCTCCCAGAACTGGTCATTCAGTGGAATGGAATTCGCTTGCTTGACTACAAAAGGGTCAATGACTTCAACAAGGACATGTTGAACCTAAAGGCACGTCTCAATTTCTGTGGAAGGGAAATCACAGAAGATGATATGATCTACAAGACTCTTTCCACCTTTCCTACTTCAGCGCTTATACTAGCGGACCAGTATAGGCTGGATTATGACAACAAAAGAATCACAACCTTCAATAAGCTGATCAGCCTACTGCAAGTGGCTAAGAGACATAATGAGGTTCTCTTGAACAACAATGCCAGGCCCACTGGGACAAAGAAAATTCCCAAGGCTAATTATGGAAAAATGAAAGGTGGAAAGAACTCTAATGCAAGGGGGTTTAGACGTGCTGATCCCTACCCACGTCGCAACAATGCACCACGTGGAAGGGGACATGGGGATCGTGGAAACAAGATGCAAAAGGAAAGAGTTGACAATGAACCATGCTATAAGTGTGGATTCATTGGGCATTGGTACAAGAACTGCCAAGCAAACAACAGAGTAGCAGCCAATTACAAGAGGTATAGAGAGTCTAAAGAACAAGAGGCTCACTATATGGAAGAAGGAGGTCATGACCTAGACGTCAACCTTACAATTGCAGACTTTAATGGCAAAGAGGAACTTGCTAAGTCAATGGATGCTCTCAATCTTGACTGATCTGCTTTATTTTCCAAAGACAATTGTGAAGGCATAATGCTTCATTTTTAATTAGACTACTACTTGGTCTTAAAGTTTATTTCAATAATGGTTTGATAAATTAGATTTCTGAACAAGACCTTGATTGGATTATCGTTGGCTTACTAATAAATTTTGGATTTTATTCTAAAGCATTGAATTTATTCGATTTTATTTACTACATGCATGGTTCGAAATAGCACTATAAAGATGTAAAGCAATACATCTAGAAAAAGGAAAAATTATTAGAATGAAAAGAATACCATTCTACGCAAATAGAAATACTCTAAAGAATATGAGTTATATTTTCTAAATACCTCCCATTTATTTGTAGGAATGAATGGAGGAGAACTTGAGTGCTTAGTTGATAGTGGGACTATCCACACAATATTAAGAAATATGCAATTATTCATTGAATTAATAGCCTATAATTCCTCTGTGACTACGATGATTAGATTATCACAAGTAATAAAAGGGCAAGCAACTGCCAAATTTTTACTGCCTGATGGCACAACATTTCAAGTCACAGACCCTCTATATGCACCACGAGCTAATCGAACTTCGTTAAGTTTCAAAGCTATTTGTGCCAACGGTTATCCAGTAGAAACACACTGTGAGAATGGAATTGAATACCTTGATATTAACTCTAATGAATGTGGAAGGAAACGCATTTTAGAGAAACTTATGAGTCAATCTAGTGGACTGTACCTCACTACGATTCGGATCATTGAATCCTATGCTACCACCAACAATGAAATGTGGAACACCGACTCATATAGGCTTTGGCATGACCGCCTAGGGCACCCCGATTTTGACATGATAATCCGTATTTAAAATAAAAGAACTCATACGGACATCTCTTCTTTCGAGTGAAAAATAAAATGGGACAAAAATCCGTCACACTGCAAGGTGTCGGTCCTAGTACTACTTCAATGTAGCCACTGACTTCTGACGTACCAGAAACACTACCTCCCTCCCATTATGCCTCATTGACCATTTCAAAGGCACATCACTCGTTTTGCACAGCCTGCTCTTTAGCAAAAACAAGATCGAGACCTTCCTATGCTAAAGATACAAAACAAAACATTCCATTCTTACAAAGGATACAAAGAGATATCTCTGGACCTATCCATCCAAAATGCAGACCATTCAAGTACTTTATGGTTCTGGTGGATACTTCGACAATCTGGTCACATGTCGTTTTATTGTCCACAAGAAATGCTGCATTTGTAAAACTCATAGCACATATTATATGTTTAAGGACTCACCACCCTGATCACCCTATCAAGTCTATTAGGCTTGATAATGCTGGAGAGTTTACATCAAAATCATTTGATGATTATTGCATGTCTATCAGGATCGATGTAGAGCATCATGTACCCCATGTGCATACACAAAATGGTCTCGTAGAAGCCACCATTAAAAGGCTACATATGGTGGCTAGGGCATTGGTTATGCGCACCAACCTGCCTATATCTGCCTGGGGTTATGCAATATTACACGCAGCTTTACTTATTCGTTTCAGACACACTGCTAGCCAACCATTTTCTGCGTACTAGTTGGTAACTGGATATGAGCCTGACATTTCACACTTACGCATATTTGGTTGCGCAGTATATGTGCCTATTGCGACCCCACAGCGCACCAAAATGGGTCATCAGAGATGATTAAGTATATATGTTGAATACGAATCCCCAACAATTATCTGCTATTTGGAACTCTTGACAGGCGATCTCTTTACCGCTAGATTTGCGGATTGTCACTTTGATGAGACAGTCTTCCAGTCGTTAGGGGGAGATAGGAAAAAGGATTTTCCAAGGGAACGACAGGAATTGTCATGGTTTGTCCCCACTCTGTCTTATTTTGATCCCCACACTTCACAATGTGAAAGTGAAGTGAAAAGAATAATCGATCTTCAAAACGTAGCAGATTTGATGCCTGATGCGTTTACTGATATCGCAAAAGTGACGAGATCACATATACCAACTAAAAATATGCCTGCAAGGTTAGAAGTCCCCAACAAGGGGCATGGTGCCCCAGATAGAGGCACCGCAACCACACTTAGTGGAGGTGTGGTTGAGGCCGTGGCTTCCCAAAGGAAGAGGGGGAGGCCACTTGGTTCGATTGACACTCACCCAAGGAAGAAGAGTGTGAGTAAGGCACAAACCGATCCATTAATCATCAATGTAGAGAATCCCTCTCAAGAGATTGTCTCTGATTACAGTTATGTCTATGAATCAATACTGAAGGACGCTCCGATGTTTGAAATGATTCCAGAAAACAAAGAAATCTCAATGGATTATGAGAGTGCGTATGAGTTGATAGAAAGATTTTCCATACACATTGATGATGAATTTGCATACATTGTTGCTCAAGAAATCATAAAGCACGATGATATCGAACCATGCTCTGTTGCAGAATGTCAACAAAGAGCAGATCGACCTAAATGGAAAGAAGCAATCTAGGCAGAATTAGATTCTCTGATAAAGAGACAGGTATTTGGTCAGATAGTGCTAACCCCACAAAGTGTAAAGCCTGTAGGACATAAATGAGTCTTTGTCAAAAAGCGTAATGAGAAGAATGAAGTCCTGAGGTACAAGGCTCGCCTTGTGGTACAAGGTTTCTCACATCACCCTGGAATTGACTACGAGGAAACATACTCTCCCGTAATGGACGTTATAACGTTTCGCTACTTAGTTAGCTTAGTAGTTTCCAAAGGACTGGAAATGCAGCTCATGGATGTGGTTACTGCATATCTCTATGGGGATTTTGATTCATATATATATATATATGAAAGTGCCTGATGGCCTTACATTACCCAAGTCAAGTGACTCTAAACCACGGAGTGCGTTTGCAATTAGGTTGAAACGCTCACTTTACAGATTGAAATAATCCGGGCAGATGTGGTATACCCGTCTAAGTGACTACTTGATTGAGAAGGGATATAAGAACGATGAATTATGCCCCTGCGTATTCATAAAGAAAACAAGTTCCGGATTTGCAATTGTAGCAGTATATGTCAATGATCTGAACATAATAGGTACTCTTGATGAAATAAAAGAAACCGCGAGCTATTTGAAATCCGAATTTGAGATGAAGGATCTTGGGAAAACTCAATTTTGTCTAGGCCTTGAACTAGAACACCGAGTTTGTGGAATACTATTCCACCAATCTGCGTATGTCCAAAAGTCAGGAAATTTAACATGGACAAAGTGCATCCTGCTAGCACTCCCATGATCGGTTGAAGTTTGGATGCAAAGAAAGATTCATTTCGTCCAAATGAAGATGACAAAGAGGTGTTGGGAGATGAAATTATTATTGTACTTAGCCCAATGTACTCGACCAGACATTGCATTCTCAGTGAACTTGTTAGCTAGATTTAGCTCAGCGCCAACGCAGCGTCACTGGAATGGTATCAAGAACAATTTTCGATACCTAAAAAGAGCTATTGACTTGGGACTGTTCTTTCCCTATAGAGAGACAAGAGGGATCGCAGATGGAACTGCAATCCCTATAGGAAATGTTGATGGCAAAAATGCCACTCACTACACTAAAACTCCAAATGACGTTTTGGTCGGTTTTGCTGATGCTGGATACATCTCTGACCCACATAAAGATCGTTTCCAAACTGGTTATGTATTTACCAATGGGAACACGGCGATATCTTGGAGATCAACCAAGCAAACCCTTGTGGCTACCTCCTCGAACCACTCAGAGATCATTGCTCTACGTGAGGCAGTTCGTGAGTGTGTATGGTTAAGAACTATCATTACACATATTCGAGGGACTAGTGGTTTGAGTTCTACCACTGATACTACTTGCATTTATGAAAATAATGCAGCTTGCATCGAACAAATGAAGCTAGGATATATCAAGGGTGATAATACAAAACACATATTGCCAAAATATTTCTACTATCAGCAACAACAGGCCCTCCTCAAGATTCAAGTGAATCAAGTAAGGTTTGAGGAGAATGTAGCAGATTTGTTCACCAAATCATTGCCTAAGGCCATATTTGAGAAACATGTGAAAAGCATAGGAATGCGAAAACTTTCCAAGCTCCCTTGATTAATGTAAGGATCAAGGGGAGGTGTAGACGTCAGGGGGGAGTCTAATACACAAATGTCATACTCAAACGTAGAAGGTGCGTTGTGCTCTTTTCCTTCGACCAAGGTGTATTTTTTTGTCCCACAAAGTTTTTATTGTTACTTGGCAAGGTTTTTAGTGAGGCAACAACTCATGCACCATTTCGTCTTTGACTTGGCGCAAGGGGGAGTGTTAAAGGAAAAACATATTATGTACCTTCATCAAAGTGACTGACAGAGAGGGAATAAAGGAATTAGCGATTACCATCAATCAGCACAATTACGGATCAATCAGCATTTAATGTTATCATTGTAATTGATATTTCCGTTATAATTCCATCCCTATATAAGGGGACTATGAAATAAAATAAGCAAACCAATTCCATCTCAATTTTACTTTAACATACTCTTATTTTTATTTTTTTGAAAAGGGTCTCAGACATATGAATGGATAATTGAATACTAGTCAAAGCTATTTCTATTTAATTAAAAAAATAGTTAATTATATATATATAGTTAAATATAATAAAAATTAAAATATAAATTAAAAAAAATACAAAACCGCTTAGGCACTAGTCTCCTATCTACCGCCCGACTAGCGCCTAGTGTTTTTTCGAACTTTGAGTACATCTCTAATTTACTTTTTAGAATACTTAAAAAGCTGAGTAGACACCCTTATTTTTACTAAAACACCCTTAAACATGAAATACAACAATATGTTACTCTACTTTTTATATCTATCTTCAACCATGAGAAGAAGAATGAATCAAAATGACATGATATTGCTCTCTTATGAGTAGGTCTCTCCCTCACCAAAATTAATCAAAGGTTAGTTTTCAATCTTAACATGTTCCTGGAATCCCTTTGAATTTGCTAAAAGAAGGATTTCAAGGGTTTTGAGTTGGAAGATCGAGTAATAACTATATTATAATATTCAATGAATTTAGTTAAGGAAATTTCAAATCAGATTATTTTAAATTTACTTTTGTATTAAATGGATCATGTATAGAAATTATTATTTTTACCTAATTGTTTTAGGTAAATTATAAAATAATATAGGCAATATAAGGAAATTCCGGAATTTTTTTTTTAATTGAATGTTATATTTGTGGGAGGTACGAAGAGTGTGTGTGTGTGTGTGTATTCATTTTTCTCTCATTATCCTTATTTGTCTTATGACTTGACATAATCTATTAATAATTGAAAAAAAAAACTGGAGGCCTAAATATCAAATTTAGAGATCCAACTAGAATCACCATACGTAGAAAACACAAAGTAATTAACTAGAAAATATCGAGAACTACGCTAACCACTAAGATATAGAGGAATTTGATATAATTAAATAGTGTACAATTACACTCTTATCATGTGGCCTTGTGGGGTCTTTGGTCCATTAGTTTTGCCTTTTTCTGAAATCCAATTTAGTCTCTACTTGTCTTCTCATTTGGCCTACCATAATAGTTTTCAACCAAGGAAACAAAAGTCAAAAGACTCAAAACCTCCAAAGACGAGAACTAATGACGTTATCTTGGAACTAAAGACGGTGTATCCTTTTCGGACAAGGATTGCTAGTGGTAGCTAGAGTCCAAAGGTATTCCTCCTAGAGTGTAAAATTGAAAAACTAATTAGACCACCAAAAAAAAAAAAAATCACTATGTTTTTTAGTGGATTCATTTTTCAACCTCATAATATTACTTGTGAGAAATGCAGACACTTTGCTAGTAATAATAATCGTTGGGATCACTTTTTATTTTTATATTTTTTAGAGGATAATTTTTTACTCTTAGTAACCGAGTCGTCCTCTTCTATCTTATCATCCATCATTGTTTTGTTTTTCTTTCCCCTCTATCTTTCTTGTCCATGTAAAAAGATTATTTTTTAGAGGATCTTTTTACATGGACAAAAAGAAAGCTTCTATTCAGACCACAATTTTTTGCAAGGATTGGTTTTCCATTCTGCCCCTATAGAAACTTGAAAAAAAAAAAAAAATCAATGCGTGCTTGACCTTTCTCTCTCTCTCTCTCTCTCTCTCTCTTTTCTTTCTCTGACTCTCTTCGTTTCTCTTCTTCTCTCTATGTTGATTCACTAGCCCTATTTTGTTTGGATTTGAAAAGACTTGGGTGACTTTAGTTGAATTTAAAAAAAAAACAAAAAAAAAATTCGAATGAGTCTCCATCTTGGTAATGTTGGTACGTGATTACTTTCTTAGAATTGGATGGCAGTATTAGTCAGGAGAAAAAATTGTCTTCTCATTAACAAGAAAGATAAAGGGGAAAGAAAAACAAAACAATGATGGATGATAAGATAGAAGAGGACGACTCGGTTATTATATTTGTTTTTTGTTAAGATATTTAGAGGGATAAAGTGGGAAATAAAATCTAACAAAATTGGAAGAAGTCTATATACCAAATGTGGATGCCCTATGGTACTGCTGGTAAAGGAAAGAAGGCAAAGGATGCAGGTTATGAGAAGAAGAAGACCTCTAAGGTCAGGAAGAATTTGACTGAGGACTTGGTTAATGCCCTTGACTCCAAGCCTAACCGGAAGGAGTTGGTCCTATTTTAAGTTTCTTTAAATTTTCAAGCTTGGTGTGTGTAATGGTAGCTTCTAGGAGTTCTCTGAGATGTTTCTATGTTCTCGGTTATACCACAATTGTGTGCCTGGAAGGTGAGGCATAGATGATTGATTTTTCCTTAGGAGGCGGGTCTATTATAGCATGTACCAGGCTTGCTTTTAAGCTAGCATTATTGGTTTGTAATGAGCTGCGATGCTTGGGTAAAGTTTTGGTTTTTTCCCCGCCAATTTCTTTTCTCTTAAGTGTTGTTAGTCTCTAGCCTATTAATGTCTGTGGATCTAATGTAATCAACTTTTTTTTTTTTAAATGTGGAGGTATGAATAGAACTTCCCGGACAAAAATGAAACGACAACGACATCACAGTTGGGTTTGAATTCGGGTTGTGAACAAACGGTTTCTCCTCTTTGCCGTCCTAATTAAGTTCTCCGAAAGCCTTGGCGCCAAAATCTCATCTTTCCAAACAGAAAACACAGAAAAGGAAAAAGAAAGGGAAAATCATTGATCACATCAAACAAGATCAGCAAGACCCAAAAACAGAAAATTACAGATCATTTGTATTCACCAACAGACCAAACCCGGAAAAGAAAACTCGCTCATTTTCAGAGATAATATCAAAAAATACGCTCACTGAAAGTGTGTGTGTGACCTAATCTTTATCAAATACTCTATCAATGAATGAATGTCTTCCCCTGGTGGAGATGCCAACCTCGATATGACCAAAGCCACCGACACCGTCATCATCACAAGCGACACCGCCATCACACCTGATAGTTCCGTCAAGAACGAAAAGAAAAAGAAGGTATATGGCGTTAATCATGTTTCTTTAGGTTCTTCTGTTAAGATTTTGTGATTTAATTGTTTTTTGTATTTTTCATTATATTTTTTGGGGTGAAGTCTATCATTCCTAGACTTTTTGGTGCAAAGCGAACCGCGCGTGAAAGCTCAGAATCAGATGGTGATGGAGATCTCGGTATATCTCTTTCCTTTTCTTTCTCTCTCTTTCTGTCTCTCTCGTGCTCTTTCAATAAGTTTTTTTCCTTAATAGATTTGGAGAAAAAGATTGAAGAAAGGAAAAAAGCTTTCATGGAGGCAGCCCCAATGATGAGAAAGAGTTTTTCAGGTATCTCATTATGCCAGAAATTAATTAATTAGGTGCCATAATAATTCATTAGTACAGAGATCTCAGAAACATACCATGTTATGGAAATTGTTTTTATGTACTTAAAAATATTGATGGGTAAGTTATTTTGGATTGGATATGAATGATGGAGACATGCCACTTACCATTAATAGAAGGAATTTTCCTTATCTTTCATGAATAGTTTTGGTAGCTTACCTAATACCGATGATGTGTTCTGATTATGGTCAATAACCTAATACCGATGATGTGTTCTGATTATGGTCAATATATTTGTATTTAAGGGATAGACATCAATGGGAACTTGAAAATTTCTTGCTTGATTTGACCCTTGGGACTTAGGCCTTTGCTTGACTAGAGAAACATTGAGTTTTAAAAAAAAATATACTCGCAGAAAGACATACAAGTCAAAAAAAAATATGATGGCTCCCCTTTCTTCTCTACTCGCAGAAAGACATACAAGTCCGGGGATTCAAAGCCTAAACCTATCAAACTTTGAACAACACTCTATGTTGCCATCAATTGAGACTAAAGAATTCAGGTAACGATTCTTGTCACAAGAGAAAGTTTACATATATATATAGTCGAAAATTGAACATAAGACGGGCGTAATTCGGGTGCAGGATATTCGTGGCCACATGGAATGTAGGAGGAAAGTCTCCCAACAATGGCCTCAACCTTGAAGATTTCTTGCAGGTCGAAGGCTCTTCAGACATCTATGTGTTAGGGTATGATTCTTAGTTAATGTGGGACAATTAATTTTTCATATACTAAGTTTACTAAAATATTGTTGCCAATTGACTGTGGTTTTCCATATTTCGGATGTTTTTTAACACTAAAGTTTTCTTCATTAGGTTTCAGGAAATCGTCCCTTTAAGTGCTGGAAACGTGTTAGTGATCGAGGACAACGAACCAGCTGCAAAATGGCTAACCCTTATAAGCCAAGCCCTAAATAAACCCCAGAATGCGTGCACCAATACGTTTTGTTGTTCTTCAGATTCTTCGAGTCATGGTTCCAATAAGTCCTCACATAACAAGGAATCCAAGTCCCCAGGCAGTCTCAACTTCTTTCAGAAGCCTTCTCTCAAAGTTATCAGCAAAAGCTTCAGGGCAGACAGTAGAATTCTCAAGTCTTGTAACTGCCCCTTTGAATTTCCATCTCGTGAAAGACGGCGGCTAAGAAAACTCAGTGATCCTGCAGATAGTAAATTAGACTCCTCATATGGTTCTTGTGACGGTAGGGTAGACGAATTTCTTGCAACTGCAGGGTTACAGTCGCTTCCTTCCTCCGAGATGAGTTACTCTCTCATAACAAGCAAGAAGATGGTAGGGATTTTCGTATCAGTTTGGGTTCGAAGAGAGTTGGTACAACACGTTGGCCATCTTAGAGTTTCTACCGTGGGAAGAGGAATAATGGGTTGCCTTGGAAATAAGGTTAGTAAAGCCAGTGTATTCTTGAGCCTGTGTTCATGTGTACCTGAATAAAACATTTGTGTACTGATTATATATATTGTAGCTCATATCTTTGACATAGGCGGGTCCTTTCTAATATAAGTTAGAAATATCTAGTCTACAATGTAATGGGCAAATGTCATATAAAGATAATCTAAATAACTCGATATTTGAACAGTGACTTGATTATTTTTGCAGGGATGCATATCAATAAGCATGACGTTGCACCAAACAAGCTTTTGTTTCGTGTGCAGTCACTTGGCTTCCGGCGAGAAGGAAGGCGATGAACTGAAGAGGAATGCGGATGTGGTGGAGATCCTGAAGGGCACACAATTCCCCAAGATTTGCAAGAATCCAAATCGTCTTCCTTGCGAAAGAATAGTTGACCATGAGTACGTTTTACCGGTTCACTGTCTATTGAGTTTTTTTTTTTTCCATTAATTTCATTATTTACTTTCATGATTCGATCAGTTTGTTACTAATGAATCAAATGTGTTCTTCTGATAAATGAAACTGTTGCAGTCGCGTAATATGGCTAGGAGATTTGAATTATCGGGTGGCTTTGAGCTATGAAGAAACTAGGGTTTTGTTGGAGGACAATGATTGGGATGCACTTCTAGAGAAAGATCAGGTTGGTTCTGTCAAGCACCATTCTAGCTAGATGATTGAGTAACTTAAATTTCATTATAAACAATACTGTAGAATGCAGACTACATGAGGCGAGCTGAGTGGTAGAATACTATTCTAGTTATAATATATGATGTATGTATGTGGTATACAATTTCAATACTACAAAAGAAAACCATTTTAGTATTAATTGTTAATTTAGATATGATTCACTTACAAGATCTGGTTTGATTTATGAGTACAGTTGAATATAGAGAGAGAAGCTGGGAGAGTATTTGATGGGTTCAAAGAGGGACAAATCTACTTTGCCCCCACTTATAAGTATTCCCATAATTCAGACTCTTACGCAGGAGAAACTGCCAAGTCCAAGAAGAAACGACGAACCCCTGCATGGTATATATCCTTCTCCTTGAATAAGAGTTTTCTTGGGCCCTAGTTTTACATTGAATCTTGATTATTAGGCTTTATGTTAACAAGATAAGTTTACAGGTGTGATAGGATACTATGGCGCGGTGAAGGTTTCGAACAGTTGTCCTATATCCGGGGTGAATCAAGATTCTCCGATCACAGACCTGTTTGTGCTGTGTTTTCAGTTGAAGTGAACCTACTTAGAAGCAAAAACAACAGATTCAGAAAGGGTTACTCGTGTGCTGCTCCAAGATTCGAATTTGATGCCTGCATGCCTCAAAGACACAGCTTCTATGAGTTATAATAGAAACATCAGATCGCTCAATCAAAATATTGTACATTGCATTAGGGAAGTTAGGAATTACTTTTCCACCCTTTTTTTTTTTTTTTGCTTCGTAAATTTTCTGGTTCTTTTGTAGAAGAGAAAGAAGATTAAACAAATGAACAAAATAGGGAACATTCATGTAACCGGTGAGGCTTTGTTACGGTGTAAGGAGGTAGAAAGGTTGACGTTTATAGATTACAATGTAGACGAGGACATTACTAATATAAATAGGAATAAGTAAACAAAAGAATTAATCCAGATGTGATCGATGAATAAATGTGGGACAAAAAAGTTTAGTGATACATAGCAACAAGCCAACAAACAGAAATTGTGAACATTTGACCTTATAAATTATCATAATCATATCCCATGTCCCAAATTGAAGTTGAGTCTTGATTCACCTGTGAGATCCCTTCTTCTGGACATAAATTCAAATCCATTTTTTGCCTTTGAATCTCAAATGCTGCATCCAAAGCTAATTCTTCCATTCCACCTTCCCAGTAAGTATTTGGAAAACCAGACAGGCCGGACCACTCCACCGACTTCGTTTATGCTGGCCTTTTGTAAGTCCATATTAATCCATTCCACCACACTTTCGAATCCTGAATCATTTGAGGAATGATCATACGAAGAACTTGTGTCAACCTCCCGCATTGAATCAGAAACATTATTTTGATCATGGCCTGCCCTTGATTTCTTATCCACAAAGCCTAAACCTAATTCACTGTTTGAAGTTTTTGGAAGAACATGTGGAGCATCGATCCAATTCAGAGCAATCGTCATCAAACATGCACTTCCTCTTTTCGTTAGAATGTAAGGCCGTGGTGCCCGCGATTTCGGGGCAGCTGATTGGTTTCTGATCAGTAATAAGTTGGAGAATTGCTTCTTCTTGGTTAACCACTTTTGACCAAATCGCGGTCTCCTTAGCAGTCATTTTATCTTGCAAGCACTTGGACTGCTTTACTAGCCTTCTAACCCTGTCCAAATTAGGAACCATATGCTTAATCACTGCAGCCAAAGAACTTACTATCCAAGCCTTTTTGAGATCATGAGGTTTCCTATATGGAGGAGGCCCATGCTCTTGAGAAACCCCTTGTTCACCCCACCATATCTCATTTCCGTTAGGCCACCACGGCGGAGCCAAACCTTTCTCCAACGGAAACCGCCTCTGTGGAGGCTTACAGTGTTGCATTAAAGCTGAAAGCAGCGACCCCTGCGTCGTGTCTTGCAAGTCATGAAGGAGATGGACATAAGAGTTGTCATGATCTAGCCCACTAGTACCTGCTTGTTCCGAAAGCACTTCAGGTAGATACTTGGATATTGCAAGTGGAGCGTTCTGGTCGAACCGGAGTTTGTCTTTCCACCACTCTCATAAGCTATCCGACGATCCTGTCACCGGCTTCCCCTTCTTCAGAACTATCCCATAGACGAAGCCTCGTGCTTGGCAAACTTCCATGATCTTCACCATGTATTTGAGTATGGAATCTTGAACTCGATCTAGAAATCTTCTTTCGGCGAGACGCCTCTTCTTTAGCCAAAGACTCAGGTTCTTCGCTCTTTCGGATTTCCTTGAGCTTCTCTAAGCGTAAACGATCCTTCCACATTCGCTTCTTGAGATCCTCGTAGCTGATATCTTCAGCTTCTTCATCTTCCAAGCTTCGAGGATCAACTTCTTCAAGGATCTCTACCATGATTATTGATGCAGTTACTACTTATGTGACTATGTTCTCTACCACATCACCACGTTAATATTGATTTGTGTGTTCATAAACAACCAAATCCAGTGGCGGTGGGAGAACATAAATGTGAAGTCGGCGGAGGAAATATGACAATTCACGAGGTTAAAGGAAAATTTGGAAGATTCTGAGGATTTCCAGGAACTACTGATGATTCAGTGAAGGTGGTTTTTTTGAATTATGGGTGCTAGGTTGCTTTTGTTGCATATTTTATAAGTGTTGCATGCATGTGGGACACATGGGTGTACTTGGTGCTTGCAAGCCACTTATTCATTGCAAGATTGATGACTAAATAATTGTTACCGATCAAAGCAGTACATTGATATGGAAGAGGTGAAGATTTAACCAAACTATAACAAGAGGATCGAGGTGCATATAAACTTATAAAGAATATTGTGATGCAAGTCACCGGCCAAAAAAACTGAAACGAACTTTGATATGGTGAGTCGATTTCAAACAATACATGCGTAAGAAATTGCTTCGCAGACCTAGAGAGTGATGTTGGCGGGTGTGAGCGGGATGATGCTCCAGTCCTCCACGGTCTTCGTTTTACACACTCCACTCGATTGTAAGGGCTAATCATTGTTACTATACTAATCTTAAAGGTTTAACCAATTATATTATTACTATGTTGAGATCTCATTCCTTTGTTCAGTCTTTTTAATTTTCTTTTTTTCCTTCTTTACACTACTGTCAGATTTTTTAGTATCTGTGTGTTAGTTTAGACTTTTTTTATAGGGTAAAGTTATGGTATGTTTACATTTCTCATACATCAACTATTTTTACAACTTTAGGGACTCATGTTACCACTTTGAGGACTAATATTACTATTTTGAAGACTCATATAGTAAATTGAGAAAATTTACCACTTTAAGGACTCATGTTACCACTTTGAGGACTAATTAATATTACTATTTTGAGGACTCATGTGGTAACTAAGAAAATTTACCACTTTAAGAACTCATGTTACCACTTTAAGGACTAATATTACTATTTTGAGGACTCATTTTACCACTTTTAAGGCAATTGTATGCATGTCATACGTTAACACATTGTAGAATTTTTCTTTTTTATAATTGCATTCCCTATATAAAATCTAGAGTTATAGGACTAAGCTATAAGTATGTGAACGGTTAAAGTGAAGATCCAACTGAATGAAAAGAAAGATAGATCATAAGATCAACATCTGAACTAACTCTTTCATATGTATACATTTTGGGTCTCACTCATAAGATTTATATATAGTTTAGTGCATGTTGGAATTCAAGACTGCTTTAACGTCAGTGAGGTTAGTCTTTCTCTCTTTTCTTAATTGTCAACATTTGCCGGAAAGCATATGTACATATCGTTTTGGTCACTGAGTTTTAGGATCATAGTTTAACTGATTGTTTTTTTTTTTTAAGGAAAACCACAATATATTAAGATATGTCGCAGGGAAATTAGATTTGGTGTGACTAGTCTAAATAAAAATGTGAAACCAATGTCAACTATTTCTTGTAAGGCATGGATTGGTGGACGAATGTGTGCCTTACACTAGCTAATACACCTCTCTGCAAACCTTCATCATTGTAAAAAACTGATGGTGCAGGGATCAGAACAAAAAAATCACCATCATTGAGTCTGTCATTGAAACACCATGTCTAGGTTGCTTAATGAACGAATATACTACGTACTGCTTCCAAATATCTAATTCAAACAGAACTGCACGTACAATAGAATTGTAAGAACCAGAGCAGTGAAACCATCAAAGTAGAGCTGCCACCACCATAGCCACCAAAGATAGTCAATTCTCAATCTAGACCACCATCGAGACCTTCGAATCACCTAAAAACGGCTCCAATCAAATAGATCTATTATCCACCAAGGTCACTACTACTTTTTCCACTAAACACACTTGATTGGACAAGCACCTCAATGATGTGCAACGCTATACAAGGGCTAGAAAACCCCAAGGCAAAACCTTAGTACCTAAGGAACACAAAACCGGACAAAAACCATTGAAAAAGGGGAGAGATGAGCTCTAGCTACTAGATCCACCCAAACCACATGGAAAACAAGGGGAAAACCTCAATTCGTGATCAAAATTTTGAAGGAAATTGTTGTCCAAACTTATGGTACTCTACCCTAGCTACTAGAACAAAGGAACGGGAAGCCGAGAATGTAGTATCTTTATCAAACTTTAATAGGTATATCGTTTGCTTTAGGTATAAAACTCATGTTTTATTTATTAAATTCTCTTAGAAAATTTTCTAGAATTCATGAAGTTACGCTATGAGAGATTGGAATTGTATGCATCCATTGTGCATGTTTGTCAGTTTATTTTATTTTATTTATTATTACTTTTATTTTTAAAGTAAGGGCCAGTGCGGCTATCATTAGACCTTGATTCATGATATTGCATAATACAAAAGGTATATGGTACCTATACCCCAGAATTTATGAGGTTTTTATTTATATTTAAAAACCATGAGATTCATAGAGTCGTTGATTTACTTGTTCCAAAGATAAATTAGTAAGACAAGCAAACAATTTGTTCAAAATGCATTTCATTATGCATATCAAAGCACCACACGGTCAGTTGGGTGTCATCTGTTTAGTAGCGAAGTCAAAATTTCATATTAGGTGGGGCCTTAGTTAAAAGAAAACTTTCTCAGAAAGAAATAGTTATGAATATAAAATGCTTTCTAGTACCGTTTGGAATTGAATATATGATCAGAATTGTGTTTGGTTTAATAATCTTCCAAAGGCTTTGTATCAAGTAATTTTGTTTGATAATATGTTATATAAGGTGCCACGAGGATTTTCTTTGCAATTTTATTTCTATAATTTAAAAAAAATTACACCAGACTAAACTATTATAAATTTAATTTATGAAGAGGCTTTGTTCTTTATGTCATCATATTCTTTGGGTCAGATCTCGGAGGTTTGTAGAAAGGAATCGGGTCAAGTCTTCAATCTTCCAGTTTCCGGCTGGTCCAGCGCTGTGTTGAAGGTGGTGTGTTAAAGGCGGAAGAGTGGCGTGCAGGTGAATTGGAATTGGTGCCAGTACGGGTGATTGGAGGCGATTCTTGGGCTACTGAAGTTTCTGTTTTTGGCTAGTGTTGATTGCAATTTGTGAAGGACATGCTTGGGTTCACCATGATCAGGTCTGACACTGATTGCGATCGGTCACCAAAAGGGTTGGTGGCGGTAGTGGTAGGTTGGCAACAGGGGTATATTTCTCTGGCCAACCTCTTTGCCTGGGTTTGGGCCTCGATTTGGGCCTGGATCATATGGGCTCAGCCTACTTTGGGCCCAATAGGTCTGATTCTATTCAGAATTGGTTCAGGTTGGAGAGTGCCTTGACACTTTCATCCATTGTGTAGTGCTTTGGGCTTGTCTGGCTTAAGAATTTGACCTGCTTGAGCAGTTTGGGCTTTTTATGGTCTCTAAAGTGCCAATTTTCATATTATGGTTCCAATGGAATTAGTAATTATCTCATATTAGACTGGTGTATCTCAAGCGACTTATGGATAAGAACTTGACTCCTATTTGTTTGTTGGGAAGTAGCATTCTTTTTTGTACCACAATTGTGTGTAGGCGGATGGAGGGCTAGTTGATTGTTTTTCCCTATAAGACATGAAGTTAGTCTTTTTCATAGGTTCGCTTTAAAAAGCGAGCTCAAATAGACTTGTAGTGAGTATCCACTACTTAGATAGGAATTTGGTTGTTATCCTGGCATTTTTTCTGTTTTCAAGTGTTTGTAGAATCTGATTTTTCAGTTGTTGATCTAATGCATTCAACTTCTGTTTAAAAAAAAAAAATTAGTTTTCTAAATATCAGGGTTCACCTCTAATGAAATGAAGTTCAAAGAAAAAATCGAGTGTAATTTCCCTTATATACACACACACACACACACATGTAATCATGAATGTACAATTGTTTCATAAAATTCACGAATTAATTCTTTTATTAATGTTATCAACGCTCTCGTCTCTCTCTCAAGTCATAGCCGCCGGGGCTTGATTGTCTGCATCTGCATCTCCATCTCTGATTGAATATGGATCACAATCCTGGTGTTTGTACGAGGCACTTGCACCCACCTTCTCCATCTTTCTTGGTGGGTAGTCTATGTCCTCTATGGCCGACGACAGAGGTGGATTTGGTTCGTTGTCCGGTTGAGAGTGGCGATCTCAATTGTATTGGTCATTCTTTTGTGGAAGATCGAGTGGAGGAGGACTGCAGAGGCTCTGGTGCTGGAGGGCTGAAAGTAGGGCTGCAATTTTTCTATTTTGTTTACTTTGGTGTTGGTTCGATGGAGAGGCAACCGCTCCTTTTCAATGGCCAGTGGATGATGGCCTTTGAGCAGCTTCTTGTGCCTCTGTTTTCCAGGGCTGGCATGGGTGGGATGGACCGTGTCACTATGGTGCTCAAGACTGTTGGCGGTGGACTAACTCTGATTTGGGTCATGGGCTTGCTTTGCTGCTAGGTCTGCTGCTTTGGATACGGGCTTTGGGTCTAAAACTAAGGTTTAGGTCGATTTCTTGGGCTATTTGGTTGGGTACTCGGTTTGACCCAATAATTTAGTGTTTTTGGCCCTTGCAGCTAGTATAGACCTTAGGGATACCCTCTCTACGTAGGGAGGTCCCAGGTGTTTTTGAATAAGTTAGGGCAGACTTGGGTCCATCACTCTAACATTGTCTTGGTAACTCTGGTTCTTGTGCTTATTTTAGGGTAGTGACATTTAGGTAGCTTTAGGGTTACCTTGCATGGCTCAATTTTGACGTAGCCTGGTAGGGTGAGTCAAGTTTATGTTATTACCTACATATTAATGAATGGCTTGACAACCCTTTAAAAAAATAATAATAATAATAAGAATAAGATTTATGTTTAAGGAAAAGAGAATGCAAGAGAGACTGTAGAGAATAGTTATATCTTTCATTGATAATAGAAGCTCCTATATAGGGAGTACAAGTACATAATATTTGAGTATAAGGAATCCTATTCTAATTAGAACTAGGAATCTAGAACATTATCTCCTATTACAATAATAGAAAGTAATCCTAGTTTGGTAAAGCACACATAATCTTGATATCCTTCAACTATCCCCCTTGTGTCATCCAAACGTGATGTTATCGTGACACCATGACACTTTAAATCTTGCCTCATTAAAAACTTTTCTCGAGTAATAAAAACCTTGTGGGACAAAAACAACCTCGAGGAGGAGAAAATGAGTACAACACGCCCTTCACTATTCAAGATCAAACATGTAGACATCATGCGTCTCCCTAATGTCGAGATCCTCTAGCAATCATGGGAGTTTGGATAATTTTCTCATTCTGATACTCTTCACATGTTTCTCAAAAGAGGATTTAGGTAATAACTTAGTAAATAAGTCTGTTACATTATTCTCAGATCGGATTTAATTCACTTCAATCTTTAGAAGTATTTGTTATTGCTGATTTAAAAAATAACTTAGGTGATGTATGCTTGGTGTTGTCGCTCGTGATGAAACCTTGCTTCATTTGTTCAATGCAAGCTGCATTATCCTCATAAATTCACGTAGGTTCATCTATGGTAGACTTCAAACCACAAGTTCTTCGAATGTGTGCAACTATGGACCTTAACCATATGCATTCATGATCTGCTTCATGTAGAGCAATAATCTCTACATGATTCGAAGAAGTAGCGACGAGGGTCTGCTATGTAGACCTTCAAGATATCTCGGTGCTTTCTATGGTAAAGACATAACCAGTTTGGGAACAACTTTTAAGAGGGTCAGAGAGACATCCTGCATCAGCAAAACTCATCAAAACGTCACCATCATTGTGAAGAAGGAAGGGAGGACACCGGCCACCGTAGCGGCGGCAGGGTTGTGCTCCCTGATCTTTAGCCGGCGGCGTGCAGTGTTGATGATGGCCTTCAGGCCAATAGAGTCCGATTCCATTCTTTCGTTCTTTCTTTTCTCTCTGTAGGGATAGAACAAGCCCATATCTATCGTACCTTTTAAATATTGAAAGATTGTCTTTTCACCAATCCAATGGTGTCACGTTAGCGTGGGGCTACATCTAACCAACAAGTTTATAACAATTGAGGTGTCTGGTCTTGTATTGTGTTAAGTGCAATAATGCACCCATCGTACTTAGGTAAGACACTTCTGCCACTAACACGTTTTCAACATCATCCCTGGAATGAAGTTCAGTGGCAGAGCCAAAAAATTTAGTTTGTTGGGGCACAAAAAAAAATATTAATCATAGCAAAACATTAAAAAAAAAATGTATATGTAATCTTTATATTACAACGGTGCGTAATTTTCTTCAATGAGATTTCATTGGTGTGAAAACTACATGAAAAATATAGAAAACAGAGCTAGAAGAAGCCTATAGCACGAATATTAGTATTGTATTGTATGAAGATGTCATAGGTATTGTATATTTGTATTGTATGGAGATTTGTATATTGTCCCTTTTATATATAAAAAAAAAACAAAAGAAGGAAAAAACCAGTATAATGCATGACTCGAACTAGGGACTTGGTGTCCACAACAAAAGGTGTAGGACCACTATGCCAAATTGGAAACTAGTAATGTGTGTAATCTTAGTTGTATTTGTATCAATCTTAGTGGGGCATAGGACCCACTAGGCCCCTATGTGGCTCTGCCTCTGATGAAGTGGATCCCTCTTAGGGTCAAGATTACAGGTGACCATGGGGGTGCTTTACAGGCTTGAATTTATCAAAATGCCTAAGCATCCATTGATACGGTATTCAAGTTCTAAACCGAGAATCATGTTCTCCCAAGGTCCTTCATCTCAAACTCGGATTTTAGGTGTTCAATGGTTTCCCTTAACTCATCAAATGTTCCAATTATATTCATCAACATAAACCGCGAGAATTGCAAATCCGAAACTTGTCATGGAAATGCGCGGGCATAGTTCATCATATCCCTTCCCAATCAAGTAGTCACTTTAGTGAGCATTTCAATCTCATTGCAAATGCGCTCTGTGGTTTAGAGCCACTTGACTTAAGTAAATGAAATCCACAAGAACCTTCATTATATTCCGTATCTAGATCCCCATAAAGATACGTAGTGACCACATTCGTCAGCTGTATGTTCAGTTATTCAGAAACTACCAAATTGTCAAGGTAGTGGAGTGCCATGACATCTATTACGGGAGAATATGTCTTCTCGTAGTCAATTCTACGGCTTTTTGTGAGAACCCTTGCGCCATAAGGCGAGATTACCCTTTTTCTCATCATGCTATCTAACGAAGACCTATTAATATCAACAGGTTTTATATTAGGAGGTGTTGGCATCTTAGGCCCGAAATCATTCCTCTTCATTAGTGAATCGAATTCAATCTAGATCACATTTTTCCATTTAGGCCAATTTTCTCTACGTTGACATTCTTCAACGGAGCAATGTTCGATGTCATTGGTCTTAATAATCCCATGTCCTCATGTACACTAGTGTAGTTTGTAGAGATCTCTATATTCTCATGAATTGGTTCTAACATTGAGGCGTCCCCAACAATGTCTCTTGGACATAACCACAATCCCTAATATTCTCATGAGATAAATTTTGAGTATCAATGATCAATGGATCAAGTTGTGCCAAACTCGCACTCTTCCTAGGGCGAGAATCCATCGAACTTATAGGTCTCTTATGCTCTCTAGCTATGACGCCATTATGCTACCTTGTGGCTTCACCATGTCACCATCCATGCACTACTAGAAAAATCCCCCCAATGCACACAGATAACATTCACACGGAGAGAAGTCTATGTGAAAAACACTGTGATACACACAGATGTTCGTGTGAAAATTATATTCACACAGTCATCTGTGTGAAATGTATTCTTAAAAGTGGGGCAGCAAAAATACACACGGATTTCCGTATGAATTAGAGTTCACACGGACAAAAATCTGTGTAAATTGTATTTCAAAATAAAAGAAAAATAAATTAACTGATTATTTGTATGAATTAGTGTTCACACAGACAAAAATCCGTGTGAATTGTGTTTCAAAATAAAAGGAAAATAAATTAACTAAATATAAATTAATAAACATATTTATATTTGGCATATTGTTCCCCACAAATATTTAATTTTACATAGATATCCATGTGAATTTTTTGTTGTACACAATAATCCGTGTGAATTTTTTTCAATTACTTTATGCAAATTTTATTTATTCTTCATTATCTCATTGGCATACTCTCTCTCTGTCTCATAGATCTGAGATCTCTCTCTCAGATCTCTTCATCATCTTCTAACTTCTCTCTTTCTCACAGGAACAGCTAGGTTATTAGGTTTGTAAACTAGTTCGCCGGCAACAAACCTCCTTCAACATAATCATCGAACCCTTCAGGGGAAACCCTAGTTTTGCAGTCAATCGTTTCATTTCTCAGATGCCCAAGCTGTTGATTGTTGAGGTTCTCCATCCTTTTTTATTTCCGGTATTGATTTCTAGGTTTTAGATATGAGTGGGTATTGATTTTAGTTTTCTTGGATTCCTTTGCAGATTTATGTTTTTTGCTCTGCTTGGTTTTGTTATCTGCTTCAATTTGTGTCAAAGAAAATGTCTTTTTTGTTGAAAAGTGATTCGGAATATCGATTGGAAGCGCAAGGAACAGATCCAGTGGAAGCGCCATTATGGCAAGTACAAGCCCCTAAAGAAACTAAGGTTGGCGGAGGTTGAAACCGAGCAAAAGGAGCTCCAGGAGGCTATCAAAAATGCAAGACAAAGAGGCTTGAATTGAAATGGTTTGAAGCATTTTCATTGCAGATTGTTCACTTGAATGCTTGTTATTTGTCTCTATTACTGTATCATCTATATCATTGGTTTTTGTACTTCCCTCCATGATAATTCAGGTAAGTATATATACTACATATTGATATGCTAATGTTTTTCTTTATCTTGTAGTTACTGCCCTTAATGGTGATGTATAACAGCTTAACCTGTAAGTCAAAACCAAGTGGTTGGAAATCAAGTGGCCGTGACCCTTGTGGTGATTCAAATTGATGGAAGTGTGCATATCATAGTCTCAAATTTGTCTTGCAATAGATGAGTTCAGGTAAATCAATGAAGACTACAATTGAGAAAGAACACAAGGTAGATAAGGCTGGGGATTTGGCCCTCTCTGCTTCACTAGAGGAACACGCAGAGGCAAGTCAGGCAACTAGAGATGATAATGGTGCTTCTGATGGTGATGATGAAGAAGAGGATAGGGAGGGTGTTCGTAATTAACATAAGTGCAACTTTTAGTAAAATTGCAAGATGTTTTGACTCATCAATTTTGTAGAAGCATCGTTCTTATGTGTATATCAATCGAGTTCGTATGTGTATATCAATTGAGTTCAATGAGTTTCTATTGTGAAGCAAAAAGAAATAAAAAATATTAAATAAAATATGTACATATTTAAATCATTCAATAAGCAAAAAACTGTATAAATATGTTCACACAGATTTTTGGGTGACTGGACGTAGGAGCAATAGTTGTGATTTAAGTGGGACCCACTAAATGCATTCACACAGACAACAAAAATCCGTGTGTAAATAGTATTAGCAACGCCAGTAATACGTACGGAGTTTTAATCCGTTGTTGTACTGTGTGTATTGATGTATTCACACGGATTTCCGTATAGAATACTATGTTTTCACATCCGTGTGTGATGGGGGGTTTTTCTAGTAGTGATGGTGGTGGTACCGTGCCCATCTCCTCTGGATGGCGCCATGTCCTCTTGTGGGGACATCACTCATTGTAGGCATGTTTGTAACAGGCATATGTGATCTTGTCACTTTTAGGGGATCGAGATAAAACATAGTGAGGACAGAGCACGACAATTCTTGTCGTTCCTGTTGAATGTTCACGTTCTAATCTCTCTCTAACGACGAGAAGACTGTCTTATCCAAATAATAATCCGCAAATCTAGAGAAAAATAGATCGCCTATTAAGGCTTCTACATAGTGGAATTATAGTTGGAAATTTATATCCAGCATATATATATATATATGCATTCGTTGCAATGACCCATTTTGATACGCTGTGGCGGAGCGATTGGCACATAAACCGCACAATCTAATATGTGTAAGTACGAGATATTAGACTCGCAACTAGTCACTAGCTATAACACAAATAAAGGTTGGGTGGCTATGGGTCGTAGAAGAATTAGTATAGCTGCATGCGATATTGCATAACTCCAAGCGGAAATATTAGTGCGTATTACCAATGTTCGGGCTACCATCTTAGTCGTTTAATCGTGGCTTTTTTGCGAGACCATTGGGGTGTGTATATGGAAATATGATGTCTAATATTAATACCCAATGATATGCAATAGGCATCGAAAATTTTCGATGTAAACTCTCTAGCATTATCAAGTCGAATTAACTAAATGAGATGATCCGGGTAGTGAACCCGTAGCCATATGATCTGGGCTAGGAGTTTATCATAAGCAGCATTATGAGTGGACGATAACGCGACACATGACCAGCGTGTTCGCACATCAACCAACACCATAAAACATCTAAGCAGTCTGCAAGTTGGTTGAATCGATCTACAAAATCTCCTTGGATTCTATGTAAGAATGAAATTATTTTCTTAGTGTCCTTTGCATAGGATGGTCTCGATCCTAAAGAGCAGGCTTTATAGAATGAAAGATGGGCCTTATAATCAACCAATGAAGATTTTGGTTGAACCACAATGTCACAATTAACTTGAGAAGTAGAGAAAGGAGGCAAGGAAGCAACTTTTGGTGTCAAAGCCATGCTTGGACCGTAGGGGGTGGGCAGTGTCGGCATTAGCCGGCCGGTGGTGCATGGCAGTGGCTCCCCAAGGCGCAGCGGCGGTGACTTTCTCTCCTTGAATCAATTATTGATCTTTACTTCTCTTCTTTCTATATGAAGTCTTTAGTATTACGGATCATATCATGACCTGGGTGTCCCAAACAGTCATGCTAAAGCCTATATGTGTCGGTGTCCCAAAAGTCATCTCTTATGATGTCATTGGACTTCATTCCTCGAATAGTGGATACATATAACCTACTAGAGTGAGACATAAGCTTCTCTAATACTTGTTTTCGTCCGTAGTCATTAGAGGTAATGCAAATGAACTTATGTCCATTCTCACTATGTATTTTCCACATAAAAACCATTGGCTCTAATATCTTTAGAATAATAAAGTTCAAATTAAAGAATCGACACTTTATTAATAATAATAGCCAATGATTACATCAAAGTTTCTTGACCAAAATCTAATCCAAAATAATAAAATCAAAAGTAGACAAATAGTAATTACTCAATCCTGTCAGCAATTCCAATTAAACATTACCAGGAAAGTAAGAAGAGATGTCGGTGAAGCAAAACTCGCTTAAGTACCACTAATCTCAACTAGTTTACTAGACATCATATTTAATTGGATGAGCCTAGTGGTGAAAGAGTCAAAACAATTGTCATTTATTGATTTAAGGCATAATTACCATTACATAATTCTTAGAAAATAAAAGACTGTACTAAAAATCTGTGGCATTTTATCTTTATCGCTAGATTTAAAGTCTTCCATAACTTGATATCTTGATCACCATTGATCAGATACTTCATAAAATACCATGAAGAGGATGATGCTCTCTTGATTGAGGTGTATTAACACAATACATATGTTCCCTAGGACCAATGGCGTTGGAATAGCATCACCATGGCTAGAAGTGGCGCTATGGTGTCCAACCCTTATGCCCTCAACGTCATGACTCCTTTGGTCATGTATTCGCCAATTTTGGCGATTACTTGCTTGAGCATGTTGATCATATGAATCATATCGTCCATGGTGACTTCTTCTAGCCAATGATTGGTGCTTATGGTAGCCATCTTGAGGCCTACCGTATTCTTTATTCACAAATTCGTGGTTGTGCCTTTCAACACATGCCATAGCTCCAATTAGCTGATGGAGATTTGTGGTCCGTCCTTCGTTGATTAAGATTCGAAAAATTTAGAGAATCTTAATCCAGTGACGGCGAAGGTAGGTAGGGTTTTCTCAATCAATTGTCCTTCTGTGATAGTTTTTCCACAGGCATGCATCAATGATCTGACGTGGAGAGCTTCCAAACAATATTCTGTAACTATTTCAAAGTTGGAGAATTCCATCGTGCTTTTAAGTTCGGAAGATGGTGAATGTTTACTAAAATGTTCACGAAGCGCTACCCAAAGGTTTCTAGCCCTATCCTCATTCACATACTCAAACTGGAGTGCCATCCCTATGTGGCGCATCATCAGGGTAAGTGCCATGGAATTATCTATCATACTTTGAGAGTCTTGAGCGGTTCCTTCATAACAAGGCTCTTGGATTGTAGTTAATAAATCAAGGGCAATTAGGTGGAGCTCAACATTATGAGCCCACATGAAATATCTCATGCCTATAGAATCCAATGGAGTAAAATCGAGCTCATTCAAGTTTGACATCCTTAAAAAGGGAAACAAGAACGAATTAGTTTCGGAGTCAATGCTTCCACGAAAACTAATAATAAGATTTCCGATATAATGATGTTTGAGTGGTCAAATCTGGATTCTTATGAACTCTCTTAGTCTGTAGCTTACGAACATTCTTAGTCCGTAATATTTTGATGCTCATGAACACTCTTAGTTCATGGTTTACGAACACTCTTAGTTCATAATTTAGCGTGAACTCCCCACAGTTTTGCTTTTATGAATCAATCACACATTATAGAAATGTGGGATGTAGAAGAAGGGAGGTTGCAAGTCCCCGAAGAAAAAGTAAGAGAAAAGTAAATTATTGAAAGCAGGAACGTTTATAAAAACTTACTAAGATGTCTTTTCTTGTTCTTCTTTGATCTTGGTCTTGATCTTGAACTTGAAGATGATGGCACACAGGTGTGTGGGAGGGGGAGGACTTGCGGGGATGGAGGTGGTGTGCACGGGTTCCTAGGGTTTGATGTTGCGCAGAGGATGCTTTGCAGAAAGTATTTGGCTTCTGATTTCAGTGTTAGAACTCGTGCTGATAACGTGTTTAAGGAAAAGAAAATGCAAGAGAGATTGTAGAGAATAGTTGTATCTTTCATTGATAATAGGAGCCCTTATATATAGGGAGTACAAAGACATAATCTTTGAGTACAAGGAATCCTGTTCTAATTAGAACTATGAATCTAGAACATTCTTTCCTATTACAACAATAGAAAGTAATCCTAGTTTAGTAAGACACACATAATCCTGATATCCTTCAACAATTTATATTATTAGTTTTTGAGCGCATTGGTATTAGGCTGATTAGCCATGGACGGGATAGTCTGATATCAGATACTGCCAGAGATGAGTTATATAAGAGCAGTGCCAAAAAAAAAAAAAAGGAAAAAAAAGACATGGCAACAAATTTGAGCAAGACCAAAAGAAAAGGTTGAGAAAAGAAAGACAGAGAAAGGAAAATCAAAAGGTCGATTACCCAAAGCAAATGGAAATCGCATCAATAATGCTACCTCCTTTGTTTTTTTTTTGTTTTCTCTCTCCCTTTATCTTTACCCTAAGAACCTAAAGAGAATTATAGTCATGGGGATGAGTAGCAAAGAGTCCGTGAGGATAAATATTAATCCAAAAGATAGATGTATACAAATGGAAAACTCTACCAAACAGACCAACCACCACTGAGTTCTGTCCCAGATTTACAAATCCAGTCACAAATGACCACTGCAATCCATATTTTCATGCCCTTATTTATGTTCTCTTTGCCTTTTATCATCTACCAATATTAATGGAGCGTTTGAACCAAAATAGGTAATATTTTGGTTCCAGTTTTCTCAGCTTTGAGGCCCCTAAAGTACCCGGTACAGGCATACAGCTATTCGGCCTATTCCTTTTGACTCTTCTGCTAAAGAACCAGTAGATTTATAATTGATGTTAAGCCAATGCTTAACCCCATTAATAAACTAAGATGCTATTAATAAAGAAATAATTAACTACATAGTCTTACATAGATTGCTAGATCTCTTCACCTCAACAAAACATGCATTCCTCTATCCAAAGACTCGTTGCCCATCAAAGATTGTCACCCCCTTTGATTAGTTTATGGAATCCCATACAGCACAAAGTGGAATACTATATGGAACTTGTATATACTGGAAGATTCAATCAGAGGTTTAATCAGAAAAATATGAGAAATTAGAAAAGAAGAGGGAAAAGAATATTCAGCTAGTGGGTTCACTTCTCCTTTTTCAATGAAAAAATAGGGTTTAGGAGACTTGGAGTTGTGCCACCACTGTCACAGTCCCACCTCCACTGCCGATTGGTAATATAATTGCAGAGCATTTCACAACCCACCTGGCAAATTCCAAAAGTGTCGACAATTCCCTCTTAAATTCATAGTTGAAAAAAAAGGCATCAAAAAATAATAAGGGTGTGATAACGAAATTAGAGTCATTTTTCACTCCACAAAGGATGCACCCGAGTTTTGAACTCAAAACAAAATCATACCTAAGGTCTTAGATTTGAGACTCGGGACGTCTACCTCCATAGTGAAGATTGGAAAGCAATCAAAACTAAGAATACATTCACCAAATTTGATTTGCAATGTATTATATCTAAACTTAAACCACCTCATACAATGTGCGATATGTTGGAAGAGCGTCAAAAAATTCAACCTTTTAACAATTTTGGTGTGTTACATCTTGTGCATATGACTGATATGAGCCGCTATAAGCCTATAACTATAACTATCTCAGAATTTTATTCAACCAACAGACTTACTTGCCTTTCCAGATCCAGATGAAGGCCACAAAAACCGGTGTTGGATATATTAAGGTTTTTATTACAAATTCCTTAGCCGAAGCCTAACATACAACTTGATTTGCCCCTTCTAATGACGGAATGTATTTTTCCAAAATTTGTAGGACATTATTATTAAAAAAGAAAAAGAGAGTGGGAGTCCCAATATGAGAAAGTCGACTCATTTTCTGTGCAGGGAAAGACCTAAAACAAGCGGATATTAAGGAGCCGTTAGAGCGTCCTCTCTCGTGAAGGAAAAAAAAAAAAAAACTGAGGACAATTCTGTCATCTTCTCACCATTTCCAACACTCCTCGGTCCTCACTGGTATGAATGCATTTTCTGAGCTTCTGACACCTCCACTGCCCTCTCTCTGTCTCTCTCTGGTTTGGATTAACGCAGCGTTAATGGTGATACTCAACCTCCTCCGCCGTAATCACAAACAAAGAAACTCTCAAATTTAATCACCAAAAAGAAAAAGAAAAAACAGATAGAGACGAAGCAGAGGGCTTTATTGAATTATATATTTTGGAAAATATCAGACACACACTACGAGGCTCCTTTTGCTCTCTCTTCTCTTCTCTTCTCTTTGTGCTTCTTTTTCTCACATTGATTGGGGTAATATTTGGCTCCTTTCATCATTTTAATATCAAGTTTTGGCCAAAATCCTTTGTATCAGATAAAAAGGTATCTGCTTCACATTGATTGCTTTCAAGTTTCAACCTTTCTGTTAATGGGTCTTCTTTTATGACTCTCCCAACAACTCCCTCTACACAGCTTTGCTCTCCTGCTCCCTTTCTTCCATGAAAGCCAGAAAGCAACCAATCCTCCCCTCTCTGTTTTGCTCTGTCTAGTCTGAACCCCATAGTCTTAGCTTTGCTCTGTAACAAAGTTCAACCATTTCTGCCTTCTGGGTCCTTGAAACCAAGCTTTTCCCCAACTGGGTTTTTCGTCTCCTGCAAAACCCATATACCATTTTGGTGCTGTGACTCTGTTTTCGTCTGATCAGGGTTTAGGGTTTAAAGAAAGGGTTTTTATTGGTTTTCTTAAACCCTTGTGTTCACTTTTCTTGGTCCAGTTGAGCTGGGATTTCTTCTTGAACATCTTTCAGTGGAAAGTTTGCGTTTTTTTTTTTTTTGGTTACCAAGCAACTGAGCTTATTTTCATGAACTGGGTCTCCACATTTCCGTCCAAAAATGGGTATTGCCAACTCTAAAAGTGAGAAGGACGCAGCTCTGTGTCTCTGTAGAGAGCGCAAAAGGTTCATCAAGCAAGCAATTGATTCAAGGTATGCTTTAGCAGCTTCTCATGTCTCTTATACCAACTCTCTTCGAAGCATTGGCATCGCTCTCCGGCGTTACGCCGAGGCCGAGGTGTTGATAGAGTCCTCTCTGTCCACCTCGGACAAAACCCCATCACACTCCTCCTACCCTTCGCCGTCGCCGTCGCCGAAGATTTCGGGCTCCCCCATGCACAATGAGAGGCCCATTTCGCCTCCGGGGGTGGCGACTTTGAGTTACATGAGGTCAGGAGGAGGTAGTGCTGCTGTGACCATGAGGTTCAATCCTGTTAGTAGTAGCTATGTGGATGAGGAGATTCCACTGCCGCCGCCGCCGCCTCCGCTGCTGGGGGAGGCGGAGGCGGATTCTTCTTGGGATTACTTTGATCCTGTTGATGCTGAAGAGAGTGAGAGCTTTCGGTTTGTGGGGAGTAGTGGAGTGGATGTGAATTGTGATGATGTCAAAGGGTGGAGACAGATGAGCAGTGAAGAAGGTAACTATAGTGTGGGGGAGAGTAGGGGAAGATGGGCAAAGGCGGGAAGTAATGAACTTGATGAAGGAACTAAGTTTTTGGAGCAGAGGAATTGCGAAGATTCGGGTGATTTGACTCAATATGAAAGTGAAGAGCATAATGCCAATACACTGAGCTCGGGAGGAGTTGATGGTGGATCCAGACAGTTAGTGGTGGGACGACGAAATCCCAATGGGGATTCAAAGAGGGAGAAGAGTGTAGGAGAGAAGGATTTATGTGATGAGAGAGAGGACCCTTCGGAGTTTATTACCCACAGAGCTAAAGACTTTCTTTCGAGCATAAAGGATATTGATAATCGGTTTGTCAAAGCTTCGGAATCTGGGAGAGAGGTCTCAAGGATGCTTGAGTCAAATAAAATCCGGGTTGGATATTCGGTGGCAAAAGGTAATGTTTATTTCTTTACTTTGTAAGAATGCAGTCCAGTTAAAGAGCTGAATTTGATGCAGAGCTTTTAATTGTTTTGTATTAACACCAGTAGTGATTTTAGTTTTCTTCATTTTTAGCTTCTGCTTTGCTTCATGAACCTTTATGTTCAATTTTGTAGGTAGGTCATCAGGGTCGGCTCTTCTTGGGACTTTCCAGCTTGTTTGTTGCCAGGGAAAGACTTCACTTGTTTCTAGTGGTAAGTAATAGCAATTGATTGATCACTTCACTAGCTAATTTCCAAGGCTGTAGCTCTAAGGTTGAATATGCATTTATATCTTTAGCAAATGCAAGAACTTCCTTATGCTTTACCTACTAATCAAAGATGAGGTCTTTTACATTGATTCACCACTTTTTGGGTGTGTCGAATTCCAAAAATCCTTTCATAAGTCGAACTTCTTTTTATCAAGGCTAGAAATTTATTCTTTGGTAAAAAGAATCAGATAAACACAGTGGATCCATTTAATTTTGATTCGTTGTGTAGAATAGATTGCGGAGTCATTTGATTTATATGTATTATTTTGTTTGTGCATACATACTGCCAAATAAATATGTATTATTTTGTTTGTGCATACATACTGCCAAATAAATGAAAGCCTCATTCTACCTGCATTTTACAGTCTGTTTGCAATCTCGTCCATTTTTTCCTACCATAATTTTGATATATTGATGTTTGTGTAGAACCTGAACATGTTACCAAAGTAATTACTTGGAAGCGGACAACATCTTCGAGATCTTCATCATCAAGGAATCCTCTTGCCACAGCATCAAAAGATGATGCTGATGATAGTGGAAGTGACTTTATCGAAGAGTTCTGTATGATTGCAGGAAGCCATTCCTCCACTCTAGATAGACTGTATGCATGGGAAAGAAAGCTATATGATGAAGTGAAGGTACATATGCCAAAGCTTCTTTATTTGAGTGAATCAGCTGGCTCCAGAATCTTATTGAACCTCTTGATTATAACCTGTTGCTGCATGGTTTAAATGATCTGCCATATGATTTGTGTGCTACTATATATGATTCAGAAAATAACTGTGAATATGACATCATGCTTTCCAAAGTAGTGTTAGTGTAATATATGAAATGGGATATTCCAACCCCTCTTTCCATATGTTGTACAACTGGGTTTTGAGTACCACCCCATAGTATCTTGTGCAAATAGTACTGTAGAGAGAGAGAGAGAGAGAGAGAGAGAGAGAGAGTAGTTCAGTTGGTAGAAATTTTGTAAACATCTGAGATTATTGACCAGTTGATTAAGTTTTAGTCCTTATATGGAAAAACCATGTCGATGATTGGTAGCAGAAATCTTACAAAGCTTCTTAAATCATTTCTTCTTTCTGTTTATTTTGTTGATGGTAGTGCTTTCAATAATATGAGAGAGAGAGAGAGAGAGAGAGAGAGAGAGAGAGAGAGAGAGTAGTTCAGTTGGTAGAAATTTTGTAAACATCTGAGATTATTGACCAGTTGATTAAGTTTTAGTCCTTATATGGAAAAACCATGTCGATGATTGGTAGCAGAAATCTTACAAAGCTTCTTAAATCATTTCTTCTTTCTGTTTATTTTGTTGATGGTAGTGCTTTCAATAATATGAGAGAGAGAGAGAGAGAGAGAGAGAGAGAGAGAGAGAGAGAGAGTAGTTCAGTTGGTAGAAATTTTGTAAACATCTGAGATTATTGACCAGTTGATTAAGTTTTAGTCCTTATATGGAAAAACCATGTCGATGATTGGTAGCAGAAATCTTACAAAGCTTCTTAAATCATTTCTTCTTTCTGTTTATATTGTTGATGCTAATGCTTTCAATAATGAATATTCTAACAAGCTAGCTACAAAATTTCCTATTCTAGTGATGATTTGCATTTTTTTAATCCATCTTCCTATAAACCAAAGTTCCAATCTTTGAGATACTCCTCAATGTGCTTTAAATGCATGCGTTTTAATTTGTCCCAAAAATCTGTGACCTTTTGGCCATCAAACAATCAACTTGGCAAAGGGATGGACTGGGAATTGCTGGAAACATTAACTTTTTATGGTATCTTGTGAATTTTGCTTCTCTCTGACATGAAGTTGAAATTATTAAGGTTTTTTGTTTTATAGTACTTTTGCTTAATCATCCTCTCACTTCTTGGTTCCTCGTGTAGGCTAGTGAATCTATCAGGAAGGTGTATGATGTGAAGTGTGATCAACTTAGGAATCAATTTGCAAAGGATTGTAGCAGTCAAATTATTGATAAAACCAGGGCAACTGTAAAGGACCTACATTCACGAATAAGAGTGGCACTTCATGCTGTTGATTCAATATCAAAGCGGATTGAGAAAATGAGGGATGATGAATTGCTTCCACAACTTTTAGAACTTAATCAGGGGTTAGTATGGTCCTTTTGTTTCTTTAATGCACATTGAAGATAATTCTCATGGCCGCTTGATGTCATTTATATCCCAGCCATTGAAGATCATATTAATTGTTTTCAAAGCAGGAGTAACCATGAATTCATTAATGGTGTTTCTGACTTTCTGTGCAGATTGACCAGGATGTGGAAGGCTATGCTTGAATGCCATCATGCACAATATATTACTATCTCGCTCGCATATCATTCAAAGAGCTCAACTGTAACTTCCCAAGGAGACACCCGCAGGCATATCATGGCTCAACTTTTGGAGGAGATTGAATGCTTTGGCCTAAGCTTTGCAAACTGGATCAACAGCCTTACTTCATATGTAGAAGCTCTGAATGGTTGGCTGCAACACTGCATTATGCAACCTCAGGAGCGTTCCAAAAGCAGAAGGCCATTCTCCCCTCGTCGAGCTATTGCCCCACCTATATTTGTTCTCTTTCGTGATTGGGCAGCTGGGATCAGAGGATTGCCATCTACTGAAGTTACTGATGCAGTCAGAACCTTCTTATCAGATCTGCGTCATATGATGGAACAAGCAAGTGCACAGAAACGACAGAGGGCAGCTGATACAAACAACGGAGAATCAGAGAACAAAGAAGATGAGGAGAACAAAGAAGATGAGAACCGTGAAGAATCATCTTCAAACCTGAGCTGCATACATTCGAGTTTGACAAAGGTTCTGGATAGACTGACTAAATTTTCCGAGGCATCATTGAAGATGTATGAGGATATCAGACAGAAAAGCGAAGCAGCAAGAAATGCATATTCAAACTTCAACAGGCCAAATAGAAACTAGGTTCATGTAATTATCACATACAAGCATCTCTTTTAAGTTTGTCATTCGAAACACTGTGTGTAAAGTTGGAGTGTTCCAAAGAGCGAGGTAGGAAAACGGCATAATTTGGGGCAGCGTGTGTTGGATGATTGAGAACTGAACCAAAAGGAAGAGTTTGCAAGCCAAAAGTTATGGGGTTTTTGTTCCTGATTGGATTTATTACTATTTTATCTAGTCTTGGAAAATACTTTGTTTTCTTTGCTTGTTTAGTTGAAACTTGACCTTGGTAATCTGTTAGTAAAAGCCCCAACCGACGAATAATTCATTGCAAAAATCCCTTGCCGGCAAAAATTGGTGCGGACTGGAAAAACCTTGCCGACGAAACAAAAGTCTGCCTTAAACAATGAGGGTTTAGACTAGTTGGATCATTCTACTCTCAATCCACAAGCAACTTCACCTTCATTTATCAACAATCGAACATTCTACTCTTTCACAACCTTTAAATTTTGCTTATCATCTTCAATGCCTCTTAAAAATTACAATCCGCCTCTTAAAAATTACAATCCAGTGAGGTTCTCTTCTGCTGCAATTCACAAGCAACTTGACCTCCTATATCAATATTGAAACACAAAGAAACATAAATTTGTGTGAAGCAAAAACTGCTCGTTGTATTAGAATTGCAGGTTCGTAATGTTACAAATAGAAGTGCAAGATTATATTCGTTCCCAGAGATATCACATCGACTGTGAGTTGAGACCATTAATTTGAGAAAAGGAAGGAAAAAAAAATATGGTAACAAACAATAGAGTACTCCCTTCATCGTTTGTTCCCATGTTTAGCCAACGTGGCACCAACAATTATTTGAAACCTATATTTCCTGTGTTTTGTTTCCCCATAAGGGATTAAAATCCCACATGCTGTGTGTACTGAGAATAGGCATCTGACTGCATTGCAATTGGGGCACGCGTAACATAATCTGGAATATCAAATGCGTCTATGAGTTCCCCTGCTATATTTCTCACTCGGAAACTCAGGTATGCAGTGAGCTTGTGGATTGCCTGCAAGAAACAGAGATGCATTAGTTAGAAACATATGAACCCCAATTTGAATAAACAGAATGCATTAGTCAAAACTTGAAAACATATATACTTTTAAAGTTTAAATTGAATAGAAAGAAAAACAAAAGAATCATATTTATTTCAAAAGCATGCTATCTAGTGATGTAGATCTCTGTTTCAAAACCAACTTAGTTTCAAGATCAACTCAATATGTGGATAGCATTCTATCAAGATGGACCCTTGAGCATTTTTCTGGCAGTGGTGAACTGGTGCATGACGCACGAGTTCGGTTTGGTTAGATGCAGAAATGCAGATTCAGAAAAAAAAAAAAAAAAAAAAACAATTTATTTATTCATGCTCAATTGGATTACCAAGGAATTTGTATACCTTAGCTTTGTTTGGTGCAACATAATCAACATTACGATAGGTTCCTATGTCTTTCCATATTTGATCCAAGGCATAAAGATCACAGACGAGTTTCAAAGCTGCTCGAGAACTTGCATCTGGACAGCTGAAAGAAAATAGCTCAAATTAGAATCTCACAAGCACAAAGCAAAGTAAAAGAATGTAAAACATGAGACAGAGATTGGAACTAGGAAGTACTTCTGCACAGCTTCTATAAACTTGGCAAGGATGACAGATTCAATATGGGACTCTGCAAGTGTCAAAAGGTGGTTTAAGCATCTATTCCAAGCGCCAAAACTTCCAAGAGTTTTAGAGTGCTTGCGAAGTCTAACAGCAACACTTTGAAGTAGTCGAGAAGTTCGGTACTGCAAGAAGAAAACCAAGCCAATCAAAATTCAGTTTTGAAATTTAATTATGCTAAAATGATGATTTCGATCAAAGAAGCAAACTCACTCTGAAAGCATCCAACTGGAACTTTGGATCTCGCAAATGGTCTTCACTTTCCCATCGAGCAGTCACTGGATTTGGCTGAGATAGGTATGAGTTCATGGATTCTCTAAGGTAATTCCAGGTAACTGTGAGTGTCCCGCCTTGAAACTTCTCCTTGTATTGCTTCAACAGATCACCTGCTACCTGCGTTACCACTGAAAATCTCAGAAAAAGAATTGTTTCATAAATTTAGTAGAATGTCTATTTCACATATTCAAACTCAACATTAATGCCAATATCCAAAATGCAGTTTCATGTAGAAATGGTAGAAGTGGCATTACTAAAGTAGCATAAACCATGAGAATATTATCTTTGAAACTTTTCTATTTAAAAAAAAAAAATTCAGTTTAAAAGCCTTGGAGAAACTAGTATGCTGATATAAAAACTGAGATATTAGAAAGTGATGCGATAGCAACCTGCTGTAGAAGCACCGTGTTGTCCCCTTCGAATGTCTGAAAAATGTCATGGTCATTCCTCAAACTGCCAAAGCGGTTGACAGCAGCGTACCCATGGCCTCCACAAGCTTCCCTACAGATACTCAATGACTTTGCTGTATATGACGTCACATAAGCCTTGAGCCCTGCTGAAAGAGAATGGACATCTGCAACCAATTGTTCATCATGAGTCTTCTTCATCTCTGAATATTTCTCCACCAAATGTAGTGTGGCAAAATGGAATGCGTAAGTTGAAGCCAGCATTGGCATCAACTTGTGCTGCTGGGATTGGTAATCAAGAATACTGACTTCAGGTTGCTTTGGAGGACCAAACTGCTGACGCAGTAGAGAATATCGGATTGCAATTGTGCCAGCAACCTTCAAGACACTGCCTGAAGAATATGCAAGGCCGACCCTCCCACCTACAAGTTCTCCTAGTGTGGCAGCAAATCTTTTATTTATAGATGGTAAGCTACTTGTGTATTTACCATCCCGAGAGACATCTCCAAAGCGATTAAGAAGATTATCACGAGGGATTCTCACTGCGCGGAATCTTAATGCTCCATTGTCCACCCCATTCAGACCAACCTTATGGCCACAATCGTTTATCTCAATTCCTGGAAGAGTTTGATGAGTCTTCATATCCCTTATTGGTACAATGAAGGCGTGGACACCCATATCAGATACTCCTCTTTCATCATGTGTCGGCAACATCAGCTTAGCAAAAACAGTGGCAAACTTGCCATGAACAGCAGCATTGCCAATCCACCATTTGATGGCCCCATCATTTGGTGTGTCAATTACAAACTCATCTGTGATCGGATCAAATGTTGCCATTGTTTGTAGACCTTGAACATTTGAGCCTTTACACACCAAATTGAACAAAAATGAATTAAGACATGAAATCTAAGTAAAGCAACATCCTGTTCAAATAAAAGCAAACTTGCACAATTACTTGTAATCAAATCCAAAAATATGTAAAAGTAGAATCTATGAACTAGATAATTGAAAGAAAATGTGAAACAAAAGAAGGTAGATAATTACCATCAAGCAGTCATCCATAATGATATGGACCAAGTGAAAGATGATAACCTTGTTTGCATTCCATACTATTTCAATACTTGGCAATTTTAATTGATATTTATATGAAGTGTGGAGGAAATAAAATCAAACTGGACCACCAGTCCATATAAGATAAAGAAGTACACCAAAACCTACAGAAAACAAACCATCTGAAACAAGATAGAAGCAAAACAACATAAACCATGTCAAAGAAATAGAAAAGTGAACAACAAAACTCCTCTACTCATGCCAAAATTACTTCCCAGTCAAGATCGATCAACCTAACTAACAAGACTTTGAAGATTCCATACTACTGCATCTCCATAAAGAAATCATCTTCCCTCTTAACTTCCAAAATCCTTCTTTTTTTTTCTTTTTTTTTTCATAACACATAAAATTCTAGCCTTACTCACTCAATCTAACCCCAAGATTCAGAACGATGGAGTAGCAATTTCTAGTCCGGCACACTCACAAGAGAAAAAATTTGCAGCAATTTCCCCCACAAAACAGAAGTGAAAAAAAAAAAATACTGTAGAAGTATCGATACTCTCAGCACCATTGCAGCACACAGAATATCAATGAGAAAAAGCAAGTATAAGGCCTTCTTTCTCGGAGAAGATTAAAAGTACTAATTCTGCCACAGGCCAAATCCAAACAAAATTCTGAATATTAGTGGGGATGAAAGCTCATCTAAGGAAATGAGCCAATGCTCCAAAAAAGGCTCAAGGAAAACATTTCAGGTGATAGTAGGAAATGTAAATACGACTGCAAGAAATGATTACTGATGTAGAAGGATTCCCACTCATTTATCAGGAATTATAGCATTTAAAGAGAAAGGACCCAGGTAAGACTAGAGCTTGGGAAATCTTCCCGTTTCCTTCTCATTCAAATTGTGCCTAAAAGTACCAAGAAACATGACTAGAGTGAAGTGGATAAGCAACAGAAGAAGTCATAGTAAAATGGTACAGAGTATAGTGGGACTCCCAGTACACATGAAGAGATAAGGATGAAGAGGAAGAACTTCCTGAGCAAACAAAATCCCAAAAATCTGATTGTAGAACCGTTATTGTCAGCATGACATTAAAACCCCTGAAAAGAAGTATGACAAATGAATTGCTGCAGCCTATGAAATGAACCATTGTAGGATCTCTTTTCAGCTGAAAGCAATCCAAATTTGCTTCAAACAACATAACCACACAAATGGAAATGCTACTTTAGACAGACTGAAGTAAGACACGCCTGTAGAAAGGAAATCCTTCCTCAATCCATCCAGACATAACCTCACTATCTCCACTGCGGGATCCAAGAAAACAAGACAAAACAGAATGCCTGAAAAATACTCAAAAGAACCTGAACTCCTGAAAAAGGTCAAGACTCCTAGTCTCAACTCACATTAATTCACATTAAACACTCTTGGACATATTTACCTTTAACACCTTAAATTAACCCAAACAACTCGATTATCAGAAGAAGGCTTCCGCATCTAAACTCATCATCTAAAATTTATAAACTAAGGTTGTCCGCAAACTGGAGGGTGGGGCAACTGAGTCGACTCACAACCCACCTCTGCTCAAGACATGGACGACTAAGGTAGAAGGAAATGATCCACAATGCAGACTTACAAATTTTTGAGCTCAAACAACCACTAATCCAAGTCCTCCAATTACTTATGAAACCTTTCATAGCCAAACTAAATTCAAGGAAGCCTCCATCAACATGATCATAAGCTTTCTCAAAACCAATTCTGAACACCGCAGCATCTTTAGAATGTTACTAGACTCTGTCCATACCAATTCTGACATTTTAAAACATTGACTAACAACTCATCAAGATAAATCTCTTATCCATCAAAAAGCTGTTGCTCATTGGATGCCCCTTTTTTTTTCATTTGATTTTATTGAGGCTATATTATCACTAAGATTAAATTTATTTTTTCTGTTAAAAGCATAGATGTGGGACATACTAATTTGGAAAATCAAGATGCTTTAACACACAATTGTTGTATAATTCATACCAATTAAGTTTCATCTTAACCATACGCTTAGAAATAAACAAGGAAATAGGTAAAGGACTGGCAGTAACAAAACAACTCACCATGATGCAGTTCAGTCATAGCAAAACAACCTGGATACTCCAGATTGTCAATACCATCGAAGTACTTATCCTTGTGTTTCTTAGTTCCTAAGTTGATTACAGAACCTCCCCAAAGACTGCATAAGAAAGTACTAAAAATCAGTGGAAGATAAAAGACAAACTCTAAACAACATTCAGTTGGGTGCCAAACAATGTACAAGCATTAACTGGAAGAGAATTGGTCCTATGAGAAGTTTATGTAAATTAAAGAAGCTGCAATTAATCACTTTGATCCAAGCTTCAGAAATCGACAATAAAAAAGTGATGTATTTTTTAATTTTTCCTATTGGTGACTAAGACTGCTCTTTAGAGTTTAGAATGCAGACCACCAATGTTTCACATCGTAACACCCTCTCTCACAAGGGAGACCTAACACGTGAACTATTGGAATTAAAAGGGAAGAATATCCAGTAGAGCACTAATTTGAACAGCTGACCTACTCTGCACTCGTGGAATATTTATTGGTGAATGACTGCTCCCAAAAATCCAAGCTTTTTGGATGTGGAACAGCAACTATTTTTTAGTGTAATAGTTCTTTTCACAGACATCTCATAGCACTCAGAAACAACACTCTACCCCATCTCATTTCAACTGATTTTTGTCAAATTCTCCCTCCTCCTGTCCATCAACTCTATTCAATAACATCAAAAGTTAAAGGTATTTCACATTGGAGATAAGTCATCAACCAACAAACAACACCAAACAATGGCCATATATGGGATCACCAATTACTCAAATTGTATCCTCGTTAACATAACTTTCAGTAGCATTTCTGTGTTTGTATATCTGTAAAACCACCATTACACTATCATATCTCTTTTCGGATGTTCCCACTATAATATCAATCAGTATCTGTGTAGCTCTACCTCTACGCCCCGCATCTGTGCACAACATTTTGTGGCGCATGAAGCAAAACCTAGCATACACTCGCAGCTAATCAACCTGAACTACAATGAATATAATCCAAATACTAAAATTGGCAGATCCCTACCAAAAGAACAAAGGGATTGGAAGGCTAGTTGACTTTGCGTAACGGTAACAAGACAATTCAAACAATAATCAAAGGTGATTTTCTTCTCCTCAACACCAAAAACCATCTCATTTCCAATCTAAACTAAACCAAACATATCAATGCCAAAATAATTCACAATTCCAAGCCAATTCATCCAAAACCAGAAAACCACAACAACAAAAAAAGGAGCAACAATCACCTGTACTGCACCCCCATCTTGATCCCAAGCGACATGTCGACGCCGCCCACGGCTTCCAGAACCGCAAAGTACTTGGCCGGATCTTCGACGATGTACCGGAACGGTCTGATTCCGGCCTCCCTAACCAAACCAGTAAGCTGCCTCATACAAAGCTCGCGGTGATCGTCCTTCAAAATCTCCACCGGAGTCTGAAGGTCAGGCCTGTTGTTGAAGTAGTCCATAACCTTATCTTGGATTTCCCTGTGCTTTCCTCTCATGTAGCTCGACAGACTCTTCGTGTCCACGTTGAGCTTCGCCGCCGCCTTGGCGCACTCCAGCCTCGAGATTTGGCGGTGGTCGTCCGGTGAAATCGCGGCCGGCGTCAGGTGGAGGGACAGCCGTTGGATGCGCCGCGCGGCGGACTGAGAGTCGTCCTCCGCCGTTGGATCTCGGTTCGGGGCCTGCATATTGTTTTGAGAGAGAGAGAGAGAGAGAGAGAGAGATTTTGGAAAGAGGACGATGATCGAGTTCGTTGCTTATAAGGCAGAGGTGATGACGTGGAGGGTGATTTATCGATTGGGTATTGGTTGAGGGGTTTGGCAGTTGGTTTTGGCGCGCCTTTCAATGTCATGGGATATGTTTGACGACTAAGCAGGGAACCCGATCAGATTTGTCGTTGCGACGTCGTTTTCATTGACGATCCTTTTGGATTTTTTTTCTTTTTTTTAGAGAGAAGGGTATCCGGAGATTTGAAGGCACGTTTACTTAATCATGAATCGGAAATAACTAGAATGAATTATTTTATATATATATATATATATATATATATTTTAGGAATAATGTCAAATATTATATCCAATAAGCAAATGGAAAATTACAACCACATGCGGTGGTCGAGTTGGTGAATTCAACTATCTAAATGTTCGGACGAAAGCACGGTGGGAACTCCCCACCTGCGTTCGAAACCCAACTTAGTAAATTTTGGTAGCTAGCGGCAATCCGTTCCGCAAAGTAAGATTTCTCTTCTAGCTAACCATTGGGTAGGTGACAAAACTAATGAGAATTATCAGACATATCATGTTTTATTCTTCTCCCTTATATATATTCAATATCAAAGACCCTACAAGACAACTAATTATTATAGAAAACAGAATCCAATATAAGGTATGCATAAAAACTCTACCAAAGCAAAATGGAAAGTATTTTAAAAAAAATACAAAATACAATTTTTTTTTAAAATGTCAATACGTGTTATATTCGCGTTTACGGCAAATTATTACCATAGGGAGAGAGTAAAAGTAAAATACTTAAGTGTATTAGTGGGCCCCATTTTTGTTGGGTTGGGTCTTTGGCTACGTTTTCAAATTTGTTCGGGCGCGGTCAAGGTCAGAATCACAAGACTCCCGCCTCAACAAAATTTTGATTTTCAGATTCTGATTTCTCTCTCTCTCTCTCTCTCTCTCTCTCTCTCTCGCCTCACCTTTCTTCAAATCCAGATCCTCTCTGAGATTCCCTTCCCAAACACAAAGGTCAGTCTCTCTAATGAACCCATGTATATTCTCAAGGATTTTCTAATTTTCCTTCTTTATTGCTTCGGTTTAATTGCATATCTACCGTTAAATCTGTACTTAGATTCTTAATTTTTTGAAGTTTCTGACTTTGGGTTTTGTAATTGACTGATTTTTGATTCTGGGTTTTTCATTTTACTGCATAATTCGTTGTTTTAGGTGAACGGGAGAGGTGGGTGTTGAGGGTTTCGAGATTTTGAAGTTGAAAATCTAAGTGGGTTGAGAAGATTTCTTTGTTTTTCGTTTTTGGGGAAGTGAATTTCATTATGAGCAACGATAATTCAGCAGATGGGTCTTGCAAAACCCGTTCGGCTCTTGGTGATTTGACCAATCGGCCCCTCAAAAGGGGGTTTTTGAAGATTTCTGCAGATTCTGAACCGAAATCTGGAGATGGGTATGGGGGAAATGTGGGTTGTAGAGATGGGGTTTCGCGTAAATTGGCAAAGCAAGTGTCTTTGGGGGATGAGAATATGGTTCGAGAGAAATTGGGGGAAGATTGTAACCCTAAAGGTTTATCTTCGCCAAAGGGGATGCCAGATTCTGTGATTTCACCCACTTGCAGTGCAGGGGATTCGACGAATGACAACAATGCATCTGTTGTTGTGCTTGATGATGACATTGGGGAAAAGTCCAATGACAGTGTTATGGAAGTTGGTGATGCGTCGAGGGATAATTGCTTGTCGGTAGCTTCAATGTCCACATGCTCAGAGCTGTGCAAGAATGGCTGCTGTGATGGCGGTGGGAAATGTCAATATGAGAAACCGGGACAGACCTCTGATGATGCTCAGAGCACTCCTACATGTGAAGGATTAGGCAATGTTGTTCCCAGGAATGATGAAAGGGATCCTGCTGTTGGCAAAGTGGGTGCGACTAAATATGGCTCTACCGAGTGGTCTAAGATGCCTACCTCACTGGGTTCTTCAATGGCAAGATGCACAACTGTTAATAGTGCTGCTGATTTGAATGCAGGCGATGACTTGCTCAATGATTGCTCTTGTTCATTTTGCTTGCAAGGTATTACAACTCCTCATTATCTGACTTGTGATGTAGAAGTTCAAATATAGACTAACATGAGTTTGGTTGTTTCGAAATGTGATAATCAGCTGCTCACATTCTGTCAGACCTCCAATACCAGGATATAAAGGGTCGAATTTCTGGTAAGTTTTTGCAGAATGTGTAAAATTTTACTAGGGAGCATCTTAAAGTTGTTTTTGGACATTTGTATATTCTGATATATTTTGTTGTTCATTTGTGTTTTGTTTTAACACCTTTCCATAGCTTTAAAGAAAAGTCAAAAAGAAGCGGGCATATTGGTTCAGAAAAGTTTTAGGGGAAAGGAGATTGATCCTAAGGGACCACGGTACGCAAACAAAACATCAAAACTTGAATCTGATCTCTCAAGTCAGTGGAGATCACTCTTTCTTCACATGGAGGATATCTTTGTAAATGAAGGCAACCACCTTGTGAGTGTCGCCACCTTGTTGTTTCATTTATTATAAACTTATCTATGTTTGAGCACTTTTCATGCTCTCCAATGTTTCAATTTTTATGAAAATGATCCAAACTCTTTTGCTCCACAAACCAAATTAAATGATATAGTCTGTTGAAGTTTCCCAACCTATTACGAGCCATAAGGCAGTCCCCATTTATATGTGACTAATTCATTTGATGGTTTGCTGGCTCTTTGTTGTTGCTCTAGCCTGTTTTAGTGGAATCTTATAGTTAGCCTAAGTTTGTCAGATCTTTAATTCAGATTGTGATCTTTTGCTCTTTCTGTCGAGTGGTGACATCTTTCTTTTGGGGTCTTATTCTGATAAATATTCTTGATTCTGCTTGGCAGCACGACAAATTTGTCACGCTAAAAGATTTGAGAGACAACTGCAAGATGGAACTGGAAACAGCTGTTGGAGTGCCCTCAGAGAGACTGTAGTGCGTTTCTGATGATTGTGCTATTGTAAGATTTTTGTTAGTTTCTGCCTACATGGGGTGCATCTACGCACGGTGTATTCTTGTATTGTTGTTTTAGAGAGTACTATGTTCTTCACCAGTTTTCTTAATAAGCTGTAATCTTTCAGAAGATTTGTGTATTATCATTCTGACCAAATTGTTGCATGGAAATAATCTCCCTACATTGAAGAATGATAAGTTTACCTTTTATATACTCTCATTCCTGGTGGTAAACTGTGCCTCTCCTCATGTGACTCAGCATTTTCATTTCAATAAGCTTTTAGATGGATCTTATAAGTGTGGTTGTAAAATTTTGTTATGTAATAGGATTCCAGTTTTATCAATTGTAGCTTTTTCTTGATCATGTTTATATAGAATCTAGTCTGTTGTTTGAAGTCCCACTTCATATTGCAGGCCACACAACGTGGTTGAAGAAAATTACCATCCTTGTGACATTAGAATTGTGTATCCTGGCTCTTTGTAATGCTTACCTAATGTATGTGACTGTGTGTCATAGCTAATGTCACTGTCTCCTTATCCTCAGCTTAGCTAAGTCTATAGGATATCTCCCTTCTGTAATCTCACTTCGATCATGGATTGAAATCTTTTCACTATCAGTTAAATGTTGGCTTTTTTCTTTTGGGGTCTTTATGTGATTTAAGAGGCAGTAATGTGCAATCTGATGTTTGCCTTATTGTAAGATTGTTGTTGCTTCAGATTGTGCTTGCTTGTGCATGTGCGCAACTGCACAAGTATATTTTGTGTTGTTTCGAGGATTATAGTGTTCTCGCCAGTTTCCTTAATAAGCTGCTAACTTTCAATTTGTGTATTCTCACTTCGATCATGTATTGCAGGGACATAATCTCCCTTCTGTAATCTCACTTCAACCATAGATTGAGATCTTTTCACTATCAGCTAAATGTTGGCTTTTTTCTTTTGGGGTCTTATTGTGATTTAAGAGGCAGTAATGTGCAATCTGATGCTTGCCTTATTGTAAGATTGTTGTTGCTTCAGATTGTGCTTACTTGTGCATGTGAGCAACTGCACAAGTGTATTCTTGTGTGGTTCGAGGATTATATAGGTTCTGACCATTTTTCTTAATAAGCTGCTACCTTTCAGTGAATTTGTGTACTCTCACTTCGATCATGTATTGTAGGGACATAATCTCCCTTCTGTTAAGGATAACTTTGCCTTCAATCTACTTTCCTTGTCAGTTTTGCTCCTGTGGTGAGTTGCTTATATACAGTATAGAGCATTTGTGGACTCACTCTGTGTTTTGGCTTTCCTTGCATTCCCATGGTCACTTGCCCTGTATTTCTATAACCTTTCCAACCCAATGTGGCAATGACCTTCTCTCTCCTAAACCCTCTGGTTTTCTCTCTCTAAACCACGTTTTTCTTCCTTAACTAATCACCCCCCATCCTCGTCAACTTCAGAGATGCCTTAATTTAAAACACTAATATTAATTCAAAGCCTTCATTTTAAAAATCATTATACACGTAAAGTTTAATAAAAAAGAAGTGTTTTTAGAAGTAAAAGAAATTAAGTTCTATTCCTTTGGTTGATAGGAATATAAAAGAAAATTTACCGTGTTTACCTATTCCTCTGGAGAGTAGGAAAGGGTATGCGCCAAAAACCATAGAAACCGCCCACTAACCCTAAAAGGAATTAGGAAGATATGCCCTCGAATCGTGCCTCCAAAGAGTCTGCCTCCACCCATCTACAGATGTTCCACCACAGCTGTTGCTCGACCTCTTATGCTTGGTATCAAATTCTGTCTCTAGAAAAGTTCTGCACGCGCATGAGGGGGCAACCACGTCCTCATTGCTCAACAGTGGAGTGGCAAAAGTTTATTCCTCCAACAGGGGAATCTGTGTGAGTAAACTCGCTCTTGTGTTCGATGCACTTAAAATTTTGATGGGGAAACCTGTACAAGAGGACGAGGGATATATAGAAGAGGATATTGATGCCGCAGCACACACATTCAAGTGTCTTATTCATGCTTGCATCGATCAACTATAGTTGAAATGCTGTGTTTTATAGTTCAAAGCTTACTTGGTTATCACCGCACAAATGCTCCTGCTCTCAGCATGGACCTTGCATTTGAAATTGTTTCAACAATGTTTGATAAATTAGGGGCATACGCTTCTTAATTCATGAGGGGCACGCTGGAGAACTTGGCAGACATGCACAAGTTGCCTGATGAAGACTTCCCGTTTAGGAAGCAGGCCACTCTTCTTCTAGGATCGCTTGTCGAGGAGAAATGTGGGCTAAATGATGTTAATATTACTGCTGTCCTGCCTCAAGGACAACTCAGGGAACTGCTTGCAGATTCTAGGGGACTTAAAGGCATATCAAGGTTGGAACTTTCTCATCGAAAATGGAAGATGGGGTTAAATATTGAGCCCTTTCTAGGAAGGGACTGGTCAGAGGAGATGAGGGCTGAGGAAGCTACAATTACAGCCATATCTGGTGCAGCGCAAATGACAAAGATTCAAAGAAGATTAAACTCGATAACCAGGCTTCCTTAACTTCTTAAAGACAGCTGCTCATGATGAGATCTTTTTAATTTACACAAATTTACAGTAGTATGTACAGACTATTATTATTCTTAACAATCTCCTTTGTAGACCAAAGCCATAATTGTTGGATCATCTTTGTTGGTTTGCTTTTCATTATCAATTGTCTTATATGACCATTTAACCCTAATCCTACGCCTTACTCCATTGTTTTCGGAATTCTAGTTCTCTCAATGCTGTGCAGCTAGCTTTGCACAGTGCACAGTACTGAGTATATAGTATACATTGCTGAAGTTGGCTGCTATGACAAACTAATTCAACATCCAGATGTCCCTGTTCAAAGAAACTAAGTTTTAGTTTTCTACGAATGAAAAGAATAGTGAAATGAACATATGAACCTTGAACTTTACTGATTGTAGTGTCATCACATATACACATGTGCACCGACACTTTTATGAATGATTATGGCTTCCTTGGTTATTATTTCTTAGTCCAAAGCGGTACAATACTATGGCCTTACTAACTGAATAGTCTGCTTTTCTGCCACACTTTCTTCCACTAATCTGAAAATAACACTCTTAGTCAAACATTATAATATTATCTCGACTCTAAACATACAGTGCCTTACATTTTAGGACACCCTGGTGTTTTGCAGAGCCACACTACTCAAGTTTGTTTCAGGAGAAGGGTGGTTCTATGCCGTACGCCCTTCATGCTTATAAAGCAGATGAGGCAAAACCCACAGAGTCAGCCGTTAATCTGCCCTGATGATGACATGTAACAGCCCCTTTAAAGTTAACAACAGCCAATATGTATACTACCACCTTTGACTTTGAAATAACATTATGGAATGCTTCATTAGTTTACTAACTTCTAGTTTAATCGCATTATTTTCACTTCAAAAACGATAATATTATTGGTTATCCACTAAGGTTTGAAATTAGGTTTAATTCTTCAGTACTGAAGACTTTTTTTTTTTTTTTTTTACTCAGCAATGAATGCAGGATTACATGATATTTAAAGCATCAGTGTACTGTTGGACTGAGCAAAAAGTCATGAACAATCATATTTAGGAGAAGGTTGTGGGGGGAGAGGAAGAGATTCTTAATTAGAAATTCTTTCACATAAGTATTCTATGCTATATGTCTTTATATATTTTGTATTACAAATTTGCTTCAACAATGTTTCACTAAATAGCACAATACACCCCTTCTAATACCGTAGGCCCTTATATTCTTGACTAATGAAATATATGTGCAAAGACAGATTACATCTTGTCATGTCCATTACCATGTATGAACATTGAACTTCACCATTACTAATTTCACACTCTTCTACTCCTTTATTCACGCAGCTTCAGAGTAACCGTAATTATAGAAGATGAATTTGATGAATGCACCGCTGTCATTATGGGAAAACAAGCTGAAGAGCGGTCTGGAACAACTTGCAAAGATTTAATCATCAAGATAAACTACAAAGATCTAAAGGTGCTGCCACCAGAAATCCTGCAAGAAGAAGGACAAATTAAATTGCTGAAACTGAAACAGGGAACTTCACAAAAATTCATTGTGAAGTGAGTATTCCAAGACACTCAACCATTCACTCCAACACAGCAAAGACGTCCTTCAAGCTCGACACCTGACCAGGTCTCATTAGCAAAGATAAGAAACCTTGACTCCATTAGCAAGCAACTGTTCAGATCAACCCCTAACAAAAATCCAAAGAGGTAACTTTCTATACTCACAACCTTTACATAAAAGTTGTGTATTTCCTAACTGTTTTTTTTTTTTTATAGAAGTTCTTTTGTTTTGATTTCAATGAAAATGACTAATTCACATGCACAAAAAAGGCAATGACATAATCTCTATGTTTGATCACTTATCAGAACATACTTTTCCTCAAACAGAAGTTTGATCAATATAGCCTTATCAAACAAAAGAAACCAGGCTGTAACTAAATCCTTCCCTATGACTCTATACTAATGAAGACTGCAAGGAATTCATAAATCACAAGGCTTGTACTTCTAGGTTTCAAGAAGAGATGGAACTACTGCACTGTGAAAAGTATTGTGCCGAAATGAAAAAGATGAAATAGATGGTTACTTTTTTTACGGCTGCTAACAGCAGCATCCATCTATTATTCTGCACAAGAGATGTTAGATAAAATATTATTAAAATAATATTATTATCATCCATTCAATATTATTACAAACCACACACCCTTCTATTATTTTAATAATATTTTATCTAACATCTCTTTTCACTTCCTAAAATGCCCTTGAGTAAGATTGGAGAGCATGAAAAATGCTCAAACATTGGTAAATTTATAATAAATCAAATAACAAGGTGGTCACACTCACAAGGTTGGATCATTTAGTTTGGATCGTTTTCATATATGCAATTGGACCTTGAGCATTTTAACCTACCCTACGCTAACAAAGTAAAAGATCCAATACATCTTACTTGAGGTCAAGGCTCTATGTCCCCCTCGAGATATGTTCTAAATTCTAATGCAATAAATCAGGCGTGGGGATGAGCCTCCCAGTTCTGCTAGGTTCCAAACCCCTTTTCAAAAAAAAAAAAAACACATATCTATAGCACTTAGTTTAGTTTTTCCTCATTAATCATGAAAGATTGACTATTTTGTTTGTATTGATTATGAATCCTTTATTGGTTGTTATGAGAAAAGAAATAGAGTATTGTGAAGGAGATTGAACAAGAATAATCAAATCCCTCAATTTTGTTTATAAAATATATCATATGAAGTTGTAAGCTCTTGAATCCTTAGTTCAAAAAGATAATTCAATCAAATGTCTCAACCTTAGTTGTTAATTCCTCTTGCCCATGAAATAATCCAATTATATTGAAGCATAAAATACCGAAACTTTCACCCTAAATCATCCGTATGAATTAGATCTGACACGTGAAAGAGGGATTTTCTAAATCCTTCATTCTTCTCTCTATATATGATTCTGCAAGTTTCAATTGATTGAAAAAGACGGGGAAGAAGAAAGTTCAAACAACAGATAAAGTAGATGAGATCATGAGAAGAGAGGATAAGTCTCAATGGGAATTGTGGGAAAGAAAGAGAGAGAGATCAAAAGAGAGGAGAAGAGTTTGTGGATCTATGTGCATAAAAGTTAAAAAAAAAATCACTTTCTCTAATTGCAGGACAGGTTGTTTTCAGGAAACAATGAAAACGTCAAAAAGTCATTTCCCATATTTATTCATAGTTCTTGAATTGTTTCCTAAAATTCATTTTCTTTGTTTTTCAAATTTAATGCACCGAACGCAAATTACATAAGTTTTTGAATTTATAAAACAAAAAACAGTATCGCAAAATGATACCGAACGAGCCCTTAAAATCTAGAATTGCTGAAATTATCTTAGAAGTTAGAGGTTTAGATTAATTGTCTAAAGAAATTAATAATTTATTCTATCAAACAGCGTATTAATAATAAAAAAAGTATAGAAGAACTAAAATCAACTCCAGTCGAGTTGGTTGGGGTGTTTTTTGACTTAATATTGGAGGAGAGGTTCGAATCCTAACTGTGTCAAGTTTTTCTATGTTATTTTGTTTGAGGATTCGCGAATATTCCCTAAAATTTCGGAGATATCGCAGATTGTTCGAAAATATTGCGAAGTTCCAAAAATATAGCACGAAACATTGTTGGAAGTCATCCAAAATTTTGGAGCCTCAAAAAAACGAAAATTTCACCTAAATATCAGCGAAATTATCGATTTTTTAGTCAAGGCCAATTATTGTTAACCCAAAAAACAGCACAGCTGTAACTCAAAAACCACAATGCTTCATTGATTAGAATCTGACATTATGGAAGTAGTAAACCTTTAGTATTAAAGCAAGAGTTACTTCACTTCTCCTTCCACATCTCCATTTCAGCTTTCACCTCTGTTTTCATATTCACCTCTTCACTTCTCCTTCCATTTCAGCTTTCATCTCAGTTTTCAGTTTTCACATTTACGTTTGATTTCACATCATGCCTTTCTCTTTTTCTGATAGCCAAAGGTTGATTCTCCTTCTTGAAGTTTCTGAGATGAAAGGCATCCACAAACACCTCCCAGTGAGCACTTGCTAGGAGTTGGTCAGATCGTCATCTGACCTACTAAATCAACCTCTCCTGCAATGTCTGTGAGAGTCATCCCAAGCCTTTCTCCTTCACCCCATCCGATGGAGACTTGGACATTGAGTGCCCCATTAGTGATGAAGGGAATCGTCCAAATGTGGGAAAGCTCCGAATTTTAAGGAGAGGAGAGGAAGCTGTCAAGCCAGGAGAGCTGAAGAAAGCTCTCCTGGAAGTGGAGCTCACTGGAGAGTTCGCCTTGGGCGTGGGCGGATGAGACCGATCTTCCACCTTGGTTGACTTGCTGGCAGCTGTAGGCGACGATATCCACCCGATTGTGGGAAAACATTATGGAGGTTATGAGGTGGCATCTCTACCCGCAGAAGAGTTCTGCATTGCAAGGATTGACTGCCGCTGGACCATGGCGGATGGAACTACGAGCCGACCTATGAACTCTTTGGCTTGCCCGCCCACGGCAACAGCTACGCCTGGAGGCCAGTGGCGTTTCACTGAATCGTAGTTGTCGCCGACTTATAGTTCCATTCCGCCTTGGTCCAGCGACAATCGATCTTTGCAATCGAGAAGTCTTCTGCGGGTAGAGATCCCACCTCATAACCTCCATGAGGTTTTCCGTGAGAGAAGGATGACGAGGGAAAGCAACTACATCTGATCCAAACATGTATGCATCCATAAGAACGCAATGTTTTATGAATCATTAAATATGAACGCAACATTAAATATGAATCATTAATTGCAATTAGAATTCTGAATTCAAACATGTATGCATCCATAAGAAGTTACAAACACACGAAACATGTAGCATATAATCTCGACCATTGTACATAGCCTTTACCACTTCAATTTCTACCCTAAAACGATTAGGTGAATTAGAACACAAATTTGGCTTTATTAACCTGCAGATTAATATCATTGTTCAACCAAAATCATATGCTTAAAGATATAAAAGAATGGCACAAAATCAGATTGTAGAGATATCATAAACAACTTAAGAACATGAAGAAAAGAATCTGAAAATTACTAATATAAACTCGTTCTCAACAAAAATCCACTCCAATAACAAAGTTCATAATCAAAATATGAAATTCAATACTAAAGAGTACGAAAACAGTAATAAGGGCCATGGATTACACTTTTTGATCTTCAAGGAAGCTTGGAGAACGTCAAGAGAATATAGGGCTAGGCCTTCAAGAACATGAACAGCCTTGGAGAAGTCCTAAGGCTCTTCACGACAAGAGATTTTTCTGAATTTTGGAGAGGGTTTTGGAGAGAAGAGAGTTAGGCTAATTTTGCATGAAGAAGTGATGATTTTGAAGTCAAGAATTGCTGCTATTTATAGTGGAATCCTCTTCTCTTGTGATGCAATCATGGCCATTCATCTAGAGGTGATTTCTCCTCCAAATTTCCTTGATTTTCTCCTGACAGAGTCTTGATTTTTTTTATCTCTTCTCCGTTAATATATTTCCTGGATGTCTCTAGAGTTAATCATGCAATGCTCATCTTTCCCTTGAATAGTGACCAGATACATCCCTGAGATCCTTTGAATTGCACTAATTTCTTCTTCGGTTCTTCCAAGAATTGTGCACACAATGAACTCCAATCATCAAGAAAAATCAGAAATTAATTAGTGTCTATAATTAATAGAAAATAAGATAATTAGGAATAAATATTGACTATAAACACTCCCTTTTATCTCCATGAAATAAGAAGAATTTGTGTGAATGAAAACTCCTTGAATTCCTCCTAATTTATGCAAGTCTTCTTATCCTTCAAGTTTCCTTGATTTCATCACTCAAGAGTTTTCAGTGGGATGGACTCCTAAATTCTCTCTTTAAAACAAGAAAATCAGAAATAGGAAAGTTCAAAGGAAGAAAGTTCCCTAAAACAAAATAGGAAATATTTCCTAAAATGAAAGAGGAAAGTTCCTAAAATGACTTATCCTTCATTTATACTCATTTATGTTCTTTTTCGCCTCTTTTTTCCATATCCGTTCTTGAAGTACCTAAAAACAAAAACTATGTTAGAGTTAGTAATTTTTAGAGAATAACTTAGCCAAATGAGGGAAAATACATATTAAAAATGTCACACTTTGCACTCCTATCAAATTCCCCCACACTTAGGTTTTGCTAGTCTCTTAGGAAAATCAAAACGAAAGAGTCAACCAAAACAAACAAGTCACTACTAGACTCTACACAAGTGACACACAAAGACTATATTGCCCTTAACATTTGTCTCATAAATCCTTACTCTCATGGCATCAAAATTAGCACTTAATCAAGAATCAATATTTAGATATTCGAGAGTTAATTGAAGCATATAATCCACATACAAATAAGTAGGACTTGGTTGTAATAATGGTGATGAGTGGTGCTCAGCATGTTTCAAACTAATATGATTCATATCCTCACAAGGTATATCCACTCTTTTTTCACTCAGATGAAGGCAATGCTTAAAAGCTTATAATCACTCAATTATATGTGAGAGAAAATATTTTGAAGCAATCAAATAACTCACATATATAAGAAAAGAAAAGCACTTTGTGAATATAATTTTTCAAGCTCTCATGAAATATATCAACTACTTGCACAAATGGACCCAAGCCATAGGTTTAACTCTTATAACTCATCTCCACAGATCAAAGGTTATCTCATCTTAAGGATAAAAAAGGTCTTATCACTACAACAGAAAGTCTTTTTAGTGACTAAGTTTTTTGTGAGGAATTTAGTTTCCTCAATAAATGACACATTTTACGAGGAATATTTCAGTTCCTCACTAAATGCTATTAAGTTTTCTACGAGGAATATATTTTCCACACTATATATCACTTTCTACGACGAATATTTCAGTTCATCACTAAAGGTGACCATAAGTTGGTCTCCCGAAACGTCATGTTATTAGCGAGGAAATATGAGACTTAGGTGACGAATTGTTTCATCATGAAAACAGCATTCAGCGAAGAAATAACGATTTGTCGTTATTGTTTTGGCAGAAAACTATGTAAGACCCACCAAATTCAAGGGCGACAAAACTAGTTTTCCTCATTAAAAGTTTGTGTTCTACGAGGAATCATTTCCTAGTCAAATGCAGCAATTAGCGAGGAAATAACGCTTTCCTCATTATTAGTTTGGCGGAAAATTGTATAAAACCCGCTAAATTCAATGGCGAAAAAACTATAGTTTCCTCGCAAAAAGTCTATATTCTACGAGGAACCATTTCCTCGTCAAAAGAAACAATTAGTGAGGAAATAATGATTTCGTCGTTATTAATTTGGCGGAAAATTGTGTAAGACCCGCCAAATTTAACGGCGACAAAACTATAGTTTTCTCGCAAAAAGTCTATGTTCTACGAGGAACCATTTCTTTGTCAAAAGAAACAATTAACGAGGAAATAATGATATCATGGTTATTAGTTTTGGCGGAAAATTTAGTAAGACCCACCAAATTTAATGACTACGAATTTGAGCAGTCGTTGCTAACAGTATCATTTAAGCGATGAATGATTTCCTCACCCCTGATACATTTAGCGAGGATCTATTTATTTAGTCATTCTAGGTTTTGCAGGGGAAAAATTTGTGGTATTAAAAACGAAAAGAGTGGGCATATATTTTTTTAAACTTACCTTGCACACAATACTCAAATAGAAAATGTAAGTTTCAATTAAAGAAAAAGGATGCAAAAAAAAAAAGAATAAAAAAAACGAAAAAAAAAAGGCCTGGTTAATTCACAAAAGGGACTCGAACCCTAGATAGCCACAGGCCCACAACAATACCCAATTGCTTAACCAACTCCCCTGAAATTTTTATGTTGCATTTGTAGGACCTTTTTTTATTTTATATGAGTACTTGACTAATTACAGGAACAGAGACTTGTTGCTACTACGTTACCCGAACCACCTCAAGGACCCTACTAATAATAAATAGGAAAATTTGAGATGAAGAAATAGATTGACCTGCGATAAATAAATATTTAAATAATATTATACTACAAGTAAGTTTAATAATGAACCACATGTGCTACGTGTTCGTATTTGTTGTAATCAGTTTTTTTTTTCCTATTTAAGTGTGAAACGTGCTAGATGATATATTTGATTTCACACTCATTATTCACATATATGAGCATTATTCATATTTTTGCTTTTAAAAATATGATTGAATATCATGAACTTCTCTAAAATCATAAGGCGTGTCTGTAGGAATGATTTCATAGTTACTAAACAAGTTAATAAACATTGATGGTCCTTCAGGATACTAATTTGGTATGTTAGTTTGTAAACATTAGTATGAATGACTTATTTTCACTCTCCAGTTTTCTACAATTGCATGAGCTTCACTCTACTTTGTTTCTCTCCTACATAACTCATTACATGACCTATATTGTATGTATGTGGATAAATTGTTGTTCAATAATGGAATTATGGAAGTCTTCCTTTTTGCAATTTTAGGGACCACACATGGAACTCACTATAAAATAGAATTCTGACGATGTAACCACTAATTTGAGAGATTATACGTTGGACATATTATGCAATACATACTTGACGATGCAAATTATGTTTAATTTAAGTATTTAGTTATAAATTATAAAAAGAAACATTGAATCATTAAGCTATATGTTTGTGAATAGACACTTTATACCCTAAACCCCAAACCCCAAACCTTAATTCTATTTTTTTTTATTTTTATAAACGGCATAGTCGAGGATTAGAGAAAAATAAAAAGAACTTCTTTAAGCGGGATATTTGGGTTTTAATTGATCAAAGGCGGGGAGAAAAGAAAAGGCGCTAATCCAAAGGAAAAATAAACGAAGATAAAAAACCTAATCTTTAGATAGAGTTCTATCTTTTTCACACTATTCCATCTTTGACGGCATTCTCCTATTGAAGCTCCGTCTTTGGCTCCCTCTCTGAATCTACCATATTTGAAGCTCTCATATCTGTAAGTAGGATTAGATTCATCTGTCTTCCTCCCTGAATCTCATTCTTGTATAGCTTGATTAATCAAGGTCTTTTTATTTTTTGCTAAATCTAAATGTGAGTTGTCGTGGTTTATATATTTGGTTTTATTTCAATTAAATGCACCCCAATTGAAGATCAATAGTTACACAGATTGAAGGGCAACTATTCAAGATCAATAGTTACACAGATGGGTATGCCTTCGCCTCTTAACACAGACTTGCCATGAATGAGAAGAAGACAAGAAGCGTGAGAGGTATAGTTTCTTATTGTTACCGTCCGTGGTTGCATTAAATAGAATGGTCCAAGGTTGTTCCCCTTTAGTTACTGGGCTATCTCATCGTTGTGTGTTACAGAAAATGTATTAATCTGATCACATCAATTACTTGAGAGTATATTGTGGTGACCTTAATTGTAAGGCTGCAAACAGTTATCTTGACCGGAGAATCCAACTCCTTTTCTAGTTCATCAGATGGGCTATGCAATGAATGGGTCTAAATTGTTTGCAGCTAGAAGATTTCTGTTCAATAATACGTTGTGGCACTGTGGATACGTTTTATGAAAGGGCAACGTTTTAGAGGCCTAAAAAAGCTTTCTATCTCCCCCATGTTTTTGTCCAATATTATTGTCCATGTTAAAATTGCATAGTGTTTGAGAGAAAACAACAGTTACATACTAGTGTTAAATTAACAAAGATTGTTCTGATTTTCTTGTGAGTCCAGGTCAAGGAGTTGTTGATTCAAGCTTTTCTCTAGCTGCACCACCAATTGCTCTGTTATTCTGGGTTTCAATTGGGTTTGTGCTACCATATTTTAGTTCCATGATTCAAGTTGGGTCTCAACTTTCACAAGGTCAGTTCGTATTCTCACTCTCTAATTTGGTGCCTGCATTTTTGGATTTCTGATTTTGGTGTGGTTTGGGTGATTTGGTATTTTGGTGGGTTAATTCTCAGTTACTAATGATAATTGGGCTATGGTATTCTTCTTCATGAATGACAGAGATTGTGCAAAGGGAAATGCAGGACAATTTTCCTTAGATATGGTAAGTCCAATGCTTATTCTCATATTGACTATTTTGTTATCTTTCTTTAGCATCATATCGTGTCCTTTTTAACATGTCAGGAGGTCTCTTTTCTCCTTTTCAATACCTAAGCAGTGGAAACTCTGTTGCCTACCTTCAAATCTGCTAAATATGCATAGTGTATGAAGTGAATTATATTTGAACCCTGAACCTCCTTATTTATCAAATTTACAGATACAGTATTTGTTAAGAGTCTATGAGACAAGGATGGAACTTTTGAGAGCTATAATTGTTGGAGCTGGGTACTGTTTTGTCATCGCTAGCTGCTGCTAGTGTTTTTTGCTTTTTGTTTTTTACTTCTTGTTTTCAGAAGTTTATGTTGCCTCTTTGTATAATGAAGTTGCTTAAAGTATATTTTGTTGCATTCTCCTTAACATTAAATCATATTTCTTTATCTTTTTCATTTGCAGAGTGGTGCTTGGTGGTAAAAATTCAGAAGTGCAGCACTGTAGCATCTCTCAAATAGTTAGGGTTCTTCACATATGGTTTCTTTTAGTGCTATCTCTGTTAGCTAGGTGTTCTTTTGAAGATTATTCATTACAAATGTTCAAGTGTAATGGAGACCAAAATTAAAAGGCTTGGAAAGCCTATTTGTTTTTTTTATTCGCAGATTTATATTTTCTTTTCGATGTTCAATGTATTAGCTGTCTGTCAACATTTTCACTAATATATATGAGGTTTAGCGACCAAAAACCTGAAAGCTATTTATAACGACGAAAATATTTTTGTCCCAAAAACGTTAGTCCATACACTGACGAAAAACACATTCCTCATTGTTGAGTATCTTTATCGAGAAAACTTTTTCTCATTGAAAAGATACATTTTACAAAGAAACAAAATTTCCTCGCTAAAAACAATTTATAGCAAAGAAAAACTTGGTCGCCCAAAGCTATTTATAACGACGAAAACAAAAACTGTAGTTCCAACGTCAATGGAAAACATATTCCTCGTTGTTAAGTATCTTTAACGAGAAAATTTTTTCTCGCTGAAAGAATACATGGTACAATGAAACAAAATATCCTTGCTAAAAAAAGTTTACAGCGAGAAAAAGCTTCCTCACCCAAAGCTTATAACGACGAAAATTCGTCGCAGAAATAGTTTAAATATTTTATTTATTTACATTTTTTAATTTTAGTTATCATTGGCGAGGAAATAATTAATTTCGCAATGAAATCTAGTATGTCGGAAAATATATTTAACGACTATTTTCTAATCGTTGAACTTTTTTAACAAGAAAAAAGTATGTGTTTGAGTGAGGAAAGAAATTGTCGCTATAGAATAACAACGAGACAAATAGATTTCATCACGGAAAAGGTTTGACGAGGACATTGTTTTTTCGTCGCTGAACCTTTTCTTGACGAGCATTCTCCGACGAATTGAAGACAAAAAGAATTTCCTCGCGGAAGGACTTCCGCGACAAAATGTCTGTTTTTAGCGAGGAATTTGTTTCTCGCAAATGAGGTTTTTTGTTGTAGTGTATAAAAGGTTGTAATGGGGCCAAGGCTCAAGGTTTTTAAGAAATGAAAGGTAAAGAATTTAACAAAGTATCCTAAAAACCTAGTAGAGCTCATATAGATATAGAGAGACTTCTAGAAATCCACCAAAACGTCATAACCCATAGAGGCAAAATAAAAATGCCTAATATCTTCATGTTGAGCTCAACCTTCATTTTAAACTTCCTTTGAACTCTCGTGAACTGGACAAAGACCAAATTTTTCTGTAGTGGGCCTTCAATTCAAAACAAACTCCAAATCCACAAAGTATAAGAGACTAAAATCCACATTTTTTCTTCTTTTTCTCCTCTTTTTTTTTTTTTTTTAATACTGCCTCATTGTTTTCTTTTCTTTCTCTTGGAAAAATCCACCCCCACACTTATTTCTCATCATCCGTTCACACAATACATCACAAAATTAAGCTCTACTAGGCTCTAAGGACAAGGGTAGAGTCAAAACTATACTAAGGTTCACATGATGAAAATTATGTGGGTGATGAAAAAAAGGTTTATACATGTAAGCTCAAAGGGGTTTATCTAAGGGATGTACAATTTGTGCGCACAATTAGGGACACATGACATTTTGGCATTGATGATAATTCCTAGAGTGTCTTTATCCTTTCCAGAATCAGGGACATATATATATTAATAAAAGTTTCAACAAGCATAAGAGTGAATATTAGCATTCTCTAGTCCATTAAACTTAATATATGACAAGAAATCAATCAAAAGAAAGAATAATGAGATCATCAAAACATTGCCAAGAAAATAAGAATATATTTCATTTATCACTCAAAGAAAAAGGGATATGGCTCAAATATCTCACATGGCTTTTATGAATCAAAACTCATCTTAACATGCTCATATTCTGTACCAAGGTTACGAAATCCATATCCACTACACATGCATATGCTTTTTATATATCTCAATTAATCAAAGAATATCATTTAGAAATCATCTCAATCTTGTGATCATCTTTTAGCCATAATTTTAGAGATATTGAATCATCCTAGACAGTTAAGGGCATCCTAAGACTCAAAGTTAAAATAAAAGACTCTAAAACTAACCAAAAACCAACGAAATTTTTTATTTTTCTAACATTTTTTTAACTTTTTTTTAGGACGCAAAAATTGATGCGGTTGGACTCAAAGTTAACGTCACGTGACTTTGCGCTCCTATCAACTGCTAGTGCGTATGCTGATGCTGCAACAAGAAGAAGCAAGAGATGAGATGCTTTAGTTGTGTTTGTTAGGTCCCTTTCTATTATTAACTAGTGTTTTAGATTAAGACTTGAGTATCTTATGAATTATGAATGTCATATGGCTACTTATGACATAAGAATTATGAACTGAGTTTTTTTTATCACAAATTGTTTATGTATGCTATTATGTAATCGTTGCATCTCAAAAGAGTTTGGTTATGGGTAATGAAGGCTTTGGTTGGAGAGGATTGTATGCACCGACAGTACACTTGCACTGTCGGTTATTTTAATCTCTAAAAAAATAACAGTCACTCATCTAATCTACTCCTATATATATATATATTTTAATATCAAAAAAATTACATCCATTCATATTGCAAGTACTCATGCATGACGGTGCATGGAAAACATTCCCGATTTTGGTTATGCATAAATAGCATCTTGCTACCCATATATGCCATCATCCATTAATTGGTAATGATCGCCACAAACCTTATCCATTGAGTACATTTCTTAATTACCTTGGTACTAGATCATGAGAGATCACAACCATAAAATTCAACACAAGCCTTGGAAGTTTAAAATTCCAAATAAAGTTGGAAACAAACTCTCATTCTAGCTACTTAATCTATGAGGCGGTACACTCTTATCAATTGTATTATGAGAGTCCAAGGGCCTTGGTTTATATAGAGAAGTGAGCATTAAGTTTGTTAACGTTAGAGATCCGATGGGGTCTCTAGTTAGCTTTAGAGAGAGAGAGAGAGAGAGAGAGAGAGAGAGAGAGAGAGAGAGAGAGAGAGAGAGAGAGAGAGAGAGAGAGAGAGAGAAGCAAGTATAGTGGTTCATCTCCGCCTTAGCGGGAGACTACGTCCACTTGAATATTGTACTATGTGTGTTTGGGCCTTGCGGCCCAAGTGGATTACATGAGTGTAATGGAGTGATGTTTAAGTGGGAGGATTTTATAGGTAAGGGAGCCCTTCTCATTTACATTTTCTTAGATGTGGGATGTAGAAATCACTATTCTAGTCTAGAAAGCCATGTTGTGAGGGCAACTTGGCAAGGCCGGAAAGGTGGTTTCCCGGCGATGTATTTACCACTTCCGGATATCGTAGCGTAGCCTTGAACATAGGGCTACAAAATGCAAGTAGCGATTGGATTCCATGAGGGTGTTGTTTATGCTTGGTGAGGTAGCAAACTAGCCTTACTAGTAGAGATATCTACAAAGTTCATCTCCATAAGGAAAATAGTCAAAATTACTTCTATTACTAAATATTCCTACGAATTGTCCGAATAATAACCAAGTAACTTGGCCTAATATATTCTTTCTTTATTTACACGAATGCAATACAGAAATGAAGCTTTTGGGACTAGAAAGTCTCAGAAACTCGTGATAAGCAGAGATTAATAAACCAATTTGTTGATTAACGACTTTTGTTTACTAATTAAAGATAAATTTAGGGTAATGTCCAAGGTATTAATAAACCAAACTACACTCCAAATGGGAGGATTAATAGGGCTCTTTGGGGTTGTGGATTTTGGTGATTGATTGATTGATCTTATCAATATTTAGGTGAGCTTCTTCAATCCCTCGATCGAGTACAATGTCAGAGACTCTCAGTCTCACAGTGGCAATGATGTTATATATGTTCGAAATTGTAGAAGACAAGCTAAGGTTGAGAGGGTCTGTCCACCTCGATCGCTTCACACAATATAGCTTTCTTTTGCCCACAGGATACCTCAAATTAAATTCTTTGCGCATAACACGTCTTTCATCAACACTGTTTCAATTTGGTTCACACTCTTGGGGAAGGGAGAGGATCCTCTCCTGAGCTAGCTTTTAACCTGAGCTGCCTGAGCTTTGAAGCTGATGATGCCACGTGTCTAAAACAACATCTAAAGGCTCCTCTTGAACTCAGTTTGGACTTCTTCTATTTTTTCATCAACACTCAAAGTACAATAGGAAGGATGACTCTGCCCTCTCTCTCATCTTCATCGCAGCCATCAACCACTCCAACCTATTTCCTTACACCATTTCTATTAATTGAGTATCAACAAAATTGGACCATCTCTCTCTCAAATTGTTGCAATCCACCTCTCTCTCTCTCATCTTCATCCGGCTACAACTTCCCATTCACAACATGGAGAATCAAATCAAACAGAGAGTAGAGAACCCAGATCAGGTCTCAAAGAAAAAGCTTCAAAAGATTCAATTTTTATCTTCTATTTCGTTTGATATTTAATTCAAAATACTGTCTTAATTTGGTCTGGATACTGGGGTAGAACCGTAGAAGAGGAGAGATTACCAAGGGTAAAATCTGAGATTCGATTTTCATTTAGATTTGATTTTGCTGAGGTTGAATGCGAAGGATTGTAATTTTGGATTGTTATTTTTTGGATCTGTATGAAAGTGAAGAGAGCAAGGAGGAAAAAGAAAAATCAGAATGATCATGAAGAAAGAGAGGTTTAGTGAGATAATCGAGGAGGAGGAGGACTGCAGCTGATTAAACTGCAAAAGATGGAATGAGTTGTTGAAGAAGAAGAAGAAGAGAGATTGAAGAGGCAGAGAGAGAATATCAGCCGTTGATTAAGCTACAAAAAATTGAAATAAATACAATAAAAAGTTGGAGCCATTAGATGTGAGTTTGGACACGTGGTGGCTTGTAATGAAAAGCTCAGGCAGCTCAGGTTAAAAGCTAGCTCAGGAGAGGATCCTAAGGGGAATGCTAGCTACACACTCAAGTGACTCAACCCTGCGTCCACACTGCCACGTGTTATGTGGCAGCAGAAATAGAGTAGCTTATTCATGCATTTTTTTTCTTGTCACTTTTACCCTTCCGCTATTCTTTCTCTTCTTCTCTTTTTGGTTACACATACGTGTTTTTATTCTCTTTCTTCTTCATTTCCTGATCTTCTGGAAAAACAACAACAATCATGCTCTGGGTTCATCAAATTCAGAGAGAAAGCTCGAAGAGAGAGAGAGAGAGAGAATAGATCTGGGATCTGAGCTTCGTATTGTCCGATTTGTCCCCTATCCTTAATCAACTGTAATTATTGCATGAATCTAAATCTATATCATAAAACTTATGCTGTGAACCATTAGAAAAAAATCATCGACATCTTCGAAATAAGACCAATATTTACTGTTACAATTAACTAATTGGTTTTGCTTCATTACTTGTTTACTATTTGAGTGATTACGTAATCATTGTGTAACACGTAATTAAGTGTCTAGTAAATTGAGGATGAATCAATTTGTTTCTAGGGTTCTTCTCCAAAGCTGTTCTGAGGACCAGCCAATGGCCGGGAATTACTGATCGAGGTGCACTTTCTATGTTAACTTGATCGAACAATGGCGAAGCCTGAAATTTTAAATTTGGTAGCCTAAAGTTAATTAACTGCATATTTTTCTAGAAAATTAATTTACATGAATTATTCTGCTCGTAATAAGCTTTACAAAAGTGAAAAAGAGTTAACTAGAACTACTAGGCTCAAATGCGGTGAATCTTATATGACAATAAAAAAAAGTAGAATTTAGGTTTTAATTTAAGGAAGGAACTTGGCTGACCAGCCCTGGTCAGGAGGGGCTGACCACTGCCACTAAAAATTTGACAGCTGTCTTTTTTTTTTTTTTTTTTGCCCCTTCCCTTTCGGTTCTCCTTCTTCAATTCTTCCTCTTCCTCTTGTTCTTCTTTCTCTTCCTCTTCCACTTCCACTTCCTCTTGTTCTTCTTCCACTTCCTCTTCCCTAAACCACCAGCACCACCCCACCCACCCAACCCAACACCAGTCCCACCACCTCAACAAACCACACCCACCACTCGCCGCCGCCGCCTCAAACCCCACAGACTCCGCTTCAACCGCCTCCGCGGAGCCCAAGCTCCGAGACCACGTGGACCTCCACCGCCATGCCGCCGCCGTCGTCCACGTGGGATTTCTGGGACCCTTTTGTGCTGGCTTCGTCTCGGTCGGTGACCGAGGAGGAATGGGAGGCTACGACCACCGCGTCGGAGGCGGTGGTTACGACTGTCACCGTGGCGCCGCCTTCGGTTGTTAGTGGGTTTTCGAAGGACAGTGAGGAAGAGGAAGAGGAAGAGGAAGAACTGAAGAAGGAGAACCGAAAGGGAAAGGGGCAAAAAAAAAGAAAAAAAAAAGAAGAAGACAGCTGTCAGATTTTTAGTGGTTGTGGTCAGCCCCTCCTGACCAGGGCTGATCAGCCAAGTTCTTTCCTTAATTTAAATTATTTTGCAAGAGCTACACCTACGGCCTGGAGCTCCTAAGTAGCTCATGATGAATATTGCTTCAGTTGCTACTGTCAGCTACACTGTTATATATGGATCAGGTCAGCATCTGAATGTATAAAACTATAAAAGAAAAGAGTACCTCAATTCTGAGAAGATGGTGGTAGATGGGTGTTGTAGTTAATTCAGTGTTCAAACGCCAAAAAAATGTCTGTAATAATATATATCTAGGCCATATATATAAAACTAAAAATATACATAGATTAATAAACAATTTGTGATAAGAAACTCATAGTTAATAATTCATATTTCATAAATAGTAATAGGACATTCATAATTCATAAGATACTCCCAAGTCATAAACTGAAACACTAGTTAATAATAGAAAGGGAACTAACAAACACAACTAAACTATCTCCTCTTGTTAAGCTTCTTGCTGTTGCAGCATGGTAGCAGTTCTATACCCTATTATCCTAACAAACACAACTAAACCAGCTCCCCTCTTGCTTCTTCATAATTAGGCTATTATCCTGCATAAAACCGAACATAATTTGTCAAATTATAGTCAAAACAGCATTTTTATTTTTGGTCAAGGAAATGGATAGTTGACTAAAGTCAATGATCGAAACTCACCATTCTCGATCTATCAGTCTTCCTCTCCACTCCCCTTTTCTCCGGTCTTCTCTTCCTCTTCTTCACTCAGCGAGCACTTGCTCGTGTAGATGCCAAAAAAACAAAGATTTGCAATCTTAGATTCAACCTTAAGGATGTCTTTTCACTCTAATTGTTGTTCATTTTATTTTTTTCTTTAATGGGTATATCTCTACTCTGCTAACAATTTATCTGATTTCTGTTTATTATGGTTGTCTTGCAGTTGGCTAATATTTTTTTCTTCATCAATAATGTTTGTGTTGATTCATTGATTTGATTGGTTCCTTTTTCTCCATGCTCATGCCTGAAGGGTCGTGTATGTGCAATTATGTGCAGTATATAGTGTGACTAATTGTGTATATTATACCCATTAGAAATCAGTGCTATTTCGCTTTTCTATCTGTTTGGCAGCCATATGTTCACACATCCAGAAGCTAGGAAGAAACCTCTTATTTTTGTTATTCGATATTTTCCTTTTTGATTTACAAGCTCTTATGTATATTGTTTATCAATTTTCTTTTGCTATCGATTTTTGCTATATGGTAAATATATAATAACGGATAGATTAGCCACTGCAAAGTTGGAATCTGTTTCGCATTTAGATTGAGGCTAATCTGTATTCTTTATTTGTAGAAATTTCTTTTGGTACAAGGTAGTCTTATGTATTTGATGTGTGCTACATGTATGCATTTTTTTATTTCATGTAAAGCTATGTCTGAAGATTAGATACTTTGTAGGATTTAGAGGGTTGGTAATCTATTGGTAGAACTTTTATATTATGCAATTGGGTGCTTAAGTTGATTTTGATTAAATTTTTACCTGCGTAAACATACAGGAGCACCACTTTTGGCCTTAAGGCAACATTTTTCTGGAGAAATTTGAGAGGAGGTGGCATGAAGTAACAAACCAAGTAGGGGAACACATCACCTCAAGTACGATTCTGGTGATGTTCAGAAGATACTTTTATTTATTTTTAGTCTGTAACTATGGAACTTATCAATTGTATTTGGTTTGCAATTGATACTATAGTGACGCTGCAGTTCGACTATGCCATTTTAAAAACAGTTGGTCTACGTTGATGCAGTTGCATAATTTACTATTCCTGAGCTGAACATCGCTGACCAACCAAAATGGTGGGAAAGAAGTGTTCCGAAGTGCTTTAGATCAAGCTGGAGATAGAGTAGGTGTTGTTCAATTCTATGGAAAGCACTGTCTCTGGATTTTGAGAAGAGCTGTATGCGGTAGTGATTCTGTTTGGAAGGCCTTGATTTTTTATGCCAAAAGTTGTGAATGCTTCTTTAATGCTGATCAACACAATGATTTGGCAAAGCCATAGTAGACGTAAAGAAAATGTTGTTCCAATTTCATGAGTTGCCCAATGCCAACAGCATAATTTTCAAAAACGCTAGATGCAAGGTAAAGGACTTGATGTTATTTGTTTTTATATCCTATGTTTTCCCCTTTAATTTCCAAGAATTTCATACCACATGGTCCATATTTGTACTGATGTTAGATTATTTGGTTATACACAGGTGCTTTTTAGTATTAACTTTTTGAAGTTATTCAAGAATCTGATGTCGGCCTGTTTGGAGAAGTTAGCACTCAGCACTAGATCTTCTACTGAAGCAGTCATGTGGCTAAAGACCCAAGAAGCACGGTGTACATAGAAGTTGTAGTAGCTCTTGACTAATCTTGAAGAAACTTAAGGTTAAATCTCATTGTTTGCACAACAGACTATTGCAAAGAATATGAGATAATGTTAAAGGTCTGAGATGTATTGCTATTGCAAAGAATAAGAATAATGTTAAAGGTCTGAGATGTGTTGCCTCTAGAGGATATCCCAAAGTTGAAATATCTCTTAGATACACAAATAAAATCATTTTTATTGATCTCGCAGCATCGCGCGAGGAGCACTATCTAGTATGAAGACTATATCCAAACTAAATGATCCAACCTTGTGAGTGTGGACCACCTTGTTATTTCATTTATTATAAATTTACCTATGTTTGACCACTTTTCATGCTCCTCCAAACCAAGTTAAAAAAAAAAAAAAAAAACTAGTCTCTTCAAGTTTCCCATCCTATTGCAAGCCATAAGGCAGTGGAAGAAACCCATTTTTATGTGACTAAATGATTTGGTGGTTTGCTGGCTCTTTGTTGTTGCTCTAGGCTGTTTTAGTGTAATCTTGTTGTCAGATCTTTTGCTCTTGCTGTCAAGTGGCTACTTCTTTCTTTTGCGGTCTAATTATGATGAATGTTCTTGGTTCTGCTTGGCAGCATGACAAATTTGTCATGCTAAAAGATTTGAGAGACAACTGCAAGATGGAACTGGAAACAGCAGTTGGAGTGCCCTCAAAGAGACTCTAGTGCGTTTCTGATGATTGTGCTATTGTAAGATTGTTGTTAGCTTCTGCCTACACGGGGTGCATGTGCGCGCGGTGTATTCTTGTATGGTTGTTTTAAAAAGTACTATGTTCTTCACCAGTTTTCTTAATAACCTGTACTCTCTCAGAAAATTTGTGTAATATCACTCTGACCATGTTGTTGTATGGACATAATCTCCCTTCTACCTTTAGCTTTTGGATTGATTTTATAACTGTGGTTGTGAATTCTTGTTATGTAACAGGATTTCAATTTTATCGATTGTTGCTTTTTCTTTATTATGTTTATTTTGAATTTAGTCTGTTGTTTGAAGTCCCACTTCATATTGCCAGCCACATAACGTGGTTGAAGAAAATTACCATCTTGTGACATTAGATTTGTGGTATCCTGGCTCTTGTAATGCTTTTCCTAATGTATGCGTCATAGCTAGTGTCACTGTCACTCCTTATCCTCAGCTTAGCTAAGTCTATAAGATATTTATATCAAGGACTGCGATCTTTTCACTATCTGTTAAATATTGAGTTTTTGCTTTTGGGGGCTTATTGTGATTTGAGAGACAGTAATGTGCATCTGATGCTTGCCTTATTGTAAGATTGTTGTCGTTTCAGATTGTGCCTACTTGTGCATGTGTGCAAGTGCACAAGTGTATTCTTGTGTTGTTCTGAGGATTATAGTGTTCTCACCATTTGTATTCTTGTGTGCTTATCAGCAAATTTGTGTACTATCACTTCGATCACGTGTTGCAGGGACATAATCTCCCTGCTGTGAAGGATTACTTTGCCTTCAGTCTACCGTCATTTTTGTTCCTGTGGTGAGTTGCTTATACTTTTATCTATTGGATTCCATTTTCATAGTTAAGGTAATTCTTTTCTCAGATATGCTTATAATTCTTACAAATGAATGGATGCTGCTGTTAGTAGCTGTCGAAAAAGTACCCATCTATTTCATCTGTTTCATTTCTGCACAATACTTTTCACAGTGCAGTAGTTCCATCTCTTCTTGAAATTTAGAAGTATAAGCCTTGTGATTTATGAATTCCTTGCAGTCTGCATTGGTATAGTGTCATGGGGAAGGATTTAGTTACCTTCTGGTTTCTTTTTGTTTGATAGGCTGAATTGATCAAACGTTTGGCTCATAGAGTATGTTCTGATAAGTGATCAAACATAGAGATTATGTCATTGCCTCATTTGCCTGTTTTGTGTTTGAACTACAACAGGTGAATTAGTCTTTTTCATTGATACACAGAGAGAATCAAAACAAAAGAACTTTTATACAAAACCAGTTGGGACATACACAACTTTTATGTAAAGGTTGTGAGTATAGAAAGTTACCTCTTTGGATTTTTGTATAGTTGCTTGCCAATGGAGTCAAGGTTTCCTTTTCTTTTCTTTTTTTGCTAATGAGACCTGGTCCGGTGTTGAGCTTGAAGGACGTCTTTGCTGTGTTGGAGTGAATGGTTGAGTGTCTTGGAATACTCCCTTCACGATGATGTTTTGTGTAGTTCCTTGTTTCAGTTTCAGCAATTTAATTTGTCCTTCTGCTTGTAGGATTTCTGGTGGCAGCACCTTTGGATCTTTGTAGTTTTTCTTGATGATTAAATCTTCGCAAGTTGTTCCAGACAGCTCTTCAGCTTGTTTTCCCATAATGACAGCGGTGCTGTCATCAAATTCATATTGTATATTTACGGTTACTCGGAAGCTGCGTGAATAAAGGAATAGAAGATAGTGATGGTGAAGTTCAATGTTCATACATCGTAATGGACTTGAGAAGATGTATCCGTCTTTGCACATAAATTTCATAAGTCAAGAATATAAGGGCCTATGGTATTAGAAGGGGTATATTGTACTATTTATTGAAACATTGTTGAAGCAAATTTGTAATACAAAATATATAAAGACATATTGGCACAGAATACCTAATGTGAAAGAATTTATAAGAATCTCTCTCCCTCTCTCTCTCTCTCTCTCTCTCTCTCTCTGTGTAAAGGGGCTGTTACATTTCATCATCAGGGCAGATTAACAGCTGACTCTCTGGTTTTTGCCTCATCTGCTTTGAGCACGAAGGGGATGCGGCATAGAACCACCCTTCTTCTGAAACAAACTTAAGAGTACTAGTGTGGCTCTGCAAAAACCAGGGTGTCCTAAAATGTAAGGCAGTGTGTGTTTAGTGTCGTAATATAATAAAATAATGCATGTTTAACTTAGAATGTTATTTTCAGATTAGTGGAAACAAGTGTAGCAGAAACGCAATCTATCAGTAGAAATAGGTTTTTATAAACTAAGTTTCAGTTAGCTAGTAAGGCCATGGTATTGTACAGCTTTGAACTAAGAAATAATAACCAAGGAAGCCATACTCATTCATGAAAGTGGCAGTGACCATGTGTGTATGTGATAACAACACTACAATCAGTAAAGTTCAAGGTTCATATGTGCATTTCACTATTCTTTTCATTTGTAGAAAACTAAAAGTTAGTTTCTTTGAACAGGGACATCTGGATGTTGTATTAGTCTGTCATAGCAGCTAACTTCAGCAATGTAAGCAACTCTATACTGTATATATACTCAATACTGTGCACTGTGCAAAACTGCACAGAAAGTGACATATTTCACTAACCCCAATGAGAGCACTCGTTCATTTATAAGAATCACAAACATGATTGAGTGATATTGCTTAAGATTTACTGACAAATTAAAGAAGAGACTAAACTGAGATATCAGCAGCAAGTGGAGATTCACTAAATCAGATGGAGAGCCAAATTAAAAACTTCAAATTTGAACCAAGTATTTGAGCTGAAAGCATAAACTTGACCCCAAGTAGAATACAATTCATCCGCAACCATGCTATTGCACTAACATTGCTGCAGCCATGCAGGTGGACACTTAAACAAGCGTGCAAAACCGAAACCTCAAATTGTGATATCCAGCCACATCAAAACCTTAAATATTATCTTAATATTTGAGGAAAAACTCAACTAAAAGTTTGATCAATTCAGCCTTATCAAACAAATAGTAACTATACCCTTCCCTATGCCACTATACCAATGCAGATTGCTGCAAGGAATTCATAAATCACAAGTCTTATACTTCTGTTTCAAGAAGAGATAGAACGTACAGCACTATGAAAACAATTGTGCAGAAATGAAAAAGATGAATAGATGGTTACTTTTTGATGGCTACTAACAGCAGCATCCATTCATTTGTAAGAATTATACGCATATATGAGAAAAAAATTACCTTAACCATCAATTAAATCCAATAGAAAAAAATATAAGCAACTCACCACAGGAACAAAAATGACAAGAAAGGAATGCAGATTGAAGGCAAAGTTATCCTTCACAGAAGGGTGATTATGTCCCTGCAACACGTGATCGAAGTGATAGTACACAGATTCACTAAAAGGTAGCAGCTTATTAAGAAAACAGGTGAGTATATCCTTGAAACAACACAAGAATATACCTCAGATAAAAAAAATAATTAAAAAAATTTAGAAAACACAAGAATAGACTTGTGCAGTTGTGCACATGCACAAGTAAGCACAATCTGAAGCAACAACAATCTTACAATAAGGCAAGCATCAGATTGCACATTACTGCCTCTCAAATCACAATAAGACACCAAAAGAAAAAGCCAACATTTAACAGATAGTGAAAAGATCGCAATCCCCGATATAAATATCCTATAGCCTTAGCTAAGCTGAGTATAAGGAGACAGTGACATTAACTATGAGTCTATGAGACATAGTCACATACATTAGGTAAAGTATTACAAAGAGCCAGGATACCACAAATCTAATGTCACAATAATGGTAATTTTCTTCAACCACGTTGTGTGGCATGCGATATGAAGTGGGACTTCAAACAACAGACTAGATTCTATATAAACATAATCAAGAAAAAGCTGCAATCGATAAAACTGGAATCCTATAATTACATAACAAAAATTTTACAACCACAGTTATAAAATCCATCTAAAAGCTTATTGAAATGAAAATGCTGAGTCACATGAGGAAAGGCTCAATATACCACCAGGAATGAGAGCATATAAAAGGAAAACTTATGATTCTTCAATGTAGGGAGATTATGTCCATGCAACAATTTGGTCAGAGTGATATTACAGAAATCTTCTGAAAGATTACAGCTTATTAAGAAAACAATGTAGGGTTATCTTCCACTGCCTTACGGGTTGCAATAGGTTGGGAAACCTCAACAGACTAGATTATCTAATTAGGTTGGGAATCTCTCTCTCTCTCTCTCTCTCTCTCTCTCTCTCTCTCTACCCCCCACACCCTGCTCCTAAATATGTTTGTTCATGACTTTTTGCTCAATCCCACCCAACACTACACTGATACTTTAAATATCATGCAATCCTACATTCATTGCTGAGTAAAAAAAAAAGTCTTCAGTACTGAAGAATTAAACCTTATTGGACAACCAATAATGTTATCATTTTTTAAAGAGAAAATAATGCGATTAAACTGGAAGTTAGTAAACTAATGAAGCATATATTCCATAATGATATTTCAAAGTTAAAGGTGGTAGTATAAATATTGGCTGTTGTTACCTTTAAAGGGGCTGTTACATGTCATCATCAGGGTAGATTAACAGCTGACTCTGTGGTTTTTGCCTCATCTGCTTTCAGTGCTTTGAGCATGAAGGGCATGCAGCATAGAACCACCCTTCTTCTGAAACAAACTTGAGTACTAGTGTGGCTCTGCAAAAAACCAGGGTGTCCTAAAATGTAAGGCACTGTGCGTTTAGTGTCGTAATATAATAAAGTAATGCATGTTTACCTTAGAATGTTATTTTCATATTAGTGGAAACAAGTGTAGCAGAAAAGCAAACTATCAGTAGAAAATAAACGAAGTTTCAGTTAGTAAGGCCATAGTATTGTACAGCTTTGAACTAAGAAATAATAACCAAGGAAGCCATACTCATTCATGAAAGTGGCAGTGAACATGTGTATATGTGATAACACTACAATCAGTAAAGTTCAAGGTTCATATGTGCATTTCACTATTCTTTTCATTCGTAGAAAACTAAAACTTAGTTTGTTTGAACAGAGACATCTGGATGTTGAATTAGTTTGTCATATCAGCTAACTTCAGCAATGTATACTGTATATATACTCAGTACTGTGCACTGTGCAAACTGCACAGCATTGAGAGAACTAGAATTCTGAAAACAATAAAGAGTAAGGCGTAGGATTAGAGTTAAATGGTCATATAAGCTGTTAAAACCACAGATTCTTTGCATATCTCTTCCTCAGATCAAGCTTCAGTTACAACAACCAAATCTCCTCCATTAATTGATTTATCTCCAGCTTGATATTGCTATTGTCAAGGATCTGTTATGGCTAGAGTTTAGCACCAGTTACAAGGCTAGGATTGAGCAGCTTGTTAATTGTTGTAATTACAATTGAATGTTTTCGGTAAATGTAATCTTGTATACTGCTATATATTGTATAGAATGCATTTGTACAAATGAATGAAAATCACTTTCTTCATGGTATCAGACTAGGTCTCATATCCTCACCTATATTTTCTGTCCTCCTAAATCACTTTCTTCATAAGCAATTGATAATGAAAAGCAAACCAACAAAGCTGATCCATCAATTATGGCTTTGGTCTACAAAGAAGAGATTGTTAAGAATAATAATAGTCTGTACATACTACTGTAAATGTGTGTAAATTAAAAAGATCTCGTCATGAGCAGCTGTCTTTAATTAAGAAGTTAAGGAAGCATGGCTATCGAGTTTAATCTTCTTTGTCATTTGCGCTGCACCAGATATGGCTGTAATTGTAGCTTCCTCAGGCCTCATCTCCTCTGACTGGTCCCTTCCTAGAAAGGGCTCAATATTTAACCCCATCTTCTGTTTTCGATGAGAAAGTTCCGACCTTGATATGCATTTAAGGCCCCTAAAATCTGCAAGCAGTTCCCTGAGTTGTCCTTGAGTCAGGACAGCAGTAATATTAACATCATTTAGCCCACATTTCTCCTCGACAAGGGATCCTAGAAGAAGAGTGGCCGGCTTCCTAAACGGGAAGTCTTCATCAGGCAACTTGTGCATGTCTGCCAAGTTCTCTAGCGTGCCCCTCATGAAGTAAGAAGCGTATGCCCCTAATTTATCAAACATTGTTGAAACAACTTCAAATGCAAGGTCCATGCTCAGAGCAGGAGCATTTGTGCTGTGATAACCAAGTAAGCTTTGAACAGTAGAACACAGCTTTTCAACTATAGTTGGCTCCTGTTCGATCAAGCCTTGATCAATGAAAGCATGAATAAGACACTTGAATGCGTGTGCTGCAGCGTCAATATCCTCTGATTGCTATTAATAGGATTCCAATTTTATCGATTGTAGCTTTTTCTTGATTATGTTTATATAGAATCTAGTCTGTTGTTTTAAGTCCCACTTCATATCGCATGCCACACAACGTGGTTGAAGAAAATTACCATTCTTGTGACATTAGATTTGTGGTATCCTGGCTCTTTGTAATACTTTACCTACTGTATGTGACTATGTCTCATAGACTCATAGTTAATGTCACTGTCTCCTTATACTCAGTTTAGCTAAGGCTACAGGATATTTATATCGGGGATTGCGATCTTTTCACTATCTGTTAAATGTTGGCTTTTTCTTCTGGTGTCTTATTGTGATTTGAGAGGCAGTAATGTGCAATCTGATGCTTGCCTTATTTTAAGATTGTTGTTGCTTCAGATTGTGCTTACTTGTGCATGTGTACAACTGCACAAGTCTATTCTTGTGTTTTCTAAATTTTTTTTAATTATTTTTTTTATCTGAGGTCTATTCTTGTGTTGTTTTGAGGATTATATAGTGTTCTCACCAGTTTTCTTAATAAGCTGCTACCTTTTAGTGAATCTGTGCACTATCACTTCGATCACATGTTGCAGGGACATAATCTCCCTTCTGTGAAGGATACTTTGCCTTCAATCTACATTCCTTTCTTGTCATTTTTGTTCCTGTGGTGAGTTGCTTATATTTTTTTCTATTGGATTTAATTGATGGTTAAGGTAATTCTTTTCTCATATATGCGTATAATTCTTACAAATGAATGGATGCTGCTGTTAGCAGCCAACAAAAAGTAACCATCTATTCATCTTTTTCATTTCTGCACAATTGCTACAATCTGTACACAAGATTGGATGCTGCGTATATGTGTACAATCAATTTCAAAAAAAAAGCTACAATCTGTTAATGTTAGAAACCGAAGACTCTAATTAACGTTAGAGAGAGAGAGAGAGAGAGAGAGAGAGAGAGAGAGAGAGAGAGAGAGAGAGAGAGAGAGAGAGAAGAAGTATAGTGGTTCGTCTCCCGCCTTAGCTTAGCGGGAGACGAACTATGTCCACTTGAAAGCTTAACTATGTGTGTTGGGCCTTGCGGCAAAAGAGGATTACAAAGTGTGTAATGGAGTGAGTACCTCCTCAATTCTCAGTGACCTCTTTATTACTTCCCATCTATCTTTTTTAATGTTTATCATTTTTCATTCTCTGATTGCTATAAAAAAATCCCAAATTAGAGTAGGCCCAGTTCTCTCTTAGACTCCCACAATCCCACTTCAAGTCTTCATTATTCAATTAGAGACTTTGAAGTGTAGAGTAAGTGGGAAGGAGGCTCCTTCCTTTACATGTTTTCCAATGTGGGACAAGAAGCCTCTACTCTAGTGTAGAAAGCTTATCATGGAGGCATCTTGGCAAAGGCCTGGAAGGTGGCTTCCCGATAAGCTCTTGGTGGCTTCTCAACATAGAGCGCCGTAAAAGACTTTCTGTGGAACTCATTTACGGCACACATGGTATGCCATAAAAGAATACCTGTAGAGTTATTTACGGTCCACATAGCACGCTGTGAAAAACTTTAGGCATAATTCTCAATATCATTTGTGACACACACTGCACGCCATTATTGGCATTTCTTCTTTGCAAGAAATTTTATATTGCTGCTCATTTGCCAAATATGGCAGTATATTCAATGTAGCTGCTCAACTAACAATAATTCATTTCAAAACCTTATATAGATTGTCAAAGAGCAAAGGTGAATTAACATATATGATACATGAATTGAAATAGGATATCTATACAAACTTGTTACCATGCCATATGCAACTAAACTACAAAACAATTGCATTTGCATGTCCCTACAAACTTCAGTTTAATTAAAAGTAACATATTACAGTTCAAAAATATATTGCAGGGTAATTGCAAGGTTTCAAGCACCACTATCCAACTGCAATTTGTATCTCCCAATTAGTTCGAGCAATTTACCAACAGTACCAACATAAGGCATTAATCTGCATACACCACAAAATTTGGCAGTACCTGCTGGAAACAAGATTGAGAATATATGTTATACATTGGCTGCACTGTTTTCTTCTTCAATCAAGATAGAGTTAATTAAATAAGATACGCAAAAGATTAGAACAGAATCTAAATCACTGAAAGCATAGTACAATACTCAAAATAATAAATAAGATGAGTTCATGCAGTTTCTAAATCTTTCCTCCTTTCAGATATATTTGCATCCAATATTTGGTTTTCAAAAGAGATTCTTATCTTCACAAACTACTTGAACTAAAGTTTCTGAAAATACCCATAATTTCAATTTGGAAATTAGCATTCACCCGACTACAATGGCATAGTCCTTGTATAACGACCTTAATTCTACAACTATAACTAAATTATAAGCATATCCAGAGAGTTGCAATATGAGAACAAACCATAATACAGAATCTAGATGGATGTTATTTAACCACCAAAAACAAATAACACTTGTCAAAACAAAAATGAAGAGGTGATTAGTGTTAGGATATGTTACCGAAAAGTTCATAAACTAAACTTGTTTGATGTACTTGATAGGCCATGCAATTGTACTTCCTTGAGCCATACTCAGTGTTCCAAACTCCCTAGTTGGTCGATATAAAGCTATATCCTCAAAAACATCAAGCACCTAAACTTTCCAGCATTCATGACCAAGGGGCACATGATGGACCTTTACATTTGGATCTTTTGACTCAAGTTTTGCAATTGCAACAACCTGTTCTTCCATCTCAAACCAACTTAACAATTCGATTCTATTCTGATCATCCTATGTAACTTTGGTCCTTTTACCTTCCTTGTCTTTGCTTTTTGACCCATGATCAGCATAATATTGAATACTTGAAGTTTTCTTTTGGTTGTTTTGCTTGCTTTGTGGCCTCCCATTGTCATAACCTCGAACACTTGCAATATTTTGGTTGCTTTGTACTCTATCACTACTATGATGTTGAACACTAGGATTTTCATTATGCATTTGTAGTTTAGCAGAATGCTGAACACTGTTACTACCCTGCTATTATAACATTAAGGAAATCAGTAACCTAGTTGACTTATCGACCCAAAGTTAATAATTACAAATAAATAAATAATTTAATAGATGTATTTAAAAGACTTACGTGGTTATTCCCTTCTTTCTCTAATCTTGCTAAAAGAGTGGCAACCACTTCTTTCAATCGTTCAATCTCTTGTGATTGAGAAAGCATATTATGTGCTTGAGTGGACACTTGTTTCTCTAAGTTAGCAACATGACGTTAACTTGTCCGTTACCGGGATGGCAGGTGGCATATTTTTAGGGGTATAACAGTCTGTTCATGTTTTCCCGCTTGATATTGTACAGAGACGTTACCAGTTCATCATGTTTCCCTCCAAAACTTGAATCTCTTGAATCTCTCGTATAGATTAATGAATCCATTTAATTTTACCTCCAAAAAACAGAGTTGGTTTTATTTTATGTAATCAACTCCAGTATTGTTGACCATGCAAAAAAAGGAATTTTGGGATGGAAATAAAATGATAAAAACTGGGAAACATTTCCATTCTAAACTGTGAAACCAATATATAATTACTGATGGCAATGACATTGTTCAAAATGAAAACACCAATATGTTACACAAAAGCTGATCAAAAGCAAGGCATTTCAAAGTTAAAGCCCTAAAAAAAGGAAAAAAGATAGAAATGCCATCATAACAGAGTGTTTTACATGCCAATATGCCTAACTTTGGTTTCACCACAAAACATAGTTTTCTTATCAACAACCTTCAAGGTCTCCAGAGTCTCCTTTGCACTGCCTTTTTGGAACCTGAACAGTCTGGTTCCTTTGAGAAGATGCAGCAGCAAGCTGGGCTGATTTTCTTATCATTGGCTTGATCCTTCGTGCCGGCATCTTGTACCTCTTGCTTGATGAAAATGGTCCAACTGATCGTCTCTGTGACATTTCAGTAGCCTAGGAATGTAATGCACAATTGAATGAGCATTGAAACATGAAAATAAATGAAATTTTAAACTTACAGCTTCAAAACTCATACACAATCATGGCCTACCTGGCTGTTTGGTTGCACCACATTGTTGTTGCCTTGAGAAATCACAGATATATCACCTTCATCTTCAACATCTGCATTGAGGTTCACATTGACATTGACATTTTCAATCCCCTGCTGATTGACATGATTCTGATTTGGGAAAACTGATGAAGCCTCAAAGTTTGATTCCTGGGTCGGCATTTGATCCTCAGCTGCAAGCTGCTGTTGATCAGGCACATCATTTTCAACATTAGCTTCTGCCACAGGTGGTTCAACTCTTTCATTGGCACCCTACAATCAGTTTCATTGGTCATTAGCAATTAAATCATACAATTGGACTCCCACAACAATTTATACAATTCACTAAATTGTACCTCATTTCTTCGCACACAAGTTCTCTTGTTATGTCCTTTCTTTCCAGATATCCCACACTCCACTTGAGTATAATGGCTCCTTGGCAATTTTTCAGTTCTAGGAGCTGGTGGCTCTTCACCTACATTTAAAATCAATCAATTTGGTTTAAAAATTAATGCATTAACCTGCAATTGAACTATCAGAAATGGAATATTACCTGGTTCCTTAGTCCTCTTGGTTCTAGGCCTTCCTGGTTGCCTTCTGTGAAGTGGTGGTGCTATGGGTCTCTCTATAACTTCCCATTCAGCAGCTCCAGCAATTGGTTGCAGCATCACCTCATATGCCTCCATAAATTTCTTCTAAGTGTACCATTCAAATACAAAATCTTCTGGAGACCATCCCTTTGAGTAGATAACTGATATTGCATGTCCACATGGGATTCCTGACAAATCCCACCTTCTACATGTGCAGCTCTACAAATCCAACTGTATTGAATATTGAGCAATCACTCCAATTTGACAGCCTACACCTCTTCCATGCAATTCAAATCTCCATTCACTTGATTCTACTGGCATGTACTCAGTGGCCCATTCTGCATTTTTCTTCAACAATTTCTCTATTTTGGGTCCTACCTTTGACCTCCATCTTGGTGCAGAGTTCCTTCTATTTGCTAGCCTAACCATACATCCAACCCTTATTTCCTCAAACATGGTATTATTGGCTTCTTCCTAGCATCAAGGATACTCTTATTGAAGGATTCACTGTGATTGTTCAACAAAACATCACAGTTCAGGATCTCATCAAAGTGAGACCTGGACTAGTGAACAGCAGGCCTATCATTACACCATTGCCAAGCTGTGAATGAAACTTTAGCCAAATCATTCATAGCCTTTGTGTATTGTGTCATGGTACTTGATCGTGCAATAGCCCATAGCCTTTGCTTTAACTCCAAACCAGTATGGCCATCTGATTTGAAATTATTGTGCAAATGCCTCACACAATGCCTGTGGTGTGAGTGAGGAAAAAGATCCTGCAGCAGAAAAGGTAACATTAGTTGGCAAACATTGACATGTCAACAAACACACCATATTGAAAGTCATATTGAATTTACGTTCATGGCCTGTTCAAGCCCTTTCTGCTTATCTGATATAAAGGAATAGTGTACAGAATGATGAATTTCCAAGTCTTCTATGAGAAAAGTGAGAAACTAAGTCCATGAATCCCTGGTTTCTTGCTCAACTATGGCCCAAGCAATGGAATAAATCCTGTTGTTTCCATCTATGCCAACTGCTGAAAGTAACTGACCCTTGTGCACTTCTTTAAGATGACATCCATCCAACCCTATGAGTCTGCATCCAGCCTTCCATCCTTCTCTCAGAGCAACAAAACAAATGTAGATTCTCTTAAACCTTGTTGTTTCACCATCCAGCTCAGTTTGAATCCAAACTGATGTCCCTGGATTTCTCTTCTTCAATTCATGTGCATAACTTTCCAACATATTATATTGCTCTTCAATACTTCCTTGTGCCTGCTTCAAAGCCCTAGACTTAGCCCTATAGCACATATGATATCCCACATCCATACCAAAATCCCTGTTAACTGCATTTTGAATACGCTATCTAGACCATTTACCATATGCCATGAATTGTCTTTATACTCTTCTGCTAAAAAAGGGGCATGACAATGATAGACTCTCTTCACAACTGAAGAACACTGGTGTGTAGGTCTGTATGTCCTAATCTGCAGTGTAGGAGAATTCTCATTCGGGCTGCTGGCATATAACCAAAAATGGCAACCTGGGCTAGTCTTGCACCTGATCAAAACCTTATGCTTTGTGTTTCTTTGGAATCGAAGCTCTCTCTTGGTCAACACTGCATGCTTCCTTACTGCATGCTTGAAGACCTCAGAGTTGGAGAAAATCATTCCAAGCTGAAAATTGGGATTCTTCATATCTGTCTTTGCATTGAACTCTGGCCAACCCGAGAATCTCTTCTTTCCTTTTACCCTAAAAGGTCCAGTAGCCTATCCATCATCATCTGTATCATGAGCACTCTGCATTCCATCAGAATCATCACCATCATTTGATATCTAGCCACCGAACCCCATCTCTTCGTATTCTGGCACCTTATTAGTGTCCCCATCAACATTCTTCTAAAACAGCTCCTCGTCTTCTTGATCATCTAAGTTATAGTCTGAGTCCACGAAGTCTTCATACTCTGGATCATCTGAATCATCTCTCTCCAAACTATACTGTTGAGCAGTTGCAGCACTTGAACACTCACCACCACTTCTAGTATTATAGGTCCTCTTCAGCTCTTGCCTAGGCCTCCCCACTTTTCTTTTTGGTTGCTGAACAACCTTCTGCTTGCCTTTGTCCTTGGTACTTTGGTAGCCTTAAAAGTAGGAGCTTGCCTTGGCTGACCATCACTTGGTTGTGGTTCTCTAATCCGAATTCCTGCACTTGGTCTTTGTACTTTTGGCCCATCACTATTTAAATTTGTTGGCTCAATTAACCTGTTCATATTCCTTGGCCCACCTCTGTTGACATTCCTTGGCCTACTCATGTTCTCATTCCTTGCCCCATCACTTGGCACCTCACTTGGCCCATCACTTAATTGGCCCATCAAATGGTTGGCTGCTTCCACCCACATCTGGCCTAAGTCCAACACCAGAACTTGGCTCGTTAACTTGAGCAAAGTTGAAAACATCTTCCAAATTCACCTCTTCCTCGTCTGCCACTACTTCCTCATCATATGTCAAGGGCAGGTCCCTTAATAAAGTGACCGAAATACAGCAAATGGTCAGGATCTCCATCATTCCACTCCAACTCCCATAGTGCGAAGTTTATCCTTTGAGCTAAACACACCATATAGACATGCAAAATCTTCCTTCCAGCTGGAATGAACTGTAACATGTCAACTGTATTTGCATCGTTTGCTATAGGTAAGTACCCAGTCCCTGCTTCTGACCCAGGTATTCTAAACCAATAAGCTATTGGGCCTTGCATGTAACCCAAATCAAAAGCCCAATAATTAAGCCCGGTAAAAGCAATCTTATCTAGGTCAACCCCATCCACATAAACAACTGGTTCATTTGTTCTGTACTCCCTATTCATACCACTTTGACTATAGAATCTGCCTCTATGATGGATGGCGACAGTAAACACATCCATGCCTGCAATCATAAAACAACATTTATTCATCAACATAGCACTTTTCCAGTTTCCTTCAATATATACCCTCTCTATAACATCACCTACCTATTTCGACTGCCCTAAATTGCTATCAACAACTATAAGAAAACCATAAAAATCCCACCAACCCAGAAACCCTAATAACAATAAATTCCATATTCAATTCATACCCTATTTCCCCAAATGGAGTTGATGTTTAATTAAAAAGCCAGAACACGACAACAACAAATCTATTGTATATGTACAGTACCACAAAACCCTAGAAACCCAAACTTTGACCCGCATAAACAAATCGATTCGGTGGACCACCAGCCACTCAAAACCACAATAAACAGAGACAAAACCCTCAAAAGGAAACAGAGCATGTTTTCCATACCTCTATGGTGGATCTCCATCAAGCCTAAAATAACGCCAGTAATTCGCCATTCTACAATAAAGGAAAGATTCCTTCAGCAAAAAATCTTCTTTATCAGATACACGGATCAGTTTTCCTCTATTCACTCTGTCCTTATTCTCTGCACTCTTTGTTTCCCATAGATTGGGTGAGGACAAAGGTAAGATTCTGTGTCCTTCGTCTTTGAAAGGGAAGAGAAAAGGGTTGACTGAAAATGACCCCATCTGCCTCTTAAGTATCAGATAAGGATAGGGTTATAGGCAAAATACAATTTTGCCCTCGTTTATTTCATAATGGCATCAAACGTTACGGAAAAGTTAACGACATGTACTGAAATGTAGTAGGGTTTCAAAGTCCGGGTACCAAAGTGTAGTTAGTGTAAAGTTAGGCACGTTAATTCATAGTGACCTTTAGTTCAGGTACTATTTGAAAAAATTTCCCTTTACTTTAATAGGTGTTATTTGTTGGAAATTACTTCCTCTTTCTAGGGAGAATTCTGCTTCCCTAAAGGCTAGACTCTAGTCGCCTATCGGCTTCACCACTCCTGATCATCATTGTCGTCCTACTTCTTGGGCTCGGTCCATGCGCTGACATCTATGTAGACCCAGGTAGTCGCTGTTCAAGTATTCGTTGTTTTATTTTTTTTGCTAAAGAGCCGTGGTCTTCTATCGAATGATCACCTATGATTGTGGCTGATTTTTACGTTATGGTGAGTGTCGCGAACCGGGTTCCGACCGGACTTATTGCAGCCTGCCAAGGAAAGATAGAGGAATTTGGTGGTCCTCTACGTACGACTATACTTGATCTGAGGAACATCTTGACATTTTCAGTGAAGACTATAACAAGAATGATCAACCCCAAAACGAGGCTCCCCTCATCAATGTGATTCCAATCAGATTTGGTGAGTATGTCCCTATTGGGAGTCGGCTTTAAGATGGATGTACAACACATGGGCACTTCTAAGAATTGCACAGTGGTCCTCGATGTGGTCTTGACAGCATCTGGTCAATGCTGTAGCAATGCTTGCCTAGGCTTAGTGGGTTGGATTGCTCTCTTTGGGGTTGGGATAGGACCTTTGGGCCTCAAGGGAGTGGGCTAGCCTTTTAAGGCTTGCTTTTATTAAATTCAGTGTTCAATGAGTTCATCTATCACAACTTCTTATATATCTTTCCATCAGTGGAAGGACGTTATTGGGGCTGGAAGTGGCCATGACTTGGTTGTCTATGATTGGCTGATGATTATTTTAAAAAATTGAAAATAATTGAGTTATAGGCCCCCATTGCTCTGTTTTATATGTTTTGTGAAATGAAAATATTAATTAATTCCTCATTATTGCGCCTAATTACTACTTCACCTAGTTATTAGTGTTTTGGAGAAAGAAATTTTTCAAAGGAAAACATTAATACATATTTTAATATGTATATTCTTAGGAAAACAGCAAAATTTTTATTTTAAATAATAATTATATTATTTTCCGGTCCCTTCAAAAATAACTTTCAAGTTCCGCCACTGCTTTCCATAGATGATAAATGGAATGTATGTATTATGTAACGATCATTCTAGCTTCAGTTAACTAACAAATTGATATATATGGAATCAAATGAGCAAAGAATTAAACCCTATAAATATATAATCCCTAAATTGATGATGACATGCACTAGCAATTTGTACCACCGCAAGCCATGATCCACTTTTGATATGGATCGCCTTGCGAGTAGTCCAATACTACTTTATGCAACTTGACAATCTAGATTCTCTCTAAACTTCAAGTAGAACATGCTAATAGGGAACAGCGGCGGAGGCATCCTTGGCTAGCCTAGGATCTCATTCGACCGAGCAAAGACTACGACTTGGCCTCATTGAATAGGAGCGCGGCGCCTCAAGTGTTGTTGCTTAGTAGCTGTTTGGCTGGGCAGCGACGGATTGATGGTCTGCATCAGTTGTCGGTGTTTGTTGAATTTGGGCGGATCCCGCAGTGGTTGATTTCGAGTTTGTTTTGGCAGCCGAGGTTTGAGGAAGAAGATTATCTTCTTTTTTCCTTCTTCTCTCTCTGGATGGGGAGTCACAGCTTGTGCCGGAGGTTGGTGCAGTGTTGCTGAGCTTTGGCGCTTGGTCGGATTTGGTGATCAATCGATCTGCGCTTAGTCGGATTTGTTGCCAATCTGATCTATTGAGAGTGGACCGGTGCTTGGATACAGAAGGGAGGCTATGGTCCCCTAGAGAAGACAGCCGTTGGACCTTGCAGCGGTTGTGGAGTTGCTCAGAGTGGTTTCCTGGGCTTGGAGTTGGGCCTGGGGTTCTAGGTCTGATTTTGAGCTTGGGCTGGCTGGGCCTAGTTCATGGGCTATCAAGGAAGGTGCATCACTTGTTAAATTAGTGACTTGGGCAGGACAGGCCCAAGAGTGACCTACTTGGGCATATTTGGGGCTACTTATGGTTTTCAAGTGCCAATCTATTCAGATCATGACTTCTTCAAGAGTTAGTAATTATATTTGACGTGATTGGTGTATTTCAAGCGACTTATGGATAAAGAGGTGCTCCTTTTGTTGGCTAGGAAGTGACTTTCTGTTGGTACCACAATTGCGTGATTGACTAATAGGAGGCTAGTGAATGATTTTACCTTATAAGACATGAAGTTTTTTTGTTGTAAGTTCACTAATTATAGTGAGCTTATCATTGACTTGTAATGAGTTTGCTTAGCTTAGATTATGGTTTCTGGATTTTCTTGCTTTTATCTTGTTGTAAGTGCAGTTAGACTCTAGCCATTGACTAAATGCCGTCTATTGATTCTAATGATATATATAAAATAATAATAATAATAGTAATAATAAATTGATATGACAAGGGGCAGCCTGATATTCTATTACAAATGCAAGGGCAAAAACGACCTTTCACTGTTACATGAACAGTGTAACAGTGGAACTCAGCTTTCGTATATTGTATAATTTATTTTAAAAAAAAAATATATGTGATGTCCAAAATCCTAATAACAAAATTAAGCCTTAATTATATTAGGAAAGTGTTTAAGTAAATCTCCATTTTGTGTCTGACCCAAACTCTAGGTTACTTGGCCTAGTGGTAATAGGGTTACATTAGAAGGATCTAGATTCCTATTCAATGTATGATTACTTTCCTTGTATGATTTGGATTCTATACATTATAATCCTCTATATAAAGAGACCCCTATTATCAATGAGAATATACAGCAAATTCCTCTCAATTTCAGTTTCTCTACAACACGTTATCAGCACGAGCCCTAACCCTAGCTTTAGAAACCAAAACCTTAGAAATTGATCAAACTCCACCGGACTAGCCTTGCCTGTGCTACTACTACCCCGCAACCCCGCGTCGCAACTCAACGCTAACCCTACCAGGTTAGCCTCGTTGCCCTTGCAACGCCCGCAAGCCCTGCTTGCCTTCTGCACTAGCACGCGCTCACCTGCCCTCGCGACCGCTACTCACCAGCGACCCTGTGACCCCAGTGTCACTGCAACTCACCAGCGACCCCGCCACTCTGCGACTCTAGCGACCTCCGCGACTCCGCACTCTCGCGACTCAGCAGTCCTGCGACCCCTGAGACTCTTCCTCGACCGCGCGACTACTGCTACTCCGAGACCGCCATCTCCCTTGAATGCTCGCCTAGGACTGAAGCTCGTCTGCAATCCTTCAACGAGGATCGAGTACGCCCTGCAATCCTAAGAGGTATGTTTTACTAAAAGTTTCCATTTTTGAGTTTTTCTTCTTTTCTCGGGGACTTGCAACCTCCCTTCTTCTACCCCCCTTTCTTCTTCATAGGGGAGACCAATAGCCGAACTATGGGGGTTCGTGCTCACTCCAAGCTTGGAGCTTGTAGAGTCCTCCAAACTTAGAGTTTGTTGAGAAGAAAATGATCGACCACATACATCGTTGTTTCGATCTAACCCAAAACCCCTCTTGGAATCAGATTTTCTTAGAAGCGACTACGCTCAGATATTTCATTGTTTTCGTGGTAGCCTTTTTCGCTCTGAGACTGACCCTTTTTCTTGTTCTCTTTCAGGATGAGTAACCTGAACAAATTGGACTTTGCTTCATTAGGAACAACTGGCTCTGGATATTACAGGTGGGTTCGTGATGTTCGCCAGCATCTCAAGGCCGATGGAATCTTGGATATGATTCTCGAGCCTAGCTAAGACGTTCTAATTGTTGAGCAAGCTCAAGCTTTGGAAGTAAATAGAGCAGCCTTAGAGGTAAATAAGGCGAAAGACATCATCCTAATGACTCGTCATATGGATGATTCGCTCTAGTACGAGTGTATGAATGAAGAAGATCCTAGAAGGCTGTGGGTCTCACTCAAAGAAAGATTTGGCAACGTCCGTCACTCCCTGCTTCCTGACCTAGAGTGAGATGGCATAGTCTCCACTTCTGTGATTTCAAGTCAGTTCTTGACTACAACTCGGAAGCACTTCGCATTAAATCCTTAATGGAATCCTGTGGTCAAGAGATCACAGATGCGATGTTGATTGAGAAGACTCTTTCTACCTTCCCCTTCTCTGCATTGATGGTTGCTAAGAACTATCGAATCGATGTTACTGTAGAACAGATCACAAGATTTCATAAGCTTATTGATGACAAGGCCCGCCCCGGATTCCACCCTGGAATCCGAAGTGGCCCTGCGAGACCTACTTTTAAAGAAGGTTTACCAAAAATTTCGGCATAACTTTCCTTAAAAATGGACAACCCAAAAACCTGTGGAAAACAAATTTCACTTCTAATAATCCAACCACATACTCCTGGAGCCACCCTGCTCCCATAATTCAACCAACTCAAACTCAAAAATAATAATAGTGTATCAAGTATTTCAAGTCTAAGAAACTCCAAGATTAAAGATACTACAATTCACCAAAGTTAGAACGTGGACCTCAAATATAATTCCTTACAAGTCAGGGTCACAAATCCCATAGTAATCAGAGCAATTCTAGGAACATAAATTAACATAGAGTACAGTAGGCTAAACAGGTAACCTACGAAAAATGATGACGGAAGCGGATGCGGTCACTATGGCTCACTCCTGAATGCCTAGCAGCAACACTGTAAACTGGGCATTTGAAACCGAAGGGCCCAAGGGAAAAGTATTGAAAACACGTTAGCGTGAGTGGACAAAAATAAACAATTTTAAACAAAAGGAATTTTATACTTTCCCCATTTATTTCTCTATAAACTCCCGATGCATGCAATGTTTAAGGAAAATGAAACAAGAGAAGTTATGTACAAGAAAAACCGACTAGCTCCGCTAGTCGCAAACTAAATGAAAAGATTGAAACTCTGGTACTCAAGAAAATAAGACCAGCCCCGCTGGTTAAACAGAAACCGAACTAGCCCCGCTAGTCAAGATAGTAAAGTGAGTAGGGGAAGACGATAGCCATACGAGTGAGCCTCCCAGGCTCGGGTGATAGCCTCCCAGGCTAAAGTACTCCCATTACTCCCGTAATGTACCCTTACGCCACTAAGTGTAGCGATAGGATACTGGGCTTCAGAATTACTGTCATAAAGACAGTAACCAGTGCCACAAAGGCGGAGGGCTTCGGTGATCCCATCACCTCGCCACAAAGGCGGAAGATCAATGCTAGCAATGATAAGTCACCCAAAGTATGGCAAAAGAAAATCCGAAAACCACAGTAAAATCATAAATACATAAGGCTTCCCCATCTCTTGCAAAAGAATTCCCATGACGTGTCCCACACGCCAAGATAAACTCAAATTCAAAATAAATAAGAGAAAATAAGCATAATCCAATGACGTGACCCCGCACGCCATAAAATCTTTGAATAATCAAATATCCAAATCCATTTCCGAAAATAACCATATGCTCAAGAAAGTAATACGATAACAAATTATCATCTCACAAATAAATAAATAAATGCATGCATCATTCTTTGAAAATAAAAGTCCACTCACAGTATATGGTCAATCCTGACATCGCTCGGTATTTTCCTCGTACGAAGACTCCTCTCGTCCTGTACGAATAGCACTCGTAAAAATGTATTTACAGGACAGAAATTAACTTTACGATAATTAGAAATTGAAAATTCAAAACGTCCCCCTTCAAAATCCAACTTCTCAATTCACATCGAATCCATCCGTAATTCTCCAATAATATTCATTCATCGCTATATAAATTCTAAAGTGAATTCGAAAGAAATTCGGAGATCGAATTCACGTAAATCGATAATTAACCATTTATACTCAATTCGTAATTCCTCCAATTTCCACCAAACTTCATGTATAAAATTCTACAATCAATATAGGATTTTTGGAGCCAAAACAGTAATTAAAACTCAGCTCTACGCGCCACCACGCGCCACCCACAGCGGCCGCGCGTGGGGCCCACGCGCCACAGGCAACCACCACCAATGGCCACCAAATTTTGGCAGCACCACCTACTCAACAGACCCAACCTCTTTCTTAACTACAACAAGTTCCAATTTTACCTGGAAGAGCTCCAATTTAGCCGATGAAAAATTTCCAGAAAAATTCAAGAACCCTACGATCGGGTTTTGATCGATTCGATCTCCACACTGCAAATCGTGGCTCAAGGATAGGGGCGAAACGATCCTTGGCAAAAACCGCGCCTTCGACAGTGGTTTGGAGGCCGGAAACGGCCAAAATCGCCGGAAATCGACGAAACCTCCGTTTGGCTATAGTGAATTTCACAGCTAAATCCCGAGCTCCTCCGGTCGAGTCACCGCAAAACACCACCCCAGACGTGACAAGGGAGAGAAGGCTAGCCTACCGGTGTCCGAGTTCAGTCGTGGGTCGGCCGGAAACGGAAGAATTCGAAGGAGAACGATATCGGGCCGAAGAGGAAGGAGTCGGGGGAGAGGAGAGAGAGAGTTACCGTGGGTTTCCAAAAATGAAAACCTACAGTGGTAACTTTCCATATATATATATATATATATATATATATATATATTAATTACCATGAACACTAACTTCCACATTTTAGGCCATAACTTTCACATACGAACTCCAATTTTTACGTACCACATATGCACGCGCTCGGTTTAACGTCCTCTACAACTTTCATGAAGGAAATTTTCTCAAATTGTTAACCAAAAAAAAAGTCAACTTCTAGCACCCCCTAAATGATAAAAACTGAAACCAAGGATGGTAAAACATAAAGAAATTCACTTCGACACAGATAAAGGATAAATCGAAGACGGGGCGTAACAATTGAAGCTATGAATGTTGCTGAAAAGCATGAAAATATCCTTGTGAAGAACTATAATTCGAGATCCGTGGAAATAGAGCATATTCCAGAGTCCAATTATAGTCGCGCCCCTAAGAGAAGGTGCCAAGAGCGAAACCCTAATCTCAGGGATTCTTCTGGACGTTCTGGTCCATATAATCGCTCTACTCGGGAAGGTAACCGCCATAATAAACACGGAACCGAAGAGGTCAACGTGGAAAGAGAGAGGGAGGCAACGCCTCTGGCCATGTTGATGGCGCCACCAATACTAAGAGCCATCTAAATGACGCTTTCAAAGCACCTCAATCAATAGAGTCTGAGCAAAGAGATGTATGTTCTCGATATGGAGTATCCGGTCATTGGGCACATATTTGTAGAGCTCGTGAAGAAATTGTCACCGCCTACAAAGCATATTGTGAAGAAAGAGAAGCTCACTATATGGAACAAGAAGGTCAAGAAGATGATCTAGAGTGAATGGTTGAAGACTACAAATCAGGCTGGGATCAATTGATCGCCAATTCTGTTTAAGTCTTTATTTTTCCAAGAGATGTAATTGGCAATTGCCATATACTATGTAGTAAATATCATTTTACATTAGCTAGCATTTGGATTAGATTCCCCTAAAGGTTAAGAGACAATGATGTACTCCGTTGGCTTATGAATACAATTTCGAGTTCCTTTCATTATGATTCCATTTTGATTCTGGGCATATTTCTTTGTGGCTACGATGGCTGGGCCATCAGTATTAATTCAAGGACATGGAATAGCCCAAGTTCCCCTTGCCAAATGGTACCTTGATTACTGTCACAGAAACTCTATACTCTCCTAGGGCAAATCGCACCTATGAATAGCCAACGGTTTCCGTGCGAAACCGCATGAAAGAACGAAAATGAGTTCCTTTGCAATACATCTAATGATTGCGAACAAAGGCTCATCTTAGAGAAATTTATGTGTCTCTCTAGTGGACTCTATGTCACTATTCGAGCTATTGAATCCAATAAAGTTATGAGAGAAGATCTCTTGGATTTAGACACATATTGGCTTTGTCATGACAGGATAGACATCCATTCTCTCGAGCGAAATAAAGCACGAATCAAAAGTTGATTCCTGGACTAAGTTTGGTCGCCGCTGCGCCCCAGGTGATATTGCAATCTCCAACTTTGCTTCAAATAGCGTTTCAGACGCTTAGGCCCAACCAAAATCCTTATTGGTTGATTGTAAGGGCTCTCGCTCATTTTACAAAACCCGTTCCTTAGGGAAATTAGGACTGAGACAGTCCTATGCAAAGGATATGAAAATACTCATTCTATTCTTACATAGAATCCGTGGGGATTCTGTGGACTGATTCAACCAACCTGCGGACGTCTAAATATCTCATGATGTTGGTTGACACGAAAACACGCTGGTCATGTGTTGTGCCATTGTCCACTTGTAATGCTGCTTATGCTACACTCCTAGCACATATCATATGACAATGGGCTCACTCCCCAGATCATCCTATTCATTCAATTGGACTTGACTATGCTAGAGAGTTTACATCGAAGACTTTCTATGGTTATTGCAATGGGACTGATGTTGGACATCACATTCCCATGTACACACCCAAATGGTCTCGCGGAAAGTACTACGATGGTAGTCCGAATATTGGTAATGCGCACTAATCTCCTTATATCCGCTTGGGGTGATGCAATATAGCATGCAGCTATGCTAATTCGTCTACCACCTACCGCCACTCAATGTATCTCTGCGTTACAGCTAGTGACTGGGTACAAGTATTTTGTACTTACACACATTTGAGTGAGCCATTTATGTGCCAATTGCGCTGCCACAACGCTCTATGATGGGTCCTTATAGACGAATGAGAAACTCAGTTGGATTTGAGACTCCAACAATCGTCCTCCACTTAATGCCCTTGCATGGCGATCTCCTTACCGCTAGATTTGCGGATGCCACTTTGATGAGACAGTCTTCCTGTCGTTAGGGGGAGAAAAGAACACAGATGTTCAGCAGGAACGACAGGAATTGTCATGGCCTGTCCCCACTATGTCTCATCTCAATCCCTACTAAAGTGACGAGATCACACATCTGCTGCAAATATTCCTGCAAGGAAGTACGTCCCTACGAGAAGAAGTAGTGCCACCCTACACGGAGGTAGGCATGGTGCCAACGCCAAAGAGAGTGACACTCTGGCGTTATAGGCCATGGCCCCAGCTAGGATGCGTGGGAGGCCTATGGGTTCGAAGGATACTTTGACACATTCTAATCTTTTGATCATCAAGACTCAAAATCCGTCTTATGAGAATCTTCCGGATTATGGTTACCGTTGAGGGACGCCTTAACGTCAGAACCTATTCCTGAGAATATAGAGCTCTATGAAAATTACACGAGTGTACATGAGACGTGGGATAAAAACTCCATCATAATTGATGATGTAGCCGCGCATTTCATTGCGCATGAGTTTGTTGAGTCTGATGATATCGAACCTCGCTCTGTTGATGAATGAATGCCAACGTAGAGAAATTTGACCTAAATAGAAAGATGCGATACAGGTTAAGATGGATTCTCTAACAAAGAGGAAGGTTTTCGAGTCAGTGATGCCAACACCTCCTAACATAAAACCTATTGACTAATGGGTCTTCGTTAGAATGCATGATGAGAAAAAGAGATAGTAATCTCGCCTTATGGTGCAAGGCTTCTCACAAAACGCCCTGGAATCGACTTCGATGAGACATATTGTAATGCCCCAGAAATTCGTATTTATTTTCTGAGGATTTTCCTGAATCTAAATTATGGTTATTCGACGGTTTCGTGGCTCGTGGATGGAGCGGAACTGTTTCGGATGAATTTTCATTCGGAAAATGTGACTTTAGGGGTGGCGCAAAGGATGACTTTTTATTCGTTGGGATTCTCCAAAAACTTCCTTCACGAAAGTTGTAGAGCGTGTCGATAAGAGTTCGTGGACATGTGGAACGCGAGAATCGGAGTTCGTATGAGAAAGTTATGGCCATTGGAAGGAATTTCCATTTTGGTATAAATAGAAGTTTCCCGAAGGAGAAACTTACTATTTTCATTTGTTTCCTTTTCCGGAAACCATTTCACTTCCTCTCTCTTCTCTCTAGGCTGCTACCTTCAGTATCGAAATAATCCGACTGACCAGACCCTGACCCGGTCGATCCGACCCGACTTTTCCGGCGAACTGCGGCGGTCTCCGGCGACGAAACTTTCCAGATAGGATCGTCTCCTCCGTCTGGTCGTCCCTCTGGTGTCCTCTAGCACCGATTCTCCTCCACGGCGGCGCTGCAAGGTGGTGCAGGTTGGTGTTTTCGGACCCGGTCGGAAATCCTTGTTCCGACGTCGGCGAGGCTTCAAGTCTTCTTGGTTGAGCTCAGAGCAGCCTCGTTGATCGATCCTTGGTGGTTGTTTGGATCGATTCACGTGAAAGTTCGATCAACTCGGATTGGATTACTGTTCACGGCTTGTGAGGTAGTTTTCGACCCTTTATGCTTGTTTTCTGACTTCGAGCTAGTTAGGAAAGTTCACAAGCATGCTTAGATGAAGAACTTTGATGTTGGGAGTTTTGTGAAATATTGAGTGTTCCGGCCACTTAAGGAACTGTTTTTGGTATTATATATGTTCTACTCGTTGATAAGAGCGTTTCGATATATAATATGCAAGTTTTGGAGTTCGTTTGGAATTGTTATGATTTTTGCAGTTTCATACCAATCGATTTATGCTATCCGTGAAGATTTGAGCGTCCGATCGACTTGTGGTTTGGTCACATCGATCATGGACGTATTCCGGAGACTTTGAGAGGTCTCGGATGTGGTTTCGCCTCGATTGGCGCCACTTTGGGGATTTTAGTTCAAAACAAGGGTTTCAGACTTAAATCATTTGTGAATCGTTACTAATTTGAGATCATTGGTGATTAGGTGCTTCTAAAGGTGAATTGGACGAGTTGTTGGTGATAGTGTTAGTTCGGTTCTGTATTGAGGACGCAGCGGGATTCTGAGGTGAGTAATCTCACGAAGTTCATTCACGAACGGGCTTACCTTTATCGTTGTGAGAGTTATTTAGTTAACTGCAAACTATAGATAGTATTAGTGGCATTTCTGAGTAGATGACTATGTGTGTATATATATATATTATGGGATGTACATATATACATACGTATTCATATATTAGTAGGCATTCCTGCGCGGATGACTACATATAGATATATGTTTACATTAAATATATATGTTTTGGTGGTTTGTGGATTTATGAAAACAATATGCATGAAATGATGCTTTTTATTGTTTTGGGTTGTGGCTTTTGGAAAACAAATGGTGGGAAATGGTATTTCTATTGTTTTGAAAAGTGTTTGAGGATTTGAAAGTCACAGGTTGTGATTTCTCCTTTTGATTTGATTTTGACGTTTTGATCTGAGGGTCAGGTTGGCCTAAGGATCCGGGGTTGCAGGTTGCATCCTCATGGCAATATTATATCGTAAGATTGAACCTTGGCCGGGTGACAGGTTACGATTCAGTTAGAGCTCTAGTCTGTCTGCCATCGTACTTCAGGGATCTAAGTAGGTTACTTAAGACTCCTGGGTACATATTTTGTCCAGGTTGGACCTATTTACTGTTTTGTCCAGGTTGGACCTAATTATTGTTTTATCCAGGTTGGATCTATTTATCATATTCTACTTGTTAGGTTAATAATAGGTATAATTTATTTGTGTTGAGGCTTTGTCCAGGTTGGACCTATTTGCTGTTTTGTCCAGGTTGGACCTAATTATTGTTTTATCCAGGTTGGATCGATTTATCATATTCTACTTGTTAGGTTAACAATAGGTATGATTTATTTGTGTTGAGGCTTTGTCCAGGTTGGACCTATTTGCTGTTTTGTCCAGGTTGGACCTAATTATTGTTTTATCCAGGTTGGATCAATTTATCATATTCTACTTGTTAGGTTAACAATAGGTATGATTTATTTGTGTTGATGCTTTGTCCAGGTTGGACCTATTTGTTGTTTTGTCCAGGTTGGACCTAATTATTGTTTTATCCAGGTTGGATCGATTTATCATATTTGAATTGTTAGGTTAACGATTTATATGATTTTGTCACGGTGTGACTTTCGTTGTTTTTTTTGGGAAAAGAGTATTGTTTTTGGAAGCATGGTATGTTTTCTTTATTTGCGAGTTGAAAGGTTTTCCTCGTTTCTGGCGTGAGTTGTGCATGTGTGTTTTGAGTTACTCATACGGGCTTGAAAAAGCTTACCGGGTTTGTTGTGTGGCAACCCGGTGCACCATTCCAACGGTGTAGGGGTTAATCCTGCAGGTTAGGATAATCGAGGTTGAGGCAGCGAATTAGCAGTTTTACGGTAGGAAGCCACCTTTGTGACTTTACCTTTGATAAGGACTTCCGTTGTATAGTTACTCTGAGCAGCCTTTACGTTTTATTTTGTTGTTGACAATTTAATTCGTAAGCTTGTGTAATATATAACTCTATGGAGCGAGTGTATATTAACTTTGAGGGTTCAGGGCATCAATATATGTGTAAGTTAAAGGGAAAAAGATTTCAGGTATTTTGTATTGATGACTGAACGTTCACGCATGTATAATTATGGGATTATATATATCGATTTTCATGTGTGTAAAATCAGGGGCGTGACACATATTTTCTCGTAATGGATGTCATTGCACTCCACTACCCTGTCAGTTTGGTAGTTTCCGAATAACTGAACATGCAGCTTACAAATATTGTCACTATGTATCTCTATGGGGATCTAGATACGAAATGTACATGAAGGTTCATGGTGAACTTCATTTACCCAAGTCAAGTGGCTCCAGACCACGGAGCGTGTTTGCAATAAGATTGAAATGCTCACTAAAGTGACTACTTGATTGGGAAGGGATATGCTCACGCGTTTCCATAACAAGTTTCGGATTCTATCGCGGTTCATGTTGGACATGATCTTCATTGGAAACCCTTAGAGCAAGTTCACCCGTTGGGTCACCATGTCACCCACTATTCACTACTTTTTAGTGTTAATTTCACCCTCTGGGTCACGAGCACAGTGTATTTCGTGCCCTGGGTCACCCTGTACAGTGTTTTGGGTCACCATAGTGACCTACACAGTGTATTTCGTGCCCTGGGTCACGGGCATAGTGTATTTCGTGACCCAGAGAATGAAAATATACACTAAAAAATAGTGAATAGTAGGTGACCCGGTGACCCAACGGGTGAACTTGCTCTTAAAGAGTTAAGGGAAACCGCTGAACACTTGAAATCCGAGTTTGAGATAAAGGATTTTGGAAGAACACAATTATGTCTCAGTTTGGAACTTGAGCATCGTGTTGATAGATGTTTAGGCATTTTGACAAGGTCAAGCCTTCAAGCACCCCCATGATCATCCGTAGTCTTGATCATGAAAATGATCCTCTTTGTCCAAAGGATGATGACGAAGATGTACTAGAGGCAGGAGTGCCTTACTTAAGTACAATATGCGCAATATTATACTTAGCTCCATGCACAAGATCGGACATCTCATACGTTGTGAACTTGTTAGCTAGATATAGCTTTGCGCCAACGCGACGCCATTGGATTGGTGTAAAAGATGTCTTTCGATACTTGAGATATGTACGATTGATATGAGCTTCTTCTATCCCTACAGGGAGGTGATGGATTCGGACCCATCACATACCAAGAAAGCCGCTAACACTGGCCTGCGTCCCCTCTCCCCATCCCAAAACTACGTTAGCGTTTTGGATGGTTTTGCTGATGTTGGGTACCTCTCTGACCCTCACAAAGGTTGTTCCCAAATGGGTTATGTGTTCACTATGGGTAAAAACTGTGATATCTTGAAGGTCTACAGAATAGACCATAGTCGCTATATCTTCGAACAATGCAGAGATTATTGCTCTTCACGAAGTGGTTCGTGAATGTATATGAATTGGATCCATAATTACGCATGTTCGAACAATTGTGGTTTGAAGTCTACCACAGATGAGCCTACGAGCATTTAGGATAATGTTGCTTGTTTTGAACAAATGAAGCAAGGCTACATCAAAAGCGACAACACCAAGAATAATCAGCAACAATAGAGATCTCCTCAAGATCAAGCTGAACTAGGTTCGATCTGAGGACAGTATGGTAGACTTGCTCACTAAGTCATTGCCTAAATTCCACTTTCGAGAAACATGTTGGTAGCATCGTTTGCGGAAGTTATCCAAACTCCCATGACCATAGTCATTAGGGGGAGATGCAGACATCAGGGGGAGATGTCTACATGCATGGTCTTGAAACGTGAAGGGTGTGTTGTGCTCTTTTTCCCCTTCGATCGAGGTTATTTTTGTCCCACTTCGTTTTTGTTACTCGGCAAAGTTTTTAGCGAGGCAACGAGAGAAGCATCGTGTTTAGGCGACAGAAGGGGGAGTGTTTAAGTAAATCTCTATTGTGTCTGGCCCAAACTCTAGGTTACTTGGACTAGTGGTAATAAGGTTATATTAGAAGGATCTAGATTCCTATTCAATGTATGATTAATTTTCTTGTATGATTTGAATTCTATACATTGTAATTCTCTATATAAATATATCCCTATTATTAATGAGAATATACAACAAAGTTATCTCATTTTCAGTTTCTCTAGAACAGAAAGTATATTTTTATTTATCAATATGACAATATGGTAGCTTTTGCCCTTTGTAACAAAACTTAGTGGCTCATCAAGTGTCGTTCATTCACTTTCCGCGAGAAACAGAAACAAAGAGGGTTGGGGGGGGGGGGGGTGTGTTGTCAGACTCTTCCTCTTCCGCCGATTCGTCGAAGTCCAGGTGGGTCCTCACTTCTCTTAGTTACTTGTATTGAGGAGTGTATGTGGGGTTTTACTACTCTTAGATTACTGTTTTCCATTTCTGAAGCATCTGTAATCTCTTTCGAAATTTGATTTATTTTTCATTAAATTTTTTAGCAACAAATTGATATAAACCCCCATTGTGCCAGACCAGTTTATATAACGCAAAGATGTAATAGATGAAAGTTGGGTATTGGTAAAAGATTTACATTTTGCAAAAACAAGGAAGGTGGGTGTTGATAAAAGATACAACATTTTGCGTCAACAAGGAATTTGTTATTATTATTTCTTTTGGTTCAAGGAATTTGTTACTTTTTAAATTATTTTATGTATATAATTATCTGTAATTTTAATTGCAATTCAGGGGCAAACCGCAAACGGAATTGCTGACTAAATAGCAAGCCTTGAATCGTAGCTATAAGAGGTTTCTCTGCCAATCCAGAGAAAAGAGATAGGAAGAGGGACAAGGTGAAAATAGAAGAGGTTCAGTCCACTACCAAGAAGCAGCGCATAGCCACTCACACCCACATCAAAGGCCTTGGTCTTGAGGTTTCTCTCTTTCCCTTTCTATTGTTTTTGTTCTAAACCATGAAAAGATACTCTTGTCAGTGGCATATTTCAAACTATGTCAAAAATTCTATCTTTATCTGCTGTAGAAGTGTTTGCTTTCATAGGTTTTAAGGTCTGTTTGGTATGCTATGTTTGGTGACGTTCTTCTTAGATTGCCTGTAATATTACGTCTTCATTTTATTTTATTTATGTTCACTCAATGGAATACTATTTCCTGCTTTACACTAGTACACACTGACACTCCATGTTGGATACGGGTGTATTTGAAATTAGGGTCATTGCAAGATCAGATTATGTTTTATTGATGGTAGTTAGTAAAAAGTTATACTTCTGCCTCCAAAGAAACCTTAAAATAAAGTGGAGAAGTTTATTAGGCTGTCCCTTCATACCCAGTAAAATGATTACCAAAATATTCTGTAGATTGCAAATGCAAGAGAATAATGGGGGTTTGAATACTTGGGGTTTCCATTGGGTGGGAATTCTAAGGCTGCCTTGGTTGGAACCCTGTGGAAGAGAGATTTGAGAAGAGATTTAAAGGATGGAAGAAAGCATTTTTATCCAGGGGGTTCATTCAAGCATTTGGCAGTAGAGCCTTCCTATTATTTGTCTTTATTCTATCCCTGTTAGAGTGGCAAAGAGTTTAGAGAGGATGAAAAAATTTCTCTGTGAGGGAGTTGGAGAAGCCAAGAAGGGCCCAGCTAGTTAGGGGATGCAGAATCCAAAAGTAGGGAGAGAGGTGGGAGTTTAATAGCAAGGGAATATTTCTCTGCTGGAGAGTTAACTTTGGACATTTTCATTGGAGAGGGATGAAAGTAAATATGTGTACTGTGAAACTGGTTTTTAGAGGATCAATTAGAATCCCTTGGGAGGACACTTCTGCTGAATGAGTTTGTCCAAGTGTTTTCAGCGTTTGGTAAAAAGGGAAGAATGAGATTTTGGGATAACTTTTGTACGGGGGACCAACCTATCCATTAATCTTGTCCAAGGCTGTTCGGATTATCAAAATTTCTTAGCAGAATAATAGGACGTATAGCTACACAACACTTTTCGTCAGAAAGGTGAGGTGAGGTCTGTCATTGTTGCTGTTGCTAGAAAGAATCAGTTTCGTGCGTTTGATAATGAATGAGAGGAGATGGAAGCTACAGTTTACAGGTGCTTTCCCTTGTAAGCATTCTCACAGGTTTTTGATTGATAATAATTCAGATCCAGTTTTCTATCCTGCAACTTTTATCTGGAAAACTAAAGTTCCGCCCACGGTGAGGGTTTTAGGCTTTTGGTGGCAGATGGGAGGATGAAAACTTGCAATTTGATTCCATGGAGGGCAAATTGCTGCTTTTCTCCTCACTTGTCTGTTATGTACAAGATGCTGGGACAAGTTGTTAATAATGTTTTTCTGCATTGTGAAGTTGCTTCTCTTTTATGGCCAAATTTTTGTAGTGAGGCTGGGTGAGCTGGGAGATCCAGCTGGAAGTCCTGCTCTTTTATGTTAAGTCCTGCTTTCGGAAAAAGGAAGAGGGACAAATTCTTTGGGGTTACAGTCTGTTGGCTATCATTTGAGTGCTTAGATATCATCATCTGCATCCAGCCGTATGTTATGGAACAAGCTTGTACAGTTTGGTTAGGGAATGTAAAGAAATGGAGGGATGTTTCAAAACTACATAGGTACACAAGTGAAGGAGCCGTGGAAGAGAGTAATATTCTGGTTAGCTCTTTGGGGATCTGTTTCATTGGCGTTCAAATACTGATTCCTTATGTACCTATTGGAAGGCAGCTAAAGTATAGGGGGTTTTTCTTAGTTGGTGGGGGTGATTCTAGTTGCTTTTGTTATAATTTTCTGATATTTCTGCTGCTGACCTGTTGATCATCAACTGCGTTGTTCTTTTTGTTTATTACAGGTTGTTTCTCTTAAAACAAAAAGGCTGGTTTAATTTCAATATTGCATAAATCATGAATTATCTGTTTATAAGAGGGATCTCAACCTGAATGAGTTACAATCTTTCTGTTCCAGGCCAATGGAAGAGCAGCACCTTGGGCTGCTGGCTTTGTGGGTCAGGGGGAGGCCAGAGAAGCTGTTGGTCTTCTTGTTGATATGATACGGCAAAAGAAGATGGCTGGTAAGGCACTTCTGATGGTTGGACCTCCTGGAACTGGAAAGACAGCACTAGCTCTTGGAATATCCCAGGAGCTTGGCAGTAAGGTAATTCTTACAGTTTTTCTTAGCTATCCATTATTCGATGTTAAAAATTAACGCAAGTATTTTTACGTACTCTGTATTAATGCTTTTATAGTCCTTGATATGGATGTTTTGTTTTGTTCTGATTTTACATGGTCAATGGTCCTTATTTATAGGTTCCATTCTGCCCGATGGTTGGATCTGAAGTATACTCATCAAAAGTTAAGAAAACTGAGGTTTTAATGGAAAATTTTAGATGAGCTATTGGTCTACGTATCAAGGAAAATAAAGAGGTCTATGAAGGAGAGGCAAGTCTCTAATGATACATTCCCGACGAGGAACACAGCCACACGTGGGTGTCCAGAGAATATCGGCGGTTGCTGGGTTTTATGATTCGCAGCAGGCACAGATGATGACCAGCGGATGAGCTAGAGATTTTTGGCTAGCGGTGGCTTAGCGGAGTATGACCAGTGGTGGTTGGCCAGAGGTGGTGGCTAGCGGAGGAAGCTTTGTCCAGCGGTGGTGGCCAGCGAAGGAAGCTTTGGCCAGCGGTTTTTGGTGCTGCGGTGATTGGCGTTAGCGCTGTTTGTTTTTGGTAGTTTTTCGATACCTCCACTATTATGGAGGATTATACATAACAAATCCTCCATAATAGTAGAGGTATGTACACAATCGATAAACCTAGAATCCTATTACATAACAAAATTTTACAACCACAATTATAGGATCCATCTAAAAGCTTATTTTTTAGATAAAGAATTTATCTGCAAGTCCCTTGAAAGATAAACCTAGAATCCTATTACATAACAAAATTTTACAACCACAATTATAGGATCCATCTAAAAGCTTATTTTTAGATAAAGAATTTATCTGCAAGTCCCTTGAAAGATCCTACAGAACCAGCCGGTAGTTCGTAGAACCAACTCAAAGCCGCCCCGGAAAGTGTTTCCTGGAACATGTTGCAGCAAACCGCATCCGTGTACCCCTTGGCACTTGTCTACGAGCGAAAAGCTCGTAGATGTTAATACGGGTCTCCTACTCCTATGTAATCTATCGTTAGTGGTTTCGAAGCATTGGAACGAACTGCACCCAGTACTGCCTGGGTGAAAGGTCTCAGATGGTCCTCAAAGGTGGTCAGAGGATTCCACGTGTCCCTATTCTCCGTTGTTTCCACTCTTGATTGGAGGGCCGTTAGTGAATTGCTCATCTGTATGAGCAATGCCATGTTGGGGTCTATTATTGGTGGCTCAGCTTGCTCAATCATGGGTAAGGGTGGGGGTGGTAAACCTCTTAGGCTCTCCGGGTACAAGTTGACTGGCATGTGGATGACTCGTTGACTGACAATATTTGCTCAATCATTGGAGCTTCTTCGGATTATCTCTGTGAAAGTTCATGTGTGCCTGGAATCTATAGTAATCTATAGTGTCCCAATGTACGTATTGTCTTTATTGGCAGCATCCCTTCCACACTTGGACTTGTGCAAAATCTTGAGGTAGTGTGAATAAATATTTTTATCCTCAAGTGAATCTATACGAAGACTATCAGAGATGTAGGAGGCTTCAATCTTAATTGTTCTAGTTTTTTGTTGTATCTGGAGAAGTCTAGGCCCTATGTCCCTTTCTCCTTCCCTTTCTCCTTACTCTTTGTACCACTTCTTTTTATCAATAATGTTAATGAATATTAGAATTCTCTTTTGCTTACCACTTATATTTCCATTTTGTTACTTTTTTAGCGAGAAAAGTGATCAATGAGAGCAAACTGCTTATGAACTAGAAATTGAAGCAAAACAAACAAAAACATAACAATTTGAAATAAAATTCTTCGGATATCTATTTTTTAATGATTCGATATATTACAAGGTATTAGACATCGTTATTTTACCAGAATCAATGTGGTATAAGATAATTAACATCATTTTTTTTCTAGAATCTGATGTTAATATAAGTAACACTACTACATAAATTGAAACAGACGACGGGCAAAAACTGTCGTATGATATAGAGGCTGACCATCGTATATCGAGGCGCCGTCTGATGAAGGTCGATTGTAGGGAACCGTCATATGAAGGGATCGACAGCGTGGGGGCAGCATGTCGACAGCATGCCGGCAGCCTGTCGACAACATTAGCTGTTGTGTGACTGTTCTTTAGACAACGGGCAACTTTAAAAACTGTTGTGTGATTGCGATTCAGATGTCGCTTTATTTTATGGTCGTTGTGTGAGTTTTATTCAGATGACAGTTTTTATTTTGTAGCTGTCGTGACTTTTGTATACATTCGACAGTTCTTTTGACAAAAAATGTGGTGTGAAGGCTAACAATTAAATGTATTTGTGCTTTGAGACGACACATTGAGCTTTTACCATTGTGCTATAACGTGTTGGACAATACTTTTCATTTATTCTTGTTGTCTAATTGTTACAAAAGTTCTAAACAATCAAATTAACTCAAATCCCACCATATATAAAATGTATTCAGTAAATTGATATCAAAAATGGAGTATTTTCCTCTCTGATCCTAACATGCCTAAACAATCCCCGCAACAATTAACTTTTTCTTCATATTCTGAAACCACAACTTCCTTCTCATTTTTGTTCCTTGTTGCTTGAAATCTTTAGCCTGCAGCACAGCATTAAAGCACCAGTCAATTAACATTAGAAAACACATGAAATGTGGCACAAGGGTAATTATTTTTAAGAGAAGGCTTTAATAGGGGAGGAAGGGGTCCTTCATTCAGAGTACTAATGGAGCTTATTGAACTAACCTAGGTTATCAGTTTTATCCACCAACAGCTCAATCTTCTCACCACAGTCTAGAACCTGCATAATAGATGAATCTCCATGACTTAAATACCTGATGAATCATTGCTATATACGGAAAACTAAGACACACAAAAAAGAAAAAGAAAAACAATAAAGAGATGTAAGCCACAATAGTATAAAGAAAATTAGTCAAAGATAACACACAGAGCTCAAAAATCATTTTGGAAAGCCTAGTAATAATCAGACAGAAGTACGCAAATTAGGTTGTTACTGAATCAGTCATCAACTGCCAAATTACTCATACAACTATTCTAAATTTGAAATAGGATAAAACAACGGCAACTCTTTCTACCTTCTCAATATTTTCCATCATAACACCCTTGACCTCAGTAACGTGAGCCTTCACTTTTGCAAGCTTGTTGATCTCTTCAGGATGATCCACACAGTACTTCATGTGCTCCGTCAGCTTTGGTCTAAAGCATCCACATCAAAGTTAAGCATATTAATGGAAAACTGATTGTTGCACCATAATCTTCATCAAGAAACCCAAACTCTCTGTTCAGTCCATTGGCTGTTGCAGTCCAACTTTTCCACCAACATATCTTCTGTTGAAATCATCCTTGATTCTCTCCAGATAAGCAATGGGAATTTGCCTACCTGCAGATTCAGCTGCAAATACATAGTAGGCTGTAGAGTAGAAAATAGAGAATTTGAAACCATGTCCCTATAAGGTGTATGGGGTTATCAACTAAATAAAATATTTGAAAATAAACTGATCAAGAGAAAGCTTGTAAATCACGTCAATCAAATCAAATGCCCAAATTACTTATCTAACAGGGAATACCATTATTTTTGTTACTAATCAAATACTATCCTCGTAAAATCAACCACAAAAAGAATGCACATAGAATAAATAATGGACTATTCATCTATTATTACTGCAAAAACATCTTTGACAAAATGTGTCTTTTGTATGCTCGATTACTCATTATCAAAGGAATGTAAAAGGGCAAAATAAACCAAACTTCACAGAAACATTCTCTTTTGGATTTGAGAAATACAAACTAAAGACGGTCAGTAACATAATTCTCAAAGCATTTTTCTTTTGATTCTAACATGCCTAAACTTGTAACTATTAACACCTTGGAAAATAAGAACCATATGCCAAAACATAATCCACATTTGATCTATTTGAGCAAATTAACTACCTTACCATACATTCGAGTAAAAAACCCTCAACAATATCAAAACTAACCACCATTTATGCCAATTATCTTAACCCAGAAAGAACCAACTAAGCAATCACATCACACCTACTGAACCTAAAGAGGAAATCCACCCAGAAATTTCAAAACCCACAAGATCTTATGAGCTTAACAAATTGCAAGAGACAAATGAGGTCCAGCTACCCCAGATCTGAAAATCACTTACCAAATGTAGAACCTTCCAAATCCCTAAACCAACTTTCCCTGCAAAACACAAATCTCAAAAAACAATCAGACCCAGTAAAACACACAACAACCAATCATCCTCCCCTCTACTCCCTACAAACACCACTTGTACTAATCAGCTCCGAACAACATAACCCCCAAAATATACACTGAAAATATTCGAATGGAATAAAAAACATCATAACCCACTTTTTTTCTCTCCAAACTTCCACCATTCTGGTTCATACCACCTGTAAAACACCAGCAAGCAGTTATATGAGACATAAAAAGATCATGAAATTCATTATGATTGTAAACACTTGTTTATGAAGTTCTAAACTACTCATAGCTCAGAGAAAACTTCGCCTGACTGCATGCACCCAATATAAACGCAAGGCTTGTCTAAATGAGTTGCAAGTGCAGCTCCCAGAACATCTATGCAAAACAAAAAAGAAGTGAAATAATATAAATCATAAAGAGCCATCTGCAGTGTAAATATATGCCAATGAGAAAGATCTCTAGCATTAATCATTGGTAAAAGCGAATTTTCATTAAGAACTATTAGACACAATCTTTTCTATTGACAAAGAATATGGTGTTTTCCAATCTACATTTACAGAAATCATACCTCAAGAACATGATAAACACATTAAATAATAGAATATTAGCTAAAAGAAAGGGAGGGGGTAGCAATTGTGAGGAAGCAAAGCTGGTACATAAACAAATCCTATTGAAAAATGAGTCCATGTAATACTGACCAATATTTAAATAAACATCATCATTGACTTTGGCATAAAACTTATCAGCAACATGAGCAAAGAACAGTGTAGCCTTCTTCGAGAACTCTTCAGATGCCTCCAGATGGGTATCCTGCCAACAATAGGGTGAAATTCATAAGAATATTGACAATAGTATACCATTTATTTGCGCACACCTACAAATTACAGAAAGTAAGTTTTATGGCACGTTTACTTACTTGGAATGGAAAATAATCATGAATCGGAGACAAGTGGAATTGGAGAAGAAAGGAATCTGTATTGATTCCGGAGAAATGATTCCTAAACCCATCTCCCCCCTTCGTAATCGAATTCCTGAGTATTCAGGAATCGATTCCTGATAAGGAGGTGAGACCTATATCTATTCTGATTTCTTCATGTGTTAGTAAATGCAGGAATTCTTTTACCCGGAATCATTCCGATTCCTTTATGTGTTAGTAAATGCAAGAATTTTTTTACCCCGTAATCATTCCCTTTCCTTCCAAGTAAGTAAACGTGCCCTTACTTTTCAGCCTATTTCCATGATATAGCACTATGTTCACATCTAACATTGAGGTAACGATGTTTATTGTGTAAAGGACCAAGCGCATGGAACAATGGGAACATGCCTTCTCTAGGTGAAAGTAGTCAACTAGTCATAACATCTCAAGTCTAGAACTAATACAGCAAGACCAATAAAGGAAAGAGTTATCATGCACAACAAGATCTGGATTTGAGACCACTATTTCCTTATACAACCAGCCAGATGAGAATAGAACAAAATCGAGATTTCTTAATATATAGGAAGTAAATACAGAGACTATAAATTTAAACCTTCACTATTGCCAGCAACATTGCTAAGCAGCTGTAGGACTCTAGACCTGAGGGCAGTTTCACTCTCGAAAATCAAGTAGCTTCCACATGTATGCTTCCAGCTCAATGAAACTCCAGGCATTCTTCCTAGAGCTAATTTTCTCATACTGCTTGCTGCTCAAAACCTAAACTAAAGTAGTAGGAGACCTGATACACATAAGAAATTTGATAAACAATTTGGCTCAACATCAATGATACCATCACAAAAGAGACATTGAGACATTGAAACTACTGGCTTACGATTAGTTTTTCGTAACCACTGAAGAAACAAAAGAACATAACATAACCACACAGCGAAACCTCAATATTTCCACTGCACCTCTCTTGGTTATGTTCTTCTCGAACCCCTACACCTTCCTATCAGCAAGTTGCCTAGAAGTCATCTGTGCATTTGTTCAAATTCCCAAATATTTCTATTAACTCAAATGTCCCCACCTCTAAATCTCCAGATCTACGCAGATCTGAAATTGCACAAAACTGAAAAAATTGAAAAATTGAACTGATCTAAAATTTCGTTCGAAACGTAGATTTCAGAGAAAAATTAATGACAAAACAGATAGAGGAAAGAGAAATCAAATGGGTATTAAGGATTTCATACCTCGGCTCTGAAATCAAATGGGAAGAGCAAGCTCTCTTTGTCCACAATGAGAGAGATACTAAGTTTGCTTTCTCAAAATTTCTAGGGTTTTACTAGACTTGAGGAGTTTTGAGTCAGCTCCGAGTTCTGAGTCTTCGCTCCAATAAGCTCATCGGTTCGCCAATAGTGCTTCGAAATCTCTACCTCCAAGGGAATGAGTTATCTGGTGAGTTTCCGCCCTGGTTGACTCGGTTTAAGAGGCTGAATCGGATTGATCTCAGTTCTAACAACTTCACTGGCTCAATCCCGTTCGCGGTCAATAATCTCACGTAGAGAGATGAGATTGGTTAGAGAGAAGAATGAGGGTGTAGGACAGTGAGGGTTTTGATTTTGGTTTTGGTTTTGGTTTTGGCTTTGGCTTTGGGTCTGTCGAGAGTGAGGCGAGGCGAGAGAGGGTTTTGGTTTTGGGTCTGTCGAGAGTGAGACGAGTCAAGGGTGAGGCGCTGTTGGTTTTGGGTCTGTTTTGTTAATTTTTTTTTGCTTAAGTGGTGGGGGTTTCAGTCGGGTTTGTAAGGCCCTATCAATTTGGATAAGGAGTCACACAACAGATTTGTGTAAGAATGTGGTCTAAATGCAGCCATTTAAATTTAGGGTTTGTCTCCTATTAAATTGACTTCCCTCTTTTGGGAGTTGGAGAAAAATGGTGGTGGCAAATCTCCCTCCTTTCTGTCAAACATATTAATTAGACCACAGTTTTATTGTTTCTCGTCGTATGATTAATATATGTTGGGGAAAAATTTGGGGTTTGCGATGGGGTTTGGCACCACATACATGGTGGGAAACTTGCCGCTCAATTTTTTTAGGGTCACACAACAGTTCTATCCTTAAACGTCTTCTGAACTAACTCATAATTCGACATTAGACGACTGATTTTATAAAAATGACGTCCAAAAAAATAAAAATCAATCAACTGACAGAAAACTATGATGCGTCGTCTGATTCAATTTTTGTAGTAGTGTAACCAGACCGGTTCATACAATATTAGATTGTGTATATTGAATTTGAAATAGTGGGATAAGAGGCAAATTACGCGTCTAAATCATGAACAACAAGAAAAGTTCATTAGAACTGATGTGTGAAACAATATCAGTTAATGTTTTTGAATGAATAACGATGTTAGAATGCATAGTTGTGTTGTAGGATATATATTTCTTTAAGCACTAAAGGTAATAAGATGAAGATTTTACAATATTTAAACATACAAGTTTATTATCAATTAAACATATTTACATCATTTTATAATGATGATTAAAAACTGTTTAGTCCCTGTACTTTGCATCTTTCATCGTTTTAGTCTCTGACATTCTAATTTAATCTAAAACTCCCTGATCTCACAATTTCCCTCTAATAAGTCTCTTCCGCATCAAATTAAGAGTTGGTTTTGGGTGAAATGTCCAATATACCCCTCTGTTATTTCTTTTTCCTTTTTAATTTCTTTTTTTTCTTTTTCCTTTTTTTATTTTTATTTTTTCCTTTTTAATTTCTTTTTTTTCTTTTTTCTTTTTCCTTTTTAATGACCATCATATCATGCTGTATCAGTAGCGCCACGTCGGCGAACCAATCCAGATCAACCCGAAACCCCAATTATTGTTCTCCACGCCGGCGGCCATTTTGTCTTTTCCATCACTATTCTTCTTCTTCACTTCTGGTTTTGGTCAACTTGGCCATCAAAAACTACCATTTCAACCAGACCCAAAATCCAAATCACCATTTTGGGCAAGACCCAAAAACCTCAGAGTGTGAAAAAATGGTAGTTTTCAGTGAAAAGTTTCCAAATTGAGGCTTGATGTGGAGAGAGAAAGTGGGAGTTGAGTGGGAGTAGGCCTGTAAATGGACCAGGTTCGGATCGGATCAACCTAAATCCAAACCCATTTACTAAAAAAAAAAATTCGATCTAAACCCGCTCCGTTAACCCGGCGGATCATTGATACCTCGATCCGAATCCATATCCGTCGGATTAACGGATACCCGATCCGCTAATCCAATCCGTTTATAATTTCAAATATTTTTAAATTTTAAATAGTAATATTAAATTTATATCATAATATCTCATAAGATATTAATAAAATATTAAAATAACATGATCTACATGAAGAGTATCACCAAAAATAAAATTACATTATCAAAATAAAATTACGAAGACTGCCTCTTAGATTTCTACAAAAAAGTAATATTAGAAATCTTTAATATTTTATATTTTATATTTTATATTTTATATTTTTAAAAAATAATAATATATTAATAAAAATAATATTTTTTATTACTAAAACGGGTCGGATCATTAACGGATCGGATCGACCTAAATCCAAATCCGATCCGTTTATTAAACATGTTAACGGATTCGGATCATTAACGGATCAACGGATCAAAATGTTCGATCCAAACTCGTTTAATAGCTACGGATCTGGAGCGGGTGCGGATCAAAATCCGGTCCATTTACAGGTCTAGTTGAGTGGGAGAGAGAGAAATAGGCTATGACAACAAGAGGGGAGTGGTTGAGCGGCGAATTTCCGAGCTGATTGGGATCTGCTTATGTTTGAGAGATGGCGTCGGCGACGATGGAGACGAGGACGGATCCTCTAAGAGACAACAGAGGGAGTTGGCTTCAGAGAAGGTGAAGAAGTGATCGATTAGCTCCTAGCCGCTTGCTTTTGCTTGATGTCCATCTATACACCGCCAAGCTAGGTCTTTGCTGGGTTTGGTTTCAATTTGGGGAGAGAAACAGATGGGTTGTGGAGTTTGATCGGAATGGGATTGGTGGGTTGAGGAAGGAGAAAGTAGGCAGAACGAAAAGAAAAAAAAGGAAAAAAGAAATTAAAAAGGAACAAGAAAAAAAGAAGAAAAGGCAAAAAAGAAATTAAAAAGGAAAAAGAAAAAAAAAAGGAAAAAAGAAATTAAAAAGGAAAAAGAAATAACAGGGGGGTATATTGGACATTTCACCCAAGGCCAACTCCTAATTTGACACGGAAGGGACCAATTGGAGGGAAATTGTGAGGTCAGGGAGTTTTTAGATTAAATTAGAATGTCAGGGACTGAAACTATGAGAGACGCAAAGTACAGGGACTAAACAATATTTAACCCTATAATGATTAACCGATGTGTATACTGATACTAGACATCGGCTAAAAACCGATGTCTGGATTTTCCGGACCTTTCTCATCACCTACTAAGACATCGGTCGGGATTCTTTTTTAATCTATTTTTGGTCGATTTCTGATGCCATTTTTCTAGTAGTGCGAGTTGTTTGTAGCATCCGTTGAAGATGACATTAACAATGGACCCACTATCTACCATCACTCTTCCCAGTGACCATTTATGGAACATTGCATCAATTGGGAACGAGTTGTCATGGGGAAGGTGAACGCCGCATTCCTCCTCTTCAAAAAAGGTTATTGGCTCCCAGCCGGATTTGGGTATCTTGGAGGATCTTTCGTAGCGGATGTTGAAGATTTCTTTTGGGTGCTTAGCTCGTTGATAGCGCTTTCTTGCCATGTGCGACATGTTAGTGATGGGAGCACCGTCATCGATAGTGTTGATGCCGCGCATAGCCTCAGTGTTGGCGACCACTGGTGCTGGCTAGCAGACCTTGCACTACTCCAATTTTACGTCACGATAAAGGGTTTTTATCACCGTCTTGAGGGCTTTGCAGTCATTGGTGTTGTGGTCGTTGTCCTCGTGGTATTTACACCACTTGCTAGTGTTTCTTGGTTTGCCCATCCTAGGGAATTTTCTTGGTTGTGATGGAGGAATCTGGTCCTTGCACTGGTCATAGATCTCTTCATAAGAAGCTGTGAGGATCGTGAACACTGCATATCGCTGAGAAGATGTCGCATGCTTGTTGTTGTGGTTGTCATTATGGAAGGAACAGTTGCCCTTATTGTGGTATTACTGATCTTTCTGAAGTTTGTCTTGATAATTGCTTTACTGCCACTCTCTTGTCTTACCATTTGATTGTGTAAGGGTGGTGGTGGTAGTATTGGCGGTTTCATGCTGAGTGGGGGAAAGCTGGGTTGTCTTGGCGGGCATTTGCGGTGGTGGCGATGTGGCACCATATGTGTTGTACTCTGCCTGTGCATGGATGAATGCCTCATTCATGTTGTGCTCATAGGTGGCGTTTAATCAGTTGTAATTAAGGTGATAGAGGAATGTTCCCTTTACTAGCTCTTGCTTGAAGGTTGCTAGCGCCATTGTCTTTTTAAAGTCTCTGCACCTAGATGTAGAGGTTCTCCACCTTGTAACGAATGCCTTTAGTGACTCATCGACGCCCTGTCTGATATTGAACAACTGGCTTACACTGTGATGCCCCTCTATCATGAGGATGAATCGTGAGAGGAAGGCGTTTGACAATGCTGAAAAGGAATCAATGGACCCTGGCGAGCATTCAAAGAACAAGCTCATGGCCTTGCCGTCTAGCATTTTGCTGAACAAATGGAACAAAGTTGTGTCATTGAATCCTTTGTTGTTAATTACTTTCTTGAATGTGCCCATGCAGACAAAGGGATCCATCAGGCCACCATACTGGGAAATTTTTCGCATTTTGGCTTATGTTGGCCTGATGGTTTGCAGGATCCTCGCAGTGAATGGGCCTGAGCGTGCCGCGGATAGTGGGTTTGAGGCTGGCGCCAAGGAACCCACCTCTGCCCTACGAAGTCATTCCTCCAATTCTCTAATCTTTTCTAAGATTAAAGTAGTGGCATCAACGGTGGGTCTTGGTTGTGGTTGATTTGGCAGCTGGAGTTGTTACTGCTGCTGCTACTGGGAAACTGGGACATTTTCCACTGCCCCTTGTTGGCTTGCATTGCATGAGTTGTCGTGTGGTTGTGATTCTGCTACTTGTTCTTGGATCAACCATGGCAGCGGGTTGGGTCCATTTTAGCAAGCTCCGGTGGATTAAGTGTTATGCCCATCTGAATGGTTGGCGGTACAGTTACCCTAGCGCCACTAGCGTGACTGCTCCAGGCACTTTGCGATTGTCCCTTCGCGCTGGGTTGGCATTTACTGTTAGCGCCCTCTTAAGTTCATCGAACTTGCCCATCAGTGTGGCCACTTGATCTTGGGCCGCTGCCTTTTCTCTTTTCTCTTGTTCTCATTCCATGTTTGCCTTGTGTAAGTCTGTGAGCGCCAACTCTAACTTAGCTGCCAGATCCTGTGTTGGCATCTAGCAACTTGTGCCAATTTGGTTCTCTACCGCTGACTAGGTGTAAGGAATCGGAGGAGTAGTCTGGGGTCCACCGCTGACGTTAGCCGGGGTGGTAAACAATACACTATTAACGACGATAGCGGAATTGGTGGTTGGGTTGGCAGATTGATCCCCCTGATCATCAGTGCCCTCCCAGCTACTGATCGTCATGGTAGATTATGAGGGAATGACCTTTTGCTCAAGGGTTCCCACAGAGGCGCCAGTGTTAATGCTGGTGATTCAGCGGTAGCCAAATCTCGTTTAACACTAGTCCTGGTTCGAACCGCTAACTGAGGTGAATGTAGCGCTTGTGTCACCTATCAAGTGATATACACAGGCCGTCAGAGGGGAGACCGCGGTTGGCGGTCTTCTCTGCTTGGACTCCTAAGTCAGTTAATGTATTTGTATTAACAGAGTAACGTTAGGTAAGATAATTAATGTGTAATCAATGAGAAGATAGATGTGGACCTTTTACAAGCGGAGAGGAGACTGATCTCTTTCTTGCTTTTGATATGGGACTGATGTGCATCAGGTTTCAGCTTCTAATGCCTCAGCGAGGTGGCTTTGGCGCGGCTCGTCAACGGTGATCTTGGTCTAAGCATGAGCTCAGGTGATAGCCTGCCTAGTGGTGTTCGTGGAGGTATCATCCTTGGCGGTCCTGGTACCACTTATGATAGTATGGAAATGGCCCACTATAACTAATTATGCTTAAACAAATGCTTATATTAAAGCTAGGCAACGGGCAACAGTCGCAACACAAAGTTAAAGAGCTAGTTACGCTTGCTTAATCACAAAGACTTAATGAGCCAATTATTCTTTGTGGTTGGAGTGAGCCCATGGTCAACGAACTAAGAAAGTAGACCACAAATTATAGCTCAACCAACTTGATCTAAAGCAAAATTTGGTTAAGCAAAATTCTCCCATTTGATTAATCAACTGGAAACGAAAGATAACAAACAAATAACACCACAGTATCAAAAACAAAAAACAAAAAAACAAATAACATCAGTAATTAGTCATCGCTCAGCGGATCAAATCACACAGACAACAAATAAATAAATAAAATAACACGAAAAACAAAAACCTTTCAAAGTGTAAAACGAATTGGATGAAAAGCACAGAATACAGTTCTCCAAAAAAAAGAAAAGAAAAGAAAAGGGGGGAATACAATACAATGGATATTGATAGACAGATGAAGATAAAAGACAGAACCTGCCGTCACCAGATGCCCCCACTGCTTTTCATCACGAACTGGTTTTCACACCTCTCGATGCTTGCTTAACGCCGAATCCTTAATTTATTAACTGGAGATTAGCAAAAGAAATGTATTAATAGACTAGATATTAAGTGCAAAACTTCTTCACAGACTCGACAAAGGGGTTCTCTCTTAGATGCAAGGCTTGATTATTACTTGAATCTCTTCCTCGTTTCTGCAATTCATTGGTAAACAATTGATCCGTCTTTGTTTGTTACTATGTTGTACGTGTCACTAATAAACGAACTTGTCCACACTGGAGTGTTGAAGAAAACTCTGAGAAAAGACATGGGGTTTGTGAAACTTTTTCGGGTTTGCTAAATTCTGTCTCGCAATGGATCAATGCATGCATGGAGAGGGCTCAGATTCGGTGCAATGCACATAAAACTCAGGCTACATGCAGTGACAGATTCAGTATTTAAAAATGAGGTGGGTTAATCTAAGGTTACTTATAAGATTTTTTTTTTTTTTTTTTTTTTGAAACACTTAAAAGGAAAATTACAAAACAATGGAAGAAACTCATCCCAAAGAAGTTAAAGATACGGCAACTTAACCAGTTGAACCACAATTGATTTCATGAAATGATTATCAGATATGATATATAATAGCTACTAATAATTTTGAGTTGGGCTATAGCCTAAGTAGCTTACAATGTGGATCCGCTTCTGACTATATATCATTGTCTTCTACAAATTCTAAAAATAGATTGACTAACTTCTTACAAAGAATCATATGATAACATACCAACTCCAAATAATTATAAATCGATAAGTAATTTATCAAGCAGCATGAAATAGCCAACTCTACAAAAGCAAATAGCTAGTCCTTCTCTATCAAAGCTAGTCTATACTATTAATGTACTGAAAGGAACCGTGATTTTGATTGCATGGTATTATTATTCACAATTAAGAAGGGTGGAGGAGAGAAAATTAAGCAATGCCATGTGCTTAGGTTTGATATACGACCCAAACAATGTGCTAGGGTTTGATAGTGATGTCCACGTTGGAGACGACGTGTTGCCACATCAAAGCAGGCCCCTAGAGATTCTAGTAGAAGAAAGAACCCACCAGAATGGAAGCAAGTAGGCAGTGAACCTCATCATCATCATCGCTTCGTTAACACGCAACCGTAGCAATTTGCAGTAAAAAACAGTTTCAGAGCTATCAAAATCGTAGGAGCACAGTTTTCCTATCACCAAAATATGGTCAATTAAGTTTTTTTTTTTTTTTTTGGATTGAGATATGGTCAATTAAGTTGATGGGGGCAGGTTCATTTTATTTGGCTTATAGAGATTTGCGTGATGATTCTATATTGGCCTTTCGCCAACCCCAAGAATCCATGCAATCAGATATATGAGCCAAAGCTATATAGAGCTAGCGCCGCAATTGGCTATGTCATGTCCCTGTCAAACTGTCGTCATTCCTTACGGCCCAACTAAACCCTAGTCAAACCCTAATTACACAACTCGTTTATTATTGACACATTAGTCTGAGCTCATGATGATAATGACAATGCTAGCAATCTAATTAAGTTTCATTTATATGTGGAAGGAACTAGTAATCCAGTTCAAATATAATTGACCAAAAAAAAAAAACTTAACAATTCCTAGCTACGATGGAGTAGATAGATGCATGCATGATATGAGAATTCGATCAGATTGGATAAGATAAGAATGACATCTAAACATATCATCACCATTTACGAACTACACTAATGCTACTTTATAAAATTAGAGAATGGTTTTAGAATTTAATTAGATAGGGAGTCCTATTTACTACTTAACTGGTTTTTTTTTCGATGAGTTACTTTACTCGTTTTGTCTGCAGCCTACCACATGTTCATGTTCATGTTCATTCATACTGAATGGTTTTTTTTTTCCCGGTCAATAGATAATTCAGACCCGTGTACTTGAATCCATGTGCTCTTCATAGTAATGAAGTTATTGCAGTACTATCCCACGTGGATATACTGATCACACCATCCCTTGCTCCACAACATCTATCGATCTATAAGAAAATAAAAGAATTGAATAGACTATCGAATTCCCTTCATATATTTGAAAGTAGTGCATTTCATTCACCTAGCTACTTGATCTATCTTTTTATCAATCACCATTCAGCAAGCAATGTTAACGTAAGGGTTGCTCTCTGGCACTATATAGTACACATGCTTTCTCAATCGTAGAGTTAAATTCCTTTCCGATAGAGAGTGCTCATGCTTTTTTCAATTGGATGGTTGATGTGCTTACACCTAGATTCGTGTGGGTGGAGAGAAATCAAAATTTTGGTTTAATGGTCACAATGTCAAGAGCTCTGTAGAATTTTAACCTCGTTTTAAGTATTATAACAATGACAAATAGATATTTTTTATTTATTTATGTAAATTAAATACAATCTAAAAACTTAGAAACAACCTCGCCTTATATAAAAAATCTAAGGTTATTATCATACACCATGTGTGTTTTTGGACGACCAAAACATAAATTTATTTACATTTGACACTAATTCAACCTACTATTATTAATGTAAGAAATTTATATAATTTTTGATTATATAATAAATCTAATCATTCAATCTCATGTTAGAATATTAATACCATCACCGTAGCATAATATATATGAGAATTGAGGAAAATTGATCATTCATTTTCAATTTGTTATCATTCCATCTTTGACATATTCAAATTGCGTAAGGATATCAAATTCCTCTGACGTTGAACATATTTTCATCAACAAAATGTGATAGTTGCGGATCAAAAATTAAAATTAAAAAAAAAAGAAAAAAGAAGGGATGGTTGAGCAGCTCGACACTGACTCAGTGCTCACTAATAACGGCGAGTCATCATAACACCAATAACAGACAAAACGTATTTCCCAACTCCCGAAAATCTCCAACGGCAGCACATAACAGTCAAAAAACCCCTCCAACCGTAGACCACCACGTGTAAAGCCCTCACGTCACTAAATACATGCACCCCGAACGTGGCACCTTCTCATTGGCCGCCTGCATCGAACAAAGGCATCTCTGAAGTTGACGAGGATGGGAGGTGATTAATTAAGGAAGAAAAACGTGATTAGAGAGAGAGAGAGAGCGTTGCCACATTGGGTTGGAAAGGTTATATAAAGAGAGGGCAAGTGACCATTGGTATGCAAGAGAGCCAGAAACACAGTGAGTTCACAACAAAATCGAGTGTTTGATAATTCTGATTTCTATTCTCCTTAGAATCCCTTTCTGTCTCACAAAGATTTTGGGGTTTTGTTTTTATTGAATCTTCATTGGAACAAAAACGCAGAAGGGTGATTCTGAAAGCAGGTGATTCAGAATACAGAGAGATCCAGTTTTTGGTTGTAAAGTTTGGAACCTTGTCTTTTATCTGGGTTTTTCTTGCTTTTGTCCTAAACCTCTACCTGTTCTTTGATTTTGGTGAGAATCAGGTTGGTTTTCTTAGAAATCTGTGGATTTTAGCTTACCCTTTTGTGATTGAAATGGCAGCAGCTGTAGATATTTACAGTAGCAGCAGCTCAATGTCACCAGATTTATCAGAGGAGCTTATGAGAGCACTTATGCCTTGTATGAACAGTGCTTCTTCAACCTCTTCTATTTCTCCACCAACATCTCCTTCCACTTCTTATTATTCTTCTTCTTCCTACACTCCATTTTACTCTTCTTATCCCAATTTGTACTCTGACTTTTGCTCAAACACCCAAATGTTCCCACAAGTGGGTTTTGAGCAAACAGGTTCATTGGGGCTTAACCAACTCACCCCATCTCAAATTCGTCAAATCGAAACCCAAATGATACTCCAACAACAACAGAAGCAGCAAATTGCAGCTCTAGCTCCACTACCAAACCAATATCACCACCAACACTCTCACACCCTCAACTTCCTTGGCCCAAAAGCAATCCCAATGAAGCAATCTGGTACTCCCAAGCCCACAAAGCTCTACAGGGGAGTGAGGCAGAGGCATTGGGGAAAATGGGTTGCTGAGATTAGACTCCCCAAGAACCGAACTCGCCTCTGGCTTGGCACATTCGAAACAGCCGAAGAAGCAGCTTTAGCTTATGATAAAGCTGCTTATAAGCTCAGGGGAGACTTTGCCAGGCTCAATTTCCCTCATCTTAAGCATCAAGGAGCTCATATCACTGGAGATTTTGGCAATTACAAGCCTCTTCCTTCCGCAGTTGACGCCAAGCTCCAAGCAATTTGCGAGAGCTTGGCTGTTAATTCGCCGAAACAGGGCAAAACAGAGGAGCTCTGTTCGGAAGCAGAGACAAAGCCAGTGATTTCAGCTCCAAAGATGGTCTTTGATGATTCATCGAGTACAGATTTGAAAAGAGAATGGGACTCTCCTAAATTGGAGGCCATTTCATGGTCATCTTCACCCTCTCGATCCTGCGATGAGTCCTCAGCCGGGTCATCTTCACCGGAATCTGACATTACATTCTTGGATTTCTCAGATTCTCAGTGGGATGAGAATGATACTTTCGGATTGGAGAAGTACCCTTCAGTGGAGATTGATTGGTCTGCTATTTAAAGTCTCTATGATGTTGTAATCTTTGTTTATTTAGTTTCGTTCTAGGTTGGGTTTTAGGTTCAGTCTGGTGGATCCAGTAGCAGCTTCTGCAATGAAATTTTTGACATTTGCAGAGGTTTCGCTCAGTTCACCTAGGGTTTTAGTAAGTGCAGTTACTTGGTTCATAGTTCAATGGTTGTGTAATTGTGCGACTTCTCCATCCTGGTCTGCTGGTAATTTTTTATCCTTGCAACCATGGAGATTGTGGTGATCATTGTAATATATAATTGTACTTCTTTTCTGTATTTTGTGTAACATGGTGAGCATGTGATGGTGTTTGATTCTATCTTAAGCAGAGTTTTCTATGTAGCTTTTCCATTGTTAACAAGGCAATCAAACACAAAATGCAACAATAACTGTCTTTTCAAGGAAAATTATGAGTTAAGTACTCATGGAAAGTGGACTTGGGGGAATTCTTTATAATTTGATTAGAATAATAGTACAGGCATGACGCGAGAAAAACAGACTAGAATCATTTCATTGTGGTAGTTCTTGGTAGAGATGAAGCTGAGCATTTTGTCCATTCGTTCATATATAGTCTGTATTATTATTCTGGCCTTGGAGCTGTGCGTTGTGGAGTTGGTATCATAGCTCCTATGCTACTACTAGGAGCTATGATCCATCTGCATGGAAATAAAACAAGTTTCTGAGTTGCTGACTTGTAAATCCGTATGAGATTTAAACAGCTTAAAGTGAGATAAACGAATGAAATATTATCACATTTTTTAAAATTCTACGCTTTAGAATTTGTTTTGGTGCGTGTAGAGTAAATGAAACCTAGCCGTGTCTCCTCACTACAAATTTTGTTATTCAGAAGTACATAATTGCAACTGTTGTTGTTTCAGATCACCTTCTTGGATTGTCCATGAACCTTATAGCTGAAGTTCTCTAGAATGGGATTGTCAACTCCTAAAACATTAGGAGTTTTTACTCATTCATTCTCTTAAAGCAGAGAACACCCTCTTGGATTCAAAATGAGCTATAGAGACTAAAACATCGAGTTAGTTGGTGGAATATAAAAGTTTGAGGTAGTTATCCAAGTCTTATCTGTATGAAGCTTGCAAATAAAGATATATTTGTCTGTATGATGAGAAATCATCAGTCCAACTTTAGAACAAGTCAGGGAGATGACTTTGGCAGCATTTCCTTGAGCAATTTTAGAACAATAAAGAGATAATGAAAGCATCTTGGATCACCCACCCTCCCAACTTTAGAGGATTCTATAATTTTTTTATTTGCAGGCTAGAATGAGAATGACAAGTGGGAATGGCCAAACCATGGCTTTGCTGCTAAACCCACTTTACTGCATACACTATCTTATCCTTCCCATTTGTGATAAGAATTTATTGAAGCCACCATCCCAAAAGAATTAAAGATTAAAAAGACGAAAGAGTAAATAAAAATATAGATGCATAAACAAGTTCAATATTCTTTTCTTTCTTCTCAGCTTGCAAAGAGACAAGTTCACATTGCCAAAGACGGTGATGAGGAAAAAGACCCTGAAAGCCCATGCTGGGCCATCAGGAATCCTTACAAATCTTGGAAAACTCCTTCTTCGTTCATGATATTTGTCTTATGAATATTTGAAGATGATGTCAAATTTTTCTTTCCTAGTTGTTCACTTTGCATCCAGTTTTGTCCAAAGCATCCAAAAGGGTGTGTGAATGGGAATGAAACTTGCATGATCTTAAAGTTAGTAAAGGGATTCCTTAGAGGGGAAAAGGGTCATGACCCAAGTTGGTTATTCCACTTTACAGGTTTTAATGATGTGGCTTGGTGAGGTGCCGAGCTTCAACTGTAATATAACCCAAGATTCCAGTTCTTAATCAATAATTATAGATAGCTTTTGAGGTACCTACAACCTAAGGTCTATGATATAGAGGGGAGAGGGAGTCTTGGCATCCATGCCTAGTGAGGAACTATCATTTCAAATTTCACAAGAGGAATTTAATCATGGTTAACCTTATACGTGGCCAAAGATAAAGTCTTGGTAACAAAGGAAAGGTAACCATAAACAGGAAGATGTGAGTCGCCTTCCATGTGACCCGCACGTAATGGTCATGATGAGAACGGAAACACTAAACCAACCACCAAAGCTCCTTTGTGTTTGGAATTGCCATGATTTTGGAGTTGTAATTTGCATTTGCAACTAGCTTTGTGCACCCCTATTTGCACCAGAAACGTGATGAAAACCTAAGTTTTAGGAGGAGTACTGCATCAAAAGTGTGATCACCTAATTAAACTCTGGAATACTTGCACCATCTGCAAAAGATTTTGAAATTTTGAAGTCATGCAGCATTGTTAGTATGCTTTTTTTTTTTTTTTTGGAGCAACTCGATGAACTTTTTGGCTAGAAATAGGCAGACACTCACTCAGATAGAGAAAAGAGATAGAGGATCGGAATGCACAATAGTAAGAAAACTGGGAAAGAGGAGATTTTAGCAAGGAGTTTCCTTTGATAAAGAAGATACGGAATGCAGAATGGGATAAGTGAAGTAATTATTCTTGTCAAAAGTGTTGTAGGAGAATTGTAATTGTGTTTATTATTGATAATAGGAGCCTTTTATATAGGGAGTTACAAGGTACACAATAGGTAATAGAATCCGAATACAATTGAATACCTAGAACACTTTTCTATTACAACTCTAAACCCTAGTTTGTAGGGGCACACATTATGTCGACATCCTTCAACACTCCCCCTTGTGCCGCTCAAACTTGGTGATGACGCTTTAATTGTTGCCTCGTTAAAAACCTTGCCAGGTAACAAAAACCCTGTGGGACAAAAATAACCCTGGTCGAAGGACAAAAAGAGCACAACACGTCCTTCACTCTTCGAGATCGAACATGTAGACATCATGCCTCCCCCTGATGTCAATATCTCCCCCTGATTGCCACAATCATGGGAGTTCCGATAACTTTCTCAATCCGATGCTCTTCACATGTTTCTCGAAGGTAGATTTTGGTAACCACTTAGAAAATAAGTCCGCTACATTATCCTCTAATTGGATTTGGTTCACTTCAATATTTAGAAGTGCTTGTTGTCATTTTGATGGAGGGGAAGATGAGCACGGAAGGTGGCATTTTGCCTTGTGGGGTCCGATCCCACACTTCCGTCATTTCTTTTCTCTCTGTAGGGATAGAACAAGCCCATATCAATAGTACCTCTCAAATATCGAAAGATTGTCTTTATTTGGTCTAATGGCGTTGCGTTGGCGCGGGGCTATATCTAGCCAACAAGTTTATAATAATTGAGGTGTCCGATCTTGTATTGTGATAAGTACAATAATGCGCCTATTGTACTCAGGTAAGCACTTTTGCTATTAACATGTTTTCGTCTTCATCCCTGGGACGAAACGGATCCCTTTTAGGGTCAAGACTACGGACGACCATGGTGCATCTTTGACTTTATCAAAAATGCCTAAGCATCTATTGACATTGTATACAAGTTCTGAATCTAGACAAAACCTTGTTCTCCCAAGGTCCTTCCTCTCAAACTCGGATTTCAGGTGTTCAGCGGTTTCCCTTAACTCTCAAGGGTTCCAATTATGTTTATCAACATAAACCGCGACAATTGCAAATCTGGAAATTTCAGGTGTTCAGCGGTTTCCCTTAACTCTCAAGGGTTCCAATTATGTTTATCAACATAAACCGCGACAATTGCAAATCTGGAACTTGTCATGGAAACGCGTGGGCATAGTTCATCATATCCCTTCCCAATCAAGTAGTCATTTTAGTGAGCATTTCAACCTCGTTGCAAATACGCTCCTTGGTCTAGAGCCACTTGACTTGGGTAAATGAAGTCCACAAGAACCTTCATTATATTCCGTATCTAGATCCCCATAGAGATACGTAGTGACCACATTCGTAAGCTGCATGTTCAATTATTTGGAAACTACCAAACTGACAAGGAAGTGGAGTGCAATGACATCCATTAAGAAAGAATATGTCTTCTCGTAGTCGATTCCAGGGCGTAGTGAGAAACCTTGCACCATAAGGCGAGATTACCATCTCTTTTTCTCATCATGCTATCTAACGAAGACCTATTAATGTCAATAGGTTTTATGTTAGGAGGTGTTGGCATCTCAGGCCCGAAATCCTTCCTCTTCATTAGTGAATCCAATTCAACCTGGATCGCATCTTTCCATTTAGGCCAATTTTCTCTACGTTGGCATTCTTCAACAGAGTAAGGTTCGATGTCATTGGTCTCAACAATTCTGCGTCCTCATGTACACTAGTGTAGTTCGTAGAGATCTTCATATTCTCAGGAATTAGTTCTAATATTGAGGCGTCCCCCAACGATGTCTCTTGGACATAACCACAATCCAAAATATTCTCATGAGACGGATTTTGAGTATCAATGATCAATGGATCAAGTTGTGCCAAACTCGCTCTCTTCTTAGGGCGAGAATCCATCGAACCTATGGGTCTCCTACTCTCTCTAGCGGAACCCATGGCCTATGACGCCATTATGCCACCTTTGTGGCGTCACCATACCACCATCCATGATGGTGTTGCCGTACCCATCTTCTCTGGGTGGCACCATGTCCTCTTGTGGGGACATCAATCCTTGCAGGCATGTTTGCAGCAGGTATATGTGATCTCGTCACTTTTAGGGGATCAAGATGAGACATAGTGGGGACAGACCACGACAATTCCTGTCGTTCCTGTTGAACATTGACGTTCTAATCTCCCCCTAACGACGGGAAGACTGTCTCATCAAAGTGATAATTCGCAAATCCAGCGAAATAGAGATCGCCTGTCAAGGGTTTTACGTAACAGACTTATAATTGGAGGCCTATGGCCAACACAAATATATATATATATATATATATATATGCATTCATTGCAAGGACTCATGTTGATGCGATGTGGCGGCGCAATTGGCACATAAACCGCGCACTCAAATATGCATAAGTACGAGATATTTAGACTCGAACCCAGTCACTAGCTGTAACACAAATAAAAGTTGAGTGGATACTATGAATCGTAGACGAATGAGCATAGCTGCATGCGATATTGCATAACTGAAGCGAAAATATTGGTGCGCATTACCAAAGTCCGGGCTACCATCGTAGTCTTTTAATGGTGGCTTTTCCGCCAGACCAATTGGGTGTGTAGATATCAATACCCAATGATATGCAATAGTCATCGAAAATTTTCGATGTAAACTCTCTAGCATTATCAAGTCAAATTGACTGAATGGGATGATGTGGGTAGTGAGCCCGTAGTCATATGTTATGTGCTAGGAGTGTAGTATAAGCAGCATTATGAGTGGATAATGGCACAACACGCGACCAACGTGTTTGCGTATCAACAAACACCATAAAACATCTATACGGTCTGCAAGTTGGTTGATCAAATCCACATAATTCCCTTAGATTCTTTGTGAGAATGAAATTATTTCCTCAATCTCATTTTCATAGGATGGTCTCAATCCTAAATAACAAGCTTTACAGAATGAAACATGGGCCTTATAATCAACCAATGAAGGTTTTGGTTAAGTCACAATGTCACAATGGACTTGAGAAGTAGGAAGAAGAGTTGAATAAGGGTTTATGGCGTCAATGCCATGTATTTGCCGCAGGGGGTAGGCGGCGCTGGCCATGTGTGGCCGGTCTTTGCACAATCATGGCGCCAAGAGGCGCATGTGCAGCTCCTCGAACCAATTCTTAGTTCTTACTTTTCTTCGTTCTAAAAATGGATGTCCGTGTAAAGTCTTTAATACACGGATCATCATGCCAAAGCCTATATGTGTTAGAATCTCATAAGTCGTCTCTCATGACATGGTTGGATTCAATAACTAGAATAGTGGTTGCATACAACCCACTAGAGCGACACATAAGTTTCTCTAATACTCGTTTATGTCTGTAGTCATTAGAGGTGATGCAAAGGAACTCTGTCCATTCTTATAATGTGTTTCCACATGAAAACCATTGGCTCTTATATAATAAAGTTCTAATTAAGGTATGTCCAAGACATTAACTAAAAGAATTGACACTTTATTAATAGCCGATGATTACATCAAAGTTTCCAAAAATCTAATCCAAAATAAAATCAAACTAAGACACATTGTAGTCACTCTCTCCGTTTGGTAACTCCAATCAAATATGACCAGGAAAGTAGAGAGAGATGTTGGTGGAGCGAGGCTCTCTTAAGTACCAATAATCTCAATGAATTTCCTAGACATCACATTTTATTGGGTCCGCCACTGATTTGGGTGCTTAAATGCAACTTACGCGCAATAAGGGCACGGTCATCAAAGAAGTGGGAAATATTTGGACCCGAAATTATCGTACCACGGGGATTGAAAAGCTAACTACAATCCTTGGTTATGCCGATTACTAAGTCACCAACAATTTAACAAACAAAACCTAAAAATAGCACCAAGCTATTTACATGCCCGGCTCGGAACAACCAAGCCTAAAATGGGTCAAGAGAACCACAAATAAATGCGGAAGCTCACAACCAAATGGTATGGACAATGAAAGTGGTTTGTGAAATTTGATTTTTTTTTAATTGCGAAGAAAATAAAAATGACAATTGATAATTAAAATTAAAAATAAAGATAATAGAAACTTATAAAGAAATGGAAATTAGGTCACTAGGGTATCCTCCTAGCCAAATCTAATGCATAAATATGCTCCGACAATGGTCATTCAATTCATAATGGCATCAAGAACCGTACCCAAGGCTTTTCAAGGCTCATGGGTCATTAAATTCCTTAAAGGGTATTCCTACTCCGGATCAAGGGTCGTAGAAACTCAATTGGGACAATCTAGAGCCTTGTTAGGGCCTCTAGTTGCACCAAAAAGCGAAGAGTCCTAAAATCAAGGTTCCCAAGCTAGCCAATACGGCAATCGAAATTGGTATTGTAACTAACCATGTTCTAAACAAGTGTCCTAGCCATAAATTAGAGAAGTGATTAGGTCCCCTAATTTTTCTAGACATCCTCATCTACACATTCAAGAGTTAATCAAACTCCTAAGCATGCATCTAAGTCAAATATTATAGAATAGAACATATGCCAAACACGAAATTGAAAACCATTAAATCAAAACATATTTATTACATTAAATCCATGCCAGGGCTCAAACCCTAGCTTCCTAAATAGACTACTCACAACCCATCCACAAATCAACAACAATATTCATTAATTAAAAAGGTAAAGGTGAAGAAGAGTGAAAAGTAACAAGAATAAGTCACAAATTGCTATGGAGCAATTATGACAAGCCTTGATTTATGGCTTCCCACTATACCCAATCTCAAGTCTTGATGTAGATGAGATTCCTTGAAGCTCCTTGAAATCCCTTTGAGAAACTGATGAGGATTTGATGGAATTTTGGTGAGGAGGAAAATAGATCTTGGTGAGGAGAAATCTTGGCGAGGTGATTTGTTGGAGAAGAAGAGAGAAGAACGGATGGAATGGTTCTGGTGGTGTGTGCGGCAGAAGGGGTTAGGGAGAGAGAATGATGGGATGAATGATGGTCTGCGGTGTTTCTAGGTTGAGTGTATATATATATATATATATATATATATATATATGGGTGCTTGGCTGCCTATTTGGTCGAGAGAGAATAGAGTCAATTGAGTCGTCATGGTGAGAGAAGAATGCAAAGGAATAGATGAGGAGATTGTGAGGTGGCACAATCTGATTGGGGAAGGAAGAAAGAAGGAAAATGTGGCTGATGGGTGAGTGCACGTGCAGCTCCATTCTTTCCTCTTTCATTTTCCTCTATTTTTTTAATTTTTTTATTTCTTTTCTATTTCTTCTTTCTTCTTGTTTTCTTTTTCATTCTTTTCTCCCCCATCTTTTCCTACGACCACAATATATTTTACCACACACCATCAAGTGAGTAGTCGGGCTCCACTATCTCGCTGACATTGACCAAGGTTGACCGGAGCCACTACTACTTTGTCCTTTTGTCGTAAATTCTGAATTGGTCCATTTTGGGGTCATTTTCTCTCGATTTCCGCAATTCCACTTATTTCCTACACAATAAATAAAATTGGATTAATTACATCATAATTGGCTCAAGGATTAGCTTATTTTTAGTGTTTTAGATACAATTACATGCATATAAATGCGTGTAATCAGCCACATAAGAAAGAGTTAATGCAATTATCATTTATTGACTAAGGCATATTGCCATTACAAAAGTTCTTGGAAAAATAAAAGGACTAATCTAATCAAAGTCTATTGCATCCTTGTGCACTTCATCTTCAGCTTTGAAGTCCTCTATGGTGAGATTGACATCTCCACTATCTTCTTCTTCTTCTGCAAGGTACACTTCTTGCTCCCTCAGGTCCCTGTATGCCCTGTATCTTGCAGATAGTTGCTCGCTTGCCTTGCATTGCTTGAACCAATGCTCAATTGATCCACATCGATGACACACATCATTGTGGTTGCCTCCCTTTAATTGAGGTGAACGTTGTGCACGTTGCCGGCGTTCTCTAGAAGGGTTGGTGCCACCACCACGACCCATGGCGCCACCACCACGGCTAGGGATACCACGACGCCCTCTCCCACGTGTGGCATTACCACCATGTGTATCCACACCAAACTTGTGGTTTCCTTCCTGGTTAGGGCGGTTATATGGGCCCATACGTCCCTCATTCTTAGGGTATGCTCCTTGCGCCCTCCTTTGGGTGCATTATAATTTGCCTCATGAACGCTCTTAGTTCCAATGGGCCTTGAATTATAATTCCTCACGAGTATGTTATCATGTTTCTCAGCTACAGATATAACATTAATAAGCTGATGAAACCTCGTGATCCGTCCAGCATTGACTTCAGTATGGTATTGCTTTGATACCACAATGGCTGAAACGGGGAAGGTGGAGAGAGTTTTCTCAATTAATTCTTGCTCTGTGACAGGTTGTCCACAAAACCTCAACATGGACTGTATGCGAAGAGCTTTTGAATTATATTCAGCAACAGACTTGAAATCAGCAAAGCGCAGATTGTTCCATTGAACCTTCAAGTCAGGGAGGAGGGAATCTTGGACATTGCCAAAGCGCTCTTCTAGCGGTAGAGTGCTACCCATAGCTCTCTTGCATTCTTGATCGATATATACTCCAATCTGAGTGCCTTGTCCATATGGCGTCGCATCAAGATAACTGCTTGAGCATCCTTTGTAGGTGTTCGCACGAACACAAGATCCTGGTTAGGTGCCTGGATTATGGGTAATATTCCCTTTGAAGTGAGATGGTTCTCAACATTGGTTACCCAACTGTGGTAATCCAAACCTATTGAGTCAAGCATGGGAAAGTCGAGTCTAGGTTCATTCGACATCCTGAAAATAAGAAGAGAAGATATATTAGTTTCGGAGTTAAACTTCCATGAAACTAAAACAATAAGATTTCCGAGCTATGCCACCAAGAAGTCAATTTCCAAGAATCTCTTTTGGATTAGACCAAACAATGATGTTTTAATATGATCACAATTTGATGCTTGTGGACGCTCTTAGTCCAAGCATTATGAACACTCTTAGTTCATACGAACGCTCTTAGTTCGTTTAATTACGAACACTCTTAGTTCGTTAAGCGTGAATCCTAACAATTCCGCTTTGTTAAACACTCAAAACTATTTGGCAAGATATATTCCAATATTCTGCAGAAAATAAAGGGAATTTAAATACAAGAAAGCAACAATTTTAATTATAAAAACTTACGTGATGATTTTGGGCTTGAGAACACGCGCGTGTTGAAGCAGGCGTGTTGGGGCAGCAACAGTAACAAGTGGCAGAAAACTGCAGCAGCAGCAGATGGTGACAGCAAGCGACGACAGCAGCAGTTTCTGCAGTAGTTTGGACAGCAGTAAACAGCAGTTTCTGCAGCAGTTTGGACAACAGGAAGCAGCAGTTTCTGCAATAGTTTTGGACAGTAAGAAGCAGTAGTTTCTGCAGCAGTTTTGGACAGCAACAAGTAGCAGTTTTGGACAGCAACAAGCAGCAGTTTTGGATAGCAAGGGCTACAGGCTTGCGGCAGGAGCAGCAGGAAGGCAGCAGGCTTGCTGTAGGAGCAGCAGGAAGGCAACAGGGGCTGCAGACTTGCTACAGGAGGAGCAGGGAGGCTGCGGCAGATTTTTTGTTTTAGGGTTTTTAGGTTTTTTTTTTTTCTTTTTTTTTTTTCCGGCTAGGGTTAGAGTATCGTGCTGATAACGTGTTGGAGGAGAATTGTAATTGTGTTTAATTGATAATAGGAGCCCTTTATATAGGGAGTTACAAGGTACACAATAGGTAATAGAATCCGAATACAATTGAATACCTAGAACACTTTCCTATTACAACTCTAAACCCTAGTTTGTAGGGGCACACATTATGTCGACATCCTTCAACAAAAAGTATGATTTCGTTATCATAAATAAAGGGGAGCAAAATTCACACTCTCATTTTACAATCCACACTTTGAATATCTAAACATCACATTTTTACAATCCACATTATAGAAAGACAAAACTTAAAATATTAAAAAAAGAAACATGGAGTGTAGATTGTAAAATGAGGAGTGTGAATTTTATTCCCCTAAATAAACAATACATCAGTTATACATACAATACATAGTTAACTAAAGTGCCCCATCCACATCCAAAAACATGAAGGCAAGTAACAAAAATGGCCTCCTAATCCTAAAATCCTAGGTGTGTTGTTTGAATAAACTATATAGGACAAAATAAAATACATAAAACTATTGAAAGTAGTGAAAAATTGTCTTCACTTCTCGTCTGAATGCTTTGCTTCTAAGTTGGAATTGCGACATAAAGTGGCCTCACTAAAACCTTGCTACGAATAACCACCATACATGCATAAATAGTTGTGATTATAGGTACACTGTTTTGGAAAATAAAGCAACTGTTGCTATAGATAAAGTTATGGTATGTTAACATTTCTCATACATCAACTATTTTTACCACTTTAAAGACTCGTGTTATCACTTTGAGGACTAATATTACTATTTTGAGAACTCATATGGTAAACTAAGAAAATTTACCACTTTAAGGACTCATGTTACCACTTTGAGGACTAATATTACTATTTTGAGGACTCATGTGGTAACTAAGAAAATTTACCATTTTAAGGACTCATGTTACCACTTTGAGGACTAATATTACTATTTTGAGGACTCATTTGACCATTTTTAAGGCAATTGTATGCATGTCATACGTTAACACATTGTAGAATTTTCCCTGTTGCTATAGTAATGTTAAATTCGATATCTTTCTCTTGTTTATCTTTCAGCTACTTATTTATATAACACCCAAATACAAAAAGATTTTATTTCAGTTGGGATTACGATACAAATCTACAATCCTCATCTATATTTGATTTTTTTTTTTTTTAAAGATGACTGCTCATGTATAAAACTATAAATATAGTACATTGAGAACCACATCAACTATTGTAATTTTTGCAATTTGAAAAGGGAAGAGAAGTAGAAAACACTTTTGTTTATAGTAAAAGTCAACTATTTTATTAATAATAATCATACGAAAAATTACAACTTATAGATGTAGAAACTACATCAAAATATAAAATGGCAAGAGCAATACTAGATGCAATAAAGCATCAGAAATAAAACTTAACAAGATTACGAAGGGATGCAATTAAGCATTTGATGGGGCACCGGACAGAATCCGGGTTATGTAAAACGGTACCAATAGTATGGTCGACCATACTTCTACACAAAAATATATGTCGAATCGAGGGTAACCTTCTATCAAGGTAACCGGCGGTAGTGTGACCGACCTTGCCTACTTCACGCAAAATAATGCGCTAAATAGAGAGCAATCTTTTACCTAAGTAACCAAAGAAGCAATTCCAACATGTAGATAAATTTAGGGCCTTTAAAAAGTCTCCCGAGTCCCAAATGAGAACCATAACAGCATCAGGCTCATTCACCAGTTGCAAAGCCCCAAGAAAGAAGGCCCAGCCCAAAGCCCTACTTGAGCAATCCAATAAAGCAGAGGCCCAGGCCCACAAGGTTTTACTTTTGGCACCCAAAGCCACACTGGGCACCAACTAGAGGTGGCAAATGGGCCCGGCCTGGCCCATTTTAAGCCGGCCTAGTCGTGCTTCTTGCAGGGCTTGGGCCGGCCCATTTATAGTGTCGAGCTCGTGCCGGCCCATTTATTTAAACATTAAGCCTGGCCCGGCCCATGGCCCGAGCCCATATTATGGCGGGCCGTGCTCGTGCCGGATCAATAACTGGTCGTGCTCGTGCTCGTGCCTACCCATTATAAAGCACGATTTTAAAATCTTAATTTGAACAAATAAAAATTAATTTTATTTAACTATTTAGAAAATTAAAATAAATTAAGTTCTACAACGTTTTTCTTAATCTTAGCTTTTTAAGATTAGATTTCTAATAATTTTTTATATTCCACTATAAGAAAGAAAGAAAAAAAAAAACTCAAAATATATTGTTTTTAGTATATTATTGTGAGATTAATCTTTATTAATATAATGAAGATTTAGTATCTATTATTATTTCCTTCAATCTATAGTTGTATTATTATGAGATTAGTCTTTATTAATAAACATATATTTAATATTTAGAAAAAATACTTATGTCAAAACAAGGATATAGTGTTTTGTTTCATTATTTTGATAATATAAAAGAAAGCATTGGTGGAATTGTCATGAGATTTTAAATAAAAATGTCTTATATTCAAATCTCATTATTGTAGTTTTTTAATATTTTTTTAAAAAAATGGAATTTTATGTTTGTAACGGGCCGGCCCACAATATGTCGTGCTCGGGCCTTGCCGGGCCCATTACGGGCTCGGGCCGGGTCGGGCCAATGGGCCAATATTTTTAGGCCCACCCCGACCCGTTATTCTAACGTGCTCGGGTCGTGCCGGGCCACTAACAGGCTTGGGCCGTGCCGGGCCGCTTTTAAGCTTGCTAGGCTCGTGCCGTGCTCGTGCTTAGTGGCCCGTTTGCCACCTCTAGCACCAACCTTGACCCTGGCCCCGATATCTGCTCCACCGCCCGTCGTCAGAGAAGGCACAACCCGGCTCCACCAACGCCACTCCACCCGAGACTAGATCGGAAATGATCTGAACGTTTAGACTCCAACCAACGTCGGAATAATTAGACGTCAACCCCCTTGAAGTAGATCTCTGCTCCGATCGAGAATCCCAGCGATAAATCCTCCAACCACCAATCACTAATCACAGCCGGAGAGGATCCGCATGCATTACAACCATCCACCGCCGTCCTACAGCAGCACCTAGAAGCCATCTCCTCCCAAACCGAAAGGATTCAAACTCAAAACTGATAAACCCGAGATCCCAAGTTTGGTTTGGATCTACCAGATCATGGCGCCTCCCTTCACCACCATCCTTGAAACATAGTGCAGCACAAGCAAAGCCCGAAGGGGTTGGATCCCATAGACAAAAAGACGAGGCTAGGGTGCAGCAACCCGAAGGTTGAAGAGGGGAGATTCTTGAGTCCAAAAGACTTGACAGCCAAGGACCACGGCCATCACTGCAATCCAAGAAAATCGAACGGTAATACCCTAAGGTTAGCCGCCATAAAGAGGAGAGAGCAAGAGCTCTCATTTTTTAGGTTTTATACATGGCCAACGAAGTAGAAAACACTTGATTGAGATACAATGTCATACATGTATCTTTTCGTTGTGCATGCTTAGAGACGCTTGAGATATTGATCAATCTCAATTTTTTTTAGGGCCAATTACATATAAGGCCATTTTTGAATGTTTTTTTAGCCATAGAGCCACCACCTTTTTTTTTTTTCTCTCGTAAGACCACTAAATTTAAACCCTGTTTGGAATTGCTTTGCTTTTAAAAAAAATTAGCTTTTGTTCAAAATTTTATATTTTATTGTGTTTGGTAAATAAATAAAAAACAGCTTTAATTGAAAGTTATAGGTCATTGGCAGCATATTTTAGAAACAGGCCAGAGGTTGCTTTAGAAGCTGTTGTGGATCAAAACACACTCTGCAGTTGTTTTATGTACTGACAGCACTTTTAAAAATATTATTTACCAAACACGAAACTGTTTTAATTCATACCTGATTATTCTCACAACACAGCAGCAACAATTTTTTTTAAAGTCACAGCAATCCCAAACAAGCCCTAAATATTGTGTTAAATTTTGAATATAAAAATCAATATATTTATGTAAATGCAACTAGAGTCAAAAGTCTGCAATCACTCTCTCTCCCCCCTCTTCGGTGAGGTCTGCGACACACTTCGACCAAATCCGGCGGATCTCTGACAACTTCCGGTCATCTTCGGCGAGATCTCCGGGGACCACAAAAGCTATTGTTACTATCACCAAAACCTACTGTCACTAGCAACAAAAACTACTCTTATGAGATTTCCGGCAACCTCCGACGAGGTCACAAAAGCTACTGCCATCAGCAACAAAAACTACTGTCACCAACAAAAGCTACGCTCCCAAAAACCAAAAGTTACTTACCCCACCATCAAAAACTACCGTTACCAATACCAAAAACTACTCTCACTTACAACAAACACTACTGCCACCAATACCAAAAAGCTACTCTCACCAGTAACAAAAGCTACTCTCACTGTCACCAAAAGTTACTCTCATCAACGCAGAAAGCAATAGTCGAGCAAAACAAAAGCTATTCCCAGAGACTGAGAAAGCTATTGTCAGAAACTAACACAACTATGGAAATATAAAGGATGCAATCAAAGTAAAAATGTTACTGCAATTGAGAAAAGAAAACATATTCAATGATACAAAAAGTATGTAGGATTCAACAATGACATAGCTATGTAAAAACCTACTTCCATAGTTATAAAAAGCCACTACCATAGTTGTGAAAATTTATTACAATATTTGAATAAAGCTACTGTCAATGTTGTAACGCTATTGTCATTTTTCAATGGTGACACTCTAAACCCGTAAGCATGATTTTGTCACCTACAACAGGAGACCTCATTTCAACATGTGCTTGGCCGAATGATCTCTTGGTTAATGGAGGCTTCAATATCCAAATTTACATGATTTTCGAAAACTACTACTACAAATGCAAAGGGAAATAATTCTGCAAGAACAAAGATACAACATAATATTAGTATTTGAAATGAAAAATAAAAACAGCAATGTACTGCTGCACCACAAACGTGGCATTCTTTATTAACTAGATAACTAAACCTAAGCAATCTGAAAAGCTACTGTCTAGGTACAAAAAGCTACTATAACATATGTACAAAGCTAATGAAGCAGTAATAAAAATCTACTGACATAGGTACAAAAAACTACTCACATGTACAAGGCTACAGAACTAGTAATAGAAAGTTACTGACATAGGTACAGAAAAAAAACTATAACACATGTAGAAAGCTACTGGACTAGTAATAAAAAACTACTAACATAAATACTGACACACAAAAACCAGTTTTTCCAATTTGATGAGCTATTGACAAAAGACCACTTGAAATCAATCAAAATGAAAAAAAAAAAACTACTGATCTTAGATTGAAAAGACATAACATTGGGATAGAAAGCTACTATCACTGCGTTAAAAAACCATTGTAATAGTTATAGAGAGCTAATAACTTGAAATCAATTAAAACAAAAATAGAAAAGCTACTAGCATCAACTTAAAAATATACTACCGTAGCCATAGAAAGGTACTACTTCTATGTTGAAAAGCCACTATAACAATCATGGAGAGCTACTGACTTTAAATCAATCAAAATGAAAATAGAAAAACTATCTCCAAACCCAATAATTTGAGAGTCACTGTCAAGTTACACAATATGATTTATCACAAATTGTTTCAATGTTCAATACATAGCATATAGCCAAACCAAAAGTGCATGCATCTCTTTCAAATACAACCAAGTATTAGGCTTTGATATCTTTCTGTTTTCCTGTATCTTGTCCCACCACATGAAACTACATGTCTACATACCTTTCTCAGCAAAAAATTACAAGCATTACGTCGAACAAATAGATAGCTTTATCAGACAAATAAATGTAAAAAGATTTTGATAAGAGGAAGGAAACTAATGATAGAATTTAGTTGATTGCCGCAACTAATAAAGCCAAAGCACAAAATTAAACCCTGCCAGTTGCACTTGCAGCCATAAAAAAAACAGAAAGGACTTGCCAACCCAAAGCCATCTCCAAACTCATGCTCGCAATAACAATAAATTAGATTCATTGCAGGCCAAAGAACAAAGAGTCGTGTATACTTTTAGGACGCATAAGATCAATAAAAGAAACCAATAAACCGTATCAAATAAGCATTCTCCTTAAAACTAGTTATCTATTTGTTTGTATTGATAAGTACAGCTGTGAGAATAAAAGTAAGAACCAAGAACTACAGCAGCTGCTAATGTTCAATCTAATCTGATCACAAGCTCTAAATGTTATCTCACTACAGAAAAACAAAAGAAAAGGTACAAAAAGAAAAATGTCACGTTGTTCGCACTCAATCATAAATCACACTTCATTGATAAATCCAACATGGAAAGCAGTAGGCAATCAAAAAAATCATGGAATGCAGTAAAAACCATACCATATAAAGCCAAGGAAAAGATCAAAACGTCTTGGATTAGTTGGACCTACCTCAGATTCTTCATACTTGGTTCTCATATCTCAATTATCATTCTCCTATTTTTGTTTCGTTATTAAGAATTAGATGGAAAATCTAAAATGATATTCGCTACTATTATATCCAAATGACCATCTAATCTCTCTTTATTTTCTTTATGACGCTTTGTCAATCTATGAACGCACTTCGAATTCATTTTGGTTAAATGGAATATGAACCACGTTTACCGTTAATAATTCATCACTAGAAATCAATCTCTTACAAACATCAGCAGTCATCTCAAACCCTAAGAACAAACTAACAACAAGAATAATCCTGTGATATTTTTGCTGATGAATTACAAACAAAACGAAACAAGAGGAAGAAGAGGAAGGTACCATAGTAGGATTTGGAATCGCTGGAAACAAAGCTTTGATCTCTGGAATTAGTAATCTCGAGTAAGTGATTTTGCCAGTGAAGAAAGATGTGATTTCGTGGTTAGTGTAGTGTAGACAACGACGGATCAGCTGTAAAGGAATGTGTTTGAGTCGCTCCTGCTTTGAGCTTCACGCCAATCGCACCAGCAATCGGAATCATCGTATGATACTCGCCGCCAAATCTACCTTAATCTTGATGCAATCGGAATCGTCGTCGGAGACTCACTGCTTCTGCGAGGCTCGATAGGCGAAGGACTGATAGAGGACGCCGAATCGACCGGTACCATGATGAACTCCGGCGATCCCTTGGTGAGGCACTGCGGCGAGAAGCCTAGGAAGAGCTCTCCGTTATCCGGCGAGACCGAGTACCGAGTTGAATTCAAATGAGAGAGAGAGAGAGAGAGAGAGAGGATGAGGTTTGATTTTGAAACAGATGAGAGAGCTGAGGGAAAAATATGGTATAAGCTGACGTTTTTAGGTCCTAAAATGGCCTTCTTTTTTTCTCTTTTTTTTTTGACATAAGGGCTATGCGGCTGCCCTCAGGCCTTTGTTAATGAAACGGATGAATACATAGAGGGGGACATGATGCCTAAACCCCTGATTACAATACACCTCAGGAGAACCTCCCGAATAATAACAGGATCCTCTACAACAATAATATATTCAAACATGCACATAATATCAAAGAGTGTCATACCGACTACTCTATTTGATTTACAATAACGGTGGCATATTGGAAAGTTAAAACAGTGTCATAGTACCAATAAATTAGTAGCTTTCCCAATATGCTGCCAATCGGAAAGAAAACCGACTACACGTCGTTTCATCCCGCCACTAGGAGGTTGCAACCAATGCATGATCCACAGCTTCGCTAGGGCAGACAAGGTATACTGAGTATGCAAACCTGGACATCGCCCACATAACCTTGCCAAGAGTTGCCAGGAATTTATTGTACAGAAAGTACTACACCTAAACCTAAAATAGAATATTAAAACTACATAAAACATAATATAAGCCCACCAGTGGAGGCCCAAAGAGTGAAGACAGACCAATGACCCATGATAGGCCCACAATCCAAGTTGACCAGGCCTGACAACCTTCCTCAGTAGGAATGTCGGCACCGCAACCAGCAAGACGCCGTACAATTGAATTGGATCGTCGTTGATGTCGAGGAAGCATTTAACCGGTCGTCGTCGTTCCGGCCAAATCAAAGCAGGAGCCATTGCCAGATCGAGGCAAGAGCCAAGGCAACGGACCACGACCGTCACCAAAGCGCCATTGCCAGATCCACGAACCTGCAGCAATTGTTGCCGGATCACCTTTGATTTCAGACTATCATCAGAGCGCCTCCTCGATGGACCATCACGGCCACCCCTAGGCTTCGGTGACGCTGGTGGTTGCAGACTGGCATACCTCCACCGACACTCGTCCTCATCCAGGCCTAAACTCCACCATGCGCCTTCACCGGCGGACTGAGAAATACTACCCACCCGTCCGACGACACGGAACATGGGAACAGAACGGTTTTCTCTTCTTCGAAATCGAAACCTCTTCTCCGAAAAGTGCAGAGCAAAAACTTGTAGGCACTTTAATATATTTAGAATATCTAAAATGGCCTTATGAAGACAAAAAATGTTAGGTGGTTTTATGGCTAATTAAAGTTTCAAAATAACACTTGTGTGTAGTTTTTTTTTTTTTTGTTTTTATGAGAAGACGACAATATATGAAGATCAAATATTACACATGATGTCATACTTTTTTTAAGGCACGACAATAAGAGACATCACTTAAATAAGTTTATCGAGAGACAATTTCATACATGTATCTTTTCGTTGTCCATGCTTAGAGATGTTTGAGATATTGATCAATCTTGTTGAAGGAAAATCAGTTTTGTATGCCTATTCAAACTAGGATTAGTTTCATGGTTGTAATAGGAGAGAAGTTTCTAGAATTCCTAGTCCTACTCGGATTAGTTTTCATTGTAACATTAGAACATGCACTTTGTAATTCCTATATATAGGGCTCCTATTCTCAATAATGAAAGACAATTCTCTCATCAATCTCTCTCAAATCTATTATTCTTAAACACGTTATCAGCACGAGCCCTAACCTTGAGATCAAAAATCCAAAAACAGAAAATTCTTCAACATCACCTTTTCACCGTTGCACCTAGCCCGTGCTAGACTAGTCGCTGCTGCCCACCGGCGTGCCCCTGCGCTGTACGCTGACCCTGCAGCTCTTACACACACACACACCTGTGTGCCGCCGGCTGCCCTTGTAGCACAGCAGGATACTCGTTCCTGTGCAGATCAGCCTGCTTGCAAGCCCGGAAACATCTTGATAGGGACCTCATATCAAAATGCTACCTGCATCAAAGTTGTTCGTCTCTGTCTCTTCTATCTGACTTTCAAATTTCAGCCTTATTGGAGTTGTTTTGAGACCTGTATACCAATCAAAGTGAAAGCTATTAAGAGGCAAATCTGCTCCAAATTTCAAACAAAAAATCCTTGAAAACCGCTGCTACCACCTTCAAGCATCGCTGCAGCAGCTCCTAGCCCACGCTAGCCTCATCTGCGTGCCTGCCCTTGCAGTGCCTACACCCCCTGCACACACATCTGTCAGCCAGCTCCTCGGCTTACCTAAGCCAGACCTGTATCGGCCACACAACAGGGATTGAAAGATAGTTTGCAATCCCGACCCAGGATCTATAGCACTCCTACAATCCTACACGCCTGCATCAACACGCGCGTGTATTGAGAATTTCAAATTCCGAAATTCATGAGTAAGTTTTCACAAGTAAGTTGTTCCCGTTTTTGAAATTTAAATTTACTTTTCTTCAAGGACTTACAAAATCCCTTCTTCTACATCCCACCTTTCTATAACGTGGGTTCGATTTGCTAAAAGCGGAATCGTGGGGATTCACACTACATACGAACTAAGAGCATTCGTAATCTTCGGACTAAGAGTGTAATGTCCCGAACCTGAATTCATCGGTTTACTAGTCATTTGGACGGTAAACGATCTTTACTTTCACTTTTACTGTCGTTTTAGTACTTTTAGAGGCCCTAAAAGTTGACTTTTTATTCGGATCAAAATTTGAGAATATTTCCCTCATGAAAGTTGTAGCGGACATTAAACCGAGCGCGTGTATATGTGGTATGTAAAAATCGGAGTTCGTATACGAAATTTATGGCCAAAATACTAAAATTACTGTTCATAATAATTTTCTATGAAAGGCTGAGTTACTGTGCTTGGAAATTTACCGAGTCTTCCTCTTCCTCTCCGACCCCTTCACCTTTTTCCAGCCATATCTCCTCCATCTGGCGACGGATTTTGACGCATAAGGTGTCGTTCGAAAGCTCTCTTCCTTCTCTTCATTTCTGGGTTTGTTTGGTAGCTTAATTTGAACTGTGGAAGGTGCAGCAATGAGAAGAAGAGGACGGTCACTGTAGTAGATTGAGGTCAACGCCGGTTTCTCCCGATTCCGGCCACCACAGATGACAAACCTTAGTCTTTTGGAAGCGGCTTGAGACGTAGATGATGCTCCCCAAGTATTTTGCAGCGATTTGAAGCGTGGAGGAAGAATCGACGGTTTGAAGTTTGGGGTTACTATTCACAAATCGGGTTCAATCTTCTCCTTAATTGTTGAGGTACTTCTACTCATTTTCTGACTTTGTCTCAGTTGAGAAAGTTGTTGGGCCTGTTGAGTAGGTGCTGCTACCAAAGTTTGATGGGCACCGGCACGTGGGGCCCACTCGCTGCCACTGTTGGTGGCCCGTGGAGGCGAGTAAAGTAGGTTTTTAATTTCTGTTTTGGCCCAATTAAATCCTATAAATGTTGTGGAGTTTGTATGTGAAGTTTGGTGGAAATTGGAGGAGGTTTGGATATTAATTGGAATTTTTTTCCAAAGTTCAATGGTTTGGTTATTGATTTTCGAGAATTCCACCATTGTATTTCTCTCAATTTTACCCTAGAAATTTCACCCCGAAATCTGAGGTGGTCCTGTGGGGCCCACCTTAGGAATAGCTATACCAAAAATTCGGCAGAGTCACCCCTAAAATGGACTACCCAAAAACCTATAAAACACACAAAACACTTCAAGCAAACTAACCTTAAACTCCTGGAGCCACCTTGCTCCCAATTACCATCAACTCCACTTTCACAAAACATAAAACTCAACTTAACAATACTAATCCCAAAGGTTATCAAAGCAATACTAATACACAAGGATATAAAAAGAAGAGTAAAGGATCAAGGGATCCTACAATGCGGAAGTAGTGACAATTATGCCTCAAATGCTATGTACGCCCGACCTCCACTAATTCGCCTGCAAACTAGGCATTTGAAACCAAATGGCCCAGGGGAAAGTAATTTAAAACACGTTAAAGTGAGTGGACAAAAAAAAAATAAACAAGATAATTCAAATAAAAGTAAAGCTTTAATACTTTCCCACATGTTCATCTTTTAAAAACCTTGATGCATGCAACGTGGATAAAACATATTTTTGCAACATGAAAATTCGTAAAAACATTCTAGCCCCGCTGGTCAAAAGAAATCGAGCTAGCCTCGCTAGCTGAAGGTATCAATCAAATATGGGGAAGAAGTTCTCACCATACAAATAAGGAGCCTCCCAGGCTCAGGTCGGAGTGTCCCACACTCTAGAGCATCCCATGCTCTGCTCTACTCACCCACGAACACATAATAAGCAGGGAGGAATACTAATAGGCTAGCTAGCAATAAATATGATGACCCAGGTATGGTGGGTTAAAATCATACGAAAACCGAAAATTAGTAAGGCTTCCCCAAATCTCACGAGAAAAACAATGAATATCACTGACGTCCCGCACGCCAAAATATTATCGAATTCATAAATAAATAGGCGAGGAATAATAGATGAATAAAATTCTCTCGAAAATCCCATTTTCGAAAACCTTTCAGAAATCTCAGAATCGACAAATGACAACAATATTTAATTCCGGAAACCACCTCGGAAAATAATTCGTCGAAAATCATTAATAAATCGCAAATCATACTTTATTCCGAAATTCGCAATATCCTTTTAAAACTTAGAACCAAAATCATTCTGAAATTATAACCAAGATAAATCAATTTTTATTCTCAAATAAAGAAACGTAATAATTAATTACGAAACAATATTGCATGCATCACTTAAAATCAAAAGTCCACTCACAGTACTATTTAGGCAATCACGCATACGAATTCCTTCGTTAAGCAATAGCTCGATACATTGCCCTGTACAATATTATAATTCGTGAATAATGATTTGGCAATTAAATACGATTCTAATATCTTATCCTCCTAAATCAAACTTCCAATTTCTTTTCCAATTTAACCAAAACTTCACCATTAACACCAATTATTTAATTCAAAGTTTCTAGGGCAAAGTTGAGAGAAATCCAACGGTGGAATTCTCGAAAATCAATAACCAAACTATTGAACTTTCGAAAAAAATTCCGATTAATATCCAAACCTCCTCCAATTTTCACCAAACTTCACATACAAGCTCCACAACACTTATAGGATTTAATTGGGCTAAAACAGAAATTTAAAACCTACTTTACTCGCCTCCACGCGCCACCAACAGTGGCAGCCCGTGGGCCCTACCTGCCTGCTGCCACCACCTCCGATGGCCACCAAATTTTGGTAGCAGCACCTACTCAACAGACCCAACAACTTTCTCAACTGAGACAAAGTCAGAAAATGAGTAGAAGTACCTCAACAATTAAGGAGAAGATTGAACCTTATTTGTGAATAGTGACCCCAAACTTCAAACCGTCGATTCTTCCTCCACCCTTCAAATCGCTACAAAATACTTGGGGAGCATCATCTACGTCTCAAGATGCTTCCAAAGGATTAAGGTTTGTCGTCTGTGGTGGCCGGAATCTGGAGAAACCAGCGTTGACCTCAATCTTCTACAGTGACCGTCCTCTTCTTCTCATTGCTGCACCTTCCACAATTCAAATTAAGCTACCAAACGAACCCAGAAATGAAGAGAAGGAAGAGAGCTTTCCAAAGACACCTTATGCGTCAAAATCCGTCGCCGGATGGAGGAGATACGGCTGGAAGAAGGTGAAGAGGTCGGAGAGGAAGAGAGAATCGGGGAGAGAGGAAGAGGAAGACTCGGTAAATTTCCAAATGACTAGAAAACCGATGAATTCAGGTACGGGACGTTACAAAAAGCACCCGTGAGCATCGATTTATATGAACTAAGAGAGTTCGTAGGCTACGGACTAAGAGTGTTCGTAAGCATAAAAATTTGACCATATAAACGTCATTGGTTTCAATCCAAATCCAAAAAAATTTGGAAACTGTCAACAAAGACATTGGTTATAACTCTTTCTCACTAGCCGTACTCAAGAGTAATTGTGATGTCTAGGAAAGATTTGAACTGAGAGAACGGTTTTAAAAGTGAGCAACGCTCCACCAAAATCTCGCCTTACCTTACCTAGTCACAACCAAATTGGAATTACCAAACGGATTGAGTAACTACTACTTATCTAAGCTTGATTATCCTTTTTGGATTAAATTTAGAAACTTTGACATAATCATTGGCTTTCATTGAAATAAAGTGTCGATTTTGATTCGAACTTTATTCATTCAAGTATGTTTCCCGGAAAGCTAGAATGCCTAGTGGATAGTGCTACTACGCACACCATACTTCGAAATAGGCAGTTATTTCTTGAGATGACGCCTACTCGATCTTCAGTGACTACGATGGCAGGGTCATCTAAATTAATTCATGGTCGAGAACCAGCTCAATTCTTGTTGCCATATGGCACAATCATTAATGTCACTGAAGCTCTCTATGCTCCTAGGGCTTAAAGAACCCTTTTCAGCTTCAAAGATATTAGAGCCAATGGTTTTCATGTGGAAACACATTGTGAGAATGGACAAGAATTCATTTGCATCACCTCTAATGACAACGGACATAAAAGAGTCTTAGAGAAACTTATGTGTCATTCTAGTGGGTTGTATGCAACCACTATTCGAATAATTGAATCCAATCATGTTATGAGAGATGATTTATGGGATTCCGACACATATAGGCTTTGGCATGACTGTTTGGGATACCCAGGTCGTGATATGATGATCCGTATATTAAAGACTTCACACGGCGGACATCCATTCTTCAGAATGAAGAGAAGTAAAAACCAAAAATTGGTTCAAGGAGATGCACCTCCGCCTCACGGCACCAAGACTGTGCAAGACCGGCTACTTAGGGTCAGCACCGTCTATCCCCTACGGCAACAACATGGCTTTGACGCCATGGACCATTGTTTGACTCCTCCTTCTACTTCTAAAGTCAATTGTGACTTCATGGCTCAACCAAAATCCTCATTGGTTGTTTCTCAAGCCCATCATTCGTTCTGTAAAGCCTGCTCTTTAGCAAAATAAGGATCAAGACCATCCTATGCAAAGGACACTAAAGAAAATATACCATTCTTGCAGAGAATTCAATGTGATATTTGTGGACCTATTCAACCACCATGCGGACCATTTAGATATTTTATGGTGTTGGTTGATGCATCGACACGCTGGTCACATGTCATGCTATTGTCCACAAGGAACACTGCATTTGCTAAACTCCTAGCCCAAATTATTAAGTTAAGGGCTCACCACCCTGATCATCCTATTAAGTCTATAAGATTAGACAATGCTGGGGAGTTTACATCAAAAACTTTTGATGATTATTGCATGTGTATTGGGATTGAAGTTGAACATCTTGTTCCTCATGTTCACACCCAAAATGGTCTCGCAGAATCCGCCATTAAACTACTACAAATGGTCGCTAGAGCATTGGTAATGCGTAATGCGTACTAATCTCCCTATTTCTGCTTGGGGCTATGCAATATTGCATGCAGTTGTGCTTATTCGTCTGAGGCCTACTGCCACTCAACCCTTTTCTACGTCCCAAATGGTGACTGGGTATGAGCCTAATGTCTCACACTTACGCATATTTGGGTGTGCAGTTTATGTGCCAATTGCACCGCCACAGCGCACCAAAATGGGTCCTCAAAGACGATTAGGCATTTATGTTGGATATGATTCTCCAACGATTGTCCGCTACTTAGAACCCTTGACAGGCGATCTCTTCACCACTAGATTTGCGGATTGTCACTTTGATGAGACAGTCTTCCCATCGTTAGAGAGAGATAAGAACATAAATATTCAACAGGAACGACAGGAATTGTCATGGTCTGTCCCCACTCTGTCTCATCTTGATCCCCGAACCGCACAATCCGAAATTGAAGTGCGGAGAATTCTCGATCTTCAGAACGTAGCAGAATCGACGCCTGATGCGTTTTCTGATATCGCTAAAGTGACGAGATCACATATACCTACTGCAAACGTGCCTGCAAGGATTGATGTCCCTAAAATTAGATGGCATGACGCCATCTCAAGGGCAACTGAGCATGGTGCCAACATCCCCTCTCACAATGATGTGACGTTGTGACTAGGCCCACGGCTCCTGCCAGGAAGTGCGGGAAGCCTATAGGTTTGATGGATTCTCGCCCACAAAAGAAAGCGAGTTTGGCACAAAATAATCCATTAATCATTGATGTAAATAATCCATCTCATGAGGATATTCTGGATTATGGTTATGTCCAAGAGACATCATTGGGGGACGCTCCAATGTCAGAACCAATTTCAGAAAATAGAGAGATCTCTATGAATTACACTAGTGTACATGAGATGATGGATAGAAATTCTATGGCTATTGATGATGCATTTTCATATCATGTTGCAAAAGGAATCATAGAATATGATGATATCGAACCTCGCTCTGTCGAAGAATGTCAACGAAGAACGGATTGGCCTAAATGGAAAGATGTGATCCATGCTGAATTGGATTTACTAGCAAAGAGACAAGTATTTGGGCCTATAACACAGACACCCCCAGATGTAAAACCTGTTGGCCATAAATGGGTCTTTGTTAGAAAGCGTAATGAGAAAAATAAAGTGGTTAGATATAAAGCCCGCCTCATGGCGCAAGGTTTCTCACAACACCCTAGAATCGATTATGAGGAGACGTATTCTCCCATAATGGACGTTATAACGTTCCGCTACCTTGTCAGTTTGGTAGTTTCTGAAAAATTTAACATACAGCTTATGATGTGGTTACAGCATATATATGAAGGTCTCAGATGGACTTCAATTAACTAAGTCAAGTGGCTCTAAACCACGAAACGCGTTTTCAATAAGATTAAAAACGCTCACCATATGGATTAAAACAATCCGAACGGATGTGGTATAACTGTCTAAGTGACTACTTGATTGGGAAGGGATATATTAATAGTGATATACGCTCATGCGTGTTCATTAAAAAAACAAGTTCCGGATTTGCAATCGTAGCAGTTTATGTCGATGACATGAACCTAATTGGAACTCTAGATGAGTTAAAGGAAATTGCTAAATATTTGAAATCCGAATTTGAGATGAAAGATCTTGGGAAAACACGATTTTGTCTCGGTTTAGAACTCGAGCACCGTAGTGATGGAATTTTGATCCATCAGTCTGCATATACTCAGAAAATTCTAAGGCGATTTAATGAAGATAAAGCAAAGCCTGTGAGTACTCCCATGATTGGTCGTAGTCTTGAGCTCGGAAAATATCCGTTTCATCCAAAGGATGAGGACGAAGAATCATTAGAGGCTGAAGTGCCCTATTTAAGTGCAATAGGCTCATTATTGTACTTAGCTCAATGCACAAGACCAGACATCTCCTTCGCAGTGAACTTGTTATCTCGACATAGCTCTGCGCTAACACGCCGCCATTGGATTGGTGTAAAGACAATCTTTCGATACCTAAGAGGTACAATTGATATGGACCTATTTTATCCCTACAAAGAGAAAAGGAATGACAGAAGGATGGAATCGGATCAAATTGGCTCAAGAGCCATCGTCCAAAACGCCATGGCCGGCAACATTGCCGCTGCCACTACCAAGGGTGGCCGGCCTCACCCTACTCCCCTCCATCAAAACGACAATGATATTTTGATGGGTTTTGCTGATGCAGGGTACCTCTCTGACCCTTACAAAGGTCGCTCCCAAATGGGTTTTGTCTTTACCATAGAAAGCATTGCGATATCTTGGAGGTCTACTGATGTAGGACGAGAATGGACCCAGTTTAGCCGAAAAACCATAAAAGTAAAGAAGCACTGTAGAATCAAGAAGAGTGATTGGAAAATAGGTAACTCACGCGTAATCAGGTTACTAGCTGCTGGAATATTAAAGAAGATTTGGTTTTGGACTTTTAGGGTTTCTCGTGTGAAAAGTCAGGTTTTGATTTTGAATCAGATTTGACTAACTTTTGGTCAGAATGTCCGTTTGAGACGCATGATAGCTTTCCAGAATGGGAACGACGAGATCTTCAAGACTCACTTTAGTGAGCCCTATCAGATTTAAGCCAAAATGTATCGTCTTAATTATCCGATTCGCGATTTCATATTTTTAGGCTAGTTTTATATTCTTTTTATTTTAGGTTTTCTAGTTTATTTTGGATTTGTTTTGTTTTAATCCGTGGGCTTTAGGGTTTCATTGTTAGTCGCCCTAAGGTTTATTTTCTTATAAATAAGCCGCCTTAAGGCTGCAGAACGTATCTTTCGTCTTTTATCAATAAAATTGAGATTATTCTCTTTTATCTCTGGTGGACTCCAGAATCTTTTGCTTAGGTTTATTGCTGGTAAACCTAGTTATCAATCCGACTGCGTCAGGTGGTATCAGAGCAGGTCTTCCCTGTCTCTCCTATTTACCTTGGTAGCAATGGGTGAAGTTACAAAATCAGATATCGAAGCTCTCACGGCAGCGTTTACCGCTGCCATCAACACCATGAACAATCGGATGGAGCAGCAGATTGGAGAAATTCGTGGGATGTTGGGAGAGAGAAACAACCACAACAACAACGATCGAAATAGAGGCAGGGAAGGAGGCCAGCGAGTTAGGGCTCCACGTAGAGAGGTTGTTGTTCATACTTCAGAATCTGAGTCTGAAGAAGAGATTGTGCAATATGAACCACAAGGACAAGCTGACCAAGATTACAAAGTCAAGGCCGAAATTCCTTTCTTTTCAGGCAACTTGGGTGTAGAAGATTTTCTGGATTGGCAGGTTGAAGTGAATAGATTCTTTGAGACCTTGGAGGTTTCAAAACACAAGCAGGCTAAGATGGTTTCTCGGAAGCTAAAAAAAGATGCTGCTTATTGGTGGGATCAATTGCAGAGTTCTCGTCAGAGGCAAGGAAAAGAGCGTGCTCAAACATGGAGGAAGATGAAAGGTCTTCTTAACGAAAAAATTTTGCCAAGAGATTTTTCAATCAAGAATTATTCTCCTAAGGTTTTCGAGAAGAAGTTAGAGTTCAAACTTTCTTTGCCTGTTGAGATTAATAGTTTATCTGAAGAAAAGCCAGAAGAGTTTCTAATGGAAGGAGCTCCACAAGAAATCATCCATGATAACCAAGAAGAGGTTAAAGATGAAATTGTTCATGTAGACATGGTTATTAATAATGAGGAAGTCTTGAAGCCTGAAATAAATCACTCAGAACCAGATATCATTCAAGAATGCAACCTTGAGAGCCAAGACGAATCTACGAAGGTTGCGTATGAGAGCCAAAATGACAGACTCATCTTTGGCGTTGGGTTCATAATTGTGCCATCAAAATTTGCAGAGGATCAGGCCAATAATCCACAGGTTCAATTGTCTAATTTTTTCTCGAGTCTTTTGTCTACCTATTCTTGTCCTTTATTCAAGAGGAACTCGAGGGCGAGTTCTTTCATAGTGGAGGAGAATGATGTAGGACGAGAACAGACCCAGTTTAGCCGAAAAACCATAAAAGTAAAGAAGCACTGTAGAATCAAGAAGAGTGATTGGAAAATAGGTACCTCACGCGTAATCAGGTTACTAGCTGCTGGAATATTAAAGAAGATTTGGTTTTGGACTTTTCGGGTTTCTCGTGTGAAAAGTCAGGTTTTGATTTTGAATCAGATTTGACTAACTTTTGGTCAAAATGTCCGTTTGAGACGCATGATAGCTTTCCAGAATGGGAACGACGAGATCTTCAAGACTCACTTTAGTGAGCCCTATCAGATTTAAGCCAAAATGTATCGTCTTAATTATCCGATTCGCGATTTCATATTTTTAGGCTAGTTTTATATTCTTTTTATTTTAGGTTTTCTAGTTTATTTTGGATTTGTTTTGTTTTAATCCGTGGGCTTTAGGGTTTCATTGTTAGTCGCCCTAGGGTTTATTTTCTTATAAATAAGCCGCCTTAAGGCTGCAGAACGTATCTTTCATCTTTTATCAATAAAATTGAGATTATTCTCTTTTATCTCTGGTGGACTCCAGAATCTTTTGCTTAGGTTTATTGCTGGTAAACCTAGTTATCAATCCGTCTGCGTCATCTACAAAACATACCCTTGTTGCTACTTCCTCAAATCATGCAGAGATTATTGCTCTACATGAAGCTGTGCGTGAATGTATATGGCTAAGGTCTGTAATTAGACATATTCAAGGAAGTTGTGGTTTGAAGTCTACCACGGATGAACCTACATGCATTTATGAGGATAATGTAGCTTGTATTGAGCAAATGAAATTAGGTTTCATCAAGGGCGACAACACCAAGCATATATCGCCTAAGTTCTTTTATAGTCAGCAACAACAATCACTTCTAAAGATTGAAGTGAATCAAATCCGATCAGAGGATAATGTAGCGGACTTATTCACTAAGTCGTTGCCTAAATCCACTTTCGAGAAACATGTGAAAAACATCGGATTGAGAAAGTTATCCGAACTCCCATGATTGTAGCAATCAGGGGGAGATATCGACATCAGGAGGAGTTATGATGTCTACATGTTCGATCTCGAAGAAGTGAAGGACATGTTGTACTCTTTTCTCCTCCTCGAGCTTGTTTTTATTCCACAGGGTTTTTCACTCGAGCAAGGTTTTTAACGAGGCAACGGACAAAGCGTCACCACCAAGTTTGAGCGGCACAAGGGGGTGTTGAAGGAAAATCAGTTTTGTGTGCCTATTCAAACTAGGATTAGTTTCATGGTTGTAATAGGAGAGAATGTTCTAGAATTCCTAGTCCTACTCGGATTAGTTTTCCTCGTAACATTAGAACATGCACTTTGTAATCCCTATATATAGGACTCCTATTGACAAAACCCGCCCCGGATTTCACCTTGAAATCCGAAGTGACCCTGCGGGACCCACCTTAGAAGAAATTCTACCAAAAATGAAGAGTCACTTCGGATTTCAAGGTGAAATCCGGGGCGGGTCCTGTCACCTATTCTCAATAATGAAAGACAATTCTCTCATCAATCTCTCTCAAATCTATTATTCTTAAACAAATCTCAATTTTTTTATGAGAATGCAACAATATATTAAGATCAAATATTACACATGATGTCACATTTTTTTTTTAGAACACCACACTAAAAGACATCACTTAAATAACTTTAATTGTTTTCTAACACATCACTTATGTAAGTACAGGCCCTGGACCGATATTAAAAACCAGAAACTCGGGATTCAGGACCATGTTAATTAACATCAGAAGACTCGAGCTTACGAACCAAAATGGATTTGATTACATATACTGAGGCACCAAGCCTAACATGTGTCTTACAATGTGACTCCACCACCTGTAAGGCAGTTCGCAACTTCCCATGTATCAAAGGCCATGCCTAATTAAGAAGAGTCAGCAATGAATCAGCGGATCATCCAGGATTCCAGGTCATGCCAGAGACTGCCACCTCTGTGTGCAACCACTACACTAGCACAACATGCAAATTCCCAAGGCATTTCCTGCATGCAGCACCACTACCAATCAATACCAAAACCACTCCCCGCTAAACACTACGTACTAAGACCATGAACTAACGATTGGGGCATGAGCCACCGCCATCAAACGTCACTAATCCAAGGTTGAAACGAAGGAGACATGTCTTACAACTGAAGGAAACCGACACCATAAAGAGATCCACACAACAAATTCGACCCGCGCTGCCAAATGAATGCTACCATAGGGAAAAACTAAGACCTGATCAATGCAACGAGGGCTGAAAACCAAGTGTAAACCTGATGCAAATGCATGAGCAAACTAGATTAAGACCTCGAGTATCTTGCCAAAGACTCCAAGCCAGATCGAAGTAGAATGAACTGATGGCTTGATGGAGACCATCCCCGATCAGAGACGACTCGCCTATGAAAAAGACAGTGGAATCGCCGACTGTAGCATGGGACTTGATCTAACAAATTGACTAATAGGTCACTAATTGGGTTTGTTTAGTTCGGGCCTCAAGTTTCTTTTTCTTGATGGTTGCTGAGCTATTCAGTGCTAACAGTTTGGTATAGAGTAACTCAAACCATTGCAAATTTATATGCAGCCGTAATTCTTTTCTAATTATACGATAAGTTCGAGTCAGTAATGTTATGTTGCTACTCAAAGTTTTGAAAAAAAAAAAATTGTGGGAAGCAATTTAAGGAGTAAAACCATATACTTGGCTCTAAAAAAACCTTGAGTTTGGAGCCCAAATAAAGTCACCACCCTTACTGTTTTTTGAGAGCTCACCACCCTCTCTGAAAGAAGGTTTCGGCATTGTAGCTTAACAAATTTTCATGATTTCAGGCCGTCGAGCTTAAATCCAGAATTGTCCAAATTCAACATGTTTCTTCAGAAATTTCCCACTCATAATGGATCATTGTTTGGTTTTGGATCTTGGATGGGCATTTAATTCTTCTATTCACAACCAATTGGAAGGGAAAAAAAAATCTGAAGTTTTTTCTTCTTAATTAACCCCTATTAGCATTTCACTTTCCCTTCTTATTGTGGTCTGATCTTTTCTAATCCCTAAAACACAAAAAGCTAAGCCCACTCATAGCCATCAACTGCTGCTGGTGTTTGTTCTCAAACCCCAAAACACAAAAGGTCGCAAGGTTTTAATAAGCTCACAGTAATCGCTCCTCTCATTTGTAATTTACTAATTTTTAATGTACTAATTAAAGGATTAAGGATAATCAATAATTCGCTAAACTTGTATATGTTGTGTTTTATCTCCTAGTTAGCTCCTTTGGTACGTAGGAGTCGTAGCATAAAAGTTTGAGAGCATTTTCCTCTATTCAGTTCTCATAATCGATCTTTCTCTCGTACATTACCAATTTTCCAGGTTGTGGACTCTGTCAGACTTCACTTAGGAACATTAGCTGGATAGTGTCCTCAGGGACGTAGCCAGGAAACCTCGAAGGGTTGGGCTAATTTTTGCCATACAAAAATTTTGCGTAGATCTCTTTTCATAATAGTGCTCTCGTCCAAAGGGCCTTTGGCAAAGGCTCATGAGTTTTGACAGTTTATGGCTCGGCATTACCTCCTTGGTGATGCTGAGGCTGGTGTGTAGTAGAAGAATCTCCGAGAGCTTCAATGGCAGCCTTGGCCTTGTGAATGAGCCAGTCAATGGTCTTTGCTTGGTCTATCAAAGCCAAGAAGGTCGTGAACATCATAGAACTCTATGGCAGTTTGAGCTGAAAGCCGGAACCTCCTGTCTCTTGGGCCCTTGGACGTGTAGATCTTGTTGTGCCTGTCTTTTCTCGCAATTGATCTAATAACATGGCCTCCTTGAACCTTCACAATCCTCATGACACCGCACCAATCTTGGGATCAATCATACTCAGCAGAAGACATAGTTTCATTTCATCTTGTCCTACAATAACAGTAAATGGATACACCGACCTCTAGCTTTCCTTAGCAGCAAGTCTCAGTGCCTAAAATATGACCAGTATAACTAGAATTAACAACACATAAACGGAAAGACCTAATCTTTATATACCATTTCTAGTTCTAAACTTAAAAACTATTTCTTGAAACTCATCAAACACAATGTTTCTCCAAAATGGACATAATGAACAAAACCCATCAAAATAATCAAAACTTTCATCTCAAATCAGACCAAGGGAAGCCAATTACAATTGCATAAAGAAGATTCACACCTGTTCAGAAGGGTTGAGTTCAGTGCCGCTTAAATGGCCTACGCAAAATGAAATCAGTAATGCAAATTAAACGGTCATCAACTATCACAGACAAACAATTATCATTTATCAAACATGATGAACATCATCAACATTCAACAACCCTTGTCAAAAAAAAAAAAAAAAAAAAATCATCAAGTTTCGACCTCACGGGCAAACACCAAACATCACGAATCTGGACAACCCATTCCCAATTATCAAACTGTATTAGCAATTCAACATGGGTATTGGGTAATCAGTTTACGGTGTTTACCTGAGATTCAGCGATTCAGGGAGTCACAGAGACGCAGACTCGCAGTGGAGGTGGCTCGGTGGCAGAGGAGGTGGCTCAGGCAGACAGCCGAGACTCACGGCTGGACTGGAAGGCTGGAAGGCGAAACCAAAATCGGCCAGCGGGAGACGGGGAGAGTATGAGAGTAGGGAGTTTCGACTGACATTAGTATTTTTTTTTTTTTTTTTTTTTTTATTTGAGTTATATCCCTACTTTGGCAGATTTTGATCCAAATTTTCCCCCGGGATACAGCCCAACTACTAGTGGCTCCGTCCCTGAGTGTCCTGCAGTCAGACGCCTAAGAAAGTTGGGGAAAAGTGGAACCCCTAACCCGAGAGGCCCAAATTAAGTCCGCTAAATCCATGCATCTGGGTTTTATAATCAAAGCAATCTTCCTAACCATTAGTCCATTACACACCCTTCGGATTATGAATTAAATCGTGCATGCAAGTGTCAAAAGAGTTTTCACGACTGGTCTAGTTTTGTAGCTGACAATTTTAAACCCTAGCTAGGTCACGTACGGCATGCATCATATATATATATAAAGCTAATCAGATAGGCATATAATAAAACCCTAGAATACCCACTGCAATCTTCATACCTAAACAGATCTGATTCTGAATCATTAATAAATCTTTCCCTTGGCTTATAATATGTTACTGGCGTGCCCAGATAATTAGGCACTTCAAAGAAGTGCAATTAATCTATAAACCTTTGAAATTAGTTGATGTTGCCTACTTCATTTTTGTATGTTGACACATATATTGAATATTTTCGTCATAACCTTTTGACCTTTATGCGAGATCTATATATTCAAGATTAGGTAATCAACAAGGACCCGAAAGAAAAATGAGAATCTAGCTAATTGCATGCTTTGATGACCCCCTATTATTTTAAACGTGTTAACGAATCATATATATCGTCCGTTGAAATATTTTCACTATAGGGTATCGATACGGTTCCAGCATATTTATTTGACAAATTGCGCATTAATTCAAGTACAAAATATATACATAGAATGAATGAAGTACACAAGCATGGTAAAGACGAAGCAGTTTCCAAAAAGAGCCTGAATATATATACCATATATACGCATGCATGAGGCCATGAGTCATATAACACTGTTTATGGTGTCAAAGGACAAAGCTCTTGAAAGAACAGTTGAAGATCCTGGAAAATCAGATTTGTGCCACCAAGATCCTCATGTCGATCAAATTCTCTTATCAAGTACGTACTCAAGAATATCGGTGCCTTCCTCTCTTCATCTGGCTGACAGATATAACATATCCCTGGACTTTTACACATTATGAATTGTCCAACTATAACTGATCTATTTAAAAGTTATTTGAAACTATATATAGAACCAAATTAAAATAAGGGCTAACCTTGCAGTACGTCTACGTAGGTGAGATAGTGTGGTCGGAAAGTCGCCACAAAATGGCACCTGAATATATTCTGGACCTTGCAACTTCTAAACGTACATAGAGTATTAAAATGTAATCGACCCTCAAGTAATCTGTCGCAATAATGTTACTTTTTCTTGATCTTCATGTGATATGCTCTATGTTCTAGGGTTGCTAGTGCCTAGTGGAAGCAATAAATAAAGTGAAGTCTTGTATAGTAACTTACCAAAATTACATCCTATTACCATTTTCAACCACTCAAGCATTTGACCCATAGCTTCATAAAATTTTGAGACTTAGTTTGATTTCCATGTCTTAAGCTAATTGTATTATTTGAGGATAATGTTAAAAGAATTAGTTCATTAGTTTTTGTTGTTGTGTCGGATTAGAGATAATGCTAGTTTGCTTGAGGATAAAAAAGGTTCAAGTCTTCGAGTTGTTGTTGAGTTACAATTTCTGAAATTTTAAAAATTAATTTGTCTTCCATTACAGTCTATCATGACTCAATAATATATAAGAAAATTGTGACTCAATAATATGAATTAATAACATTTATCGGAAGGAACATCAATTTCTTTTAGTATGTTAATCTCTCCTGATCTTGTTATGACCATGCATGTATGAGAATGAGATGTGAATTATATTTAATTATCTATCTTGATAGATCCCAAACTTTTTGCACGCGAATTTGACATAGCTAAGCATAAAGCTTCTCTATCTACCACAAATGACAAACCTAAGCGAGCAAAAAGGTGCGCGCATGCTTTCTTCTTCTTCTCAATCACTTCAATAGCAATTTGCATGTGGTATGTTTTATGCATGATCATATGAACTTGTCTAATTAATAAGCAAGATTTAAATCTCGATTTAGCAATCCATGTGCAACTAGAAATTCCTCGGTTCTTAATCTTTAGTTGGTCAATTGGGAACCTAAATAAGGTTGAAAAGTAAAACCTTAGTCAACCATGCACTTTTGAAACTTTGAACGACACTGTGTCTTGGCTGACAAGAATAATAATCTGTAACAACCATATTCTCTCTTGCAGTTGCAGAATTGTTCTGAGGTTCAAAGAAGGTCGTATGGTAAGTTTCAAAAGGAATTGATGCTTTGAAATCAAGCTATACCATAATTTCTATGAGCTCGACGTTTCTATTCCAAGTTCATCAATTCTGTTCGTACATACCAAACAGTTGGGCGCCATGCAACAAGTGCACTTTAGATTTCATTTTCATAACTCTATGCATTCATGGCCAATAATATTCCAAGTCTTAATAATAGAAATAGGTCCTCATTATGAGGAATATTAGGCATTATATATATATATATATATATATATATATATATATATATAAAGACCTGCTCACCTAAGGGACAGTTTTTAAGGGACTGTGGGGGACAAGTGAATCTGACGGCTGAAAATAAATGCACAGTTTTAAATTATTATAATTTCTGCTTTTATATGTAATACATGTGGTTAAGATACATTTGTCCCTCACAGTCCCTTAAAACTGTCCCTTAGGTGAGCAAATCTGTATATATATATATATATATATATATATATATATATATATATTGCGATAACTGGAAGAGGAAATGGTCCTCAATTGGCCGTTTTATGTCGTGCCAATGCCAAACTCTCCATGTGAGAGGTTGTATATCCAAATAATCAATGTCCAAAAAGAGGTTTACATGCAAGCGCTATTAGGGAAAGGATTCAAAGCACTGCCATGCATTTACATGAACATAAATGGACGGCTAGATTACATTAAATATACTTTCTGTTTATTAAAAAAAACGTTAATATAAATATCAAGAGTTGAGATCATGTTCTAAGTGTTAGGTCACTTGCACCGTCGGTACATAGAAAAATTTCCACTATTATTAGTTAAAGATTTAATGGCTAAATATTGTTTAGTACCCTGTGGTTTGAGCACAACATCGATTCAGTCCCTCGACTTTCAATTTCATCAAAAACACCCCCTGCATTATCAAATCTCATCTAATAGGTCCTTCCGTCAATAATTCGTCAATTGGAGCAGTTAACTCACTGACGAGGCATGCCATGTCAGACCATGTGGGCCCCTACCTATCAGGAAAAATTCTAAAATTGCCCCTGCCTCTCTCCCAGCTCTAGAAGAACTCAGCTTGCCCCTGCCCAGGCCCAGGCCACAGAGAGAGAACCACCACCTCTTCTACAATGACCGCCGCTCCGTCTCCGACCTCCTGCTATCCCAAGACGCCGGACGTTCTCTACGCCTCCATCTCCAGTCTCATACCCATAAGACTCAACTCCTCCAACTTCACCACCTGGAAGTTTCTGATGACCACTATATTCAAAGCTCACAATCTCCTAGGCTACGTCGACGGCTCCATCACGCCGCCGGAGAACCGATGGCTGCGAGGCCCTCCCTCCCTACATCAACCCCTCCTCCCTTCGCCGCAGCAACCCCAACCCGCCGCTAAACCTTTACTGCCAAAAGCAACAGCACTACACATTGAGTTGAAAAACTGAGATTTACCTCAATTGCATGAATTATGGTGATTGAGTCTAGGTTGCTGCGAACACATTCTCCAAGCATATGTCCCCTAACCCAAAATCAAAATTCGGCTACTCTTTGATAACGCCTAGCTTTGAACATCACTTCCCAAATTCTGAAATCTGGTGTACCCGAGTACCAACATAACATCTAAAGCAAGAATTAACTTATGAATCAAACCCAGAACCTTAAGAACAGCGATCGTGAATAGTGAACTCTGATGAAAGCCAAGAACACCCAAAAACAGCAACTCGATCAAAACTCAATTAATATCAAAACCAAGTACACCAACACGTAGAGTAAGAAGAAGGGATCAATTTCCTTACCTCATGCAGATCATTATGTTGCCGGAATTTGTTGAAGACCAGCCGGAAAACACAAAGCTTCACGGCATCGATTCCCGCTCTAGGGTCGACGAACGACCAAATAGATACCAGAGGGATGTCGCCGCCTCCCCGAAAGCCCTAACCTTTCTCCCAAACCAGACCCGACCCAAGACCCTACCTCGGATTTCAGCTCCATGGATAAGAGCGGGAACCCACTATCAATGATCCTGGCCATCATTGTGGTTTGGTTTATGGAGAGAGTGTCGTTTATGCTGGTGGAGTCGTCGGAGCTGCTGAAGCAGCTCAAGACCGACGTGAAGGCCTCGTCGGAGGCTAAGGCGGCGTTGCGCGAGGTGGGCAGAGAGAATGGGGGGATTCTGGCGGTGGAGATGGCGCTGAGGTCGATGGCATAGGCCTAATATGGGGCAGAATGGTGGAATGGTGGTTAGTCCCAATGGGATGCCGAATAAGAGCATGAAGAGTGAAGAGGAAGAGATGAAGGAACTTACACATAATTTCGAGCCAAATTATGCAGAAATAGAGGGAAGATGGCAAGATGCAGAGTTTTGAGCCAAAGGCAAGTTCTTCTGGAGCAATTTTGGAATTTTGCCTAATAGGTGGAGCCCACATGGTCTGACATGGCATGCCTCGTCAGCGAGTTAACGGCTCCAATTGATGGAAAGACCTATTAGATGAGATTTGATAATGCAGGAGTGTTTTTGATGAAATTGAAAGTCGAAGGATTGAATTGATATTGGGCTCAAACCACATGGTACTAAATAGTATTTAGCCCAAGATTTAATTTAGTGTTGTTAAGGCCTTCAAATTAAGATTTGACCAACTTAACAAGCTTCTGGAAAAGCTAAAAGCAGCTTTACATATAATCAAAGCGTTCAGTTGAGAAAGAGAAAAAAAAAATACATTTTTTCTGTACTAATTCCTCAAATATATGCCTCCAAGTTGTGAGTGTTTTTTTTTTTTTTTTTGGAAAACGACCATAGGCTTCCATTAGATTGGAGTAGTGATCCTCTCACCTATATTATTGTTAGTCAAATGTGGGGAGTACAGTGACTAGGACATAAAATCTAAACCCGTGAAAAATAACAATCATCCTCTATAATAACATCCTGATCGAATAATATCAGAACATTCTCAATCCAGAACACATCTAATAAGGATGACCTAGTAAGATGCGTAACACTATTTGCGACACCATTTGCTTCACGAAAGATATGTCTAAAGAGAATAAAGTGAAACCTCTGTAAGTAAGGAATAGCACTGTTAAACAGCGACAAGCGTGGCTCGTGGCCCACCATTGTACCGATACTGTCCCAACTTAACCACCCGTTAGGTGTTGAGTTTTAATCACAAAAGGCCTCGGTACAATTGGGTGAGATCCACCCACTTATAAGTTATATTTTATTTGTCACTTTTCCAATGTGGGATCTTTTCTCTCCAACACGCTCCCTCACGTGCAACCTACTCTAGGTCTGCACGTGAAATTAATTAATCCAATTTCACATTGGAAATTGGGACACAAGCCTCATATCAAAAACTTGGTCAATACAATCCAAGGCCCACATTGGACACTTGGTAATTTCGATGGCAATACAGGGAACCCTAATTTGGGCTCATGATACGTGCCTACGTGGAGACGCAATTGGAGAAGGACCCGCTCTGATACCATGTTAAACAGCAACAAGCGTGGTCCGTGGCCCACCATTGTACCGATACTGTCCCAACTTAACCACCCGTTAGGTGTTGGGTTTTAATCACAAAAAGCCTCGGTACAATTGGGTGAGATCCACCCACTTATAAGTTATATTTTATTTGTCACTTTTCCAATATGTGATTTTTCCTCTCCGCACTAACCTCAGACATAACTTCACCTTCCTTAGCCAGGACATTTAGCAATATATATATAGCACATTCATTTTCAATCTGCGGCCACTTCACTCTACTCCTAATTTATGGCTATAAGCAAGCCTGCACGCAACACCTCTTCTTCTATATGCAAGGCGGATCGCGCATAAGGCACATGTTTAGCTAGGGCAGCAACACAGGTCCGACTTTTATCCCTAGCTATCACTCCAACTCCTCCTTTTTCACCTCCCAAGTGCAGTTTTAGGAACCGCTTATTTTCTAAAAGAGAACTTATATGTGCTTCTAAGAAAGAGCTTCTAACAGAAGTACTACTAAATTGATAAGTGACAATTTTCATATGCAATTGTGTACCAAAATCATAAAAATAACTTCTGTTTTAATTATATTTTACTATCATTAACTCTTTCCTTATTTTACTAAGAAATGTCGTAGGGGACGGAAAACAATCAAATTGTGGCTTGGAAAGCATGGAATTGAATGAAGGAGAAGAAGACCTTGAAATTCAAGCAAAGAAAGTGCAAATCGGAGTCCGGTAACTTTTTTCAGCATGAATTTAGGTATTTAGGTATTTAGGTTTGTAATTCATTCCTTCTAGTATTCCTCTAGGTGCAAGGTTTAACTAGTGAGGAAACTCTGATACAAATGGATTAGACAATCTCTTTTTAATTATGCATTATAACTGGTACCTCTTACATTAAGAGTGGGTCTAATGCTTAACATTGCTGTTCCTAAAAAAGCAGTACTAACAGAGGCTAACCATAAGTACTTGTACATTTTCCCCTAAGTGCACATTGATTACAGTCTATGTAGGTCACCCCTTAGTTCCACTTCACTCACATTAATATCCGGAACTATAGGTTTGCGTTATAATATATAACATTTAGACTCTCTGCCTATCGACCAACTCATGAGACTTCGATCCAAAGGTTTTACGTCCTTGAAAAACAAAATGATAAAATGTTTGTTTATATACAGCTTCAAAAGGATTTGAATATATATGAGGATTTTCCATTTTACCTGTGCCTTCAACAGGGTTATGGTTTGAAGTCTTTAAAAATAAATAAGCATAATGTGATGATGAGGATTCCTGTCACTGTGAGATAGCTTTAAGTGAAAAAAAAAAATTAACTTAATACTACATCTGGACGGAAATATCATATAGATAATGGTTTTAAAAGAATATAATCCCCATACTTTAACCTAAAGTAAGGTCAATTTCATGAGTTGATTAAGATTAATGATACATGTTTTCCAATTTGATTTCAATGGTTAATTTAATCATGATAAGGATGTTGGCCACTTGGAAGTCCATCATGCCGACCTGGACCTTAGGTGGAAGGTCCCATTTTAAATCACATCATCAACTGTTTTCCGTTACAAAATGGTTAAGGGATATGCCAAAGCCATAAAGATAAAGTAGAGTTTTATCCCAAATCTAGTTCATCTCACTTTTCCACTAAATGATAGCAAAAACTCGATCAATGTTCAAAGCCAATCAAAACCAAGATAAAAAGTGCAAAAAAAAAACACATGGAATGTTATGAGAGCCTTCATCAAGATCACACGATGAAAGGGCATAACTTCCCCATCAAAATGACATGAAGATATTAGATATAGCTATGTGGACGCAATTGGACTTATATGCCGACTAAAAGATGTTTAGATAAGCCACCGTGGTGCCATAGTACAGATGATGATTGAAGAAGATGAAGATGAACAAGGTTTCTCAGTGAAAGATAAGGACTAAGCTTAAATTAAAGGGACCAGATTTTCCTTATATGTTCTAATGAATGTCCTACAAGCAATGCAATTAATCATTGCTCTATCGAAAGTCCAAGTGTGCTATAGTATAATCATTTCTCTCAAATCATTAGAATTTTGAGCATTCGTTTGAAAATTAACCTACAGAAGACCTTAATTTTTAGGTAGTGGTTGGTATTCAACGACATTGATACGGTTCTCCCAGAGCTAGGGTTTTGACTTTTGATGATCGATGAGAAGATGAGAGGACGTTCTTGCGTACATCAGCCATACCAAGTGGCGGTGCGGCCAACCAATCAGGATTCTAGCAGGGAGTATTTTGGATATATTACATTTAACAAGTAGGGATAATTTCAATATGAGAGGAAAAATTTCTAATGTTTGATTGGTCAGCCGCACCGCCACGTGGTACGGCTGACCCTACCCAAGAATTTTTTGTTGCCAGTCATCTATAATTCATGACCTGGCTTTGACAATAATGTGGTGTATGGAAATTTTGAGCAATGTTAAATTAGGTATATACTCTCATACATATATAACACAAATTTTTATGGTGATTAGATACACGTATAAGGTCAAAAAAAGTCACAACATAAGATGACAAATTTTATTACAAAGTATTACAATGATTCTTGAAGAAAAAAATACATAATGAATATACTGATATGAAGTGTAGATCTGCAAAAAAAAAAAAAAAAAAGAAGTTCTTTTCATATTATGTCCGGCTCATATATTTATAACAATTAAAATTATACTTTGGTACTCTTTAAAGTAAGTTTAGTACAAAGTATAGAGCATTTACTTAAATGCGCGAGCTTTATATGACACGTTTTTTACTTATTTTGAATGGAAAATAATCATGAATCGGATACAACTGGAATGAGAGAAGAAAAGAATCGGTATTGATTCCGGAGGAGTTGATTCCTAAACCTATCTTCCCCCTTCGTAATCAAATTCCTGAGTATTCAGGAATCGATTCCTTATAAGGAGGTGAGACCTACACCTATTCCGATTCCTTCATCTGTTAGTAAACGTATGAATACTTTTACCCGGAATCATTATGATTCCTTTTATGTGTTAGTAAAAGTAAGAATAGTGTTACCCCGCAATCATTCCCTCCCATTCCAAGTAAGTAAACTTGTCCTTAAGTATTGAGGGTAGCTGGGCAATCCAAAATTAAAAAAGTTAATCAAGTTGGTGAGATGTTGATAGTAGTAATGGCCATTTCCTTGCATTGTAGTTTGCTTTCCAGGATATTTCCTAATCATTAAAGCATAAGAAAAGGTGAAAAACGTTAAATTAAACAAATGAAAAGTAAATGATAACATAAGAGAATATTATATAAGTGATGGAGGTGATAGGAAAAGGATATACACAATTGATACTGGTACCAGTGTGTGATACGTGTGACCCGTTTCTGTCAACAGTAAACACTACTGTCAAAGTTCTTAGGGTTTTGTTTGAAATTGGGTGAGCTTCTTCAGGAACTCAAATAATAAAGATATTAAAGCTTTGTAGTAGAACTAGTTACATATTGTTATTAAGATATATGATGGTTGTAAGACCCTAAAACATCAACTTACATAACAAATGATATACCTTGATAAAAGATCGATCTATCACCATTTACTTCAGAGACAGAAGTCGACCTAAATTAGTGACGATAATCAATTGAATATAAACAGTTGAAAACTTGAGATGCATTTCACCTACGTTTACCTACGAAGAATACTCATAAAATCATAATTCAGTTAATTAGTAAGAGCTGATGCATTTATCCACAAATGTTAAGCCACTATTATTAGTATTATATAATAATTAGTCATGCATATATATTCTCAAATGAGCAGACATAAATTAACTAATTTTACAATAAAAGACCTCTAACAGGAAGGTGGCCAATTGGGCACATTATAATACAGGAATAAAGGGATAGGAAAAAGCTCTAGTTTTATTGGGATCCCAAATCAGAAGGCAAGCAATTATTGTAATCTCTTCTTTTTCAGGAAATTCTAAGGTTCAGGGGTTACTATTAGAGAAGAACACTTTTTGTATTTTATTCTTCATTCGATCATAGTAAATGTTGGGAGTATAGTGGTCGAGCACTATAAGGCATGATAAGATTAATTTATGCATGCATGTTCAATTAGTTCATTCAAAGGTACAAGTGCAGAAAGTTCATGGTACTACTAACTCAATACAGGAATTATTTAGATTAGTGCTCCATTTGTAGACTAATTTAAGACTTAGTACTTTATTTAATTACCCCCAAAATGGAGATACGTGTGTCCGTAGGGAAACATTCTTTTACAACATATTTTGATATTTTATGTTATAAGCTGCCAAAATGAATCATTAGAATTCTCTTATTTATGAATAACTTCAATTAGTTCAAAATATAATATGTCAAGTATTTGGTATATGAATACAAAAATATTGTGAGCCTATAATAGGATATTTTCATTTTAAGAAAGGGTATGGACCTCATTTTATTTTTGTGTTTGATAGTACGCGGGGCAAGCTCTGAGATTTTGCAAACTCAATCAAAATCAGGGTCGTTGACAAAGATAATAAAGATCGAAAAAATAAAAAGATATGCGGGAGCAAAACTTAATTTTATCATACAACAGAATTTAACGTACTTATTGTTTGTCAAAATTCAAAATAGAGCAAATACAATGAACAGAAAATTGCAAAATATCAGTTTCCAATATATGATGATGATGATAAGTAGTCTAATTTTGAAGAAACTCAATCTAGTCTAATTATATTTTGGATCGAAGCTAAGCTAGCTTGTAGCTACGCGGTTGTTTAACAGAGAGAAGTAAACGGCAGCTTGGAAGTGATCGACATGTGAATTATAGATGGCTAGATGCATGCGACATCAATGCAATTCTTAGGGTTAGGGTTTCTCCATTAATTCTTGGCCTCAGCCCGCTAAAAAGCAGATTTGGTGGGTATCCAGGCGCCTTATCTCCTCCAGTCACATCCCACAACTTGACACGTGGGAGATTAAGCATACGCATGGGGTCCAATTCCGGCCGAAAGTTTGAAGAATATGTTAAGGAAAGGTGCGTTAGTTATTTTCTGTTTTGTTACCTGTCAACTGCCATTCTACTAGAATGATTCTAGAGCTTCGAATTCGTTTTCAGACCAGGAATCCAATCCAAACCAAGCTTTCGTGCTTCATTGGTTAATCTCTCTCTCTCTCTCTCTCTCTCTCTCTCTCTCTCTCTCTCTCTCTATATATATATATATATATATATATATATATATATCCACCTTTGAAACGAATATTGGAATTTAAATTAGGTTGAGCAGCTTCGACCACGGTTCTTAATTCTTACTAGTCCTCTCGAAGTTGGCCGAATGATCATCAGTGACGTCCAATTGGACTTGTAATTTTGGAAGTTCGTCTCAACATGTAACATTTCAGTTTCAGAAGTTGACAGTTGAACTTGTATAGCAAGTAAGGAATTTAGCCGAAGTGTCAGAAGGTGACACATCTACACTTTGAACAATAGACAAGGATTTGTGAAGTATGTCGAAACATGTTAATGGTTATTTAAGTTGGAAATAGACAAACAGTGCCATTTCTTTTTAAGGGTTTAAATTATGAGACACCAAATTTTACAAAAAATTTTACACATTTTGTGAGCCATTAGATTTAAAAATGTTTAATGGTCTGAATTTGTTTTTTGAATGATATCAACACAACACTAAGTGATACGAAAAATGACATGGCATTACACATTTTCAACCAAAAAATTATAATAGATTAAACTTTTCTTTATTAAAAGAAAAAACAAAATCAAAATTTGAGAAATTTTGTTTTCATCAAAACTATAAAGAATCAAAAGAAAAAAAGATAGAAGAAGAATAGGTCTCTGTCATTCTTATTTATATGGTATCCATCTTTAGTGATAGTAGCACCTATACAGGGACCATTAATGATGAAATACACATTTTAAGATGCAATACATTTTCTCTAAGATCAAATGGTACACCCTCAAAACTACAAAACCAACCACTAATATTTGTATATATATAACTAGAGCAACATGAAGATGTGTAAAAAGTAGTTAGGAGGATACAAATGAGAACTTGGAGTTGGAGAAGTCGATCTTTTTTTTTTTAGCATTTGGCGTTTGTTCTTCTGCTTGTTCTTTGTTCTCTGCCTTTTTTTTTATTTTTTTTTATCGTGTATAGTTCTGATAAGAACATTATTCACCAAATTTTGATTTCATTTTTTCTTTTAATAAACAAAATTTTAATCTATTATAATTTTTGATTCAAAATGTGTAATGCTATGTCATTTTTCACATCACTTGGTGTTGTGTTTTGACATCATTTAAACTATAAATCTATACCATTGAACGGTTTTTAAATATAATGGTTCACAAGATGCGTAAAGAATTGTGTAAATATTAGGACTGGGCGTTTGAGGCCGAAAACCCGAGGAACTGAACTGAAAAACCTAGAGACCTACGATTCGGTACGGGTTTTGTTTCATTTTTTCACAGGTTGGGTCAAGACCAAACCAAAATCCAAAAACACGGGTCGGTCTCTGCTGTTAATATTGATATTACCAAGTTCAGGTAGACCAAATTGGCTCGATATTTTTACATGTAAACGTGGCTTCATTTTATCGGTCCGTAATTAGACATGTGTGTGACTAATAAAAGACCCGAGACCAAATTTTTTCATTTCTTCAATCAGTTTCAACTTCAGCCCCCTTTTTCTCCCAAAAGTGTTCTTCCCTAATTCAGCTGCAACCGTAATTTCAACCTAATAAGCCCTAATTTAATGCATCAGTTGCAACTACCTTTCATCATACCCTTCCAGTAAGCATAGATCAATAAATTGTTTCAATCTGTCACAAAATTGAAAACCCTAAAACTGCAAATTTTCGTTCTAAAATGGCCTCAAATAATCCGACATCAACAAAAGCATGGCTTCCGCCTCGGGGAAGGGGGGGGGGGGGGGGGGGGTTGTGGCAATGCTATCATTCCGGCAAGTTCAACAGCAAAGTTCTAGAACTGGAATTACCCGAAATCTCGGACCGAATGTATTTGGCTCAGGTTACAGTATGGTTTAAGGAAAAAGAAAACTCTAGCTTAGACCTAGACTGATATATCGGGTTCACAAAAAATTGGGCCCGGATCGACCCATAACCAGCTTTAGTAAATATGGTGTCTTAGGATCCGGACTCTTTTTTTTTTAATATAGGATTCATAGATTTTAAAATATAACCCTAATTGTACAAAAATGACTACTCCATGTAACAATTTGAGCAGCGAGTAGTCTATACTAAACAAAAACACTTCTCCTCATAGGAAATCTATTCTACTTGATTCCAGACGCCGAACATGCAATTGTGATATGCTGCAATCAAGTAATTTTACAAAAGCTCATAGAAGAGCTCCTGCTAAGCATAGACATAGAACAAAACAAATACAAGTTCCTCCCCCTTAGGGTGAGAGTTCTCAATCTTAGAAGGCATAGTAAACTCAGGCAATCTATTTACAAACTTTTCCTTTTTCTTCAAAACCTTGGAGTGATTCATATGGGAGTTCTTCTTGGCTTGACCTCAATAGGCTTCTTGTTCTTTGCTCCTCTGGGACATCCCCTCTTTTTGGGAACCTCTTGAGTAGTAGTCACCAACACCAAACCCATAGACTCAACATTCATATTTGTCTTCCCCACTGCTAGGCTTATTCTTGATTTCTTGGGGAACAATAACTTATTGTCCCCCTCTCTCTTCCCCCTCTCACCACTAAAAACCACTGCCAAAGCAACAGGTGAATCGAGCTCCATGATAGTCATAGACCTGTGAGTCCTCAATGTAGCCACTGGAAGACCATCGAACACCACCTTGGACAGTGTTGGGGAGGCACAGGAGCGGGGACATGAGCTTTGAAGACCAGTGAAAGGACAGCCATAGGCACATTTTGAACCCAAGCCAAAACCTTCTCCAATCTGCAGCGCGCATACGGTGCAACAACTTGAATCGTCTGAAACAGTTGAGGGACTGGATGCATATGCCCATTTGAAAGGTCGGCCAAATGCCTCTGACCTTAACCCAGTAACCCAGTGTTACGTCCCAGATCCAAGTTACCTTTTTACTAGTATTTTGGACGATAAACGAGAGTTATTTTTATTTTCGGCTCCGTTTCGACTTTTTAAGGGGCCCTAAAAGTTGACTTTTTATTCGGTTAAAAATTTCAGAAAATTTTCTTCATGAAAGTCGTAGAGGACATTAAACCGAACGTGTGCATATGTGGTTCGTAAAAATCGGAGTTTGTATGTGAAAGTTATTAGTGAAAAATAGAAGTTAATGTTCATGATAGATAGTATAAATTTGAATTTCTACAATGGCCGGGTAACTTTTTCTTTCTCTCTCTCCTTCCCCACCTTTTTCTCTCTCTCCTTCCGCGTCACTCTCTCTGTTTGGCCTCACCTCTGCAACTTCCTCCTCCGGCCACCTGGGAATGTGAGGCCGGCACCGTTCGATTCCTTTGGCCGTACCCAACCTCCCCACGGTGGTAGATCACGACGTCTTGGCCGGAAAATGAAGACCCAAGGCCTAGAACATCATGGTGCCGATTTCGGTCAACGCCTCATTCTCCAGTTTCCGGCCACCAAAACCAGCCAAACTTGGCCGATCAGAAGCGGCTCGAGATGCAGACCATCCTCCCCAAAGCTTTTGCCTAGAATCGAAACGTGGAGGAAGAACTAATGGCTGGAAGCTATGGGTCACTATTCACGATTCAGGTTCAAACTTCTCCTTAATTGTTGAGGGTGACGTGCCAAGCTACTGCTCGACGTAGGAAACCGGTAGCGTGGTCGCCTAAATAGTACTGTGAGTGGACATTTGTTTTATTATGCATGCAGTATTATTATTATTTTCCAATTGAGATTTAATTTATGATTTGAATTATTGAGTTTTACGGTTTTATGAGCTTTGGTTTATTGAAATTTATTTATGAATTACAAGGTTAGTATTGAAATTCCTTCCCGAGGGCTTTTAGTAGATTTTCAAGATAGTTATTTATGAGTTATCGAGTTGGGCAATGATTGGGAAGTGATGGATTAAGAAAATATTATGAGAATTATTGATTTCGAATATCAATTTATATGAGGATACACAGGAAAGAATGTTCTATCAAATATTTGAGCATGATTGAATTATAGAGACTTCTTGAGTTTTGAGTTCCACACTTATCAGCTTTGAAGTTATATTGAGATTTCTTTCTGAAAGCATTTATTAATTTATGGAGTAGTGGAATTATGCTTTCGAGGATTTATTGAGATATTGAGCTTTGAGTTATCGAGATATTCCTGAGTTATGCTTTCGATGAATTATTGATGATTTATTGAATTAATATTGAGTTTCTTTCCGAAAGAAATTATTTAAAAGAGGTTGATTCCAGTTTATTGAGGAGGTAAATAAGTCAGTGCATGCATGCATTACCTGGTCGCCAGTCCCCTCCAGGTAAGTCTGGTCGGCAGTCCCCTTCAGATGGCATGAAGTAGTCAGTCGGTAGTCCCCTCTAACTACCAATGGTTAGTCGGCAGTTCCCTCTAACCATCACCTCCTCGTCCGGTCGGCAGTCCCCTTCGATGCGTCACTGGTCGGCAGTCCCCTCCAGGTGGCGTGAGATGACTAATCTGCAGTCCCCTTTAGTCATCGTCTATTTGAGATATGAGTAATTTAACGAGATGTTTCAAATATCATTATGTATTTGAGGGATTTGAGATCTTAGAGAGATTTCGAGATGTTCTATTTTACATGATTGAGATTTCAGTAAAGATGATGATTAAGAGTGATTTCAAGATTCTTACTGCATGCGAGGTTTTAGAGAATAACTTGGGAAAACATTAAATTTCACTAGTTAATTTAAAATTACTTATTTTTTGTCCACTCACTCTAACGGTTTCCAAATGCTTTTCCCCTGGGCCTTCTGTTTCAAATGCCCAGTTTGCAGGCCAGATTAGCTTGAGGTCGAGCGTACATGGGGTAGAGGCATAGGTGTCATATATTCAGCATTATAAAAGTATCAGTCCTTTATCTTATATTATATCCTCTTGTACGCCTGTACATTAGATTGCTCTGATAGCCCATGAGATTAATATTCTTAAGTATCATAATTGTTTTGTGAAATGGAAGATGTTGTGCTATAGGGAGCAGGGTGACTCTTGAAGAATAAGAGTGGATTATTTTAGAAGTGTAAATGTCTTCTACAGGTTTTGGGTAGTCCACTTTTAGAGGAAGTTCCGCCAAATTTTTGGTAGAATTTCTTCTAAGGTGGGCCCTGCAGGGCCACTTTGGATTTCAGGGTGAAATTTAGGGTGGGTCCTGTCACCCAGTGTGTTGAAATGAATGCTGACTATAGGGCCAACGCCGTCATATAGAGCCAGAACCACCGACACGTGGTCGAAGCCTCACGATCTTCTTCTAAGGATCCGATTTTGATCAGAGAGCTCTGAGAGGGTGAACAGAAATCGATCACCGTGCTCTTGAATCATATATCGTCCATTCAAGACCCACTCCCACCAAAACATCCCTTTGAAGGAACTCCGATTCAAAGCTCGCGCAGTTAACAACTTTCCAACCAAGTAGGCATGCGTTCTTCGCAGCCTCTCATCTTTCTAAGGCTTGAGATTCACCGGACGCTTACTATCAACCAACACCAGTGAAGTAGCTGAAAAAAACAGCCATATCTTCAACTGTCTCCATCTCCTCCGTCTGCAAGTTAGTATTCATGTCGGGGCTATATATTTTTTTTTTTTCCTCTCTGGCTCACTCTCATGGCTAGGGTTTTTATCCAATACCAATTCCTTTACTATATGTGATGTTTATTTGTGTAGTTATGTATATTTTGATCCGGAGATCAAAGTAATCGAAGTTTCTATGTTTACTTCGTCGGGAGATTTATCTTATTTATTTGATCATCCATCGTATTTTTCTCATACTTCTTTTGTTAGTTCTTGTGAAATTAATATATATTTCAAATTTGTGTCTAGACGTAGGTATCTTATCTTCCATTCCTCCACCACCTTTAACTTAAAATTTCTTTTCATTTTTGATTAAAAATCTAGCTAGATACCTGAAAATATAAATAAAATAAAAAAAGGGTTTAAATGATTGAATTGTTAAGAGAAATAAAATTCAGACTCCCCATTTTAATGTTTTATAATTCACACTCCATGTTTTCTTTTTTAGTATCCTAACATCACATGTTTTACAATCCACACTACAAAAAGACAAAATTTAATATACTAAAAAAGGAACATGAAGTGTGGATTGTAAAATAGGGAGTGTGAATTTCATTCCCCATCATTAATTGTATGTGAAAACAAGAAAGCACCCTTGTCTTCAAACAATTTCAAAATAAACTATACACGTATTTCTCGCATTATAGCTCGATTAGTTTCTTTACATTATTCAAAAAAGATCTTTGCAAAACAAAAATCAACCTAATAATTTCAAATTGGTGAAAAAATAATGTCAGGCTACTGTTAACCTCTATTATTTTAGTTGCTTCATCTCTATCATATTTAGGGTTAAGCATATCATTTTATGTAGCTAAGTGATCTCAAATGAGGTCAAGTTTCAGCCCTGACAACCACATTTGGATGAGACAGAGCCATCTTGGATGATACCTGTACCAGATTGAAGTCCCCCAACTACCTGTTCGAGGAGTCGGTTTTGGAAAAGTTTGTTGATTACACTCCGTGACTTGTTGCTTTTCGTCCAACCTTTAGTCAATGTATGGTTGTAGTTAGTTCAGGTAGGTATGCACCAAATCAAAAGCCAAAACACTGTATATAGAAACTACGGCATCAATATCAAATATCTATATAGGCCAGCAAAGACGTAGCTACACACGGGCTCTGGTGGGCTACAGCGCACCCCAAATTTTGAAAAAACCTTACTTAGTAGCTTAATTTTAGTTTAAAAAATTAAATATTAAAAACTAGCCCACCCCAAATTTTTATACTTAGCCCATATATTGTTAAACTTGGTCCATATATATTTTTTCTTTATTTAGTCACATATATATTATTTCTTTTCTTGAAGTATTTGATTTGATTTGATTTTCTATTCTGCTTTAAAAGACATAGTCCCATAAAAAGCGCTTTTTATTTAAGTAAATTACGTCAATTTTTTTTTCTCTTTTTTCTCTCATTGTTTCCCAAAATCAATAAATCCTAGTCTCCCAGACGTCAGACGAAAAAGTTGTGGTATTCTTTCCAATCTATCGACCACCGTTCTCCCTCTTGAGCTCTTCACTCTTCAGGTACAGCCTCATTCTCTTTTCCTCATTGCACATCTTCATTTTTTAATTCATATGTTTTTTGTTTTTAGTTCACAATTGCTTAATCTGTTAATCAAATCCATGATTAACTTTCTGACTTTGTTTGAAAGGCGTAGATATGTTGGTATATTTGGTATATATACATATATAATTAACCCAGGGCATCTTCAAAGGCTTTGAATCAAAGCCGTGTATATTAGGTATATATACATATATAATTAACCCCAGCGATATTGTCAAAGGCTTTGAATCAAAGCCGCTTGCTTGCTTTCACCGAAAACCCTAAAAGATTCAACTTAGGTATATATATAAATTTTTTTATTGACCAAGTGATCAACGTTTGATTGGGTTAGTGACATAGATATTATTATCTATTGTCCTGTTCATGTTAAGAATTGAATTGAACAGTATCAAGCTCTTTCTTATATATGTTTGTTCTATTCTCTTTTAGCCTTTTCGCATTGGTTAAATTAAGAAGCATATTGATTAAGTTTATTCTATATATTATATAGATTGATAAACACCTTCTAATACTTCATCCATCAAACTAACAAAGACTAGAAGAACACACAATTTAACAAATGTGAAACTATTATTGGATTCTTTATCAGTTTCTTAGATTGTATTTTTCTTTTTCAATTAAGGTTTGGGATTATAGATTTGCTTGTTTTTGCTGATCAATTGGCTTTTCGTTTTATCCTTTAATGCATTGTTAGAGTAGTGTTTATGTGCTACTTGATTTTATAATAGATAGTTGCTTACTTGATTTTATTGTTTCATTTGTCAATTGGTGATGTTTACTACTTAGGTATTTAAATATAATGTTTGATCATAATCGACCAACCAAGAAAGCAAAAACTCTTGATTCATGGCTCAAGAAAATAAGAGAATATCAGAATAGCAATACACCTCTTGCATCTAATCAGCATCATCATGTCAGTTCTCCTATACTCGAGCCTAGAGAGTTTGTTCCTACTGCTCCTTATCCAATACTGATAGTACAATACTCAATGAGCATCATCATGTCACATCTCCAATACCAGAGCCTAGAGAATCTGTTCCTATTGTTGATTCAACACCTAGAGATTCTATTCCTACTCTTCCTGCATCCAGTAATGATAGTGCAGTACTCAATGAGCAACCTCATGTGACATCTCTGACTCTTGAAGATATAGATTTTGTTGTTGGTGATTTAGAACGAGATCCGGGAAAACGAATTCAGATATATGAATATCCTGTTAATCAGCGTGACCATATTTGACGTGGTTATATAAAGTTGGGGCCATATCAACCTAAACTTTTTGAGTATCCAAGAGTTCGGTCAGGAAACCAATATCGTCGGTTCAATTATTCTTGGTTCACAGATTGGCCATGGTTAGAGTATTCTCCTTCTAAGAATAAAGCATTCTACTTTCCGTGCTTTCTTTTTGCAAAGGGTCCAAAAGTAAATCCTGCACTAACTACTGATGGGTTTAATGACTGGAAAAGAGTTAAAGATGGAAGGAATTGTGTATTTTTAAATCACATTGGAGGTCCATGCTCATTGCATAATAATTGTGTGAGATGCGTTGAGGATTTGATGAAAACACCACAGCATGTTGACATAGTTATGAACCGACAAATCAGAGAAGAAATTTTGAAGAATTGGTTGAGACTCAAGACAACCATTGAATCTGTTCGTTATCTTGCATATCAAGGATGTGCTTTTTGGGGTCATGACGAATCTGTAGATTCAAGAAACCGTGGCAATTGTGTTGAACTTATAAAGCATACTGTGAAGTTTAGTAGGGAAGTTGCTAGAGTTGTGTTAGAAAATGCCCCCAGAAATGCTACATACACCTCACCCACAATCCAAAAGCAGATTTTAAATGTTCTTGCAAACAAAGTGAGAAAGCATATTGGTGGAGAAGTTGGGGATTCTAGTTTTTGTATTCTTGTTGAAGAAGCACGAGACTCATCTCATAAAGAACAAATGGCTATTATTTTAAGATTTGTTGACAAAGAGGGTTTTCTAAGAGAATGGTTTTTTCATATTGTGATGGTTGAAGATACTACTACAGAGACACTTCATCAAGAGATATCTAAAGTTCTTCTCCATCATAATTTACAAGTTGAGAGAATGCGAGGTCAAGGGTATGATGGTGCTAGTAACATGAGAGGGGAATGCAATGGGCTACAAGCATTATTTTGTAGGGATTGCTCATATGCATATTATGTACACTGTTTTGCTCATTAGTTACAATTAGCCTTGGTTGCAGCTTCAAAAAAAGTTGATCCTATTTGGGTATTCTTTTCTTCTTTGAGTACGATTGTCAATGTTATTTGTGCTTCTCCAAAACGTCTCGATGAATTTCATGTTGCTCAAGTAATGCATATTACAGAATTGGTGGTAGCAGGTGAGCGTGAAACTGGTAGAGGACTTAACCAAATTGGTACCTTGCATCGACCTGGAGCTACTCGTCGGGGTTCTCATTTTACTTCTGTCTGTGACTTGATTGATAAGTATGATGCGACATGTACAGTTCTTGAATTTATTATGGATGATAAGTCCACAGGGTCTTTACGTGCGGAAGCTAGTGGTGCTTACAATGCAATTAGATCATTTCAATTCATATTCATCTTGCATTTTTTGAAAGAAATTATGGGACTTACTGATGTCTTATGTCGAGAACTGCAACATAAATCTCAAGATATCTTGAATGCTATGAATCTAGTGGAAGTTACAATGAACTCTCTTCAGAAATTGAGAGAACATGGTTGGGAAAATTTTCTTGAAAAAGTGGAATCTTTTTGCAAGCAACATGATATTGATGTACCTGCAATGGATGGTCAACACAGTGTGAGTACACGTCGTCGTTCTTGTCAGCAAAGAAGCATAACAATTGAGCATCATTATCGTGTTGACATATTTTATGCTGCAATAGATTTTGAGTTGGTGGAGTTAAATGGTAGGTTCAGTGAAAGAGCAAAGGATCTCCTTATTCTTAGCTCATCTTTGGACCATATAGATGGTTTTAAGGCATTTAACATTGATAATATTTGCACACTTGCAAAAAAAATTTATCCTCAAGATTTGACAAGACAAGAGTTGCATATTTTGAGAAGGGAGCTGATCATTTATGAGTCTGATGTACCTCATCATGATGTGCTAAAGAATGTGACTACTCTTTCAGAGTTATGCAGGGGATTTTTTTAAACAAAAAGATCACAGAGACATCAAATGATTGATCGGTTAATTCGTCTTATTTTGATTTTGTCGGTTTCTATAGCAACTACAGAAAGAGCATTTTCAGCTATGAAACGTATCAAAACAATATTGCGCAAGAAGATGGAGAATGACTTTTTGGCTGATAACTTAATTGTCCACATTGAAAGAGAGTTGGCCGAGAATTATGATACAGATTCAATAATTAAAGATTTTGCTTCTATTCAAGAGCGTAGGGTGCAATTTGAGTAGGTATATTCTTTTGTCTTAGACTTTTGTTATCGAACTTCTATCAAATGTTATAATATTGATTTCTTTTAATCAGTTAACTATTTGATTGTTTAATATGTGTTTAATCTAAGATGTGGTTTGTAAAACTTAAAAAAAAAATTAAAAGAATTAGTAAACTTTTATTGAAATTTTTTTAGCCCACCCCATTCTGAAATCCTAGCTCCGCCATATAGGACCTCAATTTTAGTTTTGATGTTGCAGATGCAACACTTAAAAGTTGAAAAGAGAAAAAAAAAATGAAATGGACGTCAATTGTTCAAGGTGATGTATATATGTTCCAACCTCGTTGTCTTTTTTTGAGGAAAACAGAATTAGGTTCCATTACATGACGACGTCACTGCGTCAAGTTAGAGGGTTTCAAGAAACCTCTCATAATACAAGATCAAACACAATATAGACTGCTAAGAGTAGCCAAGAAACTCCTAACTAAAAGACTATAAACCTAAAGGAACTGGAAAGAAAAATAAACCTCCCTAACCCTACATCATCCAAAAATGGACAAGTATAGGGCTAGGGAACAAAGTGCAAAACAAAAAAGAGAGAAACAAAAGAAAAAAAATCACAAACCTACACAACTCGAAACAAAGCATTAACGTCTAAAAACCCAATGGTGTACGTCTCCGCAAGCATCATACCAAAGCTTCATCAAGGTCAATGTAAGCTTGCAGCCCTAGCCCTCTTGAGATAGAACATTCAGCTCCTCCGAAGACGGCCCCCCAACATCCACCACTGAAGTGGGTGTAGACACAAGCTTGGGCTAGTTCTGACGACCATGAGGTATGCCCTTCTTCTTCGGAAGCTTCCCATCGGTTACTGGGACCTCAACTAAGCCATTAGAAAGCTTCATACGCTTCCCATCCTCGAGCCACTCCTCCTCACAAAGCCTTCTCACCCCCAAAACCCTATATGGGTGACCAAAAAGACCAACAACAACTCCTTCAAGCCCAACTTATCCAGAACCCGGCCCAACAGCAGGAGTCAAACCTAGCCCGGCAGTCAACCCTAATTTAAAATTAAGGTTTTCCATTGAAAAACTAGGGCCAACCAGCTGGGAACCTAGCTTCATCCCAGTCGCCTCTTGGATTGCGTCAGCCACTTGCACGGCACCAGAGCCCAACGCCGGCACCATCTCCGCCAAACCAAACTCTGGCGACTCCCTCGAAACAAGAGATGACAGCGGGACTTCCACCATAGCACTCGGCGACGGAACCTTGTTGTCTTAGTTTCTAAAAAAGAAGTGAAACACATTTTTTGTCCGAGTATATATTTTTTTGTTAATGATCGATTTAAATAACGCATCTAAATTTTTATGATTAATGACCAATCTCTGTGGGATTGTCAAGAGAGTCACTACCTAAGTAATTCAACATTTTTAAAGATCATGAAACTCAGCCAAAATCCACCCTAAAATGTCCTAGAAAATCAAAAGGCCAAGACATTTCGAGTATTTTTGGTGACAAATCTCAAAGAGAAACTACAGATTCCTCCAACACAATAGGATGAATCCCTATAACATAAACTAAAAACAAAGAAATCAGAGCCCAAACCCAAGCCAGTGGATCCGAACCCAAGCCCAAATACATAGGCCACCAACCCATGAACCTAGAAAAAACGGCCACAAGTCAGCCGCCATAAGCTCTATACCATCTCTACCGTCGTTAACGACCACCTCGCCACCGACATGGACAGAACCAGACCCGCTCCCTGCTCAGGGAAAATCCAGCAGGCCACTGTAACCATCTTCAAGCTGCAGTCCAGTCAATATCCAGCCGCAACCTTGCATTCGACAACAGACCGCGACATCATCTCAGTCCCGTCATCCTTGATCCAACCTCCATTGTCACGACCCTGAGCCCGTGACCCATACTTACCATCATCTCTAGTTTCAAGCAACTGACGACGAAGAATCTCGCCGTCGTTAGTCTCCCATCGACCAACCGAGAAGGCAAAATCCTCTCCTCCAGCCCAATTGGCAGATCCGCCGCCAAGAGGCCACGACCTCTACCCACCTCTCAAAGAGAGAGTAAACGAAACATTTTTTGAATAGCACACGTTTATTTCTTACATTTATTTTAAAATTTGTAAATAAGTCTTAATAACCGACGGTTCATAATAATAAATTATATTTCTTAAAAAAAGTGGTGGTGATGTCTTTTCATTATTTTTGAAAGACAAAAATTTGGGTCCTACTCATAGTAACACTCGCATCAAAAGAAAAGCATATACGCACCTAATATTTATGTCCCTGGCAATTGGCTGTCAACCAAACTATACAAAGACTACAACTCCCTCCTTCCTCAGTTTGATAATCATATGATTTGTCTTCATCATAAACTTAACCATCTCTGTGTGACTAATACCTGTTTACCACTTTTGCATGCTTCAAAGTTCAAAGTTCAAAGTTCAAAGTTCAAACTGTGGGTTTACAAGTGGGCAAGAGCTAGTCAACCCACGTGTTAAATTCTAGGGCAACCCCAAAAGAGGGCAGGTCGATCAGTTGCACGCGTAGAAGTCGTCTTTTGGTTTGTGATTGACGTATGTTGGACCAGTCGGACCCAAATATATCTGCTCCTTTTAATCTTAACCTATACATTATTAGTACATGAGCTGTGGGCAACAGCCGAAACATATGCATAATTGAAACATCGGAGGTTTAAAGCAGACCAACTGTCAGTCACGACTTTTTGCTGTCTTCGGGTGAATTTGCTTATTTGAGTTGAGCACACCACATGAACTGTACCTTTCTATGGTTTGGCAACTATATATATATATATATATATATATATATATATATATAGGCCCTTCTAGTGAGGGATCGCTTTTTTTCATTTATGGAGATAGGCATTAGACTAACTTTTTTATCATATTTTCACATTTTAACCGTTCAGTTTTTAGATTCTAATGTATAAATCACTTCTGCAAATTTTCAGCCAATTTGATGATCGTTAAGGCATCTAAAACTGCAATTTACCATTATAAACACGAACGGTTCCGGTTCGACAGATTTGGTCCATTCGTGTAAATTGCAGTTTTGGATGCCTTAACGATCACCAATTTGGCTAAAAATTTGCATAAGTGATCTATACATTAGGACCTAAAAACTGAATGGTTAAGATGTGAAAATATGATCTAAAAGTTGGTCTAATGTCTATCCCTATAAAAGACCAAAAAAAGGGATCCCTTAATGGAAGCCCTATATATATATATATATATATATGAGGGCCCTTTCACTAAGAGATCTTTTTTTATAATCTTTTCTAGGGACAGGGCATTAGACTGAGAGATATACTGCTCAAAAGAGATTTTTTTTCTTTTCAATCCATCACTATGAGTAACAGAATAATCGTTAATTTCAAACTTAATCCCACGTAAATCTAATTTTGAATACATCGTATAATTAATTAATAAATTAAAAATAAGTTAGATGGTAGAAAATCAAGAAAGAATTTAAAGCATTGACATGCATTAGCACTGATAGGATTTAACAGGTTAAATAACATCAGGTTCAATTTTTAATTATTTAAAAAAATTAACTATAAATATTAATAGTTGGGATCAGTATGCCGGATCATTTGTATTATGGATGTATAGAAAAATATTTTTCCGTCATGATTAATGCACAATGCAATCAACTGATTTAATCAAAGGAAATTGTATTATTCTATATGAGAAAAACATTGAAATGTGGATTCTAGTCTTCTAGACAAGGCACGTCGCCATTACATGTTTTGTTGACATCATGCAAATTACTAGCCATGTGCTACGTAAAAAGTGGTCGATCAAAGAATCAAAACGTTTCATCATCATCATCATCACTGGCTAAATCAAATCGATTCAATACAATTCATATTCCAAGATCGATCTCTCCCAAGACTTGGAGATCTTTCAGAGCCACGCAAACATATATTCACAAATCCTCGAGTCCACCACCTCGTACGTCCTCCCCTCCATCACCAAAATTATATTTCCCTAAAACAAAAACAAAACTGGACAACAAAAGCAACAGAAAACGTAAGGTGACGGTGAGTCTCCATTCTTTTAATTCGAATCCTCGCCGACCATTCCCAGATTGCATGCTTTGCAACTCAACACGTGGCCGCCGGTTCAAGACGTGGCGACATCTGATGCTTTGTCCGGGGCAGAGCACAACAGCGTGCGTGGCTATTGTGCCCTACGCCCTACAGAAGACTGTGAAGCAGAAGGAGCTAGGTTAGCACAGAGAGGTCGAGATCAAGGCCTTTATGTAGTAGTTGTGTGTGTGCACGAGACACGCTGGTTCTGATGCGGTTTTGGGATCCGTGGTTGTTTCTGGTTGGGTAGACGGCGAGCACTTTGCTGTTTTTTGCTTTATATTCTCTGGCTTTTAGGGCAAGCCACTTTTATCATCGACCATGCGTCGGTTTTTACTTTAGGTCGACTTGGTTAAAACTAGACTGAAAAGACTGCAAATACATAGCCAAAGAGTCTACTAAGGAAAATATAATGTAGCTAAAGTGGTTGGTTTCTTTTTACGGAAAAATGCATGAATAGTATCGAGAGACTCTGAGGACTGTCAAAATGATACTTGAACTTTCAAACGTATTAGTGTGATACCTGGACTTATATTTTCTTGTCAACGTAGTACCTACATAAACTTTCCGTTACGGCTCCGTCAGTTCGAGTTACGTGTGACACATGTGAGGCCGAAAATGAGGGCAAAAAAGACTTTTCAACTCCATCAAATCCTAGAGGGAAAAATGCACGAACAGTGTCTGGAGACTTTGAGGACTGTCAAAATGATACCTGAACTTTCAAACGTATCAATGTGATACCTAGACTTATATTTTCTTATCAACGTAGTACCTACATCAACTTTCAATCACGACTCCGTTAGTTTGAGTCACGTCTGATGCATGTGAGGCCGAAAATGAGGGCAAAAAAGACTTTTCCACTCCATCAAATCCTAAATGAATAAATTTAAAATTGAAAATAAAAACATAATAATTTATTATATTTAAAATAAAAGATGATTAATTTTTTTTTCTTTTTCTATTAACCAAGATCAATCTAATATATTCTCCAAAAAAAAAAAAAATCCCAATCCGATAAGTATGAACCTAACATTTCTTCATGTTCATCTTCTCAAACCCAGCAAAAAGGAAAAAAAAAAATCTCAATTGTTCATGTTCTTGAACCCATTCTTGTTCATCTTCTTAAACTCGACAAACCCATTTTGAAAGAGAAATGAAAGATCTGGGAACTCCAAGAACAAAAAAGAATGAGAAATAATTTTTTTTAGCAAAGCTTCTCCCTTGTTCGATTCACTTCTAAAACACAAAACCAAGTCCAACTTGTTTCTACAAAATCATTCAACCCTATTCAACTCCCAAGTATGCCTTAATTGGTGGCAACACTAGCAGCTGCGGCGAGGACCACGAGGTCCGCGCTCCGAAGAAGCGGGTCGAGCATTGGATCTAGGAGAAGACCCGCTGCCTTATCAGCTTCCGCCGCGAGGTCGATGGCCTCTTCAACACCTCCAAGTCCAACAGAGAAAGCACGAAGACTTGGATTGCAAAACAACCAAAACAATCACAGATGTATCAGATCGAATTAACACAAAATTTCATTCCTCTTTTGAAATCTCCTCAACAACATCAATGCAGACCTATTGTGAAATGGGCAATGAAGAAGAAGAACCAAGAGCACGTTGCAGAAACCCTGAATTTCATTTTTCGTCACCACCCACACCCACACCTCCACCAAAACTCAAACTCAAACTTAAACTCAAAATCCATTAATATCAAGTTATTAACTACAACAAAAATACCAGCAAGTAATGATATAGATGATCTCTCCGCCCTCCTCCTTCCTCGATCTCAAGTCCCGCTTTGAGTGCCGTCGAAGTTTCTAGAGAACCTAATCCAAATCCCAATCCCAATTTCAATTTCAATTTTGTCCTCCAAAATGAAGGACATAGTCTTCTTGAAGCCTCGCTTGTCAAAGATCTGAAATCGGCAATGAAGTGCACCGCCGGTCCTTTCGTCGCGGTCAACAACGTCAGCGCTGTGTGCCTGAAATCGAGGAGTACTGAGGTGTTGTTGCGGGAGGAATTGGTGAGGACAACCAGTCTTTTTAGAGAGTGGTTGATCGAGGGGAGAGGAAGAAGACGAGAGGTGGAGGGGTGAAAAAAATAGATTAAAAAAATTAAAGGTAAATCAGTCTTTTTACCTTCATTTTGTACCTCACGTGCCTCACACAGTCACACGTGGTAAATTTAACGGTTGACAAGAAAATATAAGTCCAGGTATCACATTGATACGTTTGAAAGTTCATGTATCATTTTGACAGTCCTAAGAGTCTCCAGACACTGTTCGTGTATTTTAAATGCCAGTTATAGGGCAAATCAGTCTTTTTATCTTCATTTTGTATGTCACGTGCCTCACACATGGTAAATTTAACGGTGCTGTGACGGAAAATTGATGTAGGTACTACGTTGACAAGAAAATATAAGTCCAGGTATCACATTGATACGTTTGAAAGTTCAGGTATCATTTTGACAGTCCTCAAAGTCTCCAGACACTATTCGTGCATTTTTCCCTTTTTTTTATCCAAAAGAGTTACTGGCCGGTTTCTTTCTTTTCTGCTTTCTACCCTGTTCTTTGTTCTGCATAGTAGTATTAACCCTAATCATATATACTCTATTTTGGTATTTTAACACTCTCTTAAGAGAACACGTACATAATTTCCTTTTTTTTTTTTTGAAAGACGAGATGACCTTAAAATAGAAACATAGGGTTATGATCGAGAAAGAAAACAAATGCTTTATAATTGCACTTATGAACTTGGAAAACGTCTTTCCTACCAATTAAATTTTGTGTTATTTAGCAATATTGTGAGATAATGATTCCTCAAAAGATTAAACAAATGATATATGCAAACAATGATATAGGATTAAAATTAAGAAATTAAACCATAAACCTTGGCGAAGAATACGGAATCACTTTTAGATTCAGAAGGGTTTCTTGATGCTTGTTGTCTTGTTTAAAGCTTCAAAACAAGTAGTTTCCAGAGCATCTCTAACTCCAAAGCCTCATGTTTTGGTTAGTAGTAAAATATTAGCTCCAAGATCTCCATCCTCAAAAAAATGTGATGTGAATATCTTTATAATAATAACTAGAAAAAAGTAATGTGAACAGATATATAATACTACTTGGATACCCGCCAACTACGGAGTTAATTAGCAAATCAATCTCCAAGCATGTCAGAAATTCCTAGTGACGATCATATATGTGATATCAGAATCTCTTTCTTTGATAATATTTTTTTTTTTCTACTGCGAATGATCATAAAATAAGTAGACAGATAAACACACGAGAGATTCACTTATGTATTTTAATGGTCTTTATTTAGTCTAAAAGTCAGTTGCTTTTTTTTTCCTTTCAAGAATCGTTCATTCTTGGCATGCAAGTCAAGTTGTTTGGTTCATTTTACGAGTTTCCTACACCAACTGCATTATTGGGTGCACGGGCACACCCTCTCATGCACAAAACAATGGGAGAAATCTGAAAAGTGAGAATAATATGTTGTTATAAAGAAGTTAAGCACCCCATGATTCCCATAGTAATCTTTGAACAAACATATATTTAAGATAATGGTTAGGACTTTAGGTAGGTTCATGAATGAAGTTTGTGGACGGCTATATGTTTAAGGAAAACCAAATTGAACACAAGGAAAAATATAGAGAAGAAACCACTTCTCTAGTGACTACTTATTGTCCTTTCTTTTTTTCATTTTGCAAAATTGTCCTACGTTTTTAGCCATTTATCTGTGTCTCTCTCACACCTGATCGAGTCTCTCCGTCTGTGTTTATTTGTTTGTATTACAAGTTTGATTAGTTTTACTAGGAGCAACTAGAGTAGAAGCCTAACAAGTATTTCTCGGACTCTTTTTGTCAGTATGCATAGATTTTTTTTTTTTTTGAAAGGAATTGTCAACTCAATTAAAATTAGGAGGTAAACTTCTTGGATAGTACATCAACGAAAAAGATGGAGGCTCTAGGCTCCAAACTAAAGAACTAGAAGAAGAACAAGTGAAACTCGTTAACGTGTGAGCCACAACATTGGCTTGATGGCAAGCATGAGTAAAGTAAGAATTCTACATTTGGTGAAGATGAAAGGTAATGTCACCATACACAAGACCAATGAAGAAAGTATGAGGGACCATGCTTAGTAGCATGAAAAAGAGTAGTAGAATAAGTCTAAAGTAACTGGAGAGAGGTCACGCTGAATAGCAAGTGAGCTTGTCTTCCTCCTTGCTAATGCTTCTACCTGTTCAGAGGAAGAAACAGTATGCACTGGAGCATAACACCCACCCAAACATCGTCTCATGTTATCTCTAACAATCACTCCACTCCCACCTATACCAGAATCCTTATGAAACGCTCAATCAACATTAAACTTCACCCAAACAGCACTATGAGGGTTCCAAGGAACTGCTCTTCTGCTTCCCCCAATCTAACCCTTAGGTCTCGTTTGGTTGCCGGAAAGGAAATTGGTTCCCTGGTCTTTCCCATGAGCATTCAAAAGTAAAATTCGCACTAGTTTCCCTATCAATGTTTGGAAACATCGGGAAAGTAATCGCAAAATGTATTTTACTTTCCTTTCAATGTTTGGTTTGTGCATGAACAAGAAAGCAGGTAACATCAACTTTCCAATAATATCCTTATCATCAAAACATAAACAATTTAAGATTCAAAAGTTTGTTTGATAATTTGGTAATAACAACTATTAAAATAATGTTTAGAGTAGGTAATTAATGTGCAATTAATGTAAGGAAAGTATGAGGGAAAATGAATCCCATGGGGTGTGGGAAGATCCATGGTGTTAGCTCAGTGGTTCGAGCACCCATTTACTAAGATCGAGGTCATGGGGGCAGGAGTGAAATCCTTTAATCCTCTTTTTAAGATATCAAAAAAAATAATAATAATATTAAAAAAGAATCCCATGGGGTGTGGGAGGATCCATTCCACCCCCCCCCCCCCCCCCCCCCCTCTTATTGTCCCTTCATGCAGGAAAGTTGTTCCTTTGGGTATGCCAAGCACAGGAAAGGGTCAACTTTCCTTTCCCAATTTTTCCATTCCGCGAACCAAACGAGGCCTTATTATGATGCATTTGATAGTACTCTTGAAGCCGCACAAACAAAAGCATCACAACCGGGCTCACCTCCATAAACATGTCAGTTTCATTAATCAAGACTTGAGGACAGCCGCACCAGCCATTTTTATTTTTTATTTTTAAGTAGACTTTGAAGATGAAGCTGACATACTTACCATATTTTTAGAAACTCCTAATTTAATTGGCTCCACAAGAGAGGGACCAAATATTAATTTATTATTGCTGCCATACAAATAATTAATGACTCAATTATCGTGAAACATGGGAGGTCTTACCTCCTGCTTGTATTCATGATCTAGTTATGAAATAATGTAACTCCATTTCATCTTAATGAAAATTCAGTACTTTTACCTCAAAAAAAAAAAAGATTTAATATTTAAAGTTACGACATACATAATCACAACTGAAACAATTTCATGTACAATACTAGTCATATCACATTTAAAATAGAAAATAGAGAAAATTTCATTTTACTTCCCTGATCTTTACACCCTAAATCATTTGAGCCCCTGTACTTTTAATTTCATCACTGGTGCCCCTGTACTTATCAATTTCAACCAATCTTGTCTAACCATTGACTTTCTTGCCAACTATTGTGTGATGTATTTTGAAATTGTCGTCACTTAGAATATAATTTTGCATTCCACATTAGCGAATCATCATCATACAAGGAAGCTCATTAGATCCACATTTTCAATTTAAAAAATAGTTGATACAAAAAACTAATGATTAGACATGATTGATTAAATTGGAGAGTACATGAGCACATGTGATAAAATTAAAAGTGTAGGGCCATAACTGATTTAACTTGTAGAGGTTAGGTAGTAAAATGAAACTAGCTCTAGAAAATACAAATCTTGAAAACAATTATACTAAATATGAAACTCATAAATTTAGCCAAAAGTTAAAGCTACTACAATGAAATCATCAAATTTCTTTTTTGTGAAAAAAGGGAAAAACATATGGATACTGTATTGTATAAACTTTCAAAAATGGACTTTCTTTCGACAAAATAAGATGAAGCTACAAATTAGTTACGAAATGTTGTTTTGGCAAACAAGTCATCCATTAATGGCATAAAATGACTTTTTTCGTCAATCGTGTCTATTTTTGCGAACCCCAAAAAAGAAATTCTATTAATAATTCTTCTTCTAATACTATAAATAAACAATCACGAGAATCTTGATAAATCCTCATAATTATTAATATTTAAAAAGTTGATTCCTCTCTTGCACCATGTCCTTTTTTTTTTTTTAAGACATCGGCCCAAACTCTAATAAAAGTACAACATAATCGACACTATCGATGAGCTACATTAAACAAACAATCATGATAGTCTCAATAAATGCTTGTAGTCAACATCAAGAAGAATTGTTCCATTTTCAGCACCTTGTTCTAAAATACCAGACCACGTGTAAGGGTGATTCACTAGCACGTCGACGACAAGAGCACATCGATGATAAATTATGTAGTCCAGAGATAATAACGCTATAACCATAGCACATAGTAAGACTATGACCAAGGCATAGACTATAACGTACCCCAATCTCCACTAGATAACCAAATGAAAACAAACCCCAAAACCCTACCTTAATAGAGTATGAACTTATTTGAACTAACTTGTTAAAAAAAGAAATGGGAACCGTAACAAAATTAGAAAATAGAATATATACTATCCCGCCACAACCTACATCCCACCTCCAACTATATATTGAATGCCAGTCTTCCAACAGATGAAGAAGACTTCTCTTGGTCTTCAAAAGGTCCCCACACAACACCACCACACCCCCCCCCCCCCCCCCCCAAATCAATTGTAGATTAAGATGATATCTACCCTAATTTTTTTTTTCAAACTACTTTATATAACAAGAGCGAGCTACCAAACACGCCCAACAAGGCCTCCTAAACTGAAACAACAACAAACAACGAGGCTGAAAAGGCCCATACAAACATGAAAGGAACAAAGACCAAGTTTAACCAGCTGTTGGATAACAGCGGAAGTGTAAAATAAGAAAAATTAATTTGGATAGGGAGACATGATGCATATATAAATGACACACAATATGGGAGATGTACAGCCCAATGGCATGTACAAAGCTCTTAGAGAGAGAGGTATGAAGGAGACTCTCAAAATACCTGATAAATGAATTCACTATAACGATACTTCTACAAAATACTTCTCTACGCCCCTTACTAAACTAGACTAGCCTACTTATATAGGCCTATACTAGACAATGTCATAACTATGTCAATTACAATGAACATAAGTGTAAGACAGTTACAATAACCTTAAACATTCCCAACTCCCATAACGTATGAAGCCACTAACTCTCACCATTTTTCTCATCATAATTCTACCATTATTTTCACCATAACTCTCAATATAATTCTAAATTAATGTTATTTGCAACATCCTCCCTTAATTTAGAATTACTCTAACTTCAAGTTCTTCATCATGATTCTTGCTCCATTGCCTCTTCTTCTTCAACTTGCTTATTTTTGTTACACCCCGTATCCAATTACTTTTTTTCCCGAGTCTAAAGGAATTATTATACGTTTTACCGTCTTTGATTTCAGTTTTTATCAATTAAGGGGTTGCTAGAAGTTGACTTTTGATGGGTTAACAATTTGAGAAAATTTCCTTCACGTAAGTTGTAGGGGACGTTAAACCGAGTCCGTGGACATGTGGTACACTTAAATCGGAGTTCGTATGTGAAAGTTATAGCTTAAAATGTGGAAGTTATTGTTCATGGTAATAAAAATATATATATGGAAAGTTACCACTGTAGGTTTCCATTTTCGGAAACCCACGGTAACTCTCTCTCTCCTCTCCCCCGACTTTTCTTCCTTCCCCTTTCGGGTTCTTCTTCCTCCCTTCTATTCCACGTCTTCCGGCCACCACAGGAGCGCCTCCCTCCTCTCTGCACCCTAGTGGCCTTAGATTGTGGCGATTTGGCCGAGGAACCTTGGATCGAAGCAAAGTCCTTCATAGCTGCAGTTTGGGGTTTTCGTCCGGTTTCGGCGATTCTGGCCATCTCCGGCCACCAAATCGGTGTCGAAGGTGGGGTTTTCGTCAAGGATCATTTTCCCCCTAGTCTCAAGTCACGATTTGCAGTGTGGAGGGAGAATCGAACAAAACCCGATCCTAGGGTTTTGAATTTTCTGGAATTTTTTTCACCGGCCAAATTGGAGCTCTTCAAGGTAAAATTAGAACTTGTTGTAGTTGTAAAAAGTATTGGGTCTGTTGAGTAGGTGGTGCTGCCAAAATTTGGTGGCCATTGGTGGTGGTTGCCGGTGGCGCGTGGGCCCCACGCGCGGCCACTGTCGGTGGTGCGTAGAGCTGCGTTTTATTTACTGTTTTGGCTCCATAAATCCTTGAATGATTGTAGAATTTTATACATTGTTGATTTACGTGAATTCGATCGCCGAATTTCTTTCGAATTCACTTTAGAATTTATATATATCGATGAATGAATGTTATGGGTGAATTACAGATGGATTCGATGTGAATTAAGGAGTTGGATTTTGAAGGGGGACGTTCTGAATTTCAATTTCTAATTACCGTAAAGTTAATTTCCGTCCTGTAAATATATTTTTACGAATGCTATTCGTACAGGACGAGAGGAGTCTTCGTACGAGGAAAATACCGAGCAACGTCAAGATTGACCATATACTGTGAGTGGACTTTTATTTTCAAAGAACGATGTATGCATTTATTTATTTGTTTCTGAGATGATAATTTGTTTATCGTATTACTTTCTCGAACATATGGTTATTTTCGGAAATGGTTTTGGATATTTGATTATTTGAAGATTTTATGGCGTGCGGGGTCACGTCATTGGATTATGCTTATTTCTCTTATTTATTTTTGAATTTGAGTTTATCTTGGCGTGTGGGACACGTCATGGGAATTCTTTTGCGAGAGTTGGGGAAGCCTTATGTATTTATGATTTTACTGTGGTTTTCGGATTTTCTTTTGCCATACTTTGGGTGACTTATCATTGCTAGCTTTGATCTTCCGCCTTTGTGGAGAGGTGATGGGATCACCGAAGCCCTCCTCCTTTGTGGCGTTGGTTACTGTCTCTGTGACAGTAATTCTGAAGCCCAGTATCCTATTGCTACACTTAGTGGCGTAAGGGTATATTACAGGAGTACTTTAGCCTGGGAGGCTATCACCCGAGCCTGGGAGGCTCACTTGTATGGCTATCGTCTTCCCCTACTCACTTTACTATTTTTGACTAGCGGGGCTAGTTCGATTTCCGTTTAACCAGCGGGGCTGGTCTTATTTTCTTGAGTACCGGAGTTTCAATCTTTTCATTTAGTTTGTGACTAGCGGGGCTAGTCGGTTTTTCTTGTACAGAACTTCTCTTGTTTTGTTTTCCTTAAACATTGCATGCATCGGGAGTTTATAGAGAAATAAATGGGGAAAGTATAAAATTCCTTTTGTTTAAAATTGTTTATTTTTGTCCACTCACGCTAACGTGTTTTAAATTACTTTTCCCCTGGGCCCTTCAGTTTTAAATGCCTAGTTTACAGAATTGCTGCTCGGCGTTCAGGAGTGAGCCATAGTGACCGCATCCGCTTCTGTCATCACATTCCGTAGGTTACCTGTTTAACCTACTGTACCCTATGTTAAATTACATTCTTAGAATTGCTCTGATTACTATGGGATTTGTGACCCAGACTTGTAATGAATTATATTTGAGGTCTACGACCTAACTTTGGTGAATTGTGGTATGTTAAATCTTGGAGTTTCTTAGACTTGAAGTATTTGATATACCATTATTAGTTTTGAGTTTGAGTTGGTTGAATTATGGGAGCAGGGTGGCTCCAGGAGTATGTGGTTGGATTATTAGAAGTGAAATTTGTTTTCCACAGGTTTTTGGTTGTCCATTTTTAAGGGAGGGTATGCCGAAATTTTTGGTAAACCTTCTTTAAAAGTGGGTCCCGCAGAGCCACTTCGGATTCAGGGTGGAATCCGGGGCGGGCCTTGTCAATTTTCCTCTTTGATATCACCTCACTATGGTCTCTTAGTCCATTGCCCATATGCTTCTTCATTCAATGCAAGAACCTTAATTCGCGTGGCTGAATTTTTCAATGACACTTCTCTAGTCACTTTGGGTCTTGGGAGCTTTTTCTCCCTCACTACTTAGAGAACTTTCTTCTCTCCTTTTCATGTGAGATCATTTTATACCTCACCAATAGTTTAAGGCCATCATGCCTCTTGGAGCTTCCATGAACTCTGACTTGTCTTCGTCTTCATCGACTTTGGCCACCATGGAGTACTTTTCTTTGGGACTTTTACCCAATCTTTGTTGCACCATTGTACCTTTAGCGAGTCTTGTCAACTTCTTTGCACCATTGTGCCATCTCCATCGTCATCTTCATCTTGAGACTTCTGGCACTTCCAAGGAGTATTTTCCTCTTGGCACCTTTGTGCCTCTTTTTTGTGGCACCATTTGTACCATGCTTCATTTAGGGACTTATACCCTTCATTCTTTCTTTTAGGGATGTTAACTCTTCACCTTCTTTTAGGGACTTTAGCCCTTTTACCTTCTTTAAGGGATTTTAACCCTTTACCTTCTTTCAGGGATTTTAACACTTTACCTTCTTTCAGGGATTTTAACCCTTTCACTAAGGACCACATTATCCTCCCATTCTTCTTCTCCATCTACTTTTTTCTCTCCCTCATTTTCTTCTTTCTTCTCTATATGTTTTACTCCCTCATTTTTTATTTCAATCTTTTGGGATTGGACACTCAAGGCTTAAAGGAAATCATCATCAAGAGCATACGTCCATTTTTGGGTAGTTGAGTGAAGCAATTACTTGGTTCATACTAGCCCATAGCTAGAAGTGACCAAGCTAACTCTCCTCTCTCTTCCTTATTATCTCTTTCATAAATTTTCTATGCTTTTGGTGATGTATTTGAGTATGGGTAGTGAGTAGTTCAATTTTGGGAGTTAGGGTTGTGAAGCCCTAACTCATCTTGTATAAATATTGATGTTTTTCTCTTAATAAATGTAATTTCCATTGTGTATGCTTTAAATCCAAATTTATTGGTCCTTAGAAGCATGTTTGTAGGCTTTGTCACCCTTTGAAATTATGTTGTGGGCAATTGTGATAAATAGATTGATAAATTGACAACTTATTAGTCTTGTTGTATCTAGGATTTAAGTGTGGACCATTAGCTAGCTTAATTGTAGCTAAACTTGCTTGGGTCTGTATTATCTTGCTCTCTAGGCCTCTAATTTTGGATATTGCGGCCTTAACCGGCGTAATGCCCAAATTAGAGAGTTGATTGTGGCCTTAACCGGCATAATCAATACAACGAAAGGATAATGGTTTAGTAGCCTTAACCGGTACTAGATACGGGACTCGACACATATAGGAAATGCATGCATTTGTGAAATTGACATCAATATTTGCAAGATAGTTAGTGTGAATCACCTGACACTCCCATGTTCCCATTAATTTGAAATCCGAATTTTAATTTCTTGCTTGATAATTAGTTGTTTGCTTTTATTTTAGTTTGCATTTAATTTAGTTAATTCCCAATTCAAAACTCCCCAACAAAATTCTATCTTCCATTGTGCATAACTCATTTGGGCTACAAGTTAGTGGCTTTGATTAGGCTTAGTGTGAGCTAAGCCGAGCATTGCCGAGGCTTGGTGCCTTATGAATATTATTTTAATTTATTTTATTTTTATTTTTCATTGTATGCTTTTAAGTTATTCTAGCGCCAATTACCTCGGTTAGGTTCAACACTTAATCTCCGAGGTACGATAATTAAGGTTTTAATACTTCCCTTACTTGATAACGATTCGTATCTTGTGAGAGTTTATAAATCAAGTCAATGGGATATATGAGCATGTGGTTGTGATAGAAAAGAAGAGAGATAAGGACATGTGTCCAAGATTGAGAGGAAGAGAGGAAAAAAAGAAAAAGAAAACAAATGAAAAAAGAAAAGAAAAAGAGAGGCAGCACGTGGGGGGAGGAAAAGGATGGAGTCTGATGACGTCTATTTTTCTTTCTTTGCTCATCTCTCTCTCCCTTTTTTTCTTCTTCTTCTATTCCTCCCTCATTTCAACTTCCTTTCTTTTCATTTTCGCAATCTTCTCTTTTTCAATTTTTCTTCCTTCCTTTGCTCATCTCTTTCTCCCTTATTTTTTTTCTACTATGCCTCCCTTTTCTTTTCTTTTTTCCTCCCTAATTCTGACTCCTTTTCTTTTCTTCTTCGCAATCTTCTCTATTTCAATTTTTCTTCCTTCCTAATTTAATAATCTCTTTCTCCCTTTTCTTCTATGCCTCCCTTTTTCTTTTTTTTCCTCCCTAATTTTGACTCCTTTTCTTTTCTTCTTTGCAATCTTCTCTTTTTCAATTTTTCTTCCTTCCTTTGCTCATCAGCAACAGTTGGTACACCGCAATTTTTTTTTCTCCACCACCTTGCAACAACATGAGCAAGTCTTGGTATGGCTGGTCACTCTTAACTCTTCGACCTCTTTGCAACCTTTGAGTTTCAAGGTTGATCTTCATTAAGAATTTTGATTCTCAATTCTTTCAATAGTTTTGGAGCAAATATTTTACTCCAACTATCTCACTGAGACACCACCACGACTTTCTCATCACCCACGATCAGCACCTAAGCAAGCACACTTGACGCCATAATACTTTTACATGAATAATTTTTTACTGTACCCAAAAAGATCAAGCCCAGGGCTCTGATACCACTTTGAAGTGTAAAATAAGAAAAATTAATTTGGGTAGGGAGATATGATGCATAAATGACACACAATATGGGAGATGTACAGCCCAAGGGCATGTATAAACACTATGCCAAAAAACGTATCAGACGACAGACAGAAATTGTTGTCTGATTTGGAGTGCCACCATTGTAGAGCGAGCCGCTGTCTGTTGAAAATTCAGACAACGTGTTGTGTGATACTCGGTAGATGGCTCAGTAGGTGACTCGGCAGATGTCAGGCTCGGCTGCGAGGCAGATGCCAGGCCCGGCTGCACGGCAGTTGCGGCGCTGCCTTTAGACAACAGTGCTAGTTTTGAAGCTATTGTATGTTGAGCTTCTCAGACAACAGACTTTCATTTTGTGTGTTGTCTGACTGATATTCAAACTTTAGTTCTTGAACTATATCTGCTGTCTGATTAACTTAGGAACAACATAATTGAATTTTTTCTGTTGTCAGATTAACTTTTCGACAACAGAGTTTAATTGCTTCTGTTGTGTGAGTGTAGATTAGAAGATAGTGATTTGTTAAAAACCGATGTGTGATATGAATGATTGTAGTGTAATTTGTCCTCATTTTTGGCCATCAGACAACGGGCAGTTATCATTGTATCTATTCTGTTGTCTGATTATTTGAACATATCCCATTCCTGAATTAAATTGTGCATTTGATCCATTTACATACCAAATATAAACATTGCAAACCATCAAATATAAACATTGCAAACCACTAATCATTGAACCCAACATTTTAAACAAGAAAAGCATTCTAGTGCATGCCCATCCACTTAACACATCAAAAAGCTAATACATATATATTTATCGTTCCAAAACATGCAACACATGGTGCATGACAATGTACCAACAGAGAAGCACAAAAAAGGATGCTTTCCTTAGCAAAAAAGGACCAGCAACAAGCCTATTTTTTGACAGTTCCATTCCCACAGCCCACAACACCAATAAGTGAAGGGTCAACAAATGCAACCATGTCCACCCTTTTATATGCCTTCAACTGATCATAGAGGTACCTAATAACAAAAATTTACAGCAAGCCATTGGGTTTCAGCAACTATACTTCTTATCGAAGCATTGGGGGGAGAGCACATATATATAAAGAACTGAATATATATTTTCTACCTCTGGTACACAGCAATACAAGTTCCGGTGGTCAAAGACTCGCCCATATAATACCTGCAAATAAGAAAGAAAAAAACTATTAGATTGACGGGGCTTATACTCTTAAGGCATGGTAGTGATCCTAATTAAAGAGACATAACCAAAACCGTCTGTGTTATATCTTTTAAAACACACACAACCTAGCTTTGTTATATCATATTTAAAGTGTTATAAGAAGACATTCAACCCCAGACTTAAAATTACAACCTAGCTCATAGGTGTAAGGAAACTGAAGAAACAATCATCATAGAAGCTTACTTGAGAAACACCATATGTGTGCCAGTACATGGTCAAACGTGTTGGTGACCTGACCAAACAAAGGTGAGAAAGTTAAACAATGTCTAAATATCTATCATGACTTAAGAATATAGGAACACGAAAATGACAAACAAAAGAGAACAATGAACAAATACTAGAAACAACATATAAATACATTAGTCTATAACGAAAATTATTACATTAATAGATTACCGTATATAGAGCATGATCTCTTGCATCATATAACGGACTTGTGGTGCAGCTGTACATTCATACAAAAATATGTATATGCGCTTTAAGCTTTTTGAGAAGTGGTGTTACAATTGGAGAATTCAAAAATAGAGGTATGAAAAATGTACCATTAGGCTGGAAGATATATGCCACAGCATTCTATCAAAACCAGAAACAAAAACAAACAGCGAAAACAGTAAACATTGAATGTAAGAGGCAGATAAGAGCACAAGTATGCTAGTACTTTCATGAACGGAATGATACACACACTCAGAACCTTAACAAGATCTGTGTCAAGCCAAAGAAAAGTTAATTAGCAGGACATTCAAGATGCCCTACAACCCAAATATAGGCAACCAAACAAATATCGTACTAATAAAAGAGAATTGAGTGGCAGGTTGGATAATTAATCAGCACAAGTCTCCTACCATGAAACACTTTAGTGACTGACCAATAGCTTGAAATCCTTTATTGCCAAACAATCAAAATTAGCAAACTAGTACACAAATCATTGAAAGCATAACAAGATTAGCATGTTTAGCTCAGTAACAAGATTCTAAGCAAGGTATACACACACACGTACTAATGGATGCAGTTCCTATATGATAGTAAAAGGCCAGCAAATATGCAGCACAAACTCTGCATATTTATCATCCACCGAAATTACACAAATCATTGAAAGCATAACAAGACTAGCATGTTTAGGTCAGTAAAAAGATTCTATGCAAGGTACACACACACACGTATTAAAATGGATGCAGTTCCTATATGATAGAAAATAAGGCAAAAAACAAAGTCAAAACCAATCATCCCATTGTTTTGGTCTAGCTTCCATTCCTCCACTGGTACCTCTATTCATTGTGGCAGATTTTCACAGCATAATTCCATCAATAGTTACAACTAATTTAAGAGGGGTAGACAAAAAAAGTTAGATATCCAGCTAAATATAAACATGTTTGACACAGAATACTTATCAATAACAAAGTAAACTCATTACCTTTGAACCTCTCACCACTCCAGCTTAGGCACTTAGCCTCATCAAGTTCGTCACAAACAAGAGTATTGCCAACCGCAAAAAGAATACCCTTCTCCAAGGCATGATCAAATATTTGGTTGTTAAGTAGACAAACTAATAGCACCATTTTGCAGATTCTCATGAATAAACTTACAGTTTTCTTACAAATGAAAAACTTACGAAATATGCACTACACATGCAGACAAACACCAACAAGATTACACAAGATTGCGTATCTTCTCAACTACACACTTTGCGACAGTAAAAGTTTGCACACTAAACCAATGTAGGCACTGGTAGAAGCAGAAAATAACACATCATACTTCAATCTCTACTGTACCATAAGATAAAAAAGGACAAGCGGTGGAATAAAGCAAGCAGACTAAGTGGTGGTGTTCCAAACTTGCAGCAACAAAGTCATCTCCTTGTGGTCATGTCTTTTGTTGACAAGTTTTGGCGGTGGAAAGTGATCAAGACACATGAAGACAAAACTTCATATATAATCAAGCCCTACTCTATAAACTATAGCATGCTGCAGCTTCATTTTGAAATGGGAATTAAATGGAAAAATGACAAGAGCCAATGTCCAGATCATTGGAAAAGAAACATAAAGCATACAATGGAGTTGGTGATGCAGTTAAATTTGCTTAATTGAAGCATGTTGTGTTTGGGCAATTTCAATTGGTGTCACAATAACAAATATAGAAAGGAAACATTATATTATATTAAGCTGTGTCTACCTTTTTGTGTTCTGTAGAGGGAAGAATTAACATCAAGAAGGGTTTTGTTAGAACTTAGATAGCAGAATTGCATACCCAGCTTCCTTTGGTGTTAAAGGTTTAATCTTTCCGTCCCTAATTTATATCAAACAGTTAAAACTCCAAACTAACCACAGTAATATATCTAAATGTAACATAAAACATTATAATCTGTAAATTAAAAGAGCAAGTCTCTCTCTTTCACTCTCAGTTCCATAGCAACATACCATTTTTTTTTTTTTGCAGTAGCTATATCTCTCATTTGCTTCAACTCCAATTCTTCGTTGTCAGCTTACATTCTTGTAGCACTCCTACGATGAATTGGAAACAACCCAAGTTAGAAAATAGACAAGAAAACTATATAAGAAGAGAAACCCAGTAACCAGAACATAAAAAAGGTTGAGAATTTACTTATAAAATGGTGGAATCTGTAAGAGGGTCCTTTTGGTTTTGAAGAAGAGCTTGAAAAATGGTTTGTTTCATATGGTAATTTGGTGGGTTTTCGTTTTTGAAAACTAGAGCACGAAATGGTGTGAGTATTTAGAGATGGAAATCCCAGAGCTTCCATTGGAGTGAGAGAATGAGAGTAAGAGTTGGAATACCTGCATTGAAGAAGGTATGGTTCCAGGGCCTCTGAAATTTGCAACCATTGAAAATTTGAGTTTCTTCTTCATTTGTGTCGATCAGGAAAGTGAAATGAGTACTGAAATGTGCTACTGACCAACAAAGCATGTTATTTGTAATCTACAGGTAATTAAAGACCAATAAAGAATCTGTTCCTTTTGTCTTAATTGTATGTGAGCCTTGTAATAAACTACTAGAATGTTGTACATATCTGGAGAGATTCTAAGAATGTTTGATGACATGGAAAAGACCATCAAAGTTTACTTACCATTCATGTAATTTTAAGGACCAAAGTAATCTAAGTCTCCTGTCAGAGTCTCCAATCCTAGCATTGAAGAAGGTATGGCTCCAATAGGCCTATAAAATCTGCAACCACTTCAAAGAACAAACAAATAAGGACTCAAATGTCACTCCACTTTACGGAAAATAGTATTAATTGGCAGTACAATATCAGGGAATACAACTACAAAAAGTGGAATAATTACACCAATACTTTACAAGAAAGTAATATACATACTCAACTTTTGTAACGAAAAGATGCAAGCATTATAATATCTAGGCATAGAACTAAACCCATGGAACACTTTTTGTATTGCACAAAACTGAATGAAATGTTTCCCAACTGTCCAACTAAAGACCATATATATAATAAAACTAATAGTTAAGCACACTGAATACATGAAAGCTCTTTCTCATATATATAAAACAAAGCATCTAAACTGATATGGAGTTGGTGGTTTCCTTGCGTAAAACAAAGCAACCTCACACAGTAAAGAAGTGATTTTCTGGGACTAGAAAATCACAATAAATTGATCTAGCCCATTTAATCCATATGCCATCAACCATTAATCACATAACTAGGTTTAATACACAACCGGGCTTAACAAAAAATACCCTATTGAATCAAAAAAATAAAACTAAATCGCCACAACAATCCATAAAGACTGGTCAAAATTTGTTTAAAAAAGAAAAAAGGACTCATACCGCAAGCCAAGATTCTCCTTTCCATCTCCTCTTGCATCTTCTACGCATGAAACCCAGCAAATAAACAAGCTTAAAATCCCAGAGAATCAACCACATATCTTCAATTTGAACAAACCCAAACACATAGAGAAAGAGAAGAGGAAACTAGTACCAATTGGTGAGCATATTCGACTGGGTGAAAGCCAATAATGTTGCTTTTGACGCTATTAAGACCATAATGGAGCGTATCATTCTGGGTCCCTTCGATTTGGTGCTCAATGTTCTTGGGTGCCTCCTCTGCTTTCAGTTTAGCACTCGTCAAACCCCAAATCTAATAACCCTAACTTTTAGTAGAACGAATGCTCTTCCAACCCAGACGGAGTAAAACCTGAGCACCAATAACAACAAGCAAGTGGTTATAAACTTGAGCCAATCGAATGCTCTTGAGCACCAAAAGAACAAAGACAATGAACTTCTCCTCAAAATTTAAAACCCGAAGTGGATTTGAGCACCAAAAGAACAAAGACAATGAATAAGAGCAGTGAAATCTCAAACTTAACTCACCAATCAAATGGATTTGAGCACCAATCCCTAAACCCGTGAAAACACCCTTTCCTCCTCCTTTAACTCAAACCTAACTTGATTGGTGATAACTCAATCCCTTTTCAGTAGAACGAAGAATCCCCAAATCAAACCCAACTCGAACCCTAAGCGAGTTGAACCCAACTCGATTTGTGAGAACCCAACTCAATTTGTGAGAACCCAATCCCCATTTTCAGCAGAACGAAAAACCCCCAAATCGAACTCTAATCGAGTAGAACCATAATCCAGACTTAAAAGATGGTGAGAAGATGGTGATTTGTGATGGCTAAATGTTTTGAGAAGATGGTGAGCAGAGCTCCAGGTTTTGCTCGAAGTGAAGAAAATCTTGGGGTTTTTCTCTCAGACATGAAAAACAACTAAGGCACTAACTTTGTTTAAGTGTGCCCTCAGTTGTCTAAGGCATTAACCAATAACATGGTTTTTTTTAAAAAAGTTAGTAAGACAACGTATAGATACATTTAGGTTGTCTAAATTGCTACATATTTGAAGGAACAAAAGATGAAAATTTCCTGCTTGTGCAATCAAAATGCTAGTTTTGGCGCTTAGGCTAGGCATTTCTCATTCACACAACAGAAATAGTTCATTATGTTGTAGGAACTTGCAAGCATAATAAACCATTGAATCTAAATGTGCACATTCGGGGGGGGGGGGGGGGGGAGGGGGGTGGGAATGAATGCCATTTTGGATGAGCCATTTCTCCTCAAACTCATTTCTCCCACCTAGGTTTACCATTTCTCATTCAGACAACAAATAAGCCATTCCGTTGTAGGAGCTTAAATCGTGTACCAGCATTTCACTCAAATATTGGCCTTTTTGGGGCTACTCACTCACATTTTAGGGTACATGTGATTTTCTTCCAAACTTGCACAACGGAAACAAAAAAATGCGTTGTATGTTATTTTGCAACTTACTCTCATACAACATATACAACAATACTGTTGTGCAAGGTGAGTCAAAATTTCGACCCAAATTTGAGCAAGGTGAGGGGAAATTTTTTTTTACATTCAGACAACAGACAAATCCTTAAAACTGTTGTACAATAATCTTGGACCCAAAAAAATTGATGTACAACCTCCTTATACAACGCCAATCTCATTAAACCTGTTGTGTGAAGCAGTTTCAGTGATCACAAAATGGAATTTTTTTTTTCGTTGTCTAAAAAGTGTAGTGTGATGCAGTTTTTGGCATAGTGAAAGCTCCTAGAGAGAGATATGGAGGAGACTCTCAAAATATCTGATAAAGGAATTCACTATTACAATACTTCTACAAAATACTCCTCTACGCCTCTTACTCAACTAGACTAGCAAGTGTATAGGCCTATACTAGACAATGTCATAACTATGTCAATTACAATGGACACAAGTATAAGACCGTTACAATAACCTTAAACATTCCTAACTCCCATAACCTATGAAGCCACTAACTCTCACCATTATTCTCATCATAATTCTACCATTATTTTCACCATTATTCTCAACATAATTCTAAATTAATGTTATTTCCAACACTAGCGACCTGCAACCTTTGATGGAAAAAGAACAAAGCAACCGTACCACTACGAAGTGGCCGGCAACAAAATTCAACCAAATCGAAAGATCGGGAGAAAGACCCATGCCGATTTCAATGTACCTAACCACTGGAATTCCAAAGATCAGTACAGACAGCACCTTCACCACATCAACCATATTCTACCAAGCAGAGAAACAAAGTAACCAGAAAAACAACTGGAAAAACCAGATGAAATGACTAGGTTAGATTCGATAAGAGACCAAAGAGACAAATCACCAATTGCACAAGTGGGCAGACCCCACTTTGAACATAGCTCCGAAGAGCAAAGAAACCATCCATGGCAGAAAGAAGGAACAACTAGGTAAAGAGGATGAAGACAAATGGATATGGAAAAATGGAAATCAAAAGCAAGGGGACCAAACAGGGCGGGAACGGAAGACGAACTCCGAGCAAAACCGCCCAAAACAGCTGGTGAGAAGTAAATCGAAAAGAAAAAACCGGCAATAGATACATAAAGCCTCAAGTAGAGGGAAAATTAGGATTAGTGGCTCTCCCGACTCTCAAGCCAATGATCCAGATCAAAAATTGATCGAGATCTGACAAGAAAAGGAGAGAAGGAGGAAATCGGTTTTAGTATCTACCCTAATTGGTAAATTGTTAATTACTTTTCAATTGGTAAATTGTAACCAAGGTGGACAGTATAGATAGGCTTTATGTATATCATAAACCCTTTCAGATCAACTTTATAATCAATATGAATGAATATGTCACGTGAGGATCTTAATGAAAGGTCGCAATGCATTTAAATTATGCAGTACGCTAGTAAGTTCCACAAATATATAGTCAAAATAAGTTAAGGATTATCAATATCTTGACACCAACGCATTAACAGAGTTCAAATGGGTTTTGAGGCCAGGTTTCTGGTTGGTTTGATTGAGCATAATGGCAGGTTAAACTTCTTTTAGATAGAGCTAATTACTAGTTTATTTCCCCATATCCTTAATTTTTAACATATATGTAAGCTTGTAATCATATTACTAATGAAGGGATCTAATTCTAGTTTCTTCAGAAATCATAAGACTTTTGGCACAACAAGAAGGTGATCTGTATTATTTGGACTTATTCCGATTTCTATATATATATATTTCTTTTAAAAATATTGAGTTAGACTCTTCTCCTATCCATATGGAATAGAACATGGCGAGCTAAATATATTTTATGTCAAACCTATTTTTGTTTAGATTGGGAAAATCGTACGGTTTTCTAAATAATGTGCTATGACTTGAATTTGTAGTTAATCTTATTTCTGATAAGAACATTTGATAATTGAATCCACTTTTTCCTATCATTTCTTAATCATTTGTGTTAGTGTTAGGATTAGTTAGTTCTATTTTTCAATGGGGGATAAGAGAAAAGATATAATTCAGCTGTTAACGTGATGAAAGTCATTGGTTCGAAGTTTCTAGCCTAATTATCCATAAAGTCAATGAGACGTTTTCCATTCTCATTTGCTTCTCTGATGATTTTTTTTTATCGAGATCACATGGTTTCTCAAAGATTTTCTAGGCCCAAAGACCAATCCGTGACAGGGTATCGTGTTAGAACGTTTCCTCTCTCCTGGCCACCAAGAATGGATTGAAATTTAACTCCAATCAGCGTCGACGGGAGTCGAACACGAGTGTGGGGGTTCCATATCTAGAGGGTCTTACTAACTCGACCACCTGGAGGCTCTGACGAATTGATATTGTTTATTTAAGTGCATTGTAGAATGTAGAGTAGCCTGAGTAATTGCCTGTGCTTGTAAAGTTGTAATACTGGCCCAGAATATTCAGTATAATAAGGAACGGGCAATGCCTCAACTCCTGGTTTTCTTTAACTGCATTACCAGTTAGGTCTGAGCTGCTTGTTTTTCACTCCCACACGCTGTTCCCATTAGCATTACAAGGGGCGTAGAAGTATTGGAAAAAGAATACCATCTTTGCTAAATCGGGACAGCATCAACTTCCTTAAGCTGGTTTCCAACTCCAATTAAACCATATTCAAGGAAAAACCAAGCTCCAGCAAATCAATGGGTCTCAGACTCTTAAGACCGCTACTGTGGCAAAAACACGTGGCAGAAGCCCACCATGGAGCTGCGCAGGGCCAAGGAATGTCGGCCACGTGGTGTGAAAAGAACAAGGTAACTGTTTCGCTGGCTGTTACGGTGACGGCTGAAGACGGCGCGCCGTGGACGAGAAAAAAAAGTGTATATACCCCTATACGTGCCCCTGTGGTGCCATACACGGAGACGGTGGGGGCCCACGTGGAGGGAGATGGTGGTGGTGGCGGGTGGTGGTGGCGGGTAGTGGTGGCTCACATTGGGATATAAGGGGATGTGGGGCAGGCGGAACCCGCAAGCTAGTGGGCCCCAGTTCGGGGAGGGGAATGGGGCCGTGCTTTTGGTCTCGATTTGGAAGCATCCGGGTTGCTGAGACTATAAATGGACCATTCAGGGCTCTGGTCTCCTTCACATCCATACACACACACACCCTTCTTACACACAGAGACACGAAACAAACGCTCTTTCTATCTCTCTCTAGAGCTCTGTGGCTTTGTGTTTGTTTGGTTTTTCCAATACTCCGTTAGCCTATCTTGGTTTCTTGAAGCTCAGTGTTATATATATACACCATACTGAGTGATACAGAGTCCTCTGTCTCTTGCTCTGTTTTCTAATTCATCCACATCAGGGGTCTTAGTCTATTACCGTTTCTGAAATCTTTTGAGGTATTGCTCCAATACCTTAAATTTTCTAAATGGGTTTTGCTTAAATTTTTTATTTTGTGAACGGAGTCGACCTGGAAACTGCACCCCAATTGATGCTCTGAATTGACGAATGTGATTTCGGTTTTGTTTTTTGCAGACAGTTCGGTTTGAGATGACTAAGCAAAATGTGGTAGTGTCCGATGCTGACTCCCAAATCATGAACATGGCGATATCGGTTGCCGTGTCGAACTCTTCGATTTTCAGTGCGGCGGCGGAGAAGCCTCCGATGGCGCCGGGTGGGTATATATCCATCTCGAGGAAGAGATTGATGAACTTGAAGAACCTTGACATTATTAATGGAGGTGAAAGACTCACCTCTTGGGTGGACTCGATGAAGGCTTCATCTCCCACCCATATTCAGTCTTCCCCTTGCTTGGTGAAAGGCCAGAGTTCTTGGATGGTGAGTACCATACTTGGTACTTTCTATATATAATTGAAGAACAGACTATTTGACAATGGTAATCTCATTTCTGGGTTTTGATGTTGATGTAATACAGCTTCAGCACCCATCAGCCTTAGACACGTTTGACAAAATCATAGAAGTTTCCCAAGGCAAGCAAATTGTCATGTTTCTGGACTATGATGGCACTCTTTCGCCCATAGTCGAAGACCCAGATCGAGCTTTTATGTCCGATTCAGTGAGCACTCCATTCTTAGCTTTGTTCAATGTAATTTCTTCGCTCTCTCCGAATCTTTGTGTCTAAACTTTTACCATGTCAAAACACAGATGAGGAAGACCGTGAAACAACTTGCTAGGTGTTTTCCTACTGCAATAGTGAGTGGAAGATGCAGAGACAAGGTACATTTATTTTCAAGTTGTTTGCAGTCACTTCTACATAGTCTTTAGTATTTGTGTGCTTGAAATAATGGTGTGTTGTTCTATAAATTGGGCTGTAGGTGTACAAATTTGTACGATTGGCAGAGTTGTACTATGCTGGTAGCCATGGTATGGACATTAAAGGTCCAGCAAAAGGTTCCAAATACAAGAAAGTGAGTCTTCTTTCTGAGTATCACTTCCAAAACATATACTTCTGTATCTTTTTCTCTTTCCTAATGGTTACTTTCGGTTCCTTACATTTCAGGGTAGCCAAGGTGTTCTTTGCCAACCAGCAAGTGAGTTTCTTCCTATGATTGATGAAGTTTATAAGCTACTGGTTGAGAAGACCAAATCAACTCCTGGAGCAAAAGTTGAGAACAACAAGTTCTGTCTCTCTGTGCATTTTCGCTGTGTTGATGAAAAGGTACATATACCACCTTGATCTTTTTATTTCTTACGCATTCTGTTTAAGATGTGCAATAATCTGACTGAACAAAACCAATGACATGACAGAAATGGAGTGAACTGGCCTCGCAAGTTAGATCAGTTTTGAAGGAGTACCCACAGCTTAGGCTCTCCCAAGGAAGAAAGGTACGTGTGGGATATGGCATCTTTACTATGCTACACATGGTCAATCTTGAAGCTTCATTACAGTGTTTTTTTTTTTTTTTTGGGTCAAAACTTAGTGTGTGGTCAGAGTGAGATATAGAGGTCTCACTTTCAATCCTCCTTGTCTAATGCAGGTTTTGGAAATTCGTCCTACCATCAAATGGGACAAAGGCAAGGCTCTTGAATTTTTGCTGGAGTCACTTGGTGAGTTATTTTGCATTGGACTGTTTCTTCACTCATTTTTTGATATGAAATATTCTAAATTCACTGTACAAATCATCTGCGAGACGTTGTTGTAATATTGTAAGTTTATTATTCCATATAATTATGATGGCTTGCTTTCAATAGTCACTAACTGTTGCAGCAAATTTCGTTTGTTTTATAGGATACGCCAATTGCAATGATGTTTTTCCTGTGTACATTGGAGATGACCGAACCGATGAAGATGCGTTTAAGGTATATTACGCGTGCTTAATCAAACAGAAGAGTTTTCGTTTAGCAAAGTTGTGGTGCTGATTAGAGACTAATTATGGCTTTGATTGTGATTAGGTATTGAGAGACAGAGGACAAGGTTTTGGCATTCTCGTCTCAAAAATTCCAAAGGAAACCAGCGCAACTTATTCTTTACAGGAACCGGCTGAGGTGAGGGTCCAGAACTGTATTAGATGCTCTTCTTGTACTTGCAACTTGTCTTCATCTTTATTTTCTTGTTGTTTTCTTTTAATTAACTTTATCTGTGAAATTCTTTTTCTGAAGGTTATGGACTTTCTCCAGCGTTTGGTTGAGTGGAAAAGACAAGCAGTACGGAGCCAAGCCATGTTGTAAAGAGGGTAGAAGAAGATATAAATATATTCCCAGGCACCCTTACAAGAGTTTTAAAAAAGGGGTGGAGTTAATTTGGGAAGCTAATTAGATGATGTAATTTTCTGGTCAAGGTTTAAGTACGTGCAAAAAAGGGCGAGAAAAAGGGAGAAAAAATTGCAACTTTTTCTTGGCCGAAATGCCTTGTACATTTTGTATCTAGCCCTGTACAAGGGAACGTATTCGGTATATGTAACTTTGCATGTTTATAAATGCATAGTGATTATTATGACCTAAAAGAACAAGCTAAGTGAGCTTAGTCTTTCATTTCATTATAACTTCTCAATTAGTTAAACGATCCCGTTCCAATGGTCAGCTGCTGACCATGGAATTTTTGCTCACTCACCGTCCGATTGAAATCGGACGGTTCACAGCTAAGTGATGAGAGAGAAGAAGAGAGTTGTGAACCGTCCGATTTCAATCGGACGGTGATTGAGCAAATGATTCCTGGTCAGCAACTGACCAGGTGATCAGGACTCTTAGTTAAATACACTTCCATTATCGATCTGTTTAATCTCTTAACTGTGCTTCGGTTGGATTATGCCCGTGTTTAGAAAAATAGATGAACACTAATAGTGTATTATTAGGTTGTGAGATCAGATATCATTTTCACCATTCTTCAGTCTCCCTCCAAGAAAGTGGTCATCATCGCAGATAGAATAACCTTCAGGTTAAACTTCAACCGGAATGAAGATACTTGTTGTCCAAGTGAAAAAATATATGGAGTACTCATATATCTACCATCTTTAACAGTGAATAATTTTCTATTGTGCTTCCTTAACTAGCTACATATGTGTCTCTAATGGTATGGTTTCTCTTCTAAGAAAGAAGGAGCATTCCTGATATGTTTAACACTGCTTTTAGATGGTTTTGGCATAATTTCATCAACTTTGACACCAGAGTTTATTTAATAAGATACAAGATTAAACGATCGAGATTAGTTTTTTTATGGTGAATCCCTGTGATTATAGCGTCTATTGCAATCACGAAGGAAGGGGACAAATTCTTCAAGGAGGCCCCGGGCCAGTGGTCCGCACTCCTTATTCTTTCCTCCATTCATTCCACCTAAATATCATTCTATTGATTTATAAGATCGATTGCACCTCCATCAATCTAACTCAGGAAGAAGACGACGAAGCGAGTTGGTAATCAACCATTTGTTTAAAGTATAAGAATAGAAAATAACCAAACACTTACTAATTGTTATCATTTCACAATTCTATATGTCCTCGTCAAAAATACCTCGTATGGTAACAAGCTAATGAGTCTCTAGTGCAGTACGATAAACACTGAGGAATATAATTGCATGCATCACAACAAACTCTATCCTTAATTACCTTAAGAAGTATCTGTTGTTTGAGGATAAGATAACATTTCAATTCGAAAGCAAATTATGATTGGACTGTTGGATTCAGGTTCTGTGAGGACCTGATTGATTATGATCTAAGATCTTCTATGCCTTTAACTGCAGGCACATGTCATTGCAGAGTCAAATGGATTTATCAGCTAGAGATATTCCATTTTCATTTTTGTTTAGAAAAAAAAAAAGGAGCCAACAAAAATGAGCTAGATACTCAGGTTGCGAAAGATATTGTACTAAGCAGATAGACCTAGTTTTGGTTTTATTACCCAATGCTACATGGAGATCTCTTTGCATCTATTTTTTTTATTATAATTCAACTAGTTAACTAACTAGAGCTGGCATTGAGGACTGAACAACTATTATTTTGATTCCAGTAATAAAGCAAGGAATAAACAAAGATCTGTATCTAATGCAAGCATCCAGTTCAAAGTTGGTTAGATGTTTGAAACTGAATCTCTCCAAGCTTCATTTGTTGAAACATCTATATGATATCAATTGATTGTCCCTAGCTACGATTAATAATTGGTAAAAGCTGAAATCTATACAAGTACTCGTGGTAGCACATTGTCTTAGAAGTTTAGGTCTAGGAATCAAAGCCAAGTTGGCAACTATTTTCATCTTTGATTTTATTTTATTTTAGGGTGGTGCTATTCACACACCCATTTTCTCTATTCACACACCCCCTCTATTTTCCTATTACTTTAATTCAATTTGTTTCTACAAATTACCCTAACTACCCTCCCTTGTAATTATGGTTTTTTTTTCTTCTATTTTGACAAGTCAATCATGAATCAAATATTATTATACAATAAATTAATTTTAAGAGTTTCGTACCATTGATTATGCATGTGTCTGCATTTGTCTAGCTCCTCAGGTAAGTCTTGTTCAAACAATTAATTTTGAACTATATTCCAAATATTTTTTTTTGTTGTACCTAAAAATGTCTCAAATTTACAGACTGCGTTTGAAAATGGCTTATTACCAATCTATAAGAGATGAGAAACTCAAATAAGCTAGGTGCAATATTGGACCCCGAGACAACAAAGGAGTAAAGTATGCTTCTTACCCTTCCTACTTGTACGAGGATAAACTTTGCAATTTAGATTGATGAACGTAATTACCTAGGAAATATATTCCTTGTGTAATAATACAGTTCATTCCACTTAATGAACTTAATATTTTTCCTTCATTTATATAGGTAAAAGAAAATTAATTTATTGTTTAATAATATTTGATTCATGATTGACTTAGTAAAAAAATTAAACTATATGTGTTTGCATGCTCCAAATTTTCATGTTTCTGAAGAGAAACCACAACAGAAGAGAAGAGAGAGAGGACAAGAGTTCTGACATGAGAGCAGCGCCGCTCTTCTCTAGCCCTAGCCCCCTAGGCTGGGCAATCTATTAAATAGCCGATCTCTAAGCCAGCCATGGATCTGGCCATCACAAAGTCCGGTAAACAAAGGATGGAGGGGGAGTGCGGGTTCTGACTCAACACCAAGCTTTATCTAATCTAGGGAACTCAGCTTTCTCTGGCGAAGAATGGAGCGTAATCAATCCACCCCAAACCGAGGCACTCCTCGTCAATCTGCTGGTGTTGGCAACGTTGGCTATTGGTGGCGAAGGGACGCGAGTGCATAACTGGATCTGGGTGTCCAAAGTAGGGTGGAAGGCATTGTGCCTCTTTTGGGCCCCTATCCGTGCCAGTTCTCGGTGGTGTGGACGGTGGAGTCTACGGACTTACCGTCGACTATGTTAGTGTGGCTGTTTGAACGGCCGTCGGCGACTCTGGACGTTGGGGACTCATGTCGGTGGGTCTTGGGGCTTCTTCGGCCTCTGGTTGCGACTGCAGCACAGAAATCAAGTGTTGGGTCGCGATCTCTCGAGTCCAGCATGAGCATTGGGCCTTTGTACCCAATTTTTAATTAGTTTTGTTTTAACTAGCCTATTACTATGCGAGATTAGTTCATAGTTATGGGCTTACTTTAAATAAGTGAGCGATAAGTTCAAATATAGTTGGTCTATCTTATGTACCACTGTGGCTCCTCCACGAATTCTTGTCTGGTCATTGTTATGTGTAAGCGGATGGGTATGTAATGACCTTATTGGCATGCAGTATTATCAATGAAATTTCATTAATTCAAAAAAAAATGATTGACTTATTAAATAGAAAAAAGAAAAAAAAAAGAATTAGAATTGCAAGAAAGAGTAGTTAGGGTAATTTGTAAAAAAAAATTGAATTAAAAGAAAATGAGTGTGTGTAAATAGCACCACCCTTCTTTTATTGTTTATATATGTATAGTGTCTCTATATTTGTAATAGGTTATGCATTTGCGAACTGCTATCGTTACAATATTAATTTTTACTACGAGATTAATCTCCTTTATTAATTATACTATAAGATTAATCTCATCAATGACGTATTTGAATGACCCGCAGTATCATTTTTTTCCCATCATATTAATTGCATTTTTCTTTCCGAGTGTTTAGGTATGACATGTATGGTACCCTATGAATCACACCCGTTGATTAGTATGGAAAATTCAGCTATGAAATCAATTTCTTTATGGTCTGAAGTAGCTAACACCAACTTGCTTTTCAAGTGCTATTGATCGAACTAGTGCCATAGTACAATGCAGCTAGTTAATTTCATGGTACAGAGGAAAAGATGACTAAATTAAAGGGTCCTTGACTCAAAACACTAAAATCAGTTAAAATTGTCCCACTTATCCCAACAACAAATTTTTTTTATTCATACTAACCTAATTTAAAGCAAAATGACAATTTTGCCTTTAACCAAATTAATAGGGGTTTTGTCCATTTACCCCATTTCTAGGGATTTTTTTCCCTCTTACCCCATTAAGTTTTTTTAATTCTCTCTTACCCAATACACTCTAAGAGAGTCTTCCCTAATACCCCATTAAGATTTTTTTTAATACCATTTTACCCCTCACCCATTTGTTACTTAGAGAGAGAGAGAGAAAATGGAAGAGAGAGAAACTATAGGAGACTTCGTCGGAGCCAGTCACCGGTCGCCCGATTCCGGTCACCGGTCACCGGCTGCCGCCCACCAGAATTTGCTGAAAATCCCACCGGAAAGTTTTTTTGCCCCCAATAGACATCTATTGCCCCCTAATAGAGGGGCAATAGACGTCTATTGCCCCCAATAGACGACTATCAGCCATGTATTGCCCCCAGTAGACGTCTATTGCCCCCAATAGAAGTTTAGATTACCAAAATGGTAATTAATCTTCCTAAAACTACACAAACAAAACTTTGATTAAAGAAAAAAAAACGAGGAGATTACATCAATTCAAAACATCTATTGCCCCCCAATAGACGTATATTACCCTCAATATACGTTTCGGTTACTGAAATGAAAACTAATTTTTCTAAAATTACACAAATATAACTTTGATTAAAGGAAAAAAAAAGAGGAGATTACATTAATTCAAAACGTCTATTGCCCCCCAATAGACCTGTAGCACAAGATTGATTGAATTAAGGCAAGAACAAAAACATGACTAAATTAAAGGATCTCATCCTTTAATTGATTTAACCACAAGCACCACATCCTTCTTTGCGCTCTTAGCCTCCTCTATAACCCCCACTCGCTCACTGCAACAAAAACACACACATCAATCTCACTCAATCAAAACATCAAACACCTGGTGCACACCAAAAATACCAACACACCTAGTCTCAATTTCGGCCGAAACGACGCCACTCTTCTTCTACTGAATTAGCATGAACGTCTTGGTGATCAAATTGCAGAACAGGTACACAAATTGCACCGAGGAATTACACGGAATCGGATACGTGATCTTGTTGTAGTACTCGATAGGCATGTTCGAGTCCACAAACGAAACAATCGGAATCTGCAACCTATGTGCCTCGAGAATCACCGACGACTTCCTCTCGGAGTCGAAAACCACGAGGCAGTCCGGCGGCTGAGTCGGTCAGAAGACAATCTTCTTCCGGCGAGACCTGAACTTCTTAGGGCTATGACTATTGGTGAGGAAGCCGCCGGTGCGCTAGAGAGTGTTCATGGAGGGAGAGTAGCAGCCGATCTTCTTGGTCATTTGTTCGACGATTTCATCCCAGAGGGAGTTGGTGTTGATGAACATGATGCAGGCCTTGTTCTCGGCCATGGCGGCAATGAAAATCAGACGAATCCTTAGGATGTTAGCACAGACCTCAGAGAGTTCGACCTCGAACTTGGATCTGTACTCCTTGCCGGAGGAGAAGGCGGCCCTGCGAGAGAGACTGCACCGACAATGATCTGCAATCCGAGCCCATCTCTGTCGTTGTAGCTCTGAAGCAGCTCACCGGAGAAGGTGGCGACATAGATTCAGGGGAAGGGAGGAGATGCAGCAGGTCGCCGGCGTCGATATGGAGAGAGAGACTGGTCTGGAGAGAGAGAAAGAGGAGAGAGGAGAGAATAGAGAAGAGAAAGAGATCGGGATGAGAGAGATGAGAGAGAGTGGCATGGCATGTAATTCATTAATTAGATTGAGGGCAGAATAGTTATTTCGTTTTAAATTTGGTTAGTGGGAATAAAAATCTCTTGCTGGGGTAAGTGAGATAACTTTTGCTCATTTTTGGGCTTTTGGTCAAGGACCCAATTAATAAACCCCTCGGTCTCTCTCTCCTTTAGATCGCACTCTCTCTCATCCCTCTCCGATTTGGCGATTTTAGATATCTCTCTCTCTTTCTCGGGGGTGTCCAACCTTTTTAGCTTCGCCGGAACAACTTTCTCGAACTTCTCCGATTTCGTCATTCGGATAGCTTTCGGAAACTCCAAACATGATTTTGAGTCCGAGTCTGACTCAGTGCTGGAGTTCAAGTCAGTTTCAGGTTTAGGATCGGCGGTGAAGATGATCTGCTTGTCCTGATAAACCACCTCCTCTTTCACACTCAAGACAACGTCGTGGACCTGGTGTTCGATGGCATAGACGGCAAAATCAGTTTTGGCAAAGTAGACAGCGGTGAGCTGGACGAACTGCCGGGCAGAAGATTTTCATTCCAAAATGGAATACCACGATTTGGTACTAAAGATTTTTGAAGTTGGTTTTATTTTGTTTTTTGGTTACCAGAAACTGAAGGAGTGGATGTTTAATTGCGTAGCAGTGAGTTAGTTCACTTAGTTGTGCTTGGCTGGAATTAATTAATTTGGTCCTTGCTGTGATTTAAACGAAATGCATATAATTTGTTTGATTTAGTCAAAGCTGGGGAAATATTGAAGAAAAGTCAATGATTGGTAGCATTGTATTACTATATAGCCAGAAGGTGTGGTCTGCTTAGCACAGTCCAAGAAAAATGTGGTGGTTGCGCAAAATTGCTTTTCAGTGAGTGCTTTAAGTTACATAATCGAATGTCGATGAACATCATATGATAATGGATTATGGTGAAGCATGGAGTTGATCGAGCTTGTAGTTGTGTAATGTAGGAAATGAGTGGAAGGTTTTTTGTTTCCTTAGGTTTTATTTAGTGAGAAAAAGGTTTTGCGTTCATGTGTTGTACACTTGTACGTTTTAGTTGGTTTAACAAGGATGTGTTTGGATTAGCGGAAGAAAAAGAATAGAAAAAAAAATTAAAAATTATTGGGGAGGGGGGGGGGGGGGGGAGAAATATACGTCTATTGAGGGACAGTAGACGTTTTGAATCTATTGGGGGACAATAGACGTTTTGAATTAATGTAATCTTCTGGTTTTTTTTTATTTAATAAAAGTTTTATTTGTCTAAATTTAGGGAAATTAGTTCCCATTTCGGCGACTGAAAGTTCTATTTGGAGGCAATAGACCTTTATTGCCCCTCTATCCATTAGGGGGCAATAGACTATTGGGGGACATAGACGTCTATTGCCCCTCTATTAGGGGGCAATAAACCTTTCCGGCTACCTATGAGATTTCTGATGACCTCTTTGGGGACCTCCGGCAACGTTTCCAGAAAAATCCAGTGGGCGGCGGTCGGTGACCGGAATCTGGCGACCGGCCTTTGGCGAAGTCTCATATGGTTTCTCTCTCTTCAATTTTCTTTCTCAGTAACAAAGGGATGAGGATAAAATAGTCTTAAAAAAAAAACTTAACAGGGTATTAGGGAAGACTTCCTTAGAGTGTTTTAGATAAAAGAGAATTAAAAAAAATTTAATGGGGTAAGTAGGAAAAAAATCCCTAAAAATAAGATAAATGGACAAAAATCCTAAATTAAATTATTCTGAGCTAGTACAATTGTTACTGAATAGCCAATAATCTAATTGCTGCTTCCTTTTTCGCATACCATTACATCTACCCTTTTCTCAGGCAACAAAGAGAAAATATATGCCCTTGGAAATAACATTAATAAATAAGTAGAAATGAGTTGGCACTCATATATACGTAAATTAAGATAATAATTGAAGCACTAATCATATATGAATTGACTGCATATTTTACACACTCAAAAAGCTGTGCCAATGTGTTCTTGAAATAACAAACAATATTTGTATATTCAAATCAAAACTTCCTTGGAGGAAGGTATACACACGAATATCCTCACAAACCCCACAAACATAAATATGAAAACAATAATCCGCAGGCATTGTTAGACCGTATAAGGTAACTAGGGTTGGAAAGCATGGCAAACATTGCTAAGTTGCTAACAATTAACAGAAGAACAAGTCTACCTATTGGGTACCCAGATTTGAAGAAACCCCACCACAATGCATGTAGATGAATGGAATCTGTCTCATTTTTTTAGGGTTTGCGATTACTTTTAGTTTTTCCTCTTTTACTTTTGCGAGGGAGTGAAGAAGGATAACCTTTATGGTTAGGTCTTGAAAGTGAGACTCACCACTAGCTTTTTTGGGAAGAGGAATCTATATATGGTTGAATGAGGAGCTGGAATCCACTTAAAGAGGGGTTTGATATGCAAAAGGAAAAAAAAAATGGATTTTGGAATAGAGACACTAACATGGCTCCAAAGGCTATATAGCGTTGAGTCTTTGACAACCTCGTTTCTTTGGTACGTGGAAAGATGAAGTCCACTACTCGATTCAATACCCCCATATCATTGTTGCCCTTAACTGAAATAAAATAACTTGTACTACTCCTCCTCTTCGCAATGCCTTCAATTATTGGTGAAAAGCTGAGGAAAAAGCATATAAAGCCCCTCCCCCGACCCAATTATGTATCCAGATTTCAAGCTAAAATCTCTCTTCCTTTAATTCTTTTTAGTCCTCGAACTCGATCATTCAGGTATTTGGAAAAAGTAACCTAGTTCAGATCTTGTTTTTAGCTACATTTGCATACATTATAATATGCATATTCTAGTCTTGGTCTGCAGAAATCCCTCTTGCTCCCACCAACCCAAACCATAAGATACTAGAACATGTATATAATACAAAATTCATTATTTATACTTACTTAAACAGCCAGGTTGTTAATTAGGAATTGTGCATGTCATATATAATTATCCCAGATGGAATAAGTAGTTATCTATTATTGCGTTATTGGTCGATTATGGAGTATAATGAGTGGGATGGTTCCTAATTCTTTAAGTTGTATCAGAGTCTTCTAAGATATATATATATATATATATATATATATATATATATATATATCTCAATCATTCATGTCATTAAGCACGGAAACTAGAACATTAAACACAAAATCAGTTGGTATGATGAACGGAGACGGCGATGGAGCTGTCATTGATGCCCTAAAAGGCTAAAAGCCAATGGATTCGATATGAAATATGTGCCCTACCATGCTTTTGAGACTACTGTGAGTCGTATTGGTCTTTCTGTGTAATTTTTTCTAAATACATTTCGGAGTATGCCTACTAAATGATTCATAACATTTCACTCCTTAGATTCTAAAATTCACCCGACTTGCCTCTGTCGGTCGTTATTGCACTCAATCAAATGTATAAATTAATGAACCTTTTAATATAAATCTCTTAGTGCGCCAATCAAAATAGAATTAATTGAAAACACTTGAAGATTAGTTTTGTGATGAAGTATATTATCTAATCGCCCAATCTCTCTGCACGCAGGTATAGTTGAGAACAATATCGGTTTCACGTTAGATCGAAACGTGGCCTCAATGCATATTGATTCTGATTCCTAAAAACAATAATACAAAGCTCAACGAATTGTATGGCGGACTAATTATAAGATAGCATGGGGACGAACTTGTGGTGTGTCAGTTCTCTCGTGTTGGCCCTAACAATGGTCCTGAGACGGTACGTGTAGATTACTTGTTATTCACTTCACTAGGGTTTCTCTACACGTGTCTAGCCCTAGAGAATTGGTCCCCGCATTGAAGGCCGAGCCGTAGAGGCGGTGGTCTCTCTTGAAGTACTATAATAAATTAGGTAGATATATTACCCGATTTATGAAACAAGTATGGATCATCGCCCAGTTAGTTAGTGGCTCATTGGTTGGCTACCTCCTCCTCCTCCTCCTCCTCCTCCTCCTCCTCCTTCTTCTTCGACGATCACGTGAAGCCACGTGACCCTAGATGCCCTAACTTTAATTGTCGCATTTAGTTGTAATAGTCGTGGTGGGGAGGGAACAAATGGAGCTAGAGGGGTCTTTATTATGTGTATATGGGTCATTGGTCGAATCCGTCAGGATCCAACTCTAGGGTTGGTCTTGACTTGTGTAGTGAAAGAGATTGATGGGAAGGAATATAACGATGAATAATTGGTGTGTTCATGGGTCATTACCCAATGCATGCATGTATGAATCAACAAGTTGTTTTGTGAATAGAGTTGACGTGTGAATGTGTGTGAAATTTTTCAATGGTGGGAATCAAAATTCTCTGTGAACATTGAATATGAAAGCGTCAAGACTCGATCAATGTCGGTACCTTTATTTGTCTGTTCATCTAAATTATATTGATATTATCTCAAACTTAATTATATGCAACGAAAGAAGAATTTAGCCAAAAATAAAGGTTGCTATATAATTCAAAATTGTGAATAGTCTGAAATAGTTGCTACGATATCTATTTGAATCACGTGTTTCTCTTTTAGTTATGTTTTTCCACACGGTGTAAATCGGTGTATGATAATTTGCAAACTTAATTAACAGTGAATATTCATAACATGGAGATGGTATTGATTGCATGCATGAATATTGCAGTTCTATTTAGGGAGCAGAGGACCTATGAGACTATAGATTGATGTAAATGAGTCAAAGGAAGGGTCAAAGACTGGAGAAAATTTGCTCGAGAAATGTTTCAGTACTGTCTCCTCTCGTGATCTCAATTAATGGTGACAGAGAAAAACAGGAACAAAACCAGAAAGTGTAGAGAAGAAGAACATGCACCATGACAACATGGTAATCAATGGTTTTGTATCGTTGCTGGTGAAATTATATGATCGAGGGATCAACTCGATACATCAGTAGGTCAGTTTTAGCAGTCTCTTGTCTAAAGCTTGTCTAAGAAACAAAGAAGATTGTGGCCATTCAGTCCTGATCTTTTTCTTCTATACATTTCTCCAATAGTTTTTTCGAAAGTTGAATCTTCACAATCCAATAGTCTCATCAAATAATGGATTTTGTCAGTTTGGACCAGAACATTGGAGATGAATCTAATTTTTTAAGTCACTTAATATGTCACTTACTATTAAATTAATTAATAAGTGACCTAAGCTACTTAATTTGACTATATAGGAGGTATAGATGTATATATATGAAGGTTAATATGCGACATGATGCATAAGTAATTAGTCTTGATAAAAAACAAGAATAAAGAGCTAGATTAGTCATAGGGTGCGGTTATTGTCACCCTACTGATTATTTTTTTCATCCTACATTCTCTTCTCACCTTATATATATTTTTTTAATTTCAAGTTTATTTAGTTCACCCAAATATAGTACCTAAAATATCCTTTTCAATGTAGGTTAACTCGAATCTTTTTTCTATTCCATTTTTGTATTGCTTATTGAATCACATAATGGAATGACCTCTTTTACTCAAAAAAAGTAAACCAAAACAAATCAGATTGATGGTTTCTTATTACATAATACAAGCGTTTCATAAGAAATTAAGAGTTCTAAGATCATGATCATGGAACCCAGCCAAAGGTATAATTTATAGAGGCTTACTGTCTGCAACAGCTAGCAGCATGTATTGATTAGTGATCTACCTTCTCGAAGTTCGCTTGAAGCAAGTTCATAAGAATAAAGAAAAGGCTAAATGAACATATAAAAGCAGCCTTAGTCAGCTTCACATCAGTAAAAAGATTGCTTTCGATTATTTAATGACTGATCATTGAGCAAAACATGAGATGTATCTCGTTCTAATTATGGGTTTATACAATTCCCATGATCTGCACTCTGCAGTAATTAAGCAAACATTTCAGAATCAGATTATTCTTTATGAAAACAATTCTTGTAACTAGCTACCTGAATTTTTTTTTTGGTACGAACTAGCTACCAGGATTAATGAAACAAGGAGAAAGAGAAATTGATCTTTGAATCCATTAGAAAAGGAGCATTATGGTTCCAACTAACCATGTGCAACTCCATATTGAAAGAAAAAGGTCGGAGGAGTCTTTTGGGGATCTGAATAATTACTAAGCTGTAAAGTATAATTTCTCAGGAGAAAAAGAAGATGGCCTGCTCTATTTGAACACTACTAAAGTTTCCCTCCTTTTGTCCAACACTAGTTTTTTAAAGTACCACCTCTTTAAAGGGATTAAAGCCTTAAAGCTACTTGCTTTTTTGGCAAAAATAATTTGTTTCATGCGCCCATTAAGTTTTCTCCTTTCTTCTTTGGCAGAAACTAATGAAGTCCTATCAGTAATCCATGGGAAAAATAATGAAGAAGTACACTTATGCATGCTTGGTACATTTGCTCTAGGAATCAATGATCGATGTGCGAGGAGAGAAATATTATTAACAGTTATTGTTATTATTATTATTATTGCTAAACGAGAGAAAATGATTGATTTGGTGCTAATAAATGGTTTTAAGACCTAATTAGGCCCAAATGTGGAGGCCCAATCCTAATTTTTTAGGCCATAGGTACTGAACTACTGTTACAAATTTACAAGCATTTGGACAGAGGCTGAGAAACAATGCAAATTAGGAGACTATGCAATGAACATGCATGGCTGGAGAAGTGCAAAAATTCTAGCTGAAGTTATTTCTAAATTTTTAGGCATTATAATAAACACAATATCTTTCTAGCAAATGAATAGAAGTTCGAATTTTAGTTAAAAATATAATTTCGATGAAAGAATCGGTAACATACAAGGATTTAATTTGAAGACAATTGAAAAGACTTTGCAATTGAAAGCTTTACAGGATTTGCGTGAATTTAGTGAATATCCTCCTGCAATTATAAATTGTGCAACAAAACTATGAATGACTTGTTTTGAAATAATACATAACCCTTGTAATTGGTATTGCAAACATGATTAGGACAATACAGTGGTGTTCACCTGGTTAGTTGGTGACAAAAAAATTTATGCTGAATTACCCTTAGATTTACATCTAAGGGTGGAAAATAAAACACCTCAACTTAATAATAATTCTCTCTATCCTTGGATGTAAATCCAAGGGTGGTTGAGTATTATTTTCTTGGTCAATAACTGACCAGGTGAATATTTTTGTAGGACAATTGTTTGTGAGGATGGGATGTCGATCCGGGCTCTTAGCTACATTACCAATATCTTAGATAACTTTTTGATGACATCTTAGTACAAGTTCCTCCATCCTAGAAAATTTTATTTGAGGTTGGTCATTAAGTTGAAGTTGGAAAAAACTCTATAGTAAATTAAGTAGTTATACACAAGACTCTTCTATTAAATGACGGGTTGTGGGTACTGCGTAGTGACTTAGCCACATTGCGACCAGGTGGGTCCCAAGATCCACCTGAGTTTCTTCTTCTTCTTTGTTTCAAGTATATTGTTAGCATTGAAGCCACCCTCAAGTATAAGGGTCAAGTTATAGAATATGGGGATTAAGTAAGGATGTCGAACCCACAAGGATTGACAAATCCTTTCCTAGCTAGGGAAAACCTAAGGAAAACTAGAAAAAATGCACACAATTTACAAGGTCACAAAACCAAAACTCATTACAAGTTGGGGCAAGTGAATGATGTTATCAACAAATGGATAGTGAATGTTTGTTTGTTTGAGTGACTGGTTGATTGACTAAACTAAATGCGAAGAAAGTAAACTAAGACTAGTTACGCTAAAGTTGTAGAAAAATGGATGAGAGTTAGGGTTTGGATTGGCTACTACTAACCTCCCTTGCTGCAACAATGCAATTGAATATGAATGATGCTAAACCTATTGTCCAATTACCCTCTTAGTATCCGGATAAGAATACTAAGGCTTAAACTTCTTTGATTTTATTAGCTCTAACCGGATAAGTCTAGAATTAACTATCTAGGGACAAATTCAATTACCGGATAGGTCTCAATCCTTTTGCCCCTAAATGCATTAAGCTTAGAGTTTAGATAACCAAGCAAGCAAACCAATCCTATCTCTAGGTGATGTTAGCTCACTAACCTCACATGCACACATGGTGTGCTTTCATGCTTTTTTTTGCCTAAATGTAATCAATCTCTTAGCAAAAACTTCATGTCATGGAAAACACATTAACTCAAATTGATTAGGTCTAAGTAAATGCATTCAACTTTTGATTTAGCATGTAAAGGTGACAACATGAATTTCATCAAATCATAAATAAAACATCAATTAGAAGCAAGGTTGGCTAGGGCTTTCAACCTCCCCAACAAGTTCACTACTACTCATAAATAAATAAATCAGTTTTAACATACTACAATGCATCAAGTAATTAGAGAGAGATAGAGAGTGACAAGTGACTATTGATGGTGGTGGAAGTGGTGGTGGAGATGGTCTCCCATGTCATGGTGTGATGTTGTGGTGGTTGTCTCATCCTTCTTGCTCCTTAATGGTGTGGAGATGATGAATCTTGAGTCGATAGTGATGGTTTGTAGTGTTGAGGTGGTTGTGGAATTCAGGGTGGTGGAAGTGGTGGAGATGGAGTTTGGTGTTTAGATTTAAGGGAGTTGGAGTTGTGGAGAGAAGATTGAGCTAAAGTGAAGTGAGAATTGTATTAGCCAAATAGCCACCCTCAAGTATAAGGGGTACAAGTAATAGTATAAGGATTTAAGAGAGGTCGTTGAACCCACGAGGATTGGATTCCTTTCACTAGCTAGGGTGTGAATCTAAGGAGAGCTAGACTATGCAAATGTATAATCACGAACCTAGAATCACAAGGAAATTTAGGCTCATGGTGAGTATGTGCAAGATGAAGTAGTGATTTGATTTTAGTTTTTGAAGATAGTTTTGAATTGAAATCAACTAGATGCTCAAATATAAGCTAAATTACTCTAAACTATACTAGTGATCTAATGGATGAAAGTTAGGATTTAGATTGTCTACTACTAACCCCCCTTACAAGTATTGATGCATTTCAATATGAATGATGCTAAATTAATTAGCCAATTTCTCTCCTTGCATCCCTTTCAGGTATAAGAAGGGACATGCTCCTTTTGTGATATCAAGCAACACTTCTCAGGTGTAGTACTTAACTATTTAAGGCATGCGTTTCAATCCGGTTATGTATCTAGTGCATTACCCTAAGTGCATAAAGTTTGAAGATGAAAAAATCATGCAAACTAACCAATCTTATCTCTAAGTGATTGTAATTCACAACCCCTACATGCACACCTAGTGTCCTTTCATGCTTTAACATTCAAAGATTACCAAGCTCTAAATATTATATCATGACATAACAAACGCACATACTCAAAGTGGTAAAGTCTAAGCATATGCATTCAACTCTTGGACTAGCATGTATGCATATTAAAGAAAATTGCATCACATAATATTATAACATCAATCCATACAAGATTGGCTAAGGCTTTCGACCCTAGCCCCAACAAAGTACTACTCACTCATAATTACATATACTAACTTCATAATCAAATTAAACACCAAAATATAATCTAGAGTAAAAGGGATAGAGTTGGCTTAGAAGTGTGTCGGATGGTTCCCAAGCTCAAGTCTTCATGGTGATAGCGGTGGTGGTGATTCCCTCTCCTTCTTGCTCCTGAAGATTTGATGATAAAAGATAGTGAACCTTGTATTATGTATTGTGAGAATAAGTGGAGTAGATGGAGAAAATGGTGACAGAAAAGAGAGTGGAGAAATGATGTAGTAGTGGTGGTGGTAATGGAGGTAGAGGATAAGCAATAGTGGTGGTGATGGAGGAGATAGATTAGTATGGATTTGGATTTTGGGAGGTGGAGATGGAGGTTTTGTGATGGAGATAAAGAGAAAGAATATGTAATGGGGTGATATGGGTGATGGTTAAAGAGTGTAATAAAGGGAAGCTTATATAGGGAAGAGACAGAGAGGTGTAAAATGATGAAGAAAGGCAAAGGGAGCAACTAGCTTCATGAATGGAGCAAAAAGGAAGAGTGTTAGAGTGGTAATAGATCCCAAAAACAAGGGAAAAGAGTATGAGAGTGATGGTGTAGGTTAGAGTAGGAAATGATGAGTAAGGGATGATGATTAAGCCTAAAATATGATAGATATTGAAGTGATAGTGATGGTGGACTTTTCGGTAAAAGCCTAGTAGGGAGTGTTTGGTTGAATTAGAACAAAAAGGTTTGGAATTTGGTTAAGATAGAATGATGGTAAATGGATGTAATGGAATAGATGCTATGATACTCATCCTCCTTGCTCCTCCATAAATATGGCCGGAAAATACATGGCACCACTTGTGCTGCCCAAAGTGGTGGTGCATGAAAAAATTTGCCTGAATTTCACTTTTTTCTCCTCTTGTCAAGATTTTCTATAAAACATAGAATTTGATTAGTCGACATTAAATTGGACTGTAGAACAAGTAATTTTCATATTTTAGAGCACATGTATATACATGAATTGCTAACAGATAAACAATACATGATGGATTCACTGATTAGCACATTGTGAGGTCTTTGGATTCTTGATGCGCCTCTTTTCAGATCGATCTAGGCTGGTTATGTGCCAACTTGATGGCAGTCGAAGATTATTATTTTCTTTCTCCTATGCGTCTGATTTGAAATGGGTGGTCTCGAGGGCGCCTCGACAGTATGAAAAGTCGCTCTTTGCAGTTTTTGTAACAGATGGTTTGGTGGATCCCCTCAAGGTTTCGCTGTAGACACAATACTTCTAGATCAGAATTAGGGGAATTCCACCACTATACATGGATGAGGATACTGGTCATGGGATTGATGCAGTAGTCGGCCACTATGTCAGAATTGGAAAAGATAGGAACGGTAGCAGCTTGGGCCGGTTCCTCCGTGTTCTTGTCAGGATTGATGTCGAGAAGCCATTGAGAAAGGGAGTTTCCATTCCGAGTGCAGCATGGTCGGAGATTAACCTCTTCGAGTTGGAGTATGAGAGGTTACCACATTTTTGTCTTTATTGTGGATTAATCTCACATACTAGGTTTAGCTGTCCCCTCCGTTTAGCTGATGAAATAACGGAGCCTACGTACGATGTCCTTCTCAATGCAGAGAAGAAGGAGGCATGGTTAGCTCGACAAGAGAGGGAGAGAGCTGAGCCACAGGGAGTTTCCGGTGGGGGAGGTACAAGGTTTGGGCTTCACCCGGCAAAGAAGACAGGCTGATTTATGGCTGCTCCAGAGTTTTCGACAATCGGTTTGATCAGATAAAGGGATGAGTGGAACGAGGAGTTCGAAAGTTCGGAGCCTTGAGAAGAGAATGATATGGAGATTGTGGTGGATGATACGGTGGAGGGGGTTTCTAATTTTCCAACTCCGAAAAGGAAGAGGCTTGAGCAGCGGCGGTGGCCGGAGACGACGGAGGAGATGGGTCTCACAGATGTGTTGATTATGGAATGTCCCAATTTGGATTCGCCGTTTACTACGAGCTCGGTGATTGCGCAATCTCTAATGAAGTCTCAAGATGTAGTTAGTCCTCCTATGATTGTGGATCGCACCGTTTCAAAATTGAAGTCAAAGGAGTCTTCTCCTCAGATTAAGGAGTTGACTTCAAAGGTGAGTATTATGTCAGATGTGAATTTTTGTGATGTGGGCACGGATGTGTCTCAAACGCAAACAGAGATGCAAGACAAGGGCCATGGAGAGTGATCTTGTTAAAGCCCAAAAGGATAATTACTTAACTGGGGGCCAGAATAGGGCCAGTCTGTCTTCGTCCTCTCTTACGCCTGCTGGGAATTTTCTAGAAAATTCTAAGAAGTCTAGTAAGAAAGGGTTTGTGGTGCATAAGAACCCTAATTCTAGAAATTGTAAATTGTCAATGAGTTATGGACGTACTCCACAACGTCTCTCCATGATGGGTCCGGCTTCGACGCATCACGAACAATGAATCTCCTGTGTTGGAACTGCCAAGGGATTGGGAACCCTTGGACAATTAGAGGACTTAAAAGGCTTGTGTCCCTAATTAATCCCAATTTAATTTTCTTATCGGAGACTAGGTGTACTGTGGCTGAAATGGTGGAGGTTCGTATTCAGCTGGGGTGGCAAAATGCGTTAACGGTTCCATGTAAATTCAAGTAAAAAAAGAATGGGAAGGGTGTGAGTAGGTCTGAAGGATTGTGTCTCATGTGGAATAATGAGGTCCCCGTATCGTTACGAAATTATTCAGATAATCATATTGATGTTCTTGTGAGTAAGGACTTTGACCCGAAGCAATGGAGATTCACTAAAATTTACAAGTTTCCCATGGTAGAGGATCAACCCATACCTAGACATTGTTAAAAACACTAGGCCTGCATTGTACTTTGCCTTGGGTTATTAGAGGAGATTTTAACAAGATTCTATGGAATAGTTAGAAAGAAGGAGGCCATGCTAAGTGTGAACGACAGATGGAGGGGTTTCAAGAGTTTGTGGATCTTTTTTCTCTCAAGGAATTGTCTTACATAGGACCCTATTTTATATGGAGAGGGAAACGTGGTGGTGAATGGATAAAGGTCCGACTTGATCGTTTTCTTGTTACGAGTGGAGGGGTTTCCGACTCGTAAACAAATGAATAAGTCGAGTCGGAAAGGTCCGACTTCACAAAGCGCTTAAACAAATGCATCCAGGAAAGGCTCCCGGCCTTGATGGTTTTGCACCATGTTTTTACCAACGCTTCTGGAATGTAGTTGGGAATGATGTGACTGATGCAATTAAGTGTTTCTTGAGTTTAGATGAGATGCTGAGACAAATAAATCATACTAATGTTACTCTTGTTCCAAAAGTGAAGGAGGTTGAGCACATTAATCAGCTCCGCCCCATAAGTCTGTGTAACATTCTCTACAAGTTGGGTGCAAAGGTTCTCTCTAACAAGTTGATGCCGCTACTCCAAGACCTTATTTCACCCTTCCAAAGTGCTTTTGTACCCGGACGATTAATTTTAGACAACTCCCTAGCTGCGTTTGAGATTTCTCACTTTATAAAGAAACGGAGAAGAGGACATGTAGGTTATGGGGCTTTGAAACTCGACATGAGTAAGGCCTATGATCAGGTTGAATGAGTTTTCTTGGAGAAGGTATTGACACAGCTAGGGTTCAGTCCCATTTGGATTACTTGGGTTATGAGATGTGTAAGAACAGTGTCCTACTCATTTATTGTTAATGGTGATCCAAGAGGTCATGTGACTCCTTCTAGAGGCCTAAGGCAGGGCGATTCCATATCCCCAAACCTCTTTCTGTTGTGTGTTGAAGCATTATCCAGAATGATTTTGAATGCGGAAGAAGAAAACGTAATTCATGGTGTTAAAATATGCACAGGTGTGCCCTCAATATCTCACCTACTATTTGCAGATGACTCCTTTATTTTTTTCAAAGCTGAGATGGATGAATGTTATGCCCTAAAAGAGATCCTTGAGTAGTATTAAAGAGCCTCGGGTTAACTTATTAATTACCAGAAGAGTTCTGTTTCATTTAGCGAGAATGTGAAAAGGGACAAACAGAATGATCTGTCTGCAGTTTTGGAGGTACTACGTGTTGACAAACATGACAAATATTTAGGGTTACCTACGGAGCTGAGTTATTCAAAGACCGAGGCATTTAGTTTTCTCAATGAGAGGATTCGGAAGAGAACACAAGGATGGAGAGAAAAAATATTGAGTGCGGCAGGTAAGGAAGTTATGGTGAAGGCGGTGGTGCAGTCAATCCCAATGTATGTACGTAATGAGTTGTTTTGAGCTTCCTAAACACCTTTGTTCAGAAATGCATTGCCTTATGGCTCGGTTTTGGTGGGGTGACAAGGTAGATGACAAAAAGATTCATTGGCTAGCTTGGGAGAAGTTATGTGTTCCCAAATATGAAGGAGGCCTATGGTTCAGAAACATGGTTCATTTCAACCAAGCTTTAATTGCAAAGCAAGTTTGGAGGATCATTCAGTCCCCTAATTCAGTGATTGACAGGTTATACAAAGCGTGATATTTTCCGCAATGTGACTTCCTGGAAGCAGACGTAGCTAAGGGTGCCTCATTTTCATGGCAGAGTATTATGCATGGTAAATGTTTGCTACGGAAGGGCATGAGATATAGAGTTGGAAATGGGGACCGTATTTCTACATGGCATGATCCATGGATGCCTTTACCTGTTAATTTCAAGCCTTTTTCTACACCGCCTGTGGGTCTTGAGGAGTTAAAAGTGAGTGACTTGATACTAGAAGATGATCATGAGTGGAATGTTCCAATGTTGGAGGAACTCTTTACACCACTCGAGGTCGGCATTATTGCAAGTATTTCTTTAAGCATTAGAGGAGCAGAGGACAACTTGATGTGCCATTATGATAAAAGAGGTAATTATGGGGTTAGAAGTGGTTACCATGTTGCTAGGCTTGAGGATGGTAGAACTGAACGTGCTTCTAGCTCTTTAGGCACGTATGGTATTCATGCAAGCTATTGGAAGGTCATTTGGGGAGCCAATATACCCCCTAAGGTACGGGTCTTCATATGGAGGCTCTTGAAGGGTATATTACCAACAAGAAGTGCACTTTCCCAAAAGGTTAGTCTCTCTGATGTTAGTTGTGTTTATTGCAATCAATCTTTTGAGGATGGGCTACACTTATTTAGAGACTGTGATGTGACAACTTGTTTTTGGGTACATATTACTCTGGGTTTACAAGCTAAGAATGTGGCTGCGTTGAATGTGGTGGATTGAGTACTGAATGTTATTGACATTCTCAATGGGAGCCAACAGTGTGCTTTCTTCATGGCTCTTTGGGTACTGTGGTCTGAGCGCAATAATGTTTTCTGGAAAGATATCTATTTCTGTGCATCCAATGCAGTCCACTGGGCTAGAAAATTTTTTTTGAGGAGTACCAGCAGTTACGTATCAATGGGGGTGCGAAATCTCGGAGAGAGAAGACAAAATGGCAGAACCCTCCTAGTGGGTGACTGCAGGTGAACATAGATGGTAGCTACCAAGCTGACTTTGGTGATGGAGGAGTGGGGTGGTAATAAGTGATGAACATGGTGTCTGTTTGGCAGCTCTATCACGCTACTTCTCGCATGCTTCTTCTGCTTTGCACATGGAAGCGGAAGCATGTAGGGCAGGGCTTCTATTAGCTATCCACCAGAACATGACTGCTCTTGATTTTGAGAGTGATTGCTCCCTTATAGTTATGGCTCTACAGCATGACGTGGAAGATCGATATGAAATTGGGCCCATTATGGATGATTGTAAGTCATATTTGACGTCTTTTCACTCTTTCATATTAGACACATCTTTCGTGAAGCAAATGGTGCTGTAAATAGATTGGCACACCTTGCTAGTTTTAATTATATTTTGATGTTTGGTTAGATGAGTCTCTTGTTATTATTTGGGATGTACTCTACGAGGACTTTTATATTGATGCTCGAGGTCAAGGTGTTATGTCCCCCTCGAAGCATTCTAATAATTCTAATATAATAAGTCAAGTGTGGGGATGAGCCTCCTAGCTTAGCTGGGTTCTAAAACCATTTTAAAAAAAAAATATCTACATGAATTATGATCCAACAAATTGATGAATGGTTGAAGAGATAATGAAGATAAGGTATCTTGGGTTTTCAAAATCAGCTATTTTAGGAAATAAAAGATGGAAGAGATGCTCTTACAGCATGGCCCCAAATTGGTCCCAAAATGCATGCAAAGTTCCAAAAGGACAATGTGTGGGGAGTGATTTGAATTTCAAATGGTATAAACTTCCCACCACCATGGTTCTCGTTGGCTGGTCTAGAGATCCTCCATGAGCGGCGGCTTGCCCGAAAGTAGCCGAAAAATTTCACCGGGAAAGTCGATTTGTAATTTTCTTCCAATTTCCATGTCTTCTTCTCCTAGCTTCAAATCTCCGCATTTCAAGGCTCATTTGATCATTTTCTTCTTAATGCATGGTTTTGTACAAATAAAAAGAAATGGATTAAAGAAGGTATAATAGCATAGAAGACAAATTAATTTATATAGTTTTGGGGCACAAATACATAAGTAAGTTGTAACTCAAATATGTATTTAGTCAAAGGAAATATATAGTTTAGATTGTTGATTTATGATGTTGCTTCTCTAGTGTATCAGGTGCACTTACAATTAGAAACAAAGTGGTCTTTGATTCAAGCAAAGTCTGTAATATTTGTGCTTTTTTTTTTGTCTGAACATTTGTTTTTAAGTATCTACATACATATTTTTTTTGTTCTGGGCATTAACACTAATTTTGATACTAAAGGTTGTTCTAATTTAGAATTATTTTAAAAAAATTGTAATATAGTTACTGCTTTAGTTCATATAGCTATAAACAATTTACAAGACTTCACTTTGGTTGTCGCCTAATGTGTAGATCATTTATGCAAGTTTTCTGCCAAATTGATGCTCGTTAAGATACCGAGTTAGATCAAATCAATGGACAAACTAAATTTGTCAAACTAGAACTGTTCATGTCCATAGTGGTGAATTATAATTATGAATACCATAGCGATTTTCAATTTGAATGAAAATTTGTAGATATGTGAATACTCATATGAAACTAAAAATCTAACGGTCACATATATATATATGTATATATTTGTATACATACATATATACATACATATGTGTACACACACACACACAGATCCTATCAGAGCGAGGCCTCGCTCTGAAATTAAAGTGCTCTTTTAGAGTTTAGGGTCACTTTTCAGTCGCGTAACCACATCTCGACTGTTCAGTTTTTAGGTATTAATGTATAGATTATCTCTGCAAAATTTCAGCCAAATTAATGGTCGTTAAGGCATTGATAACTGCCTTAAAGCTAGTACGGTTCAAGTTGGACAGATTCAGTTCGTCCATTGGTTTAAGTGAGTTAGATACCTTAAAGATCATCAATTTGATTGAAATTTTGCAGAGATGATCTGTACATGCATTAGTACCTAAAAACTGAACGGTTGAGATGTGGATATAAGATCGAAAAGTGACCCTAAATTCTAACCTCGCACTTTAATTTTAGAGCGAGACCTCGCTCTGGATAAATATTATATATATACATATATACATACATATGTGTGTGTGTGTGTAGTCCTTCCAATAAGGGATTTTTTTTTGGCAAATTTAAGAGATCGCTTGCTAGACCAACTTTTCGGTCACATATAGGTATCTCGACCATTCAGTTTTTGAGTCTCCATGAATAGATCACTTATATAATTTTTTTTAACCAAATTGATAATTGTTAAGGTACTGAAATAGATCAAATCAATAGACAAACCGAATCTATTCAACTTGTGTCGTTCATGTTCATAACGATAAATCACGATTATGAACACTAAAACAATTATCAATTTGGCTGAAAATTTGAAGAGTTGATCTACTAATAGACCTAAAATATGAAAAGTCCAGATGCCAATATGTGATTGAAAAATGGATCCCACAAGAGATCATTCACTAGAAGGGCTATATATGTATAACATATATTGTATTGATTATCTATGAATCGATCTATGAATGATCAAAGCAAAAGGTATGTGGGGGTATGTGATTTGCCAATGCTTTGAGAGAGGAAAAAGTTTGATTTGTTTTTAACCTCTAAGGATTTTGATCAAAGCAAAAGTCTTGTTCTTCCTTTTATTTTTATTTTTTAGGGAAGCGAAATAAGGGAAAATTCTTCATCCTTCTTCGAAATTTTATTGATAGAAAAGAAAGGTACAAAAGGAAAGGGGGACTATGCCAAAACCATTTCCACATGACACAAATTAACATAGAAAGTATAGACAAGTCGGGCATACCCCTACTTAAGCTCACAAAAGATACAAATTAACAAATAAAACATGCAAATACAGGGTCAAAAATAACCAACAACCTGCTAATAGTAATAAAAAAAGACTAGGTAAAACGATAAGTGTTATGCAAAGAGAGCTCCCGACCATAAATCCCATCAATAAAGCCAGACAGCTTATGCCACCAAACAGAAACTGTGCTTACACGAGCATTTGCCTAAGCATAATTAGTTCTAATGAGCCATGCTCATACTGCCGCCAGCGGCACCAGTAACAATCGAGGGTGTGACCTACAGAAACACAACCAAATAGGCTATCACCTGAGCTCCGGCTCATCCCGAGATCACCGCTGAAGCATCAGAAGTTGGGGACTGAAGCATATCAGTCCCACATCGAAAATAAGGAAGAGATCAGTCTCTTCCCCACCTATAAAAGGTCCACTCCTCTCTCCTCATTAATTACTCATTTACTATTTACCTACCATTATTCTGTCAACACAAATACATTGACTGACTTAGGCATCGGAGAAGAGAAGACTGCAAACCGCGGTCTCCCTCTGACTCCCTTTGTATTTTATTTGACAGATAGCGCAAGCAATAAGAATATCATAGGCAGCGGTTAGCCCCTCGAACCCACCTTAATTAAGGTTCGGCTACTGCTAAATCTTAAACATTAACATTAGCGCCGTGTGTGGGAATCCTTGAGTAAAACGTCACCCCACCCCAACAATCACCATGGCTAACGGTAGCGAGGAAATCGTCGAAGAGCAAGTGGACCAGCCCGTCAACCCCCAACCCACCAACCCTATGGCTAACGTTAACCTTGCGGCCAACGTTAACCACGCACTATTCAGCACTCCAATCAATCCCAGCATAGAGCCCCAAGACACCTCCAGGTCCCACAAACTGAAACTACAGTAAGGCTCGTCCAGGAAGCAGTCACCGACCACTAGTCTAGGACCTCGCTGCCATGTATGAGCTGGCACTGGTGGACCTTCATAAGGCAAACAGGGAGAGTGAGCAAGAGCACAGGGAAAAGGCTGAAGCCCAAAAGCAAGTGACCACATTGATGTCAAAATTCGACGAACTAAAAAAAGGCGCTGGAGGTGAACGCTAACCCAGCGCAGAGCGAGCAGTCACAGAGCACCAGAAGTAGTCGACCCAGCGGTGAAAGATTAATACCCGCACCAGTCATACAAATGCAAGTCCTGCTGAACCCGTCTGAGCTGTTGGAAATGGGTCCTCCACCCCCACCACAGTTGATGATAGAATAAGAAGCGGAATCATAACCGCACACCAATCGTTCCGCAACCAGAGCAAGAATCGAGGGCAACCTGCTTGCCCCCAGGTGGGAGTTAGCTCAGCGGAACCTCTAGGCAGGACCCGCTGGAGACGCAGCAGCCCTAATCTTGGAAAGGATGCAGCAACTAGAGCAAAGGCTGATCCGGGCCTAGACAGGCGCCCCAATGCCAATTCAAAATTCGCTATTTGTGTCAAGGCCAGGACCGTTAACCGCTAGGATCCTGCAGGCTGTCAGGCTAGCACATGCAAAAAGGCCAAAGATGCCATAGTACGGTGACCTCACTGACCCCTTCGTCCATATGGTCACCTTCAAGAAAGTCACTAACAACAAGGGATTCGATGACGACACCCTCTGCCACTTATTCAGCGAGACATTGGATAGTGAGGCAATGAGTTGGTCTTCGAGTGCCCATCGGGATCCATTGACTCATTCCATGCACTATCAAACGATTTCCTATCGCGATTCATCCTGTTGGCCTCCAGACATCACGACACTAGCCAATTGTTCAGTGTCAAGCAGGGCGCAGAGGATATGTTGAAGGTGTTTGTCAGAAGGTGGAGAGAAGCGACATCTCGGTGCCGCAATCTTGATAAAACGATGGCACTGGCAGCCTTTAAACAAGGACTCCTAAAAGGACCATTTCTCTATCATCTCAACTACAATTATCCAAACACCGAGTATGACCATGTCATGAGCGAGACCGTCCTCTACGCTCAGGCAGAATTCATCACATACCGAGAAATACCACCACCTTCGCAAACGCCAGCAAAGTCCACTTAGCCTTCCTCCAGCCAGCAGGACACCGCTAACAAAACTCCTGCCACACCACCGACTGACAAAAAGAGAGAGTGGCAGCAAAACAACTACCAAAGAAAGCGGCAAAAGGACCAACATTACCATAACAAGAGCATTACCAATATCGAGCCTATGCGCCGCATAAGCACCATCGACTGCGGTGCTCCTATCACCAACATGTCTCATACGGCAAGAAAGCGTTATGCACGTGCCAACCACCCCAAAGAAGTTTGCAACATCCGCTATGAAAGGTCTGCTAAGCTACCAAGATCTGGGTGGGAACCCATAACCCTTCTCTGAAGGGCGGACATCTCCCCCATGACGATCCATTCCTCATCGACACTATGCTTTATAAATGGTCAGTGGAAAGGGTCCTTGCTGATAGCGGATCCGCTGTAAATGTCATCTTCAATGGCTGCTACAACCAACTCCAATGGAACAGAAAGCTACTCCAGGATCACAAGCCGCTGCTTAGATCTCCGGCGATGTCACACAACCACTGGGTTTTGACTACATGCGCCTAGCCATCGGAGCTAGCCCATGCACAATAGAGGCACATACAAAATTTATTGTTGTCGATTGCTTCAGTTCCTACAATGCCATCATTGGTCGCTCGACACTCAACAAGCTGACGTGCATCATTGCCGGATATATGCTTCTCATGAAGTTTTCTACACCCAACGGTAAGGGCTGTGTGAAAGGAAGCCAACAGCTAGCATGAGAATGCTACTCAACAACTGTGGTGCAGTCAACACGCCGCCATGAGATCCTAACGGTAGGAAATCATGTGCTACTGACGGATGCAATTGAAGACCCTAGAGAAGGCAAAGAGAAGTATGTAAAAAAGGAACCTATCAACCCAGAAACATCCTTACAGGTTATCAGCATCTCTGACGAACATCCTGAGAGAACGGCCAGCATCGGCGCTCAGCTCGCCCTCTAGATAGCGGGGGAACTCACACAATTTATGCGAGACAACGCCGCCATCTTCGCATGGTCTTACGCCGACATGCCGGACATCTCCCCCGAAATCATCAAGCACAAGTTAAGCATTAAACCACCTTTCTATCCAATAAAACATAAGAGAAGGGCCTTTGACGAGGAAAGATATCGTGCAATAGGGGAAGAGGTCGCAAATCTACAAGGCATTGGGTTCATCCGCCAAGTCAATTATCCCCAATGCATTTCCAACTTGGTCATGGTAAAAAATCCTAGCGAAAAGTGGCGAATGTGTGTAGACTTCAAGGGTCTTAACAAGGCATGCCTCAAGGATAGTTTTCTGATACCCCGCATTAACCAGCTGGTCGACGCAACAGCGGGACATGAGATGCTCAGCATGATGGATGCCTTCTCTGGATATAACCAAATTAAGATGAACCTTGACGATCAAGAGTGCACCACCTTCACAACCGACAAAGGCCTATACTGTTACAATGTCATGCCTTTCGGATTGAAGAATACCGGAGCAACATACCATCGGTTGATGAACGCCATGTTCACGAAGCATCTTGGCAAAATAACAGAGGCATACGTGGACGACATGCTAGTCAAGAGCATCAAGGCCAGCGAGCACGTGGCAAACCTTCACATCATATTCACCATTCTCTTAGCCTACGATATGGGTCTCAACCTCGGGAAATGCTTTTTCGGCATTACCACTAGCAAATTTATGGGCTACATCGTCAGTGAACGAGGCATCGAGGCTAACCCTGACAAGGTGCAAGCCATCCTCAACATGAAATCCCTGGTGTGGAAAGTGCACGTTCAGAGCCTCCAGGGCAAGCTAACCGCCCTATCTCGTTTCATCTTCAATCTCACCGACATATGTCTCCCATTCTTCAAAGCCATGAAGAGGTCCCACAAGAAAGAAATTGACTAGACCTTGAACTGTGAGGCGGCATTCCAAAGTTTGATAGAATATTTAGTGGCAATCCCACTTCTCTTTATTCCTGTAAAAGGTGAGATACTCTAGGTATATCTAGCGATATCCCCATCGGCTGTAAGCTGTGCCATAGTATGAAGAAGGGGACAGGACGATCTCCAGGTGTTCTACACCTGTAGAGGTATGAACGGCGCTGAGATAAGATACACCCCCTAGAACAGCTCGCTCTCGCACTAATCGTCTCTGCCAATACTTCCAAGCCCATACAATCTATGTCTTGACAAATCAACCGCTAAAGCAGGTAATATAGAATCCCGAACATTCAGGACACCTCAGTAAGTGGGCCATCGAGCTCAGCGAGTACGACATTGAATACAAACCACGAACCGTTATGAAAGGCCAGGTGGTAGCGGACTTCATTGCTGAGCTCACGGAACGTCAGGATGAACCCAATTTAGGGGCAGAAGAAGGCAACATGACCATGACAGTCAACGAGGAACCAATACCCAAGTAACAGTCAGAATGGAACCTCCATGTAAACGGCTTGGCCTGCGGAGCAGGAGTCATATTAATAGGGCCAGGAGGACTAAAAGTGGAGTACGCACTAAAATTCAACTTCACAGCCTCAAACAATATGGCAGAGTATGAGGCACTCATTGCAGGGTTGCTCCTCGCCATCGACTCAGGCGCTGACAGTGTCAACATATTTAGCGACTCCCAACTAGTCGTCAACCAAGTCAATGACAGTTTCCAGGCCAAAGACAAACAGTTAGTAGAGTACTTAGGATACGTAAAGACTCTGCTCAAGAAATTCAACTTCCACACCATCACACAAAGCCCCAAAGAAAAGAATGCTAAGGCAGACTCTCTGGCAAGATTGGCAACCGCTCAACTGCACCAAAGTCCAACGGACACAAGAGTTGAGTGCCTTAACAAGCCAAGCATCACCAAAACCCTAGCGGAAATATTCAACATTGACGTCAATCCCAGCTGGATGGATGAAATAATCGAATACAAGCGCAATGGAACACTGCCAACCAACAATAGCGCTAGGCACAAAACCGAAACTGGGCAAAAAACCGCCCGACCTGAACCAAAAAGACGGTCCAGTTAACCGACCCGATCAAAAAGAGCAGGAAAATTCAAAGGACCGAGTCGATTCGAATTGATGCCGTGCGGCTTCGATGTCGGGTTTGAGACCGACCGAACAAAAACCGACCTGACCGAATTTAATTAATATATATTTTTATTAGCTATTTATTTCTTATTGGTGCATATATCCTTACGATATACCTTACTGCAGAGAATTCCTATGACTAAATAAAACTGAAAAGTGCGAACCCTAGCTCTCATTCGCAACTGGCTCTCTCCACACAGCCCTCTCTCAGTCTCTCTACTCTCCAGTCGAAAACCCTATCCCTAAACCAAAACCCAGTCAGAATACTACATCAGCTCGCCCTCTGGCTCTCTCAGACTATGATCAATTCATTTCTTTGGTGAGTTTTGAAACCAAAATCTGTTCGATGCACATTTATACTAGATTTTGACTTGTGTTTTGACTTTTGACTATGTTGATGTGGTTTTACTGGTTTAGATTTATAGGTTTTGAGACTGGGTTTTGACTATTGAACTGTTGACTATGTTGCTTTATAGTTTATACTGTGTTATTGTGAGTTGCTGATAAGCCTGGGTTTTGATTTATAGCTTGTCTGGTTCCTGATAGCATTCTGTTAAGAAATGTTGTCGATTGTTCGATATTTTTCGATATATATGCATACATGATACATATATCAAAATTGGTTGTATTGTTGCTTTGTTTAGATGATGGAAGGGAATTCAAACACTGTGACTTCTACTCCCACAAGCGTAGAGGCTGCATCAAGCATAGGGACTTCAATACCCTCATTCCCTGCTTCGGAAATAAACCCTACTACTGTTGGTGCGATAGTTTCAGTTCCACCTGGTCCTACTGCCCTTGTCTCAGGTCAACTGACTGACTTTACTGTTGGTACCGATGCTTGTAGACTGGAATCAACATCGAAGAGGAAGAACTAGTCCAAGGCTTGGGAGCACTTGGATGTATCTTTTCAGAAGTATGCACTAGGTGGAATTCTACCTATTTCATGCTAGACATTGCTGTGAAGTTTAAGAAAGTATTTATGAGAATGGAAGATGAAGATTCTCAGTTTGAGAGTTACTTCCAAGAAAGGGTTGGTGGGAAAAAAAGGGGCCTCCAAATAGTGCTGACTGGGAGAAAGTAGCTAGATTAGTGAAGTTTCTGAAAATCTTCTATGATGCCACTCTTCAATTCAGTGGTACTAAGTGTGTGACTGCAAATCAGCCTCTGTTATGGATGTGTACAATTGTTGCTGAGTTAGACAAGTCTGTGAAAAGTGACGATCCTCTAATGGTGAGCATTGGAGCGTCAATGAAGCGAAAATTTGACAAATACTGGAGAAAGTTAGAAGACATGAACAAGATCTTATTGATTGCTGTTGTGTTGGATCCTAGATACAAGATGTTGTATGTAGAGTACTTTTTTCTAAAGCTTCAGCAAGATAGAACTTTGGTGGCTGAGATGGTTGATGAAGTGAAATCCATGTTTCTGCAACTCTTTAATGAGTATGCAAATTCTGATCTCGAGGCTACGCAAGCAAGTATGGATATCACACTACCTAAAGTTGATTCCAGCAATTCTGCTCAAGGTGAGGACGATAGCCATGCAGCCAATATCTATGAATTTATGATGCTGAGGCAAGAGAAAGATATGGTGGAGATTAAAAATGAGGTTGATAAGTATCTTTTGGAGGCTGCTGAAGACCCTTCTAATCCTAAGCTCCAGATCTTAGAGTGGTGGGAAAATGCACCTCGATATCCAATCTTGTCTCAAATTGCACGAGATGTGTTTGCTGTCCCTGCATCCACAGTGGCTTCTGAGAGTGCATTTAGCTGTAGCCTAGTGGTGGATCCTTTTAGGCCAGCTAGACTCTTAGAATGGTTGAGTTCCTTGTGTGTTGCTCGGATTGGTTAAGGGTGCCGGGAAGTCTCTATTCAAGGAGCCAACCAAAACTGAACTTGAGGTCTACGGTGAATTGGAGAAACTTGAGCAAGGTAAAATTTTGTTTCAAGTTTTCTTCTTTTAAGTGTAACTTTTGTTCAAATTTGTAAACTTTTCACTTTTGCTCAAATATGTTAGTTTTTGTTCTAACATTGTTTTCATGTTTGTGCTGCTAGATGTTGGAATTACCAATCTTTCGGATATTGAGGAGTGATTTTGTAGATCTTCTTGGTACAAAATACAAAGTTAATTAGATTAGTTTATTGCTGGATTATTTTGCTGCAACGTACTTTGCCTGTCTCTTACAGTTGCTAATATGCTTTGTTTACAGATTATGGTCGATGGAAAGGAAGTAGCCAAGCTGAAGAATGAAGAGGAGAAAGGCAAGCTGAAGTGTTGCCTATGTTCTTAACTTTTTTTTTTTTTTTTAATTTCTTTCCAACTGAAGCTTAGGGTCCTGAACTTTGGATTAGTTGGTCTGTAAACTTAAGTGGTTTGGAATAGTTTTGGATTTGTATTGCTTGGTTGCTTGCTTCTGGTTCTGGATTAGTAATATGCATGTTGGTATGGTGATTATGCTTTGTTCTTTGTGTGTCAGTGAGTCATTAGGTTGATAACTTCATATATCATATGTTGATCATTTGCTCAGTACGTGACTAAAAGGTTGTTTGTGTTAGAACTTTGATTCTTTGAAGCTCATTTTTCTTTCTGGAAATTGGGCTGCTACACCCCACATCTGATGTACCCTTTTTAACGAGTTACACGAATTTCTGTATGTTTACCATTCACGGTTATAATTTTAACGTTTAGGGGGGTGGCTAAAAGTTGACTTTTTATGGGTTAACAATTTGAGAAAATTTCCTTCATGAAAGTTGTAGAGGACATTAAACCGAGCGCGTGCATATGTGGTACGTAAAAATCGGAGTTCGTATGCAAAAGTTATGAGTGAATTACGGAATTTACTATTCATGGTAAAAATTTAGATAAATATGGAAAGTTACCGGGTAGGTTTCCAAAACCGGAAACCCACCCCTTTCTCTCTCTCCTCTCCCCCGACACTTCTCCCTTCCCTTCGGGTTTCTCTTCCTCCCTTCGATTCCCCACTTTCCGGCCACCAACCGGCGTGCAGCCGGCCACCACAGGAGCGCCTCATCCCTCTCTTAACCCTAGTGACCTGGAATTTTAGAGTTTTGGCTGTGAAATTCCAGATCGAAGCAAGGTTCGCTCCGGTTGCAGTTTGGGGGTTTCGCCGATTTCCGGCAATTCTGGCCACCAAGTTAACGTTGAAGGTTCGGTTTTTGACTGAGATCATTTCCCCTAAAGTATTGCATTCCAATTTGCATTGTAGAGGTCGAATTAACGATTTTGCATTTCTAGGGTTCTTGAGGTTTCGGGGCTTTTCTTCACCGGCTGGATTCGGCTACTTCGAGGTAAAATTGGAAATTGTTGTTGTTGGGAAAATTGTTGGGTCTGTTGTGTTGATGCTATTGCCGGAATTTGGTGGTCATCGGAGGTAGTGGTCGCTGGCGCGTGGACCCCATGCGCCGCCACTGTAGAAGGCGCGTGGTAGCGCGTAGAGCTGCGCTTTAATTGTAGTTTTAGTTCCATAAATCCTATAATGATTGTAGAATTTGTTACATGAAGTTTGGTGGGAATCGGAGGAATTACGAATTAAGTTTAAATGATTAATTATCGATTTTCGTGAATTCGATCGCCGAATTTCTTTTGAATTCACTTTAGATCTTACATCGATGAATGAATAATGTTGGAGTATTAAGGATGGATATTGTGGAGAGTTGAGGAGTTGGATTTTTGGAAGGGGGATGTTTTGAATTTCCATTTCTAAGTATCGTAAAGTTAAAATTCCGTCCTGTGAAATATATATATTTATGAATGCTATTCGTACAGGACGAGAGGAGTCTCCATACGAGGAAAATCACGAGCGACGTTAGGATTGACCGCATACTGTGAGTGGACTTTTATTTCCAAGGATTGATGCATGCAATCATTTATTTGCTTACGAATGATAAATTGTTTATCGTATTACGTTTTCAAATTTATGATTGATTTCTAATATTACTTTGATTTATGCGGATTCAGAATTTATACTATTTATATTATATTTATATTCGGCGAATTAAGATTATAATGAGATTTCGATGAAGTAAAACTTTATATTTATTTATATCCTATTTATTTTGAACTTGAGATGATCTTGGCGTGCGGGGTCACGTCTTTGCACACTTGGATTCTTATCTCGTGAGAAATGTGGGGAAACTATACAGATTTAATGGTTTTCGACAATCTTCTTCCTCACCATACGCGGGTCATGTGATTAGGTCTCCTCCTCACTTACTACTTGTGTTTGTGAGTGGCAGTTGACGTAGCTTTCTCCTCCTCACGTGGGTGGTAGTCGAGGTAATGTTCTCCTCCTCGCACAATCTATGTGTGAGTGGAAGTTGAGGTTATTAGTTCTCCTCCTCGCACAAGCTATGTGTGAGTGACAGTCGAGGGTAGGTAGAGCCTGAGAGGCTCCATTCCCGTATGGTGAACTCTCTTCCCCATGTCCTTTTATTATTGTTCTTGACTAGCGGGGCTAGTCAGTTTTTCTTGAGCGAAGCTTCTCGTGGTTTTCTTAATTATTGCATGCATCGGGAGTTTTATTGATATAAATGTGGAAAAGTATAAACTCCTTTTTCCTTTCAATTATTTATTTTTGTCCACTCACGCTAACGTTTTTATATACTTTTCCCTGGGCCCTTCGGTTTCAAATGCCCAGATTGCAGTATTGCTGCTCGGTGTACGAGTGTGAGCCATAGTGACCGCACCTGCTTCCGCCAACACATTATGTAGGTTACCTGTTTAACCTACTGCACTCCTTGTCCATTTATATTTCTAGAATGCTCTGATTACTATGGCATATGTGACTCAGACTTGTATGAATTATATTTGAGGTCTATGACGTAACTTTGGTGATTGTAGTATCTTTTACCTTTTGGAGATTATGTATGATGTTATTATCTTTGAGATGGGATTGGTTAAATTATGGGAGCAGAGTGGCTCCAGGAGTTGTGGTTGGATTATTAGAAGTGAATTTTGGTTTTCCGCAGGATTTTTGGGTTGTCCATTTTTTAAGGGAGGTTATGCCGAAATTTTTGGTAAACCTCCTTTAAAGGTGGGTCCCGCAGGGCCACTTCGGATTCCAGGGTGGAATTCGGGGTGGGTCTTGTCATGGGCCATTAAAAGTTGTAGACTTGTAGTCATTGAAACAGGTTGAAAAGTATGGAAATCTTCAATATTGGGCCTTCGAAAATCTGTAGCCATTTTTTTTCTTCTGAAAACTGGGCTAGTATTTAAAAAGCCCATAACCGAACTGGAAATCCTGGTCAACCGAAAAACAGGCCCACAAAAAAAAAATCGGTTGCGGTTTGAATTTTGGCCCAACTGAAGAATCCGGGTCGAAAATGGTTTGGGCCCTAACCCGACCCGACCTGACATATGCCCACCCCTAACCAACAAGGTCAAAGCACGGTAGCTTAAGAGGAGGGCAACCCGATAAAACATACAGAACGACAAGCTTTACCGCCATGGATTCACCCATCCCAAACTCCGATGTCTCACCCCAGAAGAAGGAAGGGTAGTCCTTGCAATGATACATGTTGGGGAATGTGGTAATCATTCAGGCGCCAGATCTCTAGCAAATCGCACCATTGGGCAAGGGTACTTTTGGCCCACGCTCGGCGATGACGCTAGAAAAGTCTCCAAGTCCTGCCACAAGTGTCAGCAATATGTTGACCTCCCTCATACCCCAGTAGAACCCCTCTCAATAATCATCGGTCCATGGATCCACTCCACTTGGGGCCTCGACCTAGTTGGCAAGCTACCAACTGCTAGGGGCCTGTTCAAATACATCATCGTCGTCATTGACTACAACAGCAAAAGGATACAAGTGGGACCACTGACCGCAATCACTACCGCCAAGGTAACCCACTTCCTCTGGAAAAACATCTATTGCTGGTATGGCGTTCCCCATACCATCACCACAAATAATGGAGCACAGTTCAACAGCGAGGAGATCATATCTTTTACCGCTAATGTAGGCACCAAGATGAGCTTTGTATCTGTGGCGCACCCCTAAACCAATGGGCAGGTTGAAGCGGCAAACAAGATAATCAAGAAGCTGCTAAAAACGAAACTCGATGACGCCACGGGTTTATGGGTGGAGAAGCGCCCAGAATTCCTATGAGCCATCAGGACAACCCTATCATCCGCTAACGGTGAAACACCGTTTTGCATGATGTTCGGAACAGAGGCCGTCCTGCCCATCGAAGTTACCCAACCTACAGCTAGGGTCAAGGGCTATTGCTCTGAGACCAACAGTGAAGGCATCAACCTCGACAAAGATCTCCTTGAGGAAAAACGCCACATGACCCACTTGCACAATTTGCAAAACAAGCAACGGGTATCAAGTTTCTAGAACGCCAGAGTCAAAGCCCAGAACTTCTAACTTGGGGATTGGGTCCGTCCCACTTGGGAAGGACCATATAAAATAGTGGAAGTTGTTAGCCCCCACACCTTCTACTTAAGAAACAAGGACGACATCACAACCACCCACCCTTGAAATACCGAACACCTCCGGTATTACTACGAGTAGTCATACCGCTGACCCACGAGCATCTTGACTTATATAAATTTTTGTACAATATTTAGCTAAGGGAAGCTACCCAGCGGGTACTCCCCCCTTTTGTAAACTCTGATCTCTCAGCTATCAATGAAACAAGGAATTATTCAAACCATTGTTCTCCATAGCACAAACAGTTAACTGGCAACGCCAACAAACATTGTGCACTTAGACAATTTTAATTCCCTTACTGTTTCATTGACAGAGAAAAGTTTAAGAAAAACTCTAGCGGTATACCAACATGCAAAAAAAAGCAAATATTTTCCAGCGCCAATCCCTCACTTAGAAAAATTCAAAGAAAGAAATAACATTACTTCATTGAAAACTGAGGTTGGGACTGCCTAACCAAAATATTGTTCTATTACAAATTACAAATTGCTTCAATGGCGATACAAAATAAAAAAAACCTAGGCATCCTGCAACTCTCCTTGCGGGGCTGCGACACTATCCGCCTACGCAGACTTGGCCACCGAGCGACTCGTCTGATCAGAACCTGGGGCGGTGGGGCTCGGAGTGATCATCGTGCCGTCATCACGGGTGTTGGCAGCCATGAAACGTGCGTGGGAGGCATCAGAGACAGTAGGCACCAGTGACTGTTGGGATCCTTCGCCCGTCTGCTGAATAGACTCACCACTACTAGACCGCACACCTTTGGGCTCCAAGGAGTCGGGATCACCTTCGCCGGTCTACGGCTGACTCTACTCCGCTTGAATTTGGGCCGCCTTATCCCAATTAAGCACACTTTTGGTGTCCAACTTATTGAAGTTGGCGGTAGCACGAGCTATGTCAGCCTTCGTCAGCTCCTCCTTGTACTCCTTAGACTGCTTGAAAGTCTCAACAGCCGTGGCGGTCAAATTTTCCTTCTCCCCCTCCCATCCCTCAATCCACAGTTGAAGGCGCTTGACCTCTTTTGATCGAGCAGCGGCCTCTCGCTGTACAATATCCAGCCTTTTCACCTTGGTCGCCAAATACTCACCGACGTGGGCAATCTCTTCTTACAGCTTCGCCACCTCGACATTGTGTTGCACATCCCGATCGATGGTAACCTCCAACTTGCCCCGCGCATTCACCAAGTCGACCTCCGCCTTGGAGAGTTGCTGCTCACAGTCCTGGAGCAGCCTCTTCACTTCCACCAACTCATGTCGCAGACTATCGACTTCGGCCTGCAGTTGTGCCTCCGTGGCGGACGGCTTGGAAACCGCCAAGAACAGCTCATTTAGGCCAACGGCAAGATGGCCGAAGGCCGAGCTGAATGGCGACTGTTGTAAAGGAGTGTCCCGCACAGTGCCATCTATGCCCCTTAACCCCAATCGCTCGCAAATGCTGAAGAGCAACTCCTGCTCTCTGTTGGTGAGGAATTCGGAGTAAAAGGCGAAGGAGTCAAGATTGTAGGATGGCACCTCCCTACCGGTGTCAACAACAACAGCCTTCCCATCCTTCTGCGCCCTGTTTTATTGCTGGAGCAAGGCAAGCGCATGTTGTCCACCGCATCGTCACCCTCCTCGTCATCTTCTGCAGCCTTTTCCTCTGAAAAGCAGTACCCGGACCAGGAATTGTCCTCGTCAACGTATCTAACTCCATACTAGCTATAGTAACAGCCTCCTGTTGGAGGTGAAAAATTTCGTAGAGGAGTTTGACCCAACAATTAATGAGGACTAGAGCGGAAGCTGACCTGGGAACAATCGAGAAGCTTCTTTCAAGCGTTGACCTGAAGTTTGACTGTCGGCTCGAGGAGAAGGGGGGGTACCTACAGAAAACCCTCCGATGCCTCAATCAGTACGTTTCTTAGTAGTGGAGTAGAGAGAATTGGAATTAAATGGATTACCTGGACGTTGAGCCTCCTTTATATAGGTGATGACTTACTTCAGGAATAAGCCGCCATTATTTCTGCTTTGATGGCTACATTTATTTACACACTTATAATGAAAATTATTGCTGCACTAATAATAGTTAATCATTGCGTACTTACGACCGTCATTCATTGCGTATTTATGATAGTCATTCATTGCACACTTATAATCATAATCATTGTGTGTAGTTATTGTCGTAATAATCGCCGCATTCATGACTGAAATTTAACGCCATACTAACTACGAAGTTAATCGCCTTAATTGCAGGCCCAGCAGAGTTTGACCGCTCCCACAATGCCACCAAATTTTCTCTTTGGACACTCGTCCTAAGAGGAAATTTCCATTCTCTGGATGCTTCAAATCTTGCCTCGAATATTTCCTCGAGCCCTGGCCAACCCAATTCTTTCCTCGAGCCCTGGCCGACCCGATTCTTTCCTCAGGCCCTGGCCACCCAATTCTTTCCTCGGGCCCTGGCCGTCCTAGCCTCCCCGATTCTTTCCTCGGGCCCTGGCCGTCCTAGCCCCCTCAAATCTTTCCTCTGTCCCTGGCCTCCCTGAATCTTTCCTCGGGCCCTGGCCGCCTAGATTCTTTTCTCGGGCCCTAGTCGCCTCGATTCTTTCCTCAAGGCGAAGATTCATTTTTAGCATGAGACATGGAATTGCCCCCATTCGCCTTTGAATTTGATCAACAACATTTTATTCTCCTTGGCCACCGGCCTTGGGTATTTACTTTGGCCACCAGCCTTACACAAACATTTCAACAACACTGACCACAAATATATTTCAAAATTAAAAGGAAAAAGTCAGAATATGATTACTAAAGGAAATAACGCTAGTCTACATTACCCAGACTTTTGTCACTTCGTGGCTTGTATTGAATCACTCCCAGTCCTTAGTGACAGAAATGGAATCCCGTCAGGGGCAGCTCCCGCCATCACTTTTTAGGGATAAGTGTTTCCCACAGATGGCGCCACTTGTTAGAAGTGAAAAATTCCGTTAAGGAGTTTGACCTAACAATTAATGCGGACTGGAGCGGGAGCTGACCTGGGAACAATAGAGAAGCTTCCTTCGAGCATTGACCTGGAGTTTGACTGTCGGCTCGAGGAGAAGGGGGGGTACCTGCAGAAAACCCTCTGATGCCCAAGTCAGTACGTTTCTTAGTAGTGGAGTAGAGAGAATTGGAATTTGATGGATTACCTAGACATCGAGCCTCCTTTATATAGGCGATGACTTACTTCGGGAACAAGCTGCCATTATTTCTGCTTTGATGGCTGCATTTATTTACACACTTATAATGACAATTATTGCTGCACTAATAACAGTTAATCATTGCGTACTTACGACCGTCATTCAGTGCGTATTTATGATAGTCATTCATTGCGCACTTATAATCATAATCATTGTGCGTAGTTATTGTCGTAATAATCGCCGCATTCATGACTGAAATTTAACGCCATACTAACTACGGAGTTAATCGCCTTAATTGCAGGCCCAGCAAAATTTGACCACTCCCAGACCTCCCCACCACCAGAATCCTTCCGCGGCGCAGTCTTTTCCTTTTGGTCCACGCGCCAGGCAATAGGGACCCATTCCGCAGCCTTCTGCTGTCGCCAGCCCTCAACCACTGGGCGCTTCGATCAGGTGGAGGTTGGTTGCACAACGGTTTCCCCGGCGACAGGGAGATGAGAATAATGGGGTATCTCCGAGACAACCTCTTGCTCCGAAGGACGGATCTCCTTCATCTTGGGATCAACAATGGTCTTCTTCGCTTTCAGGGCCGCCGCGAACATGCCCTCTAGGTAGTTATCAAGACCGGCGCTATCTATAGCTTTGTCGAAGGCCGCTCGACTCAATTTGTTGCCACGAACGGGATCTACAAGGTCAGCGTCAAGTTATAACGATAAGGCAGTGGCGACACAAAAAAAGAAAAGAAAAAAAGGAAGTACTCTCAGTGGTAGCTACCTGGGACTCGAGTCAAATTCAATTACGCTAGTAACTCCCACCCAGTCAGTAGCCGCAGATCGAGAAGGTTGCGATTCTTCTAGCAACCCTTGATTCTAGCCACGCGGCACTCTTCCTCCAGCATCAACACAAAGCGCAACCCCGCTATACACACCAAGAAAGCGGGAAGCATTAGTTTTTGATATAGTGGAATTAAAAAAATAAAAAAAAGAGGAACAGCAGCAACCTCGGATAGGTTGAAACTTCGACTTAATACTATGGACCCTTCTTTATTAAGGGCTGCGTCGTACTCCCAACCCTCGGTCGCGATGTAGTAGGTTGGCTGCCAGGGGGACATGGAGTCCGGAGGATTCTCTACTAGCTTAGGCGCACCGGTACGCCGACTCTGGTTCACCTGCCCGCTACACCCTTTCCTCTTCACATACACTAACTCGTAGAAGTGTAGAACCTCGGCCACAGCCGGACATCCTCCACATCGCATTCAACCCCATCAGAAGCTTCCATATGTTTAGACATATTTGTCCAAAAGCAAGGTTGAATTCACACAATAGTATTTGGAGGTTAGGAAATAGCGAGAACCGAACCCCCTAGTGAAACACCTCCTCATGTACAACTGTGTACCCTGCTGGCAGAGACAATGCTGGCTCGTTCCTTAGCGGCACCCTTAGCTTTGCCACCCTTGGAAGCTTGAACACTCACTTCACCCTATTGATCGCTTCCTGCGACATCGGGCCGCTCGCTTCATCAACCGGTGTCCCATCCGACAACCTCCATGTTGACACAGCGGCGCTATCGTCAATGGGATTGCCACCCTCCTTGTGCGAACCGCTGGCGGCGCCGTGACTAGCCAACCGCTTCTCTCGCCGTTGACTAGCGGAGGTATCTTCCCCAGCCAACACAGCAGTTTCCGCTCGCCCCCACCCCTTTGTGCATCTCCAGCCATAGTCGGGTATATAGTACACAGCGGTTCGATATCTAAGGGATCAGACAATGAGGTTCCTGCAGGGGCAGACAGACGCAACGAGTCAATAGAAACCCTATCTGAACCACTGAGCGACACGTCAGACCCGGAATCCCCACTGCTCGAAATCTCTATGACGTTAGCCATTGCAAACACCCTAAAACCCAAATCAGTTAGTTCCAAATGGATCTAATTAAAGTACCCCTATGTCAGATTCTATCCAAGAACACCACGAACACAAGTTCAAAGAAAACCCAGAAAACACCCAAAAAAAAAAAACAACATATATTACTCCAAACCCAGATTCGACCATCTAGCAAACTCACAACCATTAATCCTCTACCAAAAATGCCTAAACCAACCCACAAACCCTTCTAGACCATCAAACACGTTATCACAGAGTGGCAAGAATTCATTCAAAAGGCAAAAGTATCAAGAGGTACAAACAATAAGCAATCAGTGGAACACGAAGGCTAGATCATCAACCTGAAATATGTGAAGTGTATGCGCTTGCAAATGCTTGTCTCTGCCTCTAGGGTGGTCTCTTTCCATTGAAAGATTGACGCCCTTACCTCTAACTTGTAATACTCACAACCCCAGACTCTCACAGAGCAAAGCTTGAAGACGATGACTCAAGTTTGAAGTTTACACAAAGTGTCAAATCCCTCTAAATTCCCCCTCTTTTATGTCAACATCAGAGGCATCCCGGCTGTCCGATGAAAAATGAAATCGCACGAGAACCGTACACGTGCCCCATGATCGCACTCACTATTCAGATTAACAGTGGCGTCGCCTCGGTTACAAAAATGATATTTACTCACATTAATGGCGAAGCGACGAGCATGTTGAGAAGACGTACACCCACACGCCAACCCAATAGGTAACCTACAAGCGTTGTCAGACGAAATGTCTAGCCCATTCAACCTTCAGAAGTAAGCATATCAATCAATAGCGAGAAAGTTTCCGCTAAGCGTAATACCGCTAGTAGAACTTCTCACTTCTAATCAGTCAGGCGAGAGAGTCTTCGCTAAGCGCAACACCTCTAGCAGAACTTCTGACCTTCATCTTGCAAGCGAGACAGTCTCCACTAAGCATCATACTGCTAGCGGAACTTCTCACTTCTAATCATTCAGGCGAGAGAGTCTCCACTAAGGGCAACACTGCTAGTGGAACTTCTCACCTTCATCTTGCAAGTGAGACAATCTCTGCTAAGCGCCATACCGCTAGCGAAACTTCTCACTTCTTACCATTCAGGCGAGAGAATCTCCTCTAAGCTCAACATCGCTAGCGGAACTTCTCACCTTCAACTTGCAAGTGAGACAGTCTCCCCTAAGCGAAACACCGCTAACGGAACTTCTCACCTTCAAGTTACAAGCGAGAAGGTCCCCACTATGCCACATTACGCTAACGGCGCTTCTTACCGCTCCCTCTCAGCGGAGAGACTTCTGCCATCGGCGGCTCCCGACGCAACGCCTCATAAACAACAACGACCGTCACGCTGCGTTGCAGTCAAGCTCTGTTCCTCTGGGAAAAGTAAGGGGACATGTCAACACAGTTTTTGACGGCCCTGATCAGGCACTTTGACCCACGTCACTTGGGTATCAAATATTGGGCTCGCTACCCAACACTCGCGGCCCAACGCAGCTCCCCTCAACAAACAATATACCGGCCAAACGGAGGTCTATCTTAGCCAGGGAGTGGGGGACTCCCTGGGGGGCCTACTAGGGGCCCACCCGAAAGGGTATAAAGCATTTGATCAGAACAAATCCATGGTTGACAACACACTGACGTTAATTATGTTTTCGCAAGACTAGTAGAAGTAACGCTTCAAACCTCTTGGCAACTCCCCAACCATGATTTCCCTCCTTGACTGGGGACTTGGGGGACTTGTACTTACATGAGCATTTGCCTAAGCATAATTAGGTATAATGATCCACGCTCATACTGCCGCCAGCGGCACCAACAACTATCGAGGGTGTGACCTACGGAAACACAACCAAACAGGCTATCACCTGAGCTCCGGCTCATCCCGAGATCACCGCTGACGCGCCACCACACGCTGCGCCAAGATCACCTCGCTGAAGCATCAGAAGTTGGGGACTGAAGCATATCAGTCCCACATCTAAAACAAGGAAGAGATCAGTCTCTTCCCCACCTATAAAAGGTTCACTCCTTTCTCCTCATTAATTATGCATTTACTACTTACCTAACATTATTCTATCAACACAAATATATTGACTGACTTAGGCATCAGAGAAGAAAAGACCGCAAACCGCGGTCTTCTTCTGACCCCCTCTGTATTTTATTTGACAGATAGCGAAAGCAATAAGAATATCACCAGGCAGCGGTTAGCCCCTCGAACCCGCGTTAATCAAGGTTCGGCTACCTCTAAATCTTAAACATTAACATAAACAATGTTAGTAGCACCATAATCTGCAAGCTTGTCAGTCAATGCATTGTCCTCCCTAAAGATGTGAGTTACATTAAATTGCATAGTAACTATTTCCACCTAAACATACACAATGTTAGTAGTACCATAATCTGCAAGCTTGTCAGCCAATGCGTTGTCCTCCCTAAAGATGTGAGTTTCATTAAATTTCATAGTAACCATTTGCACCTAAACATACACAGCCCTAAAATATGTATTTTAGGTCATAAATTCCAATTTTTCCTCTTATTTTAATTGAATGAAAAAAATAATAAAAATAAAAATTGTAGAATCTAGAGAAGAGAGAGAGCAACCTCTCTGCGCTAGGGTTTTCAGGAAAAACTTCTTCCCTCTGTCCGACGGCACGTCTATGGACGCTGTCATCGGATGGGAGTTGATATGTGAGGATGGTACCGTGAATCAGTGCGGTTCGCTCTAGATTGATGGGATCAGAAGCAAGTGGTAGGAACTATCAGCAACGTTTGCTAGGTGGAGGTCCGATTCTTATTGGCTGGGTTGGAGGCTGGTGGCGTCGCGGGTTTAGTCTGAGGTTTCCGGGTCAGGCGCTATCAGAGGAGGTTGTTTGGTGGTGGCTCCTTTTCTAGGTTTGGGTCCTGTGATTTTCCCAAACCCGATCTAGAATGGATGGATCTCAGGGTTGGTGGAACAAGGGTTGTGGTGTGCTGGAGCGGCCGGGTTGGGAGATCACGGGCAGTGGAGCAACCATCTTAGGCGACCAGGGATTGTGGAGTGCTGGAGGTGATGCGGCGACATGGGCGGTGATACGGTAGGAAGTTGGTGGTGGCTGGGCATGAATTGGGCTGGGCGTTGCAGGCTGTTTTCTGATCCTTTTGCTATTTGGGTTTGAGCTCAATTTTGGGCCCTGTCTTGGCTTGGGATACTAGGGTTTTAAATAGTTTTTTTTGCTATTTATTTCCAATAATTTCCTTTTTTTTTTTTTTTTTTTAGGGAGCTATGCTTGTTAGTTCCTTAATGAGCACTAACAGGTATAGTTAGGTGATTTTTTAGCCTGCATATTATGATGTTTTCTCTTAGATCTTGACATTGGAAACTTCTGGTGCACCGCAATTGAGCGCATTGGTAAAGGAAGTTTTCACACAAATTATCTTTTGTAGGATAATGTTGTACGTAGTTTGCTAGGCTCCTTGTTTAAGTGAGCTTCGATGTCTTAAGCGAATGGTGCATGATTCCCGTTTCTGGGAAATTTGTAAATGTCGTTCTGGCCTGCGATTATCAATGAAATCTTCATTTACTCAAAAAAAAAAAAATTGTAGGATTGTATGGTTAGTCTCAAGTAGTTGACCCAAGAAGAAATTAAGAAGGAAGAACAAGATTTTGGTTCGTAAAAAGATGAGTTATTCATTAAGAATAGTTTGGACTTTGATAGCTTAAAAATGTCAAATTCTCAATTAATACTTAAAAAATCGTCCACATTAATGTTTAGGTAATTTTTTCCCTTTCTTTAGAGGCAGTCGTAGGTTCTTTAGGTTATACATGAAAGAGTTCAAGCTTTGATTAAATTAAGGCTTGAGATATTTATTTGTAACCACTCATATGACATAACAAAAAGCTTCAATTTTCTAGTTTAGTTTTGCTCAAATCTCTTAACTTGTGTATAACCTGTTGTAAATTGAAGAACCACATATCACAAAAGTGACAAAAGAAAATATAACTTTTGCACTGTGACATTTATAGGTGGTGAAGTTGGGAAAATATTAATGCAATGCCAATTAGTAATGGGTCACATGGGCTTACTTCCTTAATTAAAATAGGGTTTTGAAAAGATGTGTTAGCTTTAGCTTAAGTGTACTGAATGCATGCCTGGGATTTTGAAAAAAAGCATTGGCTCTATTAAACGAATTATGTCTGAGCTCTAAAAAGATGCCTTAGACCATCTCCAACAGATGGGTCTTTTGCCATTTGGACAACTGAACTGTTACTTTTGACATTTTTTTTACTCCAACCCATGTGCTATTTCTGACGTGGTCTGATGTGGCAAAAGACAGATTGGGAAGGCTGTCAAATTTGACAGACCAAAGACAAACTGTCTTTTATTTTTTTATTCTCTCTTCTCTCTCCTCTCTCCTTCTATCTTTTGTCTTTCCTCATCTCTCTCGTTCATTCTCTTCTTCATACCTAGTATCTACTATCCAGACCAAAGCAAAATCAAGAAGGAGAAGAAGATAGAGATTTCAACAACACCCTCTTCCTAATTTCTTGGGTTTTCTAAGAACAACAAAAAAGATAGAGAACAAATGTTTTCCCCAATCTATTAAAGCCCTAATTCTATCCCCAAAATTTCTTCTCTTTCTCTGATTCTCTGGGATTAATGGCCCCCTCGCAAATCCACCCGCGGCAAAGCTATGAGGAAGCAACTCGCCAACAAAATTGCTCAGCTTCGGGTTTTCCAGCGAAGTTCCTGCAATTTTCGGGTACCCGCGGAGCCATTGTCCTCCTTGGTCGTCCTATGCTTCTGGGTTCGTCTCCGACCTCTTGGAGCATGGATTGGCACCTGGTGGAGCTTGATTCCTTGAGTGGGTTGAATTGGTGAGTTGTGGTATATGGTCCCACCAGGGTATTTCCTTTTGGATTTTGAGAGAGAAACCCAGAAGAAGAGCGAAGACCTGAAGAGAAATAGAAGAAAGAGAAAAATAGTTTTCTTTTTGTTATAAAATATTTCATAAAATTATAAAATAATATTTAAATATAACTAATCTATTGGACCAAAAATTTGTCAAAAATGACCCTGACACATCATCATTCAAATTCGAATTTGACACAAGTTTTTTGACCAACCCGTTGGAGATGCTCTTAGCTCCACTCTACAAATTAATAGTTTTCAATGTGAAAAATTGTTGTTTGTGTAAACCTAATAGTTAGGTTAAACATGAGGAGGCATGTTAAAGATTAGAGGATTCTCATAATAAAAATAACAAAAGAAAATATAACTTAAAAGTGAGTGATTATAATATATAGATACACTAACAATTAGTATTAACGGGTCTCGTGAGGATGTGGGCCATTCCCGTCGCTATTTAAGATCACGTGCAAATCCTCCCTCCTTAAATTTATCATCTTTTATCTAATAGTTTTTTATTACTTATTGTTAACGTTTGGATCCGTTGGGGATCTAATTAACGTAAAGAAAGAGATAGAGAGATTGACACAAGATATATAGTGGTTCGTTTCCCGCCTTAGCGGGAAACTACGTCCACTTGAACGTGTACTAGTGTGTCGAGCCTTGCGGCCTAACAAGATTACAAGAGATGTAATGGTCCTTTAAGGAAGTGGGAAGGAGTCTCCTTTTATAGGGGAAGGAGGCTCCCTCATTTACATTTTCTTAGATGTGGGACTCAAAGTTACTATTCTAGTCTAGAGAAGCATATTGTGGAGGTAACTTGGCAAGGCCGGGAAGGTAGCTTCCCGGCGACAGATTTGCGACTTCCGGATACCGTAGCGTAGCTTGAACATAGGGCTACAAGATGCAAGTGGCGGTTGGATCCCATGAGGGTGTTGTTTATACTTGGTGAGGTAGCAAACTAGCCTTGCTAGTAGAGGTATCTACACTTATAATGTCATTATGCCTTCTTCAAAATTCTCAGAAGGGGTAAATATCATTTAGGGTATCCATAACATCAATTTTGCTTTTGGACATAAAGTATGGAGCTCGTATTATCACTCAAGAAATTTGTTACTTGAAAGAATTAATGAAAGAAACAACAATAACCCACTTCTAACAAAACAAGTATTACACCATCACCTAGTAACTCGACGTATTGGTGAAATTGTGGGATAGTAGATTGGGTCAGAACCAAACAAGGCCCAGTTTTTCGATGTCGGATTGATAAATAGTTCAACCGTAGCTGGGATTTTATCCCTTGATATTCATTAATCTCCTTCGTTTTGTAGTGGAGAGTGACTCGTGAGAGTTGGGAAAGTTTGAAAAATTATCTTCTGGAGAGACGAACTGTCCCATGAGGAGGAAGAGAATTAAAAGGAGGCTTGAATTGATTTACGTCCTCAATTCAACAAGTAGAAGCAAAATATTTATTACATATACATATATAGTATGTTGCTGACGGATTCAAATTTGCTCACCACTTTTATTTTGTGGTGATATCACTACCCTATTAAAACTTGCCACGTTAACTATAATTAAATACTTAAAATATAATTTTTTAATAAAACATCATGATTAACTATAATTATGTTTTATAACACATGACAGTTTTGTATTGAGCCGTGGTATCGCCACCAAAGTATTAGTGGTGAGCAGATTTGAATCCGTTGTTGACTATATTTGATATAGATGTTCAATTACTGCGGCTTCGATCGATCAATTGAAATTTGAACATTAGTTGTTGATGAGGTTATTCTTTACAGAAAAAGATTACAGAACTGAAGAATTAAAAAAAGTAGAAGCAAATTTAAGCATAGAGAATTAAAAGGAGGCTTGAATTGATTTACGTCCTCAATTCAACAAGTAGAAGCAAAATATTTATTACATATACTATATATGTATGTTGCTGACGGATTCAAATTTGCTTGCCACTTTTATTTTGTGGTGATATCACTATCCTATTCAAACATGTCACGTCATATAAAATTAATTAAATACTTAAAATATAATTTTTTAATAAAACATCATGATTAACTATAATTGTGTTTTATAACACATGACAGTTTTGTATTGAGCCATGGTATCACCACCAAAGTATTGGTGGTGAGCAAATTTGAATCCGTTGTTGACTATATTTGATATAGATGTTCAATTACTGCGGCTTCGAGCGATCAATTGAAATTTGAACATTGAGGTTATTCTCTACATAAAAAGATTACAGAACTGAAGAATTAAAAAACAGTAGAAGCAAATTTAAGCATAGAGACTGAGGCCTTTCTAGTTAAAATGATGATTGATAAGCATCACATTGCAGAACTAATATCGATCTTATCATCGTCCACCATTAACCAAGCAAACAAGAACACAATTGAGAAAATTAAAAACAAATATATCATCACCACCTTTACCAATTACCATCACCTTCATTTCAATGTAGTGTCACAATTTTGCTCAAGGACCTTTGTAGCCGACCCCAATGTGTCCACCTTGAATTTGCATTCAACTACCGCTTTCTCATCCCAACTCTTAAAAAACCCATATTTGATATGTACAGGAAGGTCACTTATTTTCAGACTTAGGGACAACGGCGTCGTCTTCTTCGACCTAGTTTCTTCGATGCTTTCCTGGACCTCGCTAGGCAACTCTGCGCTTGTTCCGTTTAGAACAAGTTTTACGGTGTCCGACTCATCATCATCTAGTTGATCAGATGGAAATTTGCCCTTAGCAATGTCCTTTTGCCTATATAAAAGGGAAGTTCCACCACCATTTTCGAAGCGTATGCTCATCTTATCATTAGGATTAACAGCTTTCAAGGTGATGTCATATCCTAGATCTGAATCCTTGCTGCTGTCTGAAGAATTCGATTGCTTCACTTGGACCTGACTGATAGAGAATGTAGGGTCTTTATGGCTCAAAACGAGGTACCATGTCAACAAGGCTATGCCGAATATGAGGAACAGGACAAGCAAAACGACAAGGAGAGCCCAGCAACAAGACTTGCGTGATTTCTTCTTCGTCACCGGCCGGTGCTTATCGACGAGTATGGCATTTTCAGGGGGCGGCACGCGGTAGATTTGGTCTTTAGGGAAATGGATTACGTATGTTTCGTTGGGTGAGGGGATGGGACCATAGGGTACTAGCTGCGTCTCTGACGTTGGAGCTGGGTCTTCATTGATGTCGTCGGCGCCGGTTGCAGGTGGGCCCCGCTCCTCCATTGTAGAAGGGGGAGCGGTTCACAAATGGAGAGGATGGATGATGAAGGGAGGTAATAAGGGTGAGAAATTTGTGAAATCAGCATGGAAAAAAAATGAGAAGAGCTGGCATGCAAGTAGTTCGATTGGGAAAAAAATTGAGGGGTGAGGGAGAAGCTGGGAGGTTACAACCTACAGACTAAGAAAAGAAAAACCTGTTGGAGAGAGTTTTTTTGGTGAGTTGGTGAAAGATCGAGTACAGCTCCATTGGGCACAAAACGTTCATCCAATCACACATCCCATTTTTGGGTGTTTTACTTGGTCAAAATTGCACAAAGTATTTAATAATTACACCCTGTATTCTCTTCTTCCCTACATCTTTGTCATTGTTTGTTCTATAGAACAAGATTGTTGAGTCAGGCCGGTATATTATTGCATGCAAACTCTGATGTCCCAAATTGATTCAATTTTGAGGTCCTCGATCCATATACATCTGATCATCTATCATCACCTAGTTTTACCGTTACTGTTGGATACGGATGCAAAAAACCTAAAAAATATAATTCTTAGTGTCATCTTTGAGTGAACAAACATATTCACCCCCTATTATGATTAACGCAATTTCACTTTATAAATTCATAATCAAACCGCTCATATTTTAAATTATCTTTTAAAAATCATCAATACAAAAAATCAACCGAATATGAGATCTTTTAACCATCCAATTGTTATGACAGCAATTATTACTATTATGATGAACGGTCAATATATTCCATATGTATGAATGATTAAAAGGTTTCAATTTAATTAACTTTTTACATGATTAATCCTTACATTATATTTTAACATATGAATAGTTGAGATCACAAAATTATATAGTGAAATACGTTAATTCCAATGAGGTGAATGAGTTGTTCACATAAGGAGTGAACTTTCCAAGTATCCAACAGAAAAAACAAAATTTTACTATATCATATAAGGAATCCCATTAAATTATTGAATTTGAGGTATGCTTCCCTAAGGGACAGGTGAATCTAATGGCTGAAATTAAATGCACAGTTTTAAGTTGCCATAATTTAAACTTTTAAATTTAATATATGTGGTTAAGATACACTTGTCTCTCTTATAGTCTCTTAAAACTATTTGATACACAACCTTTGGTCATTGTATGACCAAAACAGAAAGTTTTGGCCAATAAAGTATAAATGGAATATACAAATTCGAAGCTAGCTCTCTCTAACTATTTGTTTTTTTTTTTTTTTTGAATAAATGGTCGGTGCGGCTGCCCTCAATCCTTGATTAATGAAATTGTTGAATACAAGGGGAGGACATTGAGCCTAAACCCTTGATTACAATAAGCAACTAGAGAATTTCCCTAAATGATATTATGAATCTCTACAAATTACTTGTATTCTAACAAGTACCAACTAGCAAAGAGTGCTCTATTGGCTACTCCATTTGTTTTAACGTAAGGGTGACATAAAGGAAAAATAACTTGATTACAACGTAGCATAATTATCAATTGCACAGTTTTCTTACTATGTTGCCGCCGGAGGATAAATCCGACGTCAAATAGTATATGATGGGGTTGTACCATATGATTACTTTAGGTTATACATTTCACTTTTTTTTTTTTTTTGAAATAAGGACCTGTGCGACTGCTCTTAAGCCTTGATTAATGAAACTACATAATACAATTAGGGGGCAGGAGACCCAGGTTACAATAAGCAATGAGAGAACATCTTGAAAAATAGCAAGAGTCTTCACTAAAATATATATTCTAACATGCACCAATTAACAAAAAGTGGTCTGCGCTACTCTATTTGCTTTACAGTAATGGTGGCATGCCGGAAAGATAAAGCTAAAAAAGAATGCCATATAAAAATTAAACCTGCTTTCCCATTGTGATGCCAACCCAAAAACCTAAAGACACAACGTTTCATCTTTCCACTAGGAGGTTGCACTCATTTGACGAAGCAACCGATACGTCTCCTCACTAGAACAGACAAGGCACCTAGAGTGAACACACATGCAGGTACAAAAATAGGGACTTATTCCAAGTATGGAAATTGAAAGTATAAAATAAAAACAAAGACCAACAATTGCCCATGCCTAGGCCCAACCACTACTCAAGGGATCGGGTAAAGAGATCACGCTGGCCCATTGGACAAGCCCAGCTTAGTTCATGCGAATCCACTACCAAAGCACCACCACCCTGTAACCCACACCACCATCTCCTTCTAACCACCCCCTTCAACCAGCGAGAGACCTCCTCCGTCATGCGCATTAATTAACATACCAAGATCCAAATTCAGTTGACCATCATATCTGAACCAAAGCAAATTAGCAATGACAGTGAAGAGGATATCACCCAATCTAAGCCTTGCCTCTGCCAGCCGACCGCTACCAGACAACCAGAACCCATGTCGCACTAGATTTTATACACTTCATTTTAGAACAATAAACATTTCAAAGCTAGTATTAAAAAAATGAAGGAAAAACATTGCAGTAATAGCGGGATGGATGAGTCTCTTCCTAGTTTTAGTATAAGCAGAAGGCTCTCTATCACTTTTGATTCCCTCTTTTCCTCTTATGATATTCTGTTTCATGATCTCCTTTAATTATCTTCAGATGATCATGTACATTTAAACTTACTTCGTCTCATGAAATTGTACAGAAGTTCTACATATATTCAGTATTTGTTTGTTTGTTTATTTTTTTTTTTAAGGGGAAGGAAAATGATTCTATTGATTGAAAAATTATATGACCATACTAGGTCAACTTAGAGTAACCACATCACCATGACAGTTTCATCATAATATCCCAGTCATAAGCCGGCCATACTAAAAATCATCCTAGCTAATGGTACTCAATACAATTTGGTATGCTCACTTATTTAAAGGATTAAACTAGCCAAGAGAAAATACTAACCAAAAGAAAATAACGTACACTTTAAAATAAACCCTAACCTAAATCATACCCATCCACCTAAATTTTAATTAAATGCAGTCGCCTAAGAACATATTGTCGTACATGCAGTAGCATGAAACAAATAAGGGAAGGCCTCCATAAGCCAGCTAAGGTCAAAAATGTGCTACACCTCCTAAAGGGACCACCCCAAACCAAACCCAAGTCATAGACAGAAAAAGAGATAGGCTCATCACTATCGCCAACCTTGATATTGCACATACGTCGCTGTGGACGCTCAACACCACGCGCTGCAAGCTGGACAAGAAGTTGCCCCTACTATAGATCACTACATTGATGCCGTCGAGAGCCCTATTAGATCAGCAAGCCCACAATAGAACATCAGATTACTGCTAGACACAGCAACCTATAATCACTTATGTAATCACTTGAAACCACCGCAGGGGATTAGATCAAATCCCCCTAGCAATAGCCACACAAACGAGAATGATCCGAAGAGTAAGCCGACTCGACGACCCACCACCCATACACCACCACTGGGAAGTACGGAAAGCACCGTCTTAGGACGCCTGCAAATGCTTGCAAGAAAGCCTAAGTTTCCACTACGGTTGTGCATGAGGTGTGTTCTTAAGGGTTGAGAACTTGAGAATAATTATCTTCAGTGTTTGATTGAGACTGCTAAAGACGGTACAATCTTTCAAGATATGTTTAGAAAATCATAATCTTCCAAGAGATTTTTTGATATGATAATGGAAATATTAATTTAAAGATAAGTGTCAAAATTTCAATTAGTCCAAAATACTGAAATAGTATTCAAAATTGTACACAAGCAAATTTTAACGTATGAGAAAGAAGAATAAATTTTTCCTTTTTGGAGAATAGTGCTTCCTATTCATATATCCCAAATTGACATTTAAACCTCCCTCAATTTTTGAACTATTTTTGTTCCCTTATACTCATTCACTATGCCAAAAAGGCCTTCAGACGACACACTTCAGACGACATAAGTTTTGTTTTATGTCGTCTGAGTTTTTCAGATGACATAATTTTTTTTTTTTCTGTTGTCTGAATATACACTAAAACTATACTGGTTTAATTTGGAAAAATAGTGAGCATTCAGATGATACATTTGTGTAGTTGTAGAAGGCGGTGATTTCCTATCTCAAATTTGGATAAACGGTGAGCATTCAGACAACACATTTGTGTAGTTGTAGAAGGTGGTGATTTCCTATCTCAAATTTAGAGGGAATATCCAAAAGTTGATTGAGTCTTTTCCCTCTCAAATAGCCACGCCCTAGTTGACTAGAAAATGTTGTGACATTCAGATAACATTTAAATGTTGTCTAAATGTAGGGGTTGTTTTAAAATTTCCCAAGTTATTTTGACTTGTGCTATTTGACATATATCCCTCGCAATTAAGTCACTTTCGATCTGTCCTAGCCTTCTCATCACTAGATCTCTCAGCTCGACCTAGAACGTTAACCCGTAAAAGCCTAAACACCAGCCTCGCTCTCTCCTTCTCAGTTAGCTCTACCATAACTCGATTCTCACTCTCTCTCCTTCATAATCTGACTTTCTCGATTCATCAACCTTAGTCTCTACTTCGTCTTTCACGTCCAGATTAATGGAGCTCTGCAACAACCAGCAAAGCTATTTTTGATTCGGATATTGGTAAGCAATTTAGGGTTTCAATCGTTTTTTAGTTTTGGGTTTCAACTGGGTTCAATTGATTTTAGTGTTTGATTTAGATTCGGTTTTTTCTGTTTCTATTTGGGGATGGGGCGATTGAATATCATTTTTCCTTTTATCCTCGATTCGGTGTTCCGATTGCTGAAAACTCAAACCTCTCTCACTCTCTCTCACTCATTCTCTCTCTCTCTCTCTCTCTCTCTCTCTCTCTCTCTCTCTCTCTCTCTCTCTCTCTCTCTCTCTCTCTCTCTCTCTCTCTCTCTCTCTCTCTCTCTCTCTCTCTGTCACCCTACTTGACAGTAGACGGCGGCGGAATGGTGAAGGTTCATTGACTCTTGTCTTGATGTTAGTTTGCTTTGGAATTTTGTTGAAACAGACGAAAAGAAAAGAAGAAGAGGAGGAAGAAGAGAAGAAGAAGAGGGAGACGGGAAGAAATTGATGCTCGATTCCAACAGAAATTGAGTAAACTAATCATCCTAGGTATTCTATGATGGGTTTGAATTTGTTTGATTTATTTTTTTGTCGTCTCTCATCTTTTCTATTATTATACATAACCGTTTTGGTTTTTCCTGTTCAACAACCAATCTAAGTAGTTTTCAATTGACCTGGGTTTGGATTTTGTAGGGGTACTGTTCCTGCTACAGTTCGAGGTTTGAGTGATTGATTTGAGGAGGTTGAAGGTGAGTTTTTAATTTTGGGTAATTTCAAAACAACTGAAAAGAGAGAAATCTTTCACTACTATTACAGTTCAATTGCTTTGGGGGTCATTTATGTTGAGAAGGTGAGGTTCAATTGTTTTGTGTCTGAGTTCCTTGGATGGTGATTATGCATCTTTGGTTTAACTCCTTTAATTTGTCGTGAGGCCAAATTTACTTCAGTTAAGCTTTGTGTGCTGCACTCTGAATTGATTGTCTTGATGTTCTTCCTTTCTAGTCACAAGCCCACTATGAAAGGATTTTGTTTTTTTTTCAATTTCTGGGATTGGCTTAATCTCATTCGTTTAATATAGAGCCACCACCAAATGATCAAGGTGAGGGAAGAGAACAAGACTTAATTAAATTTTAGCACCTGGGCAATTTTGGTTCCAATAAATGCTTTGATAATTCTGTGCTCGAACAAAGGTGTGTCACTTCACACTTGATTGTCAAAGATCAAACTTTTATGATTGAATTAGAATGCCACCGTCAGCACTTCTTCTTTGATGTTTCTATGTCGCCACCTCTTCAGAGCTTTTTAACTTTATTGTCTTTTGTTGGCCACACTTTGATACCATGCGAAACACATTAATAATTAAGTTTCCTTCAATCTACGACACTAGAACCAAATTCACTTTTTCTTTGTGCTTTGTCAACTCCGAAAGGATTTTAATTTTGATGAACCCTTTGTACAGGTATAAGGCAAGGACAGTAGTTGCTCTCAAAGTTCCAGAGTTTCAACTTGAGAGTGAGTCTCTGTCTATTTATACTCAAATATGTAATAGTGCGTTGCTAAGGTACTTTCTTTTTCCTCAATATTTACTATTTCCAAAACTGGTTTTTTTCTTTAACTTTTTCAAAGATTCATTTCTGTATAAGTAAGGTATGCTTGCAAGGAAAAACAAGATAGAAGGAAATTGGGTGGCCCTGCATCTGTGATACATATAACAATTAATAGTTTTCTGTTTATTATCTTGAGCTTAGTATTTTTCCTTCCCATTTGGTTTATGGTTAATGTTTTTCATCAAATCCCTTTAAAATGCTTTATCAATAATTATTGTCATGATGCAAAGAAGGGCCCTTGAAAATATTAGTGTTAGTATCAAAAATTGTTTTCTGAAATCAAAATTGTGCATTTGAGAAAATAGTACGTGTCAATATTTGAGATTGATTTTTCTCCTGTTCCATCTGCTGCTGAATAATTAGCCCAGATCTAGGTCTGTTTTCTAGGTTTGTTTAGTGTTTCTAACTTGAAAGTTTGCTCTGGTAAAATGGTTAGCTTCCTAAGCAGTTTACTAGCATTAGATGGCAGTCAAAATTCGCTATTCCATTATTTTTTGGTTTAAGACTGAGCTTATTATCTTAACGTTGCACCTACTTTGATTTGGCCTGTATTAACTTGCAAAAATACAGTTCACATCCGAACTGAAAGGAACATTTAATGAGGTTGCAAATGTCTTCCAAGACTGATTCTAGCTATGATAGAAGGGTATAGAGAAATTTATAAAAGAAATCTCTTGTTGTATGCCTAATTTAGGTTTAATTTGTACTGGGGATGGTTTATTTTCAGTGCAAAAGTACAATTTAGCATCCCTTAATTAATTACCCAATCTTTTATCTCTTGATGTATGCCTAATTTAGGTTTAATTTGTTTAAATCTTGTTGTCTTGTTATTATTATTTTTTTTGTTATAATCTTGTTGTCTTGTATGTTTAAGTATTTAACCTGCATATAGCCTTTATATATTTTGGCTATAACTAATTCTATATTTTTCCCCTCTTTTTTGCAGCCTTATGTTGACTTTGGATTACAACTTATAGGAGTTGATCTTATGTCAATACCTGGCCTTTACAGATTTGTTCAGGTATAATGACTTTCTGTGGATGTCATTTTCAGATGTGTAGCCCCATGTAGAAAATACTTGTGCACTTGCTAAGCCCAAGTACAAAGCCGACTTATTAATAAAGACTCCCAATGAAGAAGCTATAGTTGCAAAGTGTCTAGGCCAGAGTAAACTTTGATGACTTGCATAACTAAAGGCAGCTTCATAAACTACGAGTCATGTTTATGTACATATACACATATAGGAAGAACTTCCCACCCATCGAAACTGCAATATTCACACAGTAATAATTTCTATTGAGGTTTAGAAAGTCCACAGAAAGTGTGCATAATATCCTGTTATTACCATGAGATGCATGACTATGAAAAGGAACTGCCATAGTTCTTATGTTTTGTAACATGTTTCTTCTGTTTTGTTGGCCTTGATAGGGAAATTTGGTGGAACAAAAGGATTTGTGAAGGAAGGCTCACTGCTAGTAGTGTAGAGAAAAACAGAAGCCCGGCTTTTTTTTCTATAAATTTCTGGTGAGTTTTCAATGTCTGTGCTTTAATACATTATGTAGTTAGCAACTATCTAATTATCCTTTTGTTCATATCTTTGCCTACACAAAATGATTATATGTTTACTGCTAGCTAGTTGAGTATAATAATAAGTTCATTTTTATTTCTTGATAGAATATTGTATTACTTTGTATAATAAAAGTTTGAGCATGGAATGCAATCTGATCATTAGAATTGTCATGGATCGATGTAATTGGTGCAGCTCTATGTGAATGAATTTGTATGTGTTAAGACCACTCTTAGCAGTACTAGTCTTAATGAGTATATTGTATAGTAAAAGTATAAGCATGTTAAAAGTATAAGCAACGGTATCTTTCAGATAGAGACAGTATTTAAGTGTGTTTTGTTATATATGAAGGAACCTATATATTTAAGATGGATAAGTCATGGATGCATGCTGATAGAAGATCAAAGAAGTTTGAGCTAGGAGTAGCAGAGTTTCTCAAGTTTGCTGAGTCTAATGCCAATAACAAAAACAAGATTTCTTGTCCTTGCTTGAAATGTAGTGACACGGAGGGATTTTCTGTTGGAGTTATTAAGGATCATATATTTTGGAATGGTATTAACGAGAGTTATAAGCATTGGAGGTGGCATGGGGAAGCCACTACATCTGTTATGAATGACAATAGAGTTGAATTTGAAACTGTATATTGGGAACCTGGGATGGGAGAGAATGATTGGAGCTTTGGAGAAAGTGAGGATGAGCAGATTTCCGAAGACTCTAATGAGTTTTTGAAGTATGTAGAGGATGGGGATCAACCTTTGTACCCAGGTTGTACCAAGACAACCAAGCTCAATTTGAAAGCAAAGCATGGAATGACCGATGCTTGCTATTTAGATATGATTATGATGATTGGGGATCTGCTTCCTGAAAGAAATCAGGTTCCTTTGTCTTTGTATGAAGCGAAAAAGACACTTAGTGCTTTAGGGATGGAGTATGAAAAAATTCATGCATGTCCTAATGACTGCATCTTGTATAGACAGCAGCATGTCGATGCTCTTATCTGCCCCAACTATGGTGTTCCAAGGTGGAAATTGGGTAGGGATAAAACTGTGAAAGAAGGGATACCTGCGAAGGTTTTATGGTACTTTCCACCAATCCTAAGGTTCAAACGAATGTATCAATCGACCAACACAGCTAAGAATCTTACTTGGCATGAGTCTAGTAGAAAGAAAGATGGAATGATGCGACACCCAGCTGATTCTCCTACTTGGGAATTACTTGACAAACAATATCCAGAATTCAGTAGCGACCCTAGAAACCTCAGACTAGCCCTATCTTCTTATGGATTTAACCCGCATAGTTCTCTCAGCAGCAAGTATTCTTGTTGGCCAGTTATACTTGTCACATATAATCTTCCTCTATGACTTTGTATGAAGAGGAAGTTTATGATGTTGAAATTGTTAATATCGGGACCAAAGCAATCTGGTAACGATATCGACATCTACTTGCAGCCACTAATAGACGATCTGAAAGTATTGTGGGATGAGGTTGAGGGAGTATACGATGCACTAAGAGGGGACTACTTCAAATTGAAAGCGGTGCTGCTGTGGACTATTAATGACTTTCCCGCCTACGAGAACTTGTCTGGTAGCATTGTTAAATGATACAATGCTTGTCTAATATGCCTTGACCAGACTCAACCTTATAGGTTAAAGAGAGGTAAAAAAAGGGCATTCATGAGGCATCGCAGGTTCCTACCTAGACATCATCCGTATAGGAAACAGGCTGCTGCTTTTGACAACACCGTAGAGGAGGACCTACCTCCTCTACCATTAACCGGAGAGGAGGTGTTTTCTAGAGTAGAGGGTCTGAATTATGTGTGTGGGAAAAAGAAACGCTCTCCTCCTGCCAAGGGTGTTGAAGACCAAGCAGACCTTGCTGGAAAAAGAAGTTTGTCTTCCTTGAACTAGAGTATTGGAAATATATTCCCAAACGACATAATCTCGATGTCATGCACATCGAGAAGAACTGCTGTGATGCCATCATTGGTATGCTGCTGAACATTCCCAGGAAGACAAAGGATGGGGTTGCAGCGCGTTTGGACATGGTGGAGATGGGTATTAGGGCTGGTTTGAACCCAAAAGTTGGTGCCAAAATGGATAAATTACCTCTGGCTAGTTGGAACTTGATGCTTGCTGAAAAAAAAATAGTTTGTGGCTCTTTTTTGAAATGACGGTTCCTGTTAGGTTTTCATCAAATATAAGGAATCTTGTGTCTATGGAGGATTTAAAACTTGCTGGTCTGAAATCGCATGACTGTCACACTATCATGCAAATTCTTCTTCCTGTTGCTTTACATTCTGTTCTTGAGAAGCCAGTTAGGTATGCGATCATCCGCTTCTGCCTTTTCTTGAAGGCAATATGTGCTAAAGTGATCGATGTTTCGAAGCTGGAAAAAATGCAAGCAGACTTGGTGGCTACTGTTTGCTTATTGGAGAAGTACTTCCCTCCTTCATTTTTCGACATTATGATCCATCTAACTGTGCCTCTCGTAAGAGAAGTTCAGCTTTGTGGTCCAGTATTTTTTCGGTGGATGTACCCCTTCGAGAGGTACATGAAAGTCTTTACAGGGTGGGTTAGATGTCGAATGCATCCCGAGGGATGCATAGCAGAGTCTTATATTGTCAAAGAGGCTGTTGAGTTTTGCATTGAACGTATGCTTACTGATGCTTCTACTACTAGAATCCCTGAAAGTTCCAAACCATGAGCCCGTAATGCATCCAAACCGCTATCAGGTGCTACCATGATTTCTGTCTATGGCAAGGAGATGCATCAAGCACATCTGTGTATATTGCAGAATACCGAGGATGCAAGTCCTTATTTCATGTAAGTCATAAACTTTTAATTATCATCAGTTTTCCTACAGTCCATGAATTGATTCAATATTTTGTTACTTAAATCATTGAGTTTTGTGTGTTTGATATTCAGTGAACATCTGGAATTGTTGAAGCTTCTCAATCCAAGGTTTTCCAAAAATGAAAAATGGCTGAAGGATAAACAAAACCAGACCTTTGCTTTCTGGTTAAAAGAGAGGGTATGTGATCATATACTTGATTGTTAATATATAAGTTGAAAAAAAAATAAGATTTCAACATTACGCTAATGTATTATATTATTGATTTGAAGGTTTCAAATGAACTGCAGTTTCCGGACAATAATGTTTCGGAAACAATGAGGTGGATGTCATGTGGACCGAATCATGTAGTGCAGACCTTTAGTGGATACCAGGTTAATGGTGTTGATTTCAACACTAAGGAGCGGGACAATGTGCGATCAGTGCAAAACAGTGGGGTTTTTTTTGTGGCTGATGCAATGCAAGTTTCTAGTGCAAAGGATAAAAATCCCAAAACTGATTATATGGACTTCTATGGTGTCATACAACAAATATGGGAGGTGGACTGCTACAAGTTTAGGGTACTGTTGTTTCAATGTGATTGGGAGAATGTTAGGGGTATTAAAGTAGATGAACTAGGGTTCACATTGATCAATCTGAATAGGAAAGGTCATCTTAATGATGCTTTTGTCTTAGCTACCCATGTTAAGCAAATATTTTACATTGAGGATCCCCTCAATTCTCAATGGTCAGTGGTAGTAAGGGTCCCAGATAGAGACTATCAAGGGGCTGATTCGGAGGAGGAGTTACAAGATATTGAAGTAGAACAACAGCCATTTGAAGCAACAATGCCATCCATCGAGACTCTTGATAATATAGATGGTGATCAGATAGCAATTATATGCGTCCTAGAGATGAAGCAATATGGGTGGAAATGACTGCAATCAACGTGGCTGAGGGAAAAAAAACATTTAGTTAATGTTGTTTGTGCGTGATTGATTTATTTTAGAATGCCTACATATATGTACTGATGTGTTTGATGAAACATGTATATTAACACTTCCAATTATGTTAGTTATTTCATTGTCTTCTGTGCTGTTTAATTTTGAGTTGTGTTAGTAATTTCATTGCTTTATGTGTTAGTTATTTCATTGTTTTATGTGTTTTTGTTTCATTTGTTTATTGACATTAATTGTTAACATATATTATGGGGCTAACTGTGTTTATTGTGTATTGCAAGTCATGGCTCCATCTGCAAGCACATCGAAAGTTGCTAGATCTATAGCCTTAAGGATAAAGGCGGTGCAGATGAAACGTAGTAGAAAAACTGTCTCTAAACCACCTATTAATTACTTCTCCAAATCGTAAACTTGCTACCTCCAAGAAGGCTGAAGCAAGACTGACAGAAGCCAACAAGGCTACCTTCCCTAGGAGAAGTCCGCGAAAACATAAAGCTACTCAGTCCAGCAAGGATGCATCCGCTAGGAGAAGTATGCCACCGCCTAAAGCAGTAAATTCCAAGAAGGCTGTGGCAGCAAAGAAGTCGTCGTCCGGTCATAAGTCTGCAAAGAGCAAGTCATCCGAGGATTCTGATGATGATGACAACATCACTGGTGGATTGAGGTTGCTTAAGCGAGGGATGGTAACCATGAATAAAATCACTAGGCGACTGATTCGAGGAAAGAAGCTAAAGGTGAATTATAATGCGGATGGAGAGCCAATTGGGAAGGCAGCTAAGGAGATGCAGTCATACGTTAGGATGTTGGCACACACCAAGATCCCAATATCTATAAATGATTGGAGAAATGTGTCTTTGGATGAAAAAGACAAGATTTGGAATAGTATCCAGGTAAACAATCAGTCTATATATAAGTTGTTGCTAGCTGTTCACTAATTTACATTTCATTATTCTTATTTTAAAAAAAAAAAAAGTAATTAAAGCTATGATACTTTGACATTGTTAATGCGTAGGATGCTTATGTGGTGCCAAAAGAATGGAAGAAATTGGTGATTACATCAGCCGGCCACAAATGGAGAGAGTTCAAGAGCAAACTAACCAACTGGTACATTATTCCCTATCTGGATTCTCCTGAACTTTTACAGTTCCCTCCAGATGATTATCGATCAATTAAGGTAGATGAATAGAATACGTTCGTGGCTGATAGAACTTCACGACAATTTCAGGTTTGTCTAATACCATACTCGGACATGCAGTTGTGGAACAGTTTATGCATTATTAGTTATTGTTTTATGCAAATACTAAAATATAATGCATAATTCTACATATACTTTGTAGGTACTCCGTGAAAAGCAGATAATAAAGAGGAAGGAGAATAAGTATTCTCATCGAATGTCACGGAAAGGATATGCTAACTTCCAAGAAGAACTGGTCAATATTCGTCTTACAAATCTATTTACAATATATTTGTTATTCTTTTTGGTTTACACCAAACTGATCATGATGTCACACGTATGTATTCATATTTATAGGATGAAAAAATACCGATTGAAGAATTAGATCGTGCTACGATGTTGATAAAGACCCCGCAAGACAAGAGTGGCAACTTCAAAGGGCCAGCAGTGAAGAAGAAGGTCGAAAAAATTGCAAGTTCAGTTTTTTGTAATTGTTAATTTTTTTTTTCATGTTTTGTATCCCAAGGATAATTTTTGTGTGCTATGATTGATGTCTATATCAGGAAAGTTTGAAGAGAAAAGTGTTTGAAGGAGAAATCAACCCTTAAGGAACAGATGATATTCTGACTTTGGCGTTGAGAAATCCTGAGTATCCTGGTAAGGTACGCGGTGTTGGTGGCTTCGTCAAGCCTTCGGCATATTTTCATCTACCTAAACGCCAAATGCTAAATGTAGAAGATAGTGTCAGGGTTAGTGTTAAGAAGATACTAGCAAATGAGAAATAAAATATCATTGCTCAGGAAAGAGCCAAATGGGAGTTGCAGATGGAGCAACAAATTGCTAGGGAAAGAGCAGCTTGGGAGGAAAGGTTTCAGAAGTTAGAAGCGATGGTTAATGGGAAAGAGTTGCCAGCTGACTTACCCAAACCTGTGACACCACTGAATGATTTAGGCTCTGGCCAGGGCAGCTGTTCAAGGCAACTTGACAAGGCTGGTTTGAAAGCTATTGAAATTGAAGCCGCAAAACTGCCAAGAAGAAGTTAGATTTAGGGGAGGACCAACAGAAAGTAGTTGAGGAGAATGAAGTCTTTGTGGATGGGGAGCTAAACATCAGACTAACCTTGATTATTGAGGATGAGGTTAGGAATGATTTAACTCCGAACAAAAAATGCAGTTGTGGAGCCAATGCAAATGCCGGTAATTAATCGCTACCCTAGTTTTACTTTCTTTTTCCTTACAATTAGTTTTCTTTTCTTTTCTTTACAATTACATTTGATCAACCATGTTGATGACAGTGCTGCCTCAAATGTGACTAATGCTTACATATTTTTTGGTTTGAATTAGCAGGTTCAGTCCACCAATATTGTCCAGTCAGGGTGTAAACTTGCAATAGATTCATTGGACAACATAGTGGCTGAAAGAACGATCATTCAAGTGCATGTTGACTCCACCAAGCAAACTATCCATGGTGTTCCATTGGCTAAGGAAAATGTTCGAGCGTCGATCACCAAATCTATTGTTGCTAATGCTTTGCTACCAATTCCTATTAAGGATGAGATTATGTTTGTCCACGATGCAATTGGTACATGCGTTGCTTGGCCTAGAGACTGGGTTATACCCACTGCAGCTGATGCAAAGGTAATGTAGTTTGCTTAAATTATTTGTCATTTTTAACCTTTCTATTCTTACCAAAATGACCATGTGAGCTACAATATTACATGATATAGAAATACTAATCATGCAATGTTATTTTTTATATCAATTGCAGCAACAAAAGCATAAAATTATGAGGAGGAAAAAGAAGGATATATATGATGATTTTTTTTATCATGATGATTTGGACAAGCTTCCACTCAATTTGCCTCCACCACTTAAGACGTTGGCCACATGGGCTAATGATAACTTGAAGGATGAGATCACCATCCACACAACCTTAGGCGAGGAATTATTTGGATATCCAAAAAAGGTCGCCATCTTCAGAAGGGATGTGTATGCCATGACCAACATGAAGGAGTTTTCTGGCAGCTGCATTGTGATGTATATGAGGTCTGTAATGCATTTTAAATGAAGCTGTTAATTCAGTGTTAGTGAATGATATTTTGAGACTTGTGGTTTTACAGCTTCATTTATCAAGTGTTGAAGAAATCGAAGATGCTTGACATGATTGGCTTCGTAGATCCCGCTAATACTGGTGTCATTGGCTACGGAAATCCGACTGAACGGGCTCGTTCTTTGTCAGTTTCTTATGAAAGAGGGAAGCCTGGTCTGATTTTTTGGGTCCCCTATAATTCAGGGTACAAAAGCTTCATTCATTCATTTTTGTTTTTGTAAATATTGACTTCTGATCTCATAAATATAGCAATGCAAGTACCTAGATCAAATTCGTGTTGGTATTGATTATCATAAATTTGAATGCCAGCTGTCATTGGATGTTGACGGTGGCGAACCCCACTGAAGAAGTTCTGTATTTCATGGATCCGCTAAAAAGGTGACTCATCACCAGTGAATAGAGAACTATTGTGGACAAGTAAGTGCAGCTAGCTTGTTGGTTTTTTGTTGGTATTATGTACAAAACGGTTTAGTCCTCTTTTTTTGGAGATCTCTATCGATTCTCAATTTATAAGTTGTTAGTTTCATCATAATTTTGTGTATTGTGTTATTGTTGAAGCTCCATCAAAATATTCAATGCACAAAAACATAGGAAAGGCCGAAATACAGTTCAATGGAAAAACTGTGCAGTATGTGTTCCCCATCTAGCTAACTATTTATATTTGCATTTTTCCAGTTCAGGCAAGGTTTATTAGGTACTGAAAATATTTATTTGTTTCACGGCATTTCGGAGCAGATGGTGGATAAGACTTGTGGATATTGGATTACGCATTACATGAGGGATATAGTGGAGGACAAAAACCAAGAGTGGAGTGCTAAGGTAATCAGTAACTAATCTATTGTACTAGTGATTTATTGGATTAATCCATTGTGATGCGTAACTAAGCTTCTGTCCTTGCAGTGGGAAACAAAAGCAAATCACTATTACACAATGGAGAATGTTGATGCTGTCCGGGCAGAGTGGACAAAGTATGTTATGAAGTTCAAAGATAACTAGTGCATGTGTAGGTTAACTAGTAGTTGGAGATATGTAGCATCAACTTTTGGACATGCATAGTTGATATATATATATAGGCCAGATTTTGATTGCAGTATTGCTAGCTATTTTGCTATGTTGTTTAGTTAGTTGCCCACATTGTTTAGTGCTTTTGGTTTATTAGCAAGCAGTACTGCATACATATCTTTTGCTGGTTGCCCAGATTAGTAGATATGGGCCATTTAGAACTGATGCTGATGACTGGGTTTGTGTACATGAGACAATGGTGGATTAATGGAAATTGCAATGAATGATTTTGGATGTGGATTTTATAGTTTCAGGAATAGCCAATTTTAATTTCTAGAATGCATGCATACCAATTGTACAGGGAACTACTAAAATGTGTCGTCACAAACTGCAAGCTACAACAAAAGCACACCAAAACGTGTGATTGTAGCTGCACAGACACAACACAAAAACCAATAAGAAGTCTATTGCCTTTTTGACAGTGGGACAACAGAAAAATTGTAATCTGAAAGGCAAAACAACAACATAGTTAGATGAAAGTATTGACAAAAGTGTATAACAACAACAAATAAGTGTGATTGGACGTGATTACAGACAATATAAAACACGTACTATTAGTGGTCCTTTTTATATTCAGACCACAAATATTTGTCGTCTAAATAATCTCAAACGACAGTAAATTGTCGTCGTAATGAGACTGACATAACAGAAAGAATATGATATCTATTTTCTAAACCATTTTCCAACATCACATATGTATAATTTCAAATCCTTTCACACAACACTAAAATGTCATACAAACCTACCCTAAAACGACACTTAATTGTCCTTTGATGCTCTTTACGACCACATATAATTGTCGTTTAAAGTAAATTAGCACAACCTTTAATTTTTGTTGTATGAGAGAAGACACTACATATGAGTCTTCATATTTCTTATTTAAGGGCATTCAGACCACACAAATAAGTCTTGCAAATATGCTTCAAACAATAGCATTTAAAAAATACTGTGGTTGTTTTGTTTATCAGACAATACAAAATTGTTGTTTGATGCTTTTAAAAATACAGATCACAATGTTCCCAAAATGCAAAACTCATTAGACAACATAAGACTTTTATTTTTTTTATGTCGTCTGATGCCCCCAAGAGACGACACTGTACTAGACTACACATTTTTGTTCGTTCAGACGATAGAACAGTTTTATCATCTGAAGGCCATTTTGGCACACTACACCAAAAACGTTAACACACAACACTTTTTGCACAACGGAAAAAAAAAAGTGTTGTGTGATGAAGAAAAGTGAATCACACAACATGTTTAGTAAACTTACGTTGTATAAGGTGGTTAAAATTTTGAAGTTTTTGTTTAGAAGGTCATTGCACAACGGTTACAAGAATAATCTGTTGTGTGAATAAATAAAAAATTGCGGGAGATTTCCCTCCTAGATGGACTCAAATTTTGCTCCAAATTATACCCTAGATACCACTAAACTGTACAACAGTTTAGTTACTTGTGCTGTAGGAGTATGCTTGCAAATCATCATACAATGGTTTTTAACGTTCCGTTATGCAAGTGACTGGCAAATTTGGAGAAGTCTCCAAAATGACATTCATTCTCCCCCCAAAACGAGCAAATTTGGCTTCAATGGTTTATCATGCTTGCAAGTTCCTACAACGTAATAAACTATTTCTGTTGTGTGATTGAAAAATGCCTAACCTCAGCGCCAAAACTGAAATTTTGATTGCACAGGCGGGAAATGTCCATCTTTGTTCCCTCAGCTTTGCTACACTTCAGACAACATATAGAAGTCTATATGTTGTCTGAGTAATTAAAAAAAAAAAAATTAATGCGTGGTGCCTGATATGACTCGAGGGCACCATTACACACACTTAACCATATTAGCCATTTTTCAAGTCTAAGCGCAAAACCCCGGAGCCTCTCTTCACTTCGAGCAAAATCCCAAGCCTTCCATCTCTCACTCCCACTTTGACCTTAGAGAGTTTTCAGCTAAAGAACTTCCACACTTTCCCTCTCTCATTTCACTTCCCTCTCTGCGATTGTCTGAGTTGCAAACCCTAACCCTCTCTTTTCTTCCATTTCCGATTTTCGAACTTCAAGAGGCGTGTAATTCTCCTTTCTCCACTATCTCGACTTGAGATTACGGTTCCTCATACTGGAAGAAAAAAAGAGAGGTTCTTTGATGTGCTAGTTCTGGGTATTGGGAAGAAGAAGTTCATCAAGGAATGTGAAGACTGGGTCTTTGAAACCTCCAATAGATCTCACGAGTTAGTGGCGGGGGCACTGAAGAGTATCAAACACCATCGCTAAAAAAAAAAAAAAAATAGTCATTCGCTTCGGGAAAAGAAGCAGAACAGATCTCTCTCCCTCTCGCTTTACCATCTATCGTTCTTTTCATCTTATCGACTACTAACCAAGTATGTGAAGAATCTCTCGTCATCGATTGTCGCTTCTGTCCGGTAAACACCTCTCCATCTTCATCTCTTTTCTATTTATGTGACTCGAGTGATTCTAGGACTAAGGTCGTGAAGTTACAGTTACAATAGGGAGCTTTGGATAATTGATTTCTGTTGCTTTGATTCAATTATAGGGTTGAGGCTTCTGGGTAAGTGGGTATTAAGGCTTTGGAGTCGATTAATTTATGTTTGCTTTATAGATTTATATGGTTAATTGGGTTATTTGGCTATTACCTAGTCGTGACCGTGTCTCCAAGCAGCGAAGAGAAGCGGCTTTTTGGGCTATGGAGCCTTGGGTAGGGGGACGATTCCTAGTCGGCCGGAAGAACAATAGTAGACCTTTGGAGAGATCTACTTAGGTGCGTTGCTCACTTCTTCTTTTCGGTTTGCTTGCTTTTCATTATTGCTAACTCATGTTCTGTTTTGGTATCTTGATCGATCTGTTTTATTTCAACACCTACACTAGTGAAATTTTATTTCAATAGATGATAAACACAAGCAAGCTTGCAGCCCCAAAATTTCTCACTCTCCAAATCACCATCACTATGCTAACACGCACAATTTCCTTTATCCAATAAATTTCCAATCTTTTTCACTTTGTTACTGTATTTAGACATTTCTTGTTTTAATTCTTCCATCTGGGTTTTTGACAGGAGTGCCTAACACATTGAATGTGATCACCAATTTCCCATTCTTGGTTGTTGGGGTTCTGGGTTTTGTTCTCTGTGTCCAAGGAGGCTTTTTCAATATCAGGTTCAGTAACTGTGCACTATCTATCTCTTTATTCATGTCTTATAGTGATGTAATTGGTTGGTTGTAGATTGGTAATGGGTTTGGTTTAGTTTGCCAGGTGAAGTTTGGGGTTGAGCTGGTTCAAATTTGATTCATTTTAACCAGTCGCTTTATGGTTCCTGATTCATTTTAAGATCGTTTCCTACTTAAACCCAGTTTATTGGTTTACTTTGTGAAGTAGAGAGCCTAAGTATGTAAATTCGATTGAGCTAGTTGAAATTCGATTCATTCTAGTTTGTGCTTTTTCAGTTCTCGGTTCAGATTTTGCTTACCAATTGGAAATAAGATGATATCTTTTACTATAGGTTTGATTGGGTTTGAAGCAAAATTGAAAGAAATTCCAGATTTATGTTCTCAGCTTCTAATTTTTTTTCTTTCTCTGACTTACTGATCAGATAGTTCTATGGTCATCATGTTGTTGCTGTCCATGGTCATTGTGTTGTTGCTGTCTGTTTTGTGTTGATGGACTGCTTATCAATTTTACCATATTAGTTCATTTGTGAATGCATCTTAATGAGTTTCTGATGGTTTCATTTAATTTGTTTCTTCATATGAGTTTGAGCAAATTTTTGCAGGACATTTTCATATTTCACCTTTGAAGGCATTTGCACAGGTAATGCCCTAGTACATGCCTATATGAACTTGTAAAATGCTACTGTATGTGCCAATATCCTCATTACTGACCTGTGTGTATATGTGCTTGTGTCCTCTTGTACACTTGGTGTGTAGCCAAACCATCATTAGGTTATGATACTCTGGTAAACATGGAAAGCTATGCATGCAATTACGTTGTTGATGGATTTCAATGCAACAACAATACCTCGTTACAATTCTAAAAATGGCGGAAGTGGTCAATTAGGACAAACTGGTGAGTCAGGAGGCACTCTTTCTTCTTTTCTTTGTGTTCTGATTATTCATTGATCTTATTGATTTTCATACCTTTTCTCCCTTTTATGGTGGTTTGAAAATGGTGATATGTTCTTGAAAGTAGTTTAGTAGTAGAAGTTATACGTTTGCAAGCTTAATATTAGGCATAAGAATTATCTACAGCACTGCTGCAAATTCAAGCTTTGCAATATAATTAATTCATAGCTAAAACCAGCCAGGATTGGGAATGTAGGATTGATTAAGATGTTGAGAAATTGTTGAGAATCCCTTGCAAGGGTTCATGGATTGAATTGAACCACGTTTGATACATATGTTAGTTATACGATTTAACTCAGAACCATAATTATAATACCACATATGTTCAGCCCAGTAACATTGTTTACCCAAACTTAAATGAAGCAAGGGTTTATTGTTGAGCTTTGCCATATTGCTCGTTTGAACAAGTTATTATGGGTTTTGTTAGCCCGAGTTTGGTTATCTTATATGATTATGTATTTGGAATAGCGTGGTTGACTGAATAGTTGGTTTCAGTGAAGAGTGAAGACTGAAGACACAGTTTAGCCTCTGTATTTTCCACTCCTGTGAGTCTAGCTTCTTTTACTAAACTAGGAAGAGAATGTAGTAGTTTCAAAGATTACAAATCAGACAGTTTGATTGTTTTCGACAATTCAACTGGTCAACAATCAAACTGGTCTGATGGCCCTATGTGTACAAACTATTCCTCTTGTCTATTTTCATTCCTTTCACACATATGATCATCTTCATCTCATAAATTCAATGACCTGTGGTTTTTCCAGGGAATACCAGCAGCAAGTAAAACATTGGATAGTTCTGATGCATGTGTGACTGTTCTTTGTATTAAACTTGCTACGTGGTGGCCATGGGTGAGTCCTTTTTGCTTGATATTCCTTTTACTGCCTTTTGTATGGAAAATGCAAGACTTACTGAATTTGTTAAATTTGCTCAGTTTGTCCATAACATATGCAGTTTCAAATAAGTGAGGTTTATTGTAGCCAAATTGTTTTCCTTTTTTTTTCCCTGATAATTAGCCGCTTGGGTGAAATCCATCATTAACTATTCCTTGCTATAATGACAGGATGAACTCTCATCAAGCAAAGTTGTTGGAGAACGTGATGCAGCTAAGACTGTTGAAACTGATGCTATTCTTGCTCTTCAGAAACTTCAGAAGGTAATGTTTGCTATCCTTTTGGTAGCAACTTACCAGTGATCTTTATTCATACTCTTGTTCTTGCATACTTTGTTGTTGATACGAAAAGATGATGTATTCTACAGAAGAAAGGAAGAGAACTACAAAAGAAATAAAGGCAAGAAAGGCTGCAGAATCTTTTAACAAATTTTTATGGTGCTGGAATTACACGTTCCTGTCACAACCATAGGCGTGTCAATTATATATTTGGTATGGTGCAAATATTTTTTTGGTTCACTTCTGAGTTCTGAGTACATGCCCTAAGTCACAGTTGAATTTTAATAATCTCCTTACAAACATGAAGTCATTGTGGCAGTATGAAAAAATGAAGCACTGCCCATGTCCGAGAAGTTTAAGGTCTATATCGCTATAATGAATGAACCATAGACGGATAGACCATACGTGGTAAGTTGCAATTTATGTGGAAAATAGTAATTGGATTACTCGACTACCTTAACTGCTATCCTTTTCAATAAGATGGCCTGGAAAATTATAGATGCTTGAGTACAAACTTATGAAAGTTTGAATAACTAATGACAATTGATTCCTTAATTTGTTGTGGATGCATACTGGTATCACAATAGTTACCTAATCCTTATTTTCTTGTTTTTTATTTAATTGTTTTTTTTTGCTCCTAAATTTACTCGAGTTACATGGGTGCCTCCGCCGTCCCCATGGATAAAAATAAATATTGATGGGTCTTTTAGAAATCGGGATCACGCAGGCTTTGGTGCCATTGCCCGGAACAATGACGGTGCGTTTGTTCTGGCTTTTGCTTCACGTGTGCAGGTTCCTAGTGCTCTTGATGCTGAGGTATTGGCATTTATTGAGGCTATCAGGGTGGCCAAGCTACAAGAGTGGCAATACGTATGGGTCGAAACGGATTCGACTACTGTTTTAAGGTATTTTGCTTCACCAAAATTGGTTCCTTGGCGGCTCTGTGTTCAGTGGTCCAATTGTTTGGCTCTTGCAAAGGGTTTGCATCTGCATGTTTCACACATATTCAGGGAAGGAAATGCCCCTGCTGACACTTTGGCTAATTATGGTGCCTCTCATGACGGAGGGAATATGTGGTTGTCTCTACCCTCGTTCTTGGTTGCTGATTTTGGACGTGATTTCTCTTCAAGGCCAGCATATAGATTCTCTTAATTATGTTCCCAGGTTCATCATGGACGTCTCATGTCTTTGTTCTAGGTTTTTGAGTTTGTTTTGCTTGATCACTTATGTACTTGCATGGAGTTTTCTAGAAAGTTCTTTTTTATGTTTGGTTTTTCATTTGTTCATGTACCTTTGTTTGGGTTTGGCCTTGGCTGAGTCCTCCATCCCGTTTGTTTTATTTTCTTTGACCATTAATAAATTTTCGAGAGAGGACAATGAGTTAGTCCTCCTCTCGCTTCTCTAAAAAAAAAAAATATATATATATATATATATATTTTGATTTGGATAACACGCAGATGATTATGACTGGCTCATTCATGAGGCTATAAAAGTAATAAAGTCCTGAACATGAGAAGAAATGATCTTAATTTGTTTGTTTATGGCTTCTGTATTTATAATCTTTTTAATTGGTGCACCATAATCACATAACAAAAGTTCAGAAGCACAGACTATTCCACTTGTGGTTGGTAGGGAACTGTATTCCAAGGAAAATTGCAAACGTGCATCAATTGCAAAAGTTCCTTTTCAAAATGTTTAACCCTCTCTACATATTGTACTCTTTCAGTTGCCCTGCTAGATGTCTATTTCTGGATCTATCAGCATTTTATTCTTCAGAATTCTTTCTTGTCTGCTCATGACTCTAGAAATTATTTTTAAATGTTGATAGGATTCTATCCGTGACATGGTCTGTTCTTTTCCTCTGTTAATTTTTTTTACTGATTTATTTTACTTTGTGTTCAGTAAGAGGAAAACTACTGAAGAGAGTGCAAGAAAGGAGGGTAAGTGAGACCTCAGAGCATGAAAACCCATCTCCAGATACTGATTTGGAAAAAGTCAGTATACTAAATCCAATTTGAGCTAATCAATGTAAGCTTTCAGACATTCACGTTTACTTATGCAGTATGCAGTCTGGTTTTTGCGAAATCTGTTTCTCAGTTTTATACTAAATCCAATTTAAGCTAATCAATGTAAGCTTTCAGACATTCACGTTTACTTATGCAGTATGCAGTCCGGTTTTTGCAAATCAGTTTCTTAGTTTCATACTAAATCCAATTTAAGATAATCAATGTAGGGTCTCAGACATTCACGTTTACTTATGCAGTATGCAGTCTGGTTTTTGCGAAATCTATTTCTCAGTTTTCTTCATTAATGAACTACACTTTCTCGATTGCTTGAAAGGAAGCACATTTTGTGTGTCTGAAGCCAAGTCATCAGAAAATGAAATTTGAAGAATACAACTTGATTAATGTGAGATTATCAAGTCGCCCTAATCAATCAAGTTTGTAGAGTCGCAGAAAAAGAGCTGTATCAAAGCCATATGAAGTAGCACACTTGTTGCTGGTACATTTCGATAAGGAAAGCATCTTTTTTGTGCTTCTCTATTGGTAGATTGTCATGCACCATATGCGGCATGTTTTGGAACAATATGTGTGTGTCAGCTTTTTGATGTCCCAAGTAGATGGGCATGCACTAGAATGCTTTTCTTATGTAAAATGTTGGTTTCAATGATTGGGAAATGCACCCTTTTTGCTTTTAAAGTTTAAAGTATTGCTTATATGAATCATTTGATGGTTTGCAATGTTTGTATTTGATAGAGTACTGTTCATTTGGTAAATGGACCAAATGAATGCACAATCTAATTAAGGAATGGGATGTTTAAATGATCACACAATAGATTAGATATAATGATCACTGCCTGTTATCTGAATGGTTAAAAATGGGACAAAAATACATTGTAATCAATCATATCACACATCGGTTTTTAACGAATCAGTGTCTTCTGATTTACACTCAAACAACAGAATTAATTGAACTCTGTTGTCCTACAAGTTAATCACACAATAGAAGCAATTGAACTCTGTTGTCCTAAAGTTAATCACACAACAGATATAGTCTAAGAACTGAAGTTTGAAGAGCAATCAGACAACAGACAAAATAAAAAAATGTTGTCTGACATGCTTAACATACAACGGTTGCAAACTGGCACTGTTGTCTGAAGACGCCCCTCAACTGCTGCGCGCTTGGCATCTACCGAGCCATCTGCCGAGAGATCACACAACAGTTATAACACATACCTGTTGTCTGTGTGTTTATCACACAACTGTGTTCCACCGTTGTCTGATTTTTCATCAGACAACGGCTCACTCTACAACGGTGGGTCTTCAAATCACACAACGGTTTTTTGCCGTTGTCTGATAACAAAATTGGTGTAGTGGCATAGTGATTTTTATTTGTTTTCCTCATCTAGTGCCTTGGAGGCTTCGTGTGTAGTGGAGCAATTGCTTGCTTCATATCTCTCAAATGCATTTTAAATCTAGCCATATATTTCGTGAAGGCAATCAAGCTGCTGATGCCCTTGCTAACTATGGTGCTTCATCAAACGGCTTTGCTTGGTGGGATTCAACTCCAGATTTTATATAGTTATCGTTTAGGTCTTCCTAATTTACGGTTTTGTTAATTTGTGTTCTTACAATAGGAAGTTAGCTGCATTTCTTCCGCTTGTTCTGCCTCCTTCCTCTTTGTACACTACACCAATTTTTCAATCAGACGACAGTTTTTCACTGTCGTCTGATTATATACTTTGCTATTGTCTATCTCAATGCCGTCTGATACATGGATCAGACAATACCAAAAAACTGTGGTCTGATAAAGTTTACTACAATAGCAACTACTATGCTGTCTGTTGTCTGAACACCAAGAAAAACAACAGCGGTTTATATACTTACTGTTGTCTGAATGTTGTGCCAGACAACAGGGGCTTATATGCTTGCTGTTGTCTGAAGGCTTATATGCTTGCTGTTGTCTGAAGACTTAGTTAGACAATATGTACTTGCAAATCCCATTGTCCATCCATTACTGATACTATAGATTTCTCCAAAAAACTGTTGTTTGTTGTTTTGCTGGACAATGACTTTCTCGTTCTTTTAGTCCTATAGTTAGATGGCTCATACAATAGTTTTTATTAGGCATTTTGTGATGATCAATTATTAGACAATAGTTTTTAGCTGGATTGAACGGTCTGATAGACATTCAAAATGACATCACATCCAAAACACATTCATTTATGTTAAAATCCGATACATTCATCCATATATCCAACAAAGTCATTACATCAACAGAACTAGTTTTCTAACAAAATTTAGTAAAATGTTGAAACCAACCAAGTCTTGAAGAACACACTTTGTGATGACAATGAAGATGCCAGCAGAAGTTGCATCAACAACAGCCTTTACTTTCGAAGTCACTCCCCTATGCCTTGATGCCTCTCCTGTATGTATGTATGAATGATGGGAAGTTAGATAAGCACTTTTTTCACCCAATGCCACCTGGTTGACTAAAAGTTCATTTTAAAACAAGCTAACAGAAAACTAATACAAACATCTTAACAAGGCATGAAATGATCCAACAGGTATATGAACATCAGAATTCTAGTTTGATCTCACAATTTATTATAGTGTCAGTTTCAGAATCATCAACTCCCATGCCTGAAATGGAATTAAAGGTTTCAAAGGGGAGGGAGAGGGAGGGAGAGAGATCACGAAACAGAGCAAACAGTTACAAAAAATGGGAAACATAAAGCCCTCACGTTGAAAACTATACAAATGCAGAATATGATGAGTGATATCTAAGTTGGCTCTCTCTTCTGTGATCTAATTACCATCTAAACTCAAATATCTCCCTAAAAGACCGTGGTAATACAATGTTCATGAAAACAACTCACCCATTTGCTAGAGTGGTACAAAATGGCTTTTGAAAAAATAGAAGACATAATTGATCCTAATATCAAACAAAGGATTTCATCCACCAAGTAAAAATAGAAGGTAATTAGCTATAAGGAGTGTTGGATTGATTTATAATAGAACCTACAACCTCTCTGTGTACTAACTTTAACTTTTCTTGATATCAAACAAAGGATGTCATCCATCAAACAAAACACTACAATGCTCATAAGCTAAAAAGAGGTTCAACCATATCCTAGGTAGGGAAAATAGTACCTGCCACTCTTTAAGGCCTTGAAAGTCTTCTGGGTTCCATTTCTTGAAGGCCTTGAAAATTCTTAGTAGCAGTCTTCAGCTCTCTGTAACTGAAAACTCTTGAGTTGGATGTCTCGGAAATATGGCCGTCAAGCTGTGCCTCCCAAAATGGATTTCGGCCTGCGGTTCTACTCATGCTTTAGACTTTGTTCCTGCTCTCATTTCTCCACCTTCCTAAACATTGGCACAGCATATCCATAATCATATATGACTTTGATGTTAAGAGGAAAGGAAAGAAAGATGCTCAATTGAAACTGCAAGAATATGGAGTCTTATAATAGTATAATGAAAACTTTTGAGTAAACGAAAGCACATCAATAAAAGCTTATAGCCCATAACCAAAACGTTTTGGGTTGGATTTCTAGGTGAATGCCAATATAATAGTTTGCCAAGAAACTTCCCTGAATGTCACCATTGTTGACCAAAAATAAAAATTAAAGTGACCTTTGTGAGAACAAAGTAACGTTCAATTAGCCTGACCAACATATTTATTTTCCTTGCCAAAGTCAAGGTCTCCTTCCCATCCCTTGCCGATTCAATAAGTTGGTCACCATTTTTCCAAAGTCTCCTTTCCATCCCTCACTCCTTGTTGCACCTTTAATACGTCAAGCAATCTTCTCAAAGAATCATCTAGTTCCACAATGGTAACTATACGTCCGTGTACTAAAACTTCATGCAGTTCCACTTACCATAACCATTCTCTTGGCTGCATGAACTTGAAATCGATCCAATAACTCAAGTGTTAGGAACATGGGCCTATTTCTTATGGATTACAGAAGCAAAAATAATCACGTACAAAGATATATTAGTTTTTCTCCCTTTCTATATATCTGATTCTTGCTATGCTATGATTAGTCCAAGTCTATGCACTGACTGATCAACAAATAGAAGAAAGGGATCAGAGAAAATGATAATTAGAGCATGTCAGTCTCCAGGAAGCTTTCATGCATGGTAAGGAAATAAAGTAACAAAACCATAGCACTTACGACATTGAAAAAGGGTTCTTTTGTGAGACAAATTCAAATAATCCAACTATATAGTATGCTTTTGAAGAAGATCAACAAAGAAAGACTTTGATATAGAAATTGGTACCTAGCTAGCTAGCTAATTCATGTTGACTAGCTCTATAATGCCGCAGGTGGCAGCTTGTTGGAGTTATGTGATTTCCTAGAAAATTAACCAAACTGGTGGCAGGGTTCAAAACAAAACGAACCAAACACAAGCCTTGATAGCCCCCACTTGAAATTAGAAAGCAAGTTTCAAATGAAACAACAAAATAGAATCCCAATTATCATGACCCCTTTGTCTGCATAGTGCTCAGAGTGTAAGAGATCAGATAAGCTAATGGCAGTAGATGACTCGACAGTTCTTTTGGATCAGGTATGAGTCTCACTTAATCACATTTTCGGCTATACCATACAGAATCAGGAGGCCCGAAACCTTATATCAGATATGAATAACAAGAGCGATCCAGATATGATATAATGCTGTTGGTCCTTAACAAAAATCTGATCTGATCAAAGGTACTTGAAATTTACATTGAGTTATAATATACCAAGGGCAAATAATGACAGTGTATGAAATAAAATCAAGACAACCATATCAGAAAGGGTCCTATCAGAAAATCATATAAATCATGAACAGGCAAAGAGAGAAGGGCTTATTTGAGATTTCGGCGAGTTGTTGAGGAGTGAGCTTAGCAGAGAATCCACTGGCAGCCGTCTTGTAAATGTAAACCAGAGCGTCCTTGTCAGCCTCCTCACTGTGTGTATATTTCAAAATCAAAATTAAACAAATTGATTTTGCAGCAGAGATAAAGTATTGATGTATGTCCATCTACCTCCTCAACTAAGCTACCATACTGGAAACTACAAACCCACCTGCAATGGAAAGACACAATCATAAGTCATATTTTTTGAGATAAAAATATAACAGCATAACCCAAAGAAAACTACAGATTGAAGGGCAATTAGCAATGTTTGGACCATAAGATCCATGAAGTGTCCACTCATTCAGCATGAGTAACTCTGGAGTGCAAATGACTAAGGTTAATCAATTCAAAAGGCTGTGTCACGATACATTATCCGAGGAAAAGAAACTGATGGAAACTCAAGCATAAATAGATAGACCACAGAACCATACCTTAAATGCAGGAATACATTCAATTAATGGAAAGTTACAACACATCCTACACAGGAATCCATTCAATTAATTCCTCCACAATACACGATGATGGGAACCTGTCTGCCATCACAATGAAGCGGAGATCAAACTGTTGACACAAGTCAAACAAATGATCTCTCCCCTCTTTTGTCCACATCTAGTGTAAGTGAGAGATAAGAACAAAGAATGAGCCTATGAATCCACGATGCAAAATGGAAAGCCCTCTCACTATTAAGTAAAATAAGATCATATATACAAGTAAATACTAATTTCATACCTACAGGATCAGTCAAATACTTTTCATACTCCTCGTCAATGTATCTGATAACATCCATGCACAGACTGCACATAAATTTTTAAAACAAAGATAAACAAATAAGAAAAGCTGGATATTCAGAGACAAGATGATATAAAGTTAGAAAGTACTCCATAGGAAGAGAGGCCACCTTCGGAGTACAAAAACTCACCCAATGGTAAAGCTTTAAGTCATCTTTCTGAGCAGAATTCGTAAAAGGAAGCCACTGCCAATTGATCTGAAAGCAGATTGATAGAACAAAGTTAAGAGTGGCCAAAATTAGAAACAGCCTACACCAGCTACTAGCAATTCAAATAAAAAACAGTGACAAAATTCATACTGTCCTGTAAAAATTCATAATGCCCTGTGGTTGTGATAATATAGGAACTCTCTTTACACCTGAAGCTTCCCAATCTTTGAATCTATCCTATAGGATTTGGGAGAAACAAGAAGAACAATCACGGAAAATTCACAAATTGAATAAAGCACATGAAAATGAATAAGAACAACATTATTATAGACCTGATAAGCCATATTGTCAAGGTTTCTGACCCCATAGAAGAGCTTCACGTCGGATCGCTTATCAGCATTAAACCCTGATTCAATGAGAGACCCGATTGGACTGCACAACACAAATCAAAACATGTTAGCAGTCGTATTCACTCTATTGCCTCGAAATTAGTGAATTCAAAATCGATTGCAACAAACCTTGTTCCATAGCCCTTTGCAAAAATTAGAACCGTAGGATAATTCTCCAACAGCTCGATCTGATCAATCTCGAAGCCTTTCCCCATGGCCTGGGTCAGCTCCACGATGTCCCCCTTCTTCAGCCCACACAGCAGCTCAGTGATGGATGATGAAGCAAAGGGATTGAGGGTTATGTTCGGGAGAAGAGGAGTGAGGGAGGAGGACGATGAAGATAAAGAGGGTCTGTGTCTCGATGAAGATATCGATGGGTTGAATGACGCAGGTAGCGAGCATACCGGAGGCTCTACCATTGATGAAGGTCGTTCGCGTGGTCGCTGAGCTGGTGGTGCTGCGAGGCACACGCAACATCGGTGTGATGGCGGCGCTGGAGCTCCTCAATGATATCGTGAAGGGGGTCGGAGGCGTCTAGGGACAGAGGCTAGGTTGGGGGTTTGGGGAGAGACGACGGCGACGACGTCGCTGAGAGGATGAGAGGGTCTCGGTGGGAAGAGATGCACAGCAAGAAAGAGAGAGAGAAGAACTGAAAAATAGAGGCGGGCCGAGCAAAATTGCAGTGCGAATATGTGTGGGAAGAAAAAGTGGGAAGTTTAACTTTCGACCAAAAAATTAGGCGGGCTGAGCAAACTATTGAACCCTAAAACTCAGACAACATCAATTTCTGTACATTGTCTGAAACAAAGTCACACAATAGACAACTAAAAAACTATTGTGTGAATCAAAACAATCAAACGACATATTTTTCAACCATTATATTAAGAGTAATTGCACAACAGAGAAGTAATAACTGTTGTGTGATTAAAAACAATCAGACAACATCTTTTATCCACCATTGTGTTAATCAACCTTGGACAACATCACATAATAACTGTTGTCTGAATTAATTCATTCAGACAACATAAAAAAAATCAACCATTGTTTGAAATGCTATTGCACAAGAGCAAAAAAAAAACTGTTGTTGGATTCGAAAACTTAGACGACAGAATATTTCTTGCTGTCGTCTGATTAATTCAGACGACAGTTAAAATGTTTGCTGTCGTCTGATATGTGTTGTCTGATTCCGAAATTGGTGTAGTGGTAACTTTCTTTTCATTCAATAAATTTCGCTTGCTTGGTCGAGTTTTTTTTTTTAAACAATTTTTCTTCCCATAATACCCTCTTAAGGTAAATAAAAACTAGACCAAAACCCACACACAACACACTTTGTGTGTGGGTTTAATTTTTAAAAGAAAAAAAAATAATCATTGGAGAAACGTGGGGAGTTTTGGAATTTGTATTTTTTTTTTTCCTCCTCTTTTGGTGTGGAATTGTGGAAGTGGGAAAGTTATAAAGAGAGATTTTAGGGGGAAATAAATTAAAATTTTATTCTATTATTTTGTTTATTACTATTATGATCTTCATTTATTAAAAAACATTTTTAGATAGTTTATGGTCTAAGAATTAAGTCGTCTTTTCACGTCCACTTTGGCTAACACAGCCTCTTCTCTTAATAATAGTATAGATTAGTAGAACCCTACTCAACCATGACCTCATCTCCCTGTCTATCTCTCTTTCCATCTATATATGTTTCTCTTTCTCTCTTCTTCTGCTTAATTAAATTGCAGAGAACGCAAGCCCAATTCTAAGCAACAAAGTACACCATTGACATTTTATCCATCAAAGGTCATATTCTACCATGACAAACAATTAATAAAATTCTACTATCACCATATAAAAATATAGTTCAATTGATTGCTGGAAGTGAATCAACTACAAGATAAAAAAACCAAACAAACATTAATCTTTATGAGAATAACGAACAGTGAAGAAAGAGACTAGAAATTAAGATTATGGGATAAAGGATGGGAGGAGAGAGTAGACGATGAGACAATTGAAACTATGTGATGATGAAGATGACGATGAAGGTGAGAGAAAGATACAGTAAAGGTTAAGAGGAATGCATAGACGCACAGTTGTGATTTTTTTTTCTTTTATATTATTTTTTATAGAGGATATTACAGAAATAAAAAAAAATTAAATTAAAAAATATATAAATATCAATTTAAGAAATATGAATAGAAGTATTATTTGAAGAAAGAACAGTCATTTCATTCTAAACAAGATAATGTTATTCTCTTCATTCCGGTCCATCAGATGCTTTGGTTGTTTGGTAGACATTAGAAGCCTCAAACAATTTTCTAACATTTTGTCTGACCAGAAAGAAAAGCAAGATAATGGTCATTTCTTTTTCTTTTTCTTCTTCTCATTTTTCTTTTGGGGAGTTAAATATACGTGAATATGGAACTACAAATATTAATTGAATGAAAAAATAGATTATGTTAGACAGTTTGCGGTTCTGATACCTTAAATTTTGATGGTTGATCTACTGTTTTAAGTTTTAAACCACTTTGATGCTACAAGAAACTGCAACTAATCTCTCTAAGTTTTGATTCTAATAATGAAGATGCGACCAAAAACATAAATATACAAAGGAAGCCCACTCTCTTGTCTCTTAGCTGATGACCTGTCCATTCCAATACGAAATTGTCCCACGTCTGATGTGTGGTTATGATTGCCATTTCCATTATCATTGTACTGATAAGGTTTCAGGGCTAATAAAGTAATTCAGCAAAATTGTGAAGCTTTAACTCTCCCTTTTTCTTTTCAAAAAAAAAAAAACTCTCCCTTTTTAGATGTTTGATGTTGATTACACTCGAGTTTAAATTAAAACAACAAATATTTTCTCTTCAATTAGAAAAAGAGAAATTTTTTTTTTTAATAGGAATTGATTTCATTAATAATCAAGCCATAAGAACAGGCCAGAGTTCACAGAACTTATATAACTAAACTGATCGATAACCAAAAACCTATTTAAGCAGAGCTAAACTCATTAATAAAGTAAGGGACGCTCGCTGAAAGCAAGCCTAACTAAGCAAGACAAACCTCGCTTTCTAAGGTAAAATCAACCATCTAGTCTATTTTGCCAACACGCAATTGTGGTACAAAAACAAACTAGAAACATCTTAGGAAAACATATAGAGATTTAAACCCTACCTGACACAAGACTTGCATCCAGAATGTCTATTGATAAGAGAACCTAGACAAGGACCAACTCCTTCCCCTTAGGGTCGGAATTAACTCCATTTGCAGCAACTAACAACCTCGGCATCAGGTTGGTCTTCTTATTGTTCCTCTTGGTCTTTTTACCTTGGTCATAATCCTTCTTAATCATTTTACTCTTTCCTGCAGTACCATACGACATTTTGTTGAGGCTTCCTATAGGATGACCACATTTTTGCTTTGGTTGCTTAGGAGCACCAACAGGTGCTTCAATAAGGCCCATAGTCACTGCATCTAGAGTTTTCTTACCCACAGCCAAACTGAGATGAATTTTTTTAGGGGAGATGGTTACCTCATCACCTTCTCTATGACGACGCACTCCCGTAATAGGTGGTACCTCCTGCCGTGGCTCCTCAAGCTCCCTGATCTGCACCTGCCTTCTAGCTCGGCGCATATTCACCACATGTTGAGGCAAAAAAGCTTTAGGAATGGATCGGGGAACCTGGGCCTGGAAAACTAGGGTTTGGCCATTTGCCAAAACCCTAGTTGTAGTAGCACTTGTTTCTGGCCCTCCACGCAACACCGCCAAGGCTGACGGCTGCTCCACCGTCCCCACTTGTCCTTGCTCGTCCTCCATCAACTCAAGCCCGAAGCATGGCAAGCCCACATGGGTAATGAACCCGCAACGACTACAGCGCCCAAACAACTTGTCGTATTTGAACTGGACCTCGTCCTCAACCTAGAAACGATGCCTGAGCAGCAATGGCGTCGTATAGGCGATCTCCACTCTGATTCACAGCACCCTGGTCCTAAAAGCCATCCAGTCGAACTCTATGAACTCCCTGATCGTGCTGCCTATCAGGCGCATGATCCTTTCGGATCTGAATGCCAGAGGAACTCCCATCAACGTCATCCAATATGATGACTTTTACAGTGGTACTGACAGCACCGGATTCACTCCATCATACTCTGCCAAAGCGATCGGAGCTCGATTGAAACCCCAAAAGCCGCCCTTCCAAACCCTAGCCCTGTCCATTGGATCTGAAAATGAAATCAGGACACGGTCATCTTCTCCAGCTTCTTCGACAAGAAGGGTGCCATTAACCCTCCACGCAGACTGTTTTCACTTTTCACAATTAAAATAAGAAAGACAAAAATGTCTACTTATTCTTATATTTCAATTGATTGTTGCCCAACCAAATCATGTTGAATCCTAGTTCTTAAAAATTGCTCAATGTGCATCTACAAAGGAAAGTAAAAAAGTAAAGCAATACATATGTAAATTGATCGGTAGAATTTGATCAATTTATTTGCATATACATCTGGGGTATATATCAAATCTCTTGCATATACACATGTATATGAATTAGAAGTTTGTTGGATTACTGAATATTGTACATTTTTATTTCTTCATTTCTTTAAGCTTTTTTTATTTAATTTTCTACCTTAATTTAGGGGTTATTCATACAGTTCAAATTATGAAAATATAATATGAAAAATACATTTTGTCCTAGAATAGTGAGAATAAGCAAGTTCATCTAACGGAGAGGGCCGGCCCTGAGTTTGTCGGGACCTCGAACAAACTAAAAATATAAGACCCTCACATTTTCATATGAATCTATATATGGTCAGTGTTGTAGTGTAAAAAATTGTTAGTACATAAATTTTGCACTAACAAATTAATTAGAACATTCTCAAAAAAAAAAAAATTTAATTAGAAAAATAAAAAATTGAAAGAATAATGTATTGAAATTGTAATTTCAACCGATAAAATTCAGTAATTGAAGTAGTATTAAATTCTCTTAATAAATGATAGAAAAATATGGTAAGAAAAAGTTAAGAATGAATCTAATAATAAATTATTCACTAAGAGAGTAAAATTGGTGTTGTAAGATTATGAAATAGTAATATGTATAATGTAAGACACGTTAAATTAAAATTATAATTATTCACTGTAAAATAATTCCAAAAACAAAAAGGATAATATTAATATGAAAATGCGTGATAATTAGTTACACCTTACAAAGGCTAACTACATTGCATACCCGACATTGAAGGACGAAGTTATCAATATATCGTTTTCATCATGAAAAGATGGCAAAGCGGTGCTCATCGCTCAATGTGGAAAGAAGGCCTCTGGGCCAACCGGTACGAGACACCAAATGAACAAATCATCCCCGAAAGCATTATCCACATATTGACAATACACAATACACACAACGTGATATGATTTGTACTATATAAAAGTCTATGCAGCCCCAAACCTAACGCAGCTTCACTCATCGCAACAATGGCGTTCAACATCAACAGTCTCCTCCTCTTCCTCTCCCTCTCCCTCTTGCTCACTCTCGCTTTCTCTGACGTAAATCTCCGTCACGTGTCTAATCTTTTGATCACGTCCTTGTTCTCTAGGGTTTAGTCTCTTAACTCCTTTGGTTTTTTGTGTTCATACGCAGGACCCCGATTGCGTTTACACGGTTTACGTTAGGACCGGGTCGATCATCAAGGGTGGGACGGACTCCAACATCAACGTGAGACTCTACGACGGCTACGGATACGGGATCGAGATCCGAAACCTCGAAGCCTGGGGAGGGTTGATGGGATCCGACTACGACTACTTTGAGAGGGGCAATCTTGACATTTTCAGCGGCCGCGGACCCTGCCTCACCGCCCCTATCTGCGCTCTCAACCTCACCTCCGATGGCGCCGGCTCCGGCCACGGCTGGTACGTCAACTACGTCGAGGTGACGTCCACCGGGGCCCATATACCTTGCCACCAGCAGCTGTTCACGATCGAGCAGTGGCTCGCCACCGATACGGCCCCGTACGAGCTTACCGCGATCAGGAACTACTGCAACAATAACGACGCCGTGGATGAGAAGATCCGGTCCGGCTCGAGTGGTTTGGTTTCATCTGTTTAGTGTCCGGAAAATGAGGTGTGTGATGATGCTTGTTATTATGGTAAGGATTAGTTAGTGCTTGAGTTAGAGCATAATCTGACTGTTGTGCTTGTTATCGGAATCCATGGTTATCCAGTTGAGCGGTTATGTACAAGTATTAAGGCTTTGTTTGGCCTAATAAATTATGGGGTTTTTCATTATTGTAGATCATGATGTGTAGACTAAATAGGGAGAAGAAGCAGGTTTTTTGGCTTTGCTCGGAAATATATAATCGGGGTAATTGGGTGTCGGTCGGATCTGGAAGACAAAAACTATTCTTTCAATTTGTCTTGGCTGTCTTTATGGACCATTAATAGACAGCAAATTCAATCCAATCTCTGGACAACTAGGACAGCATATTCGATAAGATGAGTCATAGGTTTGGCAAATAATTACGAGGCCATTAATAGTTGTTATTTTGTGATTCGAATGTTTAATTAAATTGGAACAACTCAAGTGTAAGAAATCATAAATTTGGGAAGTGCTAGGTTCAGACTCGCGATGAGTTTGCGTCACTCAGACCAAAATTTATGCACACAGAGAGCTTGAATCAGCAACATGAAAAATGAAACTTCGATTCACTCCAACTCATAACTCTTGCTAGTACAGACTTACCCCTCATTTTAAAACAATTCTCCCTTTATTTCATTATTTTCTCTCATCAGTTCATGAATACATTACATTTCTCACAAACACTATGAGGGGTGAAATTCACACTCTTCATTACAATCCACACTTCATGTTTCTTTTTTAGTAACTGAAATTTTATCTTTAGTAAAGTAAATTTTGTCTTTCTATAAATATTTCAACCAAAAAAGAAAGGAGTGTGGATTGCAGATTAGAGAGTGCGAATTATTTGGTGACTGTGATACTGTCACTTATAATAAATTGTTCCTACTTTAATTTATAATAAAAATTAGGACAAATTTTATTTTACCTCTCTGATCTTTACACCATAAATCATTTGTGTCCCGATACTTTTAATTTCATCACGGGTGCCCCTATACTTACAAATTTCAATCAATCTTGTCTAACTCTTGGCTTTAATTTATATCAACTATTGTGTGATATTGAAACTGTAGTCATACAACATAATTTTGCATATTACATTAGTGAATCATCATACAAGGGAGCTCATTAGAACCACGTTAACAACTTACAAAATACTTGATGAAAAAATTGGACATGATTTATTAAATTAGAGAGCACATGGGTATATGTGATGAAATTAAAAGAGCAGAGCCATAACTGATTTAACGTGTAAATGTTACAGAGGTAAAATGAAATTAGCTCTAAATATTACATTTATGTTCTACCCAACAATGATAATCATAACAAAAAATAACATATTCAATTAGGGTGTGCAAAATACAGTATAAACCGGCCAAGTCGGCCAAAACCGATCAACAATGTATGGTTTGGTTGAGATCTCTTGACTTTAAAAATTGAAAGCCGGTTCAAAACTGAACCAAACCATTTATAAATTGGGTTGGTTTGGTTTCTTTTGTGCTTATATTATATTTCAAATATACCAGTCGAAACCCAACCGATTGGTATATTTGAAATATAATAGGAATTTTTTTAAAATTTATATACATAGTAAATATATATTAATTTATCTAGTCTTTTTCAAGTAAGTTTTAAATCTCCAATTATAACTTTACTCTTAAATGATATACTTCCATGCATCTTGAATCCTAGGCCCAAAGGCCTAGAACCCTAGTATATAATTGCTGCTATTCTTTTGATCCTCTCACATCACATATGTCAATCTCTCATTCTCTAACCTTTACTACTACCATATTAAATTAGTATTGATGATTAAGCCATTAAATAAGTGAATCACTTTGAATCTATTCTAGATTTTGGTTTTTAAATATTGATTTTGGATTTTGATTATTCAATTTAAATTTAGGAATTGTTTTTTTGTTTGTTGTTTTTTATTATTATTATTTTTTTTTTTGTATAAATAGAAACTTCATTCAAATAAACTGCAATTACATCATAATCACAACACTCAATAAGGGATTATAACCAAAGACAAATAACTCTAGCCTCACACTACATATCCTCACTCTAAAGAGGAGAGACTGACATGTCAACGGATCCAACGACAAATGCCAAATTGAGCAGCTGGTCGAGCTAAATTGACCAAAATAGGTAGCAATAATTGGGATAGACTAAAATAGAAAACTATTGGGTGGGATATTCCAGGATCTCTTGGAAACCTCAACACAAGCTGATAATGAATCGCACGACATTAAGTCGGAGGAAGACTGGGTTCTATTAACAACAAACCAGCAACCCAAATCCAACCATCCGTCAGAATCTATTACGACAACCTTAACTCGAAACAGTATGGACTTATTTGAGATCTAATAAACATATTCGAAAGCTCAAGATAATGAAAAAAGACTAAACAACAAAAGCACAAAGCAAAAATGTAGCAAAACTAGAAATAAGAGCCTAGGCCTCTGGAGCACTGGTTTGCATCCCCACGCTTCGTCGATCTAGAAGAACGGTGGGCCCCACGACAGTAGACACACCAATACCAACACCAACACCCCACCATCACGAGGCCACTCCATAGTCAGCCTAGTCACCACTCTCAGTAGCCGCCACTTGCTTCCCAACAACGATTTCAAGGAAGGTTTGACAATCCACTCACCATCTTGTGACCAAGATCTCAATAAACCCAGAAGGAAACCCATGCAATTCCACCGCCAAACTCAAGCCATCACTATCAAAACCAAGCCGCTGATGATCATACCTCACCGCCGCCGAATAGTTCTCCAATTATTGAAAGTCAGTCTGTGATCAACCATGCCTCCATCCGACTTGTTGAGGAAATCTCAGCCAAATTGATCCTATTTGGATCCCTGCACCGCCAGACTGAAACCCATATCCTCAGCACAGTTACGCCAATGCAAGGCCAATAAAGAGGGAGCCCGTTCGAAGATGACAAAAGAAGAGCGGCACGCCGCCGGATAAGGTGAAATTTTTTTAGGGTTTTCATGCTGCAAGGTTATGTGGGGGAGATGGTCGAGCTATTTAGCAATAGTTTAGGTATTGTTTATTTAACAAATTTTTTATTATTGAGATTGAATTTTAATATTAATTTTTTTATAAGTAGCATGTTAATATTATATAGGTTGAAACCACCTAACTAACCGAACCAAACTATCTTTAATTAGATTGGATTGGATCAGATTATAATAACCTTTTGACCAGTTGTCCAAATTTCCTAAACCACTCACTTTGGCATATAGACGGTATGGAGTCAAAACTGATCCAACCCAATCAGTGTGCAACCTTATGTTCGATCATTGTAAAATATTTCCACTAACTATTAAACCGTTAAATGTTACATTAAGATGTTCCTAGAGAATCCCTACAGGAAATTCTAAGGGTCGTTACAATCAAATTTCTTTCAGATCCTCCAAATTGTCTTCCAAACCTTAATGACTGAAATTCTCATCTAAAATAAAACACGATCCGTAGCCTCATAACTTGATTAGAAGCATAATATATAAATGATCTAATAATTTAGTTTCCCTGGATGGTACAAAAAAAAAAAAAAAATCAAACTATGGGTGATGTGGGTAAGTTGAAGTGTTTGACTATTAGATTCCTTTTGGAGAATATGAAATATGATGGCTCTTAGCTAGTTCACAGATATCACAATGAAAAACAGACTCGCTGGCAACTGAAAACAGATGAGGTTGCAGCTTCTTAAGATAACTGAAAGGTAGATGACCTAAACGATGATGCCATAACCACCCAATTGCCTTATCACTCTACTCCACTGGTTTGATTGGCTTGACCCAAACGACACAATTGTTGCTCTCAACTGTCTGTTAGATCCAGGTAGTAAAGTTTCCCCCTTCTAACACCATAACCAAGAATCTGCTAAGTCAGAATGTCTTGAAATACACAGAAAGACAGATAGAAGGTCATAATACATGCAAGAGCCAAAATAATTTGACTCACAGTAAAAGATTATACGACAAAAAGGGAACAAATAACACATAATCAAGAGTCAGTGTATCAGATAAAACTACAGAACCTTCTCCGATAACCGGAGTTTGATTACCATCAGCTGTTGACACAACACTTCCAGGAAGGGTTAAGTATTTTCAAGAGTCTAGGGTCATTAGTCATGTGATCTGATGCATATGCATCAATTATCCATATACTATTCATAGATGCCTTACTTCATACCTGACTGCGCTACATTAGCGGAGGCATTTGGTGGACGCTCACCCTCCGTAATAGCAACATCAACTTTGTCCAAGTTCTTCCAAGGTTTCATGGTGAAATCCCACCAATCTGGGTAGCCAATGACTTTATAGCACCATTTTTTTTTAGTGGCCAGTGTCTCTACAATGAGTACAATCGCGAATCATCGAGCTACCCAGTTTGCTTGTGGTGTGGCGATTAGGAAGAACAGAAAAACCAAGAGGAGGATCCAGCCTACGTTGAGCAGCCAGAGCAGAGGACTCAGTGGAGTGACCCATAGCTTGCATGTCAGATTGCACCTTTCGAACATAGGCGTAGCTCTGCTCTAAATTAAATTTTGAGTCCTTGGGCAGAATCTCACCATGCACTTGATCATGTTCTGAGTCAAGCCCACTCAAGAACATATGGACTCTGATTTGGGTCATTGCTGATGCCTCTTGAATCGGTGCAGCAACAGTGTTGGTCTAAGAGGCCATGCGTTGATCAATCTCCTGAAACATATCCACCAGTTCATTGTAGTAGGCAGGAAGAGATCGACCATTCTGCTTTGCTCCAAAGCACTTCTTATTCAATTTAAAAATCCAAGTCTCATCTGAATCATCATAGAAGGTCTTCTCAACACTATCTCAAACATCCTTTATGGTGGGAAGACGTATGTACCGGTTCATAAGGGATGGCTCCATGGAATCAATGAGCCAGCTCTTCACTTTTTCATTTTCAGTTGCCCAAACTGCATATTCAACAGAGTCAATGTTAGGTTCGACCTTGGCTCAAGTCAGATAGCTAACTTTTCCTTGTGGTCCAATTCACACCTGCACGAGGGGAGCCCATATGTCGTAGTTTGACTCATTCAAGACAACGCTGGTGGGAAAAGCCGAGTTGTCTTGGGTAGTGGTGTGATAATGGTTAATTATTTGTGGTTGAGGAACCTGATTTGCATCAGATCCTTGGCTGCCAGAGCCTTCAGCAATTTCTGGGATTGCAATTTGAGCAGAAAAACAGGGCAAATCTGGGACTTTTAGGTTTCAAGGTATATTCCTGGTGCAGCGGTTTGTGGTGGTGATACTTCAAGTTACAGGTGTTCTTCAAAATTCAAGATTCGGGAAATACGAAACAAGTTCAAAGGATCGAACTTGCTTTGATGCCAAGGAGAATAAAAGAATTTGATATTCGTCAATGCTTCAGTGTTTCATTTTTTTTTAATCAAACCTAAACCCATAGGGCGGGAGCCAATATATTCATCTAAAGCCAGAATAAGTCGTTACATACCCTTCTGCTGCCTTATATAGATAGACAAGAAGATAGTGGTAGTACCCACAGTGGTACATAGAAATATACCCACTCATTAGACTTGTCATGTACGTAGAAATAGCAAAGATCCTCCTTTGGTACTATGTTAGCATTAAAGCCACCCTCAAGTGCAAGAGGTACAAGTTATAGAATAGGGGACTAAGTAAGGATGTCGAACCCACGAGAATTGGTAAATCCTTTCCTAGCTAGGGAAAATCTAAGGAAAAACTAGAAGAATATGCAAATGTACAATCACAAACAAAGGCTCACACGTGAACCAAAGTTCATGGTGAGTCTGTGCGAGATGGTGTGTAGAGATTTGTTTTTGATTTTGAGATTGGTTTCTATTCAAATTGAAACAATGAAAGCAAGTAATATAAACTAAGCTAAACAAAACAAGTTGTTATCAAATAGATGGGAGTTAGGGCATCAGGTTTCACCTTTTGCCTCCCTTGCAAGCATTAAAGCAATTGAATATGAATGATGCAAACCTAATTATCCAACTACCCTCTTAACATCTGGATAGGACTACTAAGGCTTAAACCCCTTTCATTTTATAACTCTAACCGGATAAGTCTAGAGCTAACTACCTAGCGACAAATTCAATTATAGGATAGGTCTCAATCATTTGCCTCTAAATGCATAAAGCTTAGAGGTTAGGTAACCAAGCAAGCAAACCAATCCTATCTCTAGGTGATTTTAGCTCACTACCCTCACATGCACACATGGTGTGCTTTCATGCTCCCTTTTTGCGTAAAGGTAATCAATCTCTAGGAAAAATTTCATGTCATGGCAAACACATAACTCAAATTGATTAGGTCTAAGTAATGCATTCAACTATTGACTTAGCATGTGAGAATGACAACATGAATTTGCATCAATTTATAAACAAAAGCATCAATACAAGCAAGTTTGGCTAGGGCTTTCAACCCTAGCCCCAACTAGTTCACTACTCACACATAGCTAGATACACAAGCTTCAACATTCTATTAAACATCAAATACATAAAGAGATAGAGATTAAAGGTGACTATTGATGATGCCGGAAGAGGTGGTGGAGATGGGTCACCAAGAACATGATGTGGTGGTAGTCACCTCCTTCTCCTTACTCCAAGCTCTTGATATTGGTAAGAATAGTGAAATTTGGGATCTCTAAGATGAGTTGTGGTGTTGAGTGGTGGAGGAAATGGAGGTTGTAGTGGAGGAAAATGGAGGTTTTAGAGGTGGAGATGGTGGTTTTAGTGGTGGAAATGGGTCTCTTCTCTAGAGAGAAAATGGATCTTGGATAGGATGAAGATGATTGAATGAAGTCAAGAATTCTGAATAATTGGTCTTTGGCCTCTTTTTTATCAGCTATGTGTATCCTCTTTGGTCCCAAAGTGTGCAAGAGATGCTTTTACACCATTGTCCCACAAATGGTCCCAAATTGGCAAGGTGACAAAAGGACAAGGTGTATGGAGATATTTGAATTTCAAGTGATGGGAGATTCTCACCACCATGGTCCTCCTTTGCTGGAGAAAAGACCCTCCATGAGTGGCAGCTCGCCGGAAAAGTCTGCCGGAAAAATCGCCCGAAAAGTCGATTTGCAATTTTCTTCCAGTCTCCGTGTCTTCTTCCCCTAGATTCAAATCTCCGCATTTCAAGCCTCAAATAGTCATTTTATTCTTAATGCAAGGTTTCCTACAAATAAAAGGAAATGGATTAAAAAGGGTAAAATAGCATGGAAGACAAATCAATTTTTATAATTATGGGGCACAATTGCATAAGTAATTTGTGACTCAACATACTACTCCAGAGGCGTTAGAGATACATAGAGTGCACACAACATGCATTAGCGTCCTAAAAAGAAATTATTGTAAAAGACTATACTAAAATATAATTAATGGAGAAGGGCCAAAACTCAAATCCCAACTAGGATAGCCACAAAAGAAAAGTCCACCCAAGGCCCATCAGCCTGGTCCGGTCCAATCCACATGCTCCATCTCATCCCCGTTGTACAAACAGCCAAGCCAAGCTCAGTCCGCCACACGCTAGCACGACATGCACCGCCTTGATCCGCGACGCCACGATCTCTCACTACCTGTGACCCACATTGCCACCGGCCACGTCGCTACAACCCACTCCACCAAGGAGAAAAACCAGCCCTGATCCAGGTCCTCACACCACATACTACTGTCGAGTCAAACCCGTGGCACCGTCGACCAATAAAACCTTCATCAGGGCTCAATTACCGGCTCTGTTAGCACAACCACCGCCTCGCACCATCCCAGCCAAAACCATTCGACAAACCCTGAGTAACACCCCATCTGATGGAACCCCATGAGCAATAGCCATCAATACTCGTCCGGTAGCAGATCCCAGCCCGTGCTTCCGGGCACTGTCGGACAAGGACGATTTCTCATAATCGAAAGTACGGCCTTTAGGGTTTTCTCGAGGAGAGAGAGAACCATAGAGAGTTTACAAGTAAAGTAAAAAAAAATCTGAGATTATCTATTCTTCTCCAATTTGAGGTATATATACTGATATAAGTGGTATTCTAATAGGAAACAATCTTCTTATAATTACAGGGTATAAATGACCATAACTATATAATAAATCAATTACGTAAATAAAGAAATAATCTCTACAGCGATTCAACATATAAAAGTGCCAAGAGCCTCACAACGGCTAGAATAAACTGTGAAGGAAAAGTATTCAATCAGCACATACAATTGAATGAAGGTTAAATATATAGCCGATCAAATCTAATGGTTCGACCGTCCTACTAGAGATCATGTGCTTCTCTAATTATATCTCATCACAGTAATTAGAACCACCGTTGAAAAGAACTAGCTAGAAAAAGTCGTCGCTCTCTCTCTCTAAACCAGAGCTAGGGTTAGGGTTTTTTCTTTGAAACTTTCAAGAGATTTTCATGATGACCTCTGTTGATGCTATGGTTGCACGTTTGACTTCCTCCCTCACACTCGCAGAGGTGAAGAAGCAAGTTGATATGCGCCCAACTAAAGGGAAAGGATTACGATAGGCTGATGTTTTCATGGTGGGGAAATTGTTGACTGCAAGAGAATTCAAGGTTTGTTCTTTTTTTGGGGATGTTTCGCAATGCATAGAGGGTGAATGGGAGTCTACAGGTGGAGGAGGCAAAGGGCCAAAGGGTGTTGTTTATGTTCTCAGATCCATCTGATCTGGAGTGAGTATGGCGAGGAGCGCCGTTGGGTTTTAATCGGGCCCCGGTGGCGTTGGCCATGTATGATGATGGTGTTTCTCCTGTGGAACAAGTACCTCTGGTGAAAGGCTCATACTGGATAACACTGTTGGGTATTCCTCCTGCATTCAGATCTGAAAGAATCATGATGATGATTGGTTATACTCTTGGTGATTTTCAGGAGATCGATAAGCCGGGGAAAAGGCCAGTAAGTATCGGATTCGAGTGGAGATTCCGTTTACTCGACCTTTGCCGCTGCAACATTGGTATTTGGTTGAAGATGAGGTGGAGTTCTTATGCAAATTCCACTACGACAAACTGTTTGGAAGATGTGGGGTGTGTGGGTTGATAACTCATGTTGGCTTACCGTGCTCGGGGCCAGCATTAGATGAGGAAGAGGAGGCAGAGCATACAGTGTTGGGTGACTAGCAGGCAGCGCCAGCGATGGCTGTGATCTAAGGTGGAAATACAGCCTCCAGTTCTGGGACAGGTCCAAGCAATAGTTGCAGGTTTAATGCAGCCATGCAAACTAGGTTTTCGGTGCAAGGCCAAACCCTAATTTTTTGAACTCATGTACCAAACTCCATCCCAGAACACTTCTTGCCTACTCCTGCCTTCAAACCACCCAGGAAAATCACCATCATGGAATTAGACACAAGTGACATGATGCTTGAATCGGTGACTGGTAAGCGGAGGGATCGTGGTCAGTTGGAGGTCACCATCTCGCCAAAGAAGGTGAAACTAAGCCTGGCAGTGGGAAAGAAGAATTTGCAGTTCAGTGATTTGATTCTGGTTCCGGTGGAACAAGACGTAGGTGGTGTTGCAAAGAAGAAAAAGAGGGGGAGGCCGGCGAGGAGCAAGAATAAGCTTCCATATGGTACTGTAAGCAAGACAAAGGCTACTAGGCTGGATGGTAAGGAGAGAAAGGAGAAGGTGGTGAAAACAAATCTGTTGGACAAGTTGAACGAGTTGGATGAAGGCCCTAGCTCTAACCCGAAAGGGAAGGAGCTTGTTATTGCTTAGTTGTTTTTATTTATGAGTCTTCTACGACGTTTCTAGCATCTTACATATACCACAATGGCGTGCCTGGCATGTAAGGGTTAGATGAATGATTTCCTTTCCTTAGAATGGCGAGGTTTTTTGTTTTTTACATAAGCTTGCTTAATGGGTGAGCGTCCCAGAGTCTTACTAGTTTGTATTAGCTTAGATAGGTTTTCATGGCTTGGTCGGGATTCTTATGTAAGTGTATTGTAGACTTTAGCTGTTTTGGCTATTGATCTAATACTATCAATTCCTTCTTCAAAAAAAAAAAAAAAAGGTTAAATATATAGTCACACACAATGACATATATATTTTCTCCGATTATTACAACATACAATGAAGATTTCTTACGAAGTAAACTGTAGACATCCCAAAAAAAAAAAAATGTCTCAAGCAGCGAACTTTGTAGCCGATATGGTATGACGGAAGGTCAAACTCACTACCTTAGGGCTGAATTCACTCTATGAAGATAAATCAATTTTATGCAAAGCTGAGGGCAATCTGTTAGTGTGAGTCATCATTCCCTATTAGGAATAGACTACAAGGGAATATATTGTTGTAACTACTTACCTTGTATATGTTGTGTAGTACAGTAGTACACAATAGTTGTAGTACGATTGTAATCTGTTTATATACACCACAGAATGGGTGTAATAATATATCAGAAAATTCATTCTCTATATCTCGTCTTATTTGACTTGGTGTCAGAGCAAAGATCCGAGAGGACTTTGTCTCTTATTTTCTACTTCCTAATTTCCTAGGTTGGGGAATTAATCCCATTGTTAGGGTTATTGTTTCTCCCATCATTGTCTCTCATCCAAGAACAACTATATTGTCTTCTTCTTAGACTTCAACATCATCAGATCAGCCACTTCCATCGATCAGACCGGCTTCGTCTCCAAAACTAGACCGCCGTCGTATTCATTGGTCAGATCCAGTCACCTTCTTCATGCAATAGATCCGGCATCAGACCAGATCGTTGTTCATTCCCCATCGAATCCAGTCGGCTTCGTCTTCAACCCGAAACCGCCGCCGTCATCTCTCATCAACCCAGATCGGCATCTTTCCCATTGAGTCCAGTCGGCTTCGTCTTCAGCCCGAAACCGCCGCTGTCATCTCTCATCAACCCAGATCGGCATCTTTCTTGGTTACCAGCCCAGAATCATCCCTCCTCCTCGATTTCCAGATCGGCATCAACGTTTTCTGTCTAGATCGGCGCTGATTCTTTCTGTCCAGATTGGCGTCTGCAACCAATCTTGACCAGACCTTCTACGACCCGGCCCGAGCTACAAGGTGACCCGTGCAACCAGTCGAACCCGGGTCAACCCGTGCAACAAGTCAACCCGACCCGACCCGTGTGCAACAGGTTAAAAAATAAAAAAAATAAAATAAAAATCTGCACGTTCTATCCTTATTCTTTTTAAGTATCTGTCTGTTTTTTCCGCTGCATATTTTGTGTGATTCTGCTGCTATATTGTTGCAATGGGTGGTGATGCTAGTGGAGGTCAAAGTTCTAAGCTCAATGAGGTCCAAAAGATTGAGGTTTCTGTTCGAAGTTCAGACGGTGGTTCTTTTGGGGGTCCAAAACTCAACGATACTAATTTCCGCACATGGAAGAAGATTATGTCTGTCCATCTTTGGGGCATACATAAGATGGGGCATGTGACTGGAACAACTAAAGCTCCTAGTGAGGAAGATGCAGATGCCTATGCTAAGTGGGAGGATGATGATGGATCGGTGATGGCTCTCTTATTCAAAGCCATGACTGACGATGTGCTACAGTTGGTGGAAGAGTGTGAGACTGCTGAAACAATATGGAAGACATTGGGGGATTTGTATACCAACGAGTCAGATTTTATACAGGTTCATGAATTGATGTGTAAAGCTGCTAGTATGCAACAAAATGAGCAACCAATAGTTGTGTATTTCACCAAGCTAAAGAATGTATGGGCTGAAATTGATCAGAAGCGTCCTTGCAAGATCAAGAATCAGGAAGATCTTGTATGGTGAAGGAGAAGGAGCTAGAAAGGGTTCATGTATTTCTGAGAGGGCTTGATGAGAAGCATAGCAGTGCCAAGGGAGAATTACTCAGAATGACAGACCCTCCTAGTTTGAACACAGCTTTTACATACATCTGTAAGGATGAGTCTCAACAGGAGAGTGTCAAACATGCACAGCTTGAAGTCTCTAGCTTAGCCATTCAGGCCAAGTCACCGGCACCTTTCCTTCAGCAGCAGAGTTCAGCCCCATTTCATCAGCAAGGTTCACCACAAGGCTTCACCAATCGCCCTCGTCCTCAATGTTCTTATTGCAACGACCTTGGGCATGTTCGGGAGACTTGTTGGAAGTTGAACCCACACCTTAAACCTAAAAGGCAAGGTTATCGTCCTAAGGCGAAAGCAGCTGCTGTTCAATTGGTCCAAGAACCGGATTTCTATGGAGTGGCAGACCAAGATCATCATACAACAGGTGGAGCTACCCCTACAGCCTCTATAGCTGGTCGAGGTAAAATTGGTATAGCTTTACAGATTTCTAACTTTGTTGATTCTGATACATGGATTATTGATTCTGGTGCATCCAATCATATGACTTATGACAAATCATATTTTACTGAATTGTCTTCCCCATCAGTGTCCTATGTAACCAATGCCAATGGTGAGGCTTTTCCTGTGTTAGGGTCAGGGTCAGTGCGTATTACTCCTACTTTAGAACTTCATAATGTGTTATATGTGCCTGACTTATCTCATCACTTGATATCTGTCCCACAATTGAACACTGAGTCTAAATGCTCTGTAACCTTTTATCCTATGTATGTGATTTTTCAAGATCTTCTCACCAGGGAGATAGTCGGTCGGGGGTATCTGAGGGGCAGGTTGTTCCATCTGGATCAGACATACGCAGAAGAGAAACCAAGCGCACAGTCCCGAGCCGCTTTGACTTCGACTTCTGATCAGCTAAGTGAGATTTGGTTGTGGCATTGCCGTTTAGGGCATCCATCTTTTAGTCTTATGAAGAAAACCATGCCTACTCTGTTTATTGGTGTGGATGAGTCAGTTTTACGTTGTGAAACATGTGTTTTGGCCAAGAGTCATCGTGCTACTTATTCTCCTAGTATTTCTAATAAAAGTGTTATTCCTTTTGAGTTGATTCATTCTGATGTTTGGGGACCTTCTAGAGAGCCTACTGTATCGGGTATGCGATATTTTGTGTTGTTTATTGATGATTGTACAAGATTGTCATGGGTTGCTCTTCTTAAAACCAAAGATGAAGTCTTCCCTACTTTTCAAACCTTTCGTAATCTTGTTCAAACACAATATCATAGCACCATTAAAGTCCTTCGTTCTGACAATGGGGGGGAGTATGTTAATCATGTGTTCCAAGAGTTTTTTACAATCCATGGGATTGTTCACCAAACCACGTGTCCACAAACCCCAGAACAGAATGGAGTGTCCGAACGGAAAAACCGTCATTTACTTGATATGGCTCGTGCCCTTCTTTTTAGTGCTCATATGCCTAAGTATCTTTGGGGCGATGCTATACATGCTTCCTCTCATCTTATCAATCGTCTTCCATCCAGTGTCCTTCAGGGCAAAATTTCATTTGAGGTTCTCGCCTCTCATGTCTCTTTACCATCCTTTCACAATCTTCCAGCTTGTGTTTTTGGTTGTGTTGCCTTTGTCCATGTACCAAAAAATCAGAGGTCTAAGTTGGATGCCCAGGCCCTTAAGTGTGTGTTTGTTGGCTACGGAGGTCATCAGAAGGGGTACAAGTGCTATCATCCACCAACCAGCAAGTATTATGTCACTATGGATGTTACTTTCTTTGAAGACATGAGTTATTTCTCCTCTTCAGATACAGCTCTTCAGGTGGAGAATTCATATTTTGAAGAGCTATATCATGGAGAGGGGGAGGAATCAGAGGGAGAAGGAGCAGACACACAGCCAGGAGGTATTTTGACGGATCCGGTTGAAACTATTAGCTCGCCGCCTCCAGCAGCAGAAGCACCAGTTCCCATCACTCAAAATGAGGTTGAAGACACAACTACCCCTCCTGCTATCGCTTCTACCCCTGACCCACAGCTTCCTGGTACTGAAGATCGCCCATTTGAGGTATGTCCATCCACTGATACTAGTAGTAGTGAGTCTAATGTTGAGCAATATGTGTTACCCCATAGGACCACTCGAGGTCAATCGGCCAAAAGATATGAACCTACTCTTATTGCCAAATAAACATATCCAGTAGCCAACTATATGTCCACTAGGAGGTTGTCTAAGTCATATGAATCATTTGTGAATCAAATATCTGCTGTATCAGTACCTAACAAAGTGCAAGATGAGTTGGGGGATCCAAAGTGGAGGAAGGCTATGGATGAAGAGATAGAGGCGTTGCAGAAGAACAGTACGTCACAACTTGTGCCTCCACCACAAGGAAAGAAGGCTGTAGGCTATCGTTGGGTGTTTACCGTGAAGCATAATGCAGATGGATCAGTGAATCGATACAAAGCACGTCTTGTAGCAAAGGGATTTACTCAGATGTATGGTATAGACTATGATGAAACTTTTGCTCCTGTTGCCAAGATGAATACTATTCGGGTTCTGCTCTCGTTCGCTGCTAGTTTAAACTGGCCACTCTGACAGTTTGATGTCAATAATGCATTTCTTCATGGAGAGTTAGCCGAGGAAGTATACATGAGCCTCCCACCAGGGTATGTAGTTGCTTCTCCTAGTGAGTTTGTATGCAAATTGAGAAAGTCTCTGTATGGTCTCAAACAGTCACCCCGTGCTTGGTTTGAAAGATTTTCACAATTCATGCGGAAGGTTGGTTACAAGCAGAGCAACTCAGACCATACCTTGTTTCTCAAGCATCAACAGGGGAAGGTAACAGCTCTAATTATCTATGTGGATGATATGGTAATCACTGGTAATGACACTGTTAAGATAGATAGACTGCAGAGACAGCTAGCCTCTGAGTTTGAGATGAAGGACTTGGGTGAGCTTAAGTACTTCTTAGGAATTGAGGTAGCCAAGGGGAGAGAAGGAATCTATCTGTGCCAGAGGAAGTATGTTCTTGACTTGCTGACAGAGACAGGTTTTTGGATTGCAGACCTATTGACACTCCTATTGAGCAGAATCATGGCCTAGCTAAGTATCCAGATCAGGTACCTACTGATCGAGCTCGCTATCAGAGGTTAGTTGGGCGCTTGATTTATTTGGCTCATACCAGACCAGACGTTGCGTATGCAGTGAGCATAGTGAGTCAATTTATGCATAATCCGAGTGAAAGTCACATGGATGCTGTTATGTGAATTCTGAAGTACTTGAAGTCAGCTCCAGGTAGGGGAGTGCTATTTTCTAAACACAACAACATTCTTGAGGTTTGTGGCTTCACAGATGCAGATTGGGCTGGAAATATCACAGATAGGAGGTCGACATCAGGTTACTTTACCTTTGTGGGAGGTAATTTGGTTACATGGAAGAGTAAGAAACAGAAAGTTGTGGCACGTTCTAGTGTTGAGGCCGAGTATAGAGGTATGGCTCACGAAGTGTGTGAATTGTTGTGGCTGAGAAATCTGTTACGTGATCTGGGTTTCATACTCAAAAGTTCCATGCAGTTTTATTGTGACAACAAGGCAGCTATTGACATATCACAGAATCCAGTACAGCATGATCGTACTAAGCATGTGGAGGTTGATCGTCACTTTATAAAGGAGAAGCTAGATGCCAAAATCATTAGCTTTCATTTTGTTCCAACTGAAGAGCAACTTGCAGATGTACTTACCAAAGGAGTTTCCAGGAAGGCGTTTTATGACTCACTAAGCAAGTTGGGCATGGTTGATGTATATGCGCCAACTTGAGGGGGAGTGTTAGTGTGAGTCATCATTCCCTATTAGGAATAGACTACAAGGGAATATATTGTTGTAACTACTTACCTTGTATATGTTGTGTAGTCCAGTAGTACACAATAGTTGTAGTACAATTGTAATCTGTTTATATACACCACAGAATGGGTGTAATAATATATCAGAAAATTCATTCTCTATATCTCGTCTTATTTGACTCAATCTTCCACCAAAATATCGATGCCAACCAAGGTATTTGATCGAGGTCATACTTGGGGCTGATCTTACAAACAAATACCAAAAACATGGAGTTCAAATTGATCTTTAAAGTAGTAGCATCTATGCTTGGTATGACAAACGACTCAAGATTTCTTTCAAGTATATTTTCACATTGTTTATAAGCAGTATCAAATACATCTTCCCAGAAATAATTGCAGAATGACAATTATACATAAACAAACTGGGTAACGTATTTGGGTTACGGTATGTTAACCGCCACTATTCAATTCTCTCTGAAAAAAAAACATCCATTTTCACCTTTCCGCCTCGAACTTCTGTGCTTCTTCGCTCGAGCTCAAGATCAGTACAATTTGCGGAAGGGCAGTTTTGTTTCCTGACTGTTGCCTCCTAACTTAGTTGTGCACATTGGCTTGTTTCTATCCTCTACGTCTGCATCTCTCTTGCTATGCCTCACCTCGCTTTTTCTTGAGCTGTGTCCGCACCTCAGACAAAGCACGTTTTATCTCCTCATCATCTGGTGTTTGCTTGATCAAAATCTCATAGTCCTGTAATGAAGCATCCCATTTTCCCAACTACATGATACATCATCATAGCAAAAGTAATTAATCACAAATAACCTTAGAAAAGATGTGGAATAATGAGTAACTGCAAGTTGTTCACCTTGGCATTGCAATCTGCTCTTCTTAGTCTGGCCTTGCTGTAAGAAGGACGCACATTAAGTGCAGCTGTACAGTCCTCAATTGCTTGGTCAAACTGGCCAAGTTTGGACCGACAAGCAGCGCGGTTGCATAACAACACTGAGTTATAAGGGTCCTGCTCAAGTCCCTCCCCATATGCAACACAAGCCTCTGAGAATCTTGATGTCTTGAATAGCTCATTACCCTTTGATCGCGCTCCTGCAACAGCTCTAGCCTTCCTCATGACCATGTTTGCTTCCTTGTTGTTTGAGTCAAGACGGGATGCTCGTTGAGCTGCCTCCAATGCATCGTCGATTCTGTCAAAGCATTAGGCATTAGATACCAGATTGAACAATGATTGGACTAAGCCAGGCGCATTTCATCTTCTTTTAATAATGCACAATGACTAGAATGACTAGCATAAAACATGATATATACCTTCCAGCACACATGTCAACCTGAGCCCTTGTTACTAACATACTCGCGTTACTAATAGGACCGAAGTATTTAGTGCAAGCATCCACCCCAAAGTTTGGACCCCTGGATAAAGCCTCATCTGCTTCTTGGTGCCTATGGACCTTCAGCAAGGCCTCGGCTTGCAAAGAAAATATCTTTAAAGAGTAACAAACAAAACAAGGATTCACGTTAGTATGGTGTGCAAGTGTATGTGCATATATGTACATAGTTTTGAATACAGATATGATTTTCACCCATTAAATCTGATATTATGGACGATTGATATGTAATTGTAATAAAGATGAGTTTGAAATTTAGTAGGCTGACCTGTGGTGCTGAATCTGCACCAGCTGCTATAACGTTTTGTGTTTCCTTGATCAAGGTGTTCCAATCTCTTAACCTACGAGCCTCTGTGCACTTGTTCAGAAGAGCCTGAAGAGATCTCACTTTAGCCAAGTCCTCTTGATCAGCCTCTGGTCCAGAATGTTTATAGTGATATGTAGCTTTTTCAGCTTCCCCTAATCTGTATGCACCACATGTATAACACATGTATTTTAATAACAACTAGCGTAACATATAATATTGAATTGTATGCAGTGTAATTAGTTTGTACCTAATGTATAAGGTTGCAAGACGATGGTGAGCCCTATGATAATGAGGTTCAATCCGAATGGCTTCTCTGCACTCAAAAATTGCCTCAAGAATTTGACCAAGAGCAGTTAATGCAGCACTCTTGTTGCTCCTATATGAAGCCTTATCGGGGTCAATAGAAATTGCGGCGTCATACAAAGACAGAGCCTCTTCAAATCTTCCATTCTTGTAATCCTCATTGCCCATAATCTTCAGTGTCTCGGGGTCCATCCTTGTTGATAATGCGCGACAAAATGAAGTAGGCTGATTTTGCGAACTTGGTTTTTTATCTTCTTTAGGAGCACTACTCTTCCCTACATTTCCATTCATCATCATTGGGGTTTCTTCTCTTGCTGTCTTTGGAAGGTAATCCAGCACGTTATTTGAGTTCGCATTTCCACCACCGCCTCCACCACCTCCTGTTCTCAAGTTACCCAGGTTACCAAAAAGCATCACATTGCCGGATGAAGCTCTAACGAATGTGCTACTCCCTTTTGATTTCTGGTGATCAGTAATCATGCTATCAAGCTCACCAGACAACCCAACTGCTTCCTTGGGAACCCTTTTGCCTTGATTAACATAACCTTGACTCGGAGCCATTCTCATTGCTCCTTGTTGGCCTTGGCCTGGACGTGAAACCATGGCTCCAGCTTCCTGAGGTGGCTTGGTACTTCTACCCTGATTTTGATGTGGCTGTGTAGGGGGCGCTCTGTTACTATATTGAGATGGTTTTGTGACGGGTTTTGATGAAGATTCTGATCCATTAGCCGATGACATGTCAAGAAATGATGCCTCATCGGAGCCACCACGCCGCCTTCTAGAGTTACCACTTGGTGTTTTCACAAACTGATTGCCACTGACGGGAAGGGAGCCCGTGGAAGTTGTTCTTCTTGGCCAAAAACTGCTCCGTCCAAACACAGCATTCAAAATGCCGCAACCTGATTTCTTCTCCGGCGACTCTCCCATTTTGGTAATTATGTTGCTTCAAGTCCGAGAAAATGGGGGCGATTGCTTGCATACCATTAAGATTACCTAGAGAAGAACATCAGGTGCACGTGGTAAAAGAAAACAGATTTGTTAAGAGTTCAAAAGGATCCAACAGAAAAATCCAGATTGAACCCCAGATCACATTTTGGAAAGAAAAGGCCAAGAAAAATTTAAAATGAACAAAAAAAATGAGAGAGGACTCAGGAGATGGTTTTCATGGTCCTCCTGGTTTTGGAGTGGCTATGCTTAATTGTAAGAAACAATGGTCTCCTACTTGATTTCTCTCTGCTTTGTGCAGAAGAGATATGACCTTGAATTATTGCATGATCAAAATTACGGACCGGAAGGAAATGACGACGACTAATGGCAGATTGGCAGGAAAAGAGAATTAAAAAAATAAAATAAAGATTTGGGTGATGAATCTTTTGTTTCTGTTTCTGGTTTTGTTTTTTCTTTTTCTCATTTTTTTTTTTTTTTTTCTTTCTTTCGTTTCTTTGTGTGGTGCAGATGTGGAAGCACAAGACCCGGTCTTTTGTTAAATGTTGATCTCTAGAATTTTAGAAATGAAAATGACTGAGACTGACTCACACCAACCCTCTTGTCAATCTGTCATGGCCTTTTTTTTTCTTTTCTTAGAGGAGGGCACGTCTCTATTGGTTTTTAGCATTCCACATATGAAGCCAGCTGCGCACACCTAAAATATTAACAAAGATATGTAAACAAAATGCAGTTAAAGGTTTGAAAAAAAGACATGGCTTCATTATAGCTGCCCCTAAATGGTTGCCTTGACTCTGAAGCAACCTTTCAAATTTGATCGAAATCAAAAAGGGAATAAGAAGTTCAGATTCTCTCCTTATGTAATTGAAACACAAAAGAATAAGGAGTTTCATATGAAAAATGATGATAGGGGCAGCATATCAAATTAATAAATCTAACCAAACCCCATATTGGAACAGGGAAGTGAAGGCAGCTTCAGATTGTTAAACAGCTTGAAGGCCAAATTTTGCAGTCAAAGAAGAGAACCAGAGTTAATCTACGTGAGACCAGGCCTTTGGTAATTCTTTGAAGCATGGGAATTGGGAAGCATCTATCCCGTGTAATGGCTCCAATGTATATAAAGAAAAAACGATGCAGTTATATAAAATGATGAGATTATCTTTGGCTAAGATAACCGACTCATTCTCAGACTCCAGTTATGTAGTTGAAAGTTATGCTGGAAACCAGCTTCATGGATGCTTCCATTTTCTTCAGCTACCACAACAAATCAGTCATTAACTGAGAATTTATTGCTCCCCAGTGCAATAGATACATCCTGCGAATTATGTTATGTCAAAGACTTGAAAATGACAATATATTTGTCTACAGAAAATGAGGTTGACAATAGATGTGAAACGAATCCCAAGCATTTTTCAAATTGAAACTCAAAATTTTCATGTATTCTTGCCTGATGAATATTCGAACCAATAAACTAAACACATTCTAAAAGATTCCTATATCACTGCTTAGTCAAGAGTGGTATTTGAATTCTGTCATATCTATTAACTGTGTGAAAGAGAGAGAAAGGAACGTAAAAAGGAAAAGTAAAAATCTCCATTACACTAGGCGAAACCTTTCAGTCCTTAAGTTGAGGTTCTCTTGACTTGAGCTCCTTTAGTATCGCTTCTGACAGTTCCTCTGCATTGTACTCTACACCAAAGCATCTCACAACTTCCATGTTTGGACTCATCAAATACCTGCATGTTAATAAAAATTAAAAAAATACATATCCAATTACGCTAATCTGTGAGAAAAATGATAGGAAAAATGTTTTAGCCAGTGGCTCACATGTTGTGGGAAGACTCAACGAGATAATCATCCCCATCTTCTTCAATCTTTCTGAAATAAACACGATATTCCTGAGCCATCTGTCTTATAGCTGTTACAGGTCCTGTTAGCCCTAGAATGTTTGATTCAAACTCTGCAGTTCATGGGTGTGGGGAAGCCAAAAGAAAGTATTAGACAAACCATCTGTTTAAATTATTAGTCTATAACATAAGAAATATTGAACAGAAGGAGAATGGAACCTTTAAGGTAGGCACGCAGTTGAGAAGGGGTATCACGTTGTGGATCAATTGTAACAAATACTGGTAGAACTTTGAGATTATGTCTTGATTCTGGTACCCAGTAAAACTCATATCATATAAGTGACTGAAACTTGAAATAGTTTTCAACTATGAATTACTAATCGAAGTACCAAACCTAGAATGTTTATGGCCTTGGCCATAATCTGGACTTGCTCTGGTCCAACATCAGGAGAGGAAGTATATCCAAAATAGAGTACCGCCCAGTTGCCGCGAAGATTTTTCTCAGTAACGGTACGATTCTCTGTGTCCTCTAAAGTAAATGGACCACCAATTATAGGTCCCTTGAGATTATTTACACACGAGCAGTTATCCTGGCCTGCAATAAATAGAGAAGCGGTAAAAAAAGGATGGCAATTGTTTACACTCAGATCCCAATTCACCGAAGTTTTAACTGAATTAAGAAAATCAATTGATCAGTATGACAAACTTAAAATGGGTCGAAGGTTGGTGCAATGTGTTAAACTTAGCCTTCAAGATCATATAAGGTTGCTATGTGCATTTTAGTCATCATTAGAAAGTTACTTACTATCCCAAAACACTGGCAGTCCTAACTCTGGGCATTACTCCAATGAAATTTGCAACCTAGTAATATATCCTACTATCCATCACGTAACACCTACATTCTTTAGGTGCGTATTTCCCTTCCCACAAGTCAACCATTCTGGTACCCATAGTTACTCATGAAACCCTCTATCTGGTAGACACTGCAAAGAATTGAGTACTACACATATTGCCTCAGCCAAAGCTGGATATAATGAAAAGACTATTCCTCTGAATACTAGTTACACCCCAAGCATGGCATCTAAAGATTTCTCAAGTGGAAACTCTGAACCATGAAGATAGCTCATGTTCCCTCAATGTTTCATGCCTGTTGACCAGGCACAAGGAAAATTACCAGCTTTAATCTTGATAAAAAAAAAAATCACAGTCATCCCTCAATCAATGCCAAATTATCGTACCAACTTCATCAATGTGTTGTACAATTAAGCTTAATAACAGATTCATACTATAATGATTATGCAGCTCAATAGAATTCTGTGATTTCTTTCATAATCATTATACTCAAATGATTATCCAATTGCCAACAAAATAACAATAATAAATAAAATAAAACTCAGATGCATCTCTACAAATTTACCAATAATATCATCAACAGAAGTAATTGATTTGGGACTATGGAATTCTCTGCTTCCACATTCATTAACGTACAAAAGGGCAACTTTGAAAAAGAAATCAATTAGACAGTAACAGTAGTAACAATTTCAGGATAGCAAATGTTTGACTCATATGTCAAAAATCCCACTGGATGCAAAAGCAACTAACCCAAAGGGTAAAAGACGCAGTCCTGCATGATGAAATATTTGACATGACATGAAAAAATTTGTCTTTACGTCTGTAAATCAAGAAATAAACCTCAACAATATACATCATACAAAACTATCTATAATGAAGTACCCTCCTGAGAAAATAGAATACAGAGCATCTCCTCAACAGTTCAGATAAGCAGTCTAATTACATTGCCTTTTAACTAAATCTTTAGATAACCAGTATTATAAGGATTTGAAACTGGAGCCTCTAGACTGATCATACGAACTCTTTTACTTTCCAAATGTGTTTACAGTCAGAAGCAAAGATTCTTAGACCATTCAAACAAGCTCTCTTGGAATGAGAATACAAGTACAGATTAGATTGAATACCATTTTTATCCAAATGAATATTTTAATTTTGCCTAATGGAACAAAATGAAGAGGAAGAACAAGAAGACCAAATTGATATAATAAGACCATAAATTGCTAAAAGTATTCACTATCATGAAGTTTGCAGATTCCAACTTTAATGAAATAAAATCCAGATATTTAGTACTCTAACATCACAGATTGAAAGTAGTACCTTTCGTTACTACTCTCCTCTCATCATTATAATGAATGAAAGCTGCCAACCCAGCAAATCCTAGTAGAGTAGCAGCCGGCTGTAGAAAAAGTATATGAATATGACCAACAATCTAGATTCTAGACAAAACAGAACAAAAATGAGAGATCTAAAAAAAGGAGAACATGAGAATATGAGATGATGCTTATTGTTCATCATGTCTGTAAATGTGCACCTCCAGAACAAGACACAGATAGCAATACTAGTAAGAAAATGAAAAGAGGAAGGCAACATACAAAGATGAAAGAACCCCGAGAGGGAGAAGGTGGTGTATCTACTGGTGTTGAAGTACTGATATCTGTTCTCCCACTAGCACGTTTCGATGAATTTGCATAATTTCGAGACTGAATTCTCTTAGATGGGGCAGACCTACAGCAGACACAAGGGGTTCAATAGAAATCCGGATAGTGAAAACCATGAATCAAAACTTTAAACAGATCCCCAATTGCGCTCAAGAGTATATCTGATGCTTGCCAAAAGGATCATTCTGACATTGAGCACTCATCGCTCCACAATTTCCGCATATAACCAGAAATTACCCATTTTGGATTTTCAGGAGCCTCAAACACAAACCCCAGTATACTTCAATGAAACATAAAAAACAAAAACTCCAATTTCCAGAAATCCTATACAAACATCCATTGGTAAACCAGAAAACAGCCAGTATCACATAGTTAACATGTCCTTCGACACCCAAAAATATATTAGTTTTTCAATGTGAGACATTTCGCACCAGACACAGAACATGCCCTGCAAAACCAACTTGCAAGAACAGTCCCCAAGAGCACACATACACTACTCCAACTCTCCAAGATATCTACTTTTTTGGGTTACAACAAACATATATATACCAATATTCAAATCAATGCAAAACCAAATTCAGAATTGCAATCTAATCAGCATAACATGAACCCAACAAGTTGAAACCGAGTGATTCAAGATAAAAGATTGAATCTTGAGAGACCCAACAGCACTAATGGGTAGTGAAACTAGTCAAGAAACGAAGATTCTAGAGGGGTTTTAGAGTGTTCTTTACCTCCTGAGTAGATTTAAAGCCTCCTTTGAACGGTGTTTGAAGGAAAAGAAACAGAAGCGAGAAATGGGCATCATTCCTTAGGAAAATTGCTTCACTAGAAAACGAGCTCTGTGAATTGCTCTTTTGAGCCAAAACCAATGTCGGTTTTGTAGGACGCTAAAACCCTCAAAAGACCAAAACCTTTTCCCTCCGTACTCTGATGAATTGCCTTCTTTGTCAATATAAACCCCTCCCAAGAAATTCCGACCTTGTTTCAACCGTCTGATCTGATGACTAATAGACTTTAATTTGTTTTTGGAAATAAAGCTTTGTGGATATTTAAGATAATGATTTTATGTTTAGAAATTAAAAAAGAGACCTTGGAGTGCACTCCAAGATCGTCCTAAATTTATGGTTCTCTACAATTTGGTTCTAGATATGGCATTCTTCAAAAACCTTTGAATTTGACTATTTGAGAGAGGAAAGTAATAAACTAATTCTGTTGATTATTGTTGTGTGATGGGTGCTTAAGTGTTTGGCCAAATATTACAATAGCACAATTTGTTTGCCACATAGGGTGATTTCGTTTCATATGGAATGGGCCGCAGGTCATGTCCGAGTTAGTGAACATCTTTGGTTTGAAGCCAGAAGGAGATGTGTAATTTTACTCTTTAGTATATATTGTAGTTTGTTTTTCTCGCAAATCCACGTCAACTGTAAATTCCTTGTGCCAAACTGCCACCATTTATGCATGTTATACCTACGAGGCTACGATTCATGCATGCTATATCGGGATCTGTTTCAAGCGTGTGTGAAAGGTGTTAACTGTCTTGCAATAAGGTATATCTTAGAAGAGAATGTTATAGATGTTTTATTCTCTTTAAATGCATGTAAGTTAGACAACACGTCGACACATGTTCATTGGCAGCACAACGAAGTTGAACATTCTCTTCTAATAAATAGCCCTTCTGGGCCTCAGGATACTTGCCTACTGTTCCCTCGTAAACTGGTAATGGCTCTGAAGCAACGTACTATGACTAACCCCAGATCAAAGATGTACCACCATTATCTATATATAATAAAGAACAACACTTCATTATCTATATATAATAAAGAACAACACTTCAAATGATTTCAGTGCTATTACTGGTCAATTACTCGATCACTTCAAACATCTTGAGCTACACTTTTGAATGATGTGTCAGTGATATTTGCGATTATTTGCATGAGGATGATGCTAAATCTCTGTTATTTACTTAACTCCGTGTTTTTTGGTGGGGTGGAAGAGAAAATCAAAAGGCAGCAAAAGCTCCAACTTAAAGTAACCCTAAACGATCAAACTTGAGAGCCACCCTCACCTGGAATTGGCATGTGGATCGAGGAATGTAACAACTAACAAGTATGCTTCCGTAAAGACCCATGTTCATCTCAATTGCATCTTAATTAGATCCAACTTGAGAATGATGTAGCGACATTTGCATCTTAGTTAGACATACTATTAAGATTTTGTTGGTACAATTTTTATACATGTCGTGTTGGCATTCCCATACAAAGGTATGGCAAAGTCTATTTACTGATCTCAGAGAATCTCAAGTGAATGCATCTGCATAAGCATGGGATTGCAACATGTGTTACATGTTGCAATCCCCAGTCAGTAGTCAAAACACATGTTGCAATCCCCAGTCAGTAGTCAGTTTTATTAGGAGTCCCTTTTTGGGAAGTAGGTTTTGGATTTTATGTAATTACGTTTTTAAAGATATTTCTGATTGATAAAATCGTGGTTTTGTAGTCCTAGACATTAATTTTAGGATTTGGCTATTCCTAATTGATTATCTTTAGGATTTGGTGGATATCTTGTATTGAAAGTTCCTTTCCTAATTAAAGTCTAATTAGGGTAGAATCTTGTGGGATTGAGGATTGGCGTTGGTCTATCATATATTCATAAATATGCACGATCATAGGTGAGAACTTAGTAACACAAGAATATTTAGTGAGTCTTGCTTGGTTGCTTAAGATTGACTCTTCACAAGAGTCAAAACACTTGGTCCATGTTTAAGTGTTCTTAATCATTTTTCATATGCATAAATTCTCTTGAGTTCAGTATAGAGGCTGTGAATAAAGAAGAGCGATATTTAGTGATCGTTCAAGTGAAGAAGGAGTTCAAGACGGAAGACAAACTTCGTATTAGTTTTTGTTTAATCTTTGTAGCCGAGCTAGTGCTATTCAAGTTTGTAAAGAACATATCCTTCATCATAACTTAATTCTTATTTTGGGTTCTCAAGAGTAAGAGTCCCACAGTATTTTTAATCTCATATTTGAGGTTTTCACTGCGTAACCAAAAATCTGGTGTTCTGTTTGTTATTTTTGGTTTGTCCAGTAAGGATTGATACGTGCCTTGCAATCCTTGTCAGGACCTATCCCGGAATTTCCCCCTAAACTCCAAGATGGACCTGCGGGGCCCACTTTTCTGAAAAATTCGACAGAACTTCCCCTAAAAGTAAACAACCCAAACCTGTTGTAAGGACCCAAAGATAAAACACTTCAAGATTTAACTCAATTCCAATTCCTGAAGCCACCTTGCTTCCCAACAAACAACAAACAACCCACAATTTACCAAGCATAAAAGTCTAAGTGCATAATCTTAAGGACTTATATATTACAACCCAACAACTCGGATCTTTCCACTTCTTCGTAATTACACAAACTCCGACACAACCCATAATTATACAAATATTTATATAAGTCTCCCAAGGTAATCAAAGCAATCTATGGAAAATAAAATTTAATACACAAGGTAGGTTAATAAATAACCTACAAAGGATAGGTGGCAATGATGGTGCTAAGCTTCAACTCCTACGCCGGACAGCAACACTGCGAACTGGGCATTTGAAACCAAAGGACAAAAATGTTAGCGTGAGTGGACAAAAATAAGAAGTTGCACAAAAAAAAAAAATAGTTATACTTTCCCACATTTATTTCATTTAAAACCGATGCATGCAATGAGAGTAAAGACAATTATCTTTAGAAACAAGCATTTCGTAAAACCAAGCCAGCCCCGCTGGTATAAGTGACAACTGGACTAGCCCCACTAGTCAAAGATAAATAAAGAGTATGGGGAAAGTGTACATACATGTGCATTTGCAAGCATAATTAGCTATAATAAGCCACGCTCATTATACCGCCAGGGGTACCAACGCCCACCATATGTGTGACTGGCGTAAAGACAGCTAGCCTGGTTACCGCCTGAGCCCCGGATCAACCCCAAAGCACCGCCGACGCGCCACCACGCGCCGTGTCAAGTTAGCACCAGAAGCTACTGAAACTGGGAACTGAAGCACATCAGTCCCACATCGAAAACAAGGAGAAGATCATCCTCTTCCTCACCTATAAAAGGTCCTCTCCTCTCTCCTCATTAATTACGCATTTTACTACTCAGTATTGTTATGCTGCCTATATGCATTGACTGACTTAGGCATCGGAGAGTTGAAGACCGCCCAACGCGGTCTCCCTCTAACGCCCTGTCTTGTGTTTGGCAGCTAGCAGTAATCCTCAGAGCGGCAGAGTAGCGGTCCGCCTGCCGGACCAGCGTTAGACCAAGGTTTGGCTACCGCCAGACTTTTGAGCATTAACATTGGCGCCGTCTGTGGGAAACCTTGAACAAAAAGTCATCCCATCACAATCACCATGACTAACGGTAGCGGGGGAAATGTCGAGGAGCAGGCAGACCAGTCCGCCGTTCCCCAACCCGCCCACCCAGCGGTAAGCATCAACGGCGCACTATTCAGCACCCCGGTCAACCCTGGCGATGAAACAAATCCAAGCGGCAGCCGCCCCCCAGGTCAGGACCTCACCGCCTTGTATGAGCTGGCGCTGGCGGACCTCCACAAAGAAAACAGAGAGCGCGAGCAGGAACGCAAGGAAAAGGCTGAGGCCCAGGAGCAGGTGGCCACGCTGATGACACGTTTCGACGAGCTAAAGCGGGCGCTGGACGCAAACGCCAACCCAGCACGAAGTGAGCAGTCACACAGCACCGGACACAGCCGGCCTACCGCTGGTATAGGACCCATTGTGCAAATGCAGGTACCGCTAAACCCACCTGAGCTGGCAGGAATGGGACCACCCCGTGTCCCCCAACTGTTGGAGCAGGAGGCGGAGTCATCAACTGGAACCCAGAATGTCAGACGGCGTTTCAGGGCTTGAAGGATTACCTAGCGGCAGTCCCACTACTCTCTATCCCTGTGCAAGGAGAGACACTGTTCATATACCTAGCGGTATCGATATCAGCGGTGAGTTGCGCCATTGTCCGGCGGGAGGGATAGGACGAGCTCCCGGTTTTCTACGCCGGCAGAGGCATGAACGGGGCAGAAACAAGATACCCACCCTTGGAGCAGCTAGCTCTCGCACTCATCGTTGCCGCCAGGCGCCTCCGCCAATATTTTCAAGCACACACAATCCATGTGCTAACTAATCAACCGCTGAGACAGGTGATGTAGAACCCTGAACATTCAGGGCGCCTCAGCAAGTGGGCCATCGAGCTCAGTGAATTTGACATAGATTACAAGCCAAGAACCGCCATGAAGGGCCAGGCGGTAGCGGACTTCATCGCTGAGCTCACCGAGCGTCAGCCCAATCCCGGCACGGGGGCTGAGCCCGGGATGGAAATGGTAACCGCTGAGGAGCCAGCTCCCCTACAGTCAGATTGGAACCTGCATGTGGACGGCTCCGCCAGCGCCAAGGCCAGCAGCGCCGGAGTCATCCTGACAGGACCAGGGGGGCTGAACGTGGAATACGCATTGAAATTCAACTTCAAGGCCTCCAACAATATGGCGGAGTACGAAGCACTCATTGCCGGCCTACTCCTCGCCATCGATTCAGGGGCTGACAGTGTCAACATCTTCAGTGATTCCCAGTTGGTCGTTAACCAGGTCAATAGCAGCTTCCAGGCCAAGGACCAACAGTTAGCGGCATACTTGGGGTACGTTAAGACACTCCTCAAGAAATTCAAATTTTATAACATCACACAAATCCCCAGGGAAAAGAACGCCGAGGCTGATTCACTGGCAAGACTGGCAACCGCCCAGCCACATCAGAGTCCGGCGGACACAAGAGTGGAGTGTCTTGACAAGCCAAGTATCGCAAAAACCCTGGCGGAGATCTTCAACATTAAGGTCAATACCAGCTGGATGGACGAAGTCCTTGAGTACAAGCGCAACGGCACATTGCCGGAAGACAAAGTTAAGGCGCGACAACTCAAGCGGAGGGCAACCCGCTACAACATCCAGAACGGCAAGCTGTACCGCCAGGGATTCACCCATCCCAACCTCCGCTGCCTAACCCCAGAGGAGGGAAAGGTTGTTCTGGCAGCAATTCATAGCGGAGAATGTGGAAACCACTCAGGCGCCAGATCCTTAGCCAATCGCACAATGCGGCAAGGCTATTTTTGGCCTACTCTCGGCGATGATGCCCGCCAGATGTCGAGATCATGCCACAAATGCCAACAATTTGCTGATCTCCTACATGCACCGGCGAAACCACTATCGGTCATCATCGCTCCATGGATTCACTCAACTTGGGGCCTGGATCTGATGGGAAAATTTCGAACCGCCAAGGGCCAGTTCAAGTACATCATAGTTGCTATCAACTACAACAGCAAGTGGATAGAGGCGGAGCCACTAACGGCAATAACTACCGCCAAGGTAATTCACTTCCTCTGGAAGAACATCTACTGCCGTTACGGTGTCCCACACACAATAATCACAGACAACGGCACACAGTTCAACAACAAGGAGCTCATCTCTTTCACCGCCAACTTGGGTACCAAGATGAGTTTTGCATCTGTCGCCCACCCCCAGACCAACGGTCAGGTCGAAGCAGCAAACAAGATAATCAAAAGCTGCTGAAGAAAAAACTCGACAAAGCAAAGGGTCTATGGGCGGAGAAACTCCCGGAAGTTCTATGGGCCATCAGAACAACCCCAACTTCCGCAACTGGTGAAACTCCTTTTTGCATGATGTTCGGAACGGAGGCTGTCCTGCCTATTGAGGTTACTCAACCTACCGCCAGAGTCGAGGGCTACCGCCCAGAAACCAACACTGACGGCATCAACCTGGACAAGGACCTCCTGGAGGAAAAGCGACACAAGGCCCACTTATGCAACCTGCAAAACAAGCAGCGGGTATCGCGTTTCTACAACGCCAGAGTCAAAGCCCGGAACCTCCAACTAGGAGACTGGGTAATGAAGGAAGTCATTCCACCGCCAACAAAGCTTCGCCCAACTTGGGAAGGTCCATACAAAATTGTGGAAGTCGTCAGCCCAGGCACCTTCTACTTAATGGACAAGGATGGCGTCACAACGACCCACCCTTGGAATACTGAACACCTTCGGTATTATAACAAATAGTCATGCCGCTACCCAAAGGCATCTTGACTTAGCTAAATTTTTGTTCAATATTTAGCTAAGGGAAGCTACCCAACGGGTACTACCCCCTTTTTGTAAACGCTGATCAGTCAGCTATCAATGAAACGAGGAATTATTCAAACCATTGTTACCAAGTCTAGCACTGAGGGCAACTGGCAACGCCAGGAATCGTCAGCGGACCACGTCCGCTACGTTGTGCACTTGGACCAATTTAAATTCCTTTAATGTTTCATTGCTTGGCAAAAGAAAAATCTCTAAGTCAAAACTCTAGCGGTACAAACACATCATGACAAACATCAAACTTTGAAATTTCATTTCAGGGCTGAGACTCCCCACCCAAAGTTGTTCATTACTTCAAAATGTCGAAACTCAGCCAACAACAAAAAAAAAAAAAAAACAAAAAACAAAACAAAATAAAAACAACACATGTAGGAGCTCAGCTCTTCGGGTTGGCTTCAACATCTCCACCTTCCGCAGGCGGCTGTGGTTGTGCGCGGCTTGTCTGGTCAGACCCTCTGGCGGTAGGACTTGGAGTCTCTATGGTGCCATCCGGACGAGTGTGTGCCGCCAGGAAACCGGCACGGGACACCTCCGACTGGGTAGGCAGAGGAGTCTGCTGAGAACCATCCGCGGGCTGTGCACCACTTTCCCCGCTTCCTGAGCGCACACCTTCAGGCTGGACAGGAACCGCAGCTTGCACCGGCGGAGCATTTTTGACTGGCAGAACAGGTGGCTGGGACGCCTTCGCAAAGTCAATGGCGCCCCTCTGCTTCAGCATCTCCACGTTGGCTAGGGCGCCGGCCTTCGCCGATTCAGTCATCTCCTTTTTGTACTCCGCCGACTGTTTGAATTTTTCCACAGCGGCGGCAGCGGCACGGGTCCCTTCGTCCCGCAGGCGAGCTACCTCAGCCTCCAGGTTCGTCACCGCTGCTTGCTTGGCGGCAGACTCCCGCTGCAGGATATCAATCTTTTTCTCCTTAGCAGCCACCCGCTCCTGCAGCAGAGACATGTCTTATTCCATCCTGGAGATGTCGTTGTTCCGTTCCACGTCCCACCGGATTGCCACTTCCAACTTGCCACGAGCATCCGCGGCGTCGCAATCCGCCTTCGTCAGGCGCCGCTCCACATCCGCCAGCCTGTCCTTGGCGTCCCCCAGTTCCCTCTCGAGACTGCTGATCTCGTCCCTGAGCTGCCGCTCAACCCCGGCCTGCTTCTGCGCCGCCATGAACATCTCGTGCAGCCCAACCGAAAGGTGACCAAAAGCTGAACTGAAGGGTGACCAGTCAATCGCCGTTGGGCGGGAAATCCCCGCCAAACCACCAAACCCCAGTATCTCGCAGAGGTGGTAGAGAAATCCCCGTTCATTGTCAGTCATGAACTCGGCATAGGCGGCAAACGAGTCCAGGTCACTCGCAGGCGCCTCTTCTGCAGCGGCCACTGGCGCCTTCAGCGGAGCTTGGCGGGCCTTTTTTTGCTGGCGGACCCCGATAACCTCATCATCATCATCATCCTCCTCGTCGGAGTCAGTCTGCCGACGCTTCCGCAACAACCGCGTCTGTCCAGCGGCCGCAGGCCTTGACCCCCATTGCTGTTGACCCACCGTAGCGGCAGCCCCCGCCGGCCGCACCACCTTCTGTGGCCCACGTCCCACGTTGGGCACTCTCTTTGTCTGCGGCGCGGCGCCAGACCCCTTCTTTCCACCCCCCACATTGGCACCCGTCTGAACTACGGGTAGGCCGTCGGCGCCAAGGTGGGAGTGCAGCGGCATTGGCAACACTACTGGGACCTCGGATGGGCTCACCGCCAGCGTCACCGGGTCTATCACTGTCTTTTGAGCCGCATCCCCTGAGGCATACATGGCCTCCAAAAAGTTGTCAATCTCCGCGCGGTCCATGGCTTTGGCAAATGCGTCACAGCTCCTAGCGTTACCTGGCGGCGTCTCTAAATACACAGAAACCAACTCAGTCAACCACAGGGCCAAATTAACTAAGTGTACAAGGTAGCGGAGATTTCTTACCAACGGCGCGAGTCAATCATTGATCGACCAACAGCTCCCAACCGGTAAGTAGGCGGAAGTCCAACAAATTGCGATTCCGCCAGCAACCTTTGATGCGTGCCACACGACACTCTTCTTCACGAGTCAGGTTGTAGCGCAAGCCCACTGCAAAACAAGGATAAACGTTAGCAGGGTTCAAGACTAAGCACCACGTAAACCGCCAGCAATATTCAGCGGAGACCGACAAACCACCTCGGATAGGTTGGAACTCTGACTTAATCCTAAACGCCGGTTCCCCGTCATTGGATTCCGCCTGATATTCCCACCCCGTCGTGGCAACGCAAAATGTGTCCCGCCAATACGACATAGAATCCCTCAGGTTCTCTATCAACTTGGGGGCTCCCTGGCGGCGACTTAGGTTCACTTGGCCTCCGCAGCCCTGACGCTTCACATACGTCAGCTCATAGAAATGCAGCACCTCCGCCACGGTTGGTCCCTCACAGCCGGACAACCGCCACAGCGAAGTCATCGCCAACATCAATCGCCACATGTTGGGGCAGACTTGCCCAAACGCTAGGCCGAACTCGCACACCAAGATCTGAAGACTGGGCACGAGCGGTAGTGTCACTCCCTGGCGGAATATTGCCTCATGCACAGCCGCAAACCCCCGGGGAAGAATTGAAGCCTTTTCATCCACCGTCGGTGGACGCAGTTTAACCGCGCCGGGCAACCGAAACATCCGCTTTATCCGGTTGACATTGGCAACGGTCATCCGCCCTCCCGCCTCGTCAACAGGAATCCCATCCGGAAGAACCCATGCCGATTCGGTATCCTCCCCTGTCGCATCTCCCCCGTCAGCGGAGCCACTGGCAGCGCTGTTACTTGCCAACCGCTCCTCACGCCTATTCTGAGCAGCGGCAGCCTCCCTGGCCCTAGAACTCTCGGGGCGCGAAGCACGACCCATTACTACTTCCCAGGGTATGGTTTGTAGCGGCTCGATGTCTAACGGTTCTGGCAGTGAGGTTCCTGCACGGGCAGACGGACGCAACGAGTCAATAAAATTCCTATCCGCCGCGCTGAACGACATGTCAGACCCGGAATCCTCACTGCTCGAAATCTCTACGACGCTAGCCATCCCAAACCCTAAAACCCAAACCGGTCAGTTTACACAAGATCTAGCCTTTACCTATATTCGTTCAGTGCAAAAACATCAAGAATAATTACCCAGAAAAATACCAAAACAAGAACAAACGCACCTCAACCCAGACTCGACCATCTAGCAAAACCCAAAACCCCAACTCTCTGTCAAACACCATAACCTCCCTCAAATCTCTCTCTACACCCTCAGAGAACACAAAAGAAACAAGATCACACCATTAACAGAAATAGCAAAACCCAGAAACCACCATTGCAGATTCAATGAAACAGGAAAAGGATTCGAAATACCAACCTCACGTCGAAGCTGTGGCATGCAACTCGTCTTCACTAACAGATATTTCGTCCTCTCGAGTCCGACAAGCTCCATGCAAACCGGGAAATCTTCTTCGCAATTCACAGACGAACAAGGCTCGAAGGAGGCGACTCAGATTTGAAGATTTTCCAGAAGTGTCGAAACTCGCTGAGTTCCCCCCCCCCCCCTTTATGTCAACATCAAGCAATCCTGAGCCGTCCGCTAGAAAACGACATCACGTAGCAACCGTACACGTGTCCCACGTCTTCACTGACTCCCCGGATTAACCGAGGCGTCGCCTCGGTTACGAAATCCATCATTACTCGCATTAATGACGAGAAGACGGCTAGGCTTAGGAGACAAGCCTCAAGACTCTAACCCTCTAGGAGTTGGCCACGTGTCAACCGTCATCTCCTTTAGCGTCCAAGGGAAGTAACCACTTGAGAAGAAAACCCCCAACCATTGGAAGTCTCCGCTGAGCGAAACCCCGCCAGCGGATCTTCACTTGTCATCCTCCAAGTGGAAGTCTCCGCTGAGTGAAGCCCCGCCAGCGGATCTTCACTTGTCATGCTCCAAGCGAAGTCTCCGCTGAGCGAAACCCCGCCAGCGGATCTTCACTTGTCATGCTCCAAGTGACGGAATCTCCGCTGAGCGAAACCCCTCCAGCGGATCTTCACTTGTCATCCTCCAAGTGGAAGTCTCCGCTGAGCGAAACCCCGCCAGCAGATCTTCACTTGTCATGCTCCAGGTAACGGAGTCTCCGCCGAGCGAAACCCCGCCAGCGGATCTTTACTTGTCATCCTCCAAGTGGAGTCTCCGCTGAGCGAAACCCCGCCAGCGGAACTTCTCTTGTCACCATCGAAGTCTCCAACGGAACTTCTCTCGTCGTTCGGTAAACGGGGCGTCCTCCGCTACACAGCACACCGCTAGCGGACCCCTTTTCTCATCTGACAGGCTGCGTACTTTATTCAGCGCAATACCGCTCAATAAAATACTGCCAAGCACGTCTACTTGACACTGCTTCCTACTACATCTAGCGGGGGGACTTCCGCCAGCGGCGGATCCCGAGGCCACGCCTCTGACAACGCCGCCACGGGGAGTTACGGTCAGAATGTCCCTACGGGACACGGGGACTAGTCAACAGTCTACGACAGCCCTGATCAGGTACGTTGACCCCCGTCATTTGGGTGCTAAGATTGGGCTCGCAACCCAACACCCTCTGCTCCGTGCAGCTCCCCCTCAACAAACAATAATAACGACCATCCGGAGGTCCATCTTAGCCGGGGAGTGGGGGACTCCCTGGGGGCCTAGCAGGGGCCCACCCGAAAGGGCACAAAGCGTTTGCTCAGTAAATCCATGGTTGACGACGCACTGACGCTAATTATGCTTCTGCAAAGTCTAGCGGGAGAAACGCTTCAAACCGCCGATCAACTCCCCAACCAAGATTGCCCTCCTTGACTGGGGATTTGGGGGACTTGTACATACATGTGCATTTGCAAGCATAATTAGCTATAATGAGCCACGCTCATTATACCGCCAGGGGTACCAACGCCCACCATATGTGTGACTGGCGTAAAGACAGCTAGCCGGGTTACCGCCTGAGCCCCGGATCAACCCCAAAGCACCGCCGACGCGCCACCACGCGCCGTGTCAAGTTAGCACCAGAAGCTACTGAAACTGGGAACTGAAGCACATCAGTCCCACATCGAAAACAAGGAGAAGATCATCCTCTTCCTCACCTATAAAAGGTTCTCTCCTCTCTCCTCATTAATTACGCATTTTACTACTCAGTATTGTTATGCTGCCTATATGCATTGACTGACTTAGGCATCGGAGAGTTGAAGACCGCCCAACGCGGTCTCCCTCTAACGCCCTGTCTTGTGTTTGGCAGCTAGCAGTAATCCTCAGAGCGGCAGAGTAGCAGTCCGCCTGCCGGACCAGCGTTAGACCAAGGTTTGGCTACCGCCAGACTTTTGAGCATTAACAGAAAGCGTTTTCAGCATACGAATAAAATGGAGCCTCCCAGGCTCGGGTCGGAGTGTCCCACACTCTTGAGCATCTCATGCTCTGCTCTACTCTACTCACCCACAAACACATAGTAAGTGGGGAGGAGTACCGATAGGCTAGCTAGCAATATAATATAGCGACCCAAGTACGGTGGGTTAAAACCACGAAAAAATCAAAATCAGAAGGGCTTCCCCAATACTTCCCAAGGAGAATATAGAAGCTAAGGGTGTGACCCCGCACACCCTAAAATATTCTCAAATCACAAACCAATATGTGAGGTTAAAGTACATCCATAAATCTCAACGAAAATCCCATTTTCGAAGATTTCCTGGGAAACTCAAAATCGACTAATAAATTTTGCTTTCAATTCCGGAAATCACCTCGGAAAACAATTCATCGAAAATCATTATAAATGATGAGTTTAAAATGGAACATAACAATTGCTAACCCAAAGTCCAATCGACAAATAATTCCATATTTAAAAAAAAAATCGGATAATCTGCTCAATAATTTAAAGGATAATTTAAATAAATTTAGAAAAATTAAATTGCATGCATTATTTAAAATCAAAGTCCACTCACAGTGTATGGCTAAGTCAGCCGTCGATCCAAACCCTCCTCGTGGGAATCCTCCTCACGTCCTGTACAATATAACGTTCGTAAACCAATAATTACAGGACGGAAAATTTAATTTACGATAATTAAAAACCGAACCCTAACATTGTCTTTATACGCCTAAACCTCCCAATCTTCTCCACTAACTTCATCCCCTTAATTTAAGGGTTTAGGGCAGGATCAAGGAAATCCTATGGATAGATTCCTTGTAATTCCATTAACAAATTCCACCCTTAGGAAAAAATATCGAAATCCATAATCACACATCTCCAATTGTACCCAAAGGCGCAATTATGGGAACTACAAAGCACAAGGGATTATCTAGCTAAACAACAGACATTAAAAAAAACCTGCCCTACACCATTCCACGCGCCACCCACAGTGGCGGCAAGTGGTGCCCACACGCAGGTAACAACCTCCACCACGGGCTGCCAAATTTCAGGTACAACAACAACTCAATACACTGATCATTTTTCTCAACTACAACACATGCCAATTTTACCTTGAAATAGTCAAAACCGGCCGGCGAAGAAAAACCCAGAAATTTCAAACCCTAGGTTTGAGATTTCCTTCGATTCGTCCTCCATACTGTCAAATTGGAGCTAGAAGCTTGAGGGTAAATGATCACCGGCTCGAGGCGCCCGTAATAGACTAGGTTTGGTGGTCGGAGATGGCCGGAAATGGAGGAAGTGTCGAAAGAAGCCAAACTGCAGTTGTGATGATTCTTGCTTCGATTCGAGGTTTCTCGGCCAAATCACCACAACCTAAGGCTACTAGGGTGTAAGGGGAAGGAAGGCGCTCCTGTGGTGGCCGGTTGCACACCGGTTTGTGGCCGGACGGCGTGGAATCGAAGGGAGGAAGATCGAAGAACCCGAAAGGGAAAGGAGAGAGTTCGGGGGAGAGGGGAGAAGGAGAGGTGGGTTTCCGGTTTTGGAAACCTACCACAGTAAAATCTCTTATTTATACCTCATTTTTACCATGAACAATAACTTTCGTATTCCCCTCATAACTTTCACATACGAACTCTAATTTTTACGTACCACATATACACGCGCTCGGTTTAAAGTCCTCTACAACTTTCATGAAGAAATTTTCTCAAAAACTGACCCGAACAGAAGTCAACCTTTTAGGGTCACTAAAGTATCGGTATGAAGCAAAAATTAAAAGTAAACAACATTTACGTTCTAAATGGTTAGTAAACCGATAAAATCTAGGTTCGGGACGTAACAATCCTCATTCTCCAGGAAACACATTATGTCCTTGTATTTTCAGATTCATATATATACGTGTAATTAACAACATAAGAGAAAGGGAAATGAAAATTACATGGTAAAAGAGCTGGTGGGATAAAAGCAGGAGGTAAGTTTACATGCTCCCGACCACTTCAACAGGCTGAGAGAACAAATGCTTGGTTTTCATTTTCTGTATGGCATCGGCAGGATTGAGGCTTTTGGGGCACGTGGCAGTGCAATTCTTTATAATGTTGCATCTATATAGCCCTTCTGGTCCTCTGTTAATGACTGCAATCGCTCCTCTGTGGACTGATCCCGACTGCCAAAAAACTCATCCATAACCATAAGAAAATAAACCTTCAATCATCAAACATATATAACAATCATAATCGTTATTTTTCCCTATATAACACGCAGTCACCAAAACCTTTCCCACAGTTTAGTTGCCAAAGAGGTTTTAGTGCATGTTAAGCGCAGGTATCTCTGAAGTGGTATTGTACTTGTCAGAAATACATGAGGTACATAACAGATGATGGAAGCTGAACTGGTACAGATAGATGTTCGAAAAAACTTCGCCAGATCAAGCGAGATCCAAAAATGAAGGATGTGTATGGGAGGCTTTTAGTCAACATTACCCATGTTGATGTCAAAAAACAGTTCAATGGGAAATAATACGCAAAAATCATAATCATACATGTAACACAAAAGTTTAATGCACATACTTCTCAGATCCATTTAATTTGGATTTGGCTATGTTCTTTTGAATTTGGTGTTATTCTTGTGCATGAGTGACCATTTACAAGAATTTGGCATAGATGATATCATGATAGACATCAATAATTCCAAACTAGAGTCCTGTCAGACAAAGTAATTCAATAATTCGAAAAATGCAGATGATCAATTAACTACTTGTTGAAAAATTACCTGTCAGATATCCATCGATAAGCATGGAGCAAAGCCGCTGGTCCAAGGAACTCCTCCGGATTCCACCAGTAGGAAGGGCATGAGGTAGAACAACAAGCACAAAGTATACATTCATAAAGCCCGTCAAGCTTCTTCCGGTCTGCAGGCGATTGCTTGTACTCCCGACCATCCTTTGGGGGCTTTTTAGTCTTCAGCCATGGTTCAATCAACCTAGCCAGTTGTTATATGTCAGGATTGAAACTCTAACGAATTAAGATGCATATATACTAATGTTATAAATTTTTAGTATAGTTACTTCAATTCTCATGAACTCTAACTTTAGGCACCATTAATTATATGGAGTATCTTTGACAACGTTTGAATCTGACAAAACATGCTACTTGATTACCATGACTATTTGCAACTTTACATCCGAACTATCTGGGAAATAAGTATATGCAATGAGGCATTGAAATTCATTGTCGATCTTCTTAATATTCTTCTGACTCGAACTATATGTTGAGGTCTCGAGGATTGTCATTGTCTAAACAATTAGCAATTAATTTGTAGATCCTAGAAGGGGCCTAGAGGGGGGGGGGGGGGGGGGGGGGGTTGAATAGGCTCACAACCAATTTTTTTGTTCAAAAACTTTCTCAAGGATTGCAATTGGGTGATCAATCCTGAGTGCTGATATTGAACAGAATGTATTAAACAATCAACCAAGCCAACTAAAGCAATAAAGAACACATGTTTTGTTGACGCAGTAAAACCCTATCAAGGGAAAACATCTGCCTGGCCTTTACTCTCGAAATACCAAAACCAAATCACTAATGAAACCAAATCTCAAGATTACAACACAGAGGTTACACTGATCGCGGCAACCTTTCTAGACTCACTCACTAGACTGTTTGTACTCAAATCTTGCTAATTGTTTACACAAGTGAACAACTCAGAAATCTTACTACGACACAAGCTATGAACACAGCAAGTCCTTCTTGAAGATTTCACCTTTGAAGTTTGCAATACCCAATTGACCTCATGGGATGCAAGAGATGAATATGCATGAATGGTTTTGTGTTTTTCAAATTGTTTTCAACATGGAACAAGACACTTTGAAAAGCAGAAAACCAAAGAGATAAACTCTTGGAAAACAAAGGGACTGAAAAACAAAAGTATTTTCAATACTGAGAATGAATAGAGTAACCAAGTATATATAGGAGGAAGAGGAAAATCAGTTCACTTAACAACCCCCTAAGCTCAGTTGGAGTAGGTAAAGCCATGCCCTTTATTTCAGATTGCACATGAAAACGCATTCCCCAAAATTCAATTTGGAAAACCAAATTTAGAAGCCAAACACTCCAACTCCTTAATCAAAATTAACACTTGAATGGAACCCATGAAAAACCATTGACTTTGTGAATGAGATGCCATGTATGAGCTTACCTGATCGAGCCATGATGAAGAGGGGTCTTCTTCTATCTTCAAGTAAGTTGTTTCGACATGACAACAAGTTCAGATGGGGAAGCAAGACAGCAAGCTATGATGAGGTAACAAGTTGCAATTGAACTAATCTTCAAAACTTGGTCTTGGTATTCGACAACAAGGCAGCCCCTAAAGAGAAGAAGAAGCAAGTTGCAATTGAATTATCATGCTAAGATGGGGAAGCTGACAGCAAACTGATCTTCAAGACTTCAAGTGGGTCTTTGACAGCAAGACAACCACGATTGCAACAATGGTAATTAAACAAAGCAATTATGGTTGTGGGCTGCAGACTTAGGCTTCTAACTCTTGGGTTTAATGGGTAGAGTGTTTTGTTAAAGTGAGAAATGCCAATACATGATATATGTCAATAAATGATATGGGAAGGATCTGAAGCACACGTCCGCAACCCAGAAAAATTGCGGACGTCGATGCAGCAAGAGCTTTCAGGCGGCGACAGAGGCACGGGGCTGGCCGGATGGAGACCGGAGGCGTCCCAGACCTCTTCTGGGCAGAAATCGAGGTCGGAGGAGGTCGGGTTTGCAGGTTTCTAGGCTTCCATGGTTTCCGGCGAGCTTGCTGCACACCGCTGAGTTTCCGATCGCCTTCGCCGCTTGATTAAGGCTGTCTGGGATGTCCAAAGGGTGCGTCTGGCACCCGCAACTCAGCGATCGCCGCCTTCCCGACGCAGGAGGAAGGACGTCCGCACTTTTTCTGGTTTGCGGATGTCCTCTTCAGAACCTGCCCGATACATGATATACTAACATAATTTAACCTCATAACGTTAACTAAATAGGAGAGGATCCTCTCCTAAGCTCCTTATCAACCTAACCTACCTAAGCTTTTAACTACATAGTGACACGTGTTAATAAGTACATCTAACGGCTTGTATCAATTTTTCCCCACTACACTTTTATTTTAATTTTTTAATCCTTACTCATTTCACGACCAAGCAGTAGTACTGCTCCTTTGTCTTCTTCATCAAGTTCAAACCATGCCTTTTTTTTGTTATTCTTATTTTTCTTTGCAATCCCATTCCTCTAAAAGAAAAGCCACAAAGTTTCAATCTTACAAATTTCCAACGACACCTAGTACACCAAAATCGATTTTCCGACCGGCCCAGATGGACAAGGAGCCTCTACTCCCCTACACATCAAGCCCAAGGTGAAATCTCTCACCAATTTAACAAATCTCTGGCCTTTACCGAAGCGCGGTGAAGTCAAAGCCCCTGAGTTTTGGTGAATTAGGTGTCGCCGGAGAATTGAGGAGGGTTTAGTGTGTTTCTTTCTTACGGTTTAGTGGGTGAGCTTTGGTGAATTGGGGACCCAAGCTTTCTTTCTTCTTCTAGTGTTTGGTAATTGATCTGGGTCTTCTTCTTATTAGATTTATTTGGGCAAATATTGAGAAAGTTTGAATCTTTTCTGGTGTGAATCTTTTCTGGTGTTTGGGTAAGTGATGATGGTTTAGTGTGTTTCTTCTTCTTCAATAATACAAACAGCAACTAATCAATAATGAGTTGAGATGAATGGGGTTGGGCTTGAATTGTTAAGCCATGGATATGTATGAACAGTGTGATAAAGAAGAACAGACATAGTAGGAGCTGACAAGAAGAGAGGAAGAAGAAAAGAATAGAGAAGAGGTGGAACAGCCCAGGGCCCAAGGCAAGGCGAGGCACCACATACATATATAGATATATATACATGTGTATATATATATATACACACACATGTGTGTGTGTGTGTGTATATATATATATTATAATTTTCAATAATATATGCTGCAGAATATTTAAAAAAAAAATTATTTTAGAATTTTAGATGCAATAATTGTGTGTTTTCTTCTTCTTCTCATTCTTCTACTATTCAAGTCATCGAAAACTGTAAAAAGTCTAGCACCATTATAATAGTCTCTCACTCTCTCCAAAATATTGAAATCAAACGAATTTCTCCTTCAATTTGGGGTTTCAATGGTTATTCAATCCCTAAATTCATTTTCATCAATCATTTGTCCCTCTAGTCTTTCTCCTGTATGTTTTTCATCTCTCAATCTTTCTCCTCTCTATTTTTTAGTTTTTTCTAAGGTGATTAGACAATTTTTTTGACATTCCATGATGCAGGTCGAAGTATATATCAAAATAGGTATTTTATGTTCTTCAACTTTGAAACTACAAATAGTAGATGTTATATTTCTTGTTTTTGTGGTTCTAATAATTATTCTAAAAACTTGTTAATTCGTAACTTTACGGAGTCAAATTAATCTCGATCAGAATCATCATAAAAAAATTCTCCAGACCAGCCTTGGACACCAAAAAAAAAATTCACCCTGGGCGTCAAGAACCTCAGGACCGGCTCTGAGGTGGAATATGACAAACATCTGGAAAGGGTATTATTATAAAATTAGTTAGTTACTCAAGGAGATTTGGACCACTGGATGTTGTTTTAGCCATGTGTCTAACTCTAGTGAAAAGCTTAGGTAGGTTAGGAGATAAAGGAGATTAAGATCTCCCTAACTAAATTCCAAGTCGGAATTGCTCCATCTAAATGTGCCCCCAAAAAATAACTAGCTCTCGATCATCTTACTTGTACTGCAGGTAGAAATTAGTGAGATCAACAACTAGATCTTTGATCACAAACATATGAGGCAGCGGAGTTATAGTTGTGGCTGTTGAAGTGTCTGCATCAATGGGTCTGAGACAGGCCACGGTGTTGGTTCCATCAATATTCATGGCACATGACCCACATATTCCTTCTCTGCATGACCTCCTATAGCTCAGGGTTGAATCATCCTCTGCTTTTATCCTCTGTAATGCATCCAAAACCTAAAAAATTCCCGACTTTAGAACTACAGAAATTAACCGCAGGTAAAACGAACCAAAATTGGCTTGCTTTTATCAAGGACTAAGAATCTAGCTACGAAAAGTAAAATGATTAAAAATTACCATTGGACCACAGTTGTTGAGGTTCACAAAGTAAGACTTGAGGTAAGGCTTGTTGTCGGGATGGTCGGGGCTCCATCTGTAAATCTTGAACTCCTTTAGAACTTTGTTTCTGCTTCTGACAGTTTCATGGGTCTCAAGAGCCTCTTCTGCATGTACTTGTGCAGCAGGGTGTCCTTTCAATATTGGAATGTCTTGCTGCTTCTTTGGGTCCGCTTTGCCTACAGCTCGAGCTACTTTGTTGTAGCCATGGCGGATCCAGCTCTTTGACATCTCGGTTACCTCTCTCTCCCTCTCTCTCTCTCTCTCTCTCAACTTTTGCAAATGATCCAGGCGACTGCAGAAATGATCGACCATTTCAGTTGCACACTTTGAGGGTTTTGCATGTAGTACAGGTGTAAGAAACTAGGAACACAAAAGATATCCGTAACCGCATAAGTGAAACACATTTGTCTCTAAACTTGTCACCGAGATCAAATTGGGCCTCAACTTGGGCTTCTTCTGGTCTTACAAAAGGAGCAAAAACATTCAGGTTCGAAGAGATATGAAATCCTCCCGAGTTTCCTTCATTTTCTTCGGAGCACATTACCACCAACTGCAATAGCTTAAGCCCGGTCAGCAACTTTTATATAAATCAGGAAAAAGTGCTACTGTTTATAGTTTATATTGGTTTGAACATGCGAGTTCAAATTCTTTTTTATTAGCATGTATTCGGGAATATAAACGACTATTGAAAGTTAAATTAACTTTTAAAATTCATTTATGTAAAAAATCAATGCAAACAAAAATCGCTATTGATAGATGATCATGAGAATGTTGACTTCTATCAAAATCGTTCATTTATGACGTCCATAGTTGTGTGTTCGTATCTGAATTGTGATTGAAGAACTTGTAGACATCCATGGTCATAGGAGTGGGCCAAGAAATAAGGGAGGAGGAGGCGGCTGAGGTTGCTCCAAAACCACCGACGACAACAAAGGAAACCCCAGCTCACCGTACTATGGGTTTGTGTAGAAGAATATAATCGTAACGGTCTTTGGATTAAGAACTTAAAGAGTCTGGCAAAGTGCTCGCTTATTCCTTCCAACAAATTGACACACTACTAATACTGAACAAGTCACTCTGGAACAACGAATAAACTATACACGAATCATGAAACTAAAACCAAGTCGTGTAGTTTGGCCTTGAAACTTCGTAGTTTTGTCGACCTGTGATATCTACTACGATGCTCAAACAAAGCTATAATGGAGAAAGGTTAGAGCCTCGGGTCATGTGTAGAGAAAGTACCAAATACAAGTCAATCGTCAACTGCATCCATTAGTTTATAAAATTCATAAGCCCCGTGGGGCATTTTGACCCAAACTAGGAGAGACTTACTTTTGATCTAGAGTTTGGCTTCAAAGTTGAAATTTGATCCTCTATGCGTCAGCATTAGACACAAATTGCGTTACTACTTATTATGCAGGATTAAGAGCATGGTTAAGAATTGCTTAAATCTTGTGAAGTTCCGGAATGTGATAAATTTTGTGATTATTTTATCAGTATTATAGAGGTTTCTAAAATGAGGATTGCATGGATACACTAGTAGTAGTAGTAGTACATTTTGATTCCTGATCACATTCTCTTTTTCTTGTAATATCCCTCAATTTGGATTGCTTTTTTTTATATATATATTTTTTAATAAAAGTGATAGCTCTATTAAATATAATGAAAATAATAACTTATAGATGTAGGGACTAAATTGAAATTAAAAATAACAAAGCAAAACTAGATGCCACAAGGCATCGAAAATTAAACCTAACCAAGTTATAATTGGATGCAAAAGGGAATCTAAAAGAGCACCGAGCGTAAACCATGTTATGCAATAAGTTACAATGGTATGACCGACCATGCACACATGTTCTGCATAAAAATATACGCCAAACAGAGAGAAATCTCCCATCAATGTAACCAGTGGTATAACTGACAAAGCATATTCTATGTAAAAAGATAGGCTAAATAGAGGATAATCTTCCACCAAAGGAACCGATGAACCAAAACTTAAAACCCATTTCAATCCATGACGAGCTTGAAAGAGAAACAACTTGAATAGGGAAGAAGTAAAATTATTCAATCAAATCAATATCATGTGAAAAATACATACAAATCAGAATTTGAGAATATTCGTTGTCAGTCATTGATGTACATGAAATTCATTCAATGCATGTGAAATCCACCTTAGAGGTTTGATGCATCAACAACCGATGGGTCATCTTTGTATGTCAGGGTGTTTTTGTTGGCCAATAAATACATTAGGGTTATTTAAGTACTAATTTTGTCCAAGTCAAAAAGCAGAAGAAATTTTAAAAAGTGAAAACAAGTTGGGTGATGTCCAATCAGATTAACAAAAAAAATTAATTTGTTTTCCCATTGAGTTTAGGTGAGTATTGAAGAAAATACAATAAAGGTGGATTCCAATTACCTCTCATAGGATTTAGGCACCGTTTGTTAGCCAGGAAATCAATTTTGGAATGTGAAATAGTTTTCAATTTCATTAAATTGTCGTGTTTGGTTAAGTCTTAATTCTGGAGAGGAAAGTAAAATAAATGAGTTGACCGGAGTTCAATTCCATAAAATATGCGGAATAGAAATACCATCTGACACGTTTACTTAATTGGAATGGAAAATAATCATGAATCGAAAACAAGTGGAATGGGAGAAGAAATGAATCGGTATTGATTCCAGATGATTGATTCCTAAACCCATCTCCCCCCTTCGTAATCAAATTCCTGAGTATTCAGAAATCGATTCCTGATAAGGAGGTAGGACCTACATCTATTCTGATTCCTTCATGTGTTCGTAAACGCATGAATTCTTTTACCCGGAATCATTCCAATTCCTTTATGTGTTAGTAAAGTATGAATGTTTTTACCCCGTAATCATTCCCTCTCATTCCAAGTAAGTAAACGTGCCCCTAGGCCCCGTTTGGTTGACAGGAGTGTCAAAATAGGAAAATGATTTATTTTCCTTTCTATATCGATATGGAATGGAATAAGTTTTGGTATTTCCATAAGGGTGTCTGGAACATTACTGGAAATTAAATTCTAGAATTAATTTTCCATTCCTATTGTAGAGTTTTTTTTTTTTTGAAAGTAATGATTTCATTCATAGCAAACACAGGCTAGAATAGCACAGTACATAGTTCCCACTAGGGAGATAGGTGTCATTACACTTAAAGACAATTCCGCTCCATCATGCAGGAGCCTGGCAGAATAATAAAATTTTAAACTATAATAATAGCAGACAAAGTTCCCTGTACCAATGCGCTCAATTGCGATACACCAAAGAACTTTGCACCTAGATGTTAGAATCAACTATCATTCTGTAGGCTAGAAACAAAAAAAACCTTAAAATTTCTCCTTGCCCTCCGGGATCTTCCAAAAGACAAGGAATTTATTGTAATAGACAAAGCTAAAACTTAGGGATGTAGGGATGGGCCAAGGACAAACATCCCAGCCTACCATAGAAGCCTAAAGAGAACAGCCCTGGAAAAGAGGCTCAAAACTCAGGCCCAGTAAAATTGGCTTGGCCCAAGCCCAAAAACATCATCTTCCCCACCGACTGGCCGCATGTACAGCTCCGGTGTAGGTCCAGTGGTCTCCTCAGCCACACCCCAACGTCGTCTCGACGACCCACTTCTCTGGGACCCCCACCGCCACTCCATAAGTCAAAAAGCTTCTCGCCGAACCGCTCCGCAACAAACCCCGCTGCACCATGTCGTGCTCTCCAATCCAGGCTCTTTCATCGCCGCCAAGTCCCACCGACACGCCGGATTTGGAAGTCCCTCGATGAGGCACGCCATCCCTGTACACACAACCACCGCCACAGAAGACCTGTCGTCTGGACTCAATACCAAAACCATCCCGCCCACCCCGAGCCAAACCCTCTCCGAGAAGCTCCTAGGCTTTATTCAGACTCCCTGTCCGGCAGCAACCCTTTACCGGCAAGGCGAACCAACACCAACCATGAGAGCCGTCGGACGAGAAGAGATTTGCAAACCCTAAACGTAGATCAGTCCGAGTTTTTAGTGAGAAATACAACACATTGCGAAGTCTTTTCAATCTATTTCCTTCCTATTGTAGAGTTTGGTAAGTCATAAGAATGAAATATAAAATTATAATTTTCAATAACACCCTTTTACTAATTAAAGTACAAATATGACATCAACTTATAAGGAATATTAGCGGAGGAATAAAAAAAATTTAGAGGGATAATTTATGTAATTTTGCCTTTGAAAGAGGGAAATGGAAATAGAATACCACCCCTGACTAGGTAATTCTATTCAGGTTTTTTTTTTTTTTTTTTGAAAGAGGGCCAGTACGGCTGCCCTTAAGCCTTGATCATTAATGAAACTTCAGAATACATGGGGGGGGACGTAACACCTGAACCCTAACTTATAATAAGCATAGGAAGAACAACCTGAGATAATAACCAGAGTCTCAACACAAAGTATGTATTCTGACATGCACCAATTAGTGAAGAGTGCACTTCTGGCTACTCTATTCGCTTTATAAAGGTGGTGACATACCAGAAAGTAAAAGCTTACTCGAAGCCATAATATACTAATAAGATCAGCTTTCCCACTATATTGCCACTGGAAAACAAATCCAGTGACACTAAGTTTCATCTTACCACTAGGAGGCTGCGACCATTTGACAATGCAAGGAACTCGCAGCCTAACTAGGGCAAACCAGGCACACAAGGTGTGCAGTCCGTGACAGAGCCCACGTCGCCCTACACTAAATTGGTAGGGACTTATTGCCGGCATAAAGCCACATATAATTATAAGAACAAAACAACATAAATAAAAAATGAAGGAAACTGGGCCAAAATCAAAAGCCCAGACCCACTTAACTATTGAATAAAATATAAAGCAAGCCCACCATAGCAGGCCCAGTAGCCTAGGACTAGCCCAAACACTCCCAACACCAGCAAGGTTGCTACGCACGGCTACCCGCCGCCAATGTCGCCGGAACAGAACCTCAACCTCCAGCAAGACGCATCGCTTCACCAAGACCTCACCACCGACTGACAGCACCGATCGGATCGCCCAAGATGCCGATTTCAAATCAAAACCAGATCAAAGCAATGAAACATCCTCACGGCCACCATCAGCTTTTCACGACCCCGACGCCGGGGATCAAGCAACAACCTCCTGTCTGTGAGCCCGAGATCATCCCCACCCTACACCAGATCCCCTCTGCCGCACCACCCTTGCACTCGTCCTCCACCTCTGAGCAGATCAGAGACTCACCACCTCCTGCCGGCCTCTCTCGATAGGCATTCCCCAACTCTGGTTCAGGCCCCAAAACCCCTGTCCCGATCCGGTGGACTCATAGAACCAAATTGCCCGTCCGACGACGACGTCCCAAGGACGCTCCGTCGGACAGAGCATTGAAATTAGACGGCTTTTTGCTCTAGGGTTTTCTGCTCCGACTTTCTTGGAGCGATCATGTATCTAGTTTAGAATTGTCCTATTCAGGTTTTATGAGGGAGTCAATTTACAGTCAAATCTCATTTTTTATTTCCTTTCCAATCTCTTATAACAACCAAACGACACCTTTATATGAAAAATGAAATTAATTCTCATTCCATACCATGATTTCCTGTCATCCAAACAGGGCCCTAGGGTGTGGTATTTCAATTCCTTCACTCAAATGGAATTGAAAATTTACATGTTTAACCCCTCATAAAATCTGGTCAATTAATAATTTGTATCTCCATTCGATTGGGCATTATTAGAAAATCATTAATAAATTAATTCTCTCAAACCATTTTCTAATCTCAAGTCTTAAATCCTTCCAAACACCACAAATGGAAATGCTAAATCAATTCATTTTCATCCTTAAAAGGAAAATTAGTACAATTCTTTTTCCCACTATAACATTCCAGTCAACCTAACGGAGCCTTTAAGTAAACATATTGTATTACTATAATCTTTTATAAACTCAAAAGAAGCTATTTGTATGCTTGCGGTTGTAAATAGTTATTGGTTACTATTAAATAGTTGAGTCATGTCAAAGTCTTGTACTAATCAATACAAAGTAAAATGTAAGGGCATGTTTACTTACTTGGAATGGAATGGAATGTAATTGAATGATTATGGAGTAAAAACACCTCTGTGTTTACTAACACATAAAGGAATCGGAATGATTCCAGGTAAAAGAATTCATGTGCTTACTAACACATGAAGGAATCGGAATTGGTGTAGGTCCCACCTATTTATCAGGAATCTATTCCTGAATACTCAGGAATTCGATTACGAAGGGGGGAGATGGGTTTAGGAATCATTCCTCCGGAATCAATACCGATTCCTTTCTTCTCCCAATATTCCACTTGTCTCCGATTCATGATTATTTTTCATTCCAAGTAAGTAAACGTGCCTAAATATATATGCTTTGGGACATCTTCTGAAATTTAGAGAAAAGTAGGAATAAATTTTTTGGATCACCTAATAAATACCTAGCGCCACTCTGCTAGGGTTGAGATTGAAAACTTTCCTTTTCAATCTAGCAATTCATCCATGACTATGGATGCCATTTCCCTCTTGGGTTTTGATCGGAAGTCATTGATGGGATGGCGTTTGGGATTCTTCTCTTTCTTCTTTCTTTTTCTTGCTGGTTAGGCAGCAGTTCAAGAGGAGGCAAGGTGATTTCGGGTTGTTGGAATTACGGGTTTAGGCTTGATGTTATCGTGCTCCCGGCGATGCAGTCATGGGCAGGCGCTACACAATGGGATTGGTTCAAATCTGGTGATGACACTGGTGGTTGGGAGGGGTCCGGTGATGGGCTTCTTCCACGCGGGAACTCGGCAGATCTGGTTTGGTGGGCTGAGGCTCTAGCGATGGGGCAGATGGTGTTGGGGTGGAGTTTGGATGCTTCTGCAGAACTAGTCTTTCTTGAGCCGAAGGATTGTTGCAGATCTAGAGGCGGGTTTGAAGCTAGAGATGGTGGTCTCAATGTGGGCCGTGATGGCTTTGCGGCTGACGGCGGTGGCAGAACAGTGGTTGTGGTGCACTGCTTGTTGGGTGTCCTAAACAAAGCTGTTTTGGTCTGGGCCCTTTTTGGGGCAGGGCTTCAAGTTTCGATAGGGCCTAGTTTGTAGGTTTTAACTTTATTTTCTGTGTTATGATGGATGGAGGGTCTGCGACCTCTCTGCTTTCTTAGAAAAGATGTCGCAAACTAGCCCCCATCTCCTGTGTTTCTTGATTTCCCATGGGTTTTGTAAGGGCTTTTTTGGTTGGGCTTAATAGTTTTAAAAATGAGTTTACTTAGATAATGGCTCTTTTGTTAGCCCCACAAGGGTGGAGGATAATTATAATAAGGTAAACAATTATCTTATTATTTTTATTTTTATATCTAGATTCAATGATAGTTAAACACGACTGACTACGAAATCAACTGACATCATAAGCGGGATTGTAAGATGAAAAACGGCTCTTAATCAAAATTTTAGAGATAAAAACACAATTTGTTATATTTTAAATTTTCTGGCTGTGAATGACTCACAGTACTTGTACAATCTATCTTTTGGGTTGTTTAGATTCTTCTATATGGCTGGCATAGAATAACACCAGAGAGGAAACCACCAAACATAAAAGGGGGGAAAGAGAAGACAAAAGAAAATATTCTACGTATCAAAAAAAAAAAAAAAAAATATTCTACGAGTGGTGTAGAAGAAATTCTTATTTGAGTTTTTTATGTTTTTCTTTTTCTCTTTTCTTTGAGGAAGTGATAATTTTTCTGTGCATGCAAATATAGAAACTTAGAAACTTAACGAGGTAACCTGTAATAGTCATCCTCTTGATTGTCACAATCACCAACTCTCTCTCTCTCTCATATATAGTAACCAATATATATAGGGCCCTTCTAGTGAGTGATCCATTTTTTTGGTATTTTATAGGGATAGGCATTAGACTAACTTTTCGATTATATTTTCACATCTTAACCGTTCAGTTTTTAGGTTGTGAGGGATCCATTTTTTTGGTATTTTAGGGATAGGCATTAGACTAACTTTTCGATCATATTTTCACATCTTAACCGTTCAGTTTTTAGGTCTTAATGTATAGATCACTTATGCAAATTTTCAGCCAATTTGATGATCATTAAGACATCCAAAACTGCAATTTACCATTATAAACACGAACGGTTCCCGTTCAACAGATTCGGTCCATTCGTGTAAATTGCAGTTTTGGATACCTTAATGATCACCAATTTGGCTGAAAATTTGCATAAGTGATCTATACATTAAGACCTAAAAACTGAACGGTTAAGATGTGAAAATATGATCGAAAAGTAGGTCTAATGCCTATCCCTATAAATAACCAAAAAAAGGGATCCCTTAGTGGAAGCCCTCTATATATATATAGACACACACACTCATATGCTGCGTGCCAACATTTTGGGTCAATAAAATTAAGTGTTGATGCAACTCCTATTACAGTATTGCACTAATACATTCGATATAATTGTTAGCTGTAAAATCATATTTATCGAAAATAAATATTTGTTTTGAAATATATAACTTAATCGTTGACGGTTCATAGGCAAGTTAAAATGAAATTTTATTATAAAATGATTTTTGGGTTTTGTAATTTGTGAATTATAGTTGGTATTAGTGGCATTCCTGAGAGGATGACTACGTGTATATATATATATATATATATATATTTAGAGAAGTTTTAAATACACACCCCTAATTACTTAATACACACTCCTTACTCAATACACCTACCATTTAATTACTCATTCTAATATTTTACTAAATACACAACCCAAATTACCTAAAATATCCTTAACCTAAAAAACCATGAAATACACTATTATTTAACTACATTAAGGCTACTATTTAATTTGATTAGTATATATTAACATATTAGTATTTTATAATTGACCATATTAATTACTTGTGTTAGTTATTGAGAAATCCATAAGGAATTATTATTGTTACCTTCAAATAGATGCTTAGAAATAGGTTTTGTATTATTTAAGTTCTCATCCACCAAACACCATATTGATCAAGTATAAAATTTTGAGTCGAACATTCAACCAAGACTATATCAGTAGCTTCTCCACAATGGCAGAACTACTAAATTGTCATTGTATGGTCAAACAAATTAACAATTACAAAGTTTTATACCTGTGATTTTTTTTATATTAGATAATAAATTGACTAGTCATAACTTTTAGAAAGAAAAAAAAACAAAAAGTGGGAGTAAAGCAATTTGTTTTAAAAACATTTAATGCCATAGATTTTGAAATTCTAAATGATATGGTTTCTCACCCCATTTAATTACAATTTATTTAAGGAAAATTTAAATTAGATGGTTTCTAACTTTATTCTTGTTTTAAATGAGGATGCATGTATAGAAATATATTGTGTTTATAATGATAGAATCATATCAGGAAGATATGATTATTATTATTTTTTTTTTCTTCTAATATATAGATGTCTATTTTAGTCATTTAATCTACCTATAAAATCTGATTTGAAATATAAAATAATAAGGATGTGTATTAAGTAGTTTGAGGTGTGTATTTAAAATTTCTCATATATTTACCTGAAATATATATATATATATATATATATGTATATATATATATATGTATATATATATATACATATCATATCCAGAGCGGACCTCCGCTTTGAAATTAACGTGTGAAGTTCGAGTTTTGGGTCACTTCTCGGTCGCACATCCACATCTCGACCGTTCATTTTTTAGGTACTAGTATATAGATCATCTCTGTAAATTTTCAACCAAATTGATGATCGTTAAGGTATCTAACTCGCTTAAACCAATGGACGGACTGAATCTGTCAACTTGAACCGTACTAGCTTTAAGGAAATCATCAATGCCTTAACGATCATCATTTTGGCTGAAAATTTGTATAGATGATCTATACACTAGTACCTAAAAACTGAACGGTCGAGATGTGGATATGCGACTGAAAAGTGACCCAAAACTCGAACTTCACACGTTAATTTTCAAAGCGGAGCTCCGCTCTGGATAGGATATGTGTGTGTGTGTGTGTGTGTGTGTGTGCGTGTGTGTGTGTGTGTGTGTGTGTATCTTGTTGGGTTTGTGGTGAGGTAAAAAATGATATGTTTTGGGTGATTGATCACTATTGTTTGTGAAGTGATTTTGAGGAAAATAATTGATTTGGGAAAAGAAAAGACGGTGTTGTTGGCTTTCTGTTTTCAAAGAAGTATGTACGATTTTTGTGAATATTTTGAGGTGTGAAAATAATATTTTGAAAATGATTTCTTTATTGTTTTGAGATTAATGGAGTTGTGAAAACAATATTTTAAGGGGGTCGGTTATATTGTTTTGAAAGTGCTTTAAGTTGTGATTGTGAATTGTGTTTTGATGAGGTACCTCATTAAATGTTTAGTTTGAGATGTGATTGAACTGTTGTGGTTATACTAGTGGGGTAGCTTGTGTAGCAGTACCAATGGGGTGGCCTGTGTGGCAATGCCAATGTAGTGACTGGTGTAATGGTCTGTGTGGTAAATGTTATGTAAAGTCCTTGGTTGCGTGGTTGAGATAATAATGATTGTGATTATTATTGCGGTGATTGTGTTTTCTTGTAGATGAAAGTATATTGATTTTGAGATTATTGATTTGTGGAGTTATATTATTTGAGTCTTGAGTTATTTGATTTCATCGTTATCTTCTGGGCTAAATTATATACAGGGATTGCTGTTTTCTGAACTGACTTATTTTAATGTAATCTCCTGAACTAAACTACATACATTGATTACTATGATTCTGAATTGTATGATTTTAATATAGTCTCCGGAATTAAACTATATGCAGGGATTACTATGATTCTGAATTGTGTGATTTTAATGTAGTTTCCTAAACTAAACAATATGTAGGGATTACTATGATTCTAGATTGTGTGATTTTAGATGATCTCCTGAACTAAATTCTATATAGGGATTAATGGTTTTGACTTTATTTAAATTGTGAGTGCTGTGATAGTTTGAGATGTATATTGCTTTGAAAAATTATTGTTGCATTTTAAAATGTTTTAAAATGTTAAGAATGTGACAAATGTTTTGTTTTCTGAGAAGGGAGTCGTGATTTATGTGGTGCTAATTATTGATTTCACCTTTAACATTACTTTAGGTGAAATTGTTTTGGTTATGGTTTTGGTAATCGAATGCTGAGTTGAGAGTTTGTAGTATGTGGGTTTTAGTCACGATTTGGTTTACTTAAGCAGGAAATTGAAAGATGTGATCTTGTTGTTGGTTGGTGATATATGCTTATTGATTTTGTTAGGTTGAGATAACTTCGGCATATGTTTCTGTTATGTTTGTTTTGAGTTTACTCATACGAGCTTTAATAGCTAACCGGGTTTGTTTATTTCAGCCCGGTGCACTATTCAATGGTGTAGGGGTTTATCTTGCAGATTATGGTCAATGTTGTTGAAGCTGAGGTCCCATGCTATTGCAGTCGTAGGTTTAGGAACTTAATTGGTCGTTTCACACTTGTTAGGCTTCCACTATGTAGTGAGCGTGGTGGGTGTGTTTACTTATTGAATTGATGTTGTAGTTTAATTTGTAAACTTAGTGTAATATAATATATGACTCTAAAGAATAAGTCTCCATTGACATTGTGGGTTCAGAGCATCATTGCATACTTGTTTCAAAAGAAATTTTTTTTTAGGTATTTAGTGTTAATGTCTGAATCATCACACTCGGAGTATTTGTGATTTAACTTGGTTATTATTTGTTAATGTTTGAGATTCAGCGGTAGCTAAACCTCGGTTAACACTGGTCTGCGAGGCAGACCGATACTTGTAAAGACCTTGGTGTTTCCGCTAGCTGTCAAATAAAATACACAGTGTGTCAGAGGGAAAGCGCGGTTGGCGGTCTTCTCTACTCCGATGCCTAAGTTAGTTAATGTATTTATGTTGATAGAATAACATTAGGTAAGTAGTAAATGCATATTTAATGAAGAGAAAGGAGTGGACCTTTTATAGGTGACGAAAAGACTGATCTCTTCCTTGCTTTCGATGTGGGACTGATATGCCTCTACTCCCAGCTTCTAATGTTTCAGCGAGGTGATCTTGGCGTGGCACGTGGCGGCACATCAGCGACGATCTTGGGCTGAGCCGGAGCTCAAGCGATAGCCTGTTTGGCGGTGTTTCCGTAGGTCACACCCTTGATAGCTGTTGGTACTGCTGGCGGTAGCATGAGCGTGGCTCATTGTATCTAATTATGGTTTAGGCAAATGCTCATATAAGTACAAGTCCCCCAAGTCCCCAGTCAAGGAGGGCAATCTTGGTTGGGGAGTTGCTTAGCGGTTTGAAGCGTTACTTCTGCTAGTCTTGCCAAAGCATAATTAGCGTCAGTGCGTTGTCAGCCATGGACTTGTTTTGAGCAAACGCTTTATACCCTTTCGGGTGGGCCCTTGCTAGGCCCCCAAGGGAGTCGCCCATTCCCCGGCTAAAATAGACATTCGTTTGGGCTGTTGAGTGTTTGATGAGGGGAGCTGCGTTGAGTAGTGGGTGTTAGGTAGTGAGCCCAATATTTGATACCAAAGTGTCGGGGGTCAACTACCTGATCAGGGCCATCAAAGACTATGTTGACCTGTCCCTTGACTTTTTTCGGGAGGAGTAGAGCTTGACTGCAATGCCGCGTGGCGGTTGTTGTCAGGATGAGGCGTTGCTCTGAGAGGTATTGCTGGTACGAGCCTCTATGTTGAGAATTAGAGGTGAGGAGCTCCGCTAAGGAAGTTTAGCCTAGCGGAGACATTCTTCCTTGAAAAATTGAAAGTAAGAAATTCCGCTAGCAGTCTTACGCTTAGCGGATACTTTCACCCTTGAAAGATTAAAAGTGAGAAGTTCCGCTAGCGGTGTTGCGCTTAGCGGAGACTTTCTCCCTTGAAAGATGAAAGTGAGAAGTTCCACTAGCGGTGTTGCGCTTAGCGGAGACTGTCTCCCTTGAAAGATGAAAGTGAGAAGTTCTGCTAGCGGTGTTGCGTCTTTCAAGTGAGAAGTTCCACTAGCGGTGTTGCACTTAGCGGGGACTTTCTCTACTGAGTGATCTGCATCTTTTGACGATTGGACTGGATAGGCATTACCTCTGTCATTGCCCGACGCGTGTTGGCTACTTATTGGGCTAGCATGTGGGTGCACATCTCCTCAGCAAGCCCGTCGCTTCGCAATAAATACGAGTAAATGTTGCTTTTATAATCGAGGCGACACCTCGATTAACCCAGATAGTGGGTACAGTAGTGGGGCACGTGTACGCATCTTGTGCGATGTCGTTCTTTGATGGACGGCCCAGATTTATCCAATGTTGACATAAAAGAGGGGGAACCCATAGGGTTTTGCACTTTGCTTTGTGTTTGAAATATTGTTCTTCTTCTTCTTCTCAAGCTTTGTGAGTTGTGAGAGTGTGCAGCAGCAAGGGTTCAAGTTTGAAGCGAGTGTGTCGATTTAGGAGACGAGAAGTTAACTGAAAGACAAAGCCAGGCATCCTCAAGTGCGTAGGGCAATTGTGCTTTACATATCTCAGGTTGGTAATCTCTAGCCTTTATTTCGTGCTCCTGTGTGTTCTTTGCTCTGTGTTTATGGTTGTTTTGGGTTTTTGGAATTTTGCAATATTGTGGCAATGTGTTTGAGGGTCTAGAGGGGTTTGTGGGTTGGTTTTTGCGTTTTGACGGAGGATTCATGGTAGATAATTTGCTAGATGGTTGAATCTAGGTTCACAAGTGTATATATTTGCTTTGCTGGTTTCTGGGTTTGTATTGTATGTTTGTTCTTGGTGTTCTTGGATAGAATTTGACATAGGGGTAGCTTAGATCCGTCTAGAACTAACAATTTGGGTTTTAAGGTTTTTGTGATGGCTAACGTCGTAGAGATCTCGAGTAGTGAGGATCCCGGGTCTGACGTGTCGCTTAGCGATTCTGATATGGTATTTATTGATTCTTTGTGTCCATCTGCCCCTGAGAGAACCTTACTGTCCGATCCGCTAGATATCGAACCGCTACGAGTTATATATCCATATATGGGTATGGACGCACAAGGCAGTGGCGACCGAGCGGAGACTTCAGCAGTGATGGGGGAAGATACCGCCGCTAGCCGTCGACTAGAGGAGCGAATGGCTAGCCACAGTGCTGCTAGCATTCACATGAAGAGAACGGCAATCCGACGATGACAGTAGTGTGGAGTCGTCGTTGAAGTTGTCTGATGAGATGCCTGTTGATAAGGCGAGTGGTCCAACAATGCAGGTGGCGATTAACAGACTGAAGCGAGTTTTCAAGCTTCCTGGGGTGTCCAAGCTAAGGTCGCCGCTGAGGAATGAGAGAGCGTTGTCTCTTCTGGCGAGGTACGCAGCCTTGCACGAGGTGGTGTTTCCCCAAGGGGTCTAGTTCCCGCTGTTGCCGAACCTCCAAATATTGTTGTGTGAGTTCGACATCGCCTTTGGACAAGTTTGTCCAAACATGTGGAAGATGCTTATGGGGCTGAATGCTCTATGGAGCTTGTCCCGCTGCGAGGGTCCTACCATGGCTGAGGTGCTCTACTTTTATGAGTTGGTGTATGTTAAAAGGAAGGGTTGCCGCGGGGAAGTGAATTTGACTCTTTGCACCAGGGTGCCTCGGCTGATCAAGAACCCACAGGATTACATGTCCCCCTGGCAAACAACCTACTACGTCGCCACCGAGGGCTGGGAGTACGATGCGACCTTAAATAAAAAACAACCGACCTTTAGGATTAAATCGAAGTTCCAACCTATCCGAAGTTGCCACTGCTAGACCTGTAAATGGACCAGATTTTGATCTGAACCCGCTCCAAATCCATAGTTATTAGACGGGTTTGGATCGAAAATTTTGATCCGTTAATTATCCGAATCCGTTAACCCGTTTATTTAACTGATCAAATACGGATTTAGGTCGATCCAATCAGTTAATGATCCGGTCCATTTTGTAATAATAAAATATTATTTTTATTAATATATTATTATTATTTTAAATAGAAAATATAAAATATTAAGAGCTGATGAAATTGAAGCTAAAGAATTGCTTTGAAAGTATTTTGGTTACCTTAAATTATTGGTGTAAGGAATATTTTGATAATGTAATTCTACTTTCAGTGATACTCTTCATGTTATTTTAATTTTTTATTAATATCTTATGAGGTATCATGATATAAATTTAATATTACTATTTAAAATTTAAAAATATTTGAAATTATAAACGGATCGGGTATCTATTAATCCGGCGGATAGAGATTTAGATCGAGCTATCAATGATCTGCCGGGTTAACGGAGCGGGTTTGGATTGAATTTTTATTTTAGTAAACGGATTTGGATTTAGGTCGATCCATTTACAGGTCTAGCCGCTGCATCTTTTTCTTTCGCTTGACTTGCATTTAATTCCGCTGTACTCTAAATTAATCCTTCTTTTTTTTTTCTTTTTTTTTGTGCAGCGAGGCTGCGATTTGTGCTGACGCCGGAGGAAGAGTGCCACCCAACGAGGATCACTGGTTGCTGGAAAAATCGTAATCTTCTGGATCTGCGCCTACTAACTGTTTGGGAGTTGCTGGTGGAGTTTAATTTGACTTGGTTCTTGCCCTGGTTGCGTTGCGGTTGTGATTCCGCCTCCTATTCTGCCATTAGACGTGGTGGAGGTGAAGGACCCATTCCTACCAGCTTAGGTGGGTTCAGCGGTACTTGCATCTATATGATGGGTGCTGGTATCAACCTTCGACCGCTGGGTCGACTACGCCTGACACTTTGTGATTGTTCGCTCTGTGTTGGGTTAGCGTTTGCCTCTAGCGCCTTCTTTAGTTCATCAAATCCTGACATTAGTGTGGCTACTTGTTTCTGAGCTTCCGCCTTTTCCTTGCGTTCCTGCTCGCGCTCCCTGTTTGCCTTGTGGAGGTCCGCCAGTGCCAGCTCATACTTGGCGGCAAGGTCCTGGTCTGGTGGTTGGCGGCTACTGCTCGGGTGAATTTCAGTTGTCAATTAAGTACGTGGAACCTGGGGGGTATCCTGGGGCTCTACACCAAGGTTGACTGGAGTAGTGAAGAGTGTGTGGTTAATGTTAGTAGCAGGGTTGGTGGGTTGAGGGTTGACAGACTGATCTGCTTGCCCATCGGCGATTTCCCCGCTATCGTTAGTCATGGTGAATTTTATGGTAGGATGACCTTTTGCTCAAGGGTTCCCACAGACGGTGCCAATGTTAATGTTTGAGATTCAGCGGTAGCTAAACCTCGGTTAACGCTGGTCCGCAAGGCGGACCGATACTTGTAAAGATCTTAGTGTTTCCGCTAGCTATCAAATAAAATACACAGGGCGTCAGAGGGAGACTGCAGTTGGTGGTCTTCTCTACTCCGATACCTAAGTTAGTCAATGTATTTATGTTGATAGAATAATGTTAGGTAAGTAGTAAATGCTTAGGGCTAAATACTAGTTACTACCCTGTAGTTTATGTCCAAAATCAATTCAGTCCCTGGACTTCTAATTTCATCAAAAACACCCCTGCACTTTCAATTTTGATCTAATAGGTCCAATTCGTTAATATTCTGTTATGAGTTTAAGTTATAGTTGGATTATTTGTTAAAAAACTATTTATTTTATAGTAGGACTCACTCCTAAATTGACTATGTAGGCCACCTCGACACCACATCATAAAACATAGGCCATATATGAGCCACGCTAACAATTTAAATAACTTCAATTATTGGAAAACTAACAAATTGGACCTATTATATCAAAATTGAAAGTTCAGGGGTGTTTTTGATAAAATTAGAAGTTTAGGGACTGAATTGATTTGGGACCCAAACTACAAGGTAGTAATCAGTATTTAGCCCAAATGCTTATTTAATGAAGAGAGATGAGTGGACCTTTTATAGGTGACGAAGAGACTGATCTCTTCCTTGCTTTCGATGTGGGACTGATGTGCCTCTACTCCCAGCTTCTGATGCTTCAGTGAGGTGATCTTGGCGCGGCGCATTAGCGACGATCTTGGGCTGAGCCGGAGCTCAGGCGATAGCCTGTCTGGCTGTGTTTCCGTAGGTCGCACCCTTGATAGCTGTTGGTACTGCTGGCGGTAGAATGAGCGTGGCTCATTGTAGCTAATTATGGTTTAGGCAAATGCTCATGTAAGTACATTATTTGTGCTTGAAAATTGAGGCGTAACACATCACTTTTATGAAATTTTCAAATAACAGTTTCTTGCATAACAAATCTCAAAACCTGAAATCCCAAAGCGTAAATTTTGAAGCCACCACCACAATCTAATGCCAAACCATCATGTACGTACGACCAATAATCATCTATATACCAACCCTAACCATCAAATTTTATTGGGAAAGTCAATAAAAACTTTTAAGGAGTTTATGTTCTGATTGGTTGACAAACCCACAAGATATACAAGAGGTTGTCAAGCCCACAAGAATTACAATTCCTCTCACCAGCTAGGGCATGAACCTAGAGGAACACTAGAATGAATATATAAATATGGGAGTGAAACTTACACTCCCCCAAATACATTCCATTTCCTCTCCTACTTTTAACTATAAAATGTCAAAAATGCCCCTTTGTTTATTTTCTCAGACAGTTGAACACTAGTACACCACCATTCTTCTCTTGGTATCTTAATAGACATGACTACTGCTAGCAGACTGAGACTGAAACAGACAAGAGGGCTGGGGAGAGAGAGAGAGAAAGAGAGAGAGAGAGAGAGAGAGAGAGGATGAGAGGGTGTCTTCGGAAGCCGACAGACATCTCCGATGTGGCGAGTTTTAGAATCACCCAAATTGTTTGTGGTAGAAGAAAAGATCCGTTCTTTCAATTCTCAGTCTACTCCACAACTTCAGCCTCAACATGCTCTTGCTTAGTCTATAATAACAATACGCATGATGAGCCAAGATGAAGGAGATGCATTTTGTCATTAAAAAGAAGTAAAGGGAGAGATGGGCTGTATTTGTGTTGCATTATAGAAACTATGCAGCTATGATAGTGCGAGAAGACAATGAATGGTTCGTGGTCAATTTTTACCAATTTGTGTTGAATCAAAGACATGGAGGCAGAAGTGGCGAAGCATCTCAATTTCTTGAAGGGCCTTGATATACATGGGCGGATATATGTGAATGAACAAGGATTAATTCCCAGGTATTGCTTTCAAATTCAATACAATTCAACAGAATGAATGAATGTGCATTCATAATGAAAATGTTAATTTTGGTTATGCTTATATTGATTGAAGGTGAGGATTGTGGTGGAATAGAGATGACTATCACATGACATGGTTGGGATATGCTTTGTAGATAGAAATGGTCCAGTAAAGGCATTTTTGACATTTTTACTGTTAAAAGTAGGAGTGGAAGTATGAATTGTAATTTGTGGAGTGCAAATTTCACTCCCCTACAAATATATATTTACATTCCTAGGTTCACAAGGAAATCTAGGCTTCTAGAGAATATTTGCAATGCGGTGTCTAATGGATGATTTTTTCTTGGACTTATGGGGATACTAATTGAACTAAGTAAATTACATACAACTATCTAGCTAAGTTAACAAACAAATGGACGGAAGCTAGGGTTTGGATTTTGTACCACTAACCTCCCTTGGATATATACAACAATGCAATTGAATTAAATGATGCTAAATCAATTGTCTAATTACTCTCTTAGAATCTGATTAAGACTAATAAGCTCTAAACTCTTTTATTTATATTAATTTTATTTGGTTAAGTCAACAATTAACTACCTAGAAACAAATTCAAATACTGGTCAACTCTCAATCCTTTGTCCTAGGTGCATAAAACTTAGAGTTTAAGTAACCATGCAAGCAAATAAATCTTATCTTTAGGTGATTTTAACTCGCTACCCTCACATGCACACATGATATGCTTTCGTGCTTTCATTTGCTTAAAGATAATCAATCTTTAAATAACACCTTCATGTAATGGAAAAGACATAAACTCAAGTTGATTAGGTTTAAGTAAATGCATTCGACTATTGACTTAGCATATGAATGTGACAATATGAATTGCATCAACTTTATAAAAAAATATATTAATACAAACAAGTTTGATTAGGAATTTCAACCCCACCAATAAACTATTCACTCACATTGAAATGAACTAGCATCAAAGTAATGGAAAACATCTAACTAGTGAAAATCACAAATGAGGATGATGGAATGAGTGCTCATGCAGGCCTTATCACAGTGATGATGTGGTCGTGCTTCATCAAGTATTCTAGACTTCTTCCTTCTTCTTCAAATCCTTGATAATAGTAGGTGGAGTGTTGAATTGTTGATGCTTGACGTATATATCTTAAATAGAATGAATAGGTGGAATGGATGGAGTAATATAGGTGAAGATTGGAAATTGTGGTGGTGATGGAGGAGATGAAGTATTATTTGAATTTGTAGGAGATGGAGTTATAGAGAGAAAAATGAAGTTAAAACGAATACAGAAATGATAAATAGTGAAGAAGAAAGGAGATAAAGCTTTTCAAGCTTTAGAAATTTGCTATGGTAGAAGACAAGGAGATGAAAAATTCTCTTAGGCAATTGTCCCGAAAATGGTACAAGGAAAATGCTTTTGTCTGATGGGCAATAGGATCGATGAAGAGCAAAGTTAAATAATATTGGGAAACTTCCCTCTACCATGCTCTTCCACAACCCACGGGTGATGACTCGTTGAAAAAGTTTATGGACTCCAATTTGCTCTTTCTCTGCCTCTGCCTCTTACACAATAGGAACATATTTTTGTTTGATGGACAATAGGATGAAGGGCAAAGTAGAATAATGGGGGGAAACTTCCCACCATCTTGCATGCTCCTACATTATGGGAGTGATGCTCCTCCACAAGTGCGTATTGCTCATAATGACTATATTGTAGGTTTGAGCCCTACTAAGCCTATCATCCCTTTCGCTTCACTCGATATAAGGTTGTCGGTCGCCAGAAAAGTTGTTGGACTCCACTTTGCGTTTTCTTTGCTTCAATTTTCATATCTTCTTCCTCTCTCTTCAATTTTATACTTCTTTTTTTTAGGTAGGGCCAAATGGCTGCCTTTAAGCCATAACCATTAATGAAACTATAGAATACAAGGTGGTGGGACATAGTGTCTATATCCCAAATTATGATAAACCATAAGAGAATGCTCCAAAATAAAATCAAGAGTCTCTACAAATTCTGTGTATTCTAATATGCACCAATTAGCAAAGAGCACACAACTGACTACTCTATTTGCTTTCCAATTTTGGCAACATTTCGGAAAGATAATGCTCATGCGAAGCCATACACTAAAACCAACTTTCCCACTTTGTTGCCACAGAAAAATAATTTCAGTGTCACTTGATTTCATCATGCCACTAGGAGGTTGCAACCATTTGACAATGCAAGGAACTCACTGCCGTCCTAGGCCAGATACGGCACTCAAAGTGCACAAACCGTTCTTTAAAAGTCCCAATTAGATTGTTTTTTTTCCTTTGCCACATTTTCTTAAAAAATAAGAAAATGACTTAATGATGGGTAAAATATAATTAAAAACAAGTTATTTTCATGATTTTGGGGCATAATTGCATAATAAAATTGTGATTCAATAATAAAATAAATGAACGGACTATTACCATTTAGGGTGCAGCACTACACGGGCTCCATTGCTTTACCTTGTAGCATGATACTTGTATTGCTCTGCCACAATCACGTTTTCATGAGATTTAGGCTGCTCCATTTTACTAGCCACTAAAAGGAAATCTTCATAGTTAAATTTATGGTTAGCCTGTGAGACCTACTTTAGAAGAAATTCTACCGAAAATTTGGCAAAGATTCCCCTAAAAATAGACTACCCAAACTTGCAAGACAAAAAAACACTTCTAACAATACAATTTCAATCCTCAAACTTCCGTAGCCTACTTGCTCACCCTAAAACATAACTATCTGTACAATAATTTATAACAATATTCCCACACTTCCATTAATCAATTATATCGGGTAAAATATTTTGCTTACATATATAACAATATATTCATAAATATAATTCTCATATGAACTCCAATTTTTGCATGCTGCATATCCACAAACTCGGTTTAACGTCCTCTACAACTTTCATGAAGAAAGTTTCCTCGAAAAATGAATCGAAAAAAAAGTCAACTTTGGAGTTCCCCCTAAATGTTTGAAATGAAAGTAAAAGTAAAAATTTTGATTGGTTACTATTCAAACGACCAGTAAATCAATAAAACTAGGTACGAGACGTAATAGTCAAGGCTTGAAGGCATCCGTACCGTTCTTGAATTCAAAAAATAAAAAAAATAAAAAAAATCAACAAGCGTGATCCAGTATTATATCTATATTGTCTCAACTTAACCACCTATTAGGTATTAAGTTTTAACTTACTAGGTACATATATTTTTAAATCACCCACTAATAAGGTAAAACCTTCTAATAAGTAATAATTTATTTTTATTACTTTTCTAATGTGGGATTATCACTCTCCAGCACTCCTTACATGCAACCTAACTTAAGTCTTCACGTGCAACTGCTTAATAAACCAATTTCTACATCGAAAGAGGAATCATAATTCAGGTCCATCGACGTAATTGGAGAGGGCTGGATCTGCTTTGATTTCATGTTGAACTATGACAAGCTTGGCTTGTGGCTCACTATTGAACTGACTGTCCCAACTTAACTATTTGTAAGTGTTGGATTTTGACCTACGAAACCTTGATATAATTGAGAGTAAGCTATCCACTTATATATTTTAATTTTTTTGTCACTTTTGTAATGTGAAATCTTTTTAATTTTTAAGGAAACTCTTGTGTTCCATAACTCTTCAAAAAATACACAACCAAAATATTAACAAAGGAATAACCCATCAATCCAAACATTCAAATCAACAATAATGTGTTGTATTACATTGCATCCTTGTGTGATGATGTACAGATTGATTGAAAATGATGGGAGGTCCCATTAACCCTAAAATTTTGATCTTACTTAATCGTTGTAGTTGGAGGGGATAGAGCCCCCTATGTAGTTAGAAAACAAAAGCTAGCAGTTTCACAGGTCCAATTAAACTTAAATAAGACATAATTAGGTAAATTGATGTGAGTGTAATCACTGCCACGTGGGTGCTTTTCATAAGCTGTCGAAAAGCAACATCATAATTCTGTGTAGGATAGTCCAGAACTATCAAGGACTGTAAAAAGTTCGAGCCAATAAGAGCAAACTTTGGAGAGGAGACGTGAGAACGAAGTTTTTAGGGTTAGGGTTTTGTTTTTGTAGGGGCAGACTGTATTTGTTTCTGCTAAATTTCTTTAAACATATAGAGTATGATCATTCTAATCCTAGTTGGGTTATTTGTAATATCATTGAAATTGTTATAATAAACATGGGATTTAATAATATGTTTGGTTCCTTTTTAGTTTTGATGGTTGCAGCGAACCTATATGTTGTTGAACTGATCTATCCATACTATTAAAGATCACAGAAGGTGTCGTTCTTCTTCTTTCTTCCAAACAGTTTCTTTGCCATTGATGAAAAAAATACAACGTATTTTGCAGGGAGGAGGCGGGAATAAAAGAAAGGAAAATATATCAGATTCTTTATATTAACAGAAGAAATATCATGAATTTTTTCCCCATCTTCTGCAGAGGAAGACTGTGAAAGATTCTCTGAGGTTCTTCAATAATAACACCAGATATTTTGATATATAATGTCAAGCTGATGACTTGGTCAAAGCTAGGTCCAGTAAAATGTTTATTTATAGGTAATTTTTGAGAAGGAAAAATAATAAGAAAAAAACCAGGTAGGTGCTAAGTGCTAACTTATATTTAGCATAATTAGACCTAAAATTATTTGTAATAATCTTATTTTACTTGGGAGGGAAAAAGCAAAGGTGAGGATGTGGTGGTTCTCTAACCTTTATAAATACCATTCAACAACCATACTTCCCTCATTTGGTTGCTTGCCCACCTCACTGTTCCAAAAGAGCTAAAATAATGCTAACAAATTTAACTGGAATATAATTAAATTTAACTAATAGTAATTACTATATTTTAAACAGCTTCCTTAACCACCTCAAATCCTTTCTTCATTTCACACTGAATCAAAACCACAGCTCTCACTCGCTTTGACCAGTTGGCCTCTCTTCCTCTCCATCACTATTACTCTCTCTCTCACACACAGACACGCATGGCTACCCCACACTGATCCTTTTGAGTGGAACCTCGAGCAGAGAAGCAGCTTCTCTTTTAGAGAAGAAAAAGGCTCTACTAGAACTAGATATAGAGAACAACCACCCCTTTTGTCAAATTTTCTCTCTCCCTTCTTTCCCCAACTCTGTTTTCTCATCCCAAACCCTAATTCCCCCAATAACCCCATATATAGTAAAAAAAAGAAGAAGATCGGTGGTTTGGGTTTGGAGCTTTCATAAATTCCTCAACAGTCTCTTTCTGCAACCATCAGTTTCATGATCTCCGAAGACAAAGCAGAAGCAAGCAAGCCAAACACTGTCCTCGTTTCGTTTCAGATCAGAGAGCAAAGACATGGATAGTACTACTCATCTCTTTCTTTCTCTCTCCTCTCTCGCCTATGCCTTGTTTGGTAGTTTCGTATTAATGGGTTTGTAGTTTAAATAAAGCTAAACTATCATCATCTGCTTCACATATCTCTGTCTCCCCTCGCGTCTTTCCATTTTCGGCTCCCTCATGGATTCCGGTAACAGCGGAAGTATGCAGTCCTCGAGTGGCGGCGACGACGAGTCGTACGACTCACGCGCGGAGTCGATCTCGGCCTTGCTGGGTCCCGCCATGACTAACCACCACCACCACCACCACCCACCGCAAGTACCGCAACAACAACAACAACACCACCGCCATCATCCTCATGTTGAGTTCGACACCTTATCCAACATCTTCGATTCGAGGCTCACAAACCCGAACCCGCTCCTCAACCTCGACATGGTGTGGTCCAAGACGCTGAGATCCGACCCGAGTATGTCCGATCTTGGCGGCCAGAACGAGCTCAGCCAATCCTTTTTGACCAATAGTCAACTAGGAGGACAAGTCAGCAGAACAGGAGTCGGCGGCGGCGGAGGAGGGTCATCTACTTTTACTCAGATCCCATCCTCGTCAGCTCCGAACGACCAGACCAACAACAACAACAACAACGTCGGCGGCGTTCGGAACAGCAACCCAAAAAAGAGGTCGAGAGCGTCGAGGCGTGCACCCACTACGGTTCTCACCACAGACACAACAAACTTCCGAGCCATGGTTCAAGAATTTACAGGTATTCCTGCACCCCCATTTACGAGTTCGCCTTTTCCTAGAAGCAGGTTGGATTTGTTCGGGTCTTCGGCTTCATCTATGGTTAGATCGGGCCCGGGTCCCAATCATATGGATCCTTCTTCTCTTCCTCCTTATCTGTTGAGACCATTTGCTCATAAAGCTCCACTACTACCTTCTCCTCCATCTCCATCTTTGTTGCCCTCTAGTAATTCAAATACTAATAGTAATATTGGTGGTTCTAATCTACAACAGTCTCAGAGTCTTTTGAACATGAACAACATGCAAAACTCCTCCTCTTCATCAGTTCTGAATTTTCAGTCCCTCTTTCAAAACCAGCAGCCTCAGCCGAATTTACCAAAATACCCATTACCCGGTTCAGGCAATATTCTTGGCTCCTCCAAGTCTCAAGGCTCTTTGGGTGTGCTTGAAGATCAGTTTGGTTTGAGCCATGGGCTAAATGTGCAGCAGCTTCCTAACATCGTGTCGTCGTCGTCCTCGGATGGTGGCCGTACGCTTCAGCAGCAGCAACCTAGGCACGACAATAACCAGAGGACGACAACGACGACAATGAACTGGGTTGACAACAACAACAAGAACGACGGCAATGTCGATCTTCTGAGGTCCGTCAATGGGAATTACAGTAATGGCAAACTAAACTACGCGGCTTCTTCTTCGTCGAATGTTGTCGATAAAGCTGGGGTGCAGCTGGAGAATAATGTGAGTACTACTACAGCTAGAAGTGAAGGTATGGTGGAATCATGGATTTGCTCTTCAGATTAATTATAGGCTTCTGCAAATCAATGAGACAGATTCACATTTACAGTTTCAAAGGTATAGGATGATGATGATGATGATGCATGTGACAGAATTTTAATTTGTGTTCTTAACCATGACGATCGACATAATTAAACCTTTTTCCCACTTCTTTTCTTTCATTATATGTAAATAATAGCTTTCTTAGTTTCCTTCATTTCTTTTCCTTGTGATCATTTTTCACATATGTTTCATACTTTCACATACGAAAGAATACCATCTTGGTCTTTTGTTAACAATCTCAGTTCTATCCTATCTGAAACGAGGAAGAAGAAAAAGAAGAAAGAAGAATCTATTAATTAGAGCAAATGGTAGATTTGTCTCCTTGCTTAATAGATTATTCTCTCTACCCTTCAATTTCGCAATATTCTTAATGAATTTTTATTTAACTTTTTTTAAATATATTATATAATTGTCTGGGAGTGATTGGTGGCGAGATTTGGGGTATAGTTAGCCGCCGCAAATCTCATATTTATACGAATCACATATCTTTCATGTGCCTCTGTTTCTAATTTCTTTATATTTTTTTTTCATTATTTTTAAATTGATTAATGAGATGCTCATTGTACAAAACCATAGATGATATGATACCCAGCAGTTTTTTCGATGAGGATCATTCATACTTACTCGCCCTTAAAGAAATATTAAGGAGCAGAAAATACTTTAGCCAGTTTCATACGTAAATATCTTCATGATTGTACTCTAGCGAAAAAATAATTATAATAGAAAAAAAAAAGGGTCTTTATTCTTCTTTTTAGTGGTCTTTAAGGTACAACCACACAAATTTGAAATTATGGTCTTTTATGTACAACCACGAAAATTGGAAAATTCCTAAATTCATTAATTTTAATTTCCTTCGTCCCTGCATTTTCATTTATGCCATTTACTCTTTGCGTTTTTTGTTTTTTTGCAGTTAAAAATATATATTATTATGTCAGCCCAGAAAAGAAGAATATATATTATGTGGTGTATTTATGAGGTGTGGTGACATCATCATATGAGCTAACATGAGCTATGCATGTCACATGTTGAAAACCAAAAAAGTAGCGTAACGCATGGAATTAATTTTTTTTTCTTTTTCTTGTTGATAGTGTCATTATTATTTTGTTTATCCTATTAAGACCGTGATTATCATCACGAACCACCAAACAAATCCCAACTAAGGTGGTAGGGGATTTTGCCTATATATATTAAAAAGAAAAAAAAAAACAAAACAGCGATAGTATTGTGGCTTAGGTCAATTGGATGAAAGCACAATGTCGACTATAAGCTTAGTACGCTAATGATCACACTTTCAAAATGCATGTTTGGGAGAAATTATATACTGACCATACAAAAATGAAATTCACACCTTTTTTTTTATAGAAAAAATTACACTATTGCAAAAAAAAAAAAAAAAGCTTATTTTTCCCGCCAGAAGTTTTACATTTGACATGTGAAATTTTGAAAATTATGAATGGGGAAAAGTTGAAGTACTTTCAAGCACTCCTCTGATATTGTTATCATTAGAGCATAGTGTAATCTTTACATGAATCGGTGATACATGTGAAAGTTGATCATCTTTTTTCATTTCTTTGATTGATAGATCATGATCTTTTTCACTTCAATTATGCATCTTTTTTTGCATTCACCTTTGGTTTTAAATCTGGAATGATGTGAGCGACATAGGTAGCAACAACACTGCTCCCAAAATTTGAATCTTCCTTTTGCTGGGAAGTGGAGACATCTACACAAAGATCAAAATCATGGGATTTTGTAGAGACTTTTAAAAAGAGTGAAAGGGGTTCACTTTCTTTTTGGGAAAATCCCAATTTTTTCTTTTATAAAAATTAACCAATGTGCATTTAGTCATTAAATTTAATAAAATTTTAGGGTTAATGATTAGGCATGGGATTTTGGGAGATTTTGTGAAGGGGCCAGACCAGGCATTTTGTGAGAGAGAAAAGAGTGACACTTGTTTAGGCATCATGGTGGCCCATGCTTGTGAATAAGCCTATGCTCATTAGCAATGATGGCTGTTCTACCCTTTCACAGCCCATAGCTTAGGGTAATGTCAAAGCCAGAAACAGTAGGGCAAACTGGAAAAGGCATCTCTCTCTCAATAGAACTTGCCCTACAAATTTTTGAGTTTTTAGATACTCAACTTTTGGCATCCCCCATCGAAAAAGCTGGCACCATTTCTTTGCCTCCCTTGCTCACTTGAAAGTTGAAACCATTCTCTCACTCGGAAAAGCATATATTCATCTATACACAGGAACAGGACAAAGTTTCGAATTTTATAGAATAATCATGTTAAGATTCTTACATAGTACTACATCACTATCTTTATTTCACTTCATTTCTTATCATATAATTGTCTTCATCGATCTTACACAAAATCATCAGGTTTATACCCTCACGCAACTTCAATTACTGCCGCTAGATGAGTGGCAGCTTATTTTTAATTTTATATTTTCTCTCTAATTTCTTATGAAGGTCCACTAACGAATCAACTACCATCAAAATAGATGACTCAGCCACAAAATCGATCACGAAAGGACCGGCTGCTCGATCCCATCTAGTCGCTGCTTGAACTCAACCTCCTTCCATAACCGACTACGACAGCGTATCAAAGAGGAGAACCAAAACGGGCAGCAACCGGATTTTTCCTCCTTCGGCCACCTCGAGCTCCGCCACCTCTTCTTGGGTTGTGTTTCTTTCTTCCTTGCGGTTCCAACGTCACCAACCATGCATATCAAATCGTTACCACATCGACATATCGAAGAGGAGAAACCAAAATTGGTTGCAACCGGGTTTTACCTCCTCCGGCCACCTCGAGCTATGCTACTAGCTACTTGGGTTGTATTCCTCTCTTCCTTGCAGTTCCAACACCACCCCATGCACAACAAATTGATCTGTGGAGAGAGAAAGCATAATTGAAAAATGTTAGCTGAATACCTTTCGAGAAGAATTCTTTATTTCTTGTTCATATTTAAACTAGGCTCAAGTTGTGAAAATTATAGTTGAGATAGAGAGGAAGTCAATGCCACCAAAATCACTTGTTTTAGTGGTGGTTAACCCGCTGGTAAACCTCCACTATCAATGCTCTGACGATCCTGATTATCTGGTCAGCAACTGATCAGGAATTATTTACACACTTACCGTCTGATTTCAATCGGACGGTTGATAGATATTTAGATTTTAGGGGAGAAGATCTGTCAAATCGGACAGTAAGTGAGCAAATGATCCCTGGTCAGTTGCTGATCAGGTGATCAGGACTGATATAAATAATTTTTGAGTAAATAAATAAACATACGTAGGATTGGTAGTAACCTACAAGCTCTCAAAACACCTTTAAGGCTTTAAATAGCTTAATTAATTAATTTTTATTGTTAGACCCCATTTTATAAAATAAGAAAGGAAAGGAAATCACAGAAAAGCAGATCGAGTAGTTGGTTGTAAAATTCCAACCTCACACCGTACTAAATCGATTAGACCATTTTAACATTATCTTCTTTCTAATTTAGTGGGTCAGAGATGACTCTCATGAACCCGAGCTAGTACCCTACATTAGTACATTGTCTGCCAACACTGTTATATATCAAGATCCAGCTATCCATTTATAATGATGTCGCCAGTTATTCCCACAACCTCTTCTGTGTTCCAACTTAAGATTTAACCCCCATGATCGAGTTTATCCTAGCTAAAGGCCTTGCAGCAACATTAGTATGTATGGTTCAGCATATGGTGTAGTTCCCACACTATATGTGACAATGACAGCTAAAGGAACTACTTTTTCTCCCAAGATTTGAAGAAATTGTTTTTCTGGAGTTTAATCAGTTTGAGTGGAAATTAAAATAAATCATCGAACATTTTAAGCTTGTGACATTCAAAAATTTCACTTTAGTCAATCAACTATATCACCGTATATCATTTTGGTCTTTCCTTATATTTTCTTTGTTTAAATGTGGCAATTGAACCTCACACACCTAATAAAAAGGGATATATTTGTCAACCCACTTAAAAAAGAATCTCAAGTAGAAGAAGTAGAACAACAAAACCCAGAAAATTAAAGAATGACAATCACCATTTCCAAATGGATAGAGAAGCTTCCAAATTCAATTTAGCAAAAAATTATAAAGAATTACATAGCTAAAACCTGACCAAAAAAGATACGATCTATAATCTCTCTGCACCAAATGACCCAATCCCTAATCAACCTTGCAGAAGAAAATAAACTTGTAAGATGAAGAGTTGCTCCTTATCTTTGCCCAGAGCAACCAAGGTTCTAAAAAACGTTAGGCGCTAGTCGGGCAGTGACTCGGGGACTAGCGCCTGCTTAGGCGGGGACTAGGTGGTTTTTATTTTTTAATTTATAAATTATTTTTATGACCTATAATAATATAAAGAACTAAATACTGTTTAGTCCTTGAGCTTTTGACCATAAAACACTTCAGTCTCTGACCTTCTAATTTCACACGTTTAGTTCCTGTACTTCAAAATTTCATACAAATATGTCCTCGCCGTCTAAAAGTCGTGGCGAAATGTTTATTATGCCCTCAGTTCTTTAAAAAAAAAAAAAAATTATTCCCTTTTTTTAATTCTTTTTTCTTTATTTTATTTATTCTTTTTTTTTTCAAACAGAAAGAAAGAAAGGGAAAAAACATTAAAAAATAAACAGAAAGAAAGAAAGGAAAAAAAATTCCTTTTCCAAAAAAAAAAATTAATTAATTATAAAAAAAGAACTGAGGGCATAATAGACATTTCGCCGCGACTTTTAGACTGCAAGGACCTATTGGTCTGAAATTTTGAAGTACAGGGACTAAACGTGTGAAATTAGAAGGTTAGGGACTGAAGTGTTTTATGGTTAAAAGCTCAAGGACTAAACAATATTTAGTCCTAATATAAATATTTAAAGCCTAAAAATTAATTATAAATATAAAAATAGTCAAAATATAGAATAAATTAGGGTTTAGGGCCGCCTAGTCCCAGCCTAGCACCGCCTAGCACAGCCCAAGGGGCACCGCCTCGCCCGCCTAGTCCACACCTAGCCCGCCTAGGCGGATGCCTAGTAGCCCAGCGCCTAAGGGCAACGCCTAGGCCAAAATCCGATCGGTTCCTTACCGCCTAGGTGGTCGCCTAGGCCCTTTTTTAGAACATTGAGAGCAACCAAGGCGTTGATGGCCTTGATAGCTCTTTGCTAATACTTGAGGACTTAATCATAGTCTGCGATGAAGTTGAGAAGGTCTACTATGGATTTGGTTGATGATCTAACTATGAGTCTCTCTGAGAGAAAATAATGGTCTTTCACAATGTTTGAGCTTTCAAGCTTATGGCTTGTAATGTTTATTTGAGTTATGTGAAGTAGATTATTAATGGTTGAAACTGAAATGAAATCTAATGCTTCCAATATGTAGATCTGGATGAATTGCAACTCTATGTCGGAAATCCAGAAAAGGATATATAACCACACTAAACCACCAACTTCTTTCCTTCCATTCACCTTCATCAAAGCTCTGTTTGGAATCAAAGACCGAGGATCGACTATTTCGGTAGAGACATAAGTAAATGGTACCAGTGGGACATCTTTTAGAGATTGGAAGAAGGAGATCCGAGACTATCTTGATAGTGGGCGTTTTAGTTTTGTTGCTCCATATCATCCTATTCTAGGATATATAAGAGTTAATCATCTGAGACTATCTTATTTTTTCTTGACGTATCTTCATAAATCCTATCGTACGTGCAGCTCTATTAGTGGAGGAAGAAGCCAGAGGGAGAAATTGTTGTGTTTAATTGTGGATGCCAACTGAAAGCCTTCAAATATCCGACCATTGCACTAAATGAAGGGGTTTTGCCCAAAAGCCTAAATTTGAGTCAACACAAACCCACTTTTTACCCCATTAAAATATTAGGGCTTGTCCGGTAACGTTTTTAAAATGAAAACGAGAAAACAAGATTGGATTTTTGAGATCTGAAAATGTGTTCGGTAACTTATTTCGAAAACAATTTTCAAAAACGAGAGAAGATGGCGACTAGAGATGAGAGAGAGACCTGAGAAGAAGATAACGACGTGAGAATATGGAGGAAGAGAGCACGTTTTTTTTTTCTTTGTTTTAGAAAATATATCTCCGTGTCTTCTAAAATATGAGAATGAAAAGGTGAAAACGTCTATTTGTCGTTTTCCTCTTCTACGAGTAAAATAAAAAATATTTTCAAAAAATATTTTTTGCATTTTTGAAAATAGACCAACGAACGCATTTTCAAGCCATTTTCATTTTATAAAATGAAAAAGATGACTTGAAAACGTTACCGAACGCCACCTTAGTATTCCCATTCACCCCATTTAAGTGCGAAAAGACATATTTAGGCTCAGCTTAATTATAAAATTACGTTAGCGCCACTAGCAATCTCTCTCTCTATTCCTTCTCTGGCCGACGGAATCTCTTTCTCTCTCTGCAAAATCCGATTTCAATTATGGACTTTGACGTCCAGCTCTAACCCGAACCCGGTTCCTCGACCTACTACAAACTCTGCGGCGGGCGTGTAAGCACCTCACCGTCTCCACCCTCAACGTAGCCTTCTAGAATCATTAGAGCCGTATGTGGAAGAGCTTGCCCGGTAAATCGGGTAGGAGGAGCTTGCGTAATCCAAGAACACGGGTCCTGACACCCTTCCCTTGGTATTTCACAATGATTTGACAAGATTATTAGCTGAGGCCTGCGTTAGTCAATTGTGTTGTTGTGGCTTCTCCTCCTTTGTGTTCACAAGTGGACAAGCCTAGTACGAAGCTTTTATCAATCTTCTTGTTGCATTGTTAATTAAACATTTTGTCTTATGCATAGCTTAATTAAGATTTTTTTTGTCGTATGCACAATATGATTAAGCTTTCTTTGCAACGCCACCACCATGTTTTGTTCTGCAATTGTTTTATCGTTTTGAATCGTTTCTGGGTGGTAGTACTGCAACACAAATGTCCAAGCCCTTATTTGGAGGCAATAAATATATTATTGCGGGGCAAATAAACTTTTTATTGCGGGGCAATAAACTTTCTATTGGGGGGAAAGGGAATAATATTCTCCGATGACTTCTTTAGGGATATTCAGCGAGGTTTCTGGCTACCGGTGACCGGAGTCCTGCGGCAGATGACCGGATTCCCAAGATCCTTGATCGGGGTTCCGCGATTGGTGACAGGATTCCTGCGATCTTTGACCGAAGTCCGGCGACCGGTAACCAGAGCCACGTGAAGTCTCTAATGACTTCTCTCTCTAAGTGACAAAGAGAGGAGGCAAAATTGTCTAAAAAAAAAAAAACTTAATTGGGTATTAGGGCAAAAAAAATATAATTTATTGAGTAAGTGGGCAATCTTATAAGATGTTTGGGTAAGTAAGGCTTAAATTTAGGTAAATGGACATTTTTCCATAAATAAATTCAAAGAATGATCAAATTTAATTTTTTTTTTTTTTTACACAGATTTAGCTTTAATTGAATAGACCAAAACTTCCCTAATATTAACGGTTTGAGATGAATTATTTAATAGTAGTGACTAAAGTGTAAAAATGTGTTAAAGTTGAGTGACCAAAGTGATATTTTTCCCTAAAATTAATATTATCATTCATTCAAAGTTTTTTTTTTTTTTTTTTTTAATTTTTTGATCAGAAGTAAGGTAGCAAACCACCTCGGTTACGTTAGCGAGTTAGTAACATAACCCACTCAGTCAGTATTCAGACCGAGGTCTACTAGAGTATCGCAGCAAAACCAGACTAATCTCCCACCGCACTCTCTTACTATCTTTTTGTGTGAAATTGATATTGATTGTTATTCATTCAAAATATTCCAGTATTCGGACCGATTGTTATTCATTCAAAGTTCTTTACTATTTTTTTGTGTGAAATTGATATTGATGAGATAGATAAAAGTATGTTGTAAGAAAGTTGCGGTAACAATAAAAGGTTCAAAGGTTTTTATTACCTAAGTGCACTTTTTTGTTTTTTCACAAGATAGATTAATGTGGGAATATGTACCGTGGGAAAGTTAATTATTGCCTTATTGGTATTTTACTGTGTAACCACTTGATGCTAAATTAGTATCATCATGGCAAAAGTTTAAAGGTTAAAAGGTCCCTAACGTTATTGGATTTTAGCCATAATAATGTGTTCATTTCCCAGAAGTATCCAAATCATGAACAATATCATAATAATTGGAGGTTGATGGCTTCCTTTATCTCACAATAAAAGCTAATTATGAGTCTCTTATAGTGCTCGGTAGCAACTTCGTACACAATTTTGCTCTACAAATTTGTAATGCTAAACCAAAAAAAGAGAAAAAAAAGAAGTAGAAGTATGAGAAAATTTACACTTAATGAAGCTGCTTTTCAAATACTTGAAGTTGTCAAAGGATCAAATTTAAGCATACATATCAAATTTTGTAGCTAATGTAATTACAAATTCAGAGAATTTGATGAAGTTTCTTCTGGCATCATTTCTCAAGGCTGGACTTTAGGTGAGCCAGAAGAGGCATCACCTCATACTCGACAATTATGAATTGAAAAATATGCCTTATTTTCTCATTTATAGATAAATAATATTGTTACAAGTAGTTAGATATCGTAATTTCACTTATAGTTAGCGGACATGTAAGAGCTATTGTTCTCTCATTTGGCTTATCTCTCAATGCTTGCTTCTTTTATTGTCGGTTAGGTTGTGGTTGATTAGACACTATTCTTTGTAGCTTTTGTTAGTTATATATGTTCTTAATCGAATGAGTAAATTGTCTATTACGGTCGACGGATGCTAGTCCATTGCTACAAAACTAGTATACTCTACTTCAAGAAAGAAACCCTAATAACACTACCTAGGGTCCTTAATTACACACAAATGAGTGGCAAACCATTATGGCCCAAAGCTTCTGGCCCCGAAAACACTATGAGACGCACGTACGTACAGAGAGAACAGCACACGCGGATGAAGCACTGCCGGCATGCAAAGGCTTTGAAGTTTGAAGCTCTCGAAGGAGCAGCAGACACTTTTGGTTTGGTGTGCAACCATTGATTAGATCTGTCAGTTGTCTCCTTTCCCCAGCAAAAGCTTTCAGAGAATACAGGAGGCCAGAGAAGCCCCCTTGACGTTGAGAATATATAAGCACTAGCGGAAGCCAGCAATTGATAAAGGGCGAAGGAGGGAAATGCAGGTGGGTCCTTTGCTAAATGCGACCGTCCTTTATTCTCATCATGTTTGCTCCCTCTTCATGATTCCAATTCTCTGAACCCATATTTATCATAATCATGCCAACTGAGTCAGCCGTCCCTACCTCTTTGCCGGGGCCTTTTACATACCTAAAGGGATGATCTAAACCATCCCTTAAACCTAATGGTTGTATACGGTACCGTTATTTTTGGATGAGATCATAGGCTGTTGAGTCATTGGAATTTGATCCAAATAAAGTTTTGTTTGTGTATTCAGAGTAAAGGGCCGGCATGGATATCAAATAATGCAAAAAAGTTGAAACATATATTTCTTAGGACTAAATTCAGTTTGTCCCTTTCAATTTTGATGTTAGTTTGGTCCATAACATTTTTTTTAATCATGATCGTCTTTGTATTTTTAATTTTTATCACTCTCGTCCACATTTCAAAATTACCTCCAAAGATGACGTCAGAACGTCAGAGCTGGCTCTGACATGGGGGCCCACTTTTCAGATTTTGAACCCCAAAGAAGGATAAAATGGTCACTTTCAATTTAATCTAATTTCTTTTTTCTTTTATTAAAATTTAATCTAATTACCAATTTTTTTTCTATGTATTTTCTCCCTCTTCTGCTTCACTTATCCAAAACTTAAAACCAAATTGATCTAACAACTTCTCAATCTTCCTCCTCAGTCCTCCGTCAAGCCCGAGATTCAGGCCACCACACTTCTCAGAGAAGTGAACTCAGCAAAACCGAAGCTCCAAAACGGAAGCTTCATCTTAAAACTCACACACTCCCTCACTGCCCATCAACCACAGCTTCACCCAAAACCCCGCCCAAATTCAGAATCCCTTCCTCCATTTCCTTCCACGTCTCAACCAGTTCTGATAATGAAGATAAAACCAAGAAGCCCAATTTTGATTTCCTCAAGTTCTCAGTAACTCTAACCGTCATCTCCGCCTCTCTCCCCCAAACCCCAACCTCACGCACCACCGTCAAGGAGAGAAAGCCACAGTTTGGCTCAATGGCCCAACTGAAAAATGTCCAAAGTTTTCTTGGTCATCGCCGTCAGTCTTGGCGGCCTGGTCAAGCTCTGTTCCCCAACGACAATCTCCGTTGAGTGTAGCGATGAGCGGAACTAGCTTGGGGGCCGTCGCTTCTGAGTCGAATGCCAGAAGTTGGTGTGGACGCAAAAAGGTGTGCTGCAGATATGAGTCCGGTTGCCAGGCAAACACAACTTGGATTGTAGTGGAGCGTGCCGGAGTGAGTGATGATGAGGTCAGAATCTGGTTGGAAGAAGTGAAGCACGTAGGTTGATGCAAGCGACTCAGGAGGTCGATGTCAGCAGCGTTTCCGGTTTGGCTTGTCGGCAGCGCGGGCTGGTTCTGGTCTGAGGCTAGTGGTCTCGGAATGATCAGAGGTTCTGGCCGGGTTTTCGAGGGCAAGGAAGCCGGCGAAGAAGGAGAGTAAGAGGGCGGTGAGGGAGGAGTTCAAGATGCAGAGGAAGGAGGAATGAGAAATCATCTCTTAAGTTTTAGGCTTGGGATAAGCGAAACAGAAGAAAGAGAAAATACAGAGAAGAAAGGAAAGAAAAAGTTGGAAAAATAAAAGAAAAAAGAAATTAGATTAAATTGAAAATGACTATTTTACCCTTCTTTGGGGTTCAAAATCTGAAAAGTGGGCTCCATGTCGGAGCCAGCTCAACTTTTGACGTGATTTTTGGAGGTAATTTTGAAATTTGGATGAGAGTGATAAAAAATTAAAAGTACAAGGACGATCATGATTAAAAAAAAAAAAAAATCAGGGATCAAACTGATGTTTGCCCCAAAGTTGAAGGGGGCAAACTGAATTTAGTCATATTTCTTATATTGTGTTACTAGTTATTTGTCAAAATTGAAATTAATGTGTCATTTTTGAGTTGAGAATGAGAATCGTTAACTGTATCGATGTATGATTTCTTTTGTAAAACTGATAAAGAAGTATAGGTGGATTCTGTACCATGAGTTCACTTTATTGGCACTAATTGGGGCTAGGGATACCAGCTAAGAGAGTCAAAAATCAATTAATTGCACGTTGCACCTCGAATGCAGTAGCTATAAGGGGAAGCCCCCTAATTCCCTTCCAATTATTGAAACTGAAGTTGCAGGTTTCTCTTCGAAGCGAGTCTGCTTAGATTTCTATCAATGACATCAATGATTCCACTTACAAAACTGAAGTCCACTAGAATTTTTTACATAACTGCCATCTCGATTTGATTTGATTTGATCACTTAATTTATTAACCGTGTAGATTTAACTAAAAAATTATGGGTGCAATTGTTGCCACCCTACTATTTTCTTAGTTCACTTTATAAACATTTGAATTATTAAAAAACTATATTATCCTAGTACAAGATGACTAATAAGTATACTAATTTTCCAAAATCCATATATGTAAAGAAAACTAAATACATAACAAATTAATTAAATACAAAGACTACTTAATTTCTCACTTGATAACATTGATCTTCAACTTTACCACCCAAATTAGAATTTATTACTATTTTTTTTGTCTTTTTGTTACCTCTTTATCATTAATTTATTATTCAATTCACAAAACCATTAGTGTTGTTAATGCTTTAGATTTGGGCGGTAGCCCAAGCCTTTGTTTAACGCTGGTCCGGCGGGCGGACCGCTACTTGGATGTATTGATGACCTCCGCTATTTGTCAAGTGAAATACAAAGGGCTTCAGATGGAGACAGCGGTGGGCGGTCTTCTCTTCTCCGATGCCTAAATCAGTCCATGTATTTGTGTTGACATAATAACAATAGGTAAGTAGTTATTGCGTAATTAATGAGGAGAGAGGAGAGAACTTTTTATAGGTGGGGAAGAGGTTGATCTCTTCCATGTTTTCGATGTGAGACTAATGTGCTTCAGTTCCCAGCTTCTGGAGCTTCTGATGCCATCTTGACGCGGCGCGTGGTGATATGGGGGTGAGCCGGGGCTTAGGCGATAGCCTGCTTGGCTGTGTTTCCGTAGGTCACCCTGCTGGGGGGAATTAGTACCGCTGGCAGTAGCATGAGCGTGGCTCATTATAACTAATTATGCTTGGAAAATGCTCATGCAAGTACGTGTAAGTACAAGTCCCCAAAGTCCCCAGTCAAGGAGGGCAATCTTAGTTGGGGAGTTGCCTAGTGGTTGAAGCGTTACTTCAGCTAGAGTCGCAAACGCTTTATACCCTTTTGGGTGGGCCCCTGCTAGGCCCCCCAAGGAGTCCCCCACTCCCAGGCTAAGATAGGCCTATGTTTTGGCCGGTACATTATTTGTTGAAGGGAAGCTGCGCTGAGTAGAGGGTGTTGGGTAGCGAGCCCAATCTTTGGTACCCTAGTGTCGGGGGTCAACGTGCCTGATCAGGGCTGTCAAAGAGTGTTGACATGTCCCCTTACTTGTCCAGGAGGGACATTGCTTGACTACAACGCCGCATGGCGGTCATTGTCAGAGTGAGGCGTTGCCTCAAGAAGCACCATTGGCGGACATCCCTCCGCCGATTGAGAGCTTGTTAGAAGGGTCACGGGGTCTCTTTGTGAACTCGACGAGCGGTGTTGAGGTCAGCGGAGAGTATTCTACCTGATGGACGATAGGGAGAAGTTCTGCTAGCGGTGTTGCGCTTAGCGGAGGCTGCCTCACTTGCAAGATGAAAAGGGAGAAGTTCCGCTAGCGGTGTTGCGCTTAGCGGAGACTGTCTCGCCTTTCACGATTTGTTACCTACCTTTTCGATTGTTGCTTTGGCTAGACTCTTTGTCTGACGGTACCCGACACGTGGCCAGCATGTAGTGGGCTAGCGTGTGGAATAACGTCTCTGCAGCACGCCCGTCTCCTCGCCATTAATGCGAGTGATTATTGATATTGTAACCGAGGCGACACCTCGGTTAATCCGGAGAGTAAGTGCGATCGTGGGCCACATGTACGGTTGTCGTGTGATGTCGTTTTTCAGCGGACGGCGGAGATTTGTTTGATGTTGACATAAAAGAGAGGGAAACCGAGTGGTTCAACACTTTGCACTTTGAACTAATATCGTTGTCTTCAAGCTACCCTCTGTTATCTGAGAAGAAGATTCTGCGATTCCATGAAGTTGTCGATCTCCAGAGGACGAAGACCTCTTGCATCGAAGATGAGTGTCCTTGAGCGTACCAGATTTTTCATCTTCGAGGTTGGTATTCTGAACCCATCCCTGTTTTATTGGGTTTTTCGTTTGTCAGTTTCTGTGTTTGCTATTTGTATTGAGTTCTAGCAGTCTCTATTGTGTTTAAGGGTCTAGACTGGGTTCTGGGGGTGGGTGTATGTGTTTGATTGGGGTTTGGAATTCATTTGCTAGCTAGATGGTCGAATCTGGGTTTTGGGTATATATGCCCTGTGTTCTTGTTTTGGTGCTTTCTGGGTAAATGTTCTTGGTGTTCTTGACTGAAAACTGTTATGGGGTTAGTGTAGATCACCCCGCTGGCGGTAGCATGAGCGTGGCTCATTATAGCTAATTATGTGTGGCAAATACTCATGCAAGTGCGTGTAAGTACAAGTGTAAATTGCATTAAAATCTTTGCAATACCCTTTGCGATTACCGAAAGTAAAAATTCAAAACTGAAATTTTAAATCAATCTCTTCTTTTGCTCATAGTTGTTCACATACTAATCTTTTGACTTGGATTGAAATAGACTAACAATGAAATTGAAAGAAAAAATTTTAAAAATGGAAGTAAATCAGATTATTATTTTATTAGCACACTTTATTATATTTTAATTTTTTTATTGGTATAAATTAAATGAGAGATTTTTATTAAAAAAAAACTTTTTTAATTGGATATGTCATATAAGGATATTTTTAGAAAGAAAAATATGTTTGATAAGTAAATTTAATAATTGAGATTAAAATGTAGGGTGTAAACCGTGTAATGAGCAAATAGGGTAAATAAAAAAAATTGATAGGGTGGCAATAGCCGCACCCAAAACTATTCATCATTTGTCACCATATTTTAGGACAAATGTAAGAGAAAAAGCTATCACAAATTAGAGACATACACCCTAAACCCTAAATCCTATATACAAATAATACTTTTGTCACTACTACAGTACTACTATATAATCATATATCTCCATACATAGAACTAGCTTTTCACGCCAAGGTATTCCATTAGAATGTTCTCTAGTATGCAATTAATGTATAGGGTCAATGATATATAAGACCACTTTTAGTAACTTTATTATTCCTTAGCCACCTAATATATTTTTTCCTCATAAAATCACCAAAATATAATAAATATCAATATTTATAAAAACGTCATTGTTGTTTTAGGGAATCGATATTTGAGAGAGAATTGCTGTGTGTTCTTATTGACAATAGATGTCTCTTTATATAGAGGATTACAATGCATAGAATCTGAATTGTATAAGGAAAGGTAATCATACATTGAATGGATATTTCTAAGATTCTCTGAGATTATCTCTAATTAAAATCCTATTACCAGTAGGTCAAGTAACCTACAGTTTGGGCCAGACACATATTCTGGATTTACTTGAACACCCCCCTTGTGTTGCCCAAACGTGGTGCTTCTCTCATTGCCTCATTAAAAACCTTACCGAGTAATAAAAACCCTGTGGGACAAAAATAACCTCGGTCGAAGGGGAAAAAGAGCACAACACACCATTCACTTTTCAAGACCATAAGCGTAGACATCTCCCCCTGATGACTACGATCATGGGAGTTCGGATAACTTTAGCAAACGATGCTACCAACAAGTTTCTCGAAAGTGAAATTTAGGCAATGACTTAGTGAGCAAGTCTGCCACACTGTCCTCAGATCGAACCTAGTTCACTTTGATCTTGAGGAGAGTCTGTTGTTACTGATTGTACTTGGTGTTGTCGCTTTGATGTAGCCTTGCTTCATTTGTTCAAAACAAGCAGCATTATCCTAAATGCTTGTAGGCTTATATATAGTAGACTTTAAACCACAATTGTTCGAACATGCGTAATTATGGATCCAATCCATATACATTCACGAACCACTTCGTGAAAAGTAATGATCTCTGCATGGTTCGAAGGTATAGTGACTAGGGTCTGTTTTGTAGACCTCCAAGATATCATAGTCTTTACCCATGGTGAACACTTAACCAGTTTGGGAAGACATTTTGTGTGGGTCAGAGAGATACCCAATATCAGCAAAACCTTCCAAAACACATGTCAGTTTGGGATGGGGATAGCGGACGCAGGCCAGTGTTGGCGGCATTCTCGGTGTGTGATGGGTTTGAATCCATCATCTCTCTGTAGGGATAAAATAAGCCCATATCAATCATACATCTCAAGTACCGAATGATATCTTTTACACCAATCCAATGGCGTCGCGTTGGTGCAAAGCTATATCTAGCTAATAACTTCATAGCATATGAGATGTATGGTCTTGTGTATTGAGCTAAGTACAATAATGCGCCTATTGTACTTAAGTAAGATACTTTTGCCTCTAGCACATCTTCGTCATCATCCTTCGGACGATCATGGGGATTCTTGAAGGCTTGACCTTGTCAAAATACCTAAGCATCTATTAACACGATACTCAAGTTCCAAACCGAGACATAATCGTGTTCTCCCAAAATCCTTCATCTCAAAATCAGATTTCAAGTGTTCAGCGGGCTTCCTGAATTCTTTAAGGGCTTCCAATGAAGATCATGTCCAACATGAACCATGATAGAATCTGAAACTTGTTATGGAAACGCGCAGACATATCCCTTCCCAATCAAGTAGTCACTTTAGTGAGCATTTCCACCTCTTTGTCAAACGCACTCCGTGGTCTAGAGCCACTTGACTTGGGTAAATGAAGTTCACCATGAACCTTCATGTATATTCTGTATCTAGATCCCCATATAGATACGTAGTGACCACATTTGTAAGCTGCATGTTTAGTTATTTAGAAACTACCAAACTGACAGGATAGTAGAGTGCAATGATATCCATTATGAGAGAATATATCTCATCGTAGTTGATTCCAGGGTGTTTTGTGAGAAGCTTTGCGCCATAAGATGAGATTGCCATCTCTTTTTCTCATCACGCTTTCTAATGAAGACCCATTAGTCCATAGGTTTTATGTTAGAAGGTGTTGACATCACTGGCTCAAAAACGTTCCTCTTCGTTAGAGAATTCAACTTAACCTGGATCGCATCTTTCCATTTAGGCCAAATTTCTCTACGTTGGCATTCATTCATCTATAAAGCATGGTTTAAAATCATCAGACTCAACAAACTCATGCGCAACGAAATGAGCAACTACATCATCACTTATGATGGTTTTTCTATCCCATGTCTCATGTACTCTAGTGTAATTTTCAAAGAACTCTATATTCTCAGGAATAGGTTCTGACGTTGAGGCTTCCCCCAACAATAATCATAATCCGAAAGATTCTCATGAGATGGAGTTTGAGTGTCGATGATCCAAGGATTGGGTTGTGCCAAAGTATCCTTCTAACCCACGGGCCTCCTATGCATCCTAGCTGGGGCCATGGCCTGTAACGCCAGAGTGCCACTTTCTTTGGAATTGGTGTCATTCCTACCTCCATGTAGGGTGGCACTACGTCCTCTTGTAGGGACTTCCTTCCTGCAGGCATATTTGCAGCAGATGTGTGATCTCGTCGCTTTAACAGGGATCGAGATGAGACATAGTGGGAATAGTGGGAACAGGCCACGACAATTCCTGTCTTTTCTGCTGAACATTTGTGTTCTTATCTCCCCCTAACGACGGGAAGACTTTCTCATCAAAGTGACAACTTGAAAATCAAGAGGTAATGAGATCGCCTTGCAAGGGCATTAAGTGGCGGACGATTGTCGGAGTCTCAAATCCAACGTAATTGCCCATTCATCTGTAAGCACCTGTAATAATGTGTTGTGGCAGGGAAATTGGCACATAAATGTCTCATTCAAATGTGCGTAAGTATGAAATACTTGTACCCAGTCACTAGCTGTAACGCAGAGGTAGATTGAGTGGCGGTGGGTCGTAGACGAATTAGCATAGCTGCATGTGATATTGCATCACCCCAAGCGGATATAAGGAGATTGGTGTGCATTACCAATGTCCGGACTACCATCGTAGTCGTTTCCACGAGTTCATTTGGGTGTGTTTATGGGAATATGATGTCCAACATCAGTCCCAGTGATATGCAATAACCATCGAAAGTTTTCGATATAAACTCTTTAGTGTCGTCAAATCCAATTGACTGAATATGATGATCCGGGGAGTGAGCCCATTGTTATATGATATGTGCTAGGAGTGCAAGATAAGTAGTATTTACGTGGACAATGGCACAACACGTGACCAGCGTGTTTGCGTGTCAACCAACATCATAAGATATTTAAACGTCCGCAAGTTGGTTAAATAAGTCCACAGAATCCCCACGGACTCTATGTAAGAACAAAATCACTATTTTCATATCCTTTACATAGGATGGTCTCAGTCCTAATTTCCCTAAAGAACGGGCTTTGTAAAACGAGCGAGAGGTTTTAGAAGCAACCAATGAGGATTTTGGTTGGACCTGAGCGTCTGAAACGCTATTTGAAGCAAAGTCAGTGATTGCAGCATCACTTAGGGCATCATCACCATGATGGACGCCTTTTATGGCGTCATGGATAGGGACTATGCCAGCCATAGGCTGGTGGTGGACGGATCATGACTAGGATGACCATGTTAAGTCTTTAGTAGACGGATCATTATATCATGACTAGGATGACCTATCCTGTCGTGACAAAGCCAATATGTGTCTAAATCCAAGAGATTTTCTCTCATAACTTTATTGGATTTAATAGCTCGAATAGTGACATAGAGTCCACTAGAGAGACACATAAACTTCTCTAAGATGCGCCTTTGTTCGCAATCATTAGAGGTATTGCAAAGGAACTCATTTCCGTTCTCTATATGCGTTTTCGCATGGAATCCGTTGGCTATTCATAGGTGCAATTTGCCTTAGGAGCGTAGAGAGTTTCTTTGACAGTAATCAATGTGCCATTTTGGAACTTGGGCTATTCCATGTCCTTGAATTAATACCGATGACTCAACCATCGTAGTCACAAAGTAATATGCTCAGAATCAAATTTAAATCGTAACGAAAAGAACTCGAAATTTTATTCATAAGCCAATGGAGTACACCATTGTTTCTTAACCATTAGGAGAATCTAATCCAAATGCTATCTAATGCAAAACAAAGGTAGTCATTTGACTTCTTTTGGTAACTTCAAAATAAATATGACCAGGTGAGTAGAGAGATATCGGTGGAGCAAAGCTCGCTTAAGTACCACTTATCTCAAAACCTTCCTAGACATCATACTCATTTTGGATGAGCCTATGTGAATAAAAACTAAACCAATCGCATTTACTACAAAGTATATGACAATTACCTATTACATCTCTTGAAGAAAATAAGGATTAAATTCAGTTGAGGTTTGGGGGTAACTTCATGTTAGTCCTTATGGTCTCAATTTAATCAGAAACATCCCTAACCTTTTAAATTTCACTCAACCATGTCCAATTTGTCAAACCCCATCCAAATTAGACGTTAACTGTGATGATGGGACCCATTTTAAGGGCTAAAATAGTCATTTCACGACACAAAAACCTCACCCAAAAAAAAGAAAAAGAAAAAAGCCTCCTCCGTCTTCCTTGAATCCTTGATCCTCCTAATCAAAGAAACCCCAATTTTTTCTCTACTTGTGTCACTCTTCTCAATCTCTCTCTTTCTCTTAGTCACTTGGGGTTTATACGAGAGCCTTTGCACATCTAAATCTGATCTAAGATCGATGGAGAGTTCCGAAACCGATCGTCGTTCGCAAGCGCACGGGTAACAATGTCCAATGCATCGTTGAGACCTCGGACGGAAATCTATGTATCTTTGCTCTCGCTTCCTCCTCCTCCAACCACGACCACGACGATGGAGACAACAACAGCTCTAGAAAACGCATGAGGCAAGACCGTGGCTGCAACGTCGTGAATGCCCGTTAGGTCCGCTGTGAAACCCTATGACGCTTGGATCTGAATACTGGGGAGTTGGATAAACACACAAGGGGCATCAGCATGAAATTGCTTATGAAGATGGGCTATAATGGAGGTCGACTTGGCAAAAACGAGAAAGGTATTGTGAGCCCAATTGAAGTCTGGGTCGGGTGCCTGCAGTTAGTTCAGATTTGGAGTCTGGTTCGTTGATGCCGGGATTGATGGTGGACATAGGAATTTGGTACGGGATCCATCGTAGTGGCTATTTCCAGTACCACAATTCAGTCTGTAGAATTCTGATTTCCTTATGGATTGTTGCTGGTAGTCTGACGTGGGTCGTCGTCGGTCATGTCTTCCACATTTCACTGAACCACAACAAGAAGAGGAGCAGACTGTGGTTGGTGTTTGTGTAAACAAAATTACTGGGTTAAGATCTGGGATGGTTTGTGTGTTTGTTGGTGGAGTATACTGGGCTTAAACCCGTGCCCCAATTTTCGCCGGAACTGCTAGTGGTGTTTAATTGTTTAAACCCACACCCTATTGTAGAACTACTATCAGAAATATGATTTAGGGGAGTCAAGAGGGCAAGAGACCAAAATGACGTCGGATTACTCCTAAAGTGTACCCCTAAAGGCCTAAAGTGGGTGTTTTTTTTGTTATCTTTTTTTTGTGTCGTGAAATGAATATTTTAGCCCTTAAAATGGGTCTCATCATCACATTTAACGTCTAATTTGGATGGGATTTGACAAATTGGACATGGTTGAGTGAAATTTAAAAGCTCAGAGGGGTGTTTTTGATTAAATTGAGACTAGAGGGACTAACATGAAGTTACCTCCAAATATCAGGAGGGTAAACTGAATTTAATCCAAAAAATAAAGACTTAAACAGAATTGGCGATCTATTGATCCTAGCCAGATTTGTAGTCTTCAACCCTTCACTCTAGATCATCTTCTTGATCTTCTTGTTCCACATAGTGAGTTTCTCTTGCTTCACAATATGCTTTGTAGGCGGTGACAATTTCTTTACGAGCTCTACAAATGTGCGCTCAATGACCGGATACTCCACATCGAGAACATAGATCTCTTTGCTCAAACTCCATTGATTGAGGCACTTTGAAAGCGTCATTTAGATGGCTCTTAGTGTTGGTGGCACCACCAACATGGCCAGAGGCGTTGCCTCTCTCTCTCTTTCCACATTGACCTCTTCGGTTCCGTATTTGCCTATTTTGGCAATTACCTTCCCAAGTAAAGTCATTATATGGACCAAAACGTCTACAAGTATCCCTAAGATTAGGGTTTCGCTCTTGGTGCCCTCTTTTAGGATTCCGGAATATGCTCTGTTTCCATGGATCTCGAATTATTGTTCTTCACAAGGATGTTGTCATGCTTTTCAATGACATTCATAGCTCCAATGAGCTCATGAAACCTTGTGATACGTCTTGTAGTAACATCATTCGATAGTTCTTAGCAACCATCAATGCAGTGACGGGGAAGGTAGAGAGAGTCTTCTCAATCAACATCTCATTTGTTATCTCTTTACCACAGAATTCCACTAAGGATTTAATGCAAAGTGCTTCCGAGTTGTAGTCAATAACTGACTTGAAATCACAGAAGCAGAGCCTATGCCATCTCACTTCTAGGTCAGGAAGCAGGGAGTCATGGACGTTGCCAAATCTTTCTTCGAGTGAGACCCACAACCTTCTGGAGTCTTTTTCATTCATACACTCGTACTGGAGCAAATCAACCATATGACTAGTCATTAGGATGATGACTTTCGCCTTATTTGCCTCTAAGGCTGCTCTATTTGATTCCAAAGCTTGAGCTTTCTCAACATTTAGCAAGTTCTGGCTAGGCTTGAGAATCGTATCCAGGATTCTATCGGCCTTGAGATGCTGGCAAACATCACGAAACCAGCTGTGATATCCAGAGCCAGTTGTTCCCAATGGAGCAAAGTTCAATTTGTTCAGGTTACTCATCTTGAAAGAGAACAAGAAATTAGGGTTAGTTTCGGAGCATAAAAGGCTACCACGAAAACATATCAAATTTCTGAGCGTAGTTGCTCCCAAGAAATTATGAATTTTTAAGCGTAATTGCTTCCAAGAAATTAGGAATTTCTGAGAGTAATCGCTTCCAAGAAATTCAATTTCAAGAGGTATTAGATTAGATCGAAACAATGACATAAGTGGTCGACCATAAATTCTCTACAAACTCTAAATTTGGAGATCTCAACAAGCTGCAAGCTTGGAGTGAGCACGAACCCCCACAGTTCGGCTTAATTAGGTTTCCCCTCTGATGAAGAAAGGGGGGTAGAAGAAGGGAGTTTACAAGTCTCCGAGAAAAAGAAGAGAAAAAAAAAATAAAAACTTCAAAAATGGGAACTTTTATTAAAAAATACCTTGAAATAGTGATGGAAAAGTCACCAGAAAAGCTTGCAGGAAATCTGGTCAGAAAAGTCGCTCGAAATTTGGCCTGAGGTTGCCGGAAAAGTCGCCGGCGGTTGACCTTGGCTGGGCTGCTCCCTCCCCTTTTTTTTTTGACTTGGGCCCGCCTCCCTCTTTCTTTTCTTCTTCTTTCTGGTAGGTGGCAGCTTGCGTCTCTTCTGGCGCTAGGCTCATCTAGAGGAGGTTTGGGCTTCGTCAGATCTGGGCTAGGTGGCTTGCAGGTGCAGGGATCAATGGGAGGCTGGAGGTTCAAGAATTTCAGAGGTTCTGCCGGCCGATTCAAGAACTTTTTGGCCGGTTTAGGTCCTTATCTTTTCGGTTCACGATTTCTGGATTCAGGGTGCCTATGGTGAAAAAAATTCACAGTGGAAAAAGGACTAGAACTATGCTAACTGGTGGGGCCTTTTCGGCAAGTTCTTGGGTGTCGCCGCCGATTCTGGGCTCCTAGGATTGAGGGCTTCAATATATGCAGCGGTGGTTGCTAGGGATTGAAGGCTACGAATTAGGGTTTCAGGGTTAGAACTTCGTGCTGATAACGTGTTTTAAGGAATCGATATTTGAGAGAGAATTATTGTGTATTCTCATTGATAATAGGGGTCTCTTTATATAGAGGATTACAATGCATAGAATCTAAATTGTACAAGGAAAGGTAATCATACATTGAATGGATATCTCTAAGATTCTCTGAGATTATCTCTAATTAAAACTCTATTACCACTAGGTCAAGTAACCAAGAGTTAAGGCCAGACACATATTCTGGATTTACTTGAACAATCGTATTTTAAATTTTCATTATTTACGAGAATCGAATGTCACAACATCCAAAAAAAAACTATTGTTATTAATTGAAAAACTAATGGAACGAACAAAAAAGCTACTATTGAAGAACCAAAAAGTTATTGTCATTCTTCAGAAAAGTTAATGTAACTCATAAGAAAAGTCACTCCCATCTTTCGAAAACCTATTACCGACTGTACATGCATAACATCACTGGGCATAATCGGCTAGGACTTGGACCCTTCTCCATGTGTCCAAAACATCCCAACAGTTGAACAGTGTTACCTTCGGCAACACAAGTTTCGTCTTGACGGGCCGTTACACACGACAAACACGACCTCTCAGAGAAGCCTACAAGCTAAAAACTAAAGCTTATTAGTCCCACATCAGGAACAAAATGGAACTCCCATCTCCTCTCACCTATAAAAAGGTCTCTCTCTCTCTCTCTCTCTCTTCATTATGACATACATATTTATTATTTACTTAATGTTACCTTGTTAACACAAATACATTAACTAACTTGGGCATTGGAGAAGCGAAGATCGCCAACCACGGTCTTCCTCTTGACGCTAGTGTATTTTATTTGACAAGTGACGTTGACACTTACCTTCACTAAACCAGCTGAGACTCCGGGCACATGCCTGGGTTAACAATATCGGACTCCCTCTAAATCTTGAGCATTAACATCGACTAGCTGAAAATTTAATGTTATTATCTAAACACTACAAAAAAGAATTCTAATAGCCACATCGCAAGGCCGTCGCGGAAAGCCAAATTGCCGTCATAAAAGACCAACGACGACGACAATGCTGCCGATGTTGTTGGTGGTGACGCCATTACTATTTGCGACGGCAATTACGCCGTCGCATGAATTTTAACTACAACAATTATGCCGTCGTAAAAAGCAATAGCGACGCCACCTACCGCAACAGATTTATTTGCCATCGCAATGGTCACCATAGGTCAATTGCGACGGAAACTCTGCCGTCGCAAAGTATGAATTAGTAAAAAAAAAAAAAAAAAAAAATGGCATGCATTTTTGCCTACCAGATTTTTTATATTATTTTCTATTTTTTGCCAAAACCCATACAAATGGGAAAGTAGTAAGGTTTTTTTTTTTTTTTTTTTTCACATTGCGTTCAACAACTTGAGTATCCAAATCAGATTATCTATAAGTACGTAACTAACAAAGTCTGAAATCAAATATAATAATGAGATATAAATACTGGATAGATAATTTAATTTGAGGTATGATTATAAAGACACAACATTGGACTAATAAAATGATAAAACTACAGAAAAAGGAAAAAGAAAGTAGTTGAACTACAGTACTTGTGACAGTTAACCAACATTGCTTTTCCAACCTCCAATTTCATCATTGTAATCCTGAAAATAAAATATCCAAAGTGAACGCATGTAAGTTTGTTATCACCGAGAGACCACAAATATTTTTCCTTTTACTTACAGGTGAATTGAATTCCAAGTTACATGCGTAAGTCTCAAATGGCAAATAACTCAACAACTATCATATTCAATCCATAGTCAAGACATTGCAGTCATTCAAGTTTAAAGGTGCAGATGGCTTATTTCTTTACCAGACACCAAGACCCTACACACTCATCTAGTTGTGCAACAACTCATTCATTAAATAGATGAAAGCCAAACTGTTAAGTTTATAAACAAACTTCTTCCTAGTTTAATCTAGTTTATAAACAAACTCATTCATTACACATCAACCTCTTCGCAGTTCAAAGAAGCAAATCATTGATCATAGGTACAAAATGAGAATAAGAGTATATAACCTACACAATTTAGAATAAGGCTGAACTGATATAGAGATACATAATATTAAATGAGTTTTAAATAAAAGAAGAGCTGAACTACTTTAAGTTGTGAAGTGTTTCCATTTTTGAAATTCTATATAGTTCAATGTTTGGGAACAAAACTGAGATTTGGTACGTATGCCTGCATCTTTTACAAAAGATTGAGCTTGAAATATGCAATACAAGGATACTTGTCAACATTTTAATTGTGGGTTCAAGAAAGTCTTGTCAACATCTTTCACAGAACACAATACAAATACAATTTCCGCCACCTATATATACTATGTTTCACATATATCACGTTGCAAACAAATCCATTTATTTACCACAAAGGGAATTGCAATGGTTAACTTTTCTAAGCAAAGCTTCAAAAAATATAAACTAGCCATGATTCAAGTCTTAAATTCATTATCACATTGATAGTACTTATCACATTGATAGTACTAATCCTACTAGCGGTACTTAATAATCACTCAAACAACCATGACCACAAATATATTAATTCTGAAGGATCCAATCCTAGAAACTTAGTCATATTCATGCATATACCAAAACACAGGACCAACAAATCATACTGCACTCAACTTAAAGAAAATTATAAAGAAGATGACCTTCAAGTGAGCAGCGGCTTTGTCCTTGTCAGTGAACACTCCAGTAGACTCCATAACAATATCGGCACCAACCTGACCCCATGGGATCTCCTCTGGGTTTCTGTAACAAACAAATCACATAATTGATTTAGCACTTGGATCTATAATCGCATACTTCACAGTAACTACAAAATTAACTCTATGTAAACCATTGTGAACTCTAACATATAATGGCAGAAGTAAAGCCCAAACGAAAAACCTAAATCTCTTAAGCGGAGCTACAAAGGGAGCTCGCAGCTCTTTCGATCTTCAAAATAGACTAAGACCCTAACGTATCCTATTAGAATGAAAACCAAATCTAATTAACAGAAATTAAAAGGAACTCTGACAAACAGATGTAAATAGTACTGACCTTTTCCTTTTGTTTCTCACCCAGAGGAAGGATCTTGAGAGGAACGATTGGTTTGTAGATAGCCTGGTAAACTCGACAGGACCGAAATCGAAGCAATTAGTCGGCGGTTACATTCTGCTATGAATTTGGTAGATCTAGAGAGGAAAACAGGTTAAGGCAGTCATGGAGAGAGAGGAAGAAATCTGAAAGTATTCATCAGTGTCGGATTGAGATGGAGTCATGGGGTCAAAGAAGAAAGAGAGCAGAGCAGAGAAAGAAAAGAAGTTTTCTTCTAATCAAAGAGATAGAATCGTTCAGATATTGTTAACACCACCCTAAAGCGACGACAAGTGTTTTGTAGTAGTATACTGTTAAAAACTTGCGACGGCTTATGCTCGCTGAAGTAAACTCATAGTGGTTAGCGACCACTAGGGGCGACGACAGTTAATACGGTCACAAAATCTCTATACAATTGCGACAGTCAAATTTTTCTGTCGCGAAAGAGTAAGCTTTGGCGATGGCAATTAAACGCCGAAGCAAATTAGTGAAGCCAATTGATCTTTTTTGTAGTGAAATAAGTACTGTCATATTCACGATAATCTTTTGAAATGCTATCAGCATCAATGTTACTATTGATGAATAGAAAAGCTACTACTAGAGAACCAAAAAACTATTAACCCATTATCAAACCAAACCTAACCGGTTCGGATATCCATTATTCGGACATCTTTTAACGGTGGTCTGGCGTAGATGTGTTCCTATTTGTCTATCTCTTAGCAAAATATATATATATATATATATATATATATATATATATTGTTGTAGAATGAACATAAAATAACTGGAGAGGGAGAGAGTTTTGATGCAGAGAATGGAGTGTAATGTGTATTATTCTTCTCTCAAAGGAGGGTTTATATAAGATTACATCATGTATACAAAAGGCAATAGATAATAGCTATACTAATCAATCGCACATTACAAGTATGACAATCGCATACATTACGAGTCTGTTAATCACACATTACAAGTATGTCAATCGCATACATTAAGAGTATGTCAATCGCATACATTAAGCAATACCTATTGCATGAATATTCATTATCATTTACAACACTCCCCCTTGGATATTCCATGTCAATAGTGTTGCCTCTGCTATGCGCTTCTAAGTTGCCTCGTCAAAAACCTTGCCAAGTAATAAAAACCTTGTGGGAAAAAACAACCTTGGTTGAAGGAGAAAAAGAGCACAATGCGCTTGAATGTGGAGTAGTCGACATCCTTCAACACTCCCCCTTGTGTTGCTCAAACTCGGTGATGACGCTTTGATCGTTGTCTCACTAAAAACCTTGCCAGGTAACAAAAACCCTGTGGGACAAAAATAACCCTGGTCGAAGGGCAAAAAGAGCACAACACGTCCTTCACTCTTCGAGATCGAACATGTAGACATCATACCTCCTCCTAATGTTAAGGTCTCCCCCTGATTTCTACAATTATGGGAGTTCAGATAACTTTCTTAATCCGATGCTGTTCACATGTTTCTCGAAGGTAGATTAAGGTAACGACTTGGTAAACAAGTCCGCTACATTATCCTCTTAATGGATTTGATTCACTTCAATATTTAGAAGTGTTTGTTGTTGCTGATTGTAAAAGAACTTAGGCGATATATGCTTGGTGTTGTCGCCCTTGATGAAACCTAACTTCATTTGCTCAATACAGGCTGCATTATCTTCATAAATGCATGTAGGTTCATCTGTGGTAGACTTAAAACCACAAGTTCCTCGAATGTGTCTAACTAAAGACCTTAGCCATATGCATTCTCGCACGGCTTCATGTAGAGCGATAATCTCTGCATGATTTGAGAAAGTAGCAACAAGAGTCTGCTTTGTAGACCTCCAAGATATAGTAGTGCTTCCCATGGTAAAGACATAACCTGTTTGGGAGTGAGCTTTGTGAGGGTCAGAGAGATACCCTGCATCAGCAAAATCCATCAAGACATCGCAGTCATTTTGATGGAGGGGAGGAGGAGCACGGAAGGTGGCGTTTTGCCTTGTGGAGTCCGATCCCACACTTCCGTTATTTCTTCTCTCTATAGGGATAGAACAAGCCCATATTAATCGTACCACTCAAGTATCGAAAGATTGTCTTTATGCCAATCCAATGGCGGCGTGTTGGCGCAGAACTGTGTCGAGCTAACAAGTTTACTGCGAATGAGATGTCCGATCTTGTGCATTGAGCTAAGTACAATAATGCGCCTATTGCACTTAGATAGGGCACTTCAGCCTCTAATAAGTCTTCGTCCTCATCCCTTGGACGAAACGGATCTTTTTCAGGCTCAAAACTACGACCGATCATGGGAGTACTCATAGGCTTTGCTTTATCTTCATTAAAGCGCTTTAATAATTTTTGAGTATATACTGACTGATGGATCATAATCCCATCACTACGGTACTCGAGTTCTAGTCAGAGGCAAAACCGTGTTTTCCCAATATCTTTCATCTCAAATTCGGATTTCAAGTACTTAGCAGTTTCCTTTAACTCATCTAGAGTTCCAATTAGGTTCATGTCATCGACATAAACTGCTACAATTGCAAATCCGGAACTTGTCCTTTTTATAAACACGCATGGACATATTTCATTGTTCTCATATCCCTTCCCAATCAAGTAATCACTTAGACGGTTATACCACATCCGTCCGAATTGTTTCAATCCATATAGTGAGCTTCTCAATCTTGTTGAAAACGCGCTCCGTGGTTTAGAGCCACTTGACTTGGATAATTGAAGTCCATCTGGAACCTTCATATATATCTCTGAATCTAGATCCCCATAGAGATATGCTGTAACCACATCCATAAGCTGCATGTCAAGTTTTTCAGAAACTGCCAAACTGACAAGGTAGCGGAACATTATAATGTCCATTACTGGAGAATATGTCTCCTCGTAGTCGATTTCAGGGCGTTGTGAGAAACCTTGCGCTACAAGGCGGGCTTTGTATCTAACAACCTCTTTTTTCTCATTACGCTTTCTAACAAAGACCCATTTATGACCAACAGGCTTTATACTTGGGGGTGTCAGCGTTATAGGCCCAAATACCTGTCTCTTTGTTAGTGAATCCAATTCAACCTGAATCACATCTTTCCATTTAGGCCAGTCTGCTCTTCGTTGACATTCTTCAACGGAGCGAGGTTCGATATCATCATGTTCTATAATTCCTTGAGCAATAGAATATGCAAACACATCATCAAGGATAATAGAATCTTGATTCAACGTCTCATGTACACTAGTGTAATTCAAGGAGATCTCCCTATTCCCTGGAATTGGTTCTAACATTGGAGCGTCCCCCAATGATGTCTCTTGGACATAACCATAATCCAGAATATCTTCATGAGACGGGTTATTTATGTCGATGATTATGGTTCTTTCTATGCCAAACTCGCTTTCTTTCTCGGGCAAGAATCTATCGAACCTTTGGGCCTCCCACGTTTCCTTGCTGGGAGCCCGGCCTGAGCCACATTGCTATCACTATTAGTGGTGGCGGCACCATGCCCAATACCCCTAGGGGTGGCGCCATGTCTATGATTTTTTAGAGACATCAATCCTTGCAGGCACGTTTGCAGCAGGTATATGTGATCTTGTCACTTTAACGATATCAGAAAAAGCATCAGGCATAGAGTCTGCTACGTTCTGAAGATCTAGAATTCTCCGCACTTCAATTTCGGACTGTGCGGTTCTGGGATCAAGATGAGACAAAGTGGGGACAGACCATGACAATTCCTGTCGTTCCTGTTGAACATTATTGTTCCTATATTCATATATTCCAAAATTGTGCAGAAAATAAAAGGAATTTAAAATACATGAACGCAGCAACTTTAATTACAAAAACTTACGTGATGGTTCTGGACTTGAGAACACGCGGGTGTTGGAGCAGTCGTGTTGGGGCAACAGCAGCAACAAGTGGCAGCAAACAGCGGCAGCAGCAAGAAGCAGGTTCGGCAGCAGTTTGGACAGCAGTAAGCAGCAGTTTCTGCAGCAGGTTCGCTTCTGAACAACTCCCACTTCAAATGGTGTACAAGTCTCAAAACTACCCCAATAGGGCTAAAATTTTGAGGTCAGATAGAAGAGGCAGAGACGAACAACTTTGATGAAGGAAATATTTTGATTTGAGGTCCCGATCAAGAGGTTTTGGAACCTGCAATCAGAATGACGTGCACAGGAAAGGAGAAGGATGCAGTCGGTGTGCGTTGGTGCTGCAGGGGTAGCAGGGATGCGTGCGTAGGGACGCGTAGGTGCTTCAGGGGCGTGTAGGTGAGGCTAGCGTGGGCTAGGAGCTGCGGCAGTGAGGCTTGAAGGTGGCAGTGGCAGGTTTTGAAGAATTTTCTGGTTTGGTTTTTTTCTTGTGGTTAGAACTCGTGCTGATAACGTGTTGTAGAATGAACATAAAATAACTGGAGAGGGAGAGAGTTTTGATGCAGAGAATGGAGTGTAATGTGTATTATTCTTCTCTCAAAGGAGGGTTTATATAAGATTACATCATGTATACAAAAGGCAATACATAATAGCTATACTAATCAATCACACATTACAAATATGGCAATCGCACACATTACTAGTCTGTTAATCACACATTACAAGTATGTCAATCGCATAAATTAAGCAATACCTATTGCATGAATATTCATTATCATTTAAATATATATATATATATATATATATATATATATATATTGATTACTGCCTCAAAGTTAGTACGGTTCAGGTTGACAGATTCAATCCGTCCACTGGTTTATGCGAGTTAGATACCTTAGCGATTATCAATTTGGCTGAAAATTTACAGAGATGATCTATACGCTACTACCTAAAAACTAAACGGTCGAGATGTGGATATATGACTGAAAAGTGACCAAAAACTCGAACTTCACACGTTAATTTCAGAGCGGAGTTCCGCTTTGGATAATATATATAGATGGCCTTATCAGATATAAAACATATTGTGGCTTAATTGATAATAAAAAATTTAAAAAGACATTTATGGATTATTTGCTATAATGTATACCATATCATGTGAGCCTAGAGTATGAAGAAATATGGTAATAGAAATGAGACAATTTTAATTAATTTTAGGTATAGCTTGCATTTCAGGTTTTTTTTTTTTTTTTTGTCTTTTCTGTAATTCTAGTTTTCATATGAAATAACCGAGAACCAGACAGAAATTTAATTTCATGGATTAGTTTTCAAGAGTTTTGTGCAATAATCGTCAATTTGTCATATCAATTCAAATTGTCACCCTTACAAAGAAGTGTAAGTTTAAAAATGGTTGGAGAATAGTCGCCATGATTGTTTGAGGTTTATCAGTTTATGAAGAGGTTTGATTCTCAGTTGATTAAAGAAACACAAAAAAAAAGTTGTAGGAGTGTGTCATAGAAAATCAACATTCTAATTAGGGTTATTATCACAAATGGTACCTGAACTATACATCAATCTTATCGATGGTACATGAACTTTAATTTTGATCACAACCAGTACCCGAACTTTTCGATTTCATTTTAAATGGTACCTAGAGCCACCTCTGGTCACTATTCCGACTAAAAACAGCATGGGAGGCCATCATAGTGATGATTTTTGATGATTTCGAGGGTTGCGATCATATATAGTGATGATTTTTTGGTAATAGACTTGCCTTGAACTTGTTTTTTTGTTTTTTGTTTTCTTAGATTTGGCTTTTTTGGCCGGAATAGTGACCGAAAGTGGCCTTAGGTACCATTTAAAATGAAATCGAAAAGTTCAGGTACTGGTTGTGATCAAAATTGAAGTTCAGGTACCATCGATAAAATAGAGGATAAGTTCAGGTATCATTTGTGATAATAACCCTTCTAATTACTATATGGAAGGCAAGCTGCTGGGGAAGGGCCTAGCTAGTGCCTATGTGCTTAACTGAGGGCTCAAGACGGATTTTCATTTTATCATTCAATATATAAATAAGTACGTAATTAAAAAAAAAAAACTTATATTGGAAATATAAACTTGCAAAATGAGAACATGAGCATGTTCGCCTAGTTGGCCACCTAATTCTCTGTTCAGTTCTTTTGGTGGTTATCTTAATTGAGGCGGCTAACTACTGGTAGAGTCTAGGCAAGACCGCAAGACCAAGATTTAGCACTGATGAAAATAATAATGACACCACAAGATTTCTACATTGCCTGCTTAGACGAAAATAACTTGCAAATACGAGAATAAAAGTGTCTAGAAGATTAAGGCACGAATGTAATGTTGGTGAACGACTCATTGACGATGAAGTTAGTGAGATAGTGATATTCGAGTTAGAGTTATGTCCTTGTGACACGGAGCATCATCTATACAAATGGTGCGAGAGTTATTGTATGGTAAAAAACCTCAAGTATCTCAAAGGTTGGTAATCCCAATGGGAACTTGGTGGAACAGGACACCTTCATACAGTTCAACCTTCCCAAAAGAGGCAGCCCGGAATTAATTGTACACCACGAACCGGGGGTGCGATAGGCTTTGTCTGAACAAGCTTTGTGCCAAAATTAGGTTGCAGGTGTTACAGCTCCAGAGCTCATTTTGTAAAAAGACTAATCGCATTCTACTTCAAACCCTCTGTGGAGCCTAATCTTGACGTTTTCATAGTCACAGTGCCTGTTAGTCTCCCTTGTCTATCTTGTGGATACTGAAACAATAAAACAATAGTCGGAATCATGAAACTGAAACTCCTTTAGTTACGTTTTCGATCAATAAATCTGAAAGGCATGTCATCTCTCACCACTACCATGCTATAAAAGGAAAAGGAATAAGCAAATTCGACTTATGTTTATTATTAGTGAGCCACATTACTGGATAAGAAACCATTGCAGAAATAACTCCAATATCCAAACCTGATTTTCTTCTTTTCATTTATGAAAATAAACAGATAGCCAGCGTACGTGGTATTTCTCAGATTGAGGAACATACCAAGTATGAGTAAGAAAATGTGGTATGAAACAACACTCTCATGGTTGTCAAGTCAAAGAGACTCGACGAGTATCCAATTTTTGTCCAAGCTGTGTAGATGAAGCTTTTTTGTTGGTTAACAGAGACGCAATAGTTCAGCTTGGCAATTCCTCTACTCTTTCATATTTGAGAAAGTTAGCTGATGGGAGAGCAGAGACTTTTCATCATTATCATCCAACTCAACGCTCTCGTGTGCTGCATATTCTACGTCGATATCACTTTCATCTTTTCCATTCAGCACTTTTGATTCTGAAACATTAAGTTGTGAGTATTCTCCTCCTGATGCAGCACAACTAGTTTCCAGATGTTGCATTTCTGATTCTATCAACGCCTGCATTCTTGCCCGTTCCCGGTCTCTTGGGTATGTGCAGTAAAGGAACGAGTAGATTGAGACACAGAGTGTCATAGGAATTGCCATTGTAGTGAAGAGTGCCTTGGCAAGTGCTGCAGCATTCTCTCTATCTGTTTCAATCTCTACAGAGTCTGATGATCCTTTAGGAATTGGTTTGTAACCAAAAACGTGCTGAACCAAAATCCCAACGATTGGGGGAGCAAATGATGATAAGATGGATTCAAAAGATTGATCTAGAGCATAGATGCTCGTACGGGACCTCTCAGGGACGATCTCTGCAAATATTGGACTGTATCCAGCTTAGATATTGAACAATTCCCAAAAAAAAAAAAGAAAAAAAAGAAACGAAAACCAGACATATATTTGACTTCGTCACAATTAGCACAAAAATTATAATTGCACAAGCAGAACCTGAAGTGTAACTCTAGTGAAGATGATTTAACAAACTTTAACTCATTAACACTAAAATTAAGAGTTCAAGCAAAGAGGTACAATGAAGGGTGTGCATAAGTGCATTTACTTGAGAATTCCTGCCTACATTTGTTTCTGTCCATGCTTGATGCTAAGAGTGAAAGTCTTTAATGAAGAAAAATTGAAAGCAAAGATGAAGTAAGAACTATTTAGTTGAGACTAAGGGGCATATAGACCGAACTAATCAAACTATCATGACGACAAACTTTTGAATAACTCAATGACTTGAGAAGATTTGAAATTATGATGTTGACACAACTTGTAAAGCTCACAAAAGTTGCAGGTTAAATTTCCACATGAAGGACATTTCCAACCTAATTACAGTCCTCCGCAAGTGTTAATTTTAGTATTACTAGAACATTGCTATTCCAGACTGCTAATAACTGAGTCCAAAATAGAAAATCTGAAACAATTGATCAGTGCAACAAGTATGAAACTTTCTTTAGAGACATCCCAAACATAGTTAAAACAAACCTCTTCAAAAGTTCATTTGAGCAAAGACTAGAAGAAACTTATTCCAGACATTACTAGTTTCTTCCAAACTTTACTTAATATTGTGGAGTGAAAAATCATTTGGCCACTATGCCAAGTATCAAACTCTCATTAAATGTTCCTTGACTTGTGTTAGTACCTTATACCTAAATGGAAATTTACATCGACAATAACTGATTCTTGCAGATAAGATTGCCTAAGGTGGATGAGTGTATCTACTAAATTTGAATGCATATGTCATGTGCAGAATTGTGCGGTTACACCACTCAATGACATATTTCACTCTTTCTTTCTTCCCCACCACACAACAAAATAGGAGGAACATTGAAAAGAAGAAGAAGAAAAAATTACTTTTTAAACACTATAAGACAGAAAAAGGAGACTATGGAACAAGGATACGTACTTGTTAGTTGCTGGAGCATTCCAGGAAGTGAACCATCCCATGATGAACAAGACCAGCCCATGCATGAATCCGGTGGATGGGTCATCAGGCAACCCCAGCAGCAAAAGAGCTGCAAAAGGAATAGCTGATCCTGCACTTATCTGTGAAAGAACTATCCTCCCAGCATTGGGAAACGGTTTTGCAAGGACATCCCCCATTTTTCCTCCAAAGAGACTTCCAAGTGAGGCGCCAATTATAAATATGGTCCAAAGAACTGCCGTTTCTTTGTGGGAGAAGCCAATAAGCTCCAACCACAAAGGAGCAAATGACAAACCTGACCAGGGGAATGATCCAAAGACACCCTGAGCAATGAGTATTTGAAAAGTTGGGATTTTGATAACCAACTTGGATTCTTTAATCAGGTCCTTCACTTCTTCTGAAAAAGTATGTGGCATTTCATCTTTAGCTTTACCATTGTTCTGTACATAGTGCGGATCATTAGCAAAGAGACGAACCAATATACCGACTATGACACTAATGAGCCCAACCAGATGGAATGCAATTCTCCAACCATCTATACCCATTACTGAAGTGGAGGCTATTAGTACAGAAAAAAGACCACCTATTATGGAGCCTAGATTTCCTGTTAGTTGTAGCCATCCAAATGCTGTACCACGGTTGTTATCATCTGTTGAGTCAGCAACAAGTGACTGAATGGCAGGAATGACTATGGCAAGTCCAACACCATTTAAACCTCTTGAAATAGCAACCTGATAACCAAATCAGACAACTAAATGTTGAATTATAATCTGGAATCAAGTAAATGAAACAGGTTCTTATGTCAGAATGGTAGAGTTTAAAATATGAAAACAACCAACGTCATGTATTGTGTACATGAAGAATTTGTACCTGCATTTTTCAGTTTTTTTTTTTTTTTGAAAAGATCTGCATTTTTCAGTTGCTCCTTATAATTTATACAGTTCTTTAGAGCTTCTTTACTTCTAACTAGTTTAAGGTTCATGATCTCCGCTCAAGAGCTACAAGCTTTATGTTAACCAATGCAAACATTCCCAAAAGGGGAATCATCATAACTCATACTCGTTAAATATTTTTAACTCAAACACAAAAATATGTGCTTCATGTAACTGGTATCCAAAATATACAGCATGAGCTTTTTTCAGTAATGAAGGAGCCTAGGTACATTATGCTAAGAAGGAAAAAACAGAAAATTTGCTAGGTTTGAATTGGCTATTGATACGCTTGATTCTTTAGGACAATTTCACTTTGTCACTCCAGAGAGATCTTCAATATGGAAAATGAAACGAAAATAGGCGAAACAAAAAACAAATTTATGCCAACTTCAACTATTTTTTTTAATAAAAAAAAGCAACTAATTCACCTCAAAAAACTATAACATTTATTCCTTTAGTATCCATAATCCATCATCATTCTTTCTAGATCAAGCAAAGCTAGACCCATCTTCGAGATTAGTACTCTAATCCACTTTGCTTGTCAATGTGGAAAAATCAACACTACATTGACAAAACTGACTAATCTATCTTATCAACCACAAGATTAAACTGTTCAAGAATATCAAAATCAACCAATAAAACACAAACAACCACACTCGCCTAGTCAACCAACCCAATTCAAGGCTTGACTTCGATCTATGATTACAAATACCCAATACACACTATAACAAAACCAATCTGAGACAAAAGAGAGAGATAGACCTGAAGGAAAGTAGAGGAGAAGCCAACGAGAAAAGTGGCGGCAGCCCAAAGAAAAGCACCAAGAGCAATGACATTGGCTCGGTTGTGACGCATAGCAAGATAAGCAGCAAGTGGGTAGCAGGAGGATTGGACAATGGATCTGAACAGAGTCAGAGAGCCCAACCCAGTTGGGTCTGTGTGAAGAGAGGCTCCTACTTCTTTGTAGACTCCTGGCAAAAGGGACTCATCAGCTCGCTGCATAATACTGGCTAGGTTGACCAGCACCAGTGTCACAGTCTCTGGTTTCATTTTCATGGCTATCTCTGTTTGCACTGAAAACAGAGGACTCTGCCAAAGCCCAAAACAGAGGAAGACGAATCAGAGATTTGGAGAAGACGAGAGGTCACATTTTTGGTTGACTTTGAACGAGGTTGATGTGGGAACGAGTAGATTTGGGAAGTTTGACACGTGTAGGGTTGGGGTTTGATGGGTTTAGAATGGAGCGGTGGAGATTTGGAGCTTGCATGTTGTTATTGAGACCAATCTGGAAATAGTTATAGGTTGCTTTTTATGGAAGGAAAGGAGAAAGTTTTGCATGCAAGAAGTTCGGGATGTGCTTTTTTCACGTTTTGAAACTAATTTGTCTTAATTTACCTTAATTTTTGCTAATTGAATAGATTTATACATTAATAAAGCTTACAGGATGGCAATGCATTGAGCAATACTATTTCAGTTAGTCTGTGTGACACGTTATAAAAGAGAGTTGTAATCCTTTCATCATGTGTCACACTCTTTAGTAACACATTAGTTGTGTTGAGGCATGGGAAATAGCTCAATAGTTTCATGAAAGATGACACCATCTCTTCTTCAAGGGTTTTTTTTTTTTTTTTTTCTATTTTCTTTTTAACAAAAATATATACACACATTAAATAAAGCTCAAGGATTGGATTTCACTCCTAGTTTAGGTCCACAATCTTTGTCATTCATTCCTTGTAGTAAGGATGTGCGGCACTCATGTTCTTTGTGAGTTGAATTTGAAAGTGCTTGCTAATGGGTTGAAACGAGTACTTCCGGAGTCAGTGATGGGAAGAATATCAGAATGCTTTTGTCCCTAATTGTTTAATTCGTGACAATGTTATAACCCTGGAAGTTGATCGAAGGGACATACTCTTTCATAACCTGTAAGTTCTGATTACTTTTCCATTTACAAGAAGTTCCAGAGCTCCAGTTTATCTTCAACGTCCAACCAAAAGACAGAATTAGATACAAAAACAATGATTGAGAGTTTCACTCTATACATGAAGAATCAAAAGCTGCGTGTATATGTTCTCACGCCGTCCTCGAAGAAAATGAAAACATTTGATCTTTAGGGGCGTACCACTAATGAAAACACGGGTACTTATGTGGGTCTTTTTCTCATCAAAAAGCTTAGCCAAACCAAAATCCGATATCTTGGGGATGAGATTAGTGTCAAGCAGAATATTACTGGCCTTCACATCTCTGTGTACAATTCGAACCCTTGATTCTTCGTGAAGATAAGTTAAACCTCTAGCTATGCCCAAGCATATATTAAAACGTGTTGACCAATCAAGATTTAAACATCTCTCTCCTGATTCATGCAATCCATAATAACAAATTCTTTTAGTGCTTTGTATTATATCACGCATAATGCATTATAAATTAACAGTCTTATTCTCATACCAAATAATGCTTGATCAAGACTGTTGTTCTCCAGATACTCATAGACAAGGAGCCTTTTAACTCCCTCAGTGCAGAATCCGTACAACTTTACCAGGTTATTGTGTTGCACAGAAGATATAGTGGCAATCTCAGTTACAAACTGGTTCTTTCCTTGGTGGGATGCTGCAGACAATTGCTTCACAGCAATTACTCTTCCATCACTAAGTGTTCCCTATCAATCAAAATATTATGAAAAAAAAAAGTTTAGCAAGATTATTATATGCACATTGTCCAGTATCTGTAGTGAAAACGCGAGTTCAGCAACTAAAGAGTTCGATGGGTTGAATATTGTAATGTTTTAGGATGTCATGGTCAACATTCAGGCATATGAACTAGGTATGTAGAAGTGCAACGCCTGTATCGACTAGTAAACATTAACACATGGATCCTCTTTTATTAGAATAATAACTTACTCTATAGACAGGTCCAAATCCGCCCTCTCCAAGCTTATGAGCTTCATCAAAATCGTTTGTAGCTGTCTTTAGTTCAGGATAACTGAAGGTAAGTGGTCCAACATCTATCCCGTACAGCTCTGCAAATTTAACATAACACACTGTTATGTCAACTGTAAGCCTGTTCTTCAGCCAATCAGTTTCCCTTCTCCTTTTTTTTGTTTTTGTTTTTTCTTTTCCAGTTAACCATCAAGTATGCATCTACTGAAACACGCTATATGTATCTGACATACAAAGAGTTTGCAATGAAAAAATAATTAAAAAAAAGTTTGAACTACGAAGTGATATAGAACAATGGAGTCACTAAAACCAAATGATGCAGAACAAGGAAAATAAAAAGAAGGTAATAGATAAAACATTTAAAGAAGAGTAACAGAAAACTAAGTGAACTTATGAATATTGGGAATCTTCATCACTTAATGATCAAAGCCTCAAGTTACTATTACTAAATAAATAGTAAATTAAAAAATTCTAGTCCTAGATAAAAACGAAATAGATTGAGCTTGATTTATGAGCATCTATAGCAAACACAGAATTTAATTGCAATTGCCACAGCCTAATGATAGATTTCGTTGAACAAGAAAAGAAGTAGCAGTTTACCTTCGCCGTCATCAGGGTCAGACCTTTTTCTTCTTTGAACAAGATAAAAAGCCACAAACAACAGAACCAAAAGTACTCCACTACCCACAACAATCCCAACAATCAGCCCAGTTCGATTCTTCTTACTAGTTGGAGGGTTGTTACTGACAGTAGGTATGAAATCTGTACAAAATCTCTTTAGTTGATTATGTGAAACCACTTCTTAAAACATCTGAACCTAAACATGCTAAATTGCATCTCAAATTTCCACACTATATTACCCGGTGTAGCACTGATGGCTGCAATAGCAGGTCCATAAGTACCCCGCGCAGGTACGCAGCAAGTCCCCTTTCCAGCCCAAAAGAGATGGATTTCAAGGTAGTTCTCCGAAACATGAGCCGTGTATGGCTTCTGAACAGCTCGGAAAGATGACATACCTGCCTCCTTTAGTATATCAAAATCCTTTGATACCAGAATGCCCTGAAAAGTAATAAAGGAGGATATTAAGTTTACTTAGTATGAGAGAGTACAGTGATGCTTGATTCACTATAGTTTACCATAGAGATTGGCATATTTAAGATTTGAAATGACAGAATTATTGAGGTTTCAGAAATTAATTGAGATGCGAAAGGTAGTCAACAGGTTATTGCAGCAGTAATGAACTAAACTTCGGGGCAAAAGAAGACATACATTATGATTATTGGCAATAGATGGGGAGTGAAGGCCATATCAAGTAAGAGCTTGAGTAATTGAGTGGTGATTCTATGTCTACTCGGATACTTTTGGATCTACTCCATATATCCATCAGATTTTATAATGACGAATATAATTGATAAATTTGTTATAAGACACTTGATCTAATTTATTCAATTCAACAATTTAATATACCAAGAGACCCCAAGTCAAGTTCACTAATTCAATAAGGAAAAGTTATCCTAAGCGCTCATAACATGGTTTTATATATAAAAGAAAAGTTTAAGATGATACAGACCTGGATATAAATATCAAAAAGACGTCTCCCAAGAAATTTCCCGGTAGTAGCAGCCAGAATGACATGTTCTGCAAACTTGAGGTTCACGGTGTAGTTACCATTCTGAAGCCCCAAGCCAAAGTATCTAATTGATGAAGCAGAGAGCCTTGCAGTCTGGAATAGCACAGAATCAAAAGTATTTGTGAATTGAGATGAGGAGAAACTTGTATACTGAGGATTGGTACTGCCAGTGAAAGATCCGACATTGCTAACTCCCCATCTGCTTGTGCCAGTCACAAAATATGAAGCTGGTCCAAGGGGCTCATTTTCCTTCTCATACACAATTCCATCGGAGGAAGACGTAATCTCAGGTCCTCCACAATTAATCCCAAAATTATAATCTGCAGAAAGATGAAAGAGCACCTATCAGAGAATGGTCACAAAGGCATTTTAACTTACAATAACAATGGTTAAGGCTTCGACCATACTTACAGATTCCAGGGCCACGATTGCAAGGAAAGTTTCTTTGAAGGCAAGCCAACCCTGAAGGAAGACCACTGAAATAAATATATAAGTAAACACCGAAATGAGTATGGCAGTTAATTTCTGGGTAGCAAGAAATGACCAGATTCTCAGGCCCCCAATTTTCTCACCATGAATAGCTTAATGTGAAATGTGCTCTACAACTAGTCCAAAAGGAAAAGAGAAATATTATTTATAGCTATGAGTTCTTGGCTACAATAATTACGTATGCTAATCATTGAGTGGTTGATACTCATGTCGCTTCTCATGGGAGGGCAAGGGACAACGGAAGGTTTGGTTAGATGATAGGTCTGATTTTATATTCTATATAAGTAGAGATTGTATTTCTTAGTGATGACCAAGAAATTGATTTCTAGCTTCCGCATGATATTGGTGAAACATATATCTGGTACTTAGATATGATGATCATTGGATTGGTAGTGGGATCCTGAATTCCTGAGCTACAATTGAAACGACAAGAAATTTGATTTTTAGGTGCAGCCTGATAGAGGGGTATTACAATAGTAGCCACAGTTGCTATACTTAAGAACCAATACAATGACAGGCATATATTGTAAGTGAGATGGAACTCTCACATCCCTTACCAAAATGATCAAAACACTAGAGATGAGCTCAGAGTTAAAGGAATCACCTGCTCTGTAAACTTTCTATGCTGAAGTTGTTGACAACTAAATTACTGCAAAATACACCCAATTGTCAATGTTAATTTCATCTAATAAAGGCACATTAGATACTTATAAAGGAAGCCCATCCTGCCAACCAAAAAAACTCTGTATACTTGGAAATATCACTAACGAACTAGCAAATCGTAATATAAGGAGAGTAAACAGAGTCATTAAACTAGAAGCTTTTTAACTGATAGAATAAAAATTTTGTCAAACAGAAACGTAAAAAAAGCTAAATAAATAGTGGAATATGAAGACATACAGCTGTAATTTTTCTTCTTTGAACCAAGAAGGAATGCTCCCATCTAGATAATTGTACGACAAATCTCTGCATAGTGCATACATATCATGACAAAAAACATCAAATACCAAAGTTCATAAATTTTAATATAACAATACTGTTATCATTATCAAACTTCACCATATGTCACATGATATTAATACTTTGATATATGAATTGTATCATGATAAGTTGAATATAAAACCTCATTGTCCCCCTGAACCCACTAGATTATATTTCAGACTTTTGCTAGAATAGGAGTCCACATCATGAAGAGAAACAATTTGACTGACCAAGAGACTATGCTGTAGGACTAAGAATAAGCTCCAAACAATCTTGAAGGACAAACAATATAAAAAATACTTCAATATTTTTATAAAGAATACATGACAACCTCCTATCAGTAAAGGCGTTGAGGGGATAAAGTACTCGGATTTAAGCTGTAACTGCCATTGCTACTTTACTATTTCATCATGTAGTTATGATTATTCTACTTGTGAGAAAAACTGTTCGCTACTTAATGTAGCTAACAGCATATCAATCTGTACTTCTAGGTAATTAGTTTCTTAGTTGTGTGCATTTAGTATAATTAATCAACTCAAAAGAAATCTTTATACTACGTATCAAGGTCACTGTCAAAGTTAAGTGGGCATTCGAATCCTTCAAGTTCAGGAAGCGTGCAATTCAGGTAAAATCATCGCAATCTGTTCATTGACACAGGGATGACTTATTCAAGGGGTTTGATTTTGGCACTCCACCTTTCAACATATTTTACCACTTGCACTCAACTTTCTGCCCCTTAGAAGTGGAGTTAAACTGTGAAATTGGAGTGCCAAAACCACTACCCATAGTTAATGGAAACCAAATATATCAGAAAGCTTGAGTGTAATGCACTAAGATCTGTAACACATATGCTGAAAACTTACATATTGAGAAGAGATGCTGTCTTATACTCGGGAAGGGTGCCATTCAACTTATTGTTTCCAAGAAACATAATTATGAAGACAGAAATACATGCCTCAATACTAAATGACTACATTTGGGTGGTGTATAAAACAATCAAGAGGGATTGGTGTATTACAAGATGGAGAGAGAACTCAAATTAAAAAGTGAGTCTGGTATCTGTCCAGTTAAATTGTTGAAGCTCAAATCCCTGGGGGAGGCAACAATATAAATCAGTTCCACACTTTAAGCCAATAAGAAGTAGTGGTAAAAATTCTTATAAGAAAAAGAAAAAAAAAAAAACCATAATCATCATTCATCTAAAACTGGTTGATGCAATTGAATGGAAATTACTCTATTTAGCCTTGTATGCATTACAGTCATGTTAGAGAAGAGGATAATGTTGCAATCAAGAAGTCGTATTGGTATCCTTCTGTATTTAAAAAGAAAAGTATTAAAAAAAAAAAAGTTCCAGTTTTGGCAATTTGGGTTTTCTCAACATGTATGGTCACCAATCACCAAGAAAAACTTACAGCTGAGACAAACTTTGGTATACTCCAAAATCGGAAGGAATTGAATCAGAAATATTGTTATTCCTCAGCTCTCTGCAGGGTGTGAAACCAAATTGCCATGATAAGTTTCACAAGAAAAACAAACAAGAAGAAAGCAGTATGATCCCGATGTTGTGATGGGTTCAAATATAAGTGAGAAATATTTGCCTTACAAGATATTTAGAGCCTTCATATTCTCAATAAACGCAAGAGAAGAGCTCCCATTGGCATTCGACAAATCACTAATGCGTCTGATATTACATCAGACAGCAAATGGTAAGCTTTGTAGATATGAGAAGATAAACAGAAAGTGACAAGTATATCTAGATACTCACAGCTCTTGCATAGAAGTCAGATTGGAAAATGCAAATGGTATAGGACCTTCAAAAGAGTTTCCTTGAAACCTCCTACAGTAAAATATAGTTAAAAACCCATAGAGCCTAACTAAAGGATGAAAATATTGTCAATAAACTGCAACTAAACAAAAGTAGTATTCATTTACAGTATCTTACAAGGAAGTAAGCTTTGACCAATTCCCAATGAAGTCTGGTATCCTGCCAGAGAGTTCAACATTTCTAGCCCAACTGCAACAAGCAAATGTACAAATCTCTTATACGTATAAACTATAAACCTTCAATCTATGCTTTTTTCATTTCTGGAAAATAAACATATTTGTAAAGCTCTTACAAAAACTCCAAGTTTTGTAGATTAGCAAATGTTGGTGGAATCTCACCGCTAACTCCCGAACTATCAATGTAACTGCCAAAGTAAACAATAATTAATTGTCACAAACGTATTGCTACCTTATAACTTTTTGTAAATTGACACCTAGCAGTCATTAGAGAAGAGATGAATGTTCAAAGTAAATTACTAAAATATGGTAATAGAAAATAATAGTTGTATTAGTTCCGATTTTGCAGATTTTGTAGCTATACAAATGCATATACCCACAGTTCACTATCCATTCGCATATGACAAACAAAATTGAGGTTAGAAATTTTTTGTATGTAGGATCATTTCAAAACACCTGATACCCTCATGCCAAAGCTCTGAAAAAGAAATGAACAACATATCAAACTTACAGCTGTTGTAAATTGAATAAATTCCCTAGCTCAGATGGCAGAGAACCCGAAAAGTTGTTTCCTCCAAAAGCCCTACAAAATTGACAAGTAATCTCCAATTGATATTACTCTTTGGTGCAGATAATCAAGATTAAGTGCAAGCTGCAGGTATATGACTATAAGTTTGAATCAAGCAATACAGAGACAACATTGAATAGGGAGACTACTAACTGGGACTATATTGGAAACATGTGTCTTAATATTTGAAATAAAGAAGATATATATGAAGGAAGCAGTCATATACATTAAGGTTTTTGCTTTAAATAAGAGTCCATCTGATCACACAGTCATGTAAAGCAGTTCTCTTGTTTTGAATCACACATTCAAACAAAGTCCCCCTAATCAGTGGTCTGAGTCTCCCAAATGAGAAAACTTACAATGATCTCAGTTCAGTAAGTTGTCCAAGTTCTTTAGGTAGCTCGCCTGATAAATCGTTGATGCCAACAGTACTGGAAATTAAAATCAAATAAATCAAATAAATCCATCGAATATAGCGTTCAAATAAAATGTTATAGATGTGCATACAAGTATTGCAAGCCAGTTAGATTTGCAATGGCTGCAGAGAGAGGTCCTGTCAAGTAATTCAGTGCCAAATTCCTACAAGACATGGGAGAAAGATTACAAATTGGGTAACTAAAGCGAGTCCAACTCAAGTGCACGAGTTCAGAGAAAGCATACAGATTGGTGAGAGAAGTCAAACTCCATAACTCGTCTGGAATTACACCAACAACTTTCAAGTCATAAACTTTCCTGCAAATTCAAATTATTTAGAGCTAAAAAAATTGAAGTTCTAGAGAGCGGCATTGAAGTAAAATGAGAGATTAGAAGAGTAAATTACAGTTGGGTAATGTGGCAAATGGTGCTGGATTGATAAGAGCAGTCACATATGATTAAGGGGTTGTAATCGGTGTCATCAAATTTGGTGGCGTTTATGGCAGCTCCAGTGCATGGGTCTCCGGTTGTGTTCCATTGCTCCGGATTGGCCCGAATCTTCCATTTCTCAAATACTGAATTCAAAGCTCTCGCTGCAACACCAATTACAAATATTGAAATCTCAAACCTTTATGTTGTAATCACAAAAACCTCAGCTTTGCCAAACCAACCAAAAAAAAAAAAAAACAACTTTGCCAAACATATGGGTTTTCCATCAAAATGGGTAACAGGAAGCTATTGGGTGGGAAAAGAGGTTAGCAAAGTGGTGATAGATGAAGTACAAGATTGTCCTGTACCATTTATATGGGTTTTTTTTTTTCATGCATATAAGTTATTGTTATGAACTAATGAAGTTGATGACAGTCACTTTTAGCTCTTCTGTAACAAGAAAATAAAAAAAGCCGTCATTGGAAAGATTAAGAAACCTTGAGATGGGTCAGTGGTGGCATTAGTAACTTGAGGTTGAGGAGCAGGAGCAGAAACTTGAGCTTGTGCTCTACCAGAGATGCACAAAAATAAGACCAAAACTGATAAGGAGGCACCCCCTGACATGAATGCTTTGATCTTGGTTGATATGGAAACTGAGGGACACAGTGAAATTGGTTGATCAAAGTAGCAACAGAGTGGAAAAAGACAGGACTTTTATGCTGGAGACTTGATCTGTACCTCCACAAAGACTTTTGGGCTCTCAAGTCTGAAAACAAAGAAGATATGGTGACACATCTGTCCTCCATTAAAAAAGGAATGATTCCAGTCTTCCAGAAGCACTAAAACTCTTCTAGGTGAGCATGGACGCCGGCGACCGGGGACCAAGGATGATAAAGCAAGAGAGACAATCTCATATAAGTTAAAACTCCAAGAAGAGATAATAGGCACGTTTTGCATTATTTTACTCAAAAGATTGTCTCTCGATAATTATATTATTGTCTCCAAGGATCATATTATTGCCCTCAAGTGAATTGCATAAATTCCCAAAACCAAAATGAATACACTACAGACACAATTGATCAAGGGGATATGATCATTACCCAATTTTAGCTTAAAAATTGTCCACTTACCCAAACACTCTAAGAGATTATTTCCTTAATACCAAATTAAGTATTTTTTTTTATTCTTTTTTATTTATTTTTGGGACAATTTTGTCCTCTCCTTCTTTGTCACTTACTGAGAGAAGTCATCGGAGTCCTTGCCGGACTCCGGTGAGGCGGTGACCAGTGGTCGGCCGAGGACTCCGGTGACTGACTCCGGCGACTGGTGACCGGAATCCTGCGACCGGTCACCGGAATCCCGAATCCGGTCGCTGGACTAGTGACCGGATTCCCGCGTCTGAATTTATTGCCCCCTAATAATACCCAGTAATCATATTATTGCCTCCCAATAATCATATTATTGCCCTCAAGTGAATTGCATAAACTCTCAAAACCAAAATGAATACACTACATACACAATTGATTAATTTATATGTTCAATTGTACACGTAATTTTTTTTCCTTCCTCATTCTCGGAGCTCACAGTATACAAAAAAAAAAAAAAAAAAAAAGCTCTGGGCACCCATCGGAGTGTGAGGCAGGCTGGTTTTTTTGCCGGTGCTTCCCCGGCGGCGGTTTGGGGGTCGTGACCGGATTGGGTGGCGGAAGATGCGACCGGTTAGGTTGGAGGACTAGCTGGTGATTGGCTTATCTCAAGTATGGCTCCGGGCGGTGGAGAAACCAGAGTGGTGGCTGTGGAGAATTTGAGTTTTGGATTGACCCGGCGGCGAGATTCGCATTGTTTCGGATTTTCACGGAGGCGGTGGCTTCCTTGATCTGCTGCCTGTGCTCGCTAGGTTCTTGCCTCCGAAAATGGTTGTACTTGCATATCGATCGGAGTCCTATTCGAAGCAACAAGGTGATCAGGGCGTCTGGTTCTGCAGGATCCTCTCGGTCCGAACACTGCCAGAGGTTGAACTTCTTCGAAAGTCACCAAACAACTGTGGCCTCACCGCTTTGTCATCACCGCCAACCCTACTGTGATGTCGCCGGTGCCTGCGGAAGTCGAAATCAGAGTGGAATTTGAGAGAGAGAGAGAGTCTGAGATGAGTTGAGAGAAAGAGAGAGAGAGAGAGAGAAATCGGTGAGGGGGGAGGAGAGAGAGAATAGATCGAAGAGGGGAGGGGGGAGAGAGAGATGAGTGTAATTTATTAATTAAAATGAGGGCAATACTGTTAATAGATGTTAGATTGGGTAAATGAGAGTAAAAAACTCTTAGTGGAGTAAGTGGACAATTTTTAGGCTAAAATTGGGTAAGTGATCACGGCCCAAAAATATATATATAAATAATTAAAAATTGTAAAAGAAAAAATAAAATGTGTCATAAGTCGGTTTTAAAGGCAATTGAACATATTTTAAGTAATTTCTTCGTATAAAGGCGTTTTTTTCAAATTTAGAAAATATTTTTAGATTTTTAGTTTATATATATATATATATATATATGAGGGTAGGTAACAGTGTAAGGTAAATAATGTGGTAGAATAATGTAACTTTTTTTTTGTTTTTGGTATATGGAATAATGTAACAGTACTTACTGAATGTATGATTTTCGGTTTCCCTTAAATCAAATCAAAGGAAAAAAAAAAATAGTACATGTTCACACAAGCTGATCAACTAGTTACTGTCACTTGCATGAATTAATGCATACAATGAGAGAGAGAGAGAGGGCCAATGTTGTGTAGATTGGGCAACAACTGGTTACTGTCACTTACATGAATTAATGCATAAAATGTGAGAGAGAGAGAGAGAGAGAGCGCACTGGAAAACTATCTGCAAATGCTAAAACTCATAGTCATAGTGAAAAAACTTGAAATTAAAGTAACAATGGTGAACTATGTTGAGAATGTGTATAAATATAACTCCTGCATTGAAAAAATATAAATTTGCTTATGGGTTTATAAGGATTTGAGCAATTTTATCCATTGTTAATTGATTTTGGATGTGAAACCTTAAATTACTTTATCAAACGAAACCCTAAACTAGAGGTAGAAAACGAAGAAAAATAGAGAGAATAAGAAGAGAAACAACTGGTATGGAGTTTGTACAATTTCACAACTAACTACACTAAGCTTGATTAACCCTTTTATACTAATGGAGTTGTCCTTTTATACTAATGGTGTTGTAACTAATTATTCTACTCTTTCATCTGGGTTTCGACACGTGTAGCTCATTTTGTGGTCTAGCATTGTCCATGTGAGTATTTGTTGAGCTCTCTTCCTTTTTGTCTTGACTTTGACCTTGATTCATTTTTTTTTTTTTTAAATAAAAGGCTGGTGCGACTGCCTTCAAACCTTGATTAATGAAACTGTCGAATACAAGGGGGGGGCATTGAGCCTAAACCCCTGATTACAATAAACATCTAGAGTATTTCCCAAAATAATATCAGGAATCTCTACAAAAGACATGTATTCTAATAAGCACTAACTAGCAAAGAGTGCTCCACTGGTGTCTCTATTTGTTTTGACAAAGCGATGACATAACGGAAAGATAACTCGATATGTAACTTGATTACAACGTAGCATAGTTACCATAAACATAGCTTTCCTAAACCCGACGACACTTAGCTTTACCCTGCCACTAGGCGGCAACGACCATTTGACAAAGCAAGGAACTCCCCACCTACCTAGAGCAAACAAGGCACTTTGAGTGCACACACAGGCACGTAGCCCTACTAGTCCTACACTACATATGTAGGGACTTATTGCTCGCAAAAAGCGCAAGAAAACTAAACAACATAAAATAATAAAAGCATAAACTAAAAAATCAACTTGGGTAGGGCATGGCCCAAGAGTGTGCCCAGGCCCAAGCCCAAGCCCAAGAAACAATGAGACCACAACCAACCAGCCAAGCTCAGCCCAATTTCGCCATCACCTACCTCGGGTCGCCACCACCTGAAAACGCCATCGCTTGTGTTGGAGCTCCGCTTATAACGAGTCACCATCTGCCACCGACCACAGCCTGCAATAGACAGCCATCTGCATCGGAACTCCAAAACCTCCCTCAGATCGCCCCCACCAGCACTGAAACTCCACTTGCTAACGATCACCAATGGCAACGCTCCTCCACCTTGATTATCCCAAGGCCAATCTTTACCGGCCACCCTATCCAACCCTGATCCGGGAGTCAAAGATAGCATAACCCGCAAAAACCATCCCCGTTCAAACCGGCTTCTAACGCCCACCACAGATCCCGCCTCCCTTTTTCCTCCCCAATCAGCAATGACAGCCGAGTTCACTAACACCTTTTCTTTCAACCGACAAAAATTGAGCCACAACCTCCCATTGACTTTGATCTCACCTACCACCGGACATCGACCCCATCGATCAAGAGTGACGCCACTTCGATCAAGGGAGCCGGGCCCCCCCATCATCAAATCCAACAGATTCAGTCTGACGACAGCGGCGATGGACGAGCCGTCGAACGGAGTTTAGAACCCTTTCTTCTAAAACCCTAGTACAGCTGCTAGAGAGAGAACTTCATCTAACTTGGGGTATTTACATTTATGTTGCCATGATTTTTTTTTTTCTTTGAGAACTAATAACCTTGATTCATATTTAGAGCTTCATACTTTTCCCTCATCACTTTAACAACACAATCCCACCAAGACAATAGTTTCCTCAGCAACTCTATTCTTCGATCTACTCTCATATTCTGTTAATCGCGGTCACTCAATCCCTTCCTCAGCCATCGTTTTCAACCTATTCATGTTCCAATGGAAAAGGTAACTACACCGCTAATAGTACCTACCAAACAAATCTAGACACCCTTCTCTCCACACTTGTCTCCACCAACGGCAATGACTATGGCTTATACAATTCCTCGTATGCCGAAAACTCATCCAACCAAGTTTATGCAACCGGACTTTATAGAGGAGATTTCCTGGCGGATGCTTGTTGTAGCTGCCTGCCTGCCTCAATGACTAGAGCCACAAGCTCACAGAGCTTTGTCCTAACCAAAAAGAAGCTCTCGTCTTTTATGACACTTGCATGTTATGCTACTCAAACCGATCCCTCTATGGCCTCATGGAGGATTCCCCGCCTTTCTATCTCGTGAGTCCAAGAAACGTAGCATCATCGGAAGTGGAAGCTATTCCAAAGATTGAGTAGTGAAGCTGCAGCAGGTGGTTCACTTCGTAAGTTCGTAGTAAACAGCACAACTACTTCAGATTTCAAGACAATATATGCACAAGCGCAGTGCACGCCAGATTTGTCCGAGCAAGATTGCACTGATTGCTTGGTTGGTGCTTATGGAGGCATCACAACTTACAGTTACAGGAAGGATGGGGCCAGAATTCTTAAACCAAGTTGTAACATTAGGTATGAGCCTGCTAGCTTCCTCGAACCCCTCAAATGTTGCACCACTTCCATCATCACCACTAATATATCCGCCTTAACCATCAATCAATACCATAAATTCGGAAGGTACATAAGTATATATGTTGCATTTATGTGTGTGTGTGTTACGATCTTTCCAAATTTGTTGTTCGTCTTTCGTTCTTTTTTTGCTAGAGTGATGTTTAAGGCATCTAAAAAATAAACAATTCTGTCGCTTCAAACCCGATAACGCCTTTCTTTCAAAGCTGTTGGGGATAGGGAAAGTGCTAAGGCCTACCGAGTACTGGGCGCAGAAGATGATTAGCTTCATAGTATGAAGCTAAATGGCTAGATCCATCTATGTTATGTGATTTTAATATATAGTACCTAGCTACCTGCATAACTTTTCGGTTCTGAAACTTTAGTGGATGATAACAAGTAACAAGTCATTATTTAATTTGATAGTCATGGTAATCTATCTGTGTATATAACTGGCTGGAGGCTTAATTGCAAAAGAATAAGAATTCTAATTTTTGCAGAACCAAAGAAGAGTAATAATTCGCGAACTGTAATCCTCGTGGTTGTGCCAATCACTGTGTCTCTGGTATAACTATATGCATATGCATTTATTTAAGAGTGAGGAAGACAAAGAAAAAACTTGATCAAAGTAAGCTTCCAGGTACTGGTCAAAAAAAATGAACTCCTCTGACATTTTTATTCTAGCTACTTGATTTGAGGAGGGCCTATTACTACATGTACTAAGCACTTGCCACTTGGATTTAATTATGTTACAACTCTTTTGGAAATTGATCAAATTTGTTGTATTGCTTCTTAGGCACTGAAGATGCAGATGAAAGTAGAAGTGCAGAATCCTTGCAATTTGACTTTGGCACCATCAGAGTTGCTACAGATGATTTTTCTGAAGCAAATAAACTCGGACAGGGCGGTTTTGGTTCTGTATACAGGGTACGGATACATCATCATATTTAAATGATCATTCATATCAATCATGTGCCAACTTAACTATAAGTTAACTATCCTATATTTTCCTTGAATGAACGTAACTCCTATTTTGTACAAAAACGTTCTCAGGGTAAGCTTCCCAATGGCGAAGAGATAGCAGTGAAAAGGCTCTCTATGGATTCTGGACAAGGAGATTTAGAATTCAAAAATGATGTCTTACTAATGGCTATGCTTCAACACAGAAATTTAATTAGACTTCTAGGTTTCTGCTTGGAAGGAAATGAAAGGCTTCTTGTCTATGAATACCTCCCTAACATAAGTCTTGATCACATCATATTTGGTATGACTGACCTCTGCATTTTCTTCAACTTCAAAAATCTACTATAGAATTTTCATTGTGTGACACATGTAACAAACACTATAACCGATCAAATCTGTTGAAGGATATTTGATTTATGTGTGTCTTACCAAACTAGGATTACTTTCTATTGTTATAATATGAGAGAATGTTCTAGTGTTTCTGTTGAAGAATACGGAACGAGAACTAAGTGTGGATCATGATGGGGAGAGAGAGAGAGAAAGGGAGAGACACAAGAAGTACAGTGGTTCACCTTGCCCTTGAGACAAGGCTACGTCCACTTAGAGATTCCACTAGTAGTGAGGCCAAGTAGCCTTTGTAGTGATACAAGTAAATGGATCTCCCTCTCTAAGAAGGGGAGGACTTCCCTTTATAGCTAAAGGAAGCCCCACTCTATTCTATATTTCCAATGTGGGATACAACATACATATTGCTTCTCTTGAAGCCTCTTGGAGAGCATGGGAGGGTGGCCTCCCTACGAGGTATCGGCCGACCTCCACCATAGCAAGGTAGCTCGGGTGTCGGACTACTAGATGCATGTCGTAGGCGGGACTAGCCATGTCGCAGGGCCCACCTAAGAGGTCGTTGCTTATGCTTGGCAGTATGTGATATAGGTGGTATGTACAAGTCCCCCAAGTCCTCGAGTAAGAGGCGCTTCTTAGTTGGGGAGTTTAAATGTGATGCCGCCAAGTATGAGTGATGACCTCGTTGAACCCCATACCCATACTAGTCCCCCAACTCTATAAGTAAGAAGGGACTCTACAGGTATGTTGGTGCCCCGGGGCCCTCATCAAGCTAGTACCTGCAAAGAAGATGAGAGTGCACAAAAGCATATTGATTGCGCTAGGGCAATCGAAGTGACATTTGAGTTAAATGCATCAAGGTGCATGAACGTGTATGAGATGCATGATGCAAAGATGTGTGATGAACACAGTAAGACATAATGATATGTAAATGTTGTATGCACGTGATGCACATGTGTTAGGATCGGGAGTGTTGTTACTCGCCAAGTCCCTTAAGTTACGTAGTTAGTAAAACGGGAACTCGGACTTAGATATCTTTCGAAGATGTCAGTGAGGCTAAGAATGAAGCTTCGGTATCGAAGTTACGTGTCATACTAGCGAGATTATGCAAAACCATGATAGTCCCCCGAGTATGAGCGTGTAAGAACTGCGCTCACTCGAATTGAGCGAGTAGTGGGTTGTGTGAGTTTTGTCCTAAGGTTTTATTAATGGGATGTAAAAGAAATTTAATTGTTGCGATCAACATGCAATAGGTGAAAATTTTTAATATTTCCATTAATAGACCATAGGGCAAAAAGTATGAGCGTGAAACCAGATGATAGTCCCGGTCGGGTACTATCTCCACTTCTGATAAGTGGTATGAATAAGTCCCCCAAGTATACAGAACGCTCGGAAGGTGAGATGACTCAAAAGTAAGGGACTGGACCTTGGCTTACCCGGCCTCCGGTACCAAGTGGGGTTTTCTTAGGGCTTGAGCCTATGGTACCCGATGGGGTAGAATGAGGATTTGGGTCTCTGATACCCAGAAGGGTAAATGAGGACTTGAGCCTCTGATACCCGGAAGGGTAGATTGAGGGCTAGAGCCTGTGATACCCGGAAGGGTAGATTAAGGGCTAGAGCCTCTGATTCTCGGAAGGGTATATTGAGGACTAGAGCCTCTGATACCCGGAAGGGTAGATTGAGGGCTAGAGCCTCTGATACCCGGAATGGTATATTGAGGACTAGAGCCTCTGATACCCGGAAGGGTATATTGAGGACTAGAGCCTCCGATACCCGGAAGGGTATATTGAGTTCCGGGTAGATTGAGGGCTTGAGCCTCTGATACCTGGAAGGGTAGATTGAGGGCTAGAGCCTCTGATACCCGGAAGGGTATATTGAGGACTTGAGCCTCTGATACCCTGAAGGGTAGATTGAGGGCTAGAGCCTTTGATACCCAGAAGGGTAGATTGAGGACTTGAGCCTCTGATACCCAGAAGGGTACATGAGGACTTGAGCCTCTGATACCAGGAAGGGTAAATTGTGGACTTGGAAGTATCTCGCCTGGGGCAAGTATTTGGATACAAGGGACTGGACCTTGGCTTTTGTAAGGGAGCTACCTTTTAGTCATCCCGTCGGGATACGTCGCTCGAGTAGAGGATTTAATTGAGAGCTAGGGGTCTCGTACCGGATAGGGTATTATGGCCTTGGGCCTCTGGTACCCAATGAGGGTGTCTGACCTTAGGCCTCCGGTACCCCATGAGGGTTGGGCTAACTCGTATACCTAGTGGAGTAGATAGGCTCGGGAGGTGAGTGAGCCTGTGATCCCAGTGGGATTGAGAGCTATGGGTCTCTTTGACCCGTTGGGATCAAATGAGGGTTTTAGCCTCATAACCCCGTTGGGGTAGATGAGGGCTTGAGCCTCCTTAACCCAATGGGGTTGAATGAGGGCCGGTAAGCCTCCTTTACTCGGTGGTGTGACCCCGGGTAGAATAATGGAACCCCGTTGGGGTGACCGGTGGCCATGGGCCCCGGTACCCGGTGGCCATGGGCCCCGGTACCCGGTGGCCATGGGCCCCGGTACCCGGTGGCATAGCCCCGGGTAGAATGATGGCTTTGAGTATCGTAACCCCGTTGGGGTACCTCGCCTGGGGCGAGGTATTTTAAGTGCCGCGTGTTGTGTCAGATGTATATATGGAGAAATTTAATTGATGGGTAATTAAATAAAGCATTACGTTAATACATAGGCATAATAGATATGATATCAGGACTATCACATTTTGTAGGCATGCTTAGATTATAGAAATCGTTATTTGAAGCATGTAAAGCATTGCATTAGCTTAAATTTAAAAGTGTGAATGAGAACTCATCTTTTGCCGATTGGAGAAGTGAAAAATTGGGATTGACCCGAATACCAAATCTTGTTGGAGTTGTCCAAGGATAACGCTCCATGTAATCGACAAATGATCATCAATAGTTTGCTTGGCCTTGTACGCACAAGAAGATGCCCGGTTTAGAGTTATTTTACTTCTTCCAAAGGCAAAAGAAAATAAGTGATTAGCAAGCTATTCATATGGTTGAATTGATGAATCACATATATTTTGCTTGTACGCTTTGATATGATCTAGTGACAATTTAAATCCATTTAAATAGCATGAAGGATTGAATTGTCCATGTAAGTATGGAAATGATTATTCTTGACATGAGAAGCTTAAATGATCATGGTAAAAGGAAATTAGGAATTGATTGTATAACAATAATCATGGTTGGTGCATGACATATACTGATCACAAGTTCACAACTATTGCATGGCAATAGTAATCATGGGTAGCTATGACAAGGCGAGTAGCAATAATTATCCGGTAAACTTGAAGAAGTAATGTAGAAATTGAGGTTGTGTTTGTATTGTGTGGTCAGAGAGACAATATATGAGTGAAGTAGATGTGCTTAATTGTCGAGTCAATATGCAGGGATCCAATTATTGATATAGTAAACAATTGTCAGTGCACCGTACATATAATTGTGCGTATGATTGTTCATATATATGACAGAGGGCAGACATCAATTATGGTGCAAGAATAAGTAGCAGACATATTTAGAATTGTCGTATGCATGATTTGCATGGCAATGCGAGTTGGAATATGGCTGACCATGTTATCATCTGATACACATGGCCGCTTATTATAGCATCAAAGGTGGTATTAACAGCTAAGTTTAACAACATATGCGTGTAGGAAAAAGAATATAACCAAGTGGCTCGGTAGAAGGCAAGCATAATCAAGTATTGATATGCATGTGCCAAGCACCGGTTCGTGCTACAAATTGTAGATGAGTTCGAAGAACTATATATATACGAGCACACCAAGCATTGAGCTTTATGAGTTTAAGGGACTTATCTGGATCATAGATCGTTAGATTGTCCGAGAATGTGTTCTATCGTGGTAGCAGAAGCCTTGGACAGAGAGGGCTGACTGGGTTGACAGAAGCTGATGGGAAGGAACTGCTGCAAATGGGATGCCCGGAAGAGATATGCAGGTGGCTGCTCGGGTTCTGTCAAAATTTTTTTTTTTTGAAACCCTGGACGTGTCTGATTCCCGGAGAGTAGTGGGTGAAGGAGGCCAGCCGGTACCGGTGATGCTAGGGATACCGGTGAAGGCAAGAGCCTTGCAGATGAAGTTGTGATGGCCAATGAAGGTGTTCCAAACCAGTCCTGGATGGATTGGGTGTCCAAACAAGTCCCCGGGTGCACAGAGCTTTTTTTTTTTTTTTTTTTGTGGACTCGGTGAGAGATACCGCTGAGTATGCATTAAGCAAAGTACCGGTGAAACCACCACGCTGAAGCTCTCGCAAAGTACCGATGGCGAGTGGCAAAATTGATGCCGGGAGGGATGTTCCGCAAAGACTCGTGGTTAGTTACCCGGCAGGAGCTAGCCGTAGGGTGATGGAGTTACCGGTGAGTCACCGAGAGATGCTTCTGAGATTGATGCCAATGCCGAGACCGAGACCGAGTGGTGGGTCGCCGGAAGATCATCGCTGCTCGAAAGATGCACCGGGAAGTTAGGGTGTGGGAAGCATTCAAGTTGGGTCACGGAGAGGTGGAGAGGTTACCAGGATTCAAATTTGGTTCCATTTTGGTGAGTCACCGAGAATGGAAGATGTTGTCGAAGGCATGGATGGGTGATGCCGGTGAAGAGACAAATGCATCGGTCTCCGGGATTGGCCGCTGGTACTCGAACGAGTTGAGAAGCTTGGCTACTTGCAGCAGTGACCGTCACCGAGATGTTGATGACCTCCCGGAGGATTATAAATCAAAGAGGTCCCGGACGGTGCGGGTATCCAAAGTGCCAGACAGATGGTCTTTTGACAGCAGTCATGCTCTAAACTACTCAGGGCACCGAGAGCGGAGGAGGGTACCGGTAGTTGTAATGACCTCACCGAGAGCAGAAGGTACCGGTCAGTGTAGATGTCGGGGAACTCGTGGTGCTGGGAGCGATCCGGAGTCCCGGATGATGATTAGGGGACCGAAAACTGATGGCTTCGGTGACGGGGGTCTTGAGTGGCTATGATCTCCGGGAATAAGAGAATCCAGAAGGTCCCGGACGGGTGTGTGAGTACCCGAGATGACACACAGGATGAGGTCATGTTCACAATTGCTTGGAGCCTCTGGGTGAGTCGAGATCATGCGGATGATGATTTGAATTGTTGATGAATGGGTTCCGGGTTAGGTTGTTAGTTACTGGGTGGTGATGAGGTGCTGGCATGAACTCTCAAGATTAATGGTAGCTCTCGGTGTTGATAGCGGTACCGGGATTGCAATTTAGTTCGGGAACTGCTGATGCCGGCCGTGGTCCAGATAGGATCTGGGTCATAATCCGGGTCTTGCCTGTCGAGCGAGTTGAGTGAAAGTATCGGTCAGGGAGATGGTTTATCAAGCATGCAAGGGTGAGTCACTGAGAGGTGAAGTAAAGAAGCCATCAGAGTATGGGTGACCAAAGAGGATTTCTCATCTAGGAGTCACCGAGAAGAGGTGAGGTTGTTGCCGCTTTGGGCCAATGAGTTGATGAGGTTACCGGTGATGATCTCCTGGAGGTAGCATGGGTACTGGACAGGTTTCGGGTAGTGGTAAGGGTGTACGTTACTGGTACCATGATGCAGAGACTAGCGTATTTATACCATACGGGTACTAGAGGCCGGAGGTAGGTCACCGAGAGATTGTGGTGGTGTTGGTCTCCGGATGAAGTATGTGCCTCCGGGATTTGCTGACACGTGACAGCTCGATGAAGAGTGGAACTTGGGCTCATGTAATTGATGGCTCATGTACCCGAAAGCTTATAATATCTGTGCATGAGCCTTACTCAAGGTCGGAGGTTCATACCCAAACCTAGGGATCCTCCTTCTAGCGCCAATGTTTCTGTTGAAGAATACGGAACAAGAACTAAGTGTGGATCATGATGGGGAGAGAGAGAGAGAAAGGGAGAGACACAAGAAGTATAGTGGTTCACCTTGCCCTTGAGACAAGGCTACATCCACTTAGAGATTCCATTAGGCCAAGTAGCCTTTGTAGTGATACAAGTATATGGATCCCCCTCTCTAAGAAGGGGAGGACTTCCCTTTATAGCTAAAGGAAGCCCCACTCTATTCTATATTTCCAATGTGGGATACAACATACATATTGCTTCTCTTGAAGCCTCTTGGAGAGCATGGGAGGGTGGCCTCCCTACGAGGTATCGGCCGACCTCCACCATAGCGAGGTAGCTCGGGTGTCGGACTACCGGATGCATGTCGTAGGCGGGACTAGCCATGTCGCGGGGCCCACCTAAGAGGTCGTTGCTTATGCTTGGCGGTATGTGATATAGGTGGTATGTACATCTAGATTCCTAGTTCTAATTAGAATAGGATTCCTTGTACTCAAAGATTATGTACTTGTATCCTCTATAAATATAGGCTCCTATTATCAATAGTTACAACAATTTCTCTCTACAATCTTCTCTCAAATCTCTTACTCTAAAACACGTTATCAGCACGAGCCCTAACCCTAGATGAAAAGCCAAAAACTCTTTTCTTCTTTCTTCTTGCCGTGAAACCCTAGAACCGTACCCTAGGATCACCTCATGTGTGCCACCATCTCTACGCACGATTTTGGGAAGAAAACTAGAAGACTACAAGGAAAAGAAGAGCAAGAAAATCAAGCATCAAGAAAGCGCCAAGTAAGTTTTAAATTAATGTTCCTGCTTTCTGTCTTTAATATTCTTTCTTTTTCTTCTGGGACTTGCAGTGAACTAATCAAACTATCAGGACGACAAACTTTTGAATAACACAATGACTTGAGAAGATTTGAAATTATAATGTTGACACAATTTGTAAAGCTCACAAGTTACTAGAACATGAAGGACCTTTCCAACCTAATTACAGTCCTCTGCAAGTGTTAATATTAGTATTACTAGAACATTGCTATTCCAGACTGCTAATAATTGAGTCCAACATAGAAAATCTGAAACAATTGATCAGTGTAACAAGTAGGGAACTTTCTTTAGAGACATCCCAAACATAATTAAAACAAACCTCTTCAAAAGTTCATTTGAGAAAAGACTAGAAGAAACTTATTCCTTCAATTGGCCACTATGCCAAGTATCAAACTCTCATTAATGTTCCTTCAATTCAGTCGCACTGAGACTTGTGTTAGTACCTTATACCTAAATGGAAATTTACATTGACAATAACTGATGCTTGCAGATAAGATTGCCTAAGGTGGATGAGTGTATCTACTAAATTTGAATGTATATGTCATGTGCAGAATTGTGCGATTACACCACTCAATGATAGATTTTACTCTTTCTTTCTTCCCCACCACACAACAAAATAGGAGGAACATTGAAAAGAAGAAGAAGAAAAAAGTACTTTTTAAACACTATAAGACAAAAAAAGGAGACTATGGAACAAGGATACGTACTTGTTAGTTACCAGAGCATTCCAGGAAGTGAACTATCCCATGATGAACAATACCAGCCCATGCATGAAGCCCAGGCACGGAACTAGGAATTAAATTTGAGGTGGGCTAAATTTACCTTATGCTGGTAAGAAAAATTATTCTCAAAAATTTAACAGAGTCTACTTTGTTTTGATGGAATATCTCAATTGCATAACACTTGTCAAAATATCATCCACAAGATGCATTTTGTCACCCAAATCTAACAATAGAAAATTGAAACAATTCAAAGTTAAATATTCAATGTCAGTACAAATTTAACTTACTCAAAAGCTAAAAAACACCCAATCAAAAGTATAATCAACTCAACTCTCAAACAATCAACACAATAAAGAAATTGCCACTATCATGAGCAATTGGGCATTTGGGTATTAATAATACAAATTCAATATCTTTTTCTAGAAATCAATAGATTTGATTACTTACATCAAGAAATCTAGAAATACCCAAATTCTAACCTAAATTACATTCTAGTTTCGTCAAAAAGTTTCATTATAGAAGAGAAGTTAAAGTGTAATACCTGAATAAGGTTGAGAGATGAGAGCAGATTATTGAGGAGAGGAGATAGAGTGACTTGGTAGAGAGAGGTGAGAGTATGAGCTTGAGAAACGCAGATAGAGGTGGAAAACGGGCCACTAAGCACGAGCACGGCACCGGCCCGGCACGGCCCAAGCCCGTTAGTGGCCCGGCACGACCCAAGCACGTTAGAATAACGGGTTGGGCTGAGCCTAAGAATATTGGCCCATTTGCCCGGCCCGGCCCGAGCCCGTAATGGGCCCGGCACGGCCCGAGCAAGACATATTGTGGGCCGGCCCGTTACAAACACAAAATTTCATTTTGTTTTTAAAAATATTAAAAAACTACAATGATGAGATTTGAATATGAGACATTTTTATTTAAAATCTCATGACAATTCCACCAATGCTTTCTTTTATATTGCCAAAATAATGAAACAAAACATTATATCCTTGTTTTGACATAAGTATTTTTTCTAAATATTAAATATATGTTTATTAATAAAGACTAATCTCATAATAATACAACTGTAGAATGAAGGAAAGAATAATAGATACTAAATCTTCATTATATTAATAAAGATTAATCTCACAATAATATACTAAAAACAATATATTTTGAGTTTTTTTTTCTTTCTTTCTTATAGTGGAATATAAAAAATTATTAGAAATCTAATCTTAAGAAGGTAAGATCAAGAAAAACATTGTAGAACTTAATTTATTTTAATTTTCTAAATAGTTAAATAAAATTAATTTTTATTTTTTCAAATTAAGATTTTAAAATCGTACTTTATAGTAGGTAGGCACGAGCACGGCCTGTTATTGAACCGGCACGAGCACGGCTCGGCACGATATGGGTTAGGGCCATGGGCCGGGCCGGGCTTAATGTTTAAGTAAATGGGCTGGCACGAGCCCGACACGATAATAAATGTGCCGGCCCAAGCACGGCACGAAGCACGACTAGGCCAGCTTAAAATGGGCTGGGCCGGCCCGGCCTGTTTGCCACCTCTAAACGCAGAACTGGGCAGTGGGCAGAGGTGAGGACGAGAGGACAGAGAAAGGGAGAAAAGGAGATCTAGACTTGTGTGTTAGTTTGCTATATACATTAATTATATATGTAGACTTTTTTTTTTAAGGGGTGCTATGACTTAGTATACATATATTAATTTTTTCCCCCCAAAATGTTGACAGCCCACCCTTGTGTCCGTGCTTGATGAAGCCGGTGGATGGGTCATCAGGCAAACCCAGCAGCAAAAGAGCTGCAAAAGGAATGGCCGATCCTGCACTTATCTGTGAAAGAACTATCCTCCCAGCATTGGGAAACGGTTTTGCAAGGACATCCCCCATTTTTCCTCCAAAGAGACTTCCAAGTGAGGCGTCAATTATAAATATGGTCCAAAGAACTGTCGTTTCTTTATGGCAGAAGCCGATAAGGAGCAAATGACAAACCTGACAAGGGGAATGATCCAAAGACACCCTGAGCAATGAGTATTTGAAAAGTTGGGATTTTGATAACCAACTTGGATTCTTTAATCAGGTCCTTCACTTCTTCTGAAAAAGTGTGTGGCATTTCATCTTTAGCTTTACCATTGTTCTGTACATAGTGCGGATCATTAGCAAAGAGACGAACCAATATACCGACTATGACACTAATGAGCCCAACCAGATGGAATGCAATTCTCCAACCATCTATACCTATTACTGAAGTGGAGGCTATTAGTAAGAAAAAAGACCACCTATTTATGGAGCCAAGATTTCCTGTTAGTTGTAACCATCCAAATGTTGTACCACAGTTGTTATCATCTGTTGAGTCAGCAACAAGTGACTGAATGGCAGGAATGACTATGGCAAGTCCAACACCATTTAAACCTCTTGAAATAGCTACCTACTAACCAAATCAGACAACGAAATGTTGAATTATAATTTGGAATCAAGTAAATGAAACAGGTTCTTATGTCAGAATGGTAGAGTTTAAAATACTAAACAACCAATGTCATGTACTGTGTACATGAAGAATTTTTCATCTGCATTTTTTAGTTCTTTTTTTTAAAAAAAGATCTGCATTTTTTAGTTGCACCTTATAATAATGGGGCCGTGACCACTTACCCAATTTCAGCTTAAAAATTGTACACTTACTCTACTAAGAGTTTTTTTAACCCCATTTATCCAATCTAACATCTATTGACAGTTTTCCCCTAATAATTAAATTGAAACTCATCGATCTCTCTCCTGTCTGACTCTCTCTCTCTCTCTCTCTCTCTCTCTCTCTCTCTCTCTCTCTCTCTCTGTCTCTCTCTCTCTCTCTATCTCTCTCTCTCTTCATTGCAGGAACTTCGTTGACACCCTCCGATTACGTCCTCTGCGACCTCCAAGTCCGATTACTTCCTCTTCTTTATCTTTCTCCGTCATCCCTCTGCCCTTAATCTCCGATCGGCGGTGTGCTGGATCAGTTGCCATCGTAGTCGACCTTAATTGCATCTCTGATCCCGAGCATCACCGCGACTCGAAGAAGATGCAAGAAGAAGAGGATCGTCGCAATTGCAGCCTCTGCAAGCCCTGGAGTTCAGGTCAAGTTTTTGTTCCGAGTCGGGGCTCGTGTCAGCGTCGTCTGCCAAAGCTCACAGAGGACACTCTAGTCTTGATCCGGTCAGTCCTTCAAACTCGTCGCCCAAAAGTCGTTCTTTCCGACCTCACTTCCTGATTTCCGTTGCCGACCAATTCAACGTCTGCAAATTTATTTATTTTTGGTCTGAGATCGATGACGTCTACACCATTTGGGCAGACCACATGCCACAAGTTGTCTGGTATGAGAAAATATGCAGAAAAAATGTTTTAATTTCAGTTATGTACTAGAATAGCATTTGTTTGGTAGATTTTGTAGATTAGTGACTGCCTGTACTAATATTTAACTGTTGCAATCGTCTTGTGTCAAGTTTATTGGGGGGCAATAATAAGATTACTGGGGGGCAAAAAAATGTTTATTGGGGCAATAATAAGATTATTGGGGGGCAATAATAAGATTATTTATTTAGATAAACCTCCTAAAACTTTCAAAATTAAAAACATCTTCATTTTTCACTAATTATTGATCCCCAATAAACTTGTTATTGGGGGGGGGGGGGAATAAATTTTTTATTGGGGGGCAATAATATGATTACTAGGTATTATTGGGGGTAGTAAAATCATACGCCGGAATCCAGTCACCAGTCTGGTATCTGGATTCAGGATTCAGGTGACCGGTTGCCTGATTCCGGTCACCTGTTGCCGGATTCCGGTTATCGGTCACCGGAGTCCGCGGTCGGCCGCTGGTCACCAGAGTCCGGCAAGGTCTTCGATGACTTCTCTCTCTAAGTGACAAAGAAGGAGAGGGCAAAATTGTCCCAAAAATAAATAAAAGGGAATAAAAAAAAAAACTTAATTGGGTATTAGGGAAATGATCTCTTAAAGTGTTTGGGTAAGTGGGCAATCTCTTAGAGTGTTTGGGTAAGTGGAGTTAATTAACCCCAAAATTGGGTAAATGATCATTTCTTCTATAATTTATACAGTTCTTTCGGGAACCAAATTTGCTCACCACCTTTGGTTAGGTGGTGATACCACCACTCCATAAACATTTGCCACGTGTCACATAATCTAACTATGGTTAAGTTTTTAGAATTAGTGTTAATAAATTAATAATAGGGAAAATATCATAAATGGTCACTCAACTTTTAACTGTTCGACACTTTTAACTGAGTAACCAAAGTGATATATTTGAAAGTTGAGACCAAAGTGTCAAATGAGTCATAGTTGAGTGACCATTTGTGAAATTCTCCTTTAATAATATTAATGGTTAATGAAGAGAGAGAAATAAAAAAGAAACAATACTCTCTCTCTTTCCCTTCAAAGTTCAAACCCGGCAGACCCATCTCTCTCTCTTCCCCTTCAAACCCAACAAACCCAGTATGCAATAGCAAAAATAGCACCACAACTTTGAATTAATGTTAACAAAGAGAGAGAAATACGAAATACTCTCTCTTTCAGACCAGAAAACCCAGGTTTGGAATTTGATTTGAGTTCTGCAAACTTTTTCATTATCAATTTCTGCAAGTGACAGAACAAGTCAGGGCTTTGCTCCTAAAGAATTGTTGGAACATAGTCAATGGCTCATCCCCTTCAGCAGCCCTCCTGAGAGAGCGATTCTTTTCTCATGATTTTCTCCCTATTCAGTATTATCAACAATCCTCAGTGTGGCCTGGTCTTAAAAAATTATGGGATTCATTCTATACTAAGCTCCAGTGGTTGGTGGGAGATGGTCGCAGAATTTCTTTCTGTTCGAACAATTGGTTGGGTGCTTCAATTTCTTTCATTCTTCAAATCACGCCAGTGGTGCAGTCCCTTATGCCATCCAGAGTTAGTGATTTTATTAAAAATAAGCAATGGGCAATTCCTCCTATTTTTTCTTTTTTCTTTCCAAATCTTGCTTCAAGAATTTCTTATGTGGTGTTGCCTCTGGAAAATGAGGGGGACAAAGTCATCTGGCCTTCCAATGTAGCTGGAATTTTAACAACCAAGGATGCTTTCATGTTTCTCTCGCCACCTAGGCCTTTAGTAACCTGGTGCAAGTTGATTTGGAATAAGGCTTTACAGCCCCGCAAAAGCCTAATGACTTGGAAGGTCTTAAAAAAGAGGATTTTAACTGACGATTTGTTAGCAAGAAGGGGTATTTCTCTCTGTTCTCAGTGCTCTATTTGCCGAATACAAGGTGAGTCTTTAAACCATCTTTTCTATGAGTGCGATTTAATCCATGATTTTTGGAGTTGGCTTGCTTCTTTTTTCCGCAAGGGTATTATGCCAAGTACATCTCTTGCTAATCTTCTCTCTCCAGACTTTCTATATGGGATGGCTAGTCAAAAATTCTATGGAGTTTTGCTTTTTGCAACGCTTTGTGGTGCATGGTGCATCTGGTTGGAGAGAAACAAAATCAGGTTTCATGAGGGTACTTTTAATTTAGCAAGGTTCAAGCGTTGGTTTCTAATTTCTTTGAAAGAGTCTGCCTCCATTCACTTTATGCCATGCTCTAACTTTTTGAGAATGCAAGGCCTATTTGCCGTGCTAGGTCTTTCGTCCTTGACTGTAAAGGCTCCAAAATATATCCCAATGCAGTGGATCCCCCCCCCCTAATGCATTGGTTGAAGGTGAATACAGATGGTTCTTTTCGAGACAATAGCACAATCGGATTTGGGGGGATATTTAGAGATCATGAGGGTCAGTTTAGAGGAGCTTTTGCTAAAAAAGTAGAAACTCTCAGTGCAATTGATGCGGAAGTGTTGGCAGTTATTGAGGCTTTGAGGATTGCTTGGGTTAAGAGTTGGACTCACATTTGGCTTGAAACTGACTCTATGCTTGTGGTTCAGTATATCAAAAATCCAAAGTTAGTTCCATGGAGGCTACAAGGGCATGGTCTAACTGTTTGTCTTTCATCCGTATGATCCATTTTAGAGTCTCTCATACTTTCTAGGAGGGGAACACTGTAGCTGATGCTCTTGCTAATTATAGTGCACTCAATGCGGGTTATAGCTGGTGGGATGACCTACCATCCTTTATTGTTGGTCATTATGGGCGCCACTTGTCTTCTATGGTTTATTATAGATTTCGGTGATGGTTTTGTTTGTCTTCGTTTTTGTCTTTTCATTTGTTTTTGCTTGTTTTGCTCGTACAATGCAAGAAGGGCTTGTATCTTTTTTCAGGTTGGGTTTTGGTTTGGTCCCCCCAACTATTTTGTATTTCTTATTCTGATTTAATAAATTAAGGGGATGGGGGGTGGGTTCCCAGAGTGTGGCAGACCCTTCTCCTCAGGGATTGAGGGTGGGACTTGCTCCTTACATTATCTGCCTCTGAGGAAATAATATCGCCTAATCCCTTATTTATTTTTTTTTTAAAAAGTGACAGAACAAGTCTTAATACTATAATACCCAGCCTTTTCCAACAAAATTTTCACCTCGAAAACCCAAACTGAAATTGGTTGCCCACAATTCATAGAGCTTCAATTTCTCAAATTGCTTTGAACTTCATGGAAAATTAAGCCCAAAAGTAAAAATAAGTTAGAAGTAAATCGATGGTAGGATGGTCTGCAATTGAGTTTGCTGGGATTATTTGGTGAGTTGCCTCGTGCTAGACTAGTGTGTTGGGAGGAAGATAGAAAGTGCTGGACGAGATCTGGGTTTGTTGGTGTGTTTCTGAGAATTGGGAGGGAAGATCTAATATGCCCTCACAAACCCATCACTGCTCTCCTTCGTTTTCGCATCACTTTCTATTCGTTTATGTGGCAGACAAAAGCCAAAGAAGAGTTTATGTCCATTTGTGTTTTCTAGGTATGTAGGATTTTGCTGAATTCTGAAGTTGAAACAAATCATTGTAGGTTTTGCAGCTTGCTGGGCTAGTGTCGATGAAGAAGATGAGAGAATTAATATATTTTATTTAATTACTATCTTTTATTATTAGTTGATTTAGTGAATAATTAAAGTATTAAACAAGATTTTTTTTTCTTCTGATAATTAAGTTAACCATAGTTATTTATGAGTATGATTTATCAGACATGGTAGTTTCTTATTGAGTGGTGGTATCACCACCTAAGGAGTAGTGGTTAGCAAATTTGAATCCGTTCTTTAGGGCTTCTTTACTTCTAACTAGTTTAAGGTTTATGACCTCCGCTCAAGAGCTACAAGCTTTGTGTTAACCAATGCAAATATTCCCAAAAGGGGCATCATCATAACTCATACTGGTTAAATATTTTTAACTCAAACACAAAAATATGTGCTTCATGTAACTGGTATCCCAAATATATAGCATGAGCTTTTTTCAGTAATGAAGGAGCCTAAGTACATTATGCTAAGAGAAAAAAAAACAGAAAATTTGCTAGGTTTGAATTGGCTATTGATACGCTTGATTCTTTAGATCTTCAATAAGGAAAATGAATTTTTTTTTTTTTTGAGAAACTATCAACTTAAATAAATTAGGAGGTAAACTCCTTGGAAAGTACATTAACAATACAAGCTGGAGGCTCTAGGTGTAATATGAATTATGCTGCTCAACAGCATATATGAACTAGACTTATATACTGTGTATATCGAGTAACAGCAGACAAACCTTTTGGACTTAATTTCAATGTATTGCAGTTAACATATATATAGTTATTGATCGAGTTAAGCATATATATATATATATATATATGTATATGACATTATCTGTTTAGAATTAAAATTCAAAAGTAATGATGATTCAGACAAATTGGATTAAGGTAGGAAGTTATTTTGACAGTTCCTTGATGGAAGGAACTGTCATGTAACTGCTAAATATCAGTTTATAAAACTGAGGCCTTTACCGATTTTGATCCCTTCTAGAACACATCACCATTTCTCATTCTGATTTGTCCCATCAAGCAAACCTGAGAAGATACAGTGTGGATCTAGGAGAAGATCAAAATGGATTCCAACACCAGCTAACCAAGTTAGTTTACTTAACTACCCAGTTCATATCAACATTTGATTTTTTTTTGAGATAGTTTTCTTGGTTTACAAGATGTTTCAGTTTATGTTTTCTTACAATTGGTATCAGAGCCTCTATACTCAGATTTAAATCAATGTTTGTTTAATTTATGATAAGTTAAATGATCTGGGACATTATTTTGAAATGATGTTCATGAATATTTACATGCATATCACTAGCACTGCAGAAATTCATCAAACCATGTTGATTATTCTGTATCATATTTATATTGAATGCAATACTATTACTGTCATTTCCTTTATTTATAACTATATATATGTGCTTCTAATAATTATACATATGAGTTCAAGATCATATCTGCATATTTCTATACAATACATAATGCTGCCACAGTAGCCATGTTTATATTGTGTATGCAGTAGATTAATTAGCATTCTTTCACATATGATCCGATATATATATGTACAATACTAACAAATTAGTTGATACACACACACACACACACACACACACACACACACACACACTCAGACATACATTTAAGAAAGAATCATGAAGAGAACTTGAAAGTTTAGAATAAGATCTAACTTCCAAAGCAGTTAGACATCCTGAAACTAAATTTTCTAGTTAAACATATATGATAGATAACAGATCTCCATGCATTTCATTAGAGATATGTGTATCACAAATTATACCAATATCTTGAAAATGATACATGCACATTTATCTGCTTATATGACATTCATTAAATGTTTTTCATGAGAATTAACATTGGGATGTGCATATATATAAATTTTCTGGTATAAAGTGAAACTGGAACTGAATGTATATATATATATATATATATATATATATATATATATATGCAAATACAGATATGAATGACTGACTTAAGGTAAAATTCATTCCAGCAATGCATTTTCCCATGAGCATCAATCAAATTGAATTGCTCAATGGACTTGCTCAATGGACTGAACTTCAAGAAATGGAAGGGAGATATAGAACTGAACCTGGGCATTCTGGACTTTGACCATGTGCTTAAGGAAGATCCACCTGCTGAGTTGCCTGCAACATAGCAACCAAGGAAGCAAGAGACAGGTATCAACAATGGCACAAGCACAACAGGATAGCACTAATTTGCATCAAGAAGAGTATGACTGATTCAGTTAAGGGAGGCATACCAGATTCTGAATTTGCCAAAGTCTACTTCAACTCAATTGCTGAAAAGTACAGAGTTTTTGACAAGGCTGAAATCAGCACACTCATGAATACACTGAATGGGATGAAATACAATGGACATGGAAGCATAAGAGAGTACATTATGAAAGGAATTGACATTGCAGGAAAGCTAAAAGGCCTGAACATGAATATTGATTATCCTTTTCTGGTGCATATGTTGCTGAATTCTTTCCCTGATCAATATAGCCATCTGAAGAGCCTCTATAACACACATAAAGAAAAATAGAGTCTTAATGAACTGATTTCCATTTGTGTGCAGGAAGAAGATGAAATGATCAAAAGGGGAAAGGCAGTGAGCATCAACTACATTGCCAAGCCAAAGAATAAGAAAAACTTTGGCAACAAGTACTTTAAGGCTAGTTCTTCAAAATCTAGTGTGAAGACTGATCTGAATAAGAACAAGTCTCTCAATAAAAATGGTCCAATGAAATGTTTCTTTTGCAAGAAAACTGGTCATTTCAAGAAGGACTGTGAGGGTTTCAAAAATTGGCTGAACAAGAAATGTACTTTTCCGTTAAAATCAATTTTCACTTTAGAGTCTCATGCATCTGTTAGTAAAAATTCATGGTGGTTTGACACTGGTTCACCCATACATATTGTTAATTCTTTGCAGGGATTGTCAAGCCAAACTGTTAATGCTCAAAGTCCGGCGGTAGCCGATCTTTCGTTTAACGAGGGTCCGGTTGGCGGACCGCTACTCTGAGGATTTGATGGCCTCCGCTAGCTGTCACACGAGAGACAAGGCGTCAGAGAGAGACCGCGTTGGGCGGTCTTCACTTTTTCGATCTGCCCCAACATGTGGAGATTGATGCTGGCGCTGAACTCGCTATGGCTGTTGTCGGGTTGCGAGGGACCGACTGTAGCGGAGGTGCTGCACTTCTACGAGCTGGTGTATGTGAAGCGCCAAGGTTGCAGAGGGCAGGTTAACTTGAGTCGCCGCCAGGGAGCTCCAAAGCTGATCGAGAACCTGAGGGATTCAATGTCATACTGGCGGGGGACCTTCTGTGTTGCCATGACGGGGTGGGAATACCAGGCGGGGTCCAACGAGGGGGAGCCAACGTTTAGGATTAAGTCGGAGTTTCAGCCAATCTGAAGTTGTTTGTCGGTCTCCGCCGAACATGTCTGGCGGGCTTTTTTTTTTTTTTTTTTTTTTTTTTTTTTTTTTTTTTTTACAGCCTTGTACTCTGTACTGACAGTGACCTTTTTTGTGCAGCAGGGTTGCGGTACAACCTGACTCTCGAAGAAGAGTGCCGCGTATCAGAGGTTGCTGGCGGAATCGCAACTTGCTGGATTTTCGTCTTCTTACAAGCTGGGAGTTGTTGGTTGATCAACAACTGACTCGTGCCGTTGGTAAGCACTCTCCGCCATGCCGCACTTTTAAAGAGCTTGTTCCAAGCTGATGGTTTTGTTGTTTTTTTTGTAGAAACTCCGCCGGGGAACAGAGCGAGCCGTGATGCCTTTGCGAAAGCCATGGACCGTGCCGAGATCGACAACTTCTTGGAGGCCTTGTATGCTTCTGGGCTAGTGGCGCAGAAGACGGTGGTGGACCCAGAGACGCTGGCCCTGAGCCCTTCCGAGGTTCCCATGGTGTTGACAATGCCGCACCACTCTCATCTTGCCGGTGACGGGCTGCCTGCCATTCAGGCAGGGACCAGAAGAAAACAGTGCGCCCAGCGGAGGGTGTCACTATAGCGGGGTTGGAGCCGCCGACGAGGGGTTCGAGGCCTGCCGTCTCTGGAAGCATGCGGGTGCTTCAGCGAAAACCCCGTCAACCTGACTCCGGCGGGGAAGAGAAGGATGCCGTGGAGATTACTGGGGCCCGCGACCAGCCGAAGAAGGCAAGGTAGGCTCCGTCCGAGGCTCCCGCGGACGTGTCGAAAGCGGCGGGCACGAGTGACCTGGACTCATTTGCCGCGTACGCCGAGTTCCTTAATGACGGTGAGCGGGAATTCTTATATCACCTCTGCGAGCGGCTGGAGTTCGGCGGCTTGGAGGGGATTGTACGGTCAACGGTCGTCAACCAATCGCCCTTCAGTACGACATTTGGGCACATCTCTGTCGGGCTGCATGAGATGTTCCTGGTGGCGTCAAAACAGCCCCTGGTTGAGCAGGAGCTCAGGGATGAGGTGGCGGGCCTGTAGAGGGATTTGGGGGAGGCCCAGGAAAGGTTGGCTGAAGTGGAGCGACGCTTAATAAAGGCCGACTGTGATGCAGCAGACGCTCGTGGCAAGCTGGCTGTTGCCATTGAGAGGAACCTGGAACGGAACGAACAATTTGCCAAATTGGGGCAAGATATGTCCCTGCTGCAAGACCGGGTGGCCGCCAAAGATAAGAAGGTTGAGATCCTTCAGCGGGAGTCAGCCGCAAGGCAGGCGGAGGTTAAACGGCTGGAGGGTGAAGTTGCTCGGCTGGGAGCTGAGGGAAGCCGCGCTGCGGCCGTTGCTGTGGAGTCATACAAGCAGTTCGCGGAATACAAGAAGGCGCTGACCGAAGCGGCGAAGGCCGGTGCCCTAGCTAATGTGGAAATGCTGCAGCAGAAGGGTGCCATCGACTGGGCGAAGGCGTTGATGCCGGTCGTGCAGCGAAGGAAGCTCCGCTGACAACAAGTACCGCCCCTGCTACTGCCCCTGGTCAGGTTGGAGGAGCCTGCTCTGGTAGTGGGGAGAGTGGCGGACTCCCGGAGGGTGACTCTCAGCGGACTCCTACCTAGTCTGAGGTGTCCCGTGCTGGGTTCCTGGTGGCCCACACCCGGGCGGATGGCACAATAGAGACCCCCAGTCCCACAACCCGAGGGTCCGACCAGACGAGCCGTTCACATCCGCCGCAGGTGGAGATGCCGAAGGAGTTGGTGCCAACCCTGCCAATCCTGCCAACCCCTGAAATAGGAGTAGAAAAAAAAAATTTGTAGCCGCCAAGGCGTAAACATGTGATGTAATTGACTTTTGGGATATATGAAATTTCGGAACCTAGGCTCTTATTTTGTTTTGTGTTTGTGATGATGTGTGTACCGCTAGAGGTTTTGACAGTTTTGCTTTTGCCAACGAATGAAACATTAAAGGAATTAAAATTGGTCCAAGTGCACAATGTAGCGGACGTGGTCCGCTGACTGGCGTTGCCAGTTGCCCCTGGTGCTAGACTTGGTAACAATGGTTTGAATAATTCCTCGTTTCATTGATAGTTGTCTGAACAACGTTTACAAAAGCGGGGTCGTACCCGTTGGGTAGCTTCCCTTAGCTAAATATTGAACAAAAATTTAGCTAAGTCAAGATGCTCTTGGGTAGCGGCATGCCTATTTGTAGTAATACCGAAGGTGTTCGGTATTCCAAGGGTGGGTCGTTGTGACGCCATCCTTGTCCATTAAGTAGAATGTGCCTGGGCTAACGACTTCTACAATTTTGTATGGACCTTCCCAAGTTGGGCGGAGTTTCGTTGGTGGTGGTATGACTTCCTTCATTACCCAGTCCCCCAGTTGGAGGTTGCGGGCTTTGACCCTGGCGTTGTAGAAACGCGATACCCGTTGCTTGTTCTGGAGATTGTGCAAATGGGCTGCGTCCCGTTTTTCCTCTAGGAGATCCCTGTTGAGGTTGACGCCGTCGCTGTTGGTCTCGGGGCAGTAGCCTTCGACCCTAGCGGTTGGTTGGGTTACCTCGATAGGCAGGACAGCCTCGGTTCCGAACATCATACAAAAGGGGGTTTCACCTGTGGTGGAAGTTGGGGTTGTTCTGATGGCCCATAGAACTTCTGGGAGCTTTTCTGCCCACAAACCTTTGGCCTTATTGAGCTTCTTCTGTAAGAGCTTCTTGATTATCTTGTTTGCCGATTCGACCTGGCCGTTGGTTTGGGGGTGAGCGACTGAGGCAAAACGCATCTTGGTGCCCAGGTTGGCGGTGAAAGAGATGAGTTCCTTGTTATTGAACTGTGTGCCGTTGTCTGTGATGATTGCATGCGGGACACCGTAACGACAGTAGATGTTCTTCCAGAGGAAGTGAATTACTTTGGCGGTAGTTATTGCCGTCAGGGGCTCCACTTCTATCCATTTGATGTTGTAGTCGATAGCAACAATGATGTATTTGAACTGGCCCTTTGCAGTTTGGAATTTGCCCATCAGGTCAAGGCCCCACGTGGAGTGAATCCATGGACCGATGATCATCGATAGTGGTTCCGCTGGGGCATGTGGAAGATCAGCATATTGTTGGCATTTGTGACAAGATTTCGATATCTGCCGGGCGTCGTCACCGAGTGTAGGCCAGAAGTAGCCCTGTCGCATTGTGCGATTGGCCAAAGATCTGGCGCTTGAGTGGTTTCCACATTCTTTGCCGTGTATCGTTGCCAGCACAACCTTTCCCTCCTCTGGGGTTAGACAGCGGAGGTTGGGGTGAGTGAATCCCTAGCGGTAAAGTTTGCCGCTCTGCATGTTGTAGCGGGTTGCTCTCCGCTGGAGCTGTAGCGCTTTGACCTTGTCCTCTGGCAATGTCCTGTTGCGCTTGTACTTAATAATTTCGTCCATCCAGCTAGGATTGGCCTCAATGTTGAAGATCTCCACCAGGGTTTTTGTGATACTTGGCTTGTCCAGACACTCTACCCTTGTGTCCGCTGGACTCTAGTGTGGCTGGGCGGTTGCTAGTCTTACCAGTGAATCAGCCTTGGCGTTCTTTTCCCTGGGGAGCTGTGTGATAGTGTGGAACTTGAATTTTTTGAGCAGTGTCTTGACGTACCCTAAGTATGCCGCTAACTGCTGGTCCTTAGCCTGAAAACTGTCGTTGACCTGGTTAACGACCAACTGAGAGTCGCTGAAGATGTTGACACTGTCGGCCCCCGAATCAATGGCGAGGAGTAGGCCGGCAATGAGTGCTTCATATTCCGCCATGTTGTTAGAAGCTTTGAAGTTGAATTTCAACGCGTACTCCGCGTTCAGCCCCCCAGGGCCTGTTAAGATGATCCCGGCGCCGCTGACCTTGGGACAAGAGGAGCCGTCCACATGCAGGTTCCAGTGTGACTGCCGGGGAGACTGGTCCTCAGATACCACCGTCTCCATTCCTGGTTGTGCTTCGACTTTGGATTCGGGTTGACGCTCGGTGAGCTCAGCGATAAAGTCTGCCACCGCCTGGCCTTTCATGGCGGCTCTTGGTTTGTAATCAATGTCAAATTCGCTGAGCTCAATGGCCCACTTGCTAAGGCGGGCTGAATGTTCAGGGTTCTGCATTACTTGTCTCAGCAGTTGATTGGTTAACACATGGATTGTGTGGGCCTGAAAGTATTGGCAGAGGCGTCTGGCGGCAACGATTAGTGCGAGAGCGAGTTGTTCCAAGGGAGGGTACCTAGTTTCCGCTCCGTTCATGCCTCGGTCGGCATAGAATACTGGGAGTTCGTCCTGGTTCTCCCGCCGACCGATGGCGCAGCTTACCGCTGATTGCGATACCGCTAGGTATATGTATAGTGTCTCGCCTTGCATAGGAATGGAAAGTAGAGGAACTGCCGCCAGGTACTCCTTCAGGCCCTGGAACGCCGCTGGCACTCTGGGTTCCAATCGATGACTTTCTTGTGGGTTGTTTTAAGGACTTTGAAAAATGGGGCGCACCTGTCGGTCAGTCTGAAGATGAATCGAGACAGGGCGGTTAGCTTGCCCTTGAGGCATTGGACGTGCACCTTCCATTCTGGGTCCTTCAAGTCGAGGATGGCTTGCACCTTGTCAGGGTTGGCCTCGATGCCCCGTTCACTGACAATATATCCCAGGAATTTGCTGGCAGTGACGCCAAAGAAACATTTTTCTGGGTTGAGGCGCATACCGTAGGCCAAGAGGATGGTTATTATGATTTTTAGGTTTGCCACATGTCCGCTGGCTTTTATACTCTTGACCAACATGTCGTCTACGTAGACCTAGATTATCTTGCCCAGATGCTCCGCGAACATGGCGTTCATCAGTCGCTGATAAGTTGCTCCCGCGTTCTTCAGACCGAAAGGCATCACATTGTAACAATACAGGCCTTTGTCGGTGGTGAAGGTGGTGCACTCTTGGTCGTCGGGATGCATCCTGATCTGATTATAGCCGGAGAAAGCGTCCATCATGCTGAGGAGCTCGTGTCCAGCGGTTGCATCAACCAGTTGATCAATGCGGGTAGTGGGAAACTGTCTTTCGGGCATGCTTTGTTAAGATTTTTGAAGTCGACACACATTCGCCACTTGCTGCTAGGCTTTTTGACCATAACTAGGTTGGAGATCCACTAGGGATAGATGACCTGGCGGATGAACCCAATACCCTGTAGCTTGGCAACCTCTTCTCCTATAGCAACGTATTTGTCTTCGTCGAAGGCTCTGAGCTTCTGCTTGATAGGGTAGAAGGATGGTTTGATGCTCAACTTGTGCGTGATGATTTCAGGGGAGATACCTGGCATGTCTGCATACGACCAGGCGAAGACCGTAGCGTTGTCACGTAGGAACTGAGTAGGGTCGTCAACGGGCCGGGCCGGCCCATTCATAGCGAGCTTGGGCCGGGCCGGGCCGGGCTTTATTAAAAATCAAAGGATCCAAGCCCGTCCATATATAGCGGGCCTTGCGGGCTTTTTCGGGCCGGGCCGGGCTTGGCCTTGCTGGCTTTTTTGGGCCGGGCCTTGCGGGCTTTATTTATAAATAAATATTTAAAGACACAAGTATTTTTTTTTTTAATCAAGCTTTGGAAATTCAATGGATAATGATCAAATACAACCAAAAATAACAATCTATATAACTATATTGTACCAAAAAAATCTATATTTATATATAGATACTAATTTGTTGATAAATAAATTTTTAAAGACACTAATTTTTTATAAATCTATATTTATACATCATACACTCCAAAGAGCTACATATAGCAATTCAAAGAAAATGAGAAACCGACCGTTGGATGAGTTTATTACAATAAATTATGAGTGTGGTAAAAAATTTAGCCAATTTCACCATATTTTGGAATCCGATCGGATTGGTCAACCGTAGTCACTTATATGTTTTATTGGTTGACCGATGGCGTGGCAACCGCGAAACGTGCTTATTTTTTCACATCACGTTTGTATATATTCCATCGATGGATGTGCGTGGACATAAGATAAAAAAAAATTAATTTTAATTACAAACACATTGGACTATACCAATTTTATTCCTAAAGTTATATGACTTATACATTGCATTTAAATTGTTTAGGTTCATTCTAAAGCAACCATGAAGTGGAAAATGAATTCGGAGAAACCAACCGCTTGATGGAGAGATTGTAATGTTTTATGGTGGTTGTAGAAAATCCAGCCAATTTGGTTCACGTTTCGAATTCGATCAACTAGGTCAAACGTAGTTACTCTTATAAACCTATATTTATATATCATACACTCCAAAGAGCAACCCCTATCAATTCAAAGAAAATGGAAAACCGACCGTTGGATGAGTTTATTACAATAAATTATGAGTGTGGTAAAAAATTTAGCCAATTTCACCATATTTTCGAATCCGATCGGATTGGTCAACCGTAGTCACTTATATGTTTTATTGGTTGACCGATGCCGTGACAACCGCGAAACGTGCTTATTTTTTCACATCACGTTTGTATATATTCCATCCATGGATGTGCGTGGACATAAGATAAAAAAAATTAATTTTAATTACAAACACATTGGTATGTACCAATTTTATTCCTAAAGTTGTATGACTCATACATTGCATTTAAATTGTTTAGGTTCATTCTAAAGCAACCATGAAGTAGAAAATGAATTCGGAGAAACCAACCGCTTGATGGAGAGATTGTAATGTTTTATGGTGGTTGTAGAAAATTCAGCCAATTTGGTTCTCGTTTCGAATTCGATCAACTAGGTCAAACGTAGTTACTCTTATAAACCTATATTTATATATCATACACTCCAAAGAGCTACCCCTATCAATTCAAAGAAAATGGAAAAACCGACCGTTGGATGAGTTTATTACAATAAATTATGAGTGTGGTAAAAAATTTAGCCAATTTCACCATATTTTCGAATCCGATCGAATTGGTCAACCGATATGTAGAATATATATATGCACATATTTTATATAGAAGTATAATAGTATAAGAACTTCCACACACACACACACACACACACATATATATATATATATATATATATCTCTCTCTCTCTCTCTATACACACACACACATATATATTAATATATATATATATATATATATATATATAAACACACACACACACACACAGATATATATATATATATATATATCTATATATATATATATATATAAAAACACACACACATATATGATATATTGATATATATATATATATATATATCTATATATATATCTATATCTCTCTCTCTCTCTCTCTCTATATATATATATATATATATATATATATATAAACCAAGGTTCGAAAAATCGCTAGGCGCTAGTCGGGCGGTGGGCTAGGGAGGAGCGCCTAGGCGCCTAGGCGGGAGTCTAGGCGGCGCCTAGGCGGTTTTGTATTTTTTTAATTTTTAATTTTTATTTTTATAACTTTTATTTATATAATTAAAAATATATAAACTTATAAAGACTTGTAGAGTAATAAACTAAATATTTATCTTCCTCAAATAAAAAATAAACTAAATGGAAATTTGGTGGAGCGATGTGAGCCATAGATCCCCTCACTGCTTGATCTAGGCCGTCCATTGTTAAATGGACCAATTTATTTATAGCTGTTGACCAGATCAAAGCTGTTGATCAGATCAAAGAGAGATGGAGAGAATAAGCTCGAGAGAGAGAGAGCCTGAGAGCTCCGTGCTCTCAGACCCGAAGCACGACCCGACCGGCGCCACTCCTTCCGGCCACGGAGCAGCGGCTAACCACCGGCATCGTCTTCGTCTCGCTGGCGCCAGAAACCTCCTATCCTTGGATCGTACATGCACTGAACGGAGAAGGAGACTCGACGACTGAAAGCTCCGAGACTTCTCCAACGATCTCTGCAATTTCCGGCGATTCCGGCCATCGTTTAGGCCTCCTGTGGTCTAGGCGAGGTATTGTGAAGCCTTCCAGGCTGTAGCCCGACGAATCATCAGTTCATCACCATTCTAGTTTTGGCAGTGAGCTTGAGGAAACTGAGCTTGGGTTGATTCAAGGGATTTCCGACTTCTGAAGGTATAATTTGAATTCTTGAGTGGTAGTTTGGTTCTTGTTGTGTGGATCGAAATTTGTGGCTAGTATTGGAACTTTGTAATCAATGGTTGTGTAATGACCTGTGGAGTTGTGGTGGAGCTCGGATTTGTCTGGGATGTGTGTTTAGCTTGTTAAGTTGCAACTCCAGAGTCCAGAACGCCCAGAGCGCCCAGGCGGACGCCCAGGCCGCCTAGGCGGCCGCCCAAATTCTATCCACCTAAGGCCTCCGATTTGCCGTTACTCGCCTCGGTCTACTGCCGCCCAGCGCCTAGGCGGCCTGGGCGGCCGAGTTTTAGAACACTGATATAAACACACACACACACACACACACACACACATATATATATATATAGATATATAAACACACACACACACACACACACATATCTATATATATATATATATATATCTATATGACTATATATATATATCTATATAAACACACACACAAATATATATCTATATGTGTCTATATATATATATTTATAAACACACACACACATATAGATATATCTATATATATAACACACACACACATACATATATATATTAATATATATATAAACACACACACACACACACATATATATATATATAAAATATTTTGTGGGCTTTTACGGGCCGGGCCTAGCAGGCTTTTGGCTGGCCGGACCTATGGGCCGGGCCGGGTTTTTGCGGGCCTCCATCGGCCTACCAAGGCGGGCTTTTGCAGGTTTTTTAACGGGCCGGGCCAGGCCAAAAGCCCTGCGGGCCGGCGGGCCTCCATTGGCCCACTTGATCCGCGGGCTTTTTGATGAGGCCTAGAACTGAGTTAGTTCCGCCGCCAGCTCTGGGTCTAATTGAGCGCCTATGCGGACTGTCTGCTCAGGGTGCTCGTCAGAGATGCTGACAACCCTCAATGATGTTTCTGGGTTGACCGGCTCCTTCTTTACGTACCTCTTTTCGTCATCCCTGGGGTCCTCAAAGATATTTGGTGGCGGTACCAGACTCCCCACCGCTAGGATCTCATGGCAGCGGGTTGATCGTGCTATAGCAGTCGAATAACATTCGCGTGCCAACTGCTGACTTCCCCTGACACAGCTTGTGCCGTTGGGTGTGGGGAATTTCATGAGCAGCATGTATCCGGCGATGATGCACTTGAGTTTATTGAGCGCTGGTCGACCAATGATGGCATTATATAAGCTGAAACAATCGACAATTATGAACTTCGTATGTATTTCAGCCATACATGGACTAGTACCGATAACTAGCCGCATATAGCTAGAACCCAGTGGTTGGGTGACGTCACCAGAGAAGCTGAGCAGTGGTTCATGATCTTGGAGTAGTTTTCTGTTCCGCTTAAGGTCGTTGTAACAACCACTGAATATGACGTTGACAGCGGATCTGCTATCAACCAGGATTCTTCCCACTGACATTTTGCCGAGAATGGCATCGATCAAGAAAGGATCGTCATGAGGCAGATGTACTCCGCGTTCCTCCTCCTCTGAGAAGGTAATAGGCTCCCAACTAGACTTTGGGAGTTTGGCGGATCTTTCGTAGCGGATGTTACAGACTTCCTTTGGGTGATTAGCCCGTGCATAACGCTTTCTAGCCCTGTGAGACATGTTGGTGATTGGAGCACCTCCATCGATGGTGTTGATGCAGCCCATGGGCTCAATGTCGGCGATCACAGGTGGCGGTTGGCGCACCTTGAATTGCTCCAGCTTGCCATCACGGTACAAGGTCTCAATGGCCGTTTTGAGAGCGTTGCATCTGTTGGTGTTGTGACCGCTGTCGTCGTGGTATTTGCACCACCTGCCGGTGTTTCTTGGCTTTCCTGTTTTTGGGTATTTTCCCGGGGGCGGCGGTGGGATCTGATCCTTGCACTGATTGTATATTTCTTCATACAAGGCTGTGAGGACTATAAATACTGCATACCGTTGGGAAGACTTCGTATGTTTGTTACGGTTGTCCCCGTGGGATGGGCGGTTTCCCTTGTAGTGCTGGTCCTTCTGCCGCTTGTTCTGGTACTGGCCTTGCTGCCACTCCCTCTTTTTGTCAGTTGGCGGAGTGTTGGAGGTTTTGTTAGCGGTCCCCTGCTGACTGGAGGAGGGTTGTGTCGACTTTACTACTGCTGTGGGTGG